>NC_142140.1:55360000-56815625 GCF_024610735.1 Ursus americanus
ACATTTCCTCTTCTTCATCTTCCTGTGAAGGGCTTTCCTTCCCCTTGACATCCCACACCCTTGCCCCCTTCTCATTAGTTCGGAATGACATATATGCCTCCTTTTGCCTGACTGTCTTGGGATTTCCATGTCTGTGCGGATTCCCCGTACATACAAAATTAAATTTGATTTTTCTCCTATTAATCTGTCTCGTGTCAATTTGATTCTTAGTCCTGCTAGAAGGACCTGGAAGAGGACAGGAATTCTTGCGCCCTGACATGCCCTTTTATAATAAACTGGTAATCTAAGGAAATGGTTTTCCCGAGTTCTAGGAGTTTGTGCTAGTGTTTTATCCAGACCCGGGAGGGGGTTGTGAGAGCCTATAATTTACAGCGGGTCGGTGAGAAGCCCCGGAAGGCTGGACTTGAGATTGGCCCCCGACACGAGGGCAGTCTGGTGGGGGCTGATGCCATCTCCAGGTGGGTAGTGTCAGAAATGAGCTGACTTGTAGGACACCCAGCTGAGAGGGAAGAATCACCAAATTGTTTGGGTGTGGGCAAAAACCCACACATTTGGTTGAGAGTGTGAATATAGAAAAGTGGGGGGTTTTTTCCTTTAATTTAGAATTTGGTGTTGCTTGGAATGGCATTTACTGAGTCCCCACCGTTCGCCCGTCTCTGTGGCCACCAGGACAGAAACTAGCGGAGGACAGTGAGACACTAGCCCCAGGTACAAACTGTGAAGAGGGAGCCCAAACACTCCACCATCGAGATAAGTGATAGCAAGTAAAGTAAGGAGTATTTTAATGCAATACTTTTAAAAATCAGAACGACTGCTAGAGAGTCATAAAGGGAACAAGGCGCCCACCCACATTGCCCGGGGGACGGACCCCGAGCCCACGACACTCAGGGAGGGAACCAGACACAGAAGGCCCCACGGTGTGTGAGTCCACGTGTGTGACACGCCCAGAACAGGCTCCTCCACGGACGGGAAGGAGTTAGAGGTGGGTGCCGGGGGCTGGGGGGGTTGGGGGGGGCAGGCTTTCCTTTGGGGGGATGGAATGTTCAGGAGTTATAGTGATGATGGCCAAAACAAACTTGCGAATGTACTAAATGCCACTGGATGTGAACATATTTATGCCATAGGCATAAATATGTACCATAAATAATATATATTAATTATAGATAATACACAATTACGGATGATATAAATATGAATATGAATGTATTGTGCTATAAATGTGTATACATAATATATACTAATTATAGATCATATGTAATTATAGACGATATAAAAGGTGAACATGAATATATTTATGCTGCAAATGTAACCATATAACATAAATAATATATATTAATTTGAGGTAAAATACAACTATATACGATATATACATGCAAATATGTAATAGAAATGTAAATACGCATATAAATGCCACTTTAAACGGTTCATTGTATGTTATGTGGCTTTCAACTCAGTTTTAAAAATTAATGCAAAAAAATCCATGGTAAACAAAACATCAAGGCTTTAAATAAAGACGAGACCTGACTCCGTCCTTGGGGGTTCACTGCGTCACCTCTTTCTACCCCAGCCCTGTCAGATCCTGTCTTTATTTACAATTTTGTTGTTTTGCTTATCATGGGCTTTGTTTGCCTTGCTTTTGATTATTTTAAGTGCTTTTTTCCCCTCTTTTTAAAGTTTTTTTTATAATAATTTTTTATTATATTATGTTAGTCACCATACAGTACATCCCAAGTTTTTGATGTAAAGTTCCATGATTCATTACTTGCGTATAAGTCTGCCTTGAAATATTACGGATCTTGATCCCTGAGTTTTTGGCGCCCCCTTAAATGCTGCTCCTGAAATGAGACTCCCAGTTCCAGGCGTGATGACCGCATCCCAGCAGGGGAGGCCAGAGATGGGGTCTGAAACCTGGCTCTGCCACTTGGTTGCTCTGTGACCTCAGGAACTGATTTTGCCACTCAGAGCCCCGATTTCCTCTTCTGAAAAGAGGAAGCTAAAACCGCCCCCCCCCCAGCGACGTTTCTGACCATTGGCAGTAACGCGTCTGATGCACCTCGAACTCGGTCTTGGCGCTCGGGAAATGTGAGCGTCATTACGCCCCTTGAGTTACTATGAGTCTCGAGGGGCAGTGGGGTCTGGCTCTGGAGCCGGGCATATGGGTTCCATCCTGTCTCCGTCACTTCCTCACTGTGTGACACTGAACAAATCACTTCCCCTCTCTAAGGCTTGGTTTCCTCCTTCTTTGCCGAAAGGGAGGAAGAAGAGCAAAGGGTTATTATGAGAATTCAAAGAGCTCATTAAAGTGCTGACACAACAGCTATAAAAACAATCCCATGTGACATCATCTAAGCTGCCCGCGACTGTAAAGTACACTGTTCCTTCACGGGCCGTTATGAAATAAAAACTCCTGCCCATAAAATCAGGCAGAAGACTGATCTTCCATTGATTGTAAGAACGATTCCAATGTCAGAGATGTTAAAACATGAAAAAATATGTGCATTTTAGAATTGATGAAATGTAGTTATTATAATAACAGATCTAATCTAATCGCAGATAATAAAGGGCTTACTGTGTGCCAGGCACAGGACTAAGAACTTCACAGGTAACAGCTCAGCAAAGCCTTATAAAAACCCTATAAAGTACATGTTGGTATTAATCTAGTTTCCAGAAAGGGGAGCTGAAGCCCAGAGAGGTTGAGTTCTTGGCCCAAGGTCACACAGCTGGGAAGTGTGGGACTCAGCATTTGACCCCAGGTCAGTGGGCTCCAGAAACAACACTGTAAACCTCTACCCCTCACTGTTCTACCCGCGATAGGTGTTCAAAGGCAGGAGGGAGGGGCTGCTGGGGCTACTGTTACCATCCCCACCATCATTTTCCTTCCAGTGAGACCCTAATCTCCCAGAGTCAGGGACCCTCTTTCGCTTGCTCGCTCTTCAGCAGCCCCGGGCACAAGGCTCAATCCAGCAGTCAATACCCAGAGTTCAAAAAATGAATAACTGATTGGTTTGGAGGTCCCTCCATGCCCAACCTGGGAACCCACCCCAGTGGGCCACAAGCTGAAAATAAGAAAGGTAGTTCTACTCACCAGAGATGAACGGACAGGTCCTGAGGGGGACCCTGGGGACACAGACAGAGACGGGGACTTAGGATCAAGAGCCCAGGTCAGCAATAGACTGCAGGGCACTCCATCTATTCACTGTCATCTACTATCATTCATTCCACCGTCATTTACTGAGTGCCAGGCACTGTGATGTTCACTGAGAGACTGTCCAGCCATCTGTGTTAGCACGACCCTCGAGGCAAGAATGGATTTTATGTCTTTAAATGGTTCACAAAAATAAAAGGAAGAATAATATTGCCTGGCACGTGAAGATGGGATGAAATTCGCATGCCAAGGTCCATCAGTGCAAGTTTTTATTGGAACATGGTCATGCCCTCTCGTTTACACACTGTGGCTGCTTTTGCAATTCTCTGGCAGAGGTGAGAGGTCACAAAGACAGCCTCTGACCTGCAAAGATGAAAACCTGTATTATCGGTCTATTTACAAAAAGCCCAGCCCCTGGCGTGAATAAGTGCAAAGGTGCTCGCTTCCACCACAGTACGATGGTTACTGTAAAACCAAAACAAAACCAAACAACAAACAAAAAAAGAGCAGAAGATAGCAAGTGTTGGCAAGGTTATAGGGAAATTGGAAATCTTACGGCATTACTGGCAGAAACGTAAAACGATACAGGTGCTGAAGAAAACAGACGGCAGTTCCCCAACAACCAGAAACAGAATTACCATATGACCCAGAGATTCCTCTTCTGGGTGTCTGCCCAAGGGAATTAAAAACAGGGATTCAAAGAGATATTTACACATCCATGTTCATAGTAACATTATCCATGATAGCCAAAAGTTACGTGCCGATCCAGAGATGAACGGGTAATGGACTATATGATTCAGCCTTAAAGAAGAAGGACATTCTGGCACCTGCCACTACATGGATGAACCTTGAAAACATTATGCTCAGTGCAAAAGCCATTCTCAAAAGGACCAATATCACTTATCTGAGGTCCCTAGAGGAGTCAAAGTCATAGACACAGAAAGTAGATGGTGGGAGCCAGGGGCTGAGGGGAGGGGTGGGGCGTTAGTGTTTCGTGGGACAGAGTCTCAGCTTTGCAAGATGAAAAGAGTTCTGGAGATGGATGGTGGGGACGGTCGTACAACAGTGGGAATGTATCTAGTGCCACAATGCTATACACTCAAAAATGGTTAAAACGGTAAATTTTATGTTATGTGTGTTTTACCATAATTAAAAAACAGTAACAATAAAAAGAATGAGGAACAATCTATCTAGTTCCAAAACATCACCCCAAAAGAAAACCCATGCGCATCACCCATTAAACAGTCAGTCCCTATTCCCCCCCCCACGTCCAATATCTGGGAACCACCAATTTGCTTTCTACCCCTACAGATTTACCTATTTTAGATATCTCACGTAAATGAAATGATTGCAAAATGTACTAAGTACCACTGAAACGTGCACTTGAAAATGGTGAATTTCATGATTTTTTTTTTCAAATTTCACTTCGATTTGTTTAAAGGGAAAAAAGAATGAAATGTTCTACGTACAGTGATATGGAAATATCCCAAGATATATTAGGGGGCATGGGGGCTGCAAAAGAGCGAGTATCAAATCTTTTGAATAAATCATGGGGGAAGTAAGAATCCGTATTTGTATCTACTTGTATGTGCATCAGGAAACTCCAGAGAGACACACAGAAAACAAATAACAGTAGATATCTTGTAAGGTAGGTGGTGCCAGGAGGATGGAATCCTTGAGTAGAAAGGAGAATTGTCATTTTTTTCTATTTTTTCTCAGAGCCTTCATTGTAATGGGAGAGGAGGAGGCTAGGATGGGTGTAGCTTTAAGCAGTACATTTGAAGGCAGAAACTGGAGACATGCCCAGATCTTGGCTTCTGAATGCCGTGTCCCACTGAAAGGACCAGGGCTTCTTGGGAAAATGGTTGGTTCCAAGAACGGGGCATGGAAAGTACAAGGTAAGTCTGGTATTATGCCAGAAAATAAGGAAGAGCTCAGAGAATAATGGGGACATAGCAAAAGAACAGATGAGCCTGCCTGACGGGGCTCCTGCTGGCCAAAGCTTGGACGATTTTAAAGTAAGAATCCACGGGCAATTCCTGGGATAGATACATGCAAACATACCTGACCGACTGGCAGACAGACAGAGACCTAGCTACACAGATACGTAGATCCTTGATACAGAGATCGATACATGAATGATTAATGGATACGCAGAGACACAGATAGATACACAGATGATCATTAGATACATAGATGACTAATTGATAGGTAGGTTGATGGATCGATTAGGAGACAGCTGGTCCTTACAGTAGAACATCTGCGAATAAACTTGAACAGAACCATGAAACTGGAAATGTATAATGTAACTCCACAGCAGAGAAACCTGGAAGACTCCAGGCCAAAACAGAAAAAAAAAAATCTCTAAAAGAATATTTGGGGGAAATTGTCAAAATTTAAATAGGGACTATGGATGAAATCACAGTATAATGTCAATGTCAAGTGTCAAATTCACGGTTGTTAAGATCATGCTATGGTTATTGAAGAAAAGGTTCTTATTCTTAGGATGTATTTAGGGGTAAAGGGAAAATACGTCTGTAAACATACTTTTAAACATCTCAGGAAAAAAAATAATATGAATTTTTCAAATAAAATAAAATGTGCAGAGAAGGAGCAAATGAGAGAGCAAATGGGACAAAAGGTTGACAGCTGGTGGATCTGGGGAAAGGCTATTTGGAGTTCTCTGCATTATTCTAGCAACGTTTCTGGAAGCCTGAAATGATACAAAATCAAAGCAACAAAATAGGGGAGAGTTTCCCTCTGCAGGTTCCTAACTGGTCTGTGAAGCAGGCAGAGAGGGGCATCTACAGTGAGGGAGGGAGGTCTGGGGGGAATGGGAAAAATCCAAGGTCATCAGAGAACGAGGTGGTCAGGTGCGCAGAGGCCAGTTGAAGAACAGAGGTGGGGCAAAGTGCGGGCAGGTTTGTCCACAGGAGCTGGGCCAGGAGGCGTGGGTGACCACCGCACCTGATGGGACAACATTCACTGCCTCTGAAGAAAGCAGGGACTGGCCAGCCTCCTGGGTCCCCGCTCCTTCTCCTTTATGAGGGAGAGGACCTTCATACAAGAAAAATCAAGGGGGGAAGGACTGGTCATCATTCTCCGTATGGCCCCCACTCTGGGCTCAGTAGGCAAGTTAGGCAGAACATGGACTTCGGGAATGACCTGCCGTGATGGGCAGCCCCTCCCTATCTCAGGGGTATAACCCCAAGTCTTCCCGCCCTCAAGGGACCCTCTCTGGACCCCCTTGCCCTCACTACCTCCAGACGGAGGCACTCACATGCACATAGGGCTTGACTCTGTTACAGGGAAACCAGCCAACTTCATTGGTAGCCGTATTCCTGCCCTAAAAAGCCAGGAGGGAAAGACATTGACAAAGAGGTTAAAAGCACTCATGCGTGCGTGTGTGTATGTGTGTGTGTGTGTGTGTGTGTGTGTGTGTGTGTGTGTGCTGAACTTTCCACCCAGCGGCTACTCTGTCTGTCCATCTATCTCTCTGTGGCCTGTGTGACCCACAGAGTGCCAGCCAGAACCAACTTCCTGGGAAGATGGCCAGCTCGGAAGGGCCAGGCCAGCCCTAGAAATCCCCATGGACACCTCCCTCCCCAGATGCCTCCTCCAGACCAGCCTCCCCTGCCAGAGTCACTTCCCAGGACTGCCTACGCCCATGACCCCACACTCAGATCCTCCTCCATCACTCCCATGGCCCAGCCTGTACCTCCCACCAGTTCTGTTCGGCCTCAGCCTTGGTGAGCTCCACGATGTCTCCAGGGTTGAGCCGTAGAAAAGGTCCAAAGGCTCCAGGGGGTGGAGGAAGCCCATAGTACTCCTGACACACCTCCATCTTGGGCAGGCCTGGAGGAGAGGGAAGGTGGTGGCTCGGTGTGATTGGTGGTCAGAGATGTTCAAACCTGAGTCTCACTGCCCACTGGGGTGGCGAAAAGTAGGGCCTGACAGCACCACGCGGTGGTGAGGCTATGCAGCACCTGGAACCCTCCTACATCGCTGGTGGGATGTAGGATCGCAGTGGGAAAACTGGCAGTATCACCCCAAGCTAAACTGGTATCTCCCTTGTCACCTGACAATTCCACTCGGGTGTATGAGTCCAGGAGAAGTGAATGCTCGTGTCCACCAAAAGCCCTAGAGAAGCTTCTTCGCAAAACCAAAAACTGGCAACAACCCAATGTCCTCAATAAAATGGACATGCCAGGCGTGATAGAATCACACAATGGAATACTACGCAGCAACGAACAAACTGTGAGTCTCGCCAACATGATGCTGACTCAAGAAGCCAGACGCAGGAAGAGGACACACCCCATGATTTCATTGTTGTGGAGTGCAACGGAAAGCAAAACTCATCTGCGGTGACTAAGAGGGGTCCCCTCTGAGAGCCAGGTGGGTACTGACCAGCAGCACTCCAGGAAAACCTTCTGTGTGGTGTTCAATAGTCCATGCTGTCCTGTAGGGCAGCCATTAGCCAGAGGTGACCACTGACCACATGCTCTGTGGCTAGCGTGGCTGAGCACAGGAGTTTCAGGCTATTTAAACGAGCATCAATTTGAATCGGACAGTGTAGTTCTAGAATTCAGTGAAATGTTCTATACTTTGATCTGTGTGGCAGTTACTGGAGTAGAAATTCATGGAACCATGTGGTTAAGATGTGTTCACTTCACATCTTACAGTACATGTTTTCTATCTTAATAAAAAGTGTATCCATAATGGGTATGTCTAAAACGACATATTGACACATGTATGATATGCATAAATACAAAGATATATGTAAAAGATACACGCACACATATGTATTTCCCCCTACTGAGGACATTTGCGTCACTTCTAGTTTTTAACGCCTGGGTGGCTCAGTCGGTTAAGTGTCTGCCTTCGGCTCAGGTCATGATCCCGGGGTCCTGCGATCAAGCCCCACGTTGAACTCCCTACTCAGCGTGAGTCTGCTTCTCCCTCTGGCCCTCCCCCTGCTTGTGCTCTGTGTGTCTCTCTCTCTCAAATAAATAAATTAATTAATTAATTAAATCTCAAAAAAAAACCCAAAAACCAAAGCTGATATATATTTTTTGTATAGAACTGATTATATGATACATATACATATAATGATATATACATTCCTCTTATTCATCCTCTTATCCATCAAGTTGTTTCTAATGTTTTACTATTTCAAATAAACCTGCTATATCTATACCTATTTACCTATCGATCTAGATTATAAATATCCTTAGATCTTTCTATGGTGACATCTACATGTGACTATAGATAGATAGGGATAGGTAGATGTGAAATCTGGGTCTTTACACTGACTCTGTATGACTGTGAGCAAAGGGTTTACTTCCAGCAGCCACACCAAACTGTTCTCATATGTTTAATGAAGTCTGGATCCCCCCTCCCGCCTCCTAGCCTTTGCACGTGCTGTTCCCCCTGCCTGGAACACCCCATCCTCCTCCTTTCTTGCCTAACTCCTCCTCATCCATCGAATGTCCACCTAAATGCCTTCTCCTCTAAGAAGCCTTCCCTGAAGGTTCAGATTTGTCAGGTCCCTCAGTTCTATGCTCCAGAAAACCCTCTATTTCTCCCACCACGATGTAATGTCTTCATGGAAGTCTGTCCCCCGCCACCGGTCTGAGAGCTTCCGGTGTGTGGGGGACAGGAAGCACAGGTGTTTTAGTCATCCTTTGCCCTGGACGACATATGCAGTACATGCTAAACAGAAATCCCATCCCTGCTGTGATTCTACAAAATTCACCAACATAGGAATGAGTCCAGCCTCTCCCCGCCTGCCACTGGGCTAAAAAGAATCCGTGTCCTCCACTTCCCTATCCTCCAGGTGGAGGGCATTTTGCTGAAACTACAGCCAGAGGAGCCTATGAGAAAGCAAGGAAAAAGAGGCAGTGGATAAGAAGAGCGGATGGTAAGAGAGAGCATCCTAGCAAGGACTGCTACTATCCCACGCATTCTCTTCCTAGTGTTCGAGCAAGCCAAGTGAAGAATTTGAGTTAGTTATTTTTAAATTCCTTTCAGGTTTTCAGGAGTGAGAAAAATGGATCACAGCTTTATCAGCAGGACCTTATGTTGTCAATAATATAATCGTTGAGATCCGAGGCAAGGACCGGATCTCCTCCTGCCCCACACTGTGCCCCCTCTCAGACTCACCTAGCTCATTCCTCTTTTTGTCCTGAACCCGGCGATGTGGCTTATCCTGGAGGGAGAGATCAAGAAAGTAGGCGTGGCTACCTAGGCCCAGCCCAGGGCCTCCTCAGCCCCCATGTGAGCACCCAGCAAAGGGCCATGCCCACGCCTCCTTATCCCCCGTGACTTTCCATACAGAGAAAGGAGCATGGGGGTCTTACCTTCTTCATAGTTCCTGAAAGATCTATGGGATGGAAAAGGAAATAGTGAGGATGGGAACTCCCCCATGCAGAACCAAGCCCACCTCCCACCCTCTGTCCCACTGGTACCTTGCCCATATCGGCCACACGGAGGGACCCTTCCCAGACACTCCTTGTGTGCAGGTGCCCGGCACCGATGACAACGGTACCCCTGATAGAAGGTGCCTCTGGGACATCAAGGCAAGATAAAGGAAAGTCAGTGATGTTGAACAGACACAGCTGATCATGTTGCCAAGGGTCCCCTTGGGTTCTCTTTAGGGCAGGAGAGAGATGGGGGAGCTGAAGTTCAGAGGAGAGCCTCCCACCTCCCAACTCAGGGGAGAGATGGCTGGAGGAGACCCTCTAAGGAGGAAGAGCTGCCCAAGCCCAGGCCAGGCCCGTCCTCACAGACGCCCACCTAAGCAGCATCTGGCAAGCCTTGCACGACGTGGTCTCCTCAAAGGAGAACATCTGGAAGTCATGCCCGTTGGCAGTAGCGTTTTCAGGGTAGATGTTGGAGCTGGAGAGGGGAGAGAATCCCATGCAATGGATTAGTATTCAGCCACACAAGGGAACGAAGTACAGATACACGCTGCCACATGGATGCCTCAGAGCAGCCATATTGGATAGACTGCATAAACCTAATTGCGCCTCTCCTTCCGTCCACCGATGGGCATTTGGGTTGTTGCCACCTTTTGGCTATTGTGAATAGTGTTGCTATGAACACAGGTGGAAACAGAAGCAAACTGGCGGCTGCCAGGGGCTGGGAGCAGGGGAAAGGGGAGCGACTGCTTCATGGCTGAGGGTTTCCTTTGAAAAGATAAAAATGCTCTGGAACTAGACAGAGGTAATGTCCGCACAACACTGAGATGTACTAAATGCCACCGAATCATGCACTTTAAAATAGCTAAATTTTTGTTACATGAATTTCACCTCAAGAAGAGAAAGAAAAAGGAGGAGAAGGAAGAAGAGGGGTCCAGGCTGCTGGCTGAAGCTCACACGGGTCCTTGGCATTCTGAGGATGCAGACAACATCAAAAGCCTATCCCTCCCACTTCCCAGATGAGGAAACTGAGGTTCAGAGTAGCCCTCCAGAACGGAGCACAGAATTGCCTCTCAGCCCCAGCCCATATGCAGAGTCCTCTGAGGACAGGATGGAGGAGGAGGGGGTCTCACATGGCCATCTCGAACTGCTCCATCCACTTCTTCTTCAGTTCTCGCGTCTTGAAGAACAGCTCATAGCCCTGGGCACCTTGGTCCTCGATCAGGAGAAACATGTGAGTCCACTGCAGGGAAGCAGGGTTCAGAATGAAGGCGCTCCCTCTGCAGAGGGTGGGACCACACACCCTCTTCACCCCTACCCTGTGGGGAGAACGGGGTCAGGCCAAAACAGCCTCTCTGCCCCCAGGAGAACCAGGCATGGGTACCCTTGTAAGGGTCTACCCAGGAGAACCAAACACACATCCATAAGTCTAAAGTTACACACAAGCACACGCATATACACACTCGGGTCACACACAAGCACACGCATATACACACTCGGGTCACACACGCACATATACACACTCGGGTCACACACAAGCACACGCATATACACACTCAGGCCACACACGCGTGCACACACATATATACACTCAGGTCACACACACACACACATGCACACGCACACACACGGGTATTCTAAAGGTCAAGGGGAGAGCCTTAAGCTGCCCTGGGACTTCCCAGCACTGGGGACCCCAGTTCTAGCCTCAGAGCCCACCTTCTTGTTTTCTCGATCTCCAGAGGAGTCATCTCGAACCTGGAAGCTGTGCAGGTTCACGAAGTCCTTGAGGTCGTAGGAGTCCCCTCGCCGCTTACAGATGAGCAGAGCTTTGTCGAGCAGGAAGGCGTACCTGGGAGCAGCTGGGTCAGGTACCTGGGTCTGGCTCCCTCCAGCTCCCTGTCTGATCTCCTCCACCTTCCTGGCCCCACCCTGCTGTCCATCTAGGATTCCTGCCCTTCTGCTCCTCTGTGGCCAGCTTGGCAGTGCCCGCCTGTCTGTCCATCCGGACCTCACCCAATAAGATCCGAACTGGTCCCAGCATCTGTTGGTCCTGGCTCCACCCATACATTCCCGCTGGTCCCGCAGGGCCTGTGCACCTAGGCTCCACCCCCTGGTGTAACTAGCAATCTGGCCCCACCCCTGCCCAGGCTCTGCCCTCTACCTATTGGCTCTGCCCACCTGTCCATCTTGGAGCGCCGTTCCACTGAGGTGATCTTGAGCTCCCCATCGATCTTGGGCCGGCCATAGTGGGCCAGAGACTGGTCCTATGCAGCAGGAAGGGGTCTGGCAAGGGGCCACCAAGGAGGACACCAAACACCCTCCCCCACGTGGCCACACCCCTGGCTCTCCCTGCCCCACCCCCTCACCAGGTTCTCGATGGACAACTGGAAGTTGGTGATCTGCCGCAGCGTTTCATTGTCCCGTTTGACCTCGTTCACACACTGTGCCAGGTCCTGGGGGCGGGACAGGAGGTGAGCCTGGACCCCCCCACCCCACCCAATCCCCTACCTGCCTGGGGACAGGGGATCAGCCTCCACCAGGGGCTGGCAGGAGGGGTAGAGAGGGTGTCCTCACCATGTCCTGTCCCCAAGGGGGATGATGGGAATCACTCACTGGTCACATAAGTATGTCACTCTTGGTGAGAGGAGGGGTTGCCATGGGTGTGACCGTGTGCCTGGGCTGCACTACCTTGAATGCATATGCACCTCCATGTGACCACTCACCCTCATGGCATCCAAGGCCAGCCGCAGGCTCTCCTTCTCTGCTGCATCCTGCGTGTGTTTGACCAGCTCCTGCATGTCGCACAGAGACACACATCACCTGGCCTGCCTTCTCCTCTTGGGGGCCCTCCAGACAAGCCTGGCCCGCCAGCTTCCTCCTTCCTCCCAGAGGGTCCTAGAGCCCAGCCTCTGGAAGCAGCTCCGCCCCACTCCTAGGAGACAGGGAGGTACAGAGGCCAAGCCCTGCAGAAGGGCTCGCGCACCTGCAGAAGGAGGTGGTATTTGAGCACCCGCTGCATGGGCACCATCAGCAGGTCCCGCAGGGTGAACCTCCCATTGTTCGCTCGCTGAGAACATTCCTGGGGGGTCAGAGAAAGAGATGAGCAAGATGAGGTGGAGACAGGTGGCTTTTTCTAGAACATGAAGCATCATCTCTCCCCCAGGGAGATAATGAAGGAAGCATTTCCTGGAAGGCTGGCAAGTACTGCCTGGGGCAGAAGCCCAGGACTGCACCCGCTAAGCTGGGCTGGCGAGGGAGAGGACAGGTCTGCGGGGTCTCCACAGTGGATACGAACGAGGCCGGATATAGAGCACACGCAGGTGGCTCCTCCTCATCTCTGCCCCATCTGTGCTTCCACTAGACACACTGGGCCAGGGTGGGGCTCAGCCCGGGATGGGGGTTCGGTGTAAAGTGGAAGCTCAGCCTGGACTTGGGGCTCAGCCCGGACTTGGGGCTCAGCCCACACTGGGCGGGGGATCAGTTTGGAGTCAGAGTTTAGTTCAGGGTCAGGACCTCAGCTTGGTGTCAGGGTTGAGTCCAGAGTTGGGCTTCAGCTGGGGTCAGGGCTCAGTGCTCCCGCCCACCTCCTCCTGCTCCATTTCTCCCACTCAGCGGGCCAGTGCCTCCCTTCCCAAACCCTTGGTGGAGAGGTCCCTGGCTGGGCTGCCACAGAAAGTGGCACCATCAACTCAGTCTCCTCCCCGCTGCCCCTGGAACCCGGGAAGGAGTAAGAGAGTCCCCCAGACGTGGTCCAGGCCCCCACCTCCAGCTTCATCTGCACATCCTCCCGGGCTGCGGCCACACGGTCCAGGTGCTTGCTGGCCGACTCCACCTGGCTGCAGTAGCGGCCATAGAGGAGGAACCTGAGGGAAGGACAGGTGGCCGGGTAATGGTGGCCAGCACCACGGTCAGGCAGATCTGGGTGTCAGTCCAGGCCCCGCCTCTTCCCAGATGGGTGATGCTGAGCCTCGGTCTCCCCATCTGTAAAATGGGCATCACAGTGGCACCTCCCACATGGAGCTACTGCAGCACTGAATGAGATAATGTACGAGAAGCTCTTAGCACTTGGTTTATTGTCTCTTCAACGTTCATTCATTTAACCAACGCTTACAGAGCACCTACTGCGTGCCAGGCCCTATGCTAAGTGCGTTAGGCGTCCATTTATTTAATCCTCACCATACCCTAGGAGGTACGTTCCTGTGCCACACTGATTTTAATAGACGTGGCAGCAGAAGCACAGAGAGGTTTAAGTGATTTCCGAATACAACACAGCCCAAAAAAGGCAGAGCTGGGAATTGAACCAGAGATGGGCAGTCCCTTACCCATGAGCAAAGAAGGAAAAGCTCTGCCTGTCCAGTAGTCTCTGAGGGTAATTTGTCCCAAATGCCCTGCCTGAGCAGGACAGGGTGACTTCCAGGGGTCTGGGCTGGCCAGCCGGGCCTCACCTCTCCTTGTATTTGATGAAGACCTGGTAGAGAGTGGGTGCGCCTGGGGCGGCCAGGGCTTCCTTCATCTCCTTTAGGAAGTGAGTGTGTACGCGAAGCAGGTCCTACTCGGAGGAAGGGGTGAGGGCCAGGGCTCAGGAGGCCAAGCAGGAGATGGGTCACCCTCCCGCCCTGTGTTGCCCAACTCCCAACCCCCACACTCCAGAGACAGGTGGGGCTGTAGGTTATCCCCACCGGACAGAGGCCAGGAGGACTGGGGACTGGCCAGCTCACCTCGATGTTGATGAAGATGATCTCAATGTCTTGAGGTTTGAGGAACCGCTGCAGGGGCTTCATGAAGTGCTGTGGGAGGGGAGAGAAAGGTGAGGGAGGGCGAGATCTCTCCCTGCAGCCCAGTCCCAGAGAGACAGGGACAAGGAGGCAGAGTCAGAAAGAGACAAAGAGAGAGAGAGAGACTGGGAGAGAAAGAGAGATGGAGAATGTCCACACGAACACCTGTACATGGCTGTTCACAGCAGTATTCTTAACAGTCAGGAAGTGGGAACACCCCAAATGTCCATCAATGGATGAGCGGATAACAAAATGTGGTCCACTCACACACAGGGATATCAGCCCTGAACAGGAGCGAGGCGCCAACACTTGCTGCCCTGGGGACAGACCCTGAGCTCATGATGCTCAGGGAGGGAACCATACTCAGAAGGCCACACGGTGTGTGACACGTCCAAAACAGGCACGTCCCCAGGTTAACAGTTGCCAGGGGCCGGGGAAGGATGGGGGCTTAGGGCGATGGCTAAAGGGTATGGGTTTTCTTTGAGGGGGATGATGAAAATGTCCTAAAATTAACAGTGGCGACGTTTGCACAACCTTGTGAATAAACCAAAAGCCACTGAATTGTATCCATTAAATGGGTGAACTGTATGGTATATCTCAATAAAGCTGTTGAAAAAGCAGCGACCAAAACGAAGGGAATAGAAGGTCAGAGAGACGTAATCGAGACAGGCAGACAGGACGAGGATACAGGAACAGATATAGACAGGGATAAAGGGACACACATAGGGAAAGAAAGACAGCGGAAGAAGTAAGGAGAGACCCGGAGGGAAAGAGAGACAGATCAACACAGGGGACAGGGTGAAAAAGAAAAGCAGAGAGGAAGAGAGATGAAGAAACACAAAGCAATGGGGACGGAGAAGAGCCCCAGGCCTTGGGACACCGGGGGCCTCTCAGGCATGGCCCAGAGGCCACCGCACCGGTAGATGAGCACCTGCCCGCCCAGCTCTCGCGCATGTGCCTGCCAGGGGCTGGGTCGGAGCCTGGCAGCCGCACCTGTTGGATGGAGCCTAGCGTGTCCGTATACTTCTCCTCCGTCTGCTGGATCTCCCGCAAGCAGCAGCACCGCTTGTCATACTCTGTCATCTTGGGCTGAGAATGGGGAGGACAGGTGGGTGTTAGGGGGCCCGGGGCTGACCCACCGCCCACGCACCCGCCCCGACTCCGCGCTCCGCCCCACGCACCGGCATGGGCATGGGCTCCGTGCGCATGAGGTCTTCATAGATCTCGTCACCCTCCGCCTCCTCGTTCTCCACGCAGTCGTACAGGTCCTCATCCTCCTCCACCGTGTCGCTGTGGGGTATGGAGTCAGACAGGGCCACGGGATCCCCCAGGCCAGAGACCCCTCAGGCCCCTCCCAAATCAAACTCGTGTCCCCTCGGATCCACAGGGCAGAGTCATGTCTTCTCAGAACCTCCCACCGCAGGGCACGACCATGCCCTCTCAAACCTCCTAGGGCAGGAACATGACCCCTCAGACCCCTTAGGGCAGGGCCATGTCCCCTCAGGCCCCCTAGGGCAGGGCCACGTCCTCTCAGGCCCCCTAGGGCAGGGCCATGGCCCCTCAAATCCCCAGAGCAGCGTGGTGGTCCCAGACACTCACTCAATCTGGTCAGACAGGCCGCTGTAGATGTCTTCATCACCCACACTCTCCTCCTCAGTGGGGAAGGGCCTGGGGGAGCCATGATGGTATGAGCCCGAAGCCTGGGGCCCCGGTGGGAGGGGAATTTCCAGGAGGGGGAGGATTGCGGCCAGATCAACCCAAGGACGGCAGCTCAAATGGTTACTCACATGATCCCCTTATTCTGGGCAATCGGGGTCCAGGACAGAGCAGACAGGGTGTAGATGACCTGTGACAAGGGTCACGGGTTGCTCAGCAAGCCCCTTCCCCACCCACATGCCAGAACACAGCCTCAGACTCCAACATCTGAGGCTAGACATTATAGTTAGATTCCATGCCCCTAGGAGCCTAATTCAGGATTCTCTCCACCTTCCCACTCCTCTCTGTGAGTTGATCAGGGTTCCCTTAACTAAGCACCCACCACATGACTGCCTTCTTCTGTGCAATCCTTACAACCACACAGAAAGTAGAGGATGATATTATTCCTGTGTTAGAAAGGAGGGACCTAGGGCTCAGAGAGGCGCGGTCACAAATCTGAGGTCACACAGCAGTAGCAAAACAGGGACTGGAACCCAGCTGCACATATCTCATGCTCTTTGCACCTGGTGTACTGCCCGGTCTGACTTACCCGACCTCCTCCCCACCCACCCACCGCACCAAGAGCACTTAATTTTCCCGATGCAAATGTCACGGAAATGGACTACAATCCAGTCTTCCAGCTCTATGTGCCCAGCTCATGGGTGGTTCAGCACCAGCTTACCTTCCCAAAATCCTGCACATCGAAGAGGTCAAAGGCCTCAAAAAGTTCACTCCGTTTGAGGCCAAACTTCTCGCAGCAGGTAGACAAGAAGGTACGGATGTTCTTAAGGCACAGGAACTGTGAAGAGAGACAGAAATGGGGGTGGAGGAAACATAACAGGACAGGGCAGAAGCGGAGCCCCGGGCAGTCTGACTTGAGACTGGCACAGAAGCGGGGAAAGAAGGCACCACCTCCCTCTCAGTAAGCCACACCCCCTTCTGATAGAGATTAAGCTGTACCTGAAGCTAACTGTACCCCTGAATTCTCGTTTATTGAGGTAAAATTCGTATAACATAAAGTGAACCATTAACTGATAACAAAATGCATTATATACATAAAATGGAATATTATTCAGCCAGAAACAGAAAAGAAATTTTGATTTATGCTACAGCAGAACGAACCTTGAAAACATTATGGTCAGTGAAATAAGCCAGACACAGAGGACAGTTATTGTAGGATTCCACTTGTATGAGGTCCCTGGTGTGGGCAAATTCACAGGGACAGAAAGTAGATGGTGGGAGCCAGGGGTTGGAGGCGGGGGTGGGGAGTCAGTGTTTCATGGGGACAGAGTTTCTTTTGGGGAAGACGAACAGTTTTGGGTATAGTAGCAATGGGTACACAGCATTGTGAGTGGATTTAATGCCACTGAAATTGTTAAAGGGATAAATATTCCATTTGATTTCTATAGTATTCAAATATTTTATATCAATTTGTATTTATATTTATCAACTATATATTTATATCATTTTATGTACATATATGTCATGATAAACATTGTGTATCTTTTACAACAATAAAAAAAATCTAGGGGTGCCTCAGTGGCACAGCGGTTAAGCATCGGCCTTCGGCTCAGGGCGTGATCCCGGCGTTATGGGATCGAGCCCCACATCAGGCTCCTCCGCTATGAGCCTGCTTCTTCTTCTCCCACTCCCCCTGCTTGTGTTCCCTCTCTCGATGGCCATCTCTATCTCTGTCAAATAAATAAATAAAATCCTTAAAAAAAAAATCTAACCACGAACCATTTTGAAGTGTACGCTTAGGTGACATTTGGCACACTCACAATGTCCTGCAATGGGCACCTCATCTAGTTCCAAGACTTTCTTCTCAGCCCAAAAGGAAACTCTGTCCCCGTTAGGCAGTCACCTGCCATTCCCAATCTCTCCCTTCTCCCTGGCAACCACTGTCTGCTTTCTGTCTCCGCAAATTTACCTATGTCTGTAACTGATAAACAGATCAACGAAATAAGGTATGTCGATAACATAGAATATTATTAGGCCATAGAAAGGAGTGTAGCATTGATACAAGTTACAGTGTGGATAACCCTCAGAAACGTGATGCTCCGTGAAAGAAGTCAGGCACAAAAGGTCACATATTGTATGGTTCCATTTATGGGAAACATGTTTGAACTTCTCAGTGTCATGAGCCAACACATTCCTTTCTTGTTTAAATCAGTTTGGGTTGGGTTGTAGTAACTTGCGACCACAAGATACGAACTGATGCAGCAGTCATACACAGGATGTCACCCTGGGTCTGGGGTATTTGGGTCTGCTATAAACAAGCCCTTGCATTCACCTGATATCGATTCATGCAAATGTCCCAATGGGCTCAGCTCTCTCTAGGGTCCCCAGATCCTACAGAATCCTAACCAACCTTTCTTGACCACAGTTTTATCTCATGCCTTCGTGTGAGCACCTGCTATGTGCCCAACTCCCAGCACTCTCTATATACTTAACGTGTGTGTGTGTGTGTGTGTGTGTATAATATTGTAAATATTTAAGGCATACTATGTGATTATTTGATATGAATATTCATAGTGAAATGATTATTACAGTCCAGCTAATTAACATAGCATCTCCTCACACAGTCATCTTTTTTGTGGGTGATGAGTGCACCTGAAATCTACTCTCTTAGCATATTTCCAGTGTTCGATACAGTATTATTATTTTTTTTTTGAGAGAGAGAGATAGTGTGTGTTCACATGCCCATGTGAGTGGGAGTGGGAGGGGGGCAGAGGGAGAGGGAGAGAGAGAATCTTAAGCAGACTCCACATTCAGCACTGAGCCCAATGTGGGGCTGGATCTCATGATCCTGAGATCATGACCTGAGCCAAAAGCAAGAGTCAGATGCTTAACCAACTGAGCCACCCAGGCGCCCCTCGATACAGTATTATTAAGGACAGAGGTTACATCATGCCTGCACATTAGATCCCTAGACAGATTCATTCTACCTAACTGCAATTTTGTATCCTTTGACCAACATCTCCCCATTTTCCTCATCCCCTCAGCCCCTGCTAAGCTTCTACGCTCTGCTTCTATGAGTTTGACTTTCTCTCTCTCTTACTCCCCACCAACTCATATTCTCTCCCGGCCTCCCCTGTGTGTGTGTGTGTGTGTGTGTGTGTGTGTGTGTGTGTGTGTGTAATGGAATTCTGCAAGTACTATTATATCCTCATTTTACAGATAAGGAAACTGAGGCAAGGACAGCTATCCAGGATGCAAACCCAGGCAGCATGACGGCAAGCACTATGCTGTAGCAACATATGTGTATCAAGTCAATACACAGCGTTCATTGTACCCATGGATCTCACACTTCCATCTTCAGACTGTATCTTCTCAATTATTGCTGCATCCACAGTATACCTGCTCCACTATCTATGAACTTAAATAAACTTTAACTTAGAAATGCCTGGGTGGCTCAATCAGTGAAGGGTCTGCCTCCAGCTTCCCAGGGTCCTGGGATCGAGCCCCATTGGGCTCCCTTTCTCTCTCTCCCCTCTCCCTCTGCCACCCCCCCCCCGCTTGTGCACTCTCTCTCTCTCTGTTAAATAAATATATAAAATCTTTAAAAAATAAAATAAGGTCAATAAATAAACTTCAACTTAAATAAATGTATTTAAGAAGAGAACTTTACATTCTGGTCTCAAAAGAAAACTAGGATCATTTGTTATAAAAAGAAGGCAGTGTAAAGTAAATACGATGTAAACGGTGTTAGTAAAGTCCAGCAGGATCTATTGCCTTCCCAAGGCTTGTTCTCTCTCTGTTGAAAAGAGATTAGTAGTAGTTAGAGGTGCACAAAAAACAGAGTAGCTATTCAACATCCATTTGTGATAAAGAAAGAGAGAAAGAGGGGCGCCCAGGTGGCTCAGTTGGTTAAGCATCTGCCTTCAGCTCAAGTCATGATCCCAGGGTCCTGGGATCAAGCACTGCGTCGGGCTCCTTGCTCAGTGAAGAGCCTGCTTCTCCCTCTCCTTCTGCCGCTCCCCTCCCCCCTTGTGCGCGCTCTCTCTCTCTCTCTCTCTCAAATAAATTTTTTAAAAAATCTTTAAAAAAAAAAGAAAGAGAGCAAGAAAGAAAAAAAGACACTTGGCAAAGTAAGAGTGGAAAGGAATTTCTGTAACCTGATAAAGAGAGCATCTTCTTTTTTTTTTTTTTAAGATTTTATTTATTTGACAGAGAGAGAGACAGCCAGCGAGAGAGGGAACACAAGCAGGGGGAGTGGGAGAGGAAGAAGCAGGCTCCCAGCGGAGGAGCCTGATGTGGGGCTTGATCCCAGGACTCTGGGACCACGCCCTGAGCCGGACCACGCCCTGAGCCGAAGGCAGACGCTTAACGACTGAGCCACCCAGGCGCCCCAAAGAGAGCATCTTAAAAAAAAAAATCTTAAGTCTTTGTTTTAAATAAAAAGCAGAACATTATATTTAATGGGAAAATGTTGAAAAGATTCCCTGGCATTTGAAATCAGAACTAAGGTAGGGTGTCCCCATTACCATTTCTAGTCAACACTGCATTGAAGATCTTAGCCTGCACTGCAAGACAAAACAAGGAAACGGTAGGGAGGAAGGAAGGAAGGAAGGAAGGAAGGAAGGAAGGAAGGAAGGAAGGAAGGAAGGAAGGAAGGAAGGAAAAGGGAAGGGAAAGGAAAGGAAGGGAAGGGAGGGGAGAGGGGGAGGAGTAGGGGAAGAGGGAAGGGAAGGGAAGAAGGGAGGAAGAAATTGGGCATCTGCAGAAGGTACCACTGTCAACACAGAGAACCCAAAAGAATATACAGATAAACGACCAGAATCAATACCGTGACTTCACAGTGTGAGTGAATACAAAATCAATACACAAAGGTTACTATGTGTTGGTGCATTGGCAACAATCAATCAGAAAATGCTATTTTCTTAAAAAGATAACATTTACAAAATCCTAGAATAAGCAAAACTAATCTATGGTGATAGAAATCAGATCAGTGGTTGCTTTGGGGGTGGGGAGGGTGGTGGAGATTGACTCAGGCCACAAGCGATGGAAATGTTCTGTGTCTTGATAAGGGTGTGGGTTGCACAAGTGTATACATCTGCTGTAACTGACTGAGCAGTAAACTGAAGAACTGAGCATTTCACTGCAGGAAAATGTGGACTCCAATTTTAAAAGGATACCATTTACCATAACCTAAAAAATGTAAAACAAACATACAAAAAAGCTAGTGATACATAAGAAATCTAACAAAAAGATGTGGAAAATCTTTAATGGAGAAAATCATAAAATTTTATTGAAAAATATGAAAGAAGATCCAAACAAATAGAGTGAAATATATACTAATTCCTGTCTAGAAAGACTCAGTATTGTAAGAACTTCAGCCCTCTCCAAAATTGAGCTATAGGTCCAACGCAATTTCAGTTAAAATCTCAAAACGGTTTTTCACTGAACTTGGCACATGAATCCTAAAATTTATACAGGAAAGCACAGAGTCGCAAATAGCCGAGACAATTCTGTAGAGGAAAAGTTAACTGGGAATACTCGCATCAAGACTTATCATAAATCTACAGTAATTAAGACAATGTAATTATAACAGGTAGCCTCCAAGATGGCCCCCAGTGGCGCACAGATCCCAGTACTTGTGCCCTATTTGTAATTACCTCTCTCACTGAACCAAGATTAGCCCTGTGTGACTGACTGATAGAGTATGGTAGAAGTAACACTACATGACTTTTCAAGGATAGGTAATAAAAGGCATTGCGGCTTCCACTTTGGGCCACTTGGATCACTGACCAGCCACCACGTTGTAAGACCACTCAGCCCTATGGAGAGGTCCAAGTGGAGAGGAACCGAGGTTCCACGTCACTGAGTCACCAAGGAAGCAGATCCTCCGGCCATAGTTGAGCCTTCGGATGATTGTAGCCCTGGCTGACATCTGACTGCCACCTCACAAGAAACCCCAGCTGAGCCATTTCATCATTCCTGATCCAAAAAACTGATAAGCATAATAAGTGCTCAATAAAGGAATATTTGGGGGGATAATTTGTTACTTAGCAATAGAGAAGAAATATAGGGATAAAGACAAATAAACCATAATAGAGGACCCAGAAATAAATCACACATGTATGAAAATGTCTTTTATGACCGAGCAGCTGTTACAGACCTATGGTAAAAAGAGGTACTATTTCCTAATTGTGGGTGGTTCAACCAGTTATCCATAAGGGTGAAAAAACAAACAATACATCAAATGCCTGCCTCATATCCTACTCAAAACAAAATCCAGAGGGTATTAAAGATTTAAATGCTAAAGGCCAGGGGCGCCTGGGTGGCACAGCGGTTAAGCGTCTGCCTTCGGCTCAGGGCGTGGTCCCGGCGTTATGGGATCGAGCCCCACATCAGGCTCCTCAGATGGGAACCTGCTTCTTCCTCTCACACTCCCCCTGCTTGTGTTCCCTCTCTCGCTGGCTGTCTCTCTCTCTGTCAAATAAATAAAATCTTTAAAAAAAATAATAAATGCTAAAGGCCAGACTTTGAGAAGACAATTGATTGAGGAGACTACGTAGATGACCTCAGAATTGTGAGTGGTTTCAGAACAACAAAAAGTCCAAAAGATAAATAAGATTTGATCAAACTAAAATACGGATCTGCCCATCAAAAAGTATCAGGAAGAGAGTGACAAGACAAGCCACAGACTGAAAATGGATATTTGCTACACATTTGTATTCAAATTTATAAGGCATTCCTAATGATTCAATAAGAAAAAGACAAAAATTCAATCAGAAAATTGGCAAGACATGAACCAAGTGTCCCTGAAGAGGAATCACGAATGCCCCAAACCCATGAGGAGGGAGCCAACCCTGGTAGTCATCAAGTGATGCTGATGAAAACCACAAGATACTACCGCCTACCTGCCAGATACACAACATTTTTTAAGTCGGGCAAATACCAAGTAGAAACAGCCTGCTTCCCCATCTTTTGTGTCTGGGCTGGTCTGTGACTTGCCTTGACCAATAGAACGCAGTGGCAGTAGCACTGTGCGAATTCAAGCTTAGGCACCCAGAGGCTTTGCAACCTCGGCTCTTGCTTTCTTGGAACACTGCTGCCCAATGGAAGAGCTCAGGCTAACCTCTGCAGGGTGAGAGACCACGGGGAGCAGAGACAAACAGTCTGGCCGAAGCTGGAGGGAGGTGAGAAGACACCTGGTCAGCCCCTTTTGCCGGGCATGGTAACTCCATCAGTCCTGTCTGGAGGCTCTACTCTGCCCTCCCTCCCTCCTTTCTTTTCTTTTTTCTTTTCTTTTCTTTTTTTTTTTTTTTAAAGATTTTATTTATTTGACAGAGACAGCCAGCGAGAAAGGGAACACAAGCAGGGGGAGTGGAAGAGGAAGAAGCAGGCTCCCAGCGGAGGAGCCTGATGTGGGGCTCGATCCCATAACACCGGGATCACGCCCTGAGCCGAAGGCAGACGCTTAACAGCTGCGCCACCCAGGCGCCCCTCTTTTTTCTTTTCTTTTATAATAGACTTTATGTCCTTAAAGCAGTTTTAAGTCCACAGAAGAATTGAATGCAAGGTAGAGAGATTTCCCATATACCTCCCTACCCCCAAGCATGCACAGCCTCCCCCACTATCAGCCTTCCCCACCAAAGAGGGTACATTTGTTACAATCAGTGAACCCACATTGACATGTCATCACTCAAAGTCCATGGTTACATCAGGGTTCACTCCTGATGTACGTTCTGTGGGTTTGGACAAATAGATAAGGACACGTATGCACCATTATAGTAACATACAGAGTAGCTTCACTGCCTCCAAGACCCTCTGTGCTCTGCCTGTTCAACTGTCCCTCCCCCCAGCCCCTGGCAACCACTGTCTCCATAATTCCCCTTGTCTGGATGGCCCACGGTTTCCTTATCAATCACCTAGTGAAGGACATCTTGGTTGCTTCCAAGTTCTGGCAATGATGTGAAAGCTGCCCTAAGCATCTCTGTGCAGGTTTCTGTGTGGACATGAGTTCTCAGCTCCTTTGGGTAAATATATTTTCTTTTTAATTAAACATTATAGTTACATTTCCAAGTCCTGCGCACTGTCTCTGATCTCATTCTCTTCCTTCCCTCCTCACTGGTTGCCCCTCTCTGCAAGTAGATGTGGACCGTTCCAGCCCAAGTCCTCACTCTCTTTCCAGCACGCACATATCCACAAACAGCAAGCAGCGTGCTTCTGTCCTGTCCCGTGTTCCCTCCTTTCTGTCCCACGGCTCACCCTCCCTTTCTCGCTACAGCCCCGTTTCCCAAAGCTGTCTCTAAGGAGTCCCTCAGTGACCCAGCACTGCCTGTGTGACCAGCCCCTGCCCTCCAGAGCCCCGAGCCCTTCCGGGGGGCACCATTTCTTGAGAGCATAGCCTCTTCCAAACCTGAGAAGAAGAGTTGGCCAGGCACGGGTTTGATCAATCCCCCCAACAACGTTGATTCTGAGATCTACGAGGCACACTCTAATGACATCTCCCTTCCAGGTGTTCAGACCCAAAACGTTGGAGTCACCTTGGCTCCTCCATTTCTCTCTCGTCCACCTCCAACCCCTCAATAAATCCTATCGGTGCCACCTTCCAAATACAGCCAGAATCCCGCCCCTTCTCTGCACCTGCCAGGCCCAAGCCACCATTATCGCTCACCTACATTACTTCAGTGGCCTCCTCATTGGACTGGTTGCATGTCATTTATTTTCAACATGGTAGCCAGAGAAATATTATCAAAACCTTCCCAAGTCTCCCATCTTACCCAGATGCAAACCACAAGCCCTCGCATGACCTGCCCCATCCCCTCCCTACCTACCCCTCCTCCCGTTCTCCGCCTAGCTCTCTCTGCTCCAGCCACACAGGCCTCCTCACTGTTCCTCCAACATGCCAGGCATAGCCATGCCCCAGGGCCTTTGCACAGGCTGTTCCCATCTGCTCAGAATGTCCCTCCCCCATTCACCTGGTGCCTCCCTCCCTTGTCTCTTTCGGGCTTTTGATGAAATGTCACTTCTCAGTGAGACCTTCCTAGTCACACTACTTAAAACTGTACTACACGCACACACACGCACGCGCACACACACACACCCCTAGCACTCCCCATCCTCCCCTCTGCTTTGTGTTTTTTCCGTAGAGCTTATTGTCTGGGGCACTGCATAGTTCTCTTACTTATTTTGTTAGTGTCTGTCTGTCCTCCCTAACACACCGGCACATCGGCTCCACGAGGACAGGATTCTCAGTGTTGTCTGCTCACTGCTATGGCCTCAACACCTAGTACAAGGCCTGGCACCTACTAGATGCTCAGGAGAGGTTGGTGAATGAACGAATCCACATTTTACTGGTGAAACAACTGAGTCTCCGTGAGGATCTATCACTTGCCCGAGGCCACACAGGAAGGAGTGAAGAGCCAGATACAAGCTCTCTGAGCCTCGAGGCCATGCCCTTAACCACTGTACCACCCTACCTCTTTGAACCACACCAGGCTGCCTCCTGGTGACACGTAGAAGGTTCGGCACGTGACAGGAACCACATGTAACACTCTCCTGCCCAGCAGCCTTTGCAGCCTTGTAGGCTGACTCCAGACAGGGCTTGCAAGTCACCAGGGGCAACAGAACAGTTGGCCTCATCTGGCCTGAGGGAGGAAGTTCCCTCCAGACCTCAGGGAGATCAGCTGAGCCTTGAGACTTCTTCCCCCCAGTCATGTGACATCTCAAGAGGGGTAGGGGGTATGACTCATCAGCCCTCCAGGTTGGGGTAGGGCCAGCTGAAGAAAGGGGCTCCCTCAGACAGCAAGAATGACTGAGGTTAGACCACCAGAAGGACTTTCTGGTAGCCCAAAGCGTGGGAGAGGTGGCAAAGGACAAGAGGCCTTTTAACCAAAAGTAGGAGGGGTGTGTGAGAACATTTCCTCCGCGTTAGTGAGGCAAGCCCCTCAGCCCCCCTCCCCCTTCCACCAGAATATCAAAGAGTTGGGCTGGCATCTTGCCCATATGCAAATCAGCACCCAGACACTTCCCCTTTGCCTCCTGGTCCTCCATCAGCACAACCCCTGCCCAAGACAAAGAGCCAGAAAGGTTGGTTAGTTTGCCACCCTCCTCTAGGGAACCAGTACGCAGGGACAGAGGCCCCATTTGGTGACTGGGGGCAGGGAGCAGCAGAGAGGACCCACAGCTGAGTACAACTGCTACAATCAGCTGCCCTACCCCCACCCCGGCCCAGGGAGCCACCGGAAACAGGAAATGCCTGTTACCAGGGCTTGCTCAGGGAGACAGAAAAGGGGGGGGCCTCTGCGTTCAGCCCTGAAGCCCCTTAATCTGGGGACTGCAAGACTTCATCTAGCAGACCAGAGAGGGTGGGCGTGCTGTGCAACCTCTTCAAAGCCTGGAAGCAGAGGTACAGAGCATCAACACCTCTTCCTGGCCTTCAAAAGTTTCCCCATGCCAGCCTGTCTCTCTTCTGTCTCGTCCCCTCTCACGCCAACACACGCTCAACATCTCAGTGTCAGTCAAGGAGGTCAGACAGACATGGTTCCACTCCCAGCCCAGCTGCTGCAAGCTGAAGGACCTTGGGTGGGTTACTGCACCATCTGGGGCCTCCACTTCCTCGTCTTCGCTCTGGGAATGAAAATGCCAACCGAATCTCCACTCTAGCACCTGGCCCACCAGGCAGGGACATACATTCATTCAGCAAGCATGTATCGAGTGCCTCCTGTGTGCCAAGCCCCGGGACCCGGCGGTGGCCGAGACAGACAGAACCCTGTCTGCACAGAGCTTATACTCTAGTGGGGGGATGGACACTGAGCAGACAGCGGCATTAATAATTGGTTGGTTACAACAGTGGTGGGTGAGTGAGCATGGCAAGCAGCACAGGGAGCCCCAGGAGGGATCTGGTTAAATGGGAGAGGTGTCTGATAAAGCCGAGGACTAAGGGATGGCCGAGCAAGAGGGGGAGTGCTCCAGGCAACGCTCACGCACTGTGGGCTGGGAGGTCAAACGGTGCAACCAAGTTGCAAGAATGGTTTGGCAGCTTCTTAAAAGGTTAGACACGCACCTGCCACACAACTCATCCCACCCTCAGACGTTTACATTAAGAAATTATAGCCAGTGTGCACAGGGAGCCGGTGTTCACAGCAGCCGTGTCTGTGACAGCCAAAACGTGGCGACAGCCCAAGTGTCGATCAGCAGCAGGAAGGATGAGCAAACTGCGGGGCGTCCATACGCTGGAATACGACTCAGGAATAAGGTATGAAGGACTGATACGTGCGGCGCTACGATAAATCGCAGAAGAATGGTGCCGAGTGACGCAAACCGAGAGGGTACGTAGCGTGTGATCAGATGGGGCGGCATGACAGAGTGCTCTAAACTTGCAACCACCCCTTCCTTGACTCAACAAATATTTATTGAGCATCGACTATGACCCACGTACTGATCCAAGTGCTGGGGATACAGCTGTGAACAAAAGAGATAGACATCCCTGCTAGCGTGAGGCTCACACTCTGGTAGAAGGACACACAACCAAAGTGTTACATGAATGTGTATGTATAAGGTGGTGAGTATTAAGGGAGAAAAATAAGTGAGATAAGGGAGGGGAGTGCTAGGAGGGGATGCAGTTTTAAATAAGGTCTGGGGAGCGTCGCTCAGAATGTGACATCGGAGCAAAGGCTCGAAGGATGGAATGATCCAGATGGGCGCCTGGAGGAAAAGCATTCCAGGCAGAGGGAACAGCCAGGGCAAACGTCCTGAGGCAGGACACTGCCTGGTGCATCGGAAAAAGAGGTTGGAGGCCAGTGTGGCTGGAGCAAAGTGAGAAAGGGGGAGTGGGAGGGAGTGGACCAAGGGCAGTATCAGGTGCTGATCTACCAAAACTGGATATCAAAACTGTGTAATCAGGGGCGCCTGGGTGGCTCAGGAGGCTAAGTGTCCGACTCCTGATTTCTGCTCAGCTCATGAGCTCAGGGTCGTGAAATCGAGTCCTGTGTCAAGCTCCTAAGATTCTCTCTCTCCCTCTCCCTCTGCCCCTCCCCACCTCTCTCCCTCTCTAAATAATTGGAGAAAAAAAAAAAAACTGTGTAATCAAAATGGGGCAAGTGGTTGTCACCACAGCATTCCAACCTTTGGCCATATGTCAGAGTCCCTGAGAGGGCATCACAAATCGTTAATGTTTTTCTCCCAATTCCCCCAGTCCCACAATCCAGCACAGATCACACTAAAGGGAACAGCCCCACATCTTTTGGGGTGCTGGATGCTGCACCCATGTGGGGATCATTCTGAGTCCCCAGGGCAGACAGGCACAAGACAGACACCCCAAGGTGAGTTTCTGGAAACACACTGTTCACTGAGAAGCCATGAAGTTGCTGCGGTGTTCTGCCAGGACTACAGGTGACTTGGAGGAAGCCGGGGAAATAATTATTGCAGGCAGATCTCTGATGGGCTGTCTGGAGGAAGGCTGATGAGCTGTGTGCTGGTGGAGAGTCCTAAGAAAGGAGATCTGGGTTTGATCTAAGATTAAACTGAACTCCAAAACCACCAGAGCCATTAGAGCTAAAGAGGACCCTGTCTCAGGAAATAAACCATTGCATTTCACCTGTTTGCAGGCAAATGGCGGTAACAGCAGCTCCCGTTGAGACAACACAGAGCTCAAAGAGGCAGTTAACCATGAGGGCCATTGGTCCGCTTGCTCTCAGATCCATTCCCTGCCTGCCCTTTGCTCTATTCCACAGCAGAGAACCACATTTCCCAGGCTCCTTTACACCCTGGCTTCCAGGTGGGCTTAGCCAATGGGATGTCCAGACAGGAGACCAGAGGGCGGGAGGAAGAGAAACCAGGGTAGTTCTCCCTCCCTTGCTCTGCCTCTTCAGCAGCAAATATGTCTCCTTCCTGGTGTTGGCTCCCTGATGGCAGCTCTTGCACAAGGTCCTGGCTCCCCTGAATGGTTCCGGCCTCTGGACCCGATCACACTACCTCTTCTACTGTTTCTCCAGCCTAGTGGCCACTCTCTGGGTTACCTCAGCATTCCCCATCTGACTTCTCAGCTCCCTCATCACCCATTAGCCATAACCTGAATTAAATCCTCTCTGTCTGAAAGATCTAAGATGATTTCTGCTTTCCTGGCTAAACCATGACTGAGAAAACCAGAAATCTGAATCCAAGACTATCTCCATAACCACTTAAAAGGTTCATATGTCCCCCTCAAAGAGGCGATATTCATATAGTGCTTATAGTCACAGGTTTGGGGGCTCAAATCCCAGCATAGCCACTTGTTCACTTGGGTGACTCACTTAAACTTTCCATGTTTCCATTTCCTCATCTGTGAGACTAGGATAATAACGAAGAACGGGTTGTGCTTTCCAAAGATGGCCACGAACATAGCACCCAACCAGCATGTGGGTGCTTCTGCAGTGGGACTTGTCACACCACCATCGGGAGGTGGATTCTGATTCCTCTGCCCTTGAATCCAGGCTGGTCTTAGTGAATTACAGCAAAGCAACACCACGTGGTCTCTAAGTAGGTCAGAAGAAAACTTGCAGCTTCCACCGTGAGAAACACTTGATCTCTCCACACTCCTTCTCAAAACTCAGTCACCATGTTGTGAGGAAGCCCAAGCCACATGGAGAGGCCACAGGCTGCTGTTCCAGTCAACAGACCCAGCTGAGCTCAGCATGAGTCACCCCATCCCAGACTCCCAGAGTGCAGAGGAAGGATCCTCCAGCTGATTCCAGCCCTCAGACATTCAAGGCTTCTCATTGCAGGGCTGACAAACCATCATCTCCACACTCCATTTGAATTCCTGACTCACAAAAGCTGTGAGAATTTTAAAATAGTTGTTGCCTTATGTCTTTAAGTTTGGGGTGGTTTGACTCGCAGAAGAGATACCCTGAACATCATGGCACTTACTCCATGGACTTGTTGTAAAAATCAAATGAGTTATAAGTGTTACGTACCTGGAACAACATTTGCACACAGTAAGTGCCTCAAAAACGGGACCTGTTTCTACTGCTGTTATTTCTTATACTCTTCGACACTATTCCCGTCCACTTCAATAAAAGTGTTTGTTTCAAAGTACCAACACCTCACTGTGGATACGCTTTCTTCTTTTGGTCTGTAGCTTTCCTCCTAAGTCACTGGTTCCCTTCTGACTCCTTGGCCTCTTCTTCCGCCTCTCCCCAACCTCCCCATGCTGCTACACCTTGAGGCTCAGACCCCTTTTCTTCTCTCTCTCTCCTCCCTCCCCAAATGATCTCATCCACCCCTATGAGTTTGCCCACCAATCACTACTAGGTACTGCTTGAAGCACGTGACAACTTTACAACAATTCACTCATTTAATTCTTGTAACAGACCTATAAGGCAGGGACTATCCTGACCCCCATTTGAAAGGTGGGGAGACTGAGTCATGGAAAGGAACGGTAACTCACCCAAGATCCCACAGTCAAGACTAGAACCCAGACCCCCATGTAACTAGTGTCCCTGACCCTCAAACAGGGTTTCTCAGTCTCAACACAATTGATATTTCAGTGGCTGTCCCGGGATTACAGGACATTTAGGATATCAGCAGCATCCTGGTCTCTACCCACTAGATGCCAGGAGCACACCACTCCCTCCAGTAGTGAGAACCAAAAATATCTCCAGGCATTGCCAAATGTCCCCTGGGGGGACAGAGTTGTTCCCCACGCCCCTAGTTGAGAACCACCTACATTAACCACTATGCTATGCTGCCTTCCATCTCCAAGGCAACTCACCCCCATCAAGGAGCTCCCCAAAACTTGAGTAACTCCCCAAAACTTGACTCTCCCCAGCCTTCCCATCTTAGCAAGTAATGCCCCCATTCACACGGGTTCCTAAGCTGCAAACTTAGACATCATCTCACCCCTCCTTTCATTCACTCCCACCCCTCTCCCATCTGGTTTGTCAGGAAGTCTGACCAGCACAACCACTGAAATGTGAACCCATCCACTGTTCCTGATTCTAGTCCAGCCACCATTACAACCCCATGGGACACCTCCCTCAACCCTTCCGCCCAGGTCCCCTCACTGCCATTTCAATTACCCTAACAGTCTGGTCCCCACAGAGCAGCTAGAGGGACCTCTTTAACCCACCAATTTGCTTAAACCCTCCAAGGACTTCCCATCACATCTAATTGTGCACACGTACCCACAGCCACACTAGCGAAGGGCCTCCCTCCCGACCTTAATCCCAGCACTCTCCCTTCACCATTCACTTTCATTTAGACCTTCCTCACCACAGGGCCTTTGCATGGCATTTGCCCTCCTTGCCCCATTCTTCCCAGAGCTAGCTCCTCATCCTTCAGCTTTCCTTGAGCACCGTCCAGAAGCATGCCCCTTTCCTCTTCTCCATCTTGACCCCTGGCTTATTTTGCCTGTAGCATTTATTGTAATATTTTGTTGATTTGCTTTTTTACTGTCTATAGTGGGTTGAATGGTGCCCCCCCCCAAAAGATATAACCACCTCAGATCCCTGGAACCTACCTGTGAATGTGACATTATTTGGGGGGAAAAATAATAAAAGGACTTTGCAAGATGTAACTAAGTTAGGGATCTCAAGGTCACGAGATCATCCTGGATTACTTGGGTGGGCCCTAAATTCACCAACAAGTGTCCTTACACGAGACACACAGAAGAGACCCACAGACAGACAGACAGAGAAGAGACAACCTGGTGAAGACAGAGTGACACAGTCAAGAGCCAAGGAACGCCTGGAGCCACCGGAAGATGGAAGAGGCAAGGAATGGATTCTCCCCGAGAGCCCCCCAGAAAGAGCTTGACCCTGCTCACACCTTGATTTCGGATCTCTAACCTCTGGAACCATGAGACTATATATTTCTGTTATTTTAAGCCATCCCGTTTGTGGTCCTTTGTTCGTGCAGCCACAGGAAACAAGTACACTGCCCTTCTCCCCCACAAGGCCATGAACTTAGGAGACCAGAGAATGTGTCTGCTGTGTTCTTTCCCATAACCCCGGCAATCAGCACAGCTCCCGTTGCTGATAATAAAATAAATGATCATTCCAACTCACTGAAGCTCTCGATCTCTTCTTCACTGTCCCCAGACAGTAATTGTTCATGCATGACTCTTTGGACCCTCCCCAAGATCGGAAGCTTGCTCCCTCCAAAATAGAGTTTGTGGGGGTGGGGCTGGGGGAATAGGGGATTCTACCTCCTAGGGGACACTTGACAATGTCCGCAGACATTTTGTTGTCACAGCTCCAGGGGAGAGGGTGTTACTGGCATTGAGTGGGTGGAGGTCAGGGATGTCGCCAAACATCCTACGATGCACAGAGCAGCCCCCAAGACGGAGAAAGATGGGGCTCCAATTGTCAGCAGCGGGGACTGGTGAGAGGTTGTGCAGCAACTTCGTACCTGATGCCAGTATAAACAGTGATTGCCTCCTGACATCTATTCCCACTTCTTCTGCTAGCAGCCCCTCAGCGTCCCCTGGGGAGCCACCCCTCCTCCGCCCCGTCTAGCTCCTTTGGGTAGGGTCAACTCCTCTCCATCTCCATAAAGAGGTATGTGACCTCAGCCTGGCCAATCAGAACAGCATATTCTACCGACCACAACAATTGGTTGAGGAACGGACATGTGACTCCCCCCTAAACACACACACACACACGCACGCATACACACACACACAAGAAATCATGTCCAGTGAGGCATAGATCTGGGCTTGAGCAGCCATTTTCCACTGTACACAAAAATGTGGACATCTAAATTTGGAGCAGCTGGGCACCCCTGCCTGCCACCATGAGGGGAAAGGATGACTGAGAATGGAGAACACTGAAAAGACAGCTGAGTTAAGAGATGGGGGTGGAGGTGATCCTGAAATGGAGCCCCTGGATCCAGCTGGACCTGAAGACATTTTCAGTTATATGAGCCAATAAATATCATTTTTTACTAAGCCAGTTTCAGTTGGGTTTTCTGTCACAAGTTCTAAAACTTGGTAAAAATTTCTGCAGACTGAGCTCAGAATTTCCTCAAACTTCAAACTTCTCCAACTGAACATCGTTTATTTCTTCCCCAAGGGACGTGACTCCCAAGTTCATCCTAAAGCCCAGGTCTCAGAACACCATCTCTGCTATCAGAGGGGGACAGTTAATTTCTACAATGTGGTGAGACCTTTAGAAGCTCAGCTGTGCCCACCCAACACACCCTTGGGTGCTGCCACTTCCTGGAGTCATTAATGTTAACAAGGGAGACAAACAGAACTTCTGTTGGCTCCTCAAAAAGGCCCCAGCCTCCCACACTCGATCGGCATATCACCTCCTCCAAGAGGCCTACCCTGATTGCTTCTGGGGTTTCCCTCCTCTCCACTCCCACAATGCCCCGGGCTCCACCCACCCATTGGCAGACTGTGTTCCGCTCTCGGTTAACTGCCTATTCCCTCATCTATTTCCACGAGCTGCATGAGGATCTGTGCACCATTCATCATGGAATTCTCCATCATCCTGCACACCATTTAATACAAGGAAATATCCATGACGTGGGTGGTGTCATCATCATTATTATTAGCAGGATCATCATCATTTTCCCCATTTTACAGGTGAGAAAACCAAAGGCAGGAGAGGCCTAGACACTTGCCCAAAGTCACATAACTAGGAACCAGTAGAGGCGGGATTGATCTCAAGCAATCCATACTTAACCACTGCTAACCAGCCAACACTAACCAATAATAAGTAAGCACTCAACACATACCCACTAAATCAGGGATCAATTGGTAAACTCTTTCCGTAAAGAGACAGATAGCAATTTTTTTTTTTTGGCTTTGCAGGTCATAGTGTCCTTGTCGTGATTATTCATGTAATGAAAGCCCCACAGACAACATGTCAACAAATAAGTGTGACCATGTATCGGTTAAATTGTGTGTAAGAAACAAGGCATAAGTTATGATTTGCTGTCCTGGCATTAAAGGAAGGATGAATAAATGAATGAAGTGAATAGTTGATAAATGTTTACTGAGCACCTACTATGTGCCAGGTGCTGTTCTAGGCAACAGGGACACAGCTGTGAACGAAACAGATGAAAGCCTTGCCCTGACATTCCAGTGTGGGAAGCAGATAATAAGCAAAGAAGTAAAAACTATGTAGGTCAGAGAGCTGTGTGCTAGGGAGAAAAATAAAATAAGAAAAAGAAGAGACAGCACAGAGGGGCAGGGGGTATGGGTACAATCTTATGTGTGGAAACTGGGGAAGCTCTCTGGTAAGAAACCTGAAGGAGATAAGAGAACAATCATGCTGTATATCTGGGGGAAGAGAGATCCATGGAGAAAGGACTGATGTGCAAAGGCCCTGAGCCTGGATCAACCTGGTGGGTTCTAGGAACAGCAAGGAGGCTTGTGTGTCTGGAGTAGAGTGAGGAAAGAGAAGAGAGGAGAGAGGGGAGGGCCAGGAGGTGAGCAGAGGCCAAACGCATAGGTTCTCATGGGTCAGGGTGAGGACTTTGTCTTTTGCCCCAAAGGCAATGGGGAGCCATGGGAGGGCTGGGAGCAGGAGAGGGACAGGATTTCTCAGCATCCTCTGTGGAAAATCCTAAAGGGTGACATTTCCCAGTAGTAAGCACAAAAGGAAGTCAGTGAACAGAACAGACTGGAAGAAAAGAAGGCACGATACCAAATGTTGGCCCTCCTAGACTTCTGTCCCCATCAGCCATAGTACGCATGTTGAGATGAGGTCTTCCAACCAACCCAACCCAACCCAACCTACTTTGCTGAGATTTGATGCCACCCAGGCTCCCCAGTCCTTAGCTGAATCCCTCCCCCATGGCTTTGATTCAAGCCCCCTTCATTCCTTATCCCACTACGGCTTCCTCCAAGCCAGCCCCTCCAGACCTGTCTCTCTGAAGCCAGCCAGGCATCATTCTGGAGTTCTACAGCATTCTCTTCTATGTCCACCCAACCATTTCCTGTTCTCCCTGGCTCCCAGCTAAACCATTCTCAGCCTCTCTTGTGGTTGGATGGGACCATGTGATGGAGTTCTGGCCAATGGATCAAGAATGGAGGTGACAGCACCACTTCTGGGCCTGGCGCATGAAAGCCTCCCCTGGTTTCCTTCCTCACACTCTTCTTACCCACCTTCTGGGATAGAGAGGACTTCAAGGGCTTTAGGGAAAGTAGGGCACGGGATGGAAGGAGTCTAGGTTCCTGTAGGGACTTGGTAAAGAAGAGCCACTCCCTTAACCCCCAAGATGACCCAAACTAGATTGTGATGTGAGCAAGAAGTAAACCCTGACTGCTAAAGTGTGTAGTTTGTTACAGCAGCTAACATTACACACCCTGACTTATACCACATCGTACAGCCAACTCAGACTGACTGAAATCAAATTAACAAAAAGAGAGCCTCCCAGGGGCGCCTGGGTGGCACAGCAGTTAAGCGTCTGCCTTCGGCTCAGGGCGTGATCCCGGCGTTATGGGATCGAGCCCCACATCAGGCTCCTCCGCTATGAGCCTGCTTCTTCCTCTCCCACTCCCCCTGCTTGTGTTCCCTCCCTCGCTGGCTGTCTCTATCTCTGTCAAATAAATAAATAAAATCTTTTAAAAAAATAAATAAAATAAATTTAAAAAAAAAGAGTGCCTCCCATTATTTTAGCATTGGCTAAATTTAGCTCATCAATCACACCAGTAAGGAATGTAACTTAACCTATCACATTTAACCCTCATACAACCCCTGAAATAAAGGTGCTGTCCACATCCCCATTTTATAGATGAGACAACCAGGGCTCAGATAGGTCAAGCAATGTTTTTTTTTTCTTCGCAGTCACAAAGGTAGTAAGTACCTGACTTGAAATTCAAGCCAGCCTAATATATAAAGAGTTCCTAAAAATCAATAAGAAAGAAAGGACAGCAGTTGCAGAAGCAAAAAACAAAATAATGGGCAAATGATATGAATAAATAATTACTTCACGAAGAGAAAATAGAAATAGCTCTTAAACAAAGAAAAAGAGGTTCAACTTCACTCAGAATAAGAGAAATGTAAATTGAGCCATAATGAGCTCCATTTATCACCCATGAAGTTGGCAAGACTCCAAACACTTAACAATAGAACAGTCTGTGGCAAGGTGATGGCCAGGAAGCACTCTCATGCTTTGTTAGTGGTAATGTAATTGGAATAGCCCACATGGGAATAAGCCCATATGGAGAACAACTTGGCAATACCTGCCAAAAACACAAAGGCTCAGACACTTGGAGCCAGCAAATCCTTCTGAGAAACCCCATGGAGATACTTGCTCATGTGTATGGCAGCGATAATAACATTCCTGTGCAGCCAGGGACTTTTCTAGGTTCTTTTTTTTTTTTTAATACTTTATTTACTTATTTGACAGAGATAGAGACAGCCAGCGAGAGAGGGAACACAAGCAGGGGGAGTGGGAGAGGAAGAAGCAGGCTTCCAGCGGAGGAGCCTGACGTGGGGCTCGATCCCAGAACGCCGGGATCATGCCCTGAGCCAAAGGCAGACGCTTAACGACTGAGCCACCCAGGTGCCCCTCTAGGTTCTTTATAGTAATTCACTATCCCTCACAACAACGCTTAAAGATAGGGATTTATTATCCCCATTTTAGAGATGAGGATCCTGAGGCACAGAGAGGTTAGGTAACAAGCCCAAGGTCACACAGTGGAGAAATCAAAAAATGATTCACGGACAAGGTTAACGGCTGCAGTAAAGGTGTCATAAAAAAGCCTGGCACAATCCAAGTGTCCACTGACACAGAGGATGATAAAATAAATGGTCACCCCACTGAGCAATGGGATAGAGGCAGTTTTGGGTAACTGTCGACAGCAAGAATCCCCGCACCAGGGTGTCCAGGGTTCCAATCCCCAACTCTGCTGCTCTCAAGTTAGGTACCCTGAGGAAAGTGACTTGGCACTTCTGTGCCTCAATTCCTCACGTGAAAAATAAGGATAATATACCATCTGCCACCTAGGGTGTTATGAGGATTAAACAAGTTAATGTATAAAAAATGTTTACAAGGGCGCCTGGGTGGCACAGTCAGTTAAGCAATCGACTCCTGGTTTCTGCTGAGGTCATGATCTCGGGGTCGTGAGATTGAGCCCCACATCGGGCTCGGCGCTCAGTGCAGTGTCGGCTTGGGACTCTCCCTCCCTTTCTGCCCCTCCCCTCACTGTGCTCTCTGTTGCTTTCTCTCTCTCTCTCTCTCTCTCTCTCTCTAAAATAAATAAAACTTAAAAAAGAAAAGAAAAGAAAATGTTTACAACAGGAATCTGCAAACTTTTTCTACAAAGGTCTAGATAGTTAATATCTTCAGCTCCACAGGCCAGACAGTCTCTGTGGCAACTCTTCAACTCCATGGTTGTAGCTGGAAAGCAGCCGTAGACAGTACATACATGAATCAATGGACATGGCTGTGTGTCAATAAAACTTTATTTATAAAATCATGCTTGGTCCAGATTCAACTGTTGGACTGTAGTTTGCTGGCCCCTGGTTTGGATGACTGCCTGGCACATAGTTAACACAATATAAGTCATTTGTTAAATCAATGGGACTATTCAGCATACTGTGCAGACATGTTTTCTCAAAAATGAGGACAATCTCTACGTATTGATTTGGAAAGAGTCCCAAGATGATTATTAAGTGAGGAAAGCAAGATATAAAGCAGTCAGTGGTATGTGCCATCTTCCGTGTTAAGGGAGGAGAGTAGGAAATAAGAACCTAAATTCCTATTTGCTTATGTTTGCATAAAGAAACTCTGGAAGCCTATACAGTTGAAAGAAAGAAAGAAAGAAAGAAAGAAAGAAAGAAAGAAAGAAAGAAAGAAAGAAAGAAAGAAAGAAAGAAAGAAAGAAAGAAAGAAAGAAAGAAAGAAAGAAAGAAAGAAAGAGAGAAAGAGAGAGAGGGAGGGAGGGAGGAAGAAAGAAAGAAAGAAAGAAAGAAAGAAAGAAAGAAAGAAAGAAAGAAAGAAAGAAAGAAAGAAAGAGAAAGAAAGAGGAAGGAAGGAAGGAAGGAAGGAAGGAAGGAAGGAAGGAAGGAAGGAAGGAAGGAAGGAAGGAAGGAGAAAGAAAGTAGTTACTTACGGGAGAAGGAAGGAGCTGGGTATCCGACGGATAGGACTAGAAGTTATATTTTTCCCTGTGCACCTTTTTCTCTGCTTTTTTTGTTTAAGATTTATTTATTTGTTGGAGAGAGAGAGAGAGAGATAATGAGCAGGGTTAGGGGCAGAGGGAGCGGGAGAAGCAGATTTGCAGGCTCCCTGCAGATCAGGGAGCCCAATGTGGGGCTCAATCCCAGGACTCTGAGATCGTGACCTGAGCTGAAGGCAGAGGCTTCACTGACTGAGCCACCCAGGCGCCCCAACTTTTTATGTGTTTTAATATTTGAACCATATGAATGTATTATTCAACCAAGTAAATATTTTAAAGATTCTAGCAGCTCTCTGTGCCTGATCACAGGATTTCTCAACCTCAGCATGACTGACGTTTGGGGCAGAGAATGCTCTGCTGTGGGTGGCATTGCAGGGTAGTAAGCAGCAGCCCTGACGTCCATCCACGACATTTCAGTAGCATCTCCCAGATGTGATGAAACCAAAAACACGTCCAGACATTGCCAAATGCCCCTGGGGGGCAAAATCACGCCCGCTGAGAAATCCTACCCCAACCTAAACTCCTGCTCGCTGTGCTACCCTTTCGCTACCCCACGTCCTTCTTAAGAAGCCTTGTTAGTGGGGGTTTACCAGGTGTCAGACACCGTGCTAAGCAGCATTGAAATACACAACAGTCCTCGAAACAAAGGTCCCATTTTCATCCACGTTTCACAGATGGGGAAACTGAGGCTCGAAGAAGGTAAGCCAGGAGGTGGTGGCATCAGGATTTGAACCCAGGTCTGGCCCCTCAGAGCCACTGCCCTCCAGCTGACCTCCTTTCTACCTCTCCCGCCCTCTCCCCTGCCTCTGCCAGTGGCCCAGGCATTCACAGGCCAGGAACCTTGACATCATCCAGGCCTCAGCGCCTGCCTCCGCCAGGTCTAATCAGCTCCCACGCCCTGATGGGTCTTTCCCACAAGGACTGTCACATTCGTCCCTTCCTCTCCACTCCCTTGGCCTTAAAGTTTCATCTCTGCAACCCAGAATGTGGACTCCCAGAGAGAGGAGGTGAGCTAGGATGTCTGGTGGTCAGGGGGCCGCCTACGATATGACCCTGCCTTGGTCTCAGATCTCAGAGGCCCCATCCAGCTTGGAGACTCGCTCTGGTCTGACTGCAGCCATGAGCCACCCCAGCAGACTCTGAGGCCACCCACAAGCTCTCACCTCAGGGCCTTTGCACTGGCAGTTACCCCCTGCCAGGAGCACTACGTGCCCGGATTCACAAGGCTCATCCCCTCATTTTCCCCAGGGCTCTGCTCAAATGTCACCTTATCAGTGAGGCCTCCCGGGCCACCTATTCACGAGTGCGACCCCCACACTCAGGGGCTCCCTTTCCTGCTTTGATTTCTCCAGAGCACATACCCCCTCCCCACAGGTGAAACGTTTCCTTATTTGCTCCCTGTCCTTTTCGCCCACGAGAAGGCGGGCTCCTCAGCGACAGGGACTCTATGTGGGTCTCCTTCCCACTGTCCCAGCACCAAGAAGAGGCCTGACATGCATCGTAACTGCCTTTGAGCCCAGGTGCTCTTCCCGCCCTCTTCCCTGGACACTGAGAAGAAGCAGAGGAACTGAGAAGCATCTGAATTTCGGCCCCCACACCTTCATCTATGCCTCTCCCATCAGGAGCATTCCCCCTTTCTCCCTCCACCCTTCCACATCCCAGTCCATGGCCTCAGCTTAAATTGGTGGACAGACGGGGCCCTGCAAAGCTAGAGAGGCTGTTCTGTTCTGTGGCACCTCCCTCCATCTCAGTGGAACGACCTTCTAGCTTCCCGCACACACGGAACGGGGCACAGGGCTGAGCTTTGCGGGGAGACAAGATGAGCGGAGGCAGCAAGGCACAGAGCTCCAGACGGGAGGGCTGGGGAACACCCCTGTGCAGCCTGGGGCCAGACGCAGCCGGGCGGAGGAGGCCGGAGCAGTGAGAAGGTCCTACTTACTCTTCAAAACAGGGCACAAATGTCCGCTCTCGCCTTTGCTTCAGGGCTTCAATATCTTGCCTTTGCTTCAGGGCTCCCTGCCCAGAGGTTTCTCCCTCGGTCCCAGTCGTGACCACACAGGGCTGGGGGTGTCTGTGTCCCCAGTCTGGGAGCACCTCGAGGGCCAGGCCTGGTCGGGATCCTCAGCACTGCCCAACACAAAGGAGCCTGCCTCCCTGCTGTCCCCACAGCAGCCTTCCCAGATATTAAGGCCATGCCCCCCCCCCCCCCCCCCCCGCCTGCGGTGCCCTTCATCAGACAGCGGCTGTAGGCAAGATGTGGGCAGGGGTGGAAGTTCATCCTCAAGTTTATCCACTTCCCCATTAACTGCTATTAAAGCTTCACTGGGGACCTTGACCGCCTGCCGGTCAGGGCCTGACAGGTCCCTTGGCTACTTCCCCATCTGCTGGAAGCCAGGAGGTAAGCAAATGTATGCAAATCTGGGATGGCCTGTGGCCAGAGGGGCTGGGCCTCTGGAGTTCCCTCATCCTATCAGGAAGCCCTGCCTGGGCTAAGGAGGGTGGGCCACCCACGTCCTCTGCCCCACGGCTAGGTCCCCAGGGAATGCCCCCAGGCACCCCCATGAGCCCCCTCCCTGAGCGCTGACTTCCCCTCTCCCCATCCACACGTGGCATCTCAAAGGCCCCCCACCCATCCGCAGCTCCCAGGCACAGAGCGTTCATTCCAGAGTGGAGCCTGAGGGCCGGAGGTGAGTGTCCTCTCAGACTCCCAAGTCAGCTGAGACACCAGGAGCCCCCAGCCCCCAGCATACACCGCTTCCACCCAGCACCCAGGAGACCATAGGGACGCAGAGAAGGTGCAGCAGAGAGGGGATCCAGTCACGTTACCTCCTCCACCCCAACCGCATTCAAATAGGGATTTGAATATATTTCCTGAGTCTAGCAGGGCCCGCTCAGCACAATCCACCCTCCCTGGACTTGGGCCTTTGCAGTAATCCCTACAGAGAAAGAGCAGCTCTTCCTAGGCTCCAAAACCCCAGGACCCACCCTTGGGCTCAAGACCAAGCCTTTTCTCAATGTCTCCCTGGGATGGAGAGAGCCAGGAAGACCAGAGCCCCGGGGGCCCACAGCCCCCCACTCGCCCCACGCGCCCCAGGCCCAGGCAGGAAGCGAAGGGGAAGAAGATGTGAGGGGAAGGAAGGGGCCCAGGGCCTGGGAGGAGGAGACACATGTGGGGGAAGAAGTTGGTGGAGGCCCCTCCCCCATAGGCAGAAGGGGGGATGTCAAAGGAGGTAAAAACCTCAGGCACCCTGCTGACCACCTCGGGGGTGGGGTGGGGGTCCCAGGTATCCCTCAAGACCCCCACACAGTCCCATCCGGGGGGTTGAACCTCAGTGGAGTCAGCCTGCGGCTTGGAAGCTTTAACACCAAGTGTGTCCGTTCTCAGCCTAGATGTGCACTAACTCAGAGCCTATTAACCCATCCCTGCTACCCTTGGGTGAGACACCCCCAGATCTCAGAGTTTACCACCCCTCCATCCTCCCCCCATCCCCCTGTGCCAGCCCCAGAGGCTGCAGCATATTCCCTTCCACACCACAAGCCCAGAGTTTCAGTGTATGAAGTCTCCCGGTGCCAGCCAGGGGTGCCCCCCCAACCCTTGGCACGCCAGCCAGCGGCAGGCTCACCTGGGACATCTGGGGGCGCAGGTTGACCTCACGCAGGTTGATGGCATGGGGCAGCAGGTTGTTGAGCAACTGGCACAGAAGGACGCCATCCCGGAGGGCCTGTGCCAGCTCGCACACCTGGGCCCCTTCCCAGGTCACACGGTGGCTGGGCGGCAGCACCCGGCACTGGATGAGCCAGTGGGTACACTGGCGCCACAGCTCCATGGCTGCTGCCTCCCCGGGTCAGCCCGCGCGCCCTTGCGGCCTCCACCGCCTGCCTGCCTCTGCTAGCTAGCTACCACTTCCTCTTCTCTGCCTGTAACTGTCGCCCTGAGAGGGGGTGGAGGAGGAGGAGCCGTGAGGGGGGCGGGAGCACCTGCAGCCCAGCCCCTTCTATGCAGGACCTGGCATCTCTTTCCCCCACCAGCTCAACACAGGCCTGGGCACCTGGGAGTGGGGGGCTGCTGGTGGAGTTACTGAGGCCTGCTGCCTTCCTCCATATCTAACCCATGATCAGTCCTACCTCGGCAACAGACTCAAAATCTTCTGAACCCTCTCTCCCCTGCCTCCACCCCGGTTTGGCACCCAACATCCTAGCTTGAACTAGCGTATTCTCCTCTAACCTGGTCCCCAGGCTCCCCCCTTGTCCCCACAGTCTGTCCTCCCCACAGAGGAGCACACCTGGGAGCATCTGGGCAAGTCATGATGTCCCTCCTCTTCTTATAGCCCACTGCCCTGCAGCCAACAAGGCCCTACATGACATGCCCCTGTCCCTCCTTGCCCTCACCTCTTCCACTCACCACTTTCCCTCACACACTCTGTTCCAGCCACACAGGCCTCCTCACTGTTCCTCCAAGACACCAGGCCACCCCAGAATCTTACCCCAAAATCCTGCCACAGGGCCTTTGCACATGCTGTTCCTCTGTCTTAGACAAGCAATTTCGTGGCTAGCTCCCTCACCTCCAACAGTTCTTTGCTCAATGTCACCTTTTCATGAAATCTTCCCAAATCTCTCCATTTCAAATCACAGACTTTCTTTCCCATTTCCCTACATTAAGCCCTGATCACCATCCAACAAACCTGACATTTTATTATATTTCTTTATTGTCTATTTAGAAATCTCTGTCTCTTATGTTCCCAGCACCTGGCATAAATACATGCTCCGTAAGTACTTGTTGAATGAATAAATAAATGGTTGAAAGCTTTTTTTGCTCTACCTCTAACATCCCCAAATTCATGTATTTATTGCCATGGCCCTGGCCACCACCATCTCTTTCCTTACAGACTTCGATGGTGTCGTTCATTAATCCATTCGTTTAGCAAACATTTACTGTCTTCGTAGACCTTATCGCTACCTGAAATCATTTTGTCTACAAGGTCTCTCTTCCCACCTCCACCCCACCAGGCTGAGTAGACTCCCCTCCCCCGTCCATCTCACGAGGCACGCCCCTTGGATTTTTCTTTTTTAATTATTTGATCACTAGGGGGCGCTAGTCTCCTTCAGTAGATATACCCCCTACCCTCTGACCTTCTAAAACTAGGTGGGAGGAGGTCAAGGAAAAGACACTCCCCTCAGTATTTCCTGAGCCTGGAGTCTCTTCCACATTCACTGGGGGAAAGCCGAGCCTGGAAATCACCAGCTTTGCGATCCCACAGGCACCGAAGCTTTTCATCCCCAACCATCCTGGGCGCTCATTTCCTCATCTGTGAAATGGGTCACAGTAACCTTCACCGTTTAGAATTATGGTAGGGATCAGAAATTGTGGGGCTGCACAGACGAAAGCGAGGAAGGCAGGATGGCGCTCCAGAGCTCCAGGTATGAATCCCACCTCCGCCACTCACAAGCCGGGTCAACGTAGGCAAATGGCTTAGCTGTCCCGTGCCTCAGTTTCTGCATCTAGAAAATGGGGGTGATGGAAATAGTACCTACTTCACTGAGAGGTCGTTGTAAAAATTAAATGCGTTGAAACAGGCCAAGGAAGCAGGACAGTCCTGGCACACAGTAAGCGCTCAAAAAGTGTTAGTTGCGGCCACTGCTTTCAACGCTGTTGTTATTATTGCGAGCCCTCAATAAACGTGGCCAGACCGTCCTCCCTCTTGTTCCAGATCCACTCCCCCAACCTCTCCATGCTTGCTCTAAGCATCATGATGGAAGCCCCCCACCCACCTCCTTCCTCCCACCAAGGAAACCACCTGAATGTCTCCCCCCGCCCCATAATCCCCCAGAGTCTAGCTCATCTCCCTCGTGCTGTTACGGGGCTGGGAGGCCGTCGTGTTTTCCCGCATCTGTCTCCACAAAACCCGACACCCACTGGAGTTCCCTTCCCGGAAACCCAAGGGGACGGTCTGGAGGAAGCGCACCTCTACGTCACAGCAGCCGCCACCCCCGCGCTGCAAGACAGCCTGTAAGGGGCCGCCGTGTCCCCGCGAGGAACTCGGGGGCGGGGTGGAGAGAGACACCCTTCCCCACATCCCAAGGGGTCGGGGTACTTAGGACCAGCCTGCGGGGTATGGAGAACCTGAGCTCTAAGGGGCGGGACTAAGAGAGGGGCCCGGGCGTGTGGGCGTGGCCATCCAATGGGGGCGAGGCGACGTTCTAGGCTGCAGGGTGGGGGGGTGCCCTGGAAGGGACGGACGGAGTTCCCAAGAGGGTGTGGTTTATGGGAGGGAGGTTCTCCAAAGGGGGCGTGGTTCGCGCCGAGAACGGCAGTAAGGGGGTGGAGCGGGGACGAGAGGGCGGGGTGAGAGCCTGGGAGGCCACCTTCGGAGGCGGAGTCCTCGGGGGTGGGGCCAGGTGAATTGGATCGGTAACCTACCCGGCGCGGCCGGAGAAGGTGGGGCCGACTGGGGCGGGGAGGGAGGGGCCCGGAGCTGCAGAGCCTCCGGCTTCGGCCAGGCTCCAGCCTCTCACTAGCTCTGCAGGTCCCGGCCCAGGTGAGTGAGGGGCCCCAGGCACATCCGGGGTCTGGGGTTATTGGGGTGGGGGGAGTCCTCTCTTTTCCAGGTGGGGCCACCCGCCCGCAGGGAGAATCTGGGTGTCGGTCCACGAGCAGCAGCGGACGTGGAAGGGTCGCCGAGTGCCTGATTGGGTCGCTGTGCGTCACGCGTGTCCGTGTACCTGGGCGTACCTGGGAGTGCACCTCTAAGCGTGTTTCCTGTGCAACACGAAAAGCCTCCCTGCTTCCACTTTGCCTGAGCAATCTTTTTAAACCACAAACCAGATCGTGCCCCTCCCTCATTTAAAACCTTTCCGTAACCCCCACTGCATCCCACTAAGATGAGAATTTGGGGTCCACCAGAAGGGTCTCCCCCTGCCGACCTCGCTGCTCTTCACTTAGCTCCTTGCTCAGTGCCTTCTGGCTACAATGGCTTCCTTGATGCTGTAAAATGGAAAGAGTAAGCTCTGTCTCACCCCCAGGCCTTTGCACTTGCTGTCCACCGCCCCCCCCCCTCCATCTGGAGTTGCTCTTTCTCCGAAACTTTGCGTGACTGTCTCCTTCCCTTTATTGAGGGCTTAGCTCCAGTGTCACCTGGTGGGAGAGACCTTTCTGACTGTTATCTACAGTAGCTGCCTCCTCCAGTCTTCTTTATCACACATTCCTCTTTTAACATCTTCGGTGATCACTCCTAGACATTATCTTCTTCATTCGTTGTGTGCTGTTTATTCCGTGTCTTGCCCACCGGATAGCACAGGGCAGAGCCTTGATCTCATTCATCACTCGGTCTCCGGGGTCTAGAACAGGTCCTGGAACATAGTAAGCGCTCAACCAATCAGTGTTTGCTCAATGTCAAGTTTGAGTACACGTGTCTAACTGTGTCCATGTGTCTGTATGTAGGCGGCTGCCCTTCTGCACATGTGTGCACATAGGTGTGGTCTCTAGGGCATGAATAACCCCTTTCTTTTCTCCATGCTGGCCCCTACCCTGCCCTCTTCCTGATTCTGCTTCCTTCCTCTCTCCCCTGCCCAAAAATATCCAGAAAGCATTCCAAAGGATGAAGGGCAGGAGGGTGATTTAGTTGGGCTGTGTCTGACCTGTGCCCACTCTGAGCTCTCCACCAAACTAACCAGAGCCCTGTCAGCGACCCACCTGCATGCCCACTAAAGAGGGCACGAGACAGAGGAAGCTGACGTTGGGGGACTCAAGACAGAGGCTGGCCTGGCCCAGCTGACAAACAGGAAGTACAGAGGCATCCAGGAGACACACCTGGTGTTCAGGTATGCAGCACCTGGAGCCAGGTCCCTGCCCCGCTCCCTGCCCCTACAGCCACCTGGGGCGGGCCTGGGAACTTCTTGCCCATTTCTGGCCCTCAAGGCCCTGCTGACTCAGAATGAGAGAATCCTGGTGCTATTTTGCTGCACACCCCAGCAGGCCCAGAACACCTTAGGGGTGGAGGAAGTGAGAAGTAGACCCCCTGCTTCCTTCCCATCTAGGGCAGGTTTTCTCCACCAGACACTTGAGACACGCAGGGCCTGAGGCCTGCACAGTATCAAGGGAGTGCCAAAATGTCAGAGACCTACATTTGACCATAATAATAGCAAAGTGTATCGGCTCCAAAATTTAAGAATTTTCAAATGCCAAGTTGCTGTTTGCTGATGTTTCTGCAAAGTGTGACTTTTTAATGTCCTTAAAAATGGTATTGCATTGGAGGGACACTTGGCTGGCTCAGTTGGTAGAGCACCCTTGATCTCAGGGTCGTGAGTTCGAGCTCCATGTTGGACACAAAGTTTACTTAAAAAATATAATAATAAATAATAAAATGTTTTAAAATGGTGTTACATTGGAAAGCCATGTATGGGTTAGATTTTCTTACAACTTAAGAATTCTTGAGTGTGCACACAGACTGCTTAGAAGCTAGAGATTAGTAAAATAAATTTGCTCTGGCCTGGAATGTTCTTTACCCACCTGGCTCACACCCTCAAAATCCTCCCAGTTGTTACTGATTGACACCTTCCCCGGCCACCCTATGGAAAATCTTTTTTTTTTTTTTTTAGTTTTTTTTTTTTTAATTATTTATTTATTTATTCGACAGAGATAGAGACAGCCAGCGAGAGAGGGAACACAAGCGGGGGAGTGAGAGAGGAAGAAGCAGGCTCATAGCGGAGGAGCCTGATGTGGGGCTCGATCCCATAGCGCTGGGATCACGCCCTGAGCCGAAGGCAGACGCCTAACAGCTGCGCCACCCAGGCGCCCCCCCCCTATGGAAAATCTTCTCTCCACCACTTGAATCTTCATATCCCATCCCTGGCTTTATTTTTCCAGTTAACTCTGATTTATCTACTCCTTCATCTGCTCATTTATCTTCTTAATTGCTGTCTGCCCCGCTAGCACAGCAGCTCCCCAGGGGCAGGGATGCCCCTGTTTTGTTCAGTGCTGGGCCTCTAGTGCTCAGTAGCACCTGGCACATGGTGGGTGCCCCCTAAATATTCGTTTGAGTGAATTAGTTAATGAAATGTCTCTAAAATGTAGCATCATGTCCTGTGCATAAAAACTGCATTACATTTGAAAGCAATGCCTAGGTTTTCTCCCTTTGCAGAAAACCCAGTGAATGCATGAGTGTTTCCATGAGATCACAACCAATTCTAAATTAAAGTTAATCATAGCCCAATTTTATATGATGTGTATAGATGAATCTAGCATATATATATATAAACAAAATCTGATGTATATATATTTTTGTCTATGAGTGACTTGTTTAATTTAGAATATGTTTATATGTTATATGTTTAGTATATGTTTATATGTTAGACTATGTCGAGAGAGAGAGAGAGTTGCATTTTAAGGTTTGATAGGATATGGGCTGCCGTCTCCAAAACTAAGAGGAACGTGGAAGGGCTGACCCAGCCACTCAGGAAGCTTAAGAGGCGGGAATAATTATTCCCATTTTACAGATGTGGGAGACTGAGGACTCTTGAAAGTACAGCCCCTGCACCGTCTGCCCCCAAGAGCTCCATGCAGGTGCCACAGGATGGAGAGGACTTTGCCAACCAGCCCTGGTACCACGGCCCCCTCTCCCGTCAGGTATCTCTCCTTCCTGCAGGGCCTCAGAACCATCTGATGGGGAGCCTCTCCCACCCTTGACCTGCTGGGGACTTCTGGGGATTGCTGGGGTCCTGGGTGAGGGACTCATGGTCAAGGTCTATTGGAAGGGGTGGCTGAGGGTCTGGGGACTGTCTTGAAGGTTGGTTGGTATCGTGGCATGCCGCCCAACCCAACTCCTTGGCTTTGCTTGTCTCTCCATCTGGATCCCGGGCACCTGTGGCCACCAGGGCCCCATCTCCCTCTTTTATCACCTTCAGTGATTACTCTTAGACATTATCTATCTTCTTCATTCAAGCGCATTTGTTGTGTGTCTTGCCCACCAGACAGTGTAGGGCAGAGCCTTGGGCTCATTCATCACTGTGTCTCCAGGGTCTAGAACAGGCCCTGGCACACAGTAAGTGCTCAGTCAGTGTTGAGCACTCTTGGCATCTCTCTCTCAACCCAAATCTCCCCACCCCCATCTCCAACTCATTTGTCACCCTCAGGAGTCCTGGGACCTTGGGCATCCAATCAAATTGTGAGAGACAGTATTGCTTAGTGGTTAAAATCCCAGCCCTACAACTTACGTTCTGTGTGACCTTGGGCAAGGTATTTGACCTATCTGGGCCTCAGTTTCTCCATCTGTAAAATGGGGGTGATGGTATCTACCACTTAACCTTGGTAAAGGATTAAATGAGTTCATATGTTTTATACCCGCGGCAGTGCCTGGCATGTAGGAAAGGCTACATGTGTGTCCACCATATGCATTGTTCAGTCCCCAGCCACCATCACCAGCTCCACTTTGCTTCCCTGTGGTGTTGCTGCCCCCAGCCCCTGTTTTAACACTAGCCCCCACAGCTGGCATAAGACTGCCTGAACATTTTTATAAAGGAGGATTCCAGGCCACAATCAGTTTGGAAGGCTCCAATGGTGGCACTTTTTGAAGCCATATTTGTGTGCCAAGCCTCGTGCATTTACTCAGGTTGGAAGTTGCATCAGTCCGTGTCAGCTAGTAGCTGCAACAAACATCCCCAAGATGTCCCTGGCTAAACACCACAGATATTTATGGGCTTGTTCCTTTACAGTACAAGCTGGTTGAGGAGTGCGGAACATGGAGCTCCAGAAGTCAGTCAGGACCCAAGCTCTTCTGTCTTGTGGCTCTGCCTTCCACCAGGGCTCTGGGGACAGAACCTGTAGGATTGTGCAGGAGGGTTTTGTAAGCCAGGTCTGGACATTCCCAGCAGTGCTTCTACCCTCATCCTATTGGCCAGATTGTGTCAGATGATGACTAACTGCAAGGGAGCCTGGGAAATGTACTCCAGAGGTGTGCCCATGAGAAACCCAGAAATGGTTTGGTACAAAACCACTTGGTCTCTGGGGTGGCTTTTCTTGGGTGGGGGGATGGGGGTGAGAAATCACCAGGAATTGCTGATCTAGGCTCATGGATAAGCCCCCTGCCCCCTGTCCTCCATCCCCAGAAGGCTGAGGCCCTCCTGCAGCAAGATGGGGACTTCTTGGTTCGAGCCTCCAGGTCCCGGGGGGGCCACCCAGTGATCTCCTGCCGCTGGCAGGGCTCAGCCCTACACTTCGAGGTGCTCCGTGTGGCCCTGCGTCCCCGGCCAGGCCGGCCCACAGCCCTCTTTCAGCTGGAGGATGAACGTTTCCCAAGCCTGCCCTCCCTGGTTCGCAGCTATGTGACCAGGCAGCGTCCACTGTCCCAGGCCACAGGGGCTGTGACCTCCAGGCCCGTGATACGGCAAGGACCCGTTCGACGCAGCTTTAGTGAGGACACCCTCCTAGAGAGCCCAGCTTGGATAGAGTTGCCCAGGTAATCACAGGCTCTCTACCTCTCTGATGACACCTGGTACGCCTGGAGTTTCTCCACGTGCGCACTACCTGCTGCTGACATTCGGGCCTGGATTGATTGTGGGGGGCTGTGCTGTGCATCTTAGGATGTCAAACAGCACCCTTGGCCTCTATCTACTAAGTGCCTATAGAATCGTCTCCACCCCACCCCCCAGCCGTCACAACCAAAAGATGTCTCCTGATACTGTCAGGCGTCCCTTGGGGGTAGAGCACTTGGTTGGGGTCCTGGGTTGGGGTCCACTGGTCCTGAGTGACTAGATATAAGGTTTTCTGGGCATTGGTGGGGGCTGCCCTGCTCAGGGTGGGACTACACATCTCCCTCATCTCCGTCCCCCAGGGCTAGGAAGCGGAGTGACAGTCAGCCCGCAGGTTTGGAGCACATGGGGCGGTCAAGAGAAGACCACTCGGGACCAGGTAAGGTTCTACCAGGACAGCACGTGGCTCGGAGACTACTCTGCCACTCACTGGCCGATTGATATTGCACAGGTGACTTGACCTCTTGGAAACCGGGGACAATAAGACTTTCAAAATTGTCATGGTGATTAAGAAATCCACAGGCACTTTGTAGGGGCTCAAAAATGGGGGAGTTTATGATTACTCCCAGAAGCTCTATGTGTCTGACCGGGGCTGACTTGCTCATAACTCCGGCCATGCCCCTTCCGCACTCCAGCCACAGTCTTGTTTCTGCCTCAGGGTCTTTGCACTTGCTGTTCTGGCCATGGGAAAGCCCATTCCCCTAATCTTTTCCTGACTGGCTCCTTCTCATTTAACTTGAGTTCCTCAAAGTAGCTGACCCTGGCCATCCTACCTAAAAGAGGGTTTTCCTTGTGCCCTGTCTGCCCCGTCTGCCCTGCCTCCCCTCCCACCATTCATCATGAATCCTCACTGCCAGCCACTGTTCTAAGTGCTGAGATGTATCACTAACAGAAAGACAAAGATCTCTGCCCAGGTGGTGCCAACATCCTACTGGCGGAAGATGGACATTGACAATAAAAAATAAGTCCGCTTTGGGGTAAAATCTAAAAGTAGAATAGAGGGCAATTGGGAATAGGGGTTGGGAGTATAACCATTTTAAGTAGTAGTCAGGACAGGCCGCATGGAGAAAGATTTGAGAGGTGAAGGAGGAAATGATGTGAATATCTGGGGGGTGAGAGTGGCCCAGGCAGAAGGAACAGCCAGTGCAAAGGTCCTGGGGCCAAAACAAGAACTTGAACTATTCGTTCAACCAAAAGGACATAAGTGGAGCTGAACCATCCGGGGCTCAGGTTTGGGGACTTTTTTGGCTACTGTGAGGACTTTGGCCTTTACTCAGAGAGAGCTAGAACCATAGGAAGGTTTTAAGTCCCTATAAGAGGGTCTATTTATATGCTCAGTAAATACAGCATCTCCCAAAAGTCTGGGTGCAGCTTTAAGTTCTAATAACCTCAGAAGCAAACATGCCACAAACTTAATGAAAGACATCATTTGAAAGTTTGATAAATGCAGTTTCTTTGACGCTTTTGTAGTTTTGTGAATTTTGCATTATTTTTTTCTATTTAATTTTGTATGTCAGTGCTTACCATCTTCAATCAGAGGGGCAAAAACAAAAAATTCAAATTTAAACTGTAGTATTCAGAATTCATACATAAGTGTCAAAGAAAGTTCATTTTCAAACCATTGATAAGTGTGTAGCATTTCTATCAATGAAGTTTTAAGTTCAAAGCCACACCAAGATACCCAGTTATTGACTAGATGAACCAGGAGGATGGTAGCCCATGAAGCCCCCCGCCCCATCCAGCTATCTTCTCTGTGTACCCCCTTCACTCCCTCTTGTTTGACCCCTAGGAGCCTCGGCTGTGCCCACATGTGCCCTCCCTCGGATGGGTAGTGACCCCGTGTTGATGAAGACCCCAGCTCCTCTGGGGTCTGTCATCGACAGCCTCAGGGCCTCCGATGGGCAGCTTCATGCCAAGGCACCGACCAAACCACCTCGAACACCCTCACTGGTGCTGCATGATGCATCTGGACGCCCCCCAACGTACTGTGAGCTGGTGCCCCGAGTGCCCGGTGCCCAAGGAACCCCCCCTGGCTACAGCAGCCCAGAGACAGAGGCCCCGTGGTGGGAAGCCAACGAGGAAGAGGAGGAAGAGAACAGAAGTTTTGTAAGACCAAAGGCTGAGGTCTCTTTTTGGCCCCCTAACAACCCCTTCTGCCTGCTGGGTCCCCAGAATCGGCCCCTCGAACCCAAAGTCCTGAGTACTCTCCGTGACCTATTCCTGGAGCACCATCCTGGGAGCACAGCCCTGCACCTATTATTGGTGGATTGCCAGGTGGGTCAACTACCTGGTCAACTACCTCCCCAGATAGGGGATGAAGCCAGGCCAAGGCCCAACAGCACCTCACATCCATATACTCGTTCTGCTCAATTGACCTCCCCACTAACTGCCCTTCTCAGGCTACAGGCCTCCTAGGAGTGACCAAGGCTCAGCGGGGTGCCATGGGGGTCGCCTCTGGCCTGGAGCTGCTCACACTTCCCCATGGGCATCGCTTGAGGTTGGAACTTCTGGAGAGGTGAGCCAGCCACCTGGAATCCCCAGGATCTTCAAACCTCCCCCATTCAGGGACCCCCAGGGAGGAGGTGAGAGGGGCAAAGCTACCCCCCCCCCACGCCCCTCACCTCCGAGTTACAAACCTCCCACTGCCCCCAGACCCTTGCTCTTGGCCTCCACAGACACGAGGCGCTGGCGCTGGCGGGGGCGCTGGCCGTGCTGGGCTGCGCGGGGCCGCTGGAGGAGCGCGCAGCCACATTGAGGGGCCTGGTGGAGCTGGCACTGGCGCTGCGGCCGGGGGCGGCAGGGGACCTGCCTGGACTGGCCGCGGTCATGGGCGCCCTGCTCATGCCCCAGGTACGTGGGGAGCAGAAATGAGGAGGAAGCCTGAGTGCAGGTGATGGGCAAGGGGGAAGAGGGAAGAGGAAGCACGTTCAGGGCTCCTCCCCCAGGTGTCCCGGCTGGAACGCACGTGGCGCCAGCTCCGAAGGAGCCACACAGAGGCTGCGCTAGCCTTCGAGCAGGAGCTGAAGCCGCTGATGCGGGCACTGGATGAGGGCGCGGGTGAGTGGCATCACTGGGCGCTCCACACCAACTCTAACCAGATCCTAATCCAGCCCCAGGCCCGGCATGTCCGTCTGTTCACCATAGGCTCCACCCTCTTCGCTCTAGGCCCCGCCCTTCGCGTCCGGCTCTGTCCCGGGACCCAAACCCTTGGCCCCGCCCCTGTTTCTGTGCTAGGCTCCGCCCCCGCCCTGGGCCTCGCCCCTGACCCAGTCCAGCTCTGTGCTAGGCTGCAACCAGCGTTTCTGGGCTTCTACTCCTAGGGTCCGCCTCGACCCGGTCTCCAGCCTTCTTCACACTAGACCCCCCTTCTGCCCCAAGCCTAGCTGAGAGCCCTTCCCCGCACAGGACCCTGCGAGCCGGGCGAGGTGGCGCTGCCGCACGTGGTGCCCGCGGTGCGCCTGCTGGAGGGTGAGGAACTCCCGGGGCCGCTGGACGAGAGCTGCGAGCGTCTGCTGCGCACCCTGCACCGGGCGCGTCAGATGGCCCGAGACGCGCCCAAGTTCCGTGAGGCGGCGACCCGGCGCCTACGAGGTGAGTGCTCGCTCTGCTTCCGGCTGCCAGACGGTCCCGACTTCCCGAGCACCCCGCGTGTTCTAACCGGGTACCCAAAAACCCACCAGGCCAGGGACCGGAGCCTCCCGCCACGCCTCCCAGAGTCCCACCCAAAGTGGGACGGCCCGGCCCCCGGGGAGTTCTCACCCCAAGTCCGAGTCGGAGCCAACAGTGTTGACAGGAATAGTGCTCTCCTCCCCCAAAAGGGTTGGCCCCCGGCCCCAGAGCCACGTCCACAGAGTCGCACTCCCCGCCCCCATCCCCCCAACCCCCGCTCCCACCTGAACCGGCCCTGCTCCCAGAGGATCTCGATCCCTCCAACAATGCCTAGCTCTCTCCAAAATGAGTCAGTCCTTCACCTGGTAGAACAGCGCCCCCGTTGCGTTCAGAGCCAAACCTTCCTCCCCTCCTGGGACAGCCCAGCCTCCAGAATCCCCGACCTGACTTATTCCGCTTTCGCTGGTGACCTAAGCACTCCTCTCTCTCCAACATGGCTCATCCTCCCCCAAAATGTGTCGCACTGGGCGGCCCAGACTCCAAATCTTGCCCCCCAAGTGACTCCATCCCCAGGCACAGCCCCTAAGGGGTTCCCCCAGCATCACGCACTGGAACAAACTGCCCCCATGCACCCTGGCACAGCATGCTTCCACCGAGCTCCTTAGCCACCCCACCCCCAGTCCTGCGGAGACCCAGAGAGCCCCCTCCGGGTCTCTCAGGGATGCAGAGCTTCTGGGCAGAGTCCCTCCACAGTCCCTGCTGGGACAAAGTTCTGCGCGGAGAAGGCAGGTGCAGGGTGGGGCGAGGCAGGAGCCTGGGCCCCGCCCCCAACCCGCCTGGCCCCGCCCCCAGGATTCCGGCCGAACCCGCAGCTGAGGGAGGCCCTGACCACAGGCTTCGTGCAGAGGCTCCTCTGGGGAAGCCGAGGTGTGGGGGCACCACAAGCCGCACGTCTTGAGAAGTTCCAGCGCGTCCTCAGTGTCCTTTCGCAGCACCTGGAGCCTGATGTTTGAAAGCACAGACCCCCTTCTTCACACTGGGACACCCAGGCTTTGGGAAACCCTGGCGGACACCAAGAAGCTGCCCCAAGCTGTTCACATAGCCAAACGCAGTGGGAACCCCGATTCTGCCTCACAGATTGGGCAGGGGAGATTTGCAAAAACCCATACTGCTCCCTAAAAATATACATGAATCCTAGGGTGAGGAACAGCCTCCTCCCCCACACTAGAAAATCCCCGTGTCTGGAGGCCCTATCCCACCTTCCACTCCCACCCGCATATCTTACAAATGGAGACCATGAGGCTTTTAATGGTAAAAGAATTTGCAGGTCTCTTACCCAGAAGCCAGAGGTCGGATGCTTTTTAAGAGCTGTGTGACTTCTAGCAAATGACTCAACCTCTCTGTGCCTGCCTTCAACGTAAAAGCGAGGCTGTGTACTTTCTAAGGGTTATCATGAGGGATTAAAGCTCAGTGTTCAAATATCATGGATGGAGAATGCCTGGTACACAGTAGGTGCTCAACACTACCTTTTCTCAGTAAAGCCGTAGTAAACACAGAAAGGATGTTTGGCGCTTTTCTTCCTATACTGAAGTCACAGACAAGCACCCAACTCCAGGGAACTTTTGTCCAAGGTGTGCCCAAGTTAACCTCCCCTTCTTCATTCCCTCTGTGGCCAGGAAGGAGGGTTGCATTTGCATAGCCGGCCCCGGTATGTACATCTTCTAATAAGGCAGAGACTCCAAAAGCTTTATAGAATTTTTTATATAAAACAAAATGGCCCTAGCCCAGCGTCAGGAAGAAAAGACTTGAAACACGAGTATGTACATCAATGGTGGAAGGCACAGCGGGTCCGTTTGGGATGAGGAGGGGGATGGGGGGCAGCAGGTTACACAGGTCTCAGCTGAAGCCACGGGGGCAGAAATAAAGTGCGTAGGTCCTGGGGCCCCCCGTGGCCCAGAAGCAGCAGCCAACAGCCCCCTTCTTCCAGCCTGCGGCAGGGTTCAGTTGAGCGTGACACGGAGGTAGGAGGTGGGCACATAGCCCTCACCTCCCTGTTTCCGCCTGACCCGGGTCCAGCCGTCGCCTTTGTCTTCCTCCATGAGACTGAGGTCTTCACCCTCGGCCATGGAGATGGTGCCTTCGCTGGACCCTGTCGTGGGAGGGGAAGTGGGCTCAGATCTGCTTCAGGTGAGGGTAAACACAACCTAGCCAGAAAGACCGCCCATCCCCTAAGCAGCTGATGGGGACACAAGCTGTCCTCACCTTCGAAGTGGTAGATGGCCACACAGTGACCTATGGGGGACACCAGCTCCTCCTCAAAGTCCTCATCGAACTCCGTGTAGATGGGGGCATCCTGACCCTCCTCGGAGAGGGGCTCTTCAGAGCTGGTTGGGGAGAGCAAAGCAGGTCAGGACAGGCCTCCCAGGTCATGCGGACAGACCCACTCTGGTCTCCACACTCACCTCTCCTTGTTATCCTGTGACCCACTGTTGTTGCTGCTGCTGCTGTCTGGTGGGGCACTGGCTGGGGGATCCGGAGGCCGGGTGTGGCGGCCCAGGCTGTCCCCTCTGTTGCTCAGGACCCGGCTCTCGGCTTCTGCCAGCCAAGCCTGAGAGGAGGGAGTCACACAGTCAATTCCAGGGCAGGGCTCCGGGGTCAGCCCGTTCTGGGCCTGGAAGTTTCCTGAGATCACCCATGCACACCCAAGGCTGTGATGAGAAACAGCTGGAGCACCACCCCCACCCAACACCTCCCTGTCCCCGTCCCCCCCCCCCCAGGAAGTGACTCAGCTAGGCCCGCTGGCCCCCACCCCTCCCCAGGGTCTTCCCTGACCTCATACTTCTGCACTTCCAATTTCAGCCGTTCAATGTTGTTCAGGGTTTCCGTGATCCGGGGCTCCAAGCTGGCAGGGTCCCCCATCTGGGGTGTCTTCTCATACACATCCTTCATTTTCTTCAGGGCTTCTCTAGGATGACACAGACATACAGATCAGAAAGAACAGTCCCATAGGACTTAACAAGCAAAAAAAAAAAAAAAAAAAAAAAATGCTTGGCTTCAAGGAGCCAACAGCAAGATAAAACAGTGGTTAAATTTCAAAATGCTAGTGCTTCACTGCCTGGGTTCAAATACCGGTCTGGGCATTTCCTCTATGAGTCTGGGTGAAGTTATTGGACCTCTGTCTCAGTATGCAAATCTGGGAAATGGGGATAATGATGCACACATCTCATGTGAGTGGCTGCAAAGATGAGAATGGTGCCTTTATATATTCAGATGCATACTGACTATCTGCTACATACCAGGCGCTGTTCCCACCATCAGAAATACAGCCCTAAACAAGACAAGCAGGACTCTGCCCCGGCTCAGTCTCAGGAGAACTTGGGGATGCCAGTGAATCTATGTAAAGGATCTGAAATAGTGTACGGCATACAGTGAACACTCTATAAATGCTCGGTATTATCATCATTAGTCCCAGTGCCTATTTCCTCCAAGACTATACATATAGGCAGTCAATAGTCACAAGCATCGACCTTGGAGTATGTCAAACCTGGGTTCAACTTCTTTCCAGTCCTAACACCACATCCACGCCACAGATAGGAAACAAGCAGAGAGGTCGAAAAGCTGGAATTCAAGGCCAGCCTGTCCTGACGCCAAAGCATGCTCCCTTCACCCCTATCGTGAAGACTCAGGGGGCACCTGGGTAGCTCAGTCGGTTAGGCGTCTGCCTTCTGCTCAGGTCGTGATCCCGGGGTCCTGGGATCGAGCCCCATGTCGGCCTCCCCCCTCAGCAGGGGGTCTGCTTCTCCCTTTCCCTCTGCCCCTCTGGACCGTCTGTGCTCTCTCTCTCTCAGACAAATAAATCTTTAAAATAAATAAATAAATAAAAATAAAGACTCAGGAACTACAAGGTTCCCAATGGAACTTTACACCAATAAAAGCTGCGTACGATAAAAGTTTTGTACAAGAGGTTTTATGCAAATGGCAAAACAGAATTTGGCTGCCTGTCCACAAAAGGGAAACGTCATTCCTATCTCTGAAGAGGACTGGGAAGAGGATCTTGTTGCTTGGAAGAAGTGAGTACAGATTTTCTTTTTTTAATCTGGCAGATTCTTTTATTGTTAGTATTTTAAGTGTTTGAGTTATTAAACAGATAACCATGTTCTGTGCATTATTTTTTTATAGCCAATTATTGTAGTAAATGAGATTAATAGATGTTTTTATATTGAACCATCTTTGCGTTACTGGGATAACACCCAATTGATGGTGACTTGGATTTAAGAAAAAACTATGTTCTTATTATGGTAAAATACACATAATGCAAAAATTCCCACTTGAACCATATCTAGGTGTACGGTTCCATGGCATTAAGTATATCCACACTGTTGTGTGACTATCCCCATCACATGAAACATTATTTTTAAAATACATCATTGGATTTGTCTGGCTAGAATTCTGCATCTAAGATCCTAAGTGAAGTAAAAGGAGCCAGCCCAGAATTTGAGTATCTTGAATTCTCGCTAACTGATATGGGAAGTGATTCCACCAGCCTCCTACATAAGCTGGCAGCTTTCACTCTTTCTCTGTTTGCTGCAATGACTTGTGTCAGAGGGGGAAGTGGCTGTTTCCATATAAGTGTGGTAGGAATCACCTATAAAACCACCGGGGCCTGAGGCTTGTTGGGGAGAGCTCAGAGTACCATTTCAGTATAGCTCATCTATTCTTTTATTTTATTCCCTGCCTGCCTGCCCCCAATCTTACCTCTGGTCGACCTCCTTCTGTAGTTCACGATTCCGTTCTTCCAGCTGCTGCTGAAGTCGTTTTCTCTGCTGCTCTGGGGGCAAGTGGCTGAAATCCTCGGTCACCACGGTCTGCAAGGTGGGAAGAAGACTGAGTTTGGGACCAGGGATTCTCGGCTTCCAGGCTCTAAGACACTGCTAAGACATACCAAGTCCACCTTCCTCCCCACCCAAGATTCTTGAGGGGCAAGGCCATGCACAGAGCAAAGCAGGTCCGGGTCTGGCAACTGGAGGAGGGGGCCCAGCCGGCGGCAGGAAGCGAGCCCAGGGTCCCGCCACCCAGCCGCTGGGCGGGCTGGGGCCGCCCCCTCCTCCCCCGGAGGCCTCACTTACCCCACGGCTGCCTCGAAGGCTGCGGAAGGATGCTAGCCGCGGTTTGACCGACTTACTGATCTCACTCAGTATGGCCAAGGGGTCGAGGCCGGAGCGGGGGGATGGGGGTCCGTTAGGCAATGCCGAGGGCAGGGGACCCCCCATGGGGGAGAGGAGTGGAGGGCGTGGCTACCGGCGGGGGCAGGGGAGGGGGTGGGTCAGGAGGGGTGGGAGGATGTAGAGAACGAGGATGGATGGACGGACGGATGTAATAAAGAAAAAAGAAAAAACAAAATGGAGAAAAGAAAAGAAAAAAAACGGTAAGAAAACCACAACTCAAGATGCACAATCACACACAGAAAACGCATGCAAAGAGCAACACAAAAATCTGGGAGGTGGTGGGGAGGGCATTAGACTGTGAGCCGGAAGGCCAGACCCCTTCCTACCCCCCCCCCCCGTTTGTGACCCCTCCCTTGAATTCTATATCCAGTACCTAGCATGGGGCCTGGGGGTGGGTGGCAGGCAGGGAGGCCCAGGGTTCTGTCCACCTAGCTTTCTGGGCTCACAGTCTAGAAGGTACAGGGAAATGCATTCAGGGACTCAAGGTCTCAGACAGGTATTGGCCACAGAGGTCAGAGGCAAGCTGAGAGGAAGGCAGAAGGCACGTAGTATCAGAAGGGTTACAGGTGGGGTTGAAGCTGGGGGGGTCTTGTGTACAAACTGAAGAGACGTATCAAATTATATGTCAAGAGAGATCAAAAGTATGTAACAGGGGTCATGAGATATAAACTTGAGGGGGGGTCTAAGGTATAAAACAGGGGTGTCCAGGTATGTGCTTGACATTACAAGTCAAAAATCCCAAGAAAAAACAGCCTGAGGGTCGGGGGCCCAAGGACCCATTGGCAGGATAGAGACAGACTCCAGGGGAGTCTTACGGTGAGTATGTCAAGCCCTTATCCAGCCCTGAATCCCAGAAGCAGGTCTTCTCCCAGCATCCCGAGAAGCAGCAGACAGACGCCACAGGCCCCCTCCCTGCAGCCCCGTCAGCCTTGGGGGACTCCCAGGCCAATAGCTGGGCCGCCTCCCTTCCCTCCAGCCCGGGCCAGCAGCCAAGAGGAAAATTCCTGCCTGGGACTCAGCGTCCCGGCGGCTGGGGCTGAGTCAGTGGGGGCCCCCCCTGTCCCCACTCACACTCCCCCTCCCAAGGGCCCCGGCCCCCACCTTGTTCTTCTTGCCGAAGGGCCAGCGCTTGGCACGGCTACGGCCCGAGCCGCGGAGCTCAGGCCGTCCATCGGAGGGGGTGCCCAGGCTGCTGTCTGAGGGAGCACGGTTCATGGGCTGGCTGAAGTCTTCGAATTCCACGTCACCAGGGCGGGCAAAGCCTGACTTGTGCAGCTCGATTAGGACCTGGGAGTCCTGCAAGGGGGGGCAGGGAGCAGTTAGGGTCTGGGGTCCTCCTACTGCCCACCTGTCAGCCAATTCACCCAGGACCCCACACGCACATTCTTGGCGTCTACGGCATCTGCAGCCACCTTCATGCCCTCCAGACACTTGGCAATGATAGGCACCACCTGCAGCTCGGCCTCCGACAGGAGCCCATACCCGGCCCCCAGGTGGGTGGCCCTCCGTTCATCCATGTCCTGCAGCTTCTGCAGAGACAAAGACAGGGGCGCAAATGGGACCAGGAGCAGTGATTCAGTCCGCAAAATGATGGGGCTCCACACTGGCCCCAGCCCCGAGCCCGGTCTGGTGGGGAAAACACAAAATCGAACAGAGACTTCCAGCCCAGGGTGGCCAGAGGAGAGACACGGGACAGGAGAGGTTTGAGAGGGGAGTTTGAGGAAGCTCCCGCCTTGCCTAGGGAGTCAGGAAAGGCTTCTCAAAGGAGGTGACAGTGAAGCCAGGACTTTGAACAGAGAGCAGACCCAGCATAAATACTGCCTATCCCAGGACGGAGTGAAGAGGCTGAAGCAGAAGAAGGGAAATTCGAGGCCTTTCAGAGGGGTTGTTAGAGCTGGGGCTTAGAAGAATGAATAGGAGTTTTTTGAAGCAAAGACACCCCTGGCAGAAAAAAACAGTTTGAGTAAAGACAGAGCTCACTGTCGTTTCTAATTCCCTTTCGATTTAGAGATCGGGACATTGCCGCTAAGGTTAATGTGTAAGAGTCAGTTAACTTTGTGGGTCTTTCAGGAGGGCGGGCTGGGGGCTTGGAACACTCACATCAAATATCTGGGGCATCTGGGAAAAATAGAAATGGGACTGGTCTCGGTTGAAGCGCTGTAGTTGGGCTGCGTACTCATTTTTGCTTTCTTCTGCCATGTGACTCCGAAGGTGGGCTTGTTGCTTGGCCTGAGGAATATCGAGGCAGGGGTCGCTGCCCGGTTCTGGCTCCATCCCCGTCAGACCTCCAAGCCCGTCCCAGACCCCACAGGTACCTTCTCCACGTCCGCCTTGGTGGCATTGATATCCTGATCGAGTCGCTCAGCGGTCTGGGCTGCCTTTTCGGCTTCCCGGCAGTCCCGCTCAAACTTACGCTTACTCTATCGGGGACAGAACCAGAAGGAGGGTAGTGGGTGAGAAAGTAAGTTTTCAGGGACTGGGGGGACATCACCCCACAAATGGGGGGGGGGGAACGGGCATGCTGGAAACCCATGGGAGAGAGGGGCTCCAGGCCAGACAACACGGGTAGCTCCACGGATCAGCAACCCTCAGCCTGCTCCTCGGGGCCAGAGCCACCCTTCTCCATGCCCACAAACTCACATTCTCCAGCTGTTTGAAGCCACTTTCCAGCTGCTGCTGAGCCCGACGGCCTTCCTGGAAGTGCTGTGCAAACAGAAATGGTTAGGCTCACCTGGGTTGAGGTGGTGGTCCTCAGAAGACCCAGAAGAGGGGACCACTCACCATCTTTCTCTCCTGTTTCATCTCCTGCGAGTACTTGGCCAGCTCGAGACACACATGGACGCTGAGGTTCTCGGCCACCAGCTCCCGCTGGCCCGCAAAGTCATTCACCTCCTGGAGAATCTGCACGAAGGACTGCTGCTGGCTGAACCTGGGGCAAGATGGGCAGGGGTAGCGAGCCAAGGTCAGATACTAGGAGCCAGATGCCCCAGAACCCACCTCTGTATGGGAAAGGGAAAACCCCAACACATTCCTCCTGGAAGCAACCATAAATTCTGGTCCATATCCCTTACCCCAAACCCTTCAGTGGGATGCATTTCGGAACTCAGAGTTTTTCAGGTTTAGAAAGGGGAGAGAATGCTTGTACCATCTTTTATGCATCACCCCAGTGGGTTCAGGGGCAACATCCTGTAATCAAACACCATGAATGTTTTTGCAGCGAGGGGTATTAATATTCACATAAAGTGGGATAAAAACCAAGGATGGGATGAACATTAAGTCAGGTCGGGTCAAAGGTTGCTGCCAAACAAACTACCAAAACAATCTTTTGATTTCTAGAGCTTTTTGGATTCTGGAACTGGGGACGTGGAATGAAGCGAAATGCTCCCATGACACTTACTACGGGCTAGACAATGCTTCACCGCACTATCTCAGTTATGCTTCGCACGAGCCCTACAAAGTCATTACCATCATCCCGTTTCACAGGTGAGGAAAACAGGCATAAAACATAACTCAACTTCCCAGAGTCACTTGTTTGGTAACTGCTTGAGCCTCACTCACTTAATAGGAGAGGCAAATGGAAAACTCAAGTCAATTGCCCAGAGTCGTGGGGCTGGAAGAGTGGATTTGGGATTCCAGCACAGGTGATCGGGATCATGCATCCATGCTCATCTCTCTAGGTGGGAACTGAAGCAAGAGGTGAGGGGCTTGCTTGGGTAGCCTAGCTGAGGGAGAGGAAGTGAGACCGACACCCCGGGGGCCCCCCAAATCTAGCTTGGCAATCCCTCTCCATCCTTACTTGGATTCTGGGTCATCTTTGGCAGGTCTCTTGGGCAGGTATTTTTTCACCAGGCTCCTAACGGAGAGACGCAGAAAGACTGAGCCCCCGGCCGGCCAACGCTTCCCGAAGCCCCAGGTGGTCCACCCGAGGGTCTCACCTCAGCTGTTTTGCGTAAGCCTGCTCCACCTCGGTCCGCTCTTTCACGAACTTCACATATCTGTCCAACAGGTCCAGCCCCCACTGCGTGTGCCGCTCGAGCACCTCAAACTGATCCTGGAAGCGGGTGGAGGATTCGGGATCACGACATCGGGACCCCACGGCCGAAGGACCAGGCGCGGGAGAAGCCTCAAGGCTCTGAGCTAGAAGGTGTGGCTTCCCGGCCCCGCCCCGGCGCGGTGCGGGGGGAGGCAGGAAACCGGCGGGAACCCCCTCCCCTTCCCGGGAAGGGCCAAGGAACAGGGGCGGGGCCCCAGCCGGACTACAGGGTCCCGGTCTCCAGACCGCCAAGAGGGGTGTGGAATGGGTCAGAGCCACTCCCCCCTGCCCCGGCTCCCCTAATCCCCCCTCCCAAGATTCCGGAAAATCCGGCCGGCCCGGCGTGAGTCAGGACCAGAGGGGCAGGGTTCGCCGCAGTTTGGGGGGCCCCAGAATGTCCAGGAGACAGGCACCATGTTCCCCGGGTCGCCATGCTTCCCGGGGTCCCCCCCATATGTGACTCAGTTTCCCCCACTGACTCCACTGCGCCTCCGAAAGAAATTCCAGAGTTGTGGGGGAAGGAATCTAGTTACCACGCTGCACCCAGAACCCCAGGGATGCCACCGCCCCCATAAAAAGGAGGGATCAGAGGTCCCGACTAGGATAAGGGGAAATTTCTGGGGCTTCCACAGCAGAGGTAAGAGGCTGCCTAGGGGCGGCCCCTCCCAGTGCCTGGGGCGGGATGGGGGAGGGGGCTCTGAGGCCGAGCCTCAGAGCCCCCTCCCCCCCAGAGCTTCCCAAGCCCCTAGGTGTTGATTGGAGGCGCCGAAAGGGCGGTCAGAACTTCTAGGTCCCACGTGGGGTTGAAAGTGGCCAGAGGGTCCCCTCCCCCGCCTGAGCCGGACAGGCGGGCGGCGGGCAGGGACCCAGGGGCCGTAAGATAAGCCGCCCGCCCAGCCAGGGTGCTCAAAATAGGTGACCTCGCCCGGCGGCCCCGGCCTGGTCCCAGGACTTCTGCCTTCCTCACTCTGCACCCCGCGCTCAGTTTCCCTGGTCCGCTCCTGCAAGGTCGCCCTTCGCCCTGGGCGTCCTGAAACGCCCTGGGAAACTTCGAGAGAAGGCGAAAAGCGGGGACGCCAGGGGTCTCTGAAGGGGAAAGCGCCAAGCCCCCGCTAGGGTCTTGCAGAAGCAAAGGGGGAGGGGGTCTGGACTCCAGAAAGGGAGGAACTTGGAGCCGGGCCGATCGGACTCACCCACAGCTCGGTGCCCCAATCCATGCTGCTCCCGCCGAAGCCGCCGCCGCCGCCGCGCCCGGTCCCTGCCGCCCGCCGCCGGGAGACTCAGCCTGGAGCGGCGCGCCCGGCCCCGCCCGCCAGGCCCCGCCCACTCCAGGCGAGGACCCGCCCCCGCAGGCCCTGTCACGCCCCCATCTGCGCGGAGGCCCAGAACAGCGCCCAAAAGGTGGGACCCCCCAGGAGGCGGGGTCCAACGGACGCCCCGCCCCCTCTTAAAGGAAAGTTGCCACCAGCCGCCACTGGACCGACGCCTTAAAGGACCCCCACCCATTTTCCGAATCCCCTGGGCCCCTTTTCCCCTCCTATCCTCCCCAACCTACCCCGCCCGGGACTGTTCTTACTTTTCTCTTTTCCTTCAACCATTCCTTAAAGGGACAAGACATTAAAACCCCAACCCGCGAGGTCCTTACCCCACCCCGTCGCTGGGAGAACCTGAGGTCACCCCGCTCTTGCGGGCCGGCCCGGCTCCAGACATCTATGCTGGGCCCACTAATGGTCTGGTTCCCTCCGGCCACAGGGCGGATGGCAGGACTTCGATCCTGTCCAGAACGCGCCTCCGCCAAGGCCCGGTCCATTAGCACCCCCACCGCATCCTGCCTTCCCCCTCCTCCCGAAGTCTGCGCCGGGAAACTGAGGACAAGCTGTCCTTGGGGCACCGGGCCCAGGTCTTTCCTCGGCCCTCATCCAGTTCGCCCTTCCACCTGCCCATTTTCCAGTCGCATCCGTTTGGACCTAATCAGGTTTCACTGTCTGTACAGACCCTGGTTCTGACTCCACTTCTCCTTCCAGACACTCGGGCCCTGGGGCTCGGAAGTCTGTCACCTCCCTCATAAAATCTGTTCACACCTCATTAATCTCTTTAAGGCACTGAGATGAAACGGGAGAGAACCCTGCGGGTCCCACCCTCATCCTGTCCTGCCTTTGGTCCTCAGTGTCTATGTGACAGACGCCCCAGAGCCCCCAGGCTCAAGTTAGGCTGTAAGCCTCCAGGCTCCCAATACACATACCAGTCAGTACACAGACCAGTCAGTACACAAACCGGGGGACCCAGGAGGACAGCCCCAGGAGCCCACATGGGACAGATGGCTCTGTGGGGACCTGGCCCCACCTGCTGGTGGCTTCTGAGCTAGAAAAAACCTCAAGTTGCAAAGTGGGCAGTGCTCCAGGGCTTGGGGGACCAGATGAGGCAGGGGCTCAGCATGGGTTCTGATCTCAGTGGCTTAGCCCGGTGTTAGAGTCTCAACACTGGCTTCAAACTCAAATTGGAATTGGGATTCGTTCCAGGTCAGCACCACATTTGGGATGGGATCTCAGGCTGGGGTCAGAAGTTTAGCGGAGGGGTCAGATACCCACTAGGGGGTCTTGGATTCAAACTAGAGTCCAGAGGTCAGGCCTAGTCTTGGGTCAGGGCTCAGTCCAGGTGGGAGGCTCAACCAGAGATTAAGGCCCAGGCTCAGTGTAGGTCGAGGGTCAGAAGTGAGTGGGGAAGTCTAGATTTCAGGCTGATGTCCGGGCTCATTTGCAGGTCAGGACTCAGCCTGGGGTTGGTGTTCAACCCATCGACAAGTCCAGCCTGGGATCTGTGGGTGGGCTACTAGTTGCCTCACTCTAGGATAGAGGAAGCTCCGCCTAACGCTGGAATTCAGCCCGGGGTCATAGGTCATCCGAGGGTCAAGATTTAGCCTGGGGCTAGGTTTCGGCCTTTCGTGGATCAGGAAGATTGGAACAGGACAGGCCTCGGCAGATGTGCGTGTTTACCAAAAGCCTGCGCTCTGGCTGGGAGCCACATACCCAGCGTAAAAAGAGGAAGTCGTCCTTGGGGATATTGGGAAATGTAGTTTATTGAATGCCCTGTAGCGCTGTCTTTTCTCTGCATTCTGGGTAATGTAGTCCTGGACTGATCTTCAGTTGGGCGTGGGTAAAGGAATTCCGCTTCAAGGGAGGGATATCAGATCCATCAGAATTGGTTAGTTGTACTGTTTATCAAATTACATCAGTACAATCTTTCTAGTGATTGGTGAGAGCGGAGGCGGGGTTAAACAGTATCAGCAGCCCATTCGGAATTGGTGATGTCCATTTGGCGTCGTGAGGGGGGGTGGTGCGGATTTTCTAGGAAACAGTCGTTGATTGGCTGGGAGGGAGGGACATGCCAGAGGGTCGGCCCCCATCGTGCGACGATTGGCTCACCCGTTGGCGGGTGGGTGCGTCAGAGGCGGTGTCAGGGGAGGTGGCGGCTCCAGAGATGGCAGTGAGCGAGAGGAGGGGGCTCGCCCGCCGGAGCCCCGCGGAGTGGGGGCAGCGGCTACTGCTGCTCTTGCTCCTGGGCAGCTGCTCTGGACGCATCCACCGGCTGGCGCTGACTGTGAGTCCCGCCGCGCGGCGGACTGGGGCGGGGGGCGCAGTTTTGCTCCTAAGAAGCCCCTGGTTTGGAGTGGTCTCGTCCTACCTCCCCCTCTTCTTACGCGGGATGGAGCGGTCCGCCGCCCCCCCGATTCCAGGCCCCGAGTGGTCTCGTCCGAGGAGTCCCCCTCAGTCCTGGCGTGGAGTTGCCTGGAGTACCACGCTAGGGCCGTGCCCGGCCCACTGGGGGTGGGACTTCACCTCCAGAGACCACCACCCCCCCCTTAGCCTTCTAAATTCTTGGGATCGCTCTCGGGGCGCTGGGGCCCTTGGCGCCGCCCAGGGGGAGTCCCTGGGGTTTCTAGAATGGAGTCCTCTGGGCACTCACTGGGATCTTGGAATCTACAAACTGTCTGGGAGGTCGGGGCTCGGCACACCAAGATAAATAACTCTGCTCTTGGGGTGGTGGTCACCAGTGCGGAGACTTCCAGGTGCCCCAGGCTTTCCCTTCCTGGACTCTCAGAACAGTGGCTGGAAGAGCTGGGGCTACCCTGTTCCTACCTCGCGCCAGAGCCGTGGGGCTGAGTTGGTGGGAAGAAGTCTGAGCTGCCTCTGCCTCTTTGGTCTCCGGCAGGGGGAGAAGCGAGCAGACATCCCGCTGAACAGCTTTGGCTTCTACGCCAATGGCTCCCTGGAGGTGGACCTGAGCCTCCTGCGGCTGGGCCTCCAGGAGACAGAAGAGAAGGACCCGCTGGTGAGGGGCTTTGAGGAATTTGCTGGAGGAGGGCGAGGTGCACAAGTTTCCCTATCCCCCCCCCCAGCCCCCAGTTCGTAGCTCCGCCTCTCATCCGTGTGATCTTGGGCAAGTCCGTCGGCCTCTCTCAGACTCGGTTTCCTCATCCGTAACATGGGAATAATAAAATCTCCCACAATATGTGCTAGGCCCCGAGCTGGGCTTGGTGGGGGGAGGGCACACCAATGCACAAGATATCCCTAGTTCCTGCAGTCAAAATGAGTAGCTAGCATTTTTTTAATGCCCACTGAGTACCAAGTACCTGGCAGAGCAGTTTCCATGGGTCTGTTCTCTCATAGCCACCTCTCAGGGATGCTGTAAAAACGTTACACCTGTAAACCCAGCTTTCCAAGTGTTGACACAAGCTCAGAAGTATGTGGCTTGCTCAGAGTCACAGTGCCTGGATGCACTGTGTGTGCTGGGTTCCACAGCTCAAGGCAGGAAGCCATCAACATTTTATCTATTTTTCTTTCTTTTTATTTATTTATTTATTTATTTATTTATTCATTTATTTATTTATTTATTTATTTATTATATCAACATTTTAATTGAGTGAAAACAGGGTGGGCTAGGTCCAGAGGGACAGCGAGGGTCTCCCCTCCCCCCCGCCCCCGCCCTGGGGAACTGACATCGAAGTTGAGCAGCACAGGATGGTTAGGAGTTAAAAGAAGAGTATGAGGGGCCAGGGGCAGCCAGGTTGTTGGAATTCCATGAGTGAATGTGGGACCTAGCACACAGTAGGGGTTCAGTCAGTTTGAAGTCATGTTTCTCTTGCTACTAAAAGGGGTGGCTTGGGGGGGGCCTGCGCAATACCTCATTTCTTCCCCTTTTCTTTCCACCTGCCAGGTGGGGTTCAGTCTGACTCGTGTTCGATCTGGCAGTATTCGATCCTACTCAGTGAGTGGAGGAGGAGGTGGGGGGGGTGGGGGAGGGGGGAGGAGGCCCCCCCCCCGTTCTTTCGCAGGGAGGGGAGCAAGAAGTGACCCTCCCTTGCAAGGTAGATGGGGAGGAGGCAGGTTGGGGCCGGGCTAGTTTGAGGCAGTAACCAAGGACCCTTTCCTGCCCACTCCCCAGACCCGGGACCCCCAGGACTGTCCTCTCCATAAAAACAGTAGCAACCTCCTGGTTCTCTTCCTCATCGACACCAAGGATCTGCGGTAAGGTGATGGACCAGAGGCTCCATTCATGTTTTCCTGGCTGTGATACCCACATTAGCTCTCAGGTGGAATGAGAAGCCAGCTGGAAAGAACCTCATACTCTTAGGAGGAAAGCCACTTGCTGTTTCATTTTGCCTTGCAGCATTGTGTTTATGGGAAGGAGAGAGCAAGGGGAGGAGGGCCCAGGGAGAAGACACAGGACGGAGTAGTGTTGTGGGAATTGATAGCCTCCGTTCATACTTGTCCAATGCTGTCCATGTGGCAGGGAGCGTCCTGCGAGCTTTTACAGGTTTTAACTCATCGACTCTTTATACTGATATTATTCCCATTCTAAAGGAGGAAACTGAGGCCCCAGAACCAGAGTCCAACAATGCCGTGTAGCCTGTCCGTAGATACATTTTCATGTTAAATAATGCACATCAGTGGAATGAGTAAGTCAGTGTCATGGGAAGTGACAGTCACTGGTGCAGGCAGCACCCAGATGGGGCAGCCATCTTGATGGCTGGTGGCCAGGGCTGGAGCTGTGTGACCACGGACTCAGCCTGATGCCAGCCCTCAGAAAGGAGACCCTGTGGGCCCCAAGGGCCATTGAGTCCCTCTGCACACATTCTGTGCATGACCCAAGACTTCAGCCTCCTGGCCTCACCCCCGAGGCCCCCATCCTCACCCCAGGGTCCAGGTACGGAAGTATGGGGAACAGAAGAAGCTGTTCATCTCTCCTGGGCTCCTCCCCGAAGTGTCCTCCGAACCAGGGCCCCTGAAGCCAGAGCTCACAGTCACCCCTAAAGTGGACAGTGGTGAGTCAGGCTGGCTGTGTGAGCAGGGAGGGTGGATGGCCAGGGCTGCATGGCTGTCCCCGCCCCCCTGTTTTTCTGCTGTCCTTCTGTCCGTCCATATCTAAACTCATTCACTTGTCCCCTATAGGGATCACCAATGTTCACGACAAAGCCAAGTCAAAATCCACAGTGTCTCAGGGGGACCAGCAGGTTTGAGGAAACCAGGGCAGGAGGGAGGAAGGTCTATTCCTATTCGGGGCGGGGGCGGGGGAGCGTATGGAGACCCAGGCCTGGGGCCAGCTGATACAGGCACTCTGTCCCCTCAGGGCCTCAGTGGGAAGGACAAGGAACTGGTCCTGGGTCTCGGGCATCTCAACAATTCCTACAACTTCAGTGTGAGTGTCTGTGAGCGCCTGCGGCCCCACCTCCCCCCAGAGTGGGGACCCCCAGGCTGAGGCCCCCCTCTCCTCCTCTCTGCCCCCGCCACCCAGTTCCACGTGGTGATTGGCTCTCGGGCTGAGGAAGGCCAATACAACCTCAACTTCCACAACTGCTACAATTCAAAGCCGGGCCAGGAGCAGCCGTTCGACATCACGGTGAGCAGAGGCGGGCCGGCTACACCACATCCTCCCTGTGGCCACGCTGTGGAATGAAAGCTGATATGCCCATCTGGGAGGTGGGAAGACTGAGGCACAGAGATGGGGAGCTTGAGAGTGGGAGGGCAAGACTCACCCTCACGGCTCTGCACATCCAGAGCTGGCATGAAATCCCCACCACCCACCACTGCCCCCTCCCCAGGTCATGATCCGGGAGAAGAACCCCGAGGGCTTCCTGTCAGCGGCGGAAATCCCCCTTTTCAAGTTGTACATGGTCATGTCGGCCTGCTTTCTGGCCGCTGGCATCTTCTGGGTGTCCGTCCTCTGCAAGAACACGTAATGCCCTGGCCCCTGGGGGGGGGGTCCCACAGCTCTCCTCGTCATAGCCCTCCCATCCCTTCCCCTGACCGATGCCCCCCCACCCTTTTCTGTCCCTGACCCCCCCGCCAGGTACAACGTCTTCAAGATCCACTGGCTCATGGCAGCCCTGGCTTTCACCAAGAGCATCTCCCTCCTTTTCCACAGTGTGAGAGCCTTGGGCTGGGAGCAGAAGGGGGCGGGCTGGGGTCTCTGGGTCCAGGAAGAAGCCCGCAGAGCCCACTCCCCAAAGCTCTGCAGACCCTGGGCTTGGGAGTTCATGTGTCCCAACTGTCCACATGTCCAGCCATTTTTATCACCGTGGCCACCAGCTGTCCACCCAACTCAGCTATCTGCCTGTCCTCTCCACCTGTGACTGTCTGCCCTTCAGTCTGACTGTCCATCGGCCCGGCTCCAACTCTCCCCCTGACCGGTGGTCTCACTGTCTGTCCGTCCAGCTGGGACTCCCCTCCTTTGTCACAGCCACCACTGCCCACTTCTGGGCTCACCTGCTATCTTGATCATCACTGTCGGTTCTGTCAACTTCGTGGCCACCGTGCCCCCAGTGACTGGCCATGTTCCTAACCCACCACCATCCTCCTAGTTGCACCACCACCCACCCACACGTCCGTCTGTCTGTCTGACTGTCCACCCACCCATCCATCCACCTCCAGATCAACTACTACTTCATCAACAGCCAGGGCCACCCCATCGAAGGCCTCGCTGTCATGCACTACGTCACACACCTGTGAGTGCCCTTCTCTGCGGCAGGCGGGGGGCAGGCTGGGGAGGCCTGGGCGCCGGCCCCTCACCACACACGCGCTCCCCAGGCTGAAGGGCGCTCTCCTCTTCATCACCATCGCCTTGATCGGCTCTGGCTGGGCCTTCGTCAAGTACGTCCTGTCAGACAAGGAGAAGAAGATCTTTGGGATCGTGATTCCCCTGCAGGTGCCCCTGGGGCCCCCGGCGGGCGGGCACGCATGCACTCTTGGGGCACGCCTGCCCACCGCACACTGCCACCCTCCGCCCGCCACAGGTCCTGGCCAACGTGGCCTACATCGTCATCGAGTCCCGTGAGGAGGGTGCCAGTGACTACATGCTCTGGAAGGAGATCCTCTTCTTGGTGGATCTCATCTGCTGTGGTGCTATCCTCTTCCCTGTGGTCTGGTGAGGATCCCGCCCCCAACCTCTGCCCCTCGCAGACGTGGCAGGAGGCAGTGCTGACAGCCATCTGTGTCCCCCATCCGGTTCCAGGTCCATCCGGCACCTCCAGGACGCATCTGGCACAGATGGAAAGGGTGAGGCCCTCGTCCCAGGACCTGCTGTGCCCCCAGCCCCTGTCCCACTTCCAGGCCCCTTTTTCTGATCCCTGGATGTCCCCTCCCTCCCCACCGGCTGCCCCTCCTACCTGTCTTCTGAAAGTCCCCCTCCAGGCTTCCCGCCCCTTGGAAACTCCCCGAAATGTCCCTCCTCCCTCCCTCTCCCCTTCCCCCCATTGTCTGTGCACACCTCTCAGTGGCAGTGAACCTGGCCAAGCTGAAGCTGTTTCGGCATTACTACGTCATGGTAAGAGCCCTGTTCTCACTCAGGGAAGTATTTGGAGGTGTTTATGGTGTTGTTTCTTGCCCGGGGTGGGGGGTACAACTAGCCCGTTGGCTGGCATACCCACTCTCACCCCTCCCTGCCATCACTCTGAGCCCCAACACTCGGCCCCCCGCCTGTGTCCTGGCAGGTCATCTGTTACATCTATTTCACGCGCATCATCGCCATCCTCCTGCAGGTGGCTGTGCCCTTCCAGTGGCAGTGGCTGTACCAGGTGAAGACCGAGACCACAGGTGGGGCGGGAGGGTGGGCCAGACAGTGGAGTGGGGAGGGGGCTGTGCCTGACACTCCTACTCCCCTTGCCCCCCAGCTCTTGGTGGAGGGCTCCACCCTGGCCTTCTTCGTGCTCACGGGCTACAAGTTCCAGCCCACAGGCAACAACCCTTACTTGCAGCTGCCCCAGGAGGACGAGGAGGACATGCAAATGGAGCAAATGTGAGCCCTGGGCCTTGCGGTGGGGGAGGGGGGGAGGGGGAAGCATGGCCGCTCTGGAGGCAGAGTGGGCCCAGCCAGAGCTCTGGGGATGGAGTGGGTGGGGTATGGTGGGAGGAGGTGGGCAGGCAGCTCTAGGGGCGGGCGGGGCCTCGTGCCCCTCAACTCCTGGACCACCTCCTTGCTGTTTGCCTCTAGAATGACCGATTCTGGGTTCCGGGAAGGTCTGTCCAAAGTCAACAAAACAGCCAGCGGGCGGGAGCTTTTGTGATCATCCCCCGTGTCTGGGACCGGCCTCCTTCTCCCACCTCCCGCCTCCACCCTCCACACACATTCCTCACTCTCCAGCTCCGCTCCCAAAGCACGTGTGGCGGGGGAGGAGGGCGCCGCGGTGCATGCAGCACCCAGCTGTCTGGGACTCGAGGTCCAGGAGCCCATTCAGAAGAGAGCCCCTTCTTCTCCCCAAGTATTGGGCAGCCCTGTCCCTGCCCCAGAGCCCCCCGCCACTTGCAGCTGTGCAATGATGACCCTTGTGTTTTGCTGCCCTGGTTTCTTGCCTTTCTGGGTGTTGAGGTCTAACACAGAGGTTGTGTTTACAGTTTAGAAACTTGTATTCCTTGTGGAGGGAGGGATACAGTATCCATTGCTTTATATATTCAATAAAAATCCTTTAATATTTATTGTTCTCTGCCGGGCCCCATGCCAGGTGCTGAGGACAGAGCAAGTGGCCAAGACCCACCCAAGGGGCTTACAGTTGGGGGTGGAGGCCGGTCAGGGAGAGGGCTGAGTCACCAGACAGTTCCATCACAGGGCCTTGACCCATCCTGGGAAGTCAGGGAAAGGTGAATAGAGAAGTAGGGAGAAGGGCAGCAGGCCCAGGTGAAGGGACAACACACACAGAGGCTGGAGCGCAGGAAAACAGAGTGGCAGGTAGACCCACGAGAGCTTACAACGAAGACTAGAAGTCATCGAGGCTAACACATAGTGATTGCTCTAGGCCGCACCCTCTTCCAAGGCTTCTGTTGACCCTAATTCCTTTAAAAAGCTTGTGAGGCACAGAGAGGCTAAGTCACTCGCCCAGGGTCACACAGCTGACGAGCTGGGAGAGTCAGGACTGCAAACAGCAGCAGTCTGCTTTCAGAGCTGCACTTTCCCACCAATGGCACTGCCCCCCTGCACCCGGACTCCCCACGACCAAACCTGTTGGCGTTGCCCCCTTTGTCAAGTGACCCTGGATAAGCGGTTTCACCTGTTTCCCAGCCTGTAAAATGGGGGTCCCGTGAGGTCACCCGGGATAATGCTGTGAGTGTTCAGCACAGCCGAGCCTTTCGTGAACAGACCTGAACTTTGAGGGATGACCTCAGATTAGGGCTGCACCTGTGCACACACACAGGGGCTGCTCCCGAGATGGGGCTCTCCCCCTGTCCCACCACATCCTTCAGCTAGAGTCTTTGGGAGACACTTTGTTGGGGGGGGCGGGCAGGGGACAACAGGTAGAGAATTGGACTGGGGTCCAGGCTTCCTGCAAAGGGAAGCAAGTATAACAGGCCCAGATGAATAAATAGCTCTGCCAGACAAGGAAGTGGGGAGGCATTGCAGACTGAGGAAGTTATGTGAAGGCAGAGAGGCCCAGAATAGCCTGCAAGTCCCACTGCAGGGCTGGCTGGAGCTGGGAAGGGGCGGGGGGGGGGGGGGGCAGTCGGCAGAAGCCTAAAGACAGACACAGTTGGACTTCATGCCAGGGCCTGCAGGAGCCAAGGAAAAGTTTCAAGCAGGGAAGGACATGGCCACGCAGGGTTGAGGTTTTATTCCCTGTGTGCGCTGGGCTGGGCAGGGTCATGGCTCCCCAAAGATGTCCACATCCAGTCCCCGGAACCTGCAAATGTTGCTGTTTGTGACAAAAGACGCTTTGCCGCTGTGATTCAGTGAAAGACCTGATAGGATGGCTTGCCCAGTGTCAGCACAAGGATCCCTGCAAGAGGTCCGGCAGAGAGGGAGAGTGACAAGGAAACTGGCCAAGGGGGATGTGCCATGGCACTGGAGGGAGGGGCCGAGCCAGAGTCACAGAGTGGAGTGGATTCCTCCCCTCGAGCCTTCCAAAGGAAATGAAGGAATGCAGCCCCGCCTACACCTTGATTGCAGACATCTGCCCTCCAGACCTGCAAGATAATAGATGTTGTTTTAAGCCCCCAAGTTTGTGGTCCTTTGTTACAGCAGCTGTCAGAAACTCATACAGTTTAAGACGTGAGCTCTGGAGCCCAGCTCTTGCCAGCTAGGGGATCTTGGGCAAGTGGCCAGAGCCCTCAGTTTCTTGGTCTGTAAAATAGGGACGCAGAATTAACAAGGTTGGTGAGATAAGGTGCCGTGTCCGAGTCTCACGGAGCCCTTGGCCTCATTTGTGCGTATTTCTGTTTTCTACATCATAATTCTGTAGGATCGCAAAGTTGTGTTTTTAGAAAAAGTCCCCAGTTGCTGTAGAGTAGGTGGGCTGGAAGCAGTGAGTCTGCAGCAGGGAGGCCACGGACCACAGGGGTGGAGAGAACGGACGGACTGGGACAGAGACTGCAGGGGACAGGGAGGAAGGGGGGACCCTGGCTTGGAGGCCTGGCGGGGCTGTCACTGAAATAAGGCACGAAGGCAGAGGAGCAGGTGTCAGGGGATAAAAATGCAGATGCGTTGAGCACTCACTATGTGTGGGCACCAGGCTGAGCATTCTGCCTGTTGATGCCACTAGATTGTCACCCCAAGACTCAGAGGGAAGTTCCATGGCTGTGACTCTCCAGTTTACAGATTAGGAACTGAGGCTGGGAGGTCGAAACCTCTGGCCCTGCATCCTCCAAGGTGGCGGCCCTGGTGCCCAGGCCTCTGCTGAGTGTGAGTGAGGGGGCGCGGGGCGGGGGGGAGAAGGAACCAAGGGGCAGATGAGACTCAACCAGGCCAAGTTTACCTTCGAGTTAATGAGTAATAAGTAGTGAGAAGGGAAAGTTCAGGTGCATGGTGGGGGGAGGGAAATTCTCAGAAAGCAGTGTAGCAAAGACCCCATTCTGGAAGTGGGGTGCCAGGAGGGAGAGGGAGTCCCAGGGCTGTCACCGCCTCTGAAGCCTGGGGGGGGGGGCATCAGGGAAGTAACTGCACTCAAGCAGGCATGGGGTGGGAGAGGTGTCACCTCCCCCCACCCAGAAATCATCCCCACTTCCTTCCCCTTCTTCTCTCCTTGCCCTTCCAGCTAGGGTGGCCTCTCCAGCCTGGCACCGCCTCTGAAGGGGGGGGGGGTACAGCAGGGAAGTAACTGCACTCAAGCAGGTGTGGGATGGAGGGGGGTCACCTCCCCCACCCAGAAATCATCCCCACTTCCCTCCCCTTCTTCTCTCCTTGTCCCTCCAGCTAGGGGGGCGGGATAAAATACCGGATACCCAACTCGATTTGAATTGCAGATAAACAGCAAATACTTTGTTAGGGTTAAGAATGTCCCAGATACTCCACTCAGCTCAGGCAGCCTGGCTCTCCCTCCCTCCACACGTGGAATGCTGGGCAGGGTGCGCCAGCTAACTGGAAGTCCCATCCCCCTGAGTCTCCTCCTCTCTCTCCCCTGCTGGCTTGTCTTGCCTGCCATCCCTCTCCTATACTTCCGGGCACAAATGCCCATCCCCAGGAAGAAGCCTCAAAGAATTCCTTCCTTCCTAGCAGGCCCTGCTCTGCATTTGCCTTCATCCCTCTGGTCACTTCCTAGAGATCGGGGCAGGACCCTTCCCGGACTTCCACCAACATGGGCATGAAGCTAACAAACCCAGGGTTCCGAAGCATCTCAGCGCCTTTCATTGCCCCAAACAGTACGACCTGTCATTGATCCCATCATTCAGCAGAATTAACTGAGGCTCTGGAAAAGAAGGGACCAAGCCACCTGCCCAAGATGGTCAAACCACAGAGCCCAAATGTTTAAGGCTATGATGAATCCAGGAAATGGGGTGGGCTTGGGGACAGAATGGGGAATAGAGGGAGTAATGGGGGGTTGGGCAGTTCTAGCAGGTTCCCCTCTCCCCCTCCCCTGTTTCAGAAGTCTATTCTCAATTCTGGACCATAAGCAGGCATTTGCACTCTTCCTCCTTCTTCCAAAGAAGGGGTGTCGCAATCAAAGCAGACAGGGGCCAAGTTTGTTCTGTTTCTGCACGCCTCCCCCCACTCCAGGCATGCCAGCACAGCCAGGAAAGGAGCGTGGTTTACAGGAAATCCTCACTGAGTTCCCCATTAACCCCTTCCTTGGGACTTTGGAAACCAGCCCTTCAGAGATCGGGATTCCCCATACCCACTGGCTCCTGTGCCCCAGACTTCACACACCCCTTCCCCCAGATGCACAGCCTTGCTGGGAATCCAGCAAGATGCCCATCAAAATGACACGGAGGCAAAAATGCTAAGTTTTGCCAACAGGCTGTCATGGCGAGGCAGTAGGGAAATTGGCAATTTCCTGCAGGTCAGCAAGTATGTAAATCAATACAGTTAATTAAGGAGGAAATACAGCCATATCTGGTGAGATTATTCACGCCACATCCTTACGCTCTAGCCTGCTCCACAGGATCCATACGAGTCGCCTTGGATTCAGGGTTACGTCCTTTCATGGCAATAACAACCCTGTGAAGTGAGCTCTATTTATAACCTCACTTCACATGGGGAAACTGAGGCTCAGAGTGGTTATTAACCAGGTGCCCAAAGTGTACCACTAATAAGTGTCAGAACTGGAAAGGGATTCAGGCTCAAGTTTACTCACTGGAGAGAACATGGCTTGTAACCATGGAAGTCTGTCCACGGGGAAGAGGCCGGGGACTTTCACACAATGCAATGTGAGGCCGTTGCCTCGAAGAACGAGGAGGCTCTCTTGGCACTGATATTAAGCCATCTCTAAGGGATATTGTTTATGAAAAAGCAAGGTGTCACCCAGGCAGGGAGACCAGGAAGACCAGAATGGAGAACACTGATCACTTGTTTTTAAAACTTGCCAACATTTATAAAAGCATAAGTATCTCTGGAAGGAAACCAGAAGTTTGGTTGCACTATGACATCCGAGACCTGGAAGTCTGCCAACAGGAATAGGAGGAAAGTTACCTTTTCCTTGTACACCTCCTTGCACCCTTTAGCTGTTGAACCATATGAATATATTAGGTATTCATACCAAAAAACTAAATACAATTCATAATAATAGTAATAATAATAATATCTTTTTTTAAAAAAGATTTTATTTATTTGACAGAGAGAGACAGCGAGAGAGGGAACACAAGCAGGCGGAGTGTGAGAGGGAGAAGCAGGCTTCCCGCTGAGCAGGGAGCCCGATGCGGGGCTTGATTCCAGGACCCTGGGATCATGACCCGAGCCGAAGGCAGACGCTTAACGGCTGAGCCACCCAGGCACCCCAATAATAAGAATATCTTAAGAGAATGTTGATGTAAGACAGAAAAAAAGCTAGCAATGGGCACTTTTCTCAATGATGACTTTTTTGTAACCATCATAGTCATTCAAGCCATGTTTGTCACATGCTCCAGGCTCGTCCTTCCCTAAAACATGCCCACCTGCATAGCGAACTTCTACACATACTTCAAAGCCCAGCTGAAATATCCCCTCCTCTCAGAAATCTTCCATGACCCTCCAAGCAGCAGGGTTCTTCTTCACTGGGAAGACACTCCATGGGTCCCAGAGTGTCTGTGCTGGACTCTGTCCCCCCAGCCTGACCCCAGCATGGAGGAAGGACTCTCGCTACCAGCTTAGAGATGGACTCATAGGGTTTGATTAATAAATGTATGGCCAAAAGTGGACTGGGAGTCAGGCCCAGATACCTGGGGTAGGGGGCTCTCTGGTCCTCAGTGTTCCTCCACCACAGAGTGGGTGTAACAGGGAAAGGTTCACCAGCTGGCCTTGACCCTGAGGCAGGCCATGGCAAAGGGAAGGTGTGTTCCTGTTGCAGGAGGACATGCCCTTGGGTTAGTTACCCCAGGACACACTGGCCCCAGGGATTGAAAAACTTAGGAAATGGTATTGAGAAATCTGGGGCAGCTCCAGGAAGGGGGAGGCCACCGGAGCTGTGGGCTGAGCTGAGGTTGGGGGGGGGCTGATAAAAGGCAGCCTCCAACAGCCTCCGCTCATTCCCTCCCAGTCGTCTCCCTCCATCCCTCAGTCCCTCTGTCCCTCCACTGCCCCTGCACCATGGGGTCTGCCTCAGGCCCCAGCCTGCTGCTGCTGCTGCTGCTGACCAGCCTCCCCCTGGTGCTGGGAGAACCCCTGTGAGTGGTCACGCCCCCTTCCCAAACATGTTTACTTCTGAATTTGGAGCAGGTGTTTGTGGGTTCAGGTCTCAGGAGAATTCAGGGTGCATTTGGGTGCTTGTGGAGGCAGGGGTCAGTGGGTTTGGCTGTTAATGAATTCGGGTTGCCTATGAGTTCAAGAGTTCACGAGTTGGGTGTTTGTGGAATTCGGGGTTGTAATGGGGGTGGGTGTTTCTCGAGCCCAGGCTCCGCGGGTTTGGGGTGCATGGGGTGTGGGGTTCGGTGACTCTGCGGCAGTCGTGATTTGGAGGCCTCGAGATCTGACTGCATGGGATTTGGGAGTGTCACGAGGTGTGGGTGAGGGTTGGGATGCCAGGTCCCTAGAACAGCCTCCCCTGCCCCCACCCGCTCCGGCAGGTTCTCCATGATCACCCCCAACATCCTGCGGCTGGGGAACCAGGAGACCGTGGTGTTGGAGGCCCACGGCATGAAGGAGAACGTTGCAGTCACGGTCACCGTCCACGACTTCCCAGCCAAGAAGCAAGTGCTGTCCAACGAGAAAACGGATCTGACCAGCAACAATGACTACATGAGTACCGTCACCATCAATGTGGGTGTGCCTGCTGACGCCCAGCCCTCTCTGAGCCTCCTCGCTGCTTTGAGCCCATCCCACTTCGGAGCCCACCCCTCTCAGAGACTCCTCCTTCAATTAGCCCCTCCTATCCTGAGCCCCTCTCCACTATGAGGTCCTCTGAGCCCCCGCTCTGATTCCCCCGTCTCATGCCCTTCTCTGACCCCTACCACCTCTCTAGCCCCTGCTCCCTCTCCGAGTACCCCTCCTCTCCCAACCTGGGCACACCCCGGAGGCCAGGAGTGCTGGGCAGGTGCTATTGGTGGGAGGGGCAGGTGTGGGCCCCACCGAAGGCCTGGGGGCTGGATATGGGTAAGAAGCCCAGAAGGAGATTGCTAATGACCCTCTGGTCCATCCCTAGATTCCGACCAACAAGGAATTGCTATCAGAGACGGGAAAAAGTTTCGTGACTATCCAGGCGGCCTTTGGGGCCACCGTGGTGGAGAAGGTGGTGCTGGTCAGTCCTCAGAGCGGGTACCTCTTCATCCAGACGGACAAGACCATCTACACCCCGGGCTCCACGGGTAGGGGGCTGGGCAGCGGCTGGAGAGGGCCAGGGTCAGGCTGCGGGGAGGGGCGGGGCCTCACCCACTGCCCCCTTTCTCTCCCACCACCTCCCAGTCTTCTATCGGATCTTCACCGTGGACCACAGCCTGCTGCCCGTGGGTCGGAGCGTTATCGTCGTCCTCCAGGTACCAGGCGGCCAGGGCCCCACACATGCCCCGAGCAGAGACTTGGGGAGAGACAAAGAGATAGAGAGAGACAGAGAAAGACTCCAGAAAAGGCACACCTGAAGAGACCTAAAGGCAAAGAAATGTGTAGAGCCACAAACACAGAAAAAGCCCTGGAGACAGGGCAGAGATCCAGGGATACCACGTGGATTTTGGCTCCAGAAAAACCTCTGGTCACCGCATGACCCTGGACAGGTCACGTCACCTTCCTGGGCCTCAGTTTTCTCATCCGAAGGTTGAGGTGACAGATAAAACCTACGTAGTTCATTCTGCCTCCTGCAGCCAGAGGGCGCCCGCGAGCACCCAACTCAGGTCCCGCCCCCCTCTGCCCAGAGGCCTCCAGGAGTTCCCACCTCCCTGGGGTAAAAGCCTAAGTCCTCCTGCGGTCCCCAAGGCCATGCACGACCTGCCCTGTCCCCTCCCTGTCCTCCCCTCTGCTCTCTCTTCCTCTTACTCATTCGGCTCCAGCCACATGGGCCTCCTTGCTGTACCTCCAATTGCCATGCAGGACCTGCCCCAGGACCTTTGCACAGGTTGTTCCCCTGTACCCAGGAAACCCTCTTCCTCCACATACCCACACTGCTTGCCCCCTCACATCCTTCAAGTCTTTGCTCAAATGTCACCAATGCCCCAATTTTACAGAGAAGCCTCCCTGAACGTCCTGTAAAATTGCAACCCCCTCCCCCTCAATGTACACACACCACACTCTTCTCCCTTCTTGTCATCTCCTATTGGCATCCTAGCAATTGGATTTCTTCATTTGCTAATTGGTCCCTCCCCCAACCTCCACAGCACCTAAATTCCACACGGGAAGGGATTTTTATCTGCCGTTCAGGGCCTTAGCTCCTGAACCCAGCACAGTGCTTGGCATACGGTAGTTTAATAAAAATTTACAGGGAGAAGGGAGGGAGGGGGAGGGAAAATGGAAGAAGGAAGTGAAGGAGGGAGGAAAGAGGTGGGTCTTTCTCAGAGAATCATCATGAGTATTTCTTGAAATCATGCAAAGGCAACAGGGACCAGGTTCTGACAGCCGTGAGCTGACTTTGGGGATCAGTGGAATTTGTGGGGACCAGCAAACACACACCTCAAATGGCACAGCCTCAGCCCAGTTCCAGTCAAATGTCGCCTTGTACCAACAGGAGTCCATTATCCACGATTATCCCAATCTCCAAGAGGAGCCAGAAAGCCAGATGTCTGCATGAGGACTCCTGACGTTTAGTTATTGGCAACAAATGAAATAATGTGGATTTGGTCAACCACATGAAATTGCTATCCTTGTAGGTCAAAGAGTCGAATGTAGGCAATTCTTTGTGGCTCAGCACCCATGAAATGCTCACCACAGGGTCCTGCACAAAGTAGGTGATAAATGCTAGTTACTGTCAGTATTCGGACAGACACTGGTGATAGTGAGCTCCTGTTTACATTAACCACGTCCCAAGCCAATGAAGTAGGAGCTCTATTTATCTCCTTTTTCCAAACGGGCACATTGAGCACAGAGAGGTTAAGTAAGTTTCCCAAGGTCACACAGCTCATAAATGGCAGAGTGGGGATTTGAATCCAGGCCGACTGACCCAAGCCCATGTTCAAAAACCACTGCCCCCGTAGTCGTGACGCACAGGGAGTGGCCAGACACAGAGAGGGAGAGGAGAGCCTAGGGGCTAAGCCTGATCTCTGAAGAGACACACCCTTCCTGTCTCCACAGACCCCCGATGGTGTTCCCATCAAGCGGGACATCCTGTCTTCTCAAAACCAGTTTGGCATCTTGTCCCAGTCTTGGAACATCCCAGAGCTGGTCAAGTATGTCGGCCCTCCTGGAGGGGGGTCCCTATCCCAAGGGAGGGCGTGGGGGCATGCGGGGCTCACTAGCCTGCCTTCCCCACAGCATGGGGCAGTGGAAGATCCAGGTCCACTACGAAGATGCCCCGCAGCAGGTCTTCTCCACTGAGTTCGAGGTGAAGGAGTACGGTAAGAGGAGGAGGGAGTCGGGTGAGCCCCCCCCCCCCACGGCGCCAGGCCCCAGGGCTGGTGTCCTACTGGTGTGTCTCTTCCCCCAGTGCTGCCCAGTTTTGAGGTCCACGTGGAGCCAGCAGAGAAATTCTACTATATCGATGACCCAGAGGGCCTGGAGGTCACCATCACAGCCAGGTGAGCGGCTGGGAATGGGGCCAGGTGGAAGGATAGGTGAGGAAGGCCGGTGCGGGGGCAGGTGAGGGACGGATGAGCATCAGGTGAGCAGCTGGGGCTGGAGGCTAGTGAGGGCCAGTGAGGGGCCAGGTGCAGGCCAGGTGAAGGGCTGGGTGAGGGACCAGACACGGACCAGGGAAGAACCCGGTGAGAACCAAGTGAGGGACCGGGGGCTCTGGGGGAGGAGTGAGTGGACATTTGGAGGGAGGCACGCCTTTCAGGAGAGGGGCACCTGAGCACCTCTTGCCTCTCAGGTTCTTGTACGGGAAGAATGTGGATGGAACAGCCTTCGTCATCTTTGGGGTCCAGGATGGTGACCACAGGATTTCGCTGGCCCAGTCCCTCACCCGTGTTACGGTGCTCTGCCCCTCCGAGCCCCCTCCACTCTAAACTTCCGCCCTCCCCGCCCTCCCCCCTCCCCGTTTCTGAGTCTCCTTTCCTCTCCCCAGATTGAAGATGGCACTGGGGAGGCCAAGCTGAGCCGAAAGGTCCTGCTGGACGGGGTGCACCCCTCCCAGCCAGATGCCTTGGTGGGGAAGTCCTTGTATGTGTCAGTCACTGTTGTCTTGCATTCAGGTGAGGCCTGGTCTGAGGGCAGAGGCCCAACTGAGGTGGGGAGGCCCAGTCCAAGGGCAGAGGCCCAGAATGAGGGTGGAATCCAGTCTGAGAAGGGAGAGGAGAGGCCAAGTCTAAGAGAGGAGATCCAGATGAAAGTGATATCCAGCTTGACAAGGGAGGCCCAGTCTGAGGGGGGAGGCCCAGAATGAAGGTAGGATCCAGTCTGACAGAGGAGGGCCAGTCTGAGGAGGGAGGCCCAGTATGAAGGTGGGGTCCAGTCTGACAGAGGAGGGCCAGTCTGAGGAGGGAGGCCCAGTATGAAGGTGGGGTCCAGTCTGACAGAGGAGGCCCAAGTCTGAGGGGGGAGGCCCAGAATGAAGGTAGGATCCAGTCTGACAGAGGAGGGCCAGTCTGAGGAGGGAGGCCTGGTATGAAGGTGGGGTCCAGTCTGGAGGGGTGGCCCAGGAGCCTGCCCTCACGGCCGGCTCCCTCAGGCAGCGACATGGTGGAGGCGGAGTACAGCGGGATCGCCATCGTGACCTCCCCCTACCAGATCCACTTCACCAAGACACCCAAGTACTTCAAACCAGCCATGCCCTTTGACCTCATGGTGAGACCCGGGGTGGGCCTGCAACCCCCCACCTTGCTCCTGAGCACTGGCCATGGCCCCGGGTCCACCTACACCCCCTCCACCTGCCCCTGCACCCACAGGTGTTCGTGACAAACCCTGACGGCTCCCCGGCCCGCCACGTCCCGGTGGAGGTCCAAGGCACCAAAGCACAGGCCTTAACCCAGGAAGACGGTGTGGCCAAGCTGACCATGAACACACCCAAGGACCCGCTGCCACTGCCCATCACCGTGAGTCCTCGTGCACCTGGGGCCCCATTCCAGAGAGCTGGGGGACTGTATTTGCACAGAGGGACCCTACCCTCTGTCCGCAGCCATCCTGCCACCTGCAGAGTGGAGCCCTTTTATTTGCATAAGGGGATCATGCCATTCACATAAAGAGATTTTCATTCACATGGAGATGTTTTCATTCACAGAGAGGGGCTCTTGTCTGCACTAGGGGTCCTTCCAGCTGCTTAGCTGTCTTATAAGGATCATTGTGATTATATTCAACCCACCTAGATTATCCAAAACAATCTCCCATCCTCTGATCCTTAATTTAATTCCATTTGTAAAGTCCCTCCTGGCATAGAAGGTACCATAGTCGCAGGTCCCAGAAATTAGGACATGGACATCATTGGGGAGCCAGCATTCATCCCTCTTTCCTTGCCCAGGTAAGCACGAAGAAGGATGGTATCCCACAGTCTCGACAGGCCACCAGTAAAATGGAGGCCCAACCCTACACCACCATGACCAACGTCAGAAACTACCTGCATCTCTCCGTGCCTCGCTTGGAGCTCAAGCCAGGGGAAACTCTCAATGTCAATTTCCACCTGCGAACGGACTCCAACCAGGAGCAGACCATCACCTACTACACCTACCTGGTCTGTGGCTTCCTAGGACCCCACAGATCCTCGCTTCTCCAGCACTCCCAATCCCAGGTCGCCCCATCCTCCCTCCCACCTTGCTGATTCTTACCTGTTCCCCCCAGATCATGAACAAAGGGAAGATTTTGAAGGTGGGCCGCCAGAAGCGGGAACCTGGCCAGGACCTGGTCGTAATGCCTCTGACCATTACTGCGGACTTCATTCCTTCCTTCCGCCTAGTGGCTTATTACACACTCATCGGCAGCAACGGCCAGAGAGAGGTGGTGGCCGATTCCGTGTGGGTGGATGTCAAGGACTCATGTATGGGCACGGTAAGCTTCCCGAGCCTTCCCCTGCACCCATCTTGGCTCTCCCCACTTGGCCAGTGCCTTCTCAGTCTCTGCCTCTCTCCAGCCATCGGGGCGGGTCTCCGCCATGGTCACAGAGTCTCTGCCTCTGTCTTTTCCTTTCCCAGCCCCTTCTCTCCCCACCCCACCACCTACACACACACACACACACGCCCCACCCCCCACACCCGTCCCCGGGCACCACTCTGTCTCAGCCTCGGGGCCTCTCTTGCTCCCACGTTCTCTCTCTCCTGGCCTTCCTTTTTTTTTTTTTTTAACTTTATTTTTAAAATTTTTTTAAAGACTTCATTTATGTATTTGACAGAGAGAGAGAGACAGCCAGTGAGAGAGGGAACACAAGCAGGGGGAGTGGGAGAGGAAGAAGCAGGCTCCCAGTAGGGAGCCCGGTGTGGGGCTCGATCCGAGGACCCTGGGATCACGAGCCACCCAGGCGCCCCTCTCTCCTGGCCTTCCTGCTCTCTCTGGCTCCACCTTCCTCCCCTTCTGACTCGGCTGACGAGATCCAGCCTGCCAGTGCTGACGCCTCGCTCCTGCCCCTCCGGCCCCCCACAGCTGGTGGTGAAAGGTGGCAGGAAGGACGAGAGGCCACACCTGCCCGGACAGCAGACGATCCTCAAGATCGAGGGTGACCCAGGGGCCCGAGTGGGGCTCGTAGCGGTGGACAAGGGTGTGTTCGTGCTGAACAAGAAGAACAGGCTGACTCAGAGCAAGGTGGGCCCGGCCCGTTGGGTGGAAGGCTGCTGAGGCAAAGGGGCGGCGTTGGGTTGAGGTGGCCCTGGCGCTGGGGAGGGCACCGGAAGTGGGGTCAGGCGTGGGCAGGAAGGAGGTCGGAGCGGGCGCAGGCGGGGTGGAAGTGAAGGCCGCGGGTGGCAGTGCGGATGGACGAGGCCACGCTGGCGGTGGCCACACGGCCGGACCCAGCTCGGCGGGGGCTCCGGGCCGAGAGCGGAGAGGCGGCTGGGCGCGCTGGCCAGGGGCTGGAGGCGCGCCGTGACCCCTCCCCGGCCCGCAGGTCTGGAATGTGGTGGAGAAGGCCGACATCGGCTGCACGGCCGGCAGCGGGAAGGACTATGCCGGCGTCTTCACCGACGCAGGGCTGGCCCTCAAGACCAACAAAAACCTGCAGACCACCGACAGGACAAGTGAGGCCGGGGAGGGGCGGGAGGAGGGCAGGGTCTGGGGTCAGGGGGCCCTGGGTTCAAGTCCTGCCTCTGCCACCTCCTAGCAAGTCACTGCTTTCTGAGCCTCGGTTTCCTCCTCTGTCAAATGGGAGCAACGACTCCCCTCCCTCATGGCTACTGAGGGGAGGACATCGAGGACTTGTGGTCGGTGCTTAACCCATCCCGTTGGTCTGCCCGCCCCTCAGTTCTTGAGTGCCCCAAACCAGCCGCCCGGCGCCGCCGCTCCGTCCGGCTCATGGAGAAGAGGCTCGACAAAGGTGGGAGCGCTGCCCGCCCCCGGGCCCTTGCCCGGCCGGCGTCCCAGCCAAGGGGGGAGGAGGGCAGGGCCTGGCCACGGGGACGGCCTCCCCGCGCTGCGTGCCGAGCGCCTGCGGCCGAGGGCATGACGCGGGGTCTGCGCCCCCACAGAGGGCCAGTACCCGAAGGAGGTGCGCAGGTGCTGCAAGGACGGCATGCGGGACAACCCCATGAAGTTCTCCTGCGAGCGCCGGGCCCAGTTCATCTTCCACGAGGAGCAGGAGAAGTGCGTGAAGGCCTTCCTCGACTGCTGCAACTACATCACCCAGCTGCGGCTCAACCACAGCCACGACGGCCCCCTGGGGCTGGCCAGGAGTGAGTCCGCCTGTCTGAGGGAAGAGGGCCTGTCTGAGGGAGGAGGGCCTGTCTGAGGGGGAAGGGGGCCTGTCTGAGGGAGGAGGGCCTGTCTGAGGGGGAAGGGCCTGTCTGAGGGAGGAGGGCCTGTCTGAGGGGGAAGGGGGCCTGTCTGAGGGGGAAGGGGGCCTGTCTGAGGGAGGAGGGCCTGTCTGAGGGAAGAGGGCCTGTCTGAGGGAGGAGGGCCTGTCTGAGGGGGAAGGGGGCCTGTCTGAGGGAGGAGGGCCTGTCTGACGGAAGAGGGCCTGTCTGAGGGGGAAGAGGGCCTGTCTGAGGGGGAAGAGGGCCAGTCTGAGAGAGGAAGGCCTGTCTGAGGGAGGAGGGCCTGTCTGAGGGGGAAGAGGGCCAGTCTGAGAGAGGAAGGCCTGTCTGAGGGAGGAGGGCCTGTCTGAAGGGGAAGGGGGCCTGTATGAGGGAAGAGGGCCTGTCTGAGGGGGAAGGGGGCTGTCTGAGGGGGAAGGGAGCCTGTCTGAGGGGGAAGGAGGCCTGTCTGAGGGGGAAGAGGGCCTGTCTGAGGGGGAAGAGGGCCAGTCTGAGAGAGGAAGGCCTGTCTGAGGGAGGAGGGCCTGTCTGAGGGGGAAGAGGGCCAGTCTGAGAGAGGAAGGCCTGTCTGAGGGAGGAGGGCCTGTCTGAAGGGGAAGGGGGCCTGTATGAGGGAAGAGGGCCTGTCTGAGGGGGAAGGGGGCTGTCTGAGGGGGAAGGGAGCCTGTCTGAGGGGGAAGGAGGCCTGTCTGAGGGAGAAGGAGGCCTGTCTGAGGGGGAAGGAGGCCTGTCTGAGGGAGGAGGGCCTGTCTGAGGGAGGAGGGCCTGTCTGAGGGAGGAGGGCCTGTCTGAGGGAGGAGGGCCTGTCTGAGGGGGAAGGGGGCCTGTCTGAGGGAGGAGGGCCTGTCTGAGGGGGAAGGGGGCCTGTCTGAGGGAAGGGAGCCTGTCTGAGGGGGAAGGAGGCCTGTCTGAGGGAGAAGGGCCTGTCTGAGGGGGAAGGCGGCCTGTCTGAGGGGTAAGGGGGCATGTCTGAGGGAGGAGGGCCTGTCTGAGGGGGAAGAGGGCCTGTCTGAGGGAGGAGGGCCTGTCTGAGGAAGAAGGGGGCCTGTCTGAGGGAGGAAGGGCTGTCTGAGGGGGAAGGGGGCCGTCTGAGGGAGGAGGGCCTGTCTGAGGGGGAAGGGGGCCTGTCTGAGGGGGAAGGGGGCCTATATTAAGAGGAAGGGGATCTAAGGGAGGAGAGCCTATCTGAAGGGGAAGGGGGTCTGAGGGAGGAGGGCTTGTCTGAAGGGAGAGGAGGACCTGTATGATGGAGAGGGGGCCTGTCTGAGGGAGAAGGTTGCCTCTGTCTGAGATGGGTTTTCAGCTTGCCTTTACCAAAGAAAACTAATTTATGGTGCTTTCAAAGGGGTGCCTAACTCAATGCCTAACAACCTTCGTTGCTTCATTTTCATTCATTCATTCATTCATTCATTCATTCATTCATTCATTTGTTCAATTCTGGCTAAGACAAAATGTGTACCCATTTGAAACTTTACACCTCAGGCCAAATAAATCTTAAGCAAAGCCAAGAGAAATTTCTCTTATAATAACCCCATTTAAAGCAAAACCAGAGCAGTTTCCACCACAAAGTGGCACTGGGAGGACTGACATTGCCTAACTGCCATTTGCTGAGAGGCTTTGAGCCCAGTGAGGCCTGATCCCTCCTTTTTTAAAATGCTTTTCAATGTGCCTTGATTAGGAAAAGATCTTTCTGCTAGGATGGGCGCTCTCGAAACTGAACCCAGGGACAGCGCATGGGGAGCAGGACAGGACCTTTTGTGAGGGTCACCTTGGCAAATTCCCAGCTCATCCCACCCTTTCCAGATTGTTCTTTTTAACCATTTTATGCAGAGCATTCGCTGCTCTATTGTTCTGATTGGCCCTTTGAACACTTCTGTTGCACATCCCACTGTTTTCATGGGGGACCAGAAATTGTGTCCTTCAAATTGGGCTCCAAGAACAAAGGCCCGTGTGAGCGGTTCTTGAAGTCAAGGGAAATTACCTTATTAACTACAGGATGAAAAGTCACAAAAGAGAGTGCCTTTGCTTAAAAACTGAGGAAGAAGGGGAAATTTCACAACAGAAGGCTGACCGATCAAAGCAAAAATAATCCTCTTTTTTTTTCTTTTAAGAGTCTCCAACAGAAAAACTGGAAATGGGCATAAAAACCTTTTTTTATCCCTCCGAACCGTGTGAGGCCCCACCACCCCCGACTAGCTCAATGTGGATTTCCTAGAAGCAGAGATATTCTCCCAGAAAACCCAGCACAGTCACCGGAATTAGGACATCAATGTTGACTCGTTACCACCTCCAAACCCTCCAGCCTCATTCAAGTTGCGCCAGTGGTTTTGCTTTGGTTTGGTCTGGTTTGGTCTGGTCTGGTCTGGTCTGGTCTGGTTTGGTCTGGTCTGGTTTGGTCTGGTCTGGTTTGGTTTGGTCTGGTTTGGTCTGGTCTGGTCTGGTTTGGTCTGGTCTGGTTTGGTTTGGTCTGGTCTGTTCTGGTTTGGTCTGGTCTGGTTTGGTCTCGCTTGGTCAGGTCTGGTCTGGTCTGGTCTGGTTTGGTTTGGGTCCTTTATAGGAAAAGGACGCGGTCCAGAATTGGACATCGTATTTGCTGGGGGGGGGGGGTCTCCTTAGTGACCTTGGATCTGCCCAACCTCTGGCACAGCATCCATCTTGCAGCAACTTTCGTGGCCAGCATTTGAGGGGGCTGTCCAGCGGTTTGAGTTGGCTCAATATTGCCTCATAATCACATTCAGCTCTTGCATTGTTGGCAGCACTGTCACAAAAGAGATGTTGTGGCCTTCTTAGTGCATCGTGTCAGGGGCCTTATGACCTTGATCTTTCCCACTGTCGGTGATGGGACTCTTGATCACTTGGTTAAGGTTGTGTCTGCTGGGTTGCTTTGTTGTAAAGTTCCTCTTTGTTTCCTTACGGTTGCTTTTGAAACTTCTTTTTGCGATCCAATCACAGCAAAATTCAAGCCAAGGGAAATTTTCCCCAAAATCAATTTTTACGTAGCCTGTATGACAGCAGGTAGGGGACTCCTTATATGGTAACACATTTTTTTTCGTGCACTTACATTTTTTTGTTTATTTTTTTATTTTTTATTTCTTTGGCTCTTAATAGGCGGTCACCTCTTAAAGCCAGACATTGCCAAAGTGGACAGATATTTCTAAATTCTTTTAGCTGGAAGGCTAGCACTCCCTCCACCATCACCCCCCAAAAAAGACCCAAAGATTTCCAACGCACGTGAACAAAGGACTCTCCCTTCAATCTGTGCGAAATATACTAACCTAGGCTTGCTGCCTTCTACTCCGGCAAACTACAGACTTCCTTTCTCAAAGAGGAAAATTAGCCAAAAATATCCAATCTACCAGCATAGGGCTTACACACAGTTGGGTGTTTTTATCTCCGAGCATTGCATACTTTGTTTTAGCCAATTGGGGGTGAGAAAGAGAGCTGCTTACATGTGCATACCCCAAAGGCACTTTGATGGGTTATTCCAGAATGTGGGTGCATTTAGGCATCAGTGGATTTCACCTACTTTGTTATTTGGCAGACTCAGAGCTGAGTTACAACTGCCCATCATATTTTGAAGAAAGCCCAGCCAGGGTTGAAACCTATTCCGGCCCCACTTCATCTACTTGCTGATGGTGTCAGCCAGGCTTGAAAAGGCCACCCCCTCTCCAGGGGTCACCATCAGGTCTGGGGAGTCTCTCACTCTCCCTGTTTGCTTCAGGACCATCACCATGAGATGCGGCAGGCACGGAGCCTGGGAGCCTCCAGGCTTAGGGAGTGGCTCAGGCGTATGCTTTCAATTCTATGAAAATTGGGGGAGGGGTAAATAATATAACCAGCCTGGATTATTTTTGCCTTTATACCAACACAGTTATAGAATATAATTTTTAGTAGTATTTTTATGGAGGAAGGTGTCACAAAGGCAAACATGCCTGCCGCCCCCCCACACCCCCCCGCCCAAAGTCATCGCATGGCCACGGGTGTTTCGCTGCTTAGGAACCCCTCCAGAGATACAGAGATAAATATCTCCAGGGACAGTGGGGAAATGGGGCTGTTCTAAACCCAAATCACTCCGCTCCCCACACCCTGCCTTCCAGGTGACTTGGATGAGGAGATAATGCCAGAAGAGGACATCGTTTCCCGAAGCCAGTTCCCTGAGAGCTGGCTGTGGACCATAGAGATTCTCGACGAACCCGAGAAAAATGGGTAAGGCAGAGATACCTCCCCAACTTCAACCCACCCCCCAGACCAGCTCCTATAGCACCCCAGACTGGACCACTTAATTTGCATGCACCCCAACCCCCTCTACTCTGGAGACGCTGTACAACCCCACACCCCAGCCTAGAAAAATTAAGGGATGGATTACTTACATTTTCCCAGCTACCACTCCCCTCCAACCCTTCCCTTGGGGCCCCTCCATCCCAGCGTGCCCCCACAACCTGGACACACATCCCCCCACCCCCGTCTCCCCCATCCAGAATCTCCACGAAGACCATGAATGTGTTTTTGAAAGACTCCATCACCACTTGGGAGATCCTGGCTGTGAGCTTGTCGAAGAACAAAGGTGAGAGAAGGTGGTGGCCCCATCCTCGGGAGGCAGGGACCCTAGGGCCACTGGGCGTTTTCTCATCCCATCCAGAGAGATCCCTGTTTCTTGGTGGCTGGCCCTCTGCTCCCTGGTGACTGGAGCGGTGTCAGATCCTACTCTGTGGGTCACAGAGTGCTTTTTGTAGATAGATTTTATTTTGAGAGCAGTTTTAGGTTCACAGCAAAATTGAGGAGAAGGTACAGAGATTCCCCACACACCCTCATTCCGCCTCCCCATATGCACAGTCCGCCCAACTACCAGCATCCCGCTCGGCGTATTTATTATATGGGTGCGTCATCATCACCCCAAGTTCATAGCTGCCGTTAGGGTTCCCTCTTGGTGTTGTGCGATCTATAGGTTTGGACAAAGGTATAGGGATGGATGTCTACCGTTGCAGAATAATTTGCAACCACAAACACCCTGAAGGGGTGATGTCGATAGCATGGTGGGTAGAGCAATTAAGAAAACGTATAAGAGGAAGCAGAATGAAATGTGTGATTGGAACATCGGTGGTCAGATTATGAAATCTGGGCCTGGGTGGCTCAGTCGTTAAGCATCTGCCTTTGGCTCACGATGTGATCCTGGAGTCCTGGGATCGAGCCCCACATCAGGCTCCTCCGCTATGAGCCTGCTTCTTCCTCTCCCACTCCTCCTGCCTGTGTTCCCTCTCCCGCTGGCTGTCTCTCTGTCAAATAAATAAATAACATCTTAAAAAAAAAAAAAGATTATGAAATCTGGCTGTCCCGGGGCTGCCGCCGCGGAGAGACAGCTGTGAGAGCCTGGGGAGCCCTGCCCGTCCCGCGCGGGTTTGAGCAGGGCAGGGAGCAGGGTGAGGAAAGGGCCACACTAACTTTAAGCATCAATTTTAAATGGGCGCCAAAAAACTCAGGTGCCCAGATAAGTGGCATTTTCATGCAATCGTTTTTTAAAAATCAAGGTAAATGCAGAAAAGAAAATCCATGATGAACAAAATATCTACATTTTAAGTAGAAGTGTGGTGCTGAGCCATGCTGGAGTTTGAGGCAAGAGGGAAAATGTGTGCCTCCTCGGCCTGATTTATGTCTATTTCACTTTTTTCCCTGAGCATTAAAGTAGTTGAGAACAATACTGAAACATTAAAAAGTAGGTGTATGAAGACTTAAGATATTTATTTATACCAAACCAACATTTTAAATAATTTTTAATAATTTCGCTTTGTTACGATTTATAATAAATTACACCTTATTACCATTTTCCTTCCCTGGCTTCAAGATTTTCAAAACCTGCTTCTTTTTTTTTTTTTTAAGATTTTATTTATTTATTCGACAGAGATAGAGACAGCCAGCGAGAGAGGGAACACAAGCAGGGGGAGTGGGAGAGGAAGAAGCAGGCTCATAGCAGAGGAGCCCGATGTGGGGCTTGATCCCGTAACACCGGGATCACGCCCTGAGCCAAAGGCAGATGCTTAACCGCTGTGCCACCCAGGCGCCCCTCTTTTTACTTTTAAGTCATCTCTTCACCCAGCATAGGGCTCAAACTCACAACCCCAAGATCAAGAGTCACATGCTTCCCTGACGGAGCCAGCCAGGTGCCCCTAGCCTTTCATTGGAAATTTTTTTTTTAAGATTTTATTTATTTATTCGACAGAGATAGAGACAGCCAGCGAGAGAGGGAACACAGGCAGGGGGAGTGGGAGAGGAAGAAGCAGGCTCATAGTGGAGGAACCTGATGCGGGGCTTGATCCCACAACGCCGGGATCACGCCCTGAGCCAAAGGCAGACGCTTAACGACTGCGCCACCCAGGCGCCCCTCCTTGGAAATATTTTGATCTGTGTTTTAGGATTTGTAAAATGTGCGGCTGAAAAGGTAGCTTGGCCTATCCAAGTTGTTCCAAACATACGTTAAAAAGTTTTCCAATCACGGAAGCATCATTTTCTAAATTGAGCTATGATTCACATACCCAAAAGTCGCCCTTTGAAAGTGTATGATTCAGGGGGTTGTAGGATAGTCATGACGAACATCAGTTCTTAAGTTTAAATCTGAGTGAAGTGAAATGAAAGAAAGGGAGGAATCCGGTTCCCGCTAGAGCTAGCCACATTCCAAGTGCCCAGTGACCACATGGAGCTTGGGCTGCCCTTGGGGAGAGCACAGATATGGACCAGTCAGCTATGCTTGAGTTCTTCCCACCTGCACACCTACCAATGATTAAAACCACGAAAGAAAACGGAACTCGCGCCATCACAGCAATTTTCAGCTGCCACGACCATCGGCAAAGGTATCACCGTGGAAGCTGTTTAGTCTGCGGGCTTCTGCAAACGCAGGCTAAGCGTGGCTCAGCTCCGCAGGCAGGAGCAAGCCCTAAGACACTGTCCGCCTCCTTCCCTTGACACTCCTCTCCCGGGCAGGGATCTGCGTGGCTGACCCCTATGAGGTCACAGTGATGCAAGACTTCTTCATTGACCTGCGGCTACCCTACTCCGTCGTGCGCAATGAGCAGGTGGAGATCCGAGCCGTGCTCTACAATTACCAGGAAGTGGGGGAGCTCAAGGTGGGTCCCTGGGGTGGCAGAGGCATGATGGAGAGCTTGGTGGGGGTGGGGGGTCCGTGGCACATGCCCCTGACTGATACTCTCTCCCCCGACAGGTCAAGGTGGAACTGCTCTACAATCCAGCCTTCTGCAGCATGGCCACCTCCAAGAAGCGCTACCAACAGACTATAGAAATCCCAGCCAAGTCCTCAGTGGCCGTGCCTTATGTCATTGTGCCTCTGAAGGTCGGCCTACATGAGGTGGAGGTCAAGGCCGCCGTCTACAGGCATTTCATCAGCGATGGTGTCAAGAAGACCTTGAAGGTCGTGGTGAGTCCTTGGGGCACCTGCAGCCCCTTGTCCTTCAGGAGAGTCTCCTGTCTCCCTGTGCTGTCAACCCAGGTTGGAGACCCCGACTCCGAGACACTAAGAGTGTCCAGTGTCCAGCTTAGGAAATTTAGGAGTCCTACAAGTTTGGAAGCAGGACCGGGACTTTTAGGGGGCACCAAAAAACTCAGTAATAAAAACCAGTGATACGTTTTTAAATGAAAATGTATTTTAATACCAAATATGATATTTTTAACACATTTCAGTATATAGGAGTTTTCTTTTGACTTTAAAAATCTTGAGAAAACATGTTTGACAAAACACATTTTTTAACGATTTTTTATTTATTTGACAAAGAGAGAGCACAAGCAGGCAGAGAGGCAGGCAGAGGGAGAAGGAGAAGCAGACTCCCCGCTGAGTGCAGAGCCCTACGCTGGGGTTCGCTCCCGGGACCCTGGGATCATGACCTGAGCCGAAGGCAGAAGCTTCACCGACTGAGCCACCCAGGTGTCCCACGCAAAACAAATTTTAGAAAGCAATAACATACAATGTGAGACCATAAGAACTTCTAGTTTTACGTATGATTTTTATCCTTAAGGATATATATTAACAGTTACATTTCTACTCTTTCCTACAGTGATAAGAGATCAAGTCATTAATAAAAATAAAAGCCTCCTGTCATCTTTTGTTAATGTTTTCAAGCAAAATGTGAAATCATAAATAAGGGCGACAATATTTTCCTTCAATGTTGTAAGGGACCAAAATTAATGCCAAAAAAAAAAAATCCGTGATGAACAAAAGATCAAAGTTTTAGAGTTTTAAACAGAGAGGATCTGACAGTATCAAGTCAAGCCACATTCAGCTTCCCTGAAGCTAAAGGGAAAATATGGCCTCCATATACGTGTCTTTTTTAACGGTTAAAATTGATTAATGGTTAATTTTCCCCAAAAATATTAAAGTAGTTGAAAAAAAATATTGAAACATTGAAAAGCAAATGCTTTAAAACTGACAGTGCTATTTTATAGTGAAATATCTTATTTATACCCAAACCAGAACCGATTTTAATTTTTCTTTCCTGACTTTAATGGAACCAAACTCGTATTTTTTGTTAAAGATTGTATTTTTATTTTTTTAAAGATTTTATTTATTTATTTGACAGAGACAGAGACAGCCAGCGAGAGAGGGAACACAAGCAGGGGGAGTGGGAGAGGAAGAAGTAGGCTCATAGCGGAGGAGCCTGATGTGGGGCTCGATCCATAACGCCGGGACCACGCCCTGAGCCGAAGGTAGACGCTTAACCGCTGTGCCACCCAGGCGCCCCTTAAAGATTTTATTTTTAAGTGATCTCTACACCCAACATGGGACTTGAACTTACAATCCTGAGATCAAGAGTCACACGCCCTACTGACCAAGCCAGGTGCACCCAAACTCATTTTTTTTTCAACTACTTTAATGTTCTGGAATATAACTACCCATTAAAACATACAAACATACATAAAAATATATCTCTAGGAGCACGTTTTTTAAGATCATATTTTTTTTTTAGTAATCTCTACACCCAACATGGGGCTGGAACTCACAACCCTGAGATCAAGAGTCACATGCTCTTCCGACTGAGCCAGCCAGGCACCCCTAGGGGCACATTTTTTATTATCCCTTTTGCCTGGGGCCCCAGCATGGCTCAGTGTGACACCAATGGGTTGAAAACCTAGGAGGGTGCTTGGAGCCTGCATGATCCAACGCACGAGAGCTAGTGTGCCCACAACTTCCCGATTCTGCACTCTCGGATGCTGGGAGCTTGAAATCTATCGTGGAGGAGATATTCACAGCACAGAAATGGGCAGTGCTGCAAAGGGGGGTCTTTTCTTCCTGGACAGCTGGGTGTCAAATATTTACCAGCATTGGAAGAGACTAGGTCTCCAAAAGAAAATTTGGGCATTAATATCAGCCTAAAGGAGAATATGTTCTGGAAAGGCATGAACAGCTGCAGTCCACCATGGAGGTCTTTCCGCAGATGTAGGAGAGCGTCAGCTGGGACTCTGATACTAAGATTTCCCTATTTTAACTGAGCACTTACTGAGAGCCAGGCATTGTGCTGAGTACTTTATGCACATTCTTTTGTTCTAGAGACGTTTGAAAGGCACTGAGTTGAAAACACAGACTTTCTTGGGTCATTTAGCCTGACTGCCTCCACCCCCCCCCCCAAAAAAAAAAAAAACCAGACTGCCCAGTTCAAACCCGGGTTCTCTTCTACTGGCTGTGTGATGTTGGGCAAGTGACTTCACTTTTCTGTGTATCCCACCTTTGAGATGGGAGTTAAAATAGCAGTACTCACCCCGCTGGGTTTGTTGCAAAGGTGAAACGTCAACCCCAGGGAGCAAAGAAAGTACCTTAGCACAGAGGAAGCTTTCAAAAATGTGTGTTGTTTTGTTAGCAATGTATAATTTTGTGATTAATTCCCAGGACAACCATATGAAGTAGATGTTTGTATTGCTTCCTCTTTCGAAGGGAGGAAGCTGAGGCACAGAGGAGTGAAGTAACTGACTCCTGGTCACACAGCTAGGATGGGTGATGCCATTGTGCCTATGTGAAAGACAGTGTCTTCGCTGACCAGTTGTGTCTGTCTGTTCTTTTATTTACCTGACCTCCCCCCACCCCCCATCCCAACATGGTTCAGCCGGAAGGAGTCAGAGTCAACCAGACTGTGGCCGTTCACACACTGAACCCCCAACAGGAGGGCAAAGGTGAGTCAGCCCCCGCAGAGGGGTTGAGGCCTGAGTGGTGACGCAGGGCCTTATGGGAGAGCGCTGTGGCCATCCTCCTCTCCGGTTCTGCCGGCAGGGGGAGAGCAGCAAGTGAAGGTCCGTGCCGCAGACCTCAGCGACCAAGTCCCAGACACAGATTCCGAGACCAGGATCCTCCTGCAAGGTGAGCCAACTGGCCCTGACCCAGGAAGGCACGACCCTGGAGGAGGGGACCCAGTTCCACCTAATTCTGGGGGCGTTTATTACTGGGTCTCCCCTCTCCACTTCCGCTAGGACAGTGAGCCCCCTCCTTGATCTGTTTTATAGAAAAGCTCCAGGCAGTATTTAGTTCAGCAAATAGCTTTTGCTGATAAAGAAGTTTAAATGAGAAACAGGATAGTTCAAGAGCAGGAAATTTTGGAACTTAAATGCCTGGGTTGGAGGACTGGAGCAAGAAGGGAGAAGAAGTTGCTGGAAAGGCATCTTGCAAGCAGTAAGGCTTTGGGGAGAGACCCTTGGTTTTCTCATCTGGGATGGGGACGAATAAGAGTACCTATATCAAAGGGTTGTTGAGAGATTAAATGAGATGCTCCAGGAGGGTCTCTAACAGCGCTTGGCAAACAGCATCAAGCACGATCTAAGTATTCGTGACGATTGTTACTGGAATGAACTCGCCACTCGTCTAACAAGAGGACTCAGCGACCAGAGTTCTCCCACGAAGCCCAAGACCCCCTTCCCTACCAATGTAGACACACACCCCCCTTGGCCACTCAGCCTGCTGCTCCCCTTCGATCACATACCCCTCAGCCCCCAAGTGCCCCTGGCCTCTCTGGCACTGGCTGGTGGGAGCCTGGGATCGCCGGTCACAGCCCCAGCTCTCCTCACCCCACCCCACGGTGCTTGAGCGCGGTCCTCCCGCCCGGCTGCAGGGACCCCGGTGGCTCAGATGGCAGAGGACGCCATCGACGCGAACCGTCTGAAGCACCTCATCGTGACCCCGTCGGGCTGCGGGGAGCAAAACATGATCGGCATGACGCCCACCGTCATCGCCGTGCACTACCTGGACCAAACGGAGCAGTGGGAGAAGCTCGGCCTGGAGAAACGGCAGGAGTCCTTGGAGCTCATCAAGAAGGGTGCGCCTGCGTTGCAGACCCGCCCCCTTCCAGCCCCCTCCTCGAGGCGTGTCCTCTCGGAAACCCTGCCCCCTATCGAGGCCCCGCCTCTCCTCGAAGCCCCTCCCCTCTCTGCATCCCTTCTTCTCAAAGACCTCCCCCCAACCTTTCCCTTCTCTGAGACCCGGGGCCCCTCTGAGCCCCAGGGAGCACCCTCTCTCACTGAGGCCCCTTTGCCTTGAACCCCCTTGAGAACCTTCCCCTCTCTGAACCTCTCTCCTCTGAGAACTCCGTCCCCCTTTTCTCTCTGATCGCCCCACCCTCTGAGTCCCTTCCCCTTTTAGAAGCTCTTCCTCCTACTCCGCCCTGAGCCCCTTCTTTCCTCTCTGAACCCCTGTCCCTTAAGCCCCTCCCTTCCTGGCATACCCATGCCAGGCACCCCCTCCACTCATCTCCTGCTCCTCTGGGGACACTTCTCGCTTCCCTGCAGGGTACACCCAGCAGCTGGCCTTCAGACAAGCTAACTCGGCCTTCGCTGCCTTCGTGAAGCGGGCGTCCAGCACCTGGTGAGTCTCCCTTGCACCGCACAGAGCAGGGCGGCCTGGGGTGGTGCCGGCGGGCCTCGTCCACACAGCCCTGTGCCCAGTTCTGGATCCTCGGTCCACAGAGGCGAGGCGCCCACTGCGGGCTGCCGAGTGGCCTGCGGTCGTCAAGCGCCTCCTACGGCTGGGTCTTGGCTTAGGTGGGGAAGCTGGGCCAGCCCGGCCAGGCCCTGCCCCTCTCTGCTCATTGGTTTGCTGGAATGGCAGTCTCTGCATCCCGGAGGCAATTGGCTTACACTCTGTGCCCGCCCTCAGGCTGACAGCCTACGTGGTCAAGGTCTTCTCTCTGGCCGCCAACCTCATCGCCATCGACGCCCAGGTCCTCTGTGGGGCGGTCAAATGGCTGATCATCGAGAAGCAGAAGCCCGACGGGATCTTCAGCGAGGACGGGCCAGTGATTCACCAAGAGATGATTGTGAGAGGCAGGGGTTCAGGGCAGGCTGAGGAAGGGGCGCCAGAAAGTCACAGGATAGACAGGAGAAAAACTACCCCCTCACCGGGAGTGTCGCTCTTCCATTGCAAAGACCAGAGACCTTCAGAGTCCAGTGCAAAACCAAAGCCCCTCCCCCTTCACTCTGAAAATAAACCTAGAACCCCTCAGAGCTGTGGTTCCCCAAATGGGATCCCCATGCCAGCAGCAGCAGCATCACCTTCAAACTTGAGGCTGGACTCTAGATGCATGGAATCAGAAACTTTAGGGGCAGGGCCTAGGAATCGGTTTCTACAACCCACCCCTCACCCCCGTGATGCTGATGCGTGCATAAGTTAGAGAATCACTGCCTTAGCCTGACCTTTCAGGTGTCCAGTCTCAAAGCTGTCCCCCTACCCCCATCCACACTCCATCTGTACTGCTAGGAGCCTTGCTCTCTCCTGCCACAGGGCCTTTACACATGTTGTTCCCACTGCCTGGCATGCTAACCCCTGTCACCGCCAGCAACATCTTTCCTGATCTCCCCCAACTGAGTCAGACTCCCACTGTCCATTCTCACTGCCACATCCACTTCTCTTGCACAGCACTCATCAGTCTGTAATGATATATCTTTTGTTGAACTGGTTGGTTTGTGTCTGTCTCCCCTGCTATAAGGAAAGCTCCAGGAGGGTTGAGCTAGTGTCTGGTTCTTTCCCACCATCTTCTCCACAGCACCAGCAACATTTGCTGAATGAATACTGAAGACAGTGGCCCTCCTAAGGAGACACTGGGAAGAGACTCAGCCCTGCCTTGACCTACTGACCCTACAGGGGATTGGTTACAAAATGGGAACACCCTGATGACCCTGCCCTTGTTTCCTGCTTCCTACTCTAGGGTGGCGTCCGGGATTCTAAGGAGAAGGAGGTGTCCCTCACAGCCTTTGTTCTCATTGCACTGAAAGAGGCTGAAGATATTTGCGAAGGACAGGTCAACGTAAGTGTCCGCCATCCTCTTCTCTCCTCCCCTACCCAGGGCACATCTACTTTGGAGGGTGAGGTGTTGTATTTGGGTGATTCTCAGTCGTCCCCAGTGCAATAACAGCCACCACAGTGGCCATAATAATACCCAACATTTGGGGGGTAATTAGCTAAGATTCTCATCTAAGAGCTTCACATGGTTAAGTCCTATAACCCTTGTAAGAACCCAAGAGGTAGGCTACTCTTATTATCCCCAGTTTACAGAAGAGAAAGCTGAGACACAAAGAGATCAAAGAGCAGGTCCTTTCTGCCGGCTTTACCATTTTCAGAGAGTTTTAGCCAACGTCAACAAAAGCCCCCTCAGCCTGCTGCTTCTCCCTCAGCTAGAACCCAGAAAAGAGATGGAGGGGAGGGGGCTGTTATCTTTAGTGCCTAAGGGAACGCAGGCCTTTCTGGGCCCAATAATTCCTCTTTCTCTGCCTGCAGAATGTGGCTGGCTGCGACCTTTGGGGAAACAGCCAGACCAAGGCTATCAGATTCCCAGGGAATGGTTCTGATTGGCTCAACCCTGGTCAGGTGATCACACCTGGGCCAATCAGCTGAGGCCAGGAAGTAGGTCTTACTGGGCAAATATGGCCACTTCCACAGGATGAGTTTCTACTACAACACAGCAACAGGTGGGCTCCTTGCTCAGCAGGGAGCCTGCTTCTCCCACACCCTCTGCCCCTCCTCCTGTGCTCTCTCTTTCTCACTCACTCTCTCAAATAAATAAATAAAATATTTTTAAAAATTTAAACTATATAAAGTTACATACATGTAAGTAAATTAGACTACATGTTAAACATTAAAAACAAAGGTTAAAAACACTCAAAACTCATCACTTCCTAATGGTTTTATTACCTTTCGTCATTATCTATAGTAAATCTATCCATCTCGAGGTTGTTTACGTACCTATATGGTGAAAATACTGTCTAACACTGCCCACCTCTTCCCAACTCTGCATTCACTGCCTCCACATCAGTAGTTTGAAATTGGCCACCAGGAAAATCCACAAACACTGCACATCACGTCTTCCTCCACCCCCTCATCTCTCTGGGTCTCAGTATTCTCACCTGTGCAGTAGGCTCGATGATAAAAATAGACTGGCATATAGTAAGTGTTAGCTAGGAAGCTGGTGATCAGACAAGAGGCATTCCCAGCGGGGTTCTGAATCTGGTTCATATTAGCTCACAAGTGCCTATCTGGGACATCTCTTCTCCACCCCATGTTCAGGGACATGGTGGTAGCTTGAAATTGGCCATAGTGGGAGTATTTACGTCACAGTAACTGGCAGTCTATAAACCAGCCACCCTCCTCCCCCCCCCCCCCCAACACACACTGGAGAGCTTAAACGGCTACCAGTACACCACTGGGTATATAACTGTCCCAGGCACATCATAGGTGTTCAGCAACAAGGCAGCTCACAGTGGCTAAAATGTCCGGAAAACGCGGGGCTGGGGGGGAGATAGATCCAAGACAGATATGTCCCAAGGACAGAAACCATCCTGGTACTAAGAAAGTGGTACTTGTGTGATCCTTACCAGCTCTCTGTGGCAGTAATGTGCACCTTGCCAAAGTACTCGATCCTCTTTCTTATAGAGCCTGCCAAACAGCATCAATAAGGCCGGACAATATCTTGCCGCCCACTACAAGAACCTGCGGGGATCATATTCTGTAGCCATTGCTGGCTACGCCCTCGCCCAGCTGGACAAGCTGGAGGGAGACCTCCTCAGAAAATTTCTGAGCACAGCCAAAGGTGAGGGGCAGCCTGGCGAGGTAAAAGAGGAATGCATGACTGGGGTTTGGGGGCGGTCATCTTGAGCTGGCATGCATGGCTCTAAGCTGCGCTGGGAGGGGCAGCTTCAAGTCGAGCTGGAGTGGATGGTGCTAAGCCATGCTGGGTGAATAGCTCTGAGGTGTGAGAAGTCCTCATCGTAAGCTACACAAGAAGGTCCACTGCATCCTTCATGCAACAAGTGCGTGTTGAGTGCTGCTATGACCCAGGAGCAAGGACGTGGGCTCTGACGTCAGACAGACCCGAATTCAAATCCCACTCTGCCATGTTCTCGCTGTGTGACTTTGTACAAGTCACCGAACCTCTCTGGACCTCATCTTAAGATGCTACTTACATCATAGGGTGGTTGTGAAGATTGAACAAGTAATGCAGGGTAGAAGGTCTGGCACCTAGTAAGAGCTCTATCACTGCTGTTGTCCTAAGATTGTCGTTATCTCAAGGGTCATTAGGATTAGACAAGATAATGCCATAGGCAGTTTAGCACATCCCTAGCACCTAGTGGGCACTTAATCATTGGTTCCAGCGATGATCTATACCCGGTTTGCACCGACTGATGGAACATATGTCAAGAAACATGATGTACCATACACTGAGTGGTTTATCAAAATAGAATTTTGTTGTTCATGGACGGATCTCCTCTATACACTGGTGCCGGATCCCAGCCTCTATCTTTTCATGGCTCTGCCACTCCAGGTCCTTGGAATCGACTCCATCCAAGCAGAAGGGGAAAGAGTCAGGAGGACTGTGCAAGGGAGGTAGACCAGGAGTGGAAGGGGCCCCTATCATTGCTAGTGCCCATTCCATTGTCCAGAGCTCCGTCACGTGGCCATCCTTGCCTGCAAAGATATGTGGGAGATGTAGTCCAACTGTGTGCCCAGGAAGAGGAGGGGATGGTTCTTAATGACAATCTCTGCCATAAGTACTTTCTTAGGCCCTTGGGAATCATAGCGAATACAGCATAGCCCCTGCCATCATGGCCTCACGCTCCAGTTGAGGAAAGAAACGAGTTAGTAGATTGCTATAGGGCATCATAATGCTGGGGCAGGAGAGCACGGGATGTTTTGAGAGACAGAAAGAAGGGCAGGGGTCTGTCACCCAGTCTTGGGGTGCCATGGAAGCCAGATTGTGCAGGATGGGATTAACAGCAGTAAGTGGAGAAAAGGTGCTCCAAGTAGAGGGAACGGAATATCAAAAGACTCGGGAGTAAGAATGAGCATGGGAAGTTTAGGGACTCTCCCGGAGATCAGTGGGGCTGCTGTGGAGAAGTTAAGTGGAAGAGTGAAGGTTAATGAGGGAAGAGAGTGAGGCAGGAGCCAGCAGATTGAGGGCCTTGGATGCCAGCCAGGATACTTGAACCCCAAGAACTCTAGGGGGAGTCTTCTTCTGAGCTTTCTCTGAGCCATCTCCAGGCCGGACAGAGCAGTGAGCATGGGAGGCGGGATGGGGGTTCTCTCCGCAGACAGGGAGCGCTGGGAGGAGCCTGGCCAGAAGCTCTACAGTGTGGAGGCCACATCCTATGCACTCCTGGCCCTGCTGCTGCTCAAAGACTTCGACTCTGCACCTCCGGTCGTGCGCTGGCTCAATGAGCAAAGATACTACGGAGGTGGCTATGGCTCGACTCAGGCAAGTGACCCCATGTCCCCCAGGCACCTGCATGCCTACCTCCTCTGGCCTCCCACTGGCCTGACCAAGACGGGCAGTCCTTCTGCCCCACAAGCCAGAATGGCTGGAGTGGATTTGAGAGATCACACTTTTTCAGTTGCGAACCCACCTGTGGGTTCTAGACTACATTTTCAATGCCCCAAGCTGTGTTCTGAGCCTCCTGTTATGTAGACCCCGTTGTCAGCTCCACCAGGCTCCATGTTAGCTTGTCTTCCCGTGGGTTCTAGACCAGGTTCTCAGCTCCACCAGGCTCCGTGTTAGCTTGTCTTTCTGTGGGTTCTAGACCAGGTTCTTAGCTCCACCAGACTCCCAGCATTTCTCTCCCTGGTGGGTTCTAGGCCATGGTTTCAATAACCTCAGATTCCAGTTTGATCCCCTTTCTTCCTAGCGAGCTGTCAGTCATATTTTCAGTATCCTTTTTGGATTCTAGATCATATGTTCAGTGACCCCAGGCTCCAACTTCATTCTTTTTTCACGAGTGGGTTCTAAACACATCCTCAGTGACTCCAAACTCTTGTCTTAGACTCTCCTCTGGATCAGACTGGGCCACATTCTCAGTGTTACTACAGCCTCAGTCTCATGCCTGCAATTTCTGGTGGATTCTAGACATGTTCTCAGTGTCTCCAGGCTCTGGTCTAAGCCTCTGTCCCTTGGAGAATCTAGAGCATATCCTCGGTGTCTAACAAGCCCCAGTCTCATCCTTACCCTCTCTGGGGGGGAGGGGTCCTAGGCTACAGTCTCAGTGCCCCCTCCCTCTGATCTGAGTCTCTTCCTCTCTCATGGGTTCTAGGCCACCTTCATGGTATTCCAAGCCTTGGCCCAATACCAGAAGGATGTCCCTCACCACAAGGACCTGAACCTGGAGGTGTCCATCAAACTGCCCAGCCGAAACTCTGTCATCAAGCACGTCATCCTCTGGGAATCTGCTAGCCTCCTGCGGTCAGAAGAGGTAGAGCTGCCTAGCCAAACCCTCCTTGCTGTCACCCTCCACACCAGCCAGGGTTTGCCCGAGGCAGGAGGGAGAGCAGATGATTGTTGCAGCCAGGGGAAGGCTTGGTTCTCAACATCCTCTCTTCTCTCTCCCTGCTCCCTGCAGACCAAGAGAAATGAGAATTTCGAAGTAACAGCTCGAGGAAAAGGAGAAGGCACCTTGTCGGTAAGGAGCAGGAACGCACACCTGCTTGGCCCACCACTTTCTCTCGACCCCTCTGCCCCAACTCAAGTTGGTCTCCTTCTCAACTCAAGTGCGCTGACGCTTCATCGCCCCCACTATCTCACCAGGTGGTGACAATGTACTACGCCAAGCTCAAAAACCAAGCGTCCTGCAAGAAATTTGACCTCAGGGTTGACATACAACGAGCCCTTGAAGATGGTAAAGGGAGTGAAGACCCTACCTGTTACCCTTCCCCCAGCCCCATTCTATTGCCTGCCCCCCTCCTGAGTTGGGACCCAGGGACCCCCCTCCCATTCCTCTGTCTTCTGTGTTTCTAGTCAAGAGGCCTCAGGATGCCAAGAGCACCATGATTCTTAACATCTGTACCAGGTAAGGGATGATGGCTCACCGGGGGTCACCTTGGCCATTCCTCTGTCTATCACAAGACTTCTCACAAATAATATCTGTGGTACCAACCCTTTCCAGGATGGCATTGTGCATCTGGCATTGTCTTAAGTCTCCCCTGGAGCTGGATGCCGCAGGCACAGTCCTCACTGTGCATGGCAGTCTGAGACTAGCAGTGGCCACGTAGGCTGAGACTGTGCGAACAATCTCAACGATCAGTGGCGGAAGTTACAATTGGTCCATGGCCTTTCAAGTAATTTATCGCAACATCAAAAACTCTCATACTGCCAATTGTAAAAGTATAAAGAAATGAAAATGACAGTAAGACGAGTATTCGTTTAGTATGCTGTAAATGAAAACATTAGAACGTTGAGATGCAAGTGATTTTTTTTTCTCCTTTGTAAAACACGTATCAAAAGTACTGTGGTTCCAAAGCACCTCCTTCCTCCTCTTTGTATAACTTAGGGTATGGATAAAGCAGGCATCCTTCCTATGACATAGTGAATTGTCACGTTCCCTTCTGAGGTAGGTCAGCTTCCAACACTTAATCCTTCGAGTGGCCAGTGTCACAAGATACCCAAGAGTTATAGCCGGCGTCTCTGCTGGTGTCACTTCCTCTGGGACAGCAGCATCCTTTGGTCACAGCCATTCTTCTCGTTTATGTTGATGGGCTCGCCTTCCCCAGGTGCCTCCCGCTGCATAGCCGGCCTCCCTGATGGCAGCAGGGGCGACGTTCCCACAGCCCGCTCTTTCTTCTCTAACTCCATTTATGTGCTATTCAAGTATTACTTCCAGTGTTACCAGTCTTCATTTCTCTGCCATGCTTTCATCTTTGTTGGTTAGTTCCCTCTTCCAGTGACTCATTTTTGCAAAACGTCAGGTGGGTTGATCGCTGGCAGATAAAGAATTAACACGACCACACACCTTGCTATCAGTGCATGAACTGAATAATGGCTGCTCAGTGACCCAGCACCGACAGACTTTGAAAGAAGTGACGTGATTGGTCATTGACTGTGATGTGCATCTGTTACTTGCACAGTGATTGGTGGACTGAAGGGCTAGAAACAAGATTTGTACTTTGTGCAATTGTGATTACTGTACCCTGGTGTTATTGAGCTAGACCATGGTAACATTTTCTTGTCTTTATTTTCTAGAAGACCTGAGGCATGTAGAGGCAAGTGACTCATCAAATGTCATGTAGAGCTGGGATTTGAACCCATGCAATTGGGCTCTAGAGCCTGAGCTATTAGTCTCCTTGACCATTACACTGCCTTTCCATTATTCCCTTTGGGAATGTTTCCTAAAATCTGATATCCCTCTATGCTGCTCTGTGGGAACCAGGAACCTCAGTCTCTGATCAGACGCCCCTTGTCCAGGAAATGACCCTCAGGGCTGACTCCACCCTGGGACCCAATTGCCCTCTCTCTGCCCCCATTCAGGTACCTGGGAGACCAGGATGCTACCATGTCGATCCTGGATATATCCATGATGACTGGCTTTTCTCCTGACCTTGCTGACCTCGACGGGGTATGAAGGGCTTGTGGGTTTGGGGGCCAGGATCAGTGGAAAGAACCCTGGGGTCTAGAAGAAGACTAAGGAGGATTTTCACAAGTCCTGTCCTTCCGCAGTTGAGCATCGGTGTTGAGAAATACATCTCTAAGTATGAGCTGAATAAGGCCTTCTCCAGTAAGAACACCCTCATCATCTACCTGGAGAAGGTAAGGAAGGCTTCGACGGGGACCTGACCTCTACCTGGCTGGCCTTCTTCTGGGTCAGGCCAGGCCCAGGCTAGGGGAAATGCGGTCCCTGCTGTTGGGTGGTGGAGGAAGGGGTATGTGGAACGAGGTGGTCCCCCCAGGTCATCCCTACCTTCCGACCACTCATGTTCCAACCTCAGTTTATGCTTGCTTCCTCCAACTTCTTCCCATCAGAGTCTTCAACAACCACTGGAAAGAGCCACTTTGGCTTAAAAAACCAAGTGCTCGGTGGTGAATAAGAATTTCCCTCGCTCCCCATCCCCTGTCATTTCTCTCTCTTCTTCTTAGTTCTCCATCTGACCTCTCACTCTCTTCATCTCCAACAGGACTTGAGCTTCCTCCTCTGCCCTCCTTAGGCCTTCCCGCTTTGCTATCTTCATATTCTCCCTGCTAAGTCCCAATGCCCCTCACCCCATATCAGTCAGCATCAGCAACACTAGCTACTATAATAAAAAAGTCCCAAGAATATGGGGATCCCAACACAGGAGACTTGTGTTTCTCACTCAGGCCAAGTCCAGTTGGGGTAGGAGGTTAAGGAAAGGTCCTTCTGCTCCACACAGTCACTCAGGGATCCATGTGCCTTCCCTCTTGGGGCTCCAATCCCTAGACCCTTAGAGTCATCTGCTGGACCCGTTCTTTCTAGAAGAAAAGAGGATTGTGCATGAGACGGGCATTGACGTTTTCTTGTATTTTAATTTTTGTACATTTAAATTTTTATATAATTCCAACCTTACAGGGAAATTGCAGAGCAATAGAACACAGTTCCGCAGTTCTACCCAAATTCACTGTTAGCCTTTTCCTCCAAATACACCTGTCACATACACATACATATGTGTATCTATTTCTTTTTCTCTCTCTCTCTCTTTCTTTATTTTTTCAGCTTTAACAAGATGTGACTGACATATAACATAGTGTAAGTGTGAGGTGTATAACATAATGATTCGATGTATGCGTATATTGGGAAATGATCACCACAATGAAGTTACATAACACATCCATTACCTCACAGATGTTTTTTTTTTAAGATTTTATTTATGTATTTGAGAGAGAGAGACAGAGACAGAGATAGCAAGAAAGAGCACAAGTGGGAAGGAGAGGGAGAAGCAGGCTTCCCGCTGAGCAAGGAGCCCAATACGGGCTCTATCTCAGGACCCTGAGATCATGACCCGAGCAGAAGGCAGACGCTTAACCAGCTGAGCCACCCGGGCATCCGAGCAACTTTCAGATATACCACTCAGTATCGTTAACCGTGGAATGTCTTTACGGACCTAGATAGCAGTCCGTTGGCCGGAGCTCAGTCACGTGGCCATACTTGTGAGGAAGGAAGCTGACAAGCACAATCCCGCTCCGAGCCCTGGAGAAACAGAACAGGGATTGGTTGAAGTGCTCATAAATCTTTCAGCGAGCCTCCTCTTCCTCCTTCCACCCACCCCACCCCTATCCCACCTTGATCCTTCATTGTCTCCAAACCCCGGTACCCATGCTGGGCTCCCTCCATGTTGTCCCGCTGACTGGCCTCCTCCTTCCCCGCAGATCTCCCACACGCACGAGGACTGCATATCCTTCAAAGTGCACCAGTACTTCAACGTGGGGCTGGTCCAGCCTGGATCGGTCAGGGTGTACTCCTATTACAACCTGGGTGAGCGGCCGACCTAGGACCTGGGGTTTGAGGGTCCCAGGGATCTGAAAGGTGGGGGTTTGAGGGTCCTGGGGATCTGAAAGGTGGGAGTCACGGTATTGGGGACCCGCCACCTCCAGATCTGAGGGACTGGAATTGGGAATCGGAGCCCCCAGCTCTCTGGGCCGGAGGCCCTAGCCCTCTGACCCCTCCGCACCACTCTGCCCGCAGATGAGAATTGCGTCCGGTTCTACCACCCAGAGAAAGAAGATGGGCTGCTGAGCAAGCTCTGCCACCAGGACATGTGCCGCTGTGCTGAGGGTGGGCGCGAAGGGGCCGGGAAGGGTGGCCACACCCACCGGGTCCCCCACCTGAGCGCGGGAGACCGCACCCAGAGGGACGGGCCCAGGAGGAGACGTGGGCTGTAACCATGCCCCCCACTCCTCCGCCCCGCAGAGAACTGCTTCATGCACCAGGTGGACAAGGTCACCCCAGAGTACCGGCTGGACAAGGCCTGTGAGCCGGGCGTAGACTATGGTGAGCGGGTGCACGCACGTGGGAGCGGGTGCGAACAACAGTGTGTGTGGCTGTGGTTGTGCATGTGAGCCTGTTCATGGCCGTGGTTGCGTGTGAGACTGGCTGTCCTCCAGGCCGCTGGTGCGGGCAACGTGTGTGTGTGTGTGTGTGTGTGTGTAAATGTGTGTGAGGGGCCGTGATTGCATGGGAGCCACGGTTATGAGCGGGCTGGCTGTGTGCCCGAGTGGGTGAGGTCGCATGCTGGGAGCCGTGTGTGACTGCGCGGTTGTAGCTGAGCCGAGCTGCAGCGATCTGAGACCCCGGGTGCAGGAGGCAGTGGGCAGGAGTAGGCGTGGTCGTGCCTAGCGCTGTGCTCGTGCGTGGCTGTGTGTGGGATCGCGTGTGGCGGGTAGGTTCCTGGGGGGCAGGGACTGTCGCGGGACTGGCCGTGATCCTGCACGTATCTGCTTGGGTGGGGGGCGGGGGGCCCGTGCCCAGGTGCGCTTGCGGGGCAGGGTGACCCCCGCGGCCCTCCTCCCCTCCCCCTGCAGTGTACAAGACCCGGCTCCTCAGGAAGGAGCCCTCGGACGACTTTGACGACTACATCATGGTCATCGAGCAGATCATCAAATCAGGTGGGCCCTGCGCTCTGTCCTCCGCCCTTGCACCCCTGCCTGTCCGTTCCCTGCGGCCCGCTCAGCCCCCTGGCCTCCCCTCCAGGCTCGGACGAGGTTCGGGTCGCCCAGGAACGCAGGTTCATCAGCCACATTAAGTGCAGGGAAGCGCTGAAGCTGCAGGAGGGGAAACACTACCTCATGTGGGGCGTGTCCTCCGACCTGTGGGGAGAGAAACCCAAGTGAGTGCCAGCCCGCTGCCTGCCCAGGGTCGCCCCTGCCCACCCTGCCCGCGGCCCCGCCCCTGACCCGTCCTGCCTCCCCCCGCCCCCAGCATCAGCTACATCATCGGGAAGGACACGTGGGTGGAGCTGTGGCCCGAGGCCGAGGAATGCCAGGACGAGGAGAATGAGAAACAGTGCCGCGACTTAGCCAGCTTCACGGAGGACATGATTGTCTTTGGCTGTCCCAACTGAGCCCCCCCCACGGTCCCCACAATAAAGCCGCAGTTGTATGCCATGTGTCCCCCCACGTGCGAAGGTCTTTGAGAGGGAAAGAGGCAGCTGGGAGTCCCCATCCTGAAGCCGCACCTGGTTCCCTCCTGCCGTCACCTGCAGGGTGTCCTTCTCCCCCCCGGGGGCATGCGCCCCGCTCATCCGCTCCTGCATCTCCCCAGCTCCTCCGCCCCAGCCCTGCGTGGGCTCTCACCAGCAGCTCGCTGCCCCTTCCCCTGAGGGCACACCTGCTTGCTTACCTGCCCCCTGCCGGAACCTCACCTGCGTCCTTACCAGTATTGTCATCTGAATCTTCACCTGTGGCCACCGACGCCCTGGGTGGTATGCCCCAGCATTTTTGACAATGTCACCTGGCCCACGCCTACACCTCCGACTGCAGGCTTGCCTGTATCTTTACCAGCTCTCTTACCCATACGCTCCCCTAGCTTTCTTTCCACCTGCCTCCCCACCTGCGTCCTCACCTGTTCTCACCTTCCTCCCTTTTGCCCCTCACCTGCAGCTCGCGCGCAGCTCCGTTTGCTCCCCGCCTGCGTTCCGCTTGGGGCTGCGGTGTCCAGGAGGGGGCGGTAGGGGGCAGGCCCGGCCACGTGTCCGCTGGAGCTCCGCGTGAGTGAGCAAGCGAGCGAGCGAAAGGGAAGGTCTGAGTCAGCGATCAAGAGGGGGAGTGCGGGGGCATTGTGGTCACAGCATCCCCAGAGCTGCGGAGGGCAGCAGCCACAGGCGAAGGGCCTCACTGGCCGCCGGGGGGAGCTGGGGTCCTAGATGCCTCTTTGGATTAGTTCGCCGCTAGCGTTCTGGAGGGCGGGGTCCATTCCCTGGCTCTAGATGTGATCACCGGGAAAGCCCTGAGCTTCGCTGTCGCCCCCTTCTCAGCCCCTTTCCCTTAAGATCCGCAGGTCCTGTAAACCCCACCTCCTGATTTCAGGAATACGGGGTAACTGGGGGAAATAGTCTCACGGCCACCACACCACACACACACCCGCCCTGATGGTTAGGGACCTCCACCAAAGGGGCCCTCAAAAGTCCTCATCACTCACTAGGTGCGCCAGCCGACCTGCCCACCCACCTTGATGTCTTTCTTCTCATTTCTTTTCTTGCTTATTTCCCCTTTCTTCTGCCCTGGGATTCCTTTTCTCCCTTTCTTTAGCCCATGGGGTGTTGTTTTATTGGAGCGCAGACAGGGTCTTTGAAACTGACGTTCTAAGGACAGCAGACAGTGAGGATGTCCAGAGAGGAATGCACAACAGGGCAATATGAGAGTACTCGCCTACCGTGGGGCCCCCAGTATAGTCATGAGATCCAATAATAGCCATTTTCTGGGTCAACCTAGCTAGGCCATGGTTTAGTGTAAATGTTGCCAGGTAGGTATTTTTTAGATGTGATTCACACCTAAAGTCAATTGACTTGCAGGCTACACTTGATAATGTGGGTGGGCCTCGTCCAATCAGTTGAAGGGCAGAAGAAAAAAGAAGTTTCCTGAGGAGGAAGGAATTCAAGATAGCAGCATAGAAGTTCTGCCTGAGTTTCTAGCCCTTAGACTCAAGACTGTAGCATCAACTCTTAACTGAATCTTCAGCCTACTGGCTTGTCCTGTGGGTTTTGGACTTGCTAAACCCTACAGTCACATGAGTCAATTCCTAGGGTTCCTGGCTGGCTCAGTCAGTAGAGCATGCGACTGTTGATCTCAGGGTCACGAGTTCAAGCCCCACGTTGGGTGTGGAGCCTGCTTCAAAACAAAACAAAACAAAACAAAAAAAACCAAACAAGCTAATTCCTTAAATTGTGTGTGTGTAGATAGATAGATGGTGATAGATCGATAGATGATGGATAGATAGATAGATAGATAGATAGAATAGATAGACAGGGGTGCCTGGGTGGCTCAGTTGGTTAAGCATCCGACTCTTGATTTCAGCTCAGGTCACGATGTCAGGGTCGTGAGATCGAGCCCCACGTTGGGGTCCGTGCTCAGCGCAGAGTCTGCTTGGGATTCTCTCCATGGCGGCACAGGCCATGGAAGGTGATGCGATGTTGGCTGTGGGTCAGGGAGGTGGACACTGGGAGCAGAGTGGGGAGCAAGCAGAGGAAGACACCCCCGGTGGGCATCTGCAGCTCGCTGAAGTGCTTTCTCCTGAGAGCTGCTCCTGAGCAGACGAGGGGCTGGCTGGATTTGGCCCACAGGGCGTAATTGGTTAACCCCCTGGGCGCTCAGTGGGAAGCCACCGCAAGATTTTAAGCAGGGGAGAGATGAAGGCTGGTCTATGTGTTTAAAAAGCCGATGGCAGCAGCTCCAATCCTAGCTATGTACCCAAAGACTTGGAACTGGTACCCAGACAGACACGCCCGCACGCATGCTCATAGCCGCACTTTGCGCGGTAGCCAAAGGGTGGAAACGACTGAAACATCCCTCAGTGTGAACTTCGGGCAAAGCGAAATGTGATGCGTCCGTACACTGGAACATTCCTCAGCCCTAAAACGGAAGGGAGCGCGGGCACACACTATGACGTGGACGAAACTTGAAAACATGACAGTGAAAGAAGGCAGACACGGAAGACCACATATTGCATGTTTCCACGTCTATGAAATATCTGGAATGTCCCGAACAGGTGACTCCACAGAGCAGGAAAGCTGACTAGTGGTTGCCAGGGGGCGGGAGGCCTGGGGGGTGGGGAGTGGCTGCCTCATGGAAGGGGCTTATCTTTCGAGGCACTGAGACACGTCTGCGGACTGGATGGAGTTGCCCCACGTTGGAAATGTCCTAAGTCCGCTCACTTTAAAATGGTTAGTTTTATGTGATGTGAATATTGCCTCCATGAAAAAATAAAATAAAATAAATAAAATAAAATAAAATAGCAACCTCACAGTAGGAAGAGGGCAGAAAATGAATTATGAGGTGGCAAGAGGAAAAGAGAGAGTGGAGCTGGAAACCGCAATGAGAATGAGCCAGAATGGCGGGTCAGCCGCTGTAACAAGACGCCCTTACACTGGGGGGGGGGGGGGGGGGGAGGCGGGGCGGGCCTTAAACAACAGACGTCTATTTCTCACAGTTCTGGAGGCTGGGGGTCTGGGAGGAGGGTAGCAGCTTGGCCGGTTCAGGCGAGGGCGCTCTTCCTGGCTTGCAGGAGAGAGAGCGTATCTCCCAGTAGGGCCACTCATCCCATTGGTCCCATTCTGGAGGACTCCACGCTCGTGACCTAGTCCCCTCCCCCAAGGTCCCACCTCCAGATACCATCACTTTGAGGATTAGGACTTTTCCAGAGGAATGGGGGGAGAGACACAAACAGCCCACAGCACTTGGTGAAGGAAGGGCTGGCTGGAGACCTGGCTTGGAGACTGAATCACCAGGGCTTGCCGAGAGGTGGGATGCGAGGGACAAGAAAAGAGAGGGTGACTCAGGCCAACTCAGGGTGCCCTCAGGACGACTCCCAGCCCTCGGTCTTAGTTAATCTGGTGACCAATGGTTCCACCACCTGACTCTGAGTTCCCATTGAAACTTGCATGCATGCACGCACACATGCACACACACACTCACTCACATGCATGCTCACGCACACACCCGCACGCATGCACACTCACACTCACCACACACGCACACGCACACACATGCTCTCACACACATGCACACTCACACACCACACATGGACACGCACCTGTGCGCACACACCTGCACACACGCTCACACACATGTGCACACCCGCGTGCACTCACACGCACCACACACGCACACACCCACACGCACGCACACTCACACACCACACACGCACACACACCTGCACACATGCTCACACACATGCACACACCCGCACGCATGCACACTCACACACACCACACATGCACACACACATGCTCTCACACATGCACACTCACACACCACACATGGACACGCACCTGCACACACACACCTGCACACACGCTCACGCACACACATGCGCACACCCGCGTGCACGCACGCTCACACATACCACACACACACACGCCTGCACACATGCGCTGAACACCATATACACACCTGCACACACCCGCACACACAGAACAACTCTCGCGTTTCCCACTGCTCTTCCTACCGTCTACCACACTGGAGAGTATTTTCTTATTCCCCAGGCTCATTGTCTCTCACCCACTAGGCGAGGAGCTCCGTAAGACCAGGGCCTTTTGTCTCTCTTATCCGCAGCTGTGCCCTCAAACCTAGATGCCTGGCACGCGGGAGATGATCTATAAATATTTGGTAACAGAGTCAATGAAGCGGCCACAGGGAAAAGCTGGGGCCGCCCCGCTCAATCCCTACCTGAGTCACATTTTCAGATGCCCCTGGAAAGTGTGAGAGGCTGCATGAGTGAGAGTGAGATGGGGCCAGCCTGGGGGTGGGGGGACAGGAAGAAGAGGAGGGCCAGTGGGGAAAGGGGAGGGGCTGAACCCCTGCTCTAAAGGCAGCCCCGGGACCCACGGGCGCCTGTCTGCAGCGCGAAGCCCAGAAGCATTGGGCAATTGTGGTTTCCTCCCTGCCCAGGGACCCAGCCGTGCTAGCCCAGCCCCCGGGGTGTCTCGGGACCTCATCTGCTCAGGCATGGAGGAGACAGTTGTGCGACCTTCGGTGTTCACAGTGGACGGACAGACAGACATCCCATTCACGAGGCTGGGGCGCAGGCGCCGGAGGCAGCCGTGCACTGCGGCCCAGCTGGGCCTGGGCCTCCTGCTGCTGCTGCTGGCGGCTGGGCTGGCCGTTCAGGGCTGGTTCCTGCTTCAGCTGCACTGGCGCCTGGGGGCGATGGTCACACCCCTGCTGGTGAGTGGGGCCTGGGGCTCGTGGCAGGTGGGCCTCCTCTGTCACTGGGCATCTCTGTGTGCGTGCGTGTGCAGGACAGGAGACAGACCAAGAGCAGCCCAGGGCAAGTCAGTCCTCCTTTCTGAAACTCAGTTTCCTCATCTGTAAAATGGGTGTGGTAATAAGAGTGCCCACGTCCCAGGGAATGAATTACCATATTGTGTGCCTGGTGCCTGGGGGTGGCTGCCCAGGGCAAGTGTTCAATTGATCAAAACCTGTATTTCTTTAAATGGAGATATAAATGACATGTAACATTCTGTCATTTAAGGTGTATATTGATCTGACGCATTTATTTTGCGATATGATCACTTGCCGCATTGGCGAAGACCTCTGTGGTGTGCTATAATGACCATTTCTTCTAGTGGTGGCAACACATAAAATTAGTCTCTTAGCAAGTTTTACGTCCAGAATAGAGCCTTGTTGTCTGTAAGCCCCGGCACTGACATTCTGACATTGCTGATTATTATAGCCATGCCCCGATCCCCGCTGTGGGGACGGTCACTAATCCACTTGGTTCGAGCCTCTGAGGATCTCTCTATCAGTTTGCTCTCGGCTATGGATGTATCTCTCTGTATCTCTGTGTCCCACGCCGTGGCCAGGTCGTCTTGGTCTTTCGTGTTCTGTGTCTCTGGGTCCCTTCTCCTTGTGACTGGATCTGATGGCCACACGCACACGTCCTTCACGTGAACCCATGCCACCATCCTGCGTCCGTCTATGTACCCGCGTGTCCATGTGCCGGCCGGTCTGTAGCCCATGCGTTGGCATTATGCACAGACCTGCATGGACCCATAAACCATGTGGCCATGTATCCGAGTCCACGTGTGCCTTGTCAGTGTGTCACATAAATGTCCAGGTCTGTGCCCTACGCCCCGTGTCCATATTCACTTGTCAGCGTCGATGTCCACGAGTCCTGCCAGCCAGATCGATGTATGACTTACTTATTTATTTATTTATTTATTTATTTATTTATTTATTTTTAAAGATTTTATTTATTTATTCGACAGAGATAGAGACAGCCAGCGAGAGAGGGAACACAAGCAGGGGGAGCGGGAGAGGAAGAAGCAGGCACATAGCTGAAGAGCCTGATGTGGGGCTCGATCCCATAACGCCGGGATCACGCCCTGAGCCGCGAAGGCAGGCGCTTAACCGCTGTGCCACCCAGGCGCCCCGATGTATGACTTATTTAATTAACCCTTACATAGTGCTTACTACATGCCAGGTGCTGGGACACGCTTTACACCCATGAAGTCACTGAATCCTAAAGTGGTGCATCCCTATGTCTATTTACTGAGGCTGCTGGGTGGGGCACGGGTGTGCACGTGGCCCTGGGTGGTGTCTGTGCCCGTGGTCTGCTGTGTCTCACCGCCGTGAGTCTGAGCACGCCAGTGCGTGGGCCCCACAGCTCCTCACCCTGGGCTCCTCTGCCTTTTCAGGACGGAGATGCAGAATCCTGGAAGCAGCTGACCCAAGGTGAGTCAGGGTCCTGGCCCCAGGGAGGGCGGGCGGGATGGTTCCCACGCTGCCCCCGCCCCCTCAGTCCATTGCCCAATGTGATTTACACAACTGGTCTGAGCCTGGCAGGTACCCCTCCCCCAGGCCTGAGAAGCAGAAGTCTGGGGCACTCCGGAAAGGGTGGGGTTGACACCAGGAGGTAGACTTGATGACCCCTCCAGGGGCTGGCCCTTACCCCCCACTGCCTTCACCGCTAACCTCTCCCCTCTCTCTCCAGAGCGGAGGTCCCACCAGGCCAACCCAGCCGCACACCTTACAGGTAAAAGGGACCCTGGGTCCTGGCATGGGGAGAGGGGCAGGGTGTCCTGGGAAGACCAGACAGACAGACGGCCAACACGTCATTCATCCATCCGTGTGTCCTTCGCCATTCCCAGCGTAGCCCAGAGCACAGATGCTGCCTACACCCGGGCGTTTCTCATCTCGTTTAGTGAATAACCCCTTACACGGGGCTCACCGTGCCACATGCGCTGTAGTTCCCTCCGTACATGTGCACTCCTTACACACTAAGGAGGCAGGATGCATATCTCCATCTTACTGAGAGAGAGACTGAGGACCATGGAGATTCTAAGGCTTCCGGACCAGGGTGTGTTCCATCTCCGTTCCTTGGTTCTGCCCCTCACGAGTTTTGATGCTTTTGGCCAGTCACTTAATTGCTCCATGCCTCAGTTTCCCCACCTGCAGGGGGGGGACAAAATGAGTTAAGATGTATAAGAAGCAAGTGACTTGGCCTCTGGCTGCCTCCGTTTCCCCACCTGCACGGTGAGGATAAAGCGAGCTAATCCGTATGAAGTTCTCAAAGGGCCTAACACCGGTTGGGGCTTGGGTGGGAGTCGTCTCACCCAGAGAGGGACACGTGCTGACCGGGCCCCTCTGTCTCTGTCCCCAGGAGCCAACTCCAGCCTGACGGGCAGCGGGGGCCCGCTGCTCTGGGAGACGAAGCTGGGCTTGGCCTTCCTGCGGGGCCTCAGCTACCGTGAGGGCTCCCTGGTGATCGCGCGGGCCGGCTACTACTACATCTACTCCAAGGTGCAGCTGGGAGGCGTGGGCTGCCCGCAGGGGCTCAGCGGCGGCCTGCCCATCACGCACGGCCTCTACAAGCGCACGCCCCGCTACCCCGAGGAGCTGGAGCTGCTGGTCAGCCGGCGCTCACCCTGCGGGCGGGCAACCAACCCCCGCGTCTGGTGGGACAGCAGCTTCCTGGGGGGCGTGGTGCACCTGGACGCAGGCGAGGAGGTGGTGGTCCGGGTGCCCGACGAGCGCCTGGTCCGACTCCGCGATGGCACCCGCTCCTACTTCGGGGCTTTCATGGTGTGAAGGAACGACTGACAGCCGACTGAGTGGGGGTCTGACAGGCAATGTGACCTCAGGGGGTGCTCTGGGGAGCCCAAAACTCAGCAAGCAAAGAGCTCGGCGGGCACCTGCAGGGCCTGAGAACCCAGCCCCGCCTGAAGGTCGAAGACCCAGCAGGCACCTCTGGAGAACCAGAGGGAACACTGCAGACCCTGCCACAGTCAATACTGCAGCCTAAGACCCAGAGACTCGGGGGTCTGGAGGCCCCCAGCGCGGGGGACAGCTGATCTGCCTGATATTCAGGAAGAAGGGGTGAGGGGTGGGTATTTATGTTGTTGATTCAGAGAAGAGTGGGACTTGGGAGTCCAGGGACTTGGCTGAAGACAGGAATCCTCACCATCCCCCACTCTCATGAGTGTGGGCAGCTGTGGGGAGAGAGTCATTGTCAGGACTCATCCATGAGGACAGCCCAGCCCAGGCCCACCCACGGTCACAGTCACACATTCAAGTTCCGCCTGCAGCTGCGTGGCTACACCTCGTCCTGGCCGTGTAAGGTGACCCTTGGAGACTCCCGCACAGCCCATGTGCCATGTGCCCGTAACTGTTTGCCAACCAGCTCTCCCGGCAGGGAAGAGGCTTTGTAGTGTTCGCGATTTTCTTGGTGTAATTACTCCCATCGCGGCCGGTGGCTGGCTACCAACGCATCACCAACTGGCTGGCTGGACCCCAGCGCCGTCGAGCATTCACATCCCACCAGGACGTCACGGCTGTGTTTCAGCACCCAGGTCAGGGCCTGGCACATGGCGGGCACTTGGAAAATGTTTGCAGAGAGAAAGAAAGAAGGGAGGGTGGGGAGAAAGGAAGGAAGGAAGGGGGGAAGGAGGGAGGGAGACAGAACGCAGACACACCTACGGCCTCACAGAGAGTCACACAGCTCCACAGTCGCTTTCACCACTGCGCTCATTCCCACAAAGCATCAGAGTCTCACACAACTACACACAAGCCATAGCGTCGCAAACACTCAGTCACAGGCATTGTGTGACAACCACATATGACACAGTCACAAGAAGTCATCGTCACAACCGCAGTCACCCACAGGGACCATACAGTCATACCAAGTGTAACACATGGGGTACCGTGATCATCACATCGGACATCCACACACTGCATCACGGTCACACCCATCACACACACACACACACACACATCACACACAAACACATGCAGCCCAAGGTTCCTCCCTAGCCAAGACGAATACATCCTGGGATGAGTACCAGACCTTGTCTGAAGCCCTGGGCTCCCCGACCACGGGTCTTGGAAATAAATGGTAAATGTTGCACCCGGGTCTGTCTATTCTCGGGGGAAGGGTGGCTCACAGAGGCAGAGGGGTAGATGGAATCACTCGTGGAAATCACTTTACAACTTCACAGATCAGAAAACTGAACGCAGCTGGCTCAACTCCATGTAGGAAGCTCAGAGGCAGGGGAGGAAGGGAGAGATCTCATGCCCAGGTCTGCCTCCTCCTTGAGTCTCCCATTCCTGAGGAAAGGGGAGGCTCCATCCTGCCAGGCACCCTTACTGCAGACATCCAGGACAGAGTGCTGGTCTACCCAGCCAGCTGGAAGCTTGGAGCAAGTGGGAGCATAGGAGGAGTGCAGAGGGAGGGGCAGATAATGACACGCATACAAATCAGATGGTCTGTATAAATGAGCAGGAACTCTGGTGTGGCCAAAGGGAGGTATTGGTGCTCAGGACCCAAAGATAAGGGCTCAGCCCCCAGAAGTGGATGGATTATTGTTGTTATTGTCGATACTGTTGTCATATTGCCTGGAATGGGGGGAAGACTTTGCAGTCAGATGGTCCTGCATTCCAATTTCACTCGCCACTTGTTACTGTGTGACCTCAAGCAAGTCCCATCACTTCTTGGTGCCTGTGTTTCCTCATCTGTAAAATGGGAGGTGACGCCAGTCCTCATCCCAGGTCTGTTGTACAGATTACATCAGATCAGACACAGAAAAAGCCATTCGTTATGGTACCTGGTACACAGTAAGAGCTCCGTAAGTGTTCGAGTGACATAAGTGATTTAGAAATATTAAGAACAGCATTTGTCAGGCGCTTGCCCTATGCCAAGCATCTAGTGTGAGTCACAACCTTTTATACACACCTGGGCAGGAGCTATTGTTGCCCTCATGTTCCAGACATAGAGACAGGGACCCTGGACTCCCCCTCCACTCCCACCAAGGGCACACAGCTTCACACCTCTCTGCCCTTGAGGACTGGTGGGAGGTGGGGCGGCCCCAAATGCCCAGCCCCAGCCCCTGCTGGAGTTTCCTTTACTCTTGTCACCATTTTTCTGTTTCCGTGGCTTTGATGAGACCAAGGTGTGGGGACGGTGTATTTACAAAGCCACAAGCAGCCACCAACTTCCGCCTGGGGATGGAACCTCTCACTAAGTTTAGCCTCCAAAGATCATTCCTGGGAGGGGCCTCCCAGCCCTGAGGTGGAGAAGCCAGCGGAAGAAGAGAGGGTGGGTAAGAGGATGGGTAGGGTAGGAGGGAGATGGAAAGAGAGGGAGGGGAGGGAAAGTAGGAGGGAGAAGGCGCAGAGAGCCCTGGAGGTGTAGAGGCTGGTGCACTAGGAGACCGAGACCCCAACTTGATTTCAGATAGAACATGGCGTGGGAAGCCCCCAGCCCAGGCCACTGACCTACTTTACAACTTCTGAGAAGTTTATCTCTTTGATTTCCGCTTTCACATCCCGTGCTCCGGCAACCTTTCAGCTATTACCTTCCCCCACAATTAGCTCTTCCTCGAGACCTGAGGTCTGCATCCTCACCCTCCCTCAGCCCCTGGAAAGCTCTCCCTTCATCTCTTGCCAAGACCCAGAGGTGGTAGGAGTGAAAATAATGATGATGAATCATTTATTAATTTCGTATTATACTGTTATGTCCCTCCTGCTAAATAGCACCGTGTTCGAATACTGGGATGCACTGTCTCAAAGAAAACAAGAATGGGTCTTTTGGGGAAGCCAGGCCACAGGGTTCAAATCCCCACTCTGCCACTTCCCAGCTGGGTGATCTCAAGATCCATCCTTGGCCTCTCTGGGCCTCAGTTTCCTCATCTGTAAAAGAATATGAATAGTGGCCTCTACCCTACCTTAGTTATTGTGAGGTGAAACGACTTGAGTGTTTAAGTAGTTTTCCAGAGCTTGGCCCACAGTGAGTTCTTTAATCCTTAGTAGATATTCTTTTTGTAAGCATAGCTATAATCATGTGCACATTTAAAGTTCATATTCTTTTCAGTGATTCCATCGAAGGTGACCTTACATCCGCCAGCCCCATCCAGTCACTAGGTGTGTTTTTGCTGTTGTTTGTTTTTAAGTAGGCTCCCTGCCCAATGTGGGGGCTTGAACTCACGACCCTGAGATCAAGAGTTGGTTGCTCTATGGAGCCACCCAGGTGCCCCAAAAGTGTGTTTTTAATATGGAAATTAGTGGCCAATATTTAAACATTACAAAATTCTGCGTGTGGACAAATCCGAATTTCTGGATTCTCTTGGAAATGTGGAAGCTGTGAACAACAACCCAGGCTGGGCAGTGGCTGTTCCTCTTGGATAAGGCAGGGGCTCACCGGCTCACCCAGTCTCCTCTACCCCCCTCCCGCCATTGTCTCCCCCACAGAGGCTGAATGTCAGTTACCTTCCAGCATCGTGCTTTTGTGGTTGTTTCTCTTAAAGTAATAAGGATCGTTAATTACAGGTGATACTTCTGATGTCCTCACCATGTACCAGATACTGTGCTAAGTGCATTAATTCACAATAACTCGTTTCATTCTCATAGTGACTGTGGGGTAGTGTTGTAACACCCATCTCACGGGTGGGGAATTCTAGGCACAGAGAGGTGAAGTCACTTCTCTGTCAGAGGTGAGAAAAAAAATGACAGTGTGAGATGACTATGAGTTTCAGGAAGAGTGAGAACTCATAGTTGTTTTCATTTCCTGCTGCCGCTTAGAAGGATAGCCATTTATTACCGCATTGCTCTAGAGATCAGAAGTCAGAAACGAGTTTTATGGAAGTAAAAATCAACGTGTCGTCAGGGCTTCATTCCTTCTGGAGGAAAGGTTTGCCTCAAATCTTTTTATCAGAGTCACTTCTACGGGATCCCAAACTATGACACACGTGTAGACAATATGAATTGCAATTTGCAAGGAGTGCAAATAATTTAACTTCTTTTTTATTCTTAATGCAACTTACTTTGTGCAAAGATCCCTTTGCACCAGGATGCTAAGAACTATCAGTCAGTTGGGAACCATCCCTGCCCACATGCTCCTTTCCCCAAACGGCCAAAATTCCAGGGAGCTTAGGCAGCGTCCCGACTTAAGAGTGAGGGAGGGATCCATTTGATTCTCAAGCCACGTGTCCACACAGGTGCCCATCGCCAGTCTCCTTCTGACTCATCAGTCCTCCATCTTTATACTTATGACTTATCAAGACTGTTGCATTCTCTGCTGCTCCTAAGCCTTGCTCACAAGGCTGATTTTCAGCCAGCTTGAGGCCCCGGAAGCTCTTTGAGGCTGTCTGTGGCTTCAACTGCCCAGAGACACCGCCAAGTCATTTCCTTTTTGGGGACCTGCAGCCTCTCTGGGCTCTGTAATGAAGCCTCTTCTAGTTTGGGGGGCCCCTAGAATACCTCTGGGGAACTTTCCCTATTCTGGCTCTCTCTTTTGTTGTTGTTGTTGTTGTTGTTGTTGCTGTTATTGTTGTTCCAAAAAGCAGGGCATGGGAACCTGCCCCGTGTTATGGGTGCTGAATTGTGTCCCCAAAATTCCTTTTTTTTTTTTCATTTGGACATCCTTTTATTTTTTTTTTATTTTATTATTTTTTTTTAATAATGATTTTTTATTATATTATGTTAGTCACCATACAGTACATCCCCGGTTTTCGATGTAAGGCTCGATGATTCATTAGTTGTGTATAACACCCAGTGCACCATGCAATATGTGCCCTCCTTACTACCCATCACCGGTCTATCCCATTCCCCCACCCCCCTCCCCTCTGTAGCCCTCAGTTTGTTTCTCATAGTCCATAGTCTCTCATGTTTCATTCCCCCTTCTGATTACCCCTCCTTTCTTTATCCCTTTCTTCCCCTACTGATCATTCTAGTTCTTATGTTCCATAGATGAGAGAAATCATATGATAGTTGTCTTTCTCTGCTTGACTTATTTCACTAAGCATTATCTCCTCCAGTGCCGTCCATGTTGTAGCAAATGTTGAGAACTCATTCTTTCTGATTGCTGAGTAATATTCCATTGTATATATGGACCACAACTTCTTAATCCAGTCATCTGTTGCAGGGCATCTCGGCTCCTTCCACGATTTAGCTATTGTTGTGTCCCCAAAATTCTTATGTTGAACTCTTACACCCACTACTTCAGAATGTGATTGCATTTGGAAATAGGGCCTTTAAAGAGAAAACTAAGGTAAAATAATGGCTGGTTTTTGTTTTTTGTTTTTTTTAAAGTAAACTCTAAGCCCCACGTGGGGCTCACGGGGCTCAAACTCACGATCCTGAGATCAAGAGTTGCGTGTTCTACTGACTGAGCCAGCCAGGAGCCCCTCCTATAAAATCAGGTTATTAGAGTAGGCACTAATCCCATATGACATGCGTCCTTACAAGAAGAGGAGATTAGCACACAGAGGGATGGCCACGTGAGGGTGCAGGGAGACGGCAGCCCGCTGCAAACCAAGGAGAGAAGCTTCAGAAGGAACCAGTCCTGCTGACACCTCAATCTCAGACTTTCAGCCTCCAGAACTGTGAGAAAACACATTTCTGATGTTTAAGTGACTCAGTCTGTTACGGCCACCCTAGCATACCCATACAGCACCTCTCCTCCTTCCACCAGTCCTGGGCAAAGTAGATGCCTTCCAGAAACTGGAAAAGACAAAGGAACAGACTCACCCCTAGAGCCTCCAGAAGGAATGCAGCCCTGCTGACATTTTGCTGTGAGCCCAGAACTGTAAGCTTATAGACTTGTGTTGTTCTAAGCCTCTAAGTTTGCAGCAACGTGTTACTGTAGCAAGAGCAAGCTCCCCCTCGCTGGGATCTGGGAGGTACTCCAGGGCATCCAGGACAGTCCGCCCTATGCCACTTGGATCCCTGTGCTTTGCAGAGAGGTTCACGGCGTGTGGGAACAGCTGCTGGGGAGCCTTGCTGGCCTCTCTCCCAGCCAGAAGTGGAATCGTCCCCTGCTGCAGCTCCAGCCGTTCATCATCTCCCCCCCCCCCGCCCCCCAGCTATTCCTTCTGGAGTCCCTTCCCCCTCAGCCGGTACTTCTGTTCGCTAGGTGGCTTGCCCGGTGAGGTGACCGAGTTCCTATCCCAGAGGGGTCAGAGACCCTGGTCACCATGCCTTCAGACCTGCAAGAGTGGCACTACCTTCTGCCCTTGCATTGTGATGTAACACTGCACTCAGTTTACCACCTTGATTGCCAAAGGGTGTGGAGGGGAGAAATGTTGCAGGCTTCCACTTGACCTTATCCACAGAAAAACCTCACAACCCCGATCTGCTCAGTGATTTCCGAGGGCCAAGTGCTGGACATGTGTCATCTCTCTAAACTCTTACCACCACTCTGTGGTGTCACTATTATTATTGTCCCCTAACTACAGAAGAGGAAACTGAGGCACGGAGAAGTGAAGCAGCTGGCCCAAAGTCCTTCATCTAAGAAGTTATGCAGGCTTCTAATCCCAGAACCTTTGCCTAAAGCACTTTCCTAAATCTACCACACGGTACTCCAGCAAACGCACAGAACCCACTTTATTATCTGCTCCCCTACCGATGGACACGTAAGTTGCTTCCTCGTAGTACAGAAAACGCAGTCATGAATACCCTCATCACGACTTTTTGTGCATGTGGTCCCCCTCTCACAGGTCCTGGGTGACCTCACACAACAGCTCGAGAAGGGTTCTGAGCCTCTGTGTGCTGACCTCCATCCTGGGACCTCAAATCCAAGACTTCCAGCCAGCCTCCCTGCCTCCGCCATCCCTACTCCTCCACGTTCTACCCTCCCTCCCACTTCAGGACACTTTCACCAACACCTGGCCCTGAGAACTGACTTGCCCCACTCCTACGGGGCTCCTCTGTGTCCCCGTGGTCAGGTCCCTTTACCTGACTGAGCCTGTTTCCCCAGCTACACAACATGGGAAGCCGCTTCAAAGATCCCGTGCATGGAGGGATAATAATTTTGAAATATAATTCAAGATCTTTTCCCTTTCCTTCTTCTGATCTAAAACTTCACTTTATCAGTTACTGGTTGAGTGACCTTAAGCAGCTGGCTTAAACCTCTCTCTCTCTTTCTCTCTATCTCTCTCTCTCGGTTTCTTTGTTTGTAAAGCAGGGATAATAATACCCTCCACTACCTCACACCTCATAATGCAACCTCCGCCCACTACCTGAGCACAGGGAAGACATGTGAAGTGCTTAGCTGAGTGGTTTCTGGCACATACTAGGTGCTCAGTAAATATTGGCCATTGTTATTACAGTTGACCCTTGAACAACATGGGGTTTAGGGGTACTGACCATCCCCAACATAGTCAAAGATCCACATATAACTTTCGACTCCCCCAAAACTTAACTACTACTAGCCTACTGTTGACTGGAAGCCTTACTGATCACATAAACAATTGATTAATGCCTATTTTCTGTGTTACATGTATTACACATTGTGTTCTTACTATAAAGTAAGCTAGAGAAAAGGAAATGTTATTAAGAAAATCATAAGCTGGGGCGCCTGGATGGCGCAGTCGTTAAGCGTCTGCCTTCGGCTCAGGGCGTGATCCCAACGTTCTGGGATCGAGCCCCACGTCAGGCTCCTCCGCTAGGAGCCTGCTTCTTCCTCTCCCACTCCCCCTGCTTGTGTTCCCTCTCTCGCTGGCTGTCTCTCTCTGTCAAATAAATAAATAAAATCTTTAAAAAAAAAAAGAAAATCATAAGGAAGAGAAAACACATGTACCGTCCTGGACTGTATTTAACAATACTGTAAATTTACATCATCTCTTTATCAGACCAATCGTCTCTCAGTACCTCCATCAATGTCATTTGACGTGACCAAAAAAACCCACTGCTGATGTGGTATGTATTACTAACACTAGACACCAAAAGTGAAAAGATAATAGGAAAAATAAATTCCTGTTTCTTTACAAGGATCATGATTCATGCGTTAGTAACATAGAAGCAGTGATAAGATTTCTTCGTGGTGACCTGCTGTAACCCATCCAGTTGCTTCACTGTAGCCCCGCCTGTACACTAATGAATGAATTGTTACAAAGTTTTAATGGCAGACCGTATTACTCTCGTGCTCATGACACAGTATCAGAGACAATATTGTATTTTTTTTAAAAAACAGGTGTGATGATAGGCTGACTCACAATTCCTCCAATTCTTTGAAAGCAAAGTTATAAAACAGCAAGAAAACTAATACATTAGTAATTTTATATTAAATATCACTCACCTATGCCTACATAGGATATGCGGTGAAAGGCACCGTGTACGGTCTGGGTTCGTGTGCATACGTTTTGATAAATGTTTACTTTTTATAACAGATTGTGTGCATTTTGTGGTAGCAAATGATAAAATAGACCAGTATCTACATATATTCTATGCATTCATGACATACCTAACTTTTTCTTAACTTGTCGATATTCCCAGGCTACACAGTTCCTCTGCATATTTTTTCAAATTGTCGCAAACCTCCAAAAATGTTTCCAGTATGTGTATTGAGAAAAGAATGCATATAAGTGGACTCATGCAGTTCAAACCGATGTTGCTCAAGGGTCGACTGCTTCCCCTGCCCCGTTCCCTAATCAAGGAGTAGTTGGTTTTGCATGTGCATTCCTTCCCAAGAGAGATGGTGGGGAGCAGGAATAAACGATGAGTCTTTTCCTGGTATCGATCTCCAAAAGCCTAAAGTGATGAAGTTTGGGGTACATCCATTGCAAGATGTACCTGAATTTTAGGTTAAAATCTGTGAGATTAAGAAGAGAAAAAACAGAGCTAGTATGTGTCCCAGACTCCTATTCAACTAGAGGAAGCAATAGGTTGTCATCTTCCTGATGACAAGAAAGTCCTCCGAGAGCATCCTTCATTTCCCAAGAAGAAGCCAGGCAGATAAACCCTATCCCATTGGCCAACGGGTCTCTACCTATACCAGTACCACACTGCTTTCATTAACATAATGACTATGATAAGTCCTGCTATCTGGGACGGCAAGGCCCTTCTTATTCTTCATCTTCTGGATGATCTTGGTTATGTAGGCCTTTTGTTCTGCTTGTCAACTTCCATGAAAAACCTTGTTGAGATTTTTATTGGAACTGCATTGAATCTGTAGATCAATCTTCATAACACTGAGTCTTCCAATCAATGAACATGGTATAACTCTTCTTCCACTAGGGTCTTCTTGAGTGTTCCTCCAGAATGTCTCATAACTTTCTCCATAAATAACTTACATCATGTTTATGTTTCTTTCTAAGTGTGTTACACTTGTTGGTGCTATTGTAAATGGCATCTCTTTCTGAAATTATATTTTCCTACATCTGCTGCTGGTACATACAATGCAACAGATGTTTGTAGTGGTCACAATGACATTGAAAAACTGGACATCCTTGTCTTGTTTCTGATCTTTAAGTGAATGTTTTTCCTGTTTCACCATTAAGGATGGATCTGCGGTTGGCTTTTTAGGTAGCCCTTACCAGATGAAGGAAATCCCCTTCTATTCCTAATTTTGCTGAGAGATTTTGCAAAAATCATGAATAAACGTTGAATTTTTTAAACGTTTTCTCTGTGTCACATAATCTTAAGAGTATCACATAGTTCTTCCCCTTTAGATGGACAATGTGGTGAATTAGGTTCGTCCGTATTTTAATGTTAATCATCCAGCGTTTTATTCCTGGAATAGATCTGACTTGATCAGGATGTATTTTTTAATGCATTGCTAGATTCAATTTACTGATATTTTAGGTAGGATTTTTGCATCTGTGCGTAGGAGGTAGACGGTCTATAATTCTTCTGACTCAGATTATTCATGTCAGGTTTTGGTATTAAGGCGATGCTGGCCTCATAAAAAGAAAAAACTGGGCGTTGGAGCACCTGGATGGCCCAGCTGGCTAAGCGTCTGACTCTTGATTTTAGCTCAGGTCGTGATCTCAGGGTCGTGAGATCGAGCCCTGTGCTGGGCTCCACACTGGGCATGAAACCTGCTTAAGACTCTCCCTCTGCCCCTCCCCACCGCTCTTTGTCTCTCTCGCTCTCTCTAAACAAAAACAAAAACAAAGAAAAAAAATAAAACACCTGGCTGTGCTTTTTTTTTCTATATTCTGAAATAGTTTGCAAGTTCTTAGCTTTATTAGTCACACAGATACTTATGAAATTCACTTGTAAAAACATCTGAATCGGGCATCTTACTTGTGGGACGGGTTTTTTTGTGGGGGAGGAAGGTTTTTAATTGTATTATTCAGTTTCTTTAACGACTCTTAAATTTTTTAGACTTCGTATTTCTTCTTTTTTTTTTTTTAAGATTTCATTTATTTATTTGACAGACAGAGAGAGGCAGCGAGAGAGGGAACACAAGCAGGGGGAGTGGGAGAGGGAGAAGCAGACTTCCCGCAGAGCAGGGAGCCTGATGTGGGGCTGGATCCCAGAACGCTGGGATCACGCCCTGAGCCGAAGGCAGAGCTTAACAACTGCGCCACCCAGGCGCCCCTCAAGACCGTTTTTAAGTGCATTCACATTAAAACTGTTCTATTTTCATGATTATACCTAGTAACACTTTTTACATTAAACTCTGTGCTGTCTGTTATTAGTAGGGCTAAACCAATTTTCTTTCTGGCTATTTACATCCTTTAATTAGCAACTTGTTACATCTTTTATGTTTAAATGTAAACAACATGTTGCTGGATTTTAAATGTTCTTACTCAGTCGACAATAATTGTCTTTTAATATGAGTGTTTAGAGCAATGCTGTCCAACAGAAACGTAATGTGAGCCATCTGTAGTTTAAGTCTTTTCTAGCAGCCACAATGAAGAGTTTAAAACTTGGTGAATTATAATAATATATCTTATTTAGCAACATGTCCAGAATGTGAATCATTTCAAGGTGTAATCCGTATAAAATTATGAGTAAGATGCTTTACACTTTTTTTCATTCTAGGTCTCCAAAGTCTGCAGTGCATTTCCCGCTAACGCGGGATGGATCTCAGCCCAGACCGCCGCCCACCTTCCAGGGGCTCCACAGTGCCTGGCCACTCTATCACGTGATGGAGATTTAGATCATCTGCATTAATCCCGATTACTGATGGGTTTGGATTTATTCTGTGATTTCTGATTGTCCCTCCTTTTCTTTCCTTCTTTCTTTTTCTTTCTTTCTTTCTTTCTTTCTTTCTTTCTTTCTTTCTTTCTTCTTTCTTTCTTTCTTAGATTTTATTTATTTGGGGAGCCTGGGTGGCACAGCGGTTAAGCATCTGCCTTCTGCTCAGGGCGTGATCCCGGCGTTCTGGGATGGAGCCCCACATCAGGCTGTTCCGCTATGAGCCTGCTTCTCCCTCTCCCACTCCCCCTGCCTGTGTTCCCTCTCTCGCTGGCTGTCTCTATCTCTGTCGAATAAATAAATAAAATCTTTAAAAAAAAAAAGATTTTATTTATTTGACAGAGACACAGTGAGAGAGGAAACACAAGCGGGGGAAGTGGGAGAGGGAGAAGCAGCCTCCCCTCTGAGCAGGGAGCCCAAAATCCCAGGACCCTGGGATCATTCCCTGAGCCGAAGGCAGACACTTAACCGACTGAGCCATCCAGGAGCCCCTGTCCCTCCTTTTCTATATTTCTTTTACTCGTCCTCCTTGCCTCATTTAGGATTTTTTTTTTTATCATTCCAGTTTTTTCTTCTACTTAACTCAGAAATAACGTATTCTGATCTTATTCTTTTGACCATTTCCTTAGGCACCTCCCTGTGTAGGTTCAACCCGTCAAGAGTCTAAAGCTTCAAGGCTTCGCCTCCAAGAAGCCTCCGGAGAGTCCTGCCTGCATCCACTCTCGCCCCCTCCAGGCTGTTCTCGGCATAGCAGTCAAAGCGCGAGTTTTTGTAAACTTTTTAAATGTGTAATGTTTATTTAAAATCACAGATCATTTCATGTAAAGACATTTATTTGACCAAAAACATTTTTAGGATAAAAATATCTTTTTTTCTATTCTTCCAAAAATGGAAATTTCTCATCAAAAGGAACAAAACCAACTCAAGTATCACAAGAAACACAAAAACTCACAAAAAATTGAGAGTTCACTTCATGCTAGTGGTTTAAAAAACCCTACATTTGTTTTTTTCCTCTAAGGTATGACTGACATACAAAAATGCTATATATATTTAATATTACATATTGATGAGTTTAAAGATAAGTAAACACCCACGAAACCATCACCACAATGTCAAAAGTTTAACCATCGCTTCTAAAAGTTTCCTTTTTCCTTCTTTATTTGTGTGCGATAAGAACTTTTTTTTTTTTAATATGGAACACTTCACGAATTTGTGTGTCATCCGCGTTCAGGGGCCATGCTAATCTTCTCTGTATTGTTCCAGTTTTAGCATATGTTCTGCCCAAGCGAGCATGATAAGAACAGTTACTGTAAGAGCTATCCTCTCTAAAAAAAAAATTGGGGGGGCACCTGGGTGGCTCAGTCAGTAAAACAACCGACTCAGGGTTTTGGCTCAGGTCGTGATCTCAGGGTGGTGCAATCGAGCCCCACGTGGGGCTCTGGGCTCAGTGCGGAGCATGCTTAAGACTCCTTCTCCCTCTGCCCTGCTCGTGCTCTCCCCCCCCCGCCCCAATAACGAAATAAATAAAATCTTTTTTAAAAGTTTTAAGTATACAATACCGTATTGTTGGCTATATGCATTATGCTTTATAGTAGGTCTCTAGGACTTACCCATCCTCCCTAAATGAAACTGTATACCCATTAAACACCAACTCCCCTTCGCTCCCTCCTCCAGCCCCTGGCAATCATCATTCTACTTGCTATCTCTATGCATTTGACTACCAGGTCCCTCATGCAAGTGGAATCACCTTTGTCCTTTTGTGTCTGCCTTATTTCATGCAGTAAGTGGCAGAATTAATCGTTTCCTTACGGCTGAGCAATTTTCCATTATATGTATACACCACATGTCCTTTATCCATTCATCCACCACACGTCTGCTTCAACGAACATAGAAGTGTAGGTATCTCTTGGAGATCCTGATTTCAATTATTTGGTGTTTATACCCAGAAGCAGGATTGCTAGATGCTAAGGTGGTTCTATTTTCAATGTTTGAAAAGCCTCCACGCTGCTTTCCATGGCGCAGCACCATTTTGCATTCCCACCACCAGGAGTGAACAAGGTTCCCGTTTCTCCACATCCCCAGCAATACCTGCTGTCTTTGCCTGGGATTTCGTGTTGAATGGGTTGTAACCATCATAACACTGTGGGATGATATCTCGCTGGGTTTTGATTTGCATTTCCCCGATGATTTGTGAGCACCTTTTCCTTAAGCCCCTGGGTTGTTCCATCTTTACTGAGTGCTTACTAATATTTTTATTAGAATTTTGCATATGAGTTTATGAATAAAATTGATGCATTTTTGTGCCTTTTAGTGACCATGTGTGTGCATTTGCGCTGAGTATGTATCTAAGAGTGGATTTTCCTATGCTCAAATTTATTAGATGATACCAGTTTTCCAAAGCAGGGGTCACTATATCACCTCACCTGCCAAGTGTGAGAGTTCCCATTGCTTCATACACACCAACCAAGCCAGTGTTGTCGGCCTTCAATTTCAGATGTTCTGTAATGGGATCCCTTGTAGTTTTGTAGGGTTTTTTAGAGATCTTATTTTTAAGCTATCTCTACACCCAACGTGGGGCTCTAACTCACAACCCCAAGATCAAGAGTCGCACACTCCACTGACTAAGCCAAGCACCCCATCCCCTTGTAGTTTTTTTTTTATGGTTTTATTTATTTATTAGAGAGAGAGAGAGAGAGCACAAGCAGGGGGAGCGGGAGAGGGAGAAGCAAACTCTCCACTGAGCAGGGAGCCCGATGCAGGGTTCGATCCCAGGACCCTGGGATCATGACCTGAGCCACTCAGGCACCCTTTTTCTTTTTGATTTCTAGGAATTCTTTATATAATCTGGAAGTGAGCCCTTTTGTCAACTCTATTTTTGAAAATCTTCTTTCTCACTCTGTGGATTACCTTTTCATTCTCTGAACTGGTATCTTTTGAAAAACAAAAGATCTTGCTTTTAATAATACTCTAAGTAATATTTAATTTAATAATAAATTTAATATCTTCCTTTACATTTGTAATATTTTTGGTGTTCTGTTTTTAAAAATCTTTGCTTACCCTAACATAAATATTCTCCTGTAAGAATATAAATCTTCTCTTTCTTTACACTTGTTTTACCTTTCACTTTTATATTTATAATCCACCTGGATTGTAGTCCATTCTTGCACTAACACCACATTGTCTAAATTACATTAGGCTTATGGTCGGTCTTAATATCTGGAATAGTACCTCTCCATTTTGTTTTTCTTCTTGAAGATCGCCCGGGGTTCTTTTGGTTATTTGCATTTCTGTGGGGTTTTTTTGATTCAACATTGCACACACACCCTGCTGAGAATGCCGGCACAGCATCGAATCTGTCCATCAATAGGTATTGGTGTAGAATTAATGTTTTCACAATATTGTCTTCCAATCCATGACCATAGCATATCCTTCTTTTTATTTAGATTTTACTTAATTTCCTCAATAATGTCTTACAGTTTTGCGTGTAGAATTCTTGCACTACTTTCCTTAGATTTTTCACAAGTATTTGGTGTTTTTTGACGCTCTTGTAAATGGCATAATTTTCAAATGTCTTTTTCTAGAGATGTTGATACATAGAAACACCACTGATTTTTGTATTTTGATTTTATATCCATTGACCTTGCTAAATTCCTTTATTAAATCTATACATAGTTTCTTTTTTTTTTTAAGATTTTATTTATTTATTTGACAGAGAGAGAGACAGCCAGGGAGAGAGGGAACACAAGCAGGGGGAGTGGGAGAGGAAGAAGCAGGCTCCTAGCAGAGCAGCCTGATGTGGGGCTTGATCCTGTAACGCCAGAATCACGCCCTGAGCCGAAGACAGACGCTTAACCACTGTGCCACCCAGGCGCCCCTATACATAGTTTCTTTTAGTTTTCTGCCTACACAGTAATGTAATCTGTAAGTAATGAATTTTATTTCTTCTTTTTCAATCCTTTTGCTTTTTTCTTTTGTTTTACTGTACTGGCTAGGACCTCAGTGCAATATTAATCAGAAGTGGTAAGAGCAAATCTAATTTCAATTGCCCACCCTTAAGTATGTTGTTGTTTTAGATATTTTGTTGATATTCTTTAACAGATTAAGAATACTCTATTTCTAGATTGCTGCAAGTTTTTAATCATTAAAAGATGCTGAGTCTGTTAAATGCTTCCTCTGTATCTTTTGAGATGATATTATCTTTTCCTTTATTATGCTCATGAATTATAATATTATGCCCAATGAATTATAATAATTGATTTTTTCATGTTAAACCAACCTTTCATTTAAAAGGCAAATGCACAAAACAATAATCATATGTTAAAGGGAACGCAATGAATACAAATGCAATCTGTGATGATAACAATATAAAGGCGGAGGGACAGAGATGTACAGGAGCAAAATGTTTGTATATTATTGAAAGTAAGTTGGTATTATTAAAACTAGGTTGCTATGAGGGTAAAACGTTAATTGTAGTCCCCAAGATAACCACTAAGAGAATAATTTTTTTTTAAAGGAAGGAAAGGAAAAGAAAGGAAAGGAAGGAAGGAAGGAAGGAAGGAAGGAAGGAAGGAAGGGAGGAAGAAAGAAAGAAAGGAGAAAGAAAGAAAGAAGAAAGAAAGAAAGAAAGAAAGAAAGAAAGAAAGAAAGAAGAAAGAAAGAAAGAAAGAAAGAAAGAAAGAAAGAAAGAAAGAAAAAGAAGGAAAGAAAGGAAGGAAGGAAGGAAGAAAAAAATGGAGCGAGCGCCTGAGTGGCTCAGTCAGTTAAGCGTTGGACTCTTGATTTCAGCTCAGGTCATGATCTCAGGCTCCTGGGATTGAGCCCACATCTGGCTCCATGCTCAACAGAGAAGAGTCGGCTTGCTCCTCTCCCTCTCCCTCTGATCTTCCTCCTGTTCTCCTGAGCTTGTGCTCTCTCTAGCTCTCTCAATTAAATAAATAAATAGATAAATAAATAAATAAATAAATCTTTAAGAAAGAAAGAGAGAGAGAGAAAAGAAAAATAAGGGAAATCAAATCAGCACACTACAAAAAATCAACTAAAAATCAAAAAAAGGCTGTAATGGAGGAAATGAGGAACAAAACATGTAACAAATCGCCAAATTACAGAAGGAAATCCTTCCTTATCAGTAAATGCTTTAAATGTGAATGGATTAAACTTTCCTATTAAAAGGCTGAACATAATAAAAAAAAAAAAGGCAGAGATTGGCACATTGGCAAAAAAACAAAAACAACAACAACAACAACAACAACAACAACAACAACAAACGATGTTCCATCTGTCCACAAAAGACTCACTTTAGATGCAAGACACATAAAGGTTGAAAGTCAAAGGATGGGAAAATCCAAATTGTTCCAAAGGAGAGTTGGAAGGCTATATTATTGTCAAACAAAATAGAACTTAAATCAAAAAGATTACAAGACAAAAAAAGGAAATTATATATCGATAAAGTTTCAAAACAGCAAAAGATGTAACAATAATAAACATATACGCAACTAACAAAAGAGTCCCAAAAATAGGAAGCATATATTGAAAGCACTGAAGCAAGACTAGACAGTTCAACAATAACAGTTGTAGACTTTAACACATCACTCTCAATAATGACTATAACAATCAGAAGATCAATAAGGAAACAGAAGACTTGAACAACACATAAACCAATTAGACCTCACGCAAACACAGAGCACTGTGCCTAAAACTAGCAGAACACATATCCTTCTCAAGTGCACATGCAACATTTTTCAAGATAGACCATATGTTGTGTCACAAAACAAGTCTTAATAAATTTTTAAAGATTGAATCCATATACAGTATTTGTTCCAATCACAATGGAGTAAAACCAGAAATGAATAACAGAAGGAAAACTGGAAATTTCACAAATATGTAGAAATTAAACAGCACAATTTTAAACAACTAATGTGTCAAAGGAGAAATCATAAGAGAAGTTAGAAAATATCTTAAAATGAATGAAAATTAAAACACAACATACCAAAATGAATAGGATACAGCAAAAGCGGTACTAAAAGGGAAATTTACATATGTAAATGCATATATTTTTAAAAAGATATCAAATGAATAACTTCACAGCATAACTTAAGAAACTAGAAAAGGATGGGGCGCCTGGGTGGCTCAGTCGTTAAGCATCTGCCTTCGGCTCAGGGCGTGATCCTGGCGTTCTGGGATCGAGCCCCACGTCAGGCTCCTCCACTGAGAGCCTGCTTCTTCCTCTCCCACTCCCCCTGCTTATGTTCCCTCTCTCACTGGCTGTTTCTATCTCTGTCGAATAAATAAATAAAATCTTAAAAAAAAAAAAAACTAGAAAAGGAATGTCGAGTTACAATGAGACCTATCAGAATAAAACAAAATAAAGGATAGAGCAGACATAAATAAAATAGAGAATGGAAAAACAACAGAGAGAATCAATAAAACCAAAAAGTTATTATTTGAAAAGTTCAGCAAAATTGACATTTACCTAGATTTATGGGAAAGAGAGAGAAAGAGACAGAGAAAGAGGAAAGACCCAAATTACCAAAATCAGAAATGAATGGGGGGGGGGGGCATTACTACTGATTGTACAAAAATAAAACGTATTGTAAGAGAACACTATGAAAAACTCTACACTACCAAATTAGACAACCCAAATTAAGTGTATAGATTTTTAGAAATATATAACCCACCAAAATAACTCAAGATGAAAAAGAGCATCAGAGTAGACCTCTAACAAGGAGGTCAAACCCCTAACCAGAAACCTCCCAACAAAGAAAATCCCAGAACCAGATGATTTCAATGGTGAATTCTACCAAACATTTAATGAAGAGTATAAACACTGATCTCTATCAAATTCTTCCAAAAAAAAAAAAATTGAAAAGGAGAAAATACTTCCTAACTCATTCTGAGAACAGCTTTACCTTGCTACCAAAACCAAACAATGACATCACAAGAAAAGAGAACTACAGTACAATATCCCTTATGAATATAGATGTAAAATTCACAACAAAATATCAGCAAACCAAAGCTGGCAGCATATTAAAAGGATTATATGCCCATGACCAAGTGGGATTTATTTCCAGAATGCAGGAATGGTTCAACATGCAAAAATCAATCTGTGTAATATACCAAATTGATAAAATGAGGGAGGAAAACACATTATCATTCCAAGTGATGCAGAAAAAGATTTTGACAAAAGCCAGCTCCATTTCATGACAAAAACACTCAATAAACAAGGACTACGGGGGAACTTCCTTAATGTAATAAAGGCTATCTATGAGAAACCCACAGCTAATATCATACTTGATAACGAAAGACCAAGAATAAGACAAGGATGCCTACTTTTGTCTGTTCTATTAAACACAGTACTGGAAGTCCCATCCAGAGCAATTAGGCAAGAAAAAACAAAGGACTGCAGACTCAAAACTTTGAAACGATAATGTGCCATCTGTAAGAGCTGCAGTGCACCTCAGGAAGAAAGGAAGAGGCTGTCCTCCCACCAGGAACCTGGGAACCCCACACCTCAGTTTTTTTAACCAAAACTAGTGGCTGTTTATTCCCAAGGACTCACTATTCCCCCTCAACATTCTTTCTCGGACTTGCTTTGCGATCCATAGGAAGAGATGAGCCTTACATTGGCAAGTCAACTTCAAAGCCTATTACATTTGAAAAAGATTGAAACATACATTTTGGGGGAAGAGGGAGAGGTTCAGTATTCATTCAGAAAAACAAGGGCATGTATGACACTGAAGATCCAAAAACAGGTCATGAAGTGATATCAGGGGAGTAAAATATTAATGATCCTTTCATTAGCTGAAACCTTTAGGTTTGAGACAGGTAACATGAAATTCTGCTGATTATGGAGAAACTAATTATGTCATTGAACCCCCCCTGTGGCTATGGAAATTCACGTATTTATAGCTACTACCAACTGTGCCATTAATGTGCCTTTTCCACCATTCTTCACTATATTGTTTCCTAGGGCCACCATAACAAAGCACCACAAACTCAGTGGCTTAAAACAATGAAGATTATTGTCTCACAGTTGTAAAAGCCCGGAGTCCAATACCTAAGAGTTAGCAGGGCCATGCTCCCTGTGAAAACTGTAGGGAAGGAGCTTTCCTAGTTTCTTCCAGCTTTTGGTGGCAATCCTTCATGTTTTTTGACTCCTAGACGCCTCCCTCCAATCTCTGGCTTTCTTCGCATGTGTGTATGTCTGTATTTTGAGAAACCTCAGTTTTCCTCCTGTGTTTCTCCTTTACTCGCCCTGCTACCACATTCACTGCAATTCTGAAGCAATTCTCAGATACCAGCTGGGTGTCCTGCAATTCAACTAAATGTTGACATTATCTCACTGGAGATGGCATCTACAAGACTCCCCCCAACTTCAGATGCCAAGCTTACCTACTGGTTATAGATTGGAGGTTCCAGTGACACCCTCTCCTTGGGTTCCATTAATTCGCTAGAGTGGGTCACAGAACTCAGAGAAACACTTTACTTACTACATTACTGGTTTATTAGAAAAGAATATAACTCAGGGACAGTCAGACGGAAGAGACGCATAGCACAAGGTGTGGGGAAGGGGCGCAGGGCTTCTATGCCCTGTCTGACCACACCACTGTCCCCAGTCCTTAGGGAGACAATCCACTAGAAAAAGAGCAAAAGACTAGAACAGACATTTCACTGAAAAGGATATCCGGCTGACCTACGAACATTTGAAAAGGCATCCAGCGTCTCTGAGCATCGGGAAAATGCTATCTAAAACCACAAGAAGATAACACTGCCTACCCATCAGAATGGCTAATTATATGTGTGTGGTGGTGATGACAATATGTAAGCACGTAATACAGTGCTGTTAACTATAGTCATCAGGCTGTCCATTAGATCCCCAGAACTTACTCCTCTTATAACTGGAAGTTTGTGTCCTTTAACAAATGTCTTCCCATTGCCCCCACCCCAGCCCCTGGCAGCCCTCATTCTACTCTCTGTTTTTGTGAGTTTGACTATTTTAGATACCTCATGTAAGTGGACTCATGCAGCATTTCTCTTTCTCTGTAGGCCTTATTTCAGTTAGCATAATGAACTCATGGAGCATCTGTGTGGTCACAAATGGCAGGATGACTTCTTTTTGATGGCTAAGTAATAATTCCATTATATATATATATATATATATATATATATATATATATAGAGAGAGAGAGAGAGAGAGAGAGAGAGAGAGAGAGAGAGAGAGAACACCTTCTTTATATAACATATAGATATAATATATATAATTCCATCATATATATAATATATATTATATATATATATATTATATAGATAAAGAAGGTGTTTATCCATTCTTTATCCATTCTTCTACAGTGAACACTTAGGTTGTTTCCACGTCTTGGCTACTGTGAATAATGCTGCAATAAAAGCTTTTTAATGGCAAAAAAAATTCCTCCTCCGTCCTTAGCAGGACCACACTCCCACATTCAAGCTATGAGAAGATCTGACCCTAGTATTGACTCAGTGGTCAGGAGAGAAGGTGGGGTAGGTCCCTGTAGAGGGCTTATTACAGAGGGTTCCCTGCAAAACACCAGCCTCATTTAAGGCCTTTGCATAATCTTCCAACAGCAGGGATGGGACCACTCTTGTGGGTCCAGAGGCTCAGGGGAATGTGGAGGCACAAAGTTTTCAACTGCACCTGCCCAGGGACTTGCATTACTACTCATTCCCCATCAGGACCCCAGACTTTGATATTGGAAACTTGCTTCAAGAGCAAAAACAAGTTTCGCTGAAATTCTGCAGCCCTCACCATCATGTTGTGAGTCTGGTACTCAGCTCTGCTTGACCTTCACTGCAGGTGAGGACCTTTGCTGATCCTGCCAAGGGAGTGCCCGGACTCTCGCACTACACCCTGAACTGGTCATTCATACAAGAGCCGGTTCTTCTCTCTCTTCAAAACATCAGTGTTGCTCAGCAGTAACCACCCAAGTCTACAGTCTTTTTAGTTATTTTCCCCCCAAACTCTCAAACAACAGAGATGTGGCACGAACTAGTGGATCTCCTTCCTCCTGCATCCCGTCTCAGTTCATCACTAGCGGAAGTATTAACACACTGCCCTAGGCTTGTGGAGAGGGTGCTCAACAATCCCCTGCATCACCCAGGATGGGGTTCTCCCTGACATCTGACCACTGAGCCACCCTGTTCCAAAATCTCTTGCAGAGTCCCTTTCCCAGGACTACTTTTGACATCCTGTGTTTTAGGTTGCGTTCAAACCATTTATGTGTATGGTTTACTGAAGGAGGTCTCTCAGAAGAAACCTGTAGAAGAGTGAAGGAAGCAGAACAGGGCATGAGGAGAAGCGAGCCCTGTCGATGTGATTGCAAGAGCAGAGATTCTGCCCCCGCCTGACCTCACAGGGAGCTCTGGAGCATGACAGCATCACAAAGACTTTCCTGCCCAGAGACACAAGAAGTGTGGGCTGTCATATCCCTAAATCATTCAGTCATTGGCCAAGGGCTACCCCCAGGGTGGGGTGATAACAACTTTCGTAGCATCCTCAAGCAAAGTAACATCTGCAGCCAAGGTCACTCTGTTCTGAGAAACAGAGTACGAGAATGAGTCACGAGCAGCAATACCCACAGCAGCTGGAGGCTGGGCATCATGGCCTAGCAAAGAGGACCTGTGGGGGCCCCAGAGCACCTGATGCCTTGTCTATCACCCACTGGAACATAAATTCCATGGAGCAGAAACTTGGTTTTCTTTACCATTGTATCCCCAGGGCCTGTAACAGTGCCTGGCACAGAGTAAATGCTTACTAAATAGTTATTGATTGAACGTTCTCTAAGACAAGATCCATCAGGCATGCCCTGACTCAGAGGAACTCCTTGCGCTCTATTCTTTGGCCCTGAGAAGAGGTCAACAAGTGAGGGATTAAGTAGAGAACACTAAGTAACACTAAAAGCATGAACCATGAAAGAGGAATCCAGTGGACCATACAAAAATTAAAAACATTGGGGGCACCTGGGTGGCTCAGTCGGCTAAGCGACCGACTCTTGGTTTTGGCTCACGTCACAATTTCAGGGTCCTGAGATGGAGCCCCGGGTTGGGTGCCACACTGGGCCTAGAGCCTACATAAGATTCTCTCTCTCCCTCGCCTTCTGCCCCGCCGTCCACTCCCATTCAGGTGCCTGCTCTCTCCTTTTCTAAATAATTAAGTAAGTAATTAAAAACATTTGCTCAGGACCCCTGGGTGGCTCAGTCGTTCAAGCGTCTGCCTTCCGCTCAGGTCATGATCCCAGGGTCCATCAGGCTCTCTGCTCAGCCCAGAACCTGCTTCTCCCTCTCCCTCCCTGCTCCGCCTGCTTTTGTTCTCTCTCTCTCTCTCTCTCTCTCTGTTAAATAAATAAATAAAACCTTAAATACATACATACATACATGCATACATTTGCTCTTCTAAGTATACAATAAAAAAATTTTTTTAAAAATCACAGAATGTGAATAAATATTTACATATTTTATGCCACGCATCTAAAAAGGAATTTGTACCCAGAATATATCAAGAATTCTTACATCTCAAAAATTAGAAGACAAAACCTCAGCAAAGAAAGAAAAAAGGAAGGAAGGAAGAAGGAAGGAAGGAAGGGAGGAAGGAAGGAAGAAAATTGTCAAAAATTTGGGTAGCTGTATCCTTGAGAAGATACAGAGATGGCAAATGAACATGAAAAGATGCTCAACCCCGGGTATTATGTAAGACTGATGAATCACTGACTTCTACCTCTGAAACCAATAGGACATTATATGTTAATTGAACTTAAATAAAAATAAATAAAAAATTTTTAAAAACCTTTGTGAAGTAACCATAAGTTATCTGGAAGAGTAAGAACAAGAAACCATTCAGAAATATTTTTAAAATAAAAAATAATGAAAGAAGACTTTCTTTACCTGATATTATTTGCTCAGAAATAGACAAGAAATATAAGGGTAAGAATTTGGTATATGTTAGGACATGTAAAATCAATGAGGAAAAAATGAATGATTTATTTTTTAGAAAAACCTAAATCAAATACAGCTACATAGAAAGAAGAAAACAATAATTACGATCCTACCACCAAGAAATAATCACCCTAAGTGTAGAGAATACTATGTAGATTAACATAAAATAAAATCATAATATACTTATTCTTTTTAAAACCACATTGTAATCAAGAATTTATACAGCAAAATAAATTTCTACAATATCATTTGTAATACTTGCATAGTATTCCATGGCAAGGAAATAGTTTATTTAACTGATCAACAATTTTTTGTACTTTCAAGTAACTGAAAATTATATAATTTAAAAAAAACACCTTTGGGGAGTACTTTTATATTTAAATATTTTGATAATACTTTTAACCATTTCCTTAGTATACATTTCTAAATATACAACTGCTTCATAAAATATTATTTAAGACTTTTGACATTCATTTCTAAATTGTCAAATGGAAAAGTTGTGCTAAGAATTTTCCAGAAACCCAATCCTTAAAACGGGTATTGCCATTATTCTTTGCATTTGCCAATTTGATACTCCTAACGGTACTTTTCTTCTATGCTATCTTAATTTTTAATATATTCTTTGCCATTTGTATGAAATAGACTTTCCAAGACTTTTGTTTTTATTTTTAGATTGGTATTTGCCTTTTTTCATTATGGACATTAAAATGTTTGATATGTAGAAAACTTCTATTGTGAATGTTAAAAAAAAAGAAGAAGAAAAGATGCTCAGTTTCAGTAGTCATCAGGGATGTGCACATGTATTTATCTATCTATTTATTTATTTATAAATATGGAATGCTTTGCAAATTTGTGTGTCATCCCTGTGCAGGGGACATGCTAATCTTCTCTGTATCATCCCAATTTTAGTATATGTGCTGCAAAGCAGGCACAGGGAAGTGCAAATTTAAATGACAGCCAGTTATCGCTAGAACAGCTAAAACTAACAGGACTAACCAGACCAAGTATCCTGGCAGATAGAGAGCCACCGGAACTCTACACGGGATGGCCCCTTGGGGAAACGGTCGGGAATTCCTTACCAAGTTGAATGTACTCCTAGCACACGACCAGCAGTCCCACTCCTATGAATTTACCCAAGAGAAAGGATAACATGCCCACCTGTAGACCCAACACACGATATCCTCCATCACAGCCCCAAACTGGAAACGACACAAATGCCCATCGGCTGATGATTGCACAAATGGAATATTGCTCAGCAACAAATGGGCAAAGAATAGTGATACGTAACATTATGAATGAATCGAAAACATTATGCTAAGAGGAATAGGTCGAGCACAAAGAGATTACATACTCCGCGATTCCATTTATAAGAAATTGTGGAGAAAGCAAAACCGGAGTGGCAGGAAGCAGGTTGGTGGTTGCCTAGGAATGGATTGGGAAGAGCAACTATAAAAGGGTCATGGGGTAACTTTCTAGGGCAACAGAAATGTTCTAGATCTCGACTGTGGTATTATTATATAACCTTATGCATTTGATAAAACTCGTCACACTGTACGCTTAAAATGGGTGAATTTTATTGGATAGAAATTACCTCCATTAAAAATAAACCTTCACACTGATGGGTGGCAAAAATGAAAAGACAGAGCCTAGGTCCCGCCGTACTGATGGTCTCACTGAGCAGCTAAGCCACGTCAGCAAACATTCATTTCCAAATGTCTTATTCTCAGAGGAAAGTACTTTTCTCAGCAAAAGTAATCACTGCTGGTCAACTTTCCACTTCCTTGCCACTGAAAACGATCTTCAACACAAGAGGGTGACCCTCCCCCGCCACAGGTCTGCTGCTCATCACATCTTGATCACACAGGGGGTGTAGTCACCTGTCTAGATTTTTCAAGGAACCTGGGGGTAGGCAGTCTCGCTTTTCACAGACTCAGAACACTGAAAGTGAGACTGGGTCAAGTTGCCAGTTAAAACCACATTCGTTTCTCTTGGCAAAGTGGATGAACCCGGAGGACATTATGCTAAGTGAAATAAGCCAGAGGCAGAAAGACAATCACTGTATGGTCTCACTTATATGTGGAATTTTAAAAGTCCCCACTCACATAAATAAAAAGTGGACCAGTGGCTGCTGGGTACTGGGGGGAGAGGGGGCAAGGTTGGTCAACCTGGGTACAAACTTAAATGAAGTAAGTACGTTCTGGGGAATTTGGTGGGCAGAACGATGAAAAGAATGAGTAGCACAGTGTTGTATACTTAAAATTTGCTAAGGGGGACACGTGGGTAGCTCAGTGGGTTAAGCGGTTTAGCATCTGCCTTCAGCTCGGGTCTGGATCTCAGGGTCCTGGGATTGAACCCCGTGTCAGGCTCCCTGCTCAGTGGGGTGATCATTTCACAGTGCAAACATACATTAAGTCATCGTGTTAAAAAAAATCACATCGTACAACTTCAAATGCATACACTTTTTATTTGTCAATCATACCTCAATAAAGCTGGGAAAAAATTAGAAATGTTTAAAAACCACATTAGTTCCTGTTTCTCAGGCTTGAGCTTTGGTTTTCTGGTAGGCTGCCTGCAGAAATGACCCCCAACCATTCCCCCCATCTCTGTAGACGTGTGTCACTTCTCCCAGCAGGTCATGGAGTCCGTCTACTTCCCATTTCCTTGAATCTGGGTTGATCTTCGGACTTGTTTCACCAAAAGAGTACGGTGGCGTGACACCCGTGCCACCGCCGGGCTGAGGTCCTGCAGCCAGCAACTTGCAGTTTTTCCTTCTTAGGATCCAGCCACCTTGTAAAGAAGGCTGGGATCATTTTGGAGGACGGTTTGGCAGTTTCCCGCAAAGCTAAACATACTCTTACCGTTGGAGTCTGCAATCGCACTCGTTGGTATTTGCCCAAAGGAGTGGAAAACTTCCACCCACCCAAAAACCTGCACGCAGTTTTATTCATAATTCCCAAACTTGGAAGCAAGCGTTCAGTAAGTGAATGGACAGATAAACTGGAGGACATCCAGACAATGAGATATTATTCAGCGCTAAAGAGAAATGAGCGCTCCACCCTGAAAAGACGCGGAGGAGGAAACGTAATTGCATATTACTGAGCGAAAGAAGCCCATCTGAAAAGTCTACCTACGGAATGATTGCAAGCACCTGCAATTCTGGGAAAGACGAACCTCAGGAGGAAAGTTATCTTACTGCCCGGCATTCAGATTGCCACCCACCCCTCCACTCCCTTCCCTCCCCGGCGGCGGAAGGGGAATAGTCAGGGAGGTGGAAAGTTTAGCAGGCAAGGGGAGGGAGCCAGACTCTTGCTTGAAGGTAGGGGAAGCTCTGGTTTCAGAACTTCCTCAAACATCCCACACCGCCCGGCGGAACAGGGGAGCAATCGATTGATGGAGCCCCCCTAATGTCCCAGTCCAGTAATTTCAGAGCAGCAGGGGGGAAAACCCAGGCATGTGATGCAAATATATGCTCCAACTCAGGCGCGGCCCCTCCGCCAACCTCTCCGCTAGCCGGATCCAGCTGGCTACATCCCCCTTCGGCCCTTCTGCCGTGGAAGTTGAAAGTCACAGCATGACTCGCTTCACGGGGCCGTGCGAAGTTTTGAAAAATGACCCCCCCCCCCCCCACTTAGCACAGGCATAAGCCCTCAACAACGAATGGGTGTTTGGGTTGGTTTTGTTTTCCTTTTTGTTACTACAAACCACACCACATCGAATGGATGTGTGAACATCTTCGTTGGTGATGTGTGAGAGTGTGCTTATAAAATAAAATCCTTGGACTCCGACTGCCGGGGGAAAGGGAAGGCGCATTCCGGTCTCTTGCCTGATTTTGCCGTACCCCACCCTTGCCAAAGGTGGGATCCACTTCACATCCCCTCGTCCGGGTGTGAGGACGCCTCGCAGCCACAGGCCGGCCACGCAGCAAATCACCCAGCGCTTTGATCTTTTACCAATTCGTAGGTGAAGCTGGAAATGTGTATTCCACGGGTTTTTAACTTCCAAATTCTTTTATTATGAAAAGAGAGCGTATCACACGATGCTATTTCGTGTGTGTATGTGTTTCTTTTTATAAGCTGACTGCTTTTTCTGTTTCGAGTGTCTAGGGAGCATTAGTCATTTCTTAAAGACTTCACTTAGAAGATATTTCATACCATAAATGCAATCATCATCAACGTCTGATCAATCTTTCTTTTTTCACTCTTGTTTTTCATCTTGCATGTGTGGGGGGGGGGGTGTATGCCTTTAAATTGCTACTTTTAATGAAGCGATTACTCGTTTATATGTGAAACATTCCAGCACTATCTTTTATGCCTTCTTAGGTTTTTTTTTTAACATGCTTAACACATCACTGCACCAGGAAGAATCTTTATGAAATCACCACACTTTCGGTGTTTTCCTGGTTTCTTTTTTTCCTTTTCACACTTAAACCTTTGATCCAGCTGGAATTTACTATGGGTTTGGCCATCTCTGAAAGTTTCTGTCAACCACTGATGGATGTAATTTGCAATTTATTGACCAGAGAAGTTGACACCCTTTTTCTGTGTTTATAAGCCACCTGAATTCATTTCTTCGTGAATTGTCCATTTGTGCCCTTTTTCGTTCTTCTAATGAGTATGTTGCAGGTGAAAATAACGAAATCCAGGGCGGGCCTTTACTGAGCACTTTCTGTGCGATTTCACCATGCTACGGCCTTACACACACCCTTCCTTTGAACCTCGTCACAGCCCACATTATGGATGCGAATATTGACCTTAAAAGCCGATGAGGGCACGAGTTCCTCAAAACCTCAAAGTGAAAATGTGACCTTCTGGAGACTGGAATCGAGGTACGTTGGGGGACTGCAGATTCCCCGAACCTGACCACCCTCTCTGTAGCAATTGGTTTTACCGTGGCTAGATGGAGGTCTGGAAGGGACACCCGTCGGATGGCAGGAAACCATCAAAAGTCCGTTGTGGGAGGGCCGCTTGGGTGGCTCAGCTGGTTAAGCATCTGCCATCGGCTCAGGTCAGATCCCAGCGTCCTGGCATCGAGCCCCGCAGGGACTCTCTGCTCTGCCGGGAGCTTGCTTCTCCCTCTGCCTGCAGCTCCCTCTGCTTGTGCTCTCTCACGTTCGCTCTCTCTCTCTGTGTGTGTCAGATAAATAAATAAAATCTTTTTTAAAAAATTCCGTTGCGGGGAACATGACATGGTGGGGACAGGAGGTTCTGGAGATGGGGTTAGTGGCTGGGCTAGACTTTAGAACCCGCCGGAGCGGTCACACGGTAAGAAAGAAGGTTGGAAAAAATCCCTAGGATCATGCCTCCGTGTTCAAGAGAGCCTGAGGTGGGGGAGCCCTTGGGGGTGCTGCCAGCTGAACCCCCAGACATTATCCTCGGGCCCTAGGGAAGGAAATCCCTTTAGTCGTTGGTGGTCCCAGGGTGCGTATATCAGTCACCCGCGTCCCAAGGATTCTGTGTGACGCCCTTCTTTCTTTCCCCTTCCCCCTCGCCCGCCTCCCCATCAGCCACTGTGGTTGGCCCAGGCTCTGAAATCTATCGCGCTGTATCCATCCTCCAGACCGGGCCTCCGCGACTCCTTGCTTTGGAAGGAAAGTTTCAAATTCCGGTGCCCATGGGTAGAGCTTCCTAGAACACAGCCACGTGCACTTGTCACTTCGCGGCCGCAGCGGCTTTCAGGCAGCGCCAGTGCTGGCTTAGACCAGTCTCCCACGGACACTGACGGCTGTCGGCTGTCGGCGCGATCCTACGAGCCCAGGTGATGTCCTGCCCTTGTGGTTGGATTCCTGCCACTGCCCCAACTCAGTACCGCAAATGGGGCCGCTTAAAACGACAGAAATGTATTCTGCCACAGTTCTAGAGGCCAGATGTCTGAAATCAAGGTGTCCACAGGGCCTCGCTCCCTCCGAAGGCTTTAGGAAAGAATCCTTCCAGAGGAGCCTGGGGGGCTCAGTCGGTGAAGCGCGTGCTTTCAGCTCAGGTCACGATCACGGAGTCCTGGGATCTGGGATGGAGCCCAGCATCACATCGGGATCCCTGCTCAGCGGAGAGCCTGCTTCTCCCTCTCCCTCTGGAGCTCCCCCTGCTCGTGCGCCCGCTCTCTCTCTTATAAAATACATTTTAAAATCTTAAAAAAAAAAAAAATCCTTCCTTGCCTCTTCCCGGTTTCCGGTGTTCTGAGCAATCCTTGGCATTGCTTGTGGGCTTGTAGATGAATCCCTCTGATGTCCACCTCCCTCTTCACATGGCCATCTTCCCTCGGTGTCTCTGTGCGTCCTCGCCTTTGCTTACAAAATGCCATTCATTGGATCTAGGACCCACTGTAATCTAGTATGACCTCATCTAATTACAACCGCGAAGTCCCTGTTCCCTAGTGAGGTCACATACCAACTGAGGTTCTAGGCAGACATGAATTGTGGGGGGGACACTATTCAACCCACTGCAGCCATCAGGAACAGGGGCGTCTGAGAGGAAGGGTGCCGCGGGGGTAGGGGGGTGGGGGCGGGGGTTTATAAGAGCAGGACAACAATGTGACCCTCCATCAGCTCTACTCTCCTCCTATTGGGCAGGTCAGTCACGTGGCCCCACAACGTGCCAGGGAGGCTGGGGAAAGTAGAGAGAAGCACATGGATATTTGGGGAGCCTCCCTGCCAACCCTGGCTGCTTGCTGAACCCCTAAAGCCCAGTCCAGCATCTGGTCCATAGGGGATGTTCAGTGAAGGTTTGTTCAATGAATGAATGAATGAATGAATGAATGAACACCAGGAAGGTGAGGGTAAGGAGCCAAATAGGAAGATTGAGGGGCACGATGCAGCAGTGAGATCCCTGGCCCACCACCCCGCTAGGAGCTGGGTATGGGCAGGAGCTGGAGGGGATTTCCCTGCCCGGCGAACAACTCAAATCCCTCCCCTTTGCCGGACATCCCCAGAGTGGGGTGGGGCGGGTCCCAGGCAGGTTTGGGCAGGCAGAGGCCTCCGCGCCGAGCGAGGGCTGACGTTTCCTGTTCTCCGGGCTCCGTGGCTCGTCCGCGCGCGGCCCGCAGAGGCAGGGCCGATGCAGCGCCGGCTGAGGACCGCGATGGCAGAGGAGGGTTCCGGCTGCCCGGTGCCCCGCCTGCCCTGGGCGTCCGTGCAGAGGGTTGCTCTGCAGCTGTTCATCCTGGCGGGCGTTGCGACGGCTGTAATATACTGCTTCCTGTGCGCCCAGCGCCTCGCGCAGCAGCGGCAGCTCGAGTCACCTGGGGTAAGTTGAAAAGGAAGGCGAGAGTTGCAGACTGCCACCTGCTCCGTGGAGCCCGGGGACCCCCGGGTGACTCAGTCCGGCCATGTGGGGGCGCGGAGGGCAGGGGAACAACCGGGAAGAGAACGGGATCGAGGCAGAGTCCCGCGCAGACTGACACACAAATGGCCAAAAAAAAGAAAAAAAAAAAATCAGAATGAGATGGAGAAAAATCGTCCAGGAAGATCTGGTTGGGGAAGAATAGAGCAAGAGATAGAGATAGAGACTGAGCAGGCAGATGGGGCCTGGCTGCCCTGGGTGTCTGGGCTGGGAGGTAGGGAATATTGGTTGAGCCCCGGAGGTAAATCCCGGGTGGGGATCCCGGGGTGGGGAGGTTGCAGCTGAGAAAGGGGCATCCGATGTGGGCATGGAAAATGACTCGTCTTTGGTGTTCCCCCAGCAGGCTGACTCAGAGGCTGCTGGGGGCTTCACAAAGCCGGGAGGGGCTTCCAAGGGCAGGGCGACCCACACCGCTCTTCTGGAAACCCTGGACACCCACCATAGGGACCCCCTTTGCGGGCAGTGCAGGGGGTGGGCTTTGCAGGGGAAAGAGCAGGTGTAGGCAGTGAGTTCAAACCTACTTCCTCTTTAAAAGATGTTTTTTAAAAAGTCACAATTCAGTCCAGCGGGTTGAGAAGTGGGTAGGAGGATGAGCAGAGAAGAGAGAGGTCTTCGTTTAGGGGGAACTTAAAATCTTCATGCTTATGTGTCCACCGGTTTTCTCTTCTTTTTTTCCAGTGGGACATGGCTGAGCTCCAGCTGAACCACACAGGTAACCAACTCCTCGTGCACGTGTGGGAGGCAGAAAGAGAGAGGGAGAGAGAATGAGAAATGGAGATAGACAGAAAGAGAAAGGGAGAGAGAGAAAGAGAGGGGGAGAGAGAGAGGAGAGAGAGGCAAGGTGGGGCCGTGGTTTCTGGCTCTCTACCACCTCACTCTTTTTCAGTCTCTCACACTTTATCTTCTGCCTTGGGAGAACAAAAACACTGCCCCTCACGCTCGCCAGATTCCTTCATTCACCTCGCAGACCGGAGCCGGCACTGTTCTCGGTGCCCCAACAGAGAAGAGAACTGTGCTTCCCTTGTACCCATGGGCTCAGACAGTAAATAAATGAGCACATAAAATACGCATAATGCCAAGGAGGGTACACCCGCCTCTGATACGTTTTATGGAAAAATTAAGCGGAGGAGGGGGTTGGGGAGTGACAGAGTTGGTTTTGCCCTGACAGTGGGGTCCCTGAGAAAGTGGCCTTAGGACAAAGAGGTGGAGGTGGTGAGAACCATTTGGTGGCCCCCAGGGAGGCCGTTCCCCTGCGGGCCTCCCTCTAACCCTCCCCACCGTGGGGCCTTTCCCATTCATCCCCGGAGGTTCAGATGCTGTGTTCATTCCATTTTGTAATGGAGGGAAACCCTGTTCCTCTTTTTCTTCTCTGGCACTTTCTATTCCGGCTGCTGGGACAGAATACGGTAGATGGGGTAGCTTATAACAGCAGACATTTCTTTCTCACGTTTCTGGAAGCTGGAGGTCCAATATCAAGGCATCAGCAGACTGTGTGTCTCGTGAGAACCTGCTTCCCGGTCTCTCAATGGCCCTCTTTTCTCTGAGTCCTCACGTGGCCGACCGGGGCTGGGCGGGGGAGGGCTCCACCCTCAAGATCTCATCCCCTCCCAAAGGCCCCATCCAACCAACACCGCACCCTTGGGGGTTAGGTTTCTACACAGGAATTTTGGACATCTGGGCTCTAGCGGTTTCCCTAAACCTCCGTCTTCCCTCCTCCCGGACACTCTGCCTCCAGGACCGCGGCAGGACTGCAGGCTGCACTGGCTGGGAGGCCCGGCCCTGGGCCGCTCCTTCCTGCACGGACCGGAGCTGGACAACGGGCAGCTGCGTGTCCAGCGCAGTGGCATCTATAGGCTGCACATCCAAGTGACACTGGCCAACTGCTCGTCCTCCCTGGGGGCCCCCACGGCCCCCAGGGCCACCCTGATGGTGGGCATCTGCTCCCCAGCCGCCCACAGCATCAGCCTGCTACGTCTCAACTTTCACGAAGGCTGTGTGGTCACCTCCCAGCGCCTGACACCGTTGGCCCAAGGGGACACTCTTTGCACCAACCTCACCCTGCCTCTGCTGCCGTCCCCAAATGCTGATGAGACCTTTTTTGGGGTTCAGTGGGTGCACCCCTAATTATTGCACCTCTTGGCCCAGATCTGTTGGGAGGTTGTGTTTTCTCTTTTTTTTTTCCTTTCTCTAATAAAAATGTTTTTTTCTTTATGTATCTCTGTAAGATGGTGCTTTATAATAAATATCTATTTGGTCTTTGTCCTCATTTCTGGCACAGAGCTCCAGTGCCAGAAAACCCTCGGAATTTCCTAAGTGATGAGAGTGATAAAGGTGTCTTTTGTCATGTTAATGAGGTGACTTCTGGAAAGCCCTCTGGTCACCTAAGGTCTGGGGCCAGGTTGCCAGGGGAACCAACCAAGGAATAGGGGTTGGAACTTTCGGTTCCCACCACCTGACTCCTGTGTAATGAAGCCTCCTTAAAAACGCCGAGGATGGGGTTAGGGGCGCTTCCGGACTGGTGAACACGTGGTGGAGCTGGGAGCACGATGCCCGTGGAGAGAACGTGGAGGGCGTTGGCGGGGCATCACTAACTCCTTGTGGCTTGGCGCTGCCTGATTCAAATGGATTTTTTAAACAAACATCTTTTTAAAGATTTTATTTATTGGACAGAGAGAGAGAGTGCATGTAAGCACAAGCAGGGGGAGCAGCAGAGGGAGAGAGAGAAGCAGGGAGCCTGATGCGGGACTCGATTCCAGGACCCCGGATCATGACCTGAGCCAAAGGCATAGGCTTAACTAACTGAGCCACCCAGGTGCCCCTCGAATTGATTTCTGTTCAAATAAATTCTTAAAATATTTATTTGCCTCAGTTTATCTTTTAACAGATCTCTCTAGTATTTATCAGCTTTGGACATATTAGAGGAATCCACTTATTTATTTTGCTTGTTGTCTGTCTTCCTGCTACATCCAACTAGAATGAAGACTCCATGAGGCCAGGTTTTGCGGTCTCTGCTGTTCCCAGCTATAGCCCCATGCAGAGGGAATGGCTTGGCACAGATTTTTGAATGAATGAATGAATTCTATCAGCTAGAAAACCGCCACCATGACCCCACATAGCAATATGCATACTTAGAACCTGCATCTTGATTTTTTTTAATTTTTTTTAAAGATTTTATTTATTTATTTGACAGAGATAGAGACAGCCAGTGAGAGAGGGAACACAAGCAGGGGGAGTGGGAGAGGAAGAAGCAGGCTCCTAACAGAGGAGCCTGATGTGGGGCTTGATCCCAGATCGCCAGGATCACGCCCTGAGCCGAAGGCAGACGCTTAACCGCTGAGCCACCCAGGCGCCCCCTGCATCTTGATTTTTTTTAAAAGATTTTATGTATTCATTTGAGACAGAGAACAAGAGAGCACGAGCGGTTGAGGTGTGGGCACAGGGAGAGGGAGAAGCAGACTCCCCACTGAGCAGGGAGCTGAATGCAGGGCTTGATCCCAGGACCCCAAGATCATGACCTGACCTGAAGGCAGATGCTTAATCAATGGAGCCACCCAGGCTCCCATGCATCTTGATTTATAATACCATTCTCCATTGAAAAGGAATCAGGGCTCCTTAGAGAAATGGCTGATTGTAGTAGTGGGACAAAAAAATATGCAAGATGAGCATGGATCATTGTGTAAGTGGCAGAAATAAGGATGCATGCAAAAGAAAGAAAGAAGGAAAGAAAGAGGGAAGGAGAAGAAAGAAAGGAAGAAAAGAAAGAAAGAAAGAAAGAAAGAAAGAAAGAAAGAAAGAAAGAAAGAAAGAAAGAAGAAAGAAAGAGAAAAGAAAGAGAAAAGAAAGAGAAAGAAAGAGAAAGAAAGGAAGGAAGGAAGAAAGAAAGAAAGAAGGGTTATATTGGTCTGTGTGTGTCAAAGGAGCATAGAAGCCAAATGACAAAGCCTCCAATGACTGAGATGGGAACAATTCGAGCAATAAAATAAGTAGAACAGTATTGGATTATAAGTCAAAATATAAAATAAATATCCATGAGTCCATATTGATATAAATAGGTGATTGACTATATAAATGGGGAAGAGACAAAACCCTTGTGCAGAATTTCAAATAATTTATGTTGTTACCTTTAAAAATGAAACTGCCAGTTATCGGGAGGCCTGGGTGCTCAGTGAGTTAAGACTCTTGGTTTCGGCTCAGGTCGTGATCTCAGGGTTTTGAGATCAAGCCCCACATCAAGCTCCATGCTCATCACAGAGTTCTGCTTGTCCCTCTCCCTCTGCTCCTTCTTCGGCTCTCACTCTCTCTCACTCACTCACTCTCTCTCTTTCTCTAAATAAATAAACAAAATCTTAAAAAACAAAACAAAACCTGCCAGTCATTTTACCAGTAAAAATGGGTTTATTCAGGGGGCGCCTGGGTGGCACAGCGGTTAAGCGTCTGCCTTCGGCTCAGGGCGTGATCCTGGCGTTCTGGGATCGAGCCCCACGTCAGGCTCCTCCGCTAGGAGCCTGCTTCTTCCTCTCCCACTCGCCCTGCTTGTGTTCCCTCTCTCGCTGGTTGTCTCTATCTCTGTCAAATAACTAAATAAAATCTTTTTAAAAAATGGGTTTATTCAGGAATAGCAGAAAACAGCAATCCTCAACGAGGAAGTTATGGCAAAACCATAGGCAGGTCCACCAAACAAAGGAAAGGACTGCTCTTTTAGAGAGGAAAGCAGGAAATTGGGAAGGCATCATAAGTGAAGAGTCCCTTGGAGTAACCTGGGAGTTTGAAGTATCGTGGCTTCTCATTAGGCGAGTTGTGACTGTCTCCCGTCAGCCACACTGCTGCCAGGGGAGGAGGAAAACTTTCTTCCTCCTGCTGGTGTGGTAAAGTGGTACCCACGTGCAAGGTGTGGCTCTTCCTCTTGGATTTGCAATTAATGATGAGTGGTAGGGCATGAGAGCTCCCCCTGCCACACATTCCAACTCCATTTTAATGAGGTTTCCCTTTATAATTTTCACAATGTAGCTACTCCATCCTAAAGGAGGAGATGACAACTTCCCATTCCCCAGGTGTGGGCTGTCCATAGTGACTTCCTTCCAAAGAGGACGAAATGGAAAGCATGGGGATGAGGAGTAATTTTACAGTGGAAAAACCTGACCAACACACCTCAGCCAGGTGACCAAGACTAACATCAGCAGTGATAAGTCATTAGCAACAGCACACCCCCCCCCCCAACATGAGACGATGAGAAGGACATTTCACCTTGTGGCCTTCCTGCCAAAATCCATCACCCCAGTCAAACTAGGAGGGAAAAAAATCAGACCAATTCTGAGAAGGAGGCATCCTACAAAATACCTGACCAGTCCTCTTCAGAATGCTCCAAGTCATCGAAAACAAAGGAAGTCTGAGAAACTGTCACAGCCAAGAGAAACCTAAGGAGATGTGATAACCAAATGTATTTGGGAATCATGGATGGGATCCTGGGCAGAAAAAGATAGAGGAAAAGTGAAGGAAATCCGAATCAACTATGGGATTTAGTTAATAATGATGCATCAGGATTGATGCATGAGTTGTAGCAAAGGTTCTATATTAATGTAAGATACTAAAGATAGAGACACTGTGTGCATGGAAGTATGTGAGAAGTCTATACTCACTGCTCAACTTTCCTATAAGTCTAAAACTGTTCTAAAAGATAAAATTTATCAGTAAAACATAAAGCAATGAAAATTGTCTCAGTGGAAGGATGGTGTAGTCAAGAAAGAAATTCTGAGTTTCAAAAGTTTAAGCAGTGGACTTGTGAAATCCTAGTTTCCAAGGTGATCTCCACAGGGCATACAAGACGATGTCAATTAGAGGTAAATTGGTAAATGTTCTACACCCATGCTCAGAGCAGCACTATTAAATGTAGCCACGGGTGGAAGGGTTAACAATGACTCATGAAACAATAGAAAAGACCAATGAAATTAAGAGCTAACTCTTTGAAAAGTAAACAAAATACACAAACCTTTAGTTGGACTCACCAGGAAAAAAAGAGAGAAGACTGAAATAAATAAAATCAGAAATGTGAGAGGAGACATTACAACCAGTTCCACAGAAATACAAAGGATCATGAGAGAACCCAAACAATTGGAAAGTTATCCCATGCTTATGGATTGGAAGAATTAATATTGTTAAAATGTCCATATTACCCAAAGCCAGCTACAGATTCAATGCAATCCCTATCAAAATTCCAATGGCGTTTTTCACATAAATAGAAAAAAAAAACAATTCTAAGATTTATATGGAACCATGAAAGACGCCAAAGAGTCAAAACAATCTTAAAAGAAAAGAAAAGAAATACGTTGCAGGCATCACACTTCCTGATTTCCAATTCTGTTACAAAACTATAGTAATCAAAACAGTATGGTATTGGCATAAAAACAAATACATCAATCAATGGAATGGAATAGAGTCCAGAAATAAACCCATGCATATATGGTCAATTAATCTATGAGAAAGGAGCCAAGAATATGCAATGGAGAAAGGATAGCAGGTTTTGAGAAACCAGGACAGCCACAGGCAAAAGAATGAAACCAGACCCCTATTTTACACCATTTGCAAAATCAACTCCAAATGGATTAAAGACTTGAACAAAAGACCTGAAACCATAAAGCTCCTAGAAGAAGATGTAGGGGATAAATTCCTTGACATTGGTCGTGGCAATGATTTTTGGATTTGCAAGCTTTTAAAAAACTTCCAAAAGTAAAACATGCCCAGTGGAAATAATCCCCAAAGTGCAGAAGAATGTAAAGTAAAATGAACAACAACAAAAAAGCCAGATTTTGTATAGTCTGTCCCTTGATCTACCTTTTAAAAGGACCACAGCTGACCATTTAGCAACACATCCTTCCAGACTGCTTGCTAGTAGATCTAAGGTTCAAGAGGACATCACAGCTAAGTGAGTTGGGAAGGATTGCCATTCTCATGGGTGTAAAGGGATATCTCACGTGGTTTTGATTTTCATTTCCCTCATGATGAGTGATGGTGAGCATCTTTCATGTATCTATTGACCACCTGTATGTCTTCTTTGGCAAAATGTCTAGTCAGGTCCTCTGCTCATTTTTTTAAATTGGATTACTTCTTTTTTCTTTTTTTTTCGGTATTGAGTTGTGTGAGTTCTTTATGTATTTTGGATACTAATCCCTTCAGATATATGATTTACAAATATTTTTCTCCCATTCCTTAGGTTGCCTTTTCATTTTGTTGATGGCTTCCTTTTCTGTGCAGGTTTTTACCTTGAGATAGCCCCATTTGTTTCTCTTTGCTTTTGTTGCCTTTGCCTTTGGTGTCAAATGTTCAAGACTTTAGTCCATTTTGAGTTGATTTTTGTGGACGATTATAAGATAGAGGTCCAGTTGCATTCTTTTAATCCAGTGGGACATATTTCAGACTCTGACCTTCAGAACCATAAGAATGTAAACTTGTGTTGTTTTAAGCCACAAAGTTGGTGATCATTCATTACGGGCAGCCACGTGGAAACATACATGCCCTCCCCTTTGCCGTAGTAGTTGGGTTGCATTTTCTCACTAGCTTCTGCTCCTTTCCTTCCTGCCCCCTTGTCTCTCTCTTCATAGATCTCACTCCCTTGTCTCAAAATTCTGCTGACTCTACCATGCAGAGTATCTGAGTTCTGCCCTTATTGATATCCAAGGTCACATTGCTCAATAATCACCAAAGATTATATATCAGGACCCATCAAGAGGTTTTCATAGACAAAAGGTCTGTCATCCACTTTCAGAAACGAATTGTATCACTCTGCTTGAAAGCAGGGGGCCATGGTCAGGATCATGAGCCTCACAATGGCAGAAACAGAAGGGGCTCTTGGGTGTATTGTGAGGTAGAAAATGACTCTAGAACCAGGTTAGGCAGAACTTTGAATGCCAGACTAAGGACTAAGGATTTATTGCCCAGACGAGAGGGAGCCATTGAAGGTGTCAGAGTGAGGAGGAACCTGATTGAATTTGTAGTTTTATAAAAGATCATTCCAGTAGCCTTCCACACAATCCTCCCCCCCTCCCCCAGGACTAGGTCACATTCTCTCCTTCTGCACCCCTGGCACTTTCCTTCCCCATGCTGTCTACAAATAACAGCTATACATGGGGGTATTTTGCTGACTCTCCATTAGGACCAGGGTAGCCTTGTTTACTTTAGACATTAGAGTATCTGTGGTTTGGCAAGGGAATGAGTATAAAAATGATAGGGGAGAAAGGTTATATATTGGTGAAAGAAAAAAAAAGGAAGGAAGACCCAACATCATTAGTTGTGAGGAATCTGTGAGTCAAGACCACAATGAGATACCACTGCACACCCCCTACGGTTGCTATAATCAGAAAGACAGACAATAAAAAATGCTGGCCAGGATGGACAGAATTTAGAACTGGGATGGTTAACTTTAGGTGTCCACTTAACCGGATCATGGGATGCCCACATGCCTGGTTAGGCATGATGTCTGGATGTGTCTGTGAGGGTGTTTCTGGAAGAGCTTAGCATCTGAATCTGTAGACTGAGAAGGGAGCACTGCCCTCCCTGATGAGGGTGGGCCTCATCCAACCTGTGGAGAACCTGAATAGAACAGAAGCAGAGGAAAGGAGAATCCATGTCCTTCCTGACTGCCTCATTGAGCTGGGACATTGGTCTTCTCCTGCCCTTGGACTGTGATGTCCATCAGCTCTTCTGGTTCTCAGGCCTTTGACTTGGACTCAAATTACACCAACAGCTCTCTTCAGTCTCAGGCAGGCAGATGGCAGATTGCGGGGCATAGTCTCTTGAACCAATTCCTCACACTAAATCTCTTTACAGATGTGTATCTCCTGTTGGTTCTGTTTCTCCGGGGAACCCTGACTAATGCAGGAACCCTCATACAGTGCTGGTGGGATTCTAAAATGGTTCAGCCTCTGTGGAAAACAGCCCAGCCTTTCCTCAAAAATTAAACATGGAACTGCCACATGATGAAGTAATTTCACTCCTAGGGATGTACCCAAGAGAAATCAAAACATACGATCCACACAAAAGCTTGTACACAAATGTTCACTAAACCATAATAGCCCCCAAATTGAAACAACCCAAATGTCCATCAACACATGAATGGATTCACAAAATGCGATACTGCTATGATGGAACATTGTTTGGCAGCTGACGAATGAAGTACGGACACATATCACAACATGAATGAACCTCGGAAAGAGGGTGTGAAGCGAGAGAAGTCAGACACAACAGGCTACGTATTGTAGGATTCCACTTATGTGAAATGCCCGTAATAGAAAAACCTATAGAGACAGAAAGTAGATTACTGGTTGTATTAGTAAGGATTCTTCAGAGAAACAGAATCAACAAGACGCACAACAATATAGAAGGAGATTGGTTATAAGAAATTAGCTTACGCAATCAATCGCGGAAAGAGACGAGTTTCAAGTGGTACAGGGGGCAAGCTGGAGACCACGGGAGAAGCAATGGTGTAGTGCAGTCCAGGGACCCCCAGGCTCAAGACCGCCTGTAGGAGCCAGGGTTCCAGTTTGAGGATGAAGGTGTGAAAAAAAGAAAAAATCCCAGTTCAAAGGCAGGCAAGAGTTTCCTCTTAGGCGGCCTTTTTGTTCTACTCAGGTTTCAGCTGATAGATGAGCCCCACCCTCATTAGGAAGTCATGACTTTAACATTCTATGTTATTGTCATTTTTAAGATTTTATTTCTAGGTCATCTCTACCCCCCATGTGGGGCTCGAACTCACAACCCTGAGATCAAGAGTCACATGTTCCACCAACCGAGCCAGCCAGGAGACCCCAATTTTAACTTTCTCGGCATGCCTGTTTTGATGGATGATGATAAAAAGCAGAGAAAGAAACCTGAGAAAGGAAAAAATGTGCCTTTTTCAAATTCACTCAAAGACCATGCCAGGATGCGTGTCCACCCTGAATTTCCCCCCAGACCTCAATACCTCTAGGACCTAAATGAAACTAAACAAAGATAGCTCAGATTTCCCCAGTTGAGGCAACCACACCATTCAGTATGATTCAAGACACCAGTGTCCCCACATTCTGTATTCTTTACCCCTGCGGGGCTTGTCATGAGTACGCTGGCTGAGATCCACCTGTGGCACTATGAACGCCTTGGTGAGGACGTCAGTGTCCAGAGGCACAGCCCTTGAGGATTCAAAACGTGTGAGGCTTAAAGCCACCAGACAGTGAGACCTCCCCCAACACTGGGTTCTAGGAGAAGGTGGCAGAATCATGCAGCCTTCGTGAAAACTGATCCATTAATTTTTCCTCACCTTCCACCTGTTCCCCGCTGGGATCACACAAGACCCAGAGAAGGTAAAAATCCACGCGGGCAGATCTGGGGCAGACCGTTCTCTTTCCCCTGCCCCAAGATCATATTACAGTTGTGTGCTTCTTCCCTCCCTTCGAATTCTCTCTGTGCTGTAGGGACTCTTCATTATCATTATGCAAATAGGCCCAGATAGACTGGTGCCCCAACGTTCAGGAGACAAGCCCAGACATGCCTGGACTTTCCTTAGCATGAGCTGCGCCTGGTCCCAGGCTCAAATACAAACCGAAAACACTCACACCCAACGTGCATAACCCCCTCCTTACATGCACACAGCCTTTGATAAGGGCCTCCAGCCCTAGAATGTTGGGTTCTTGCCTAATACAGTTGTATAATGAAATCTGTCACCAAGAAAAATGAAGATGATGGTTAACTTGGCTTAATGGTTTTTTTTTTTTAAGTTTTTATTTATTTAAGTGATCTCTACACCCAGCATGGGGCTCCAATGCACAACCCTGAGATCAAGAGTCGTATGCTCTACCAACTGAGCCAGCCATCCCAGTAAGTAATCTAGACATAATTGTTAAGAACAAGTGAATTAGATAAACGTGAGCTAAGAGCTTATAAAGGAACTTTTCCACAATGATTATATTTTATAAAACATGTCTACTTTAAAATAGTTTCCAAAATATTTCAGTACCTTGAAATCTTGAAGCTCTACTAAGTTAAAAGTTAAATGATGTCTTTAAAAAAAAAAAGGGGGGGGGGCACCTGGGTGGCACAGCGGTTAAGCGTCTGCCTTCGGCTCAGGGTGTGATCCCGGCGTTATGGGATCGAGCCCCACATCAGGCTTCTCCGCTAGGAGCCTGCTTCTTCCTCTCCCACTCCCCCTGCTTGTGTTCCGTCTCTCGCTGGCTGTCTCTATCTCTGTCGAATAAATAAATAAAATCTTTAAAAAAATAAAAAAATAAAAATAAATGATGGCTATTCATTGAATATCTAGATTATTTCCAAATAAGATAATATAATGAAACATTAATTGCCAAATGTAACTCTGAGCTTACCTGCTTTTGGTTTCCTATTTGAATGAAAAAATTTGGGGGTCTGTTCGTAAAAAAATGTGCCACATTGGAAATTGTGGAAAATATATGCTTCTAGAAATAATGAGGTAATACATTCATAATCTGCCCGTCTACAGAATGTTGGTATGTAACAGTTCATAATTGCTAGCTTTTTCGTTTTCACCAGAAATTAAGATTTCTAAGAGATGAGAATTCCAACTATTGTATATAATTAAAACTACTAGAAATAATTCCCCCAACAGGGTAGAGGAGTTTTCACAGACCATCACTCTGTCCAGTAAAAAAAACAAACCCAGACTTAGTAAGGAGAGACTTGACTCAAAAGGATTCTTACAAGGGGGCAGGGGAAGATATTGAAATGGGTCAGGGGGGAGTATTGTGATAGGAGAACTCTGAGCATAAAGTCTTCAAACATCTCAAGAGTTAGGCCAAATTTTTCTTTTCTAGGAAGGAATAAACAATGCTAGAAAGAATTGAGCTTTCTGACACTGGGGAAGTGGGATGAAAGGACCGTGAGATGGGATTTGGGGTCAGAGAAAGTTTTATTCTGAGGCTAGCCTGTTCTCAGAGAACGGCTGTCTGCGGGCTCAGGTGAGGAAGAGCCAAAGTCCAGGGCCTGTGGGAAGGCGAGGGGATTAACAAAAGTTTGGTGAGCCAGCACTGCGTCCCGATGGATCGGTGGGGACAAGCAGTTCGGCTGCTTACTTCTGAGGCTAAGAATGAGGGTTTGGAGGGTCTGCGTCCGGCCTTACTACAGATAAACAAGGGGGGACATCTGTGGGTCTCATCTATGTCACATGGTGAAGGGTGGTTCCTTGCAGTAAGCCATTTTCAGAAACACCAACCATAAAGGGATTTCTTCACCTTCAGTCAATCAACGTTGCCAATTCATAGCAGCAGATACATAAGAAGCCATTAAGAACCCGCAAATTGAGTGCCTGAACGTGCCGTTTGATTTATTCATTCTACAACGGTCTGATGCAAACCTGCCACATACTGCTACGTAGCTGCTGGGGATAGAGTAAACTACATCCCATAATGTTTCCTGCCTCCTCCGTATCAGTCAGATCCAGCCTAGACACAAAGGGCACACGCGCTGTGCTTCGTAAAGGGTTAGGGGAACCCACCAGGAATGATGTGGATGCCCAGGGCTAGCCACAGCCCACAGGGGCCAGAGGAGGAAGCAATTATGGGAACCCAGAGAGCATAGCCCTGGTTGTAGCAAAAGCCTGCAGGAGAAGATCTCTGGCCTTCGGTGACGCTCAAAGCATGAAAGTCACAATGGTCATACTCATATAAAATAGACATGTCAAAGATTTTACTCGATTCATTCATTAATGAAGGAATGGGTAAGACGGTAGGGCAGATTTCAAATTCAGGAAACATAATGTCCATAAGTCAAACACACACCCAAAATGAATTTGCTGATACAGACAAAAGTGATTAATGCTTTTACACAAATATCTGTTGCAGCATCACTCGCAATAACCAAAAAGGGGAAACAACCCAAATGTCCATTAACTGAGGAGTGGAGAGACAAAATGTGCTACATCCATGCAATGTAATATTACTCAGGCATAAAGAGGAAGGAAGTACTTGCACCTGCTACAATGTGGACGAACCTTGAAGACATGTTAAGTGAAAGAAGCCAGACACAAAAGGTCACATGGCGCACGATCCCATTCACGTGAAATACTCACGATAGGCACATCTATAGGGATAGGAATTATGTTAGCGGCTACCAAGGGCTTGGGAGGAGGGGGAAGAGGGAATGGGGAGGTTGCAGCTAAAGAGAATAGGATTTTTTTTTTTTGGATTTTCACTCTCGATGTCTATACGGGCTTGGCTGGAATTTGGTCAGTCTGGATTGTAATCTGCGGTTCTTTCTGTCCCTGTCTTGCTTCCTTCCTATTTAAATTGTGAATCATTCCCTTTCGGTAATCCTCTTACACTTCTGACTCAGTCTCAGCCTCTGCTTCCTGGAGACCCTAACTGACAAACACATTAAGCAGTGATCCTGGAAGGGAATGCGGCCATCTTCCTGGTTGTTGGTTTGTTGTTTTTTTCAAGTTTTAGATATTTTTCTTCTCTTAATATAAGGTGACCTAGTAGAGAGGGAGCTAAGGGGAATAAATACCCAGTTCTCAATGAACTCCTATCCCTCATTCCCTTCCAGCACCTCCTACCAGCTAAACCCAACTGGGAATGATGGTTGTGAGGGGGTGGGGGTACTTACTGATACCATCAGTATAGGTCTTCCTTCCAGAAGGTGGAGAAGCATGGACAGTGCATCTGAAGAGACAAACTGAAAACATCTGGACATTGAAGGAGCCGAAAGACCAGTCCAAGAGTCAAAGTATATTAAGATAACTCTAGCTCTTGACACAGATAAACCCCAAAGCCCCAGTGACTTAGTACAATAGAAGTTTACTTCTTGTTCATACAAAGTCTAAAACAGGTATTTCCAGCTTGTTGGGAAGATCTCCTCCAAGCAAAGTCTCAGAGATCCAGTCTTCTCCCATGTTGTGGTTCTACCATCCACAGATGTGCTCATCTGCAAAAGAGGAAAGATGATGAAGGATCATTTGTGGAAGGTTTCTAACGGGCCAGGCATGGAAGTCGAGTACACAGCTTCGTCTCAGAGTCCACTGACTAGAACTCAGCCAACCTACAGCCAAGGAGGCTGGGACACACAGTCTAAGAGCTGTGTGTGCCCAAGAAAAAAAGGTGACAGTTTTAAGGAATGGCTAGCTAGCCAGTCTCTGGGGGAGGGGAGGAAGCAAACAAATTACTACCCAAAACACGATGTTTTAAAAGACAGTTGTAATAACATTTGTAAAAGCATCAGTTCAAGGAGTGACAAGTTTTTATGTATCAGGGAGATCTTGCTTAATTTGGGGACAGGGTTAAGGAAGGGGTGGGTCCCTGAAGGAGTGACCTTCAAGGCGAACACCAAGAATGGATGAGTTGGAGCTGGCTGGGAGGAGAGGGGGTGTAGTGTGAGAGGAGCAAGGAAGGGAATTCCTGACTGTAGGAGCAGCAGTGGACAGTAGCTGGGAAGCAGGAAGAAGCCGAAAGGAGGCTGATGCAGTTGAGGAAGAGGGTGGCATAAGATCCTTCTGGAAGAAGTAGGCAGAGAACTAGTTCACTCAGGACCTTATGGGACCCCCGAGACACATCTTTATGTCTGCCAAAGAGAAGTCAAGTCTATAGACCCTAGGAAGACCTGATTAGACCAACAATCAAGGCTCAAGTCTGAGACTGCCCAATAGAGTTGCACCATGTTGGAACATGATTAATCCAGCCAATTAGCTCTTCCCTGACACACACTCCATTGTCCGTGGTTCTGAAGTATCTTTGCACACAGGACAAGTGACCCCAATCAACAAGTTGGCTACAGAAATAACTAGATATCAGCTAGTGCTGTGTAATGAATCACCACAAGCTTAGTGGTTTAAAACAACACTCATTTATTATCTCGTGGTGTCCACAGATCAGGAGTCCAGACAAGGTTCAGCAGGATTCCTTGCTCGGGGTTTTGTAATTGAGATGTTAACCAAGCTGTGTTCTCATCTGGAGGCTGGACTGGAGAAGAATCACGTCCAAGTTCAGTCAAATTGTTGGAACAATTTAGTTCCTTGCAGTTGTAGGACTGAGGTCCCCACTTTCTCTCTCATTGTTGGCCAGCGGTCACTCTCAGCTTGAAGATGTGCTTGGGTTCTTGCCACAGGGTTCCCTCCATCTTCAAAGCCAGCAAGGACAGGCTGACTCTTTCTCAAGTCGTGAATCTCTCTGGCCTCTGACTTTCTCCATCTCTGACTTCTAGATCCAGAGTTAAAGAGCCTGTGTAATTAACTCAGGCCCACCTGAATCTCTTTTGATTAACTCAAAGTCAATTAAACAAAACCTGCAAAATCCCTTTTGCCATGTAACATAATCATGGGAGTGATATTCTATCATATTCATAGGGAAGGGAATTATATAAGGGCCGGGGTCGTTGGGGTTGGTCTTCACTTCTGCCTACCACATCCAGCAAGTCGTTAAAATACATATTCCTGGACCTCACACCTAGAAATTCCAATGCGATAGGTCTCTGACGGTCCCAAGGCTCACCGTTATTTAAAGCTTTCCAGACGGTTCCAATAGACAGCTCCCTACCAGGTGTGTCACGGGAGCCTGAAATAGTTATAACACATGTTCAGTTTTCTCCAGAAGATCTGAATCAGGGGATGAGACAGGTAAAAGAGAAAAAGCAACAAATGGACAGAATACTTTAAGAGAGAGGGAGAGTTACAGAGACATACTCAAGAGGAAAACACTCAAAAACAAGAAAAGCAGTTCAAAGCCAGTATTAGGTTTTCAGTTTCTAGGTCATTCCCAGAACGTTCAAGCTACCAGGGGGATAAAAGAAATGTAAATGCAAAAGGGAGCAGGATGGGAACAGTCCTGGGGAGGAGCAATGGGGACAGTTATACAACGATATGAATGTACCTAATGTCCTTGAACTGTACGATCAAGATAGTAAATATTTGGTATATTTTACCAGAATAAAGGAAACATTTTTTTTCATGAGAAGAGGTGTATTGAATTACCATGTGGTTGTGTAAAAATGGTAACATATGGGGGCCACATGTTTCAACTGACGTGCCAACGTATATATGTGTTTTCAAGTTTCTGTTTCCATTTGATTTTTAAATTGCTATTTTAAAAAGAAATTATGGTGTGGGCCTTGTAAAAGTAAACTTGTGCCAACCCTGTAACTGGCCATTTCACTTCTAGGTATTTCCCTGAGAATCATGAACACATGTGCGTGGACGGGAGCACAGTGCTGTTTGTAACAGCATTATTCATAATAAGCAAAAACTGGAAACAACCCAAATGTCCATCAACCGGGGAACAGATTTTTAAAGAAAGAAAATTCAACGGAGTAAATTGAATCGTTCACCAGCTGGGCAGCGTCTCTTCCGGGAAAGAGGCACTCTGTGGAGCAGTACAAACAGAAAGCATTTCTGAGCAGGAGAGCGGAGAAAAGACGTTATTAGCGAAACAAAAGAGAAGATAGTTTCAGGGTGTCTTGTATGTTCTGGGGAGGAGGGAGAGGAAATAACAGGGGTCCTTATTCATGCAATACTGCATTAGCACTGGTCAGGACATTTCAGGTTGACTGTTCAAAGGTAACATTTCTGGGGGGTTGAGGCTGCAATCGTGTCTTGGTTTGCTGTCCTGGGGGAGCAAATGACTCCATTCAGGGTCATTGCCCCTGTTCAACAGGATAAGCAAACTATGCTCCATTCATACAGTGAAATGTTACTCAACACTGAAGAAGGAATGAACTGCTGGGGCTGAACTTCGGAAACAATCTTTCAAGTGAAAGAAGCCAGATGCCAAAGGATACACGCTCTATACTTCCATAACTCAGAGGTTCCGGAACAGGCAATGTTTATGAATTGTAACAGGTGTCAGAAAAAGTGTTGTTCTGTGAAGGACGTGTAGGACATGTCTGGAGTGATGGAGATGGTCTAAATCCTGACAGGCATGTGGGTTACCCAGGTGTAAGCATTGCTCAAAGTCATTGTAATGCTATGCTTGTAATTATGTAAATTCTATCTCCATTTTAAAATCCCTGTGATTTGGGGCACCTGGGTGGCTCAGTCGTTAAGCGTCTGCCTTCAGCTCAGGTCATGATCCCAGGACCCTGGGATCCAGCCCCACATCAGACTCCCTGCTCAGTGAGGAGCCTGCTTCTCCCTCTCCCACTCCCCCCGCTTGTGTTCCCTCTCTTGCTGTGTCTCTCTCTGTCAAATAAATAAAATCTTAAAAAAAAAAACCACAAAACCCTGTGATTTGGGTTTCATAATTAACATAATTTATTACGGGCACTCACCAATTTTCTGAGATTGTTAGCTGCTAAAATCTTCTCCTTCTAATGAACAGGTCCCCAAACTATGCTCCTGCCTGAGAAACAAAATGAGGAGTTCACTGAGAAGGAAGTAGTAGACACCAGAGCATAAGCAGCTGGGGTTGTAGGCCAGTAGAACAGACTGGTAAGAGCTCAGCCGAAGCACCAATGGGGGGGGGGGGGCATGTTATAGATGGAATGTGTCCCCAATGTGATGGTAGCTGGAGATGGGCCTCTGGGAAGTGTGATACTGTGTGTAAAATGTATTTATATATATGTAAAATATATATACACGTATACATGTATATGTGTATATATATATTTGGTCTTGTCTGCAGTCCGTGGCACAGAACTCCTAAAATCCTGTAATTTCCTCATTGTTCATAATAAAATAAGCCCCTTTTGAAACTCAACCACACCTGAATTTGTGTTACGAAGTGAATTTTGGAAAGCCCCTAAGGATGGGGGAGCTGATGGCCAGAGGGTTCGCACTTTCAGGGAGGCCCCCTGACGACCTATGTGGGCAGAGGGACTGCAGTTGAGCCCCTCACTACTGGCCATGGATTTAATCAATCATGCTTGCATAACAAAGCCGCCATAAAGGGCTCAGAGCCAAGGGGCCCCGAGAGAGCTTCCGTTGTTGAGCACTAAGCGGTGCTGGGGGCGGGGGCACCCGGACAAGGCCAGAAGCTCCGGGCCCTCCACACTTTGGCCCTTGCATCTCTTCCCGCTGGCTGTTCCTGAGTTCTATCCTCTTATAGTAACCGGGTAATCTAGTTAGTAGACTGTTCTCCTGAGTTCTGTGAGTTCGTGTTAGCAAATTATCAACCCAAGGAGGAGTCATGGGAACCCTCCGCGTACAGCCCTTTGGTCAGAGGCCCAGACATGATTGGCATCTGAAGTCGGGGGCGGTCTCGCGGGACTGAACCCTTAACGTGTGGGATCTCCCCACTAACTCCAGTTAGATGGTGGTGGAATTGAACTGTGGGACACCCAGTGGCGTCTGGGAAATGACCAGCCTGGGGGGGAAACCCACATGTGTGGTGTTGCAAGTGTTCTGTGAATAGAGTAGAAGGAAAGAGGGGGATGGAGGAGGGAGAATGGGGTGAAGGTGGTTAAAAGGGACGAACCTCCAGTTATAAAAATGCTCTGGGGACATAATGCACAGCATGGGGACTATAGCTAACAATTCTATTTTGTATATTTCAAAGTTGCTAAGAATAAATCTTAATTTCTTAGATTAATTCTCATCACAAGGGAAAAAACCTTTTTGTAACCTTTTGTAATGTGACGTGATGGGTGTTAACTAGCCTTATTGTGGTGATCATGTCACCGTATCTGTGTCTATCAGATCTTTGTGTTGTTACATCTCGAATCTACACCATGTTACATGTCAATCATGCCTCAAAGGGAACTGGAGTGGGGGCAGGGAGAAGGAAAGAGTTCTCCTTTAGTGGACATACCTAGAGAAATAGTTTTATTTTAGTCCAGTAGCATAAACAGTGTTTTCCTTTGGGAAGAGATCGGTTTAGATGAATCAGGAGTGTGGAGCCGTCTTGATGAGATTGGTACCCTGATAAGAAAAACACCACAGAGCTTGGTGCCGCTCTTTCTGTCCACCCTGTGAGGACGCAGCAAGCAGGTGGCTATCTGCCAGGCAGGACAGAGGAGAGGCCTCACCGGAAACCAGCCCTGCTGACACCTTGATCTTGAACTTTCCAGCCTCTGGAACGGTGAGAAATAAACACCTGTTGTCTACGCCCCTGGTCTGTGGTATTTCATTATGGCAGCTCCAGCTGGCTAGGACAGCCCTCCCAGAGCCGGACACTAGACCTCAGAAAGGGATCTTTACTCCGAACCTGCATGACACAGAGTCTCTGATAAGCAGAATAACCAGATTCTGAGGTCTAGAGCAGGGCTTCCCAAACCCAGCACTACTGACGTTTGGAGCTGGATCATTCTCTGTGGCGGGGGCGGGGGGCATCTTGGCCACTGCGAGGTGTCAAGCGGCATCCCTGGCCCCCACCCACTCAATGCCAGGAGTTCCCTCCCATGTGGCAACCGTAAATGTCTGCAGACGTTGCCCAGTGTCCCTTGGGGACGGCAGAGTCACCCCCAGGTGAGAACCACTAGTCTACCTAGGTCTGGGAGAAGCGTAACAACAAGCCCTGGGATTACACTGCCTGGGTGCAAGCCTTGAGCCCCCACCTTAGGAAAATTCCTCCAACTGCCGGCCTCAGCTTCTTGGTTGATGAAGTAAGAATAATACCCCCATTGCAGTTTGGCTTATTTACTGCCACACAACAAGCCACCCTAAAAAGTGCTGGCTTTATTTTTCTTAAAATTGTAAGAGTCAGGACTTGAGAAGGGTTGGGGTGGTTTATCTCTCATCCAAGTGGCACCTGCTGGGGCAGCAGTCGCTGGAGAATCCAATTTCAGAGTGACCTCTTCGCTCACAGCTCTGCGCCTTCGTCCCCTCTCTCCTCTGTCCCCTTGCTCTTCTCTGGTCTCTCCCTCCCCGCATGGCAGAGCCAAGGGTCAGTACCTTTATTTGCTAAAAAAAAAATATATATATATATATATATATATATATATATATATATATATTTTTTTTTTAGCAGAGTACCACAATCCGCTTATGAGATGTGATGAAAAAATGGCAAAAATGCAAGCGCACCCATCACCCTTTATGTGGTCCCAAGGGAGAAGAGTCTTGACGTTTGGGATGAATGAGGCTGTCAGCAGGTGGTTATCTTCCTCTGGACCAAGATTCAGCAGCTGAGCCCCCATTTTGCTTGCCTTTATGAAGGGAAATGATATGGTTTCGGTTGGTTGTCAAGCACTATTGAAACAAATAGGATGTGGATTGTAGGAACTTCATTCCTTGTCTCTGGGTCAGAACATACCCCCACATCTGATTTCTTTTTAAAGCTCATAAAGAGGAACATTGATCTTAAAGGAATAAATTGTTTTATCCTTAAGAAAAGAAATCTCATGATGACAAAGGATTTGACCTGGACAAAGTATGACTGTTCGCAGAAAAACAGAAGTCACAAGAAGGTTAAAAATAGTAAATGATGACTGGTTCTGGACAGTCTGAGCTGAAGAGGTGTGCCTGGACAAGGATACTCCACAGTATTGGTTGTGAATCTGAACCCTGAAGGAGTTTAGAACTGGAAATAGAAATTATAGTGTCAGTACTAATGGGATTTCTTAAGTTTGACTTTTAGGGTAAACTTTAAGATGAAGTAAATTATGCTTTTCTGCCCTCCCCCCTTGATAAATTACTAAATATAAATTTAGTAAAAATATTACCAGAAAAAAACTGTAAAAGACTTTGAAATAGACCAAAAAATTATTAGGTGTTTTCAGTGGAAACCTGTATGTTGTTTAAAGAACATCCTTTCGGTTTTTCTGTTTTAAAGCATTTACACCATTTTCTTTGAGCTATTTCATAATCCTGTGAGTTGTAAACAACTGATAGAAATATAAAAGATTCTTGTCTACAGATGTGAAAATAGTTCCGTCCGGTAGAGGGCAATTAATTTTCCTCCATCCCCTATGGAAAAAGCCAGCTTTGCATCTATTTGTAAATTAATTTAGCCATTCTTGATTGACTTATGTACATGTGCTGCTTTAAATTCTCCTTTGAAATAACTGGTTTTACTGGTTTTACTCATTTTACTGGTTTACTCATTAATTAATGTGTTAAATAATATCCTTGACATATGTTCATTTTATGTTTATATAAGTCATTATTTTACCTTTGCAAATTATCTTTTAATAATATGTGATATCTTCTTATGACAGTAAAATGCTAAAACTGTGGCTGGATGTGTGATGACCATAAATGTTCGTGCATTATTTGAACAAATACCTATCTTTCAAAAAAAAAAAAAGAAAAGAAAAAACCATTTCATTCTATTAGAAATCAAAATATTTACCTAGACAGAAAATGCTGACCAGAACAAAATTTTTTTCTGATTCATCCTTGTCTTTTTTTTCTTTTTTAAGATTTTATTTATTTTTTTGAGAGAGAGAGCACTAGAGAGAGAGAGCATGAGTAGGGGGCAAAGGGAGAGGGGAAAGCAGGTTCCCCACTGAGCAGGGAGCCTGATGCGGGGCTCAATCCCAGGACCCTGGGATCAGGACCTGAGCCGAAGGCAGACGCTTACCCGACTGAGCCACCCAGGAGTCGCTGAGTACATCTTTGATCATAAATAAGTTCATGGGGGCGCCTGGGTGGCACAGGGGTTAAGCGTCTGCCTTCGGCTCAGGGAGTGATCCCGGCGTTATGGGATCGAGCCCCACATCAGGCTCCTCCGCTATGAGCCTGCTTCTTCCTCTCCCACTCCCCCTGCTTGTGTTCCTTCTCTCACTGGCTGTCTCTATCTCTGTCGAATAAATAAAATCTTTTTAAAAAATAAATAAATAAATAAATAAATAAATAAATAAATAAATAAGTTCATGGCTGGGTATCAGTAGCAGCATATTCTCCAAGTCTTTTTTTTTTTTTTCCAAAAAAGAAAAACTTCAAACAGTAATATTCATTACCAGGGAATCTCCAAAATATAGGCTGACTCCTCTTCTTCCTTTTTAACAAGTTTAGGTTTTCGAAAATAATAGTTCGTAGAATCAATACCTATGATCGTATTCAAGTACATGCTTCTTTCGAGACCAGGAATTAGCATCAAGTTTCTATTCAATGACATAGCAGATAGCACACAGCATGCGACTACTTCTGAGCAGAAATTTTAAAGTACCAAAATATGGGGGCACCAGGGTGGCTCAGTCTGTTAAGCGTCCGACTCTTGCTTCTATTTCCCTGATGGCAAGTGAGGTCGAGCACATTTTCCTGTACCTGTCGGCCATTTATCTCTCTTCTTTGGAAAAAATCTATTCAGGTCCTTTGCCCATTTTTTTTTAAAGATTTTATTTATTTATTTGACAGAGATAGAGACAGCCAGCGAAATTCGCTTTCGCTGCCTTTGCTTTTGGAGTTGGTTCCAAAAAAATCATCACCAATACCTATGTCAAGGAGCTTACTGCCTGTTTTCTTCTAGAAGTTTTATGGTTTCAGGTCTTACATTCAAGTCTTTAATCCATTTTGAGTTAATTTTTGTGTATGGTGTAAGATAGTGGTCCAGTTTCTTTCTTTCCCATGTGGCTGTCCAGTTTTCCCAAAATCATTTATTGAAAAGACTGTTCTTTCCCCCATTGCATACTCTTGCCTCATTTGTCATGAATGAATTGCCCGTATATGCACGGGTTTATTTACGGACTCTCTATTCTGTTTCATTGATTTGTGTCTGCTTTTATGCCAATACCATTCTGTTTTGATTACTTGTAATGTCCTTGTCTGGCTTTGGTGTCAAGGTAATACTGACCCCATAAAATGAATTCAGGAGAGTTGACTCCTATTATTTGGAAGAGTTTGACAAGGACTGAAAATTTTTCTTCAAATGTATGGAAGAATTAACCAATGAAGCCATCTGGTCCTGAACTTTTGTTTGTTTGAAGACTTTTGATTACCGGTTAATTTCCTTACTAGTCACTGGCCTGTTTAGATTTTCTATTTCTTCATGATTTAATCTCAGCAGATTATCTATGCCTAGGAATGTATCCATTTCTTCTAACTTTTCCAATCTACAGCCACTTTGCTGCATCCCATAAGTTTTGGTATATGACATTTCCATCTTCATTTGCTTCATGGTATGTTTTCATTTCCCTTTCCATTTCTTCTTTGCCCTATTGATTGTTCAGGAGTGTATTGATTAATTTCCATGTATTTATGACTGTTTTCCATTTTCCTCCTGTTATTGATTACTGGTTTCATATCACTGTGGTTAGAGAAGATACTTGATATGATTCCAATCTTCTTAAATTTGGTGAGACTTGCTTTGTGACCTAATATATGATCTATCCTGAAGAACGTCCCATGTCTACTTAAGGTTGTGTATTCTGCCGGTGTTGGATGAAATGTCCTATAGAGCCTGCTGGGTCCATTCAACCTAAAGTACAGTTCAAGTCCAGTGTTTCCTTACTGATTTTCTGCCTGGCTAATCTACCTTCCGTTGAAGTGGGGTATCGAAGTCCCCTACTGTCATTGGATTACTGTTTATTTCTCCCTTCAGATTTTCCAATACTTGCAAAACATATTTTGGTGTTCCCGTGTTGAATGTATATATATATTTGTTATATCCTCTTGATGAATTGACTCCTTTATCATTATATAATGACCTTCTTTGTCTCTTGTTACACTTTTTGCTTAAAGTCTATTTTGTCTGATAAAAGTACAGTTGCCCCTGCTGTCTTTTGGTTTCCATTAGCGTGGAATATCTTCTTCCATCCCTTCACTTTGAGCCTTTGCATGTTCTTAAAGCTGGCGTGTGTCTCTTATAGGCAACACATAGTTGTGTCTTGTTTGTTTGGGGTTTTTATCCATTCATCCACTCTATGTCTTTTTATTTACTTTTTTTTTTTTTTTAATGTAGGCTCCACGCATGGGGCTTGAACTCACCACCCTGAAATCAAGAGTCACATGTTCTACCGACTGAGCCTGTCAGGTGTCCCGACTCTATGTCTTTTGATTGAAGAATTTAATCCATTCACAGTTAAAGTAACCATTGATAGGTAAGAACATGGTATTGCCATCTTATTAATTGTGTTCTGGCTGTTTTGTAGCTCCTTTGTTCCTTTCTTCCTGTCTTGCTCCCTTCCTTTTTGATTTGACGATTTTCCATAGTGATATGCTTTGATTCTTTTCTCTTTATCTTTTTTGTATCTACTATCAGTTTTGGCCTTGTGGTTATAATGAGGCTTACATAAGACCTCTCATAGTTAAAACAGTCTGTGTTCAGTTGATCACAGCTTAACTTCAATCACATAAAAAACTACCCTCTTACTTCTCCCTTACTGTATTTATGTTTCTTTGGGTTAATTACTGAAGCATTATTGTGTTTCTTGGAGGTGTCTCATTTCCTTGATTTTTTTTCATGTTCCTTGAAGTCTTGCATTTGCTGTCTTCACATTTGAAGAATGAGTCATGTCTTCCAGTCCTTCCTGATTGGCTGCAGGAAAGAGATGATGTCATCAGTCAGCCCTGCTGGAGATTCTAAGGCCCTCAGACCTTCCTTGTGGATGCACCCATTGCACACTTCCTGTTCCCTCTTGGGGAGAATTCTTAAGATTGTAGGACTTCTCTGGATCCTACAAAGCCAGGCAGGTGCTGAGAGCCTCTTGTTTGCTTTCCCCATGGTGGAACTCTGAAACGCTCAATTTTGTATGTTTCCTCCTTACCCACCCATATTTGTTGAGCACTTAATGTTTCAGACACTGTTCTCAACGCCTGGGATTCACTAGCAAATTTCAACGAACAGAAACTCTTGTTATCATGAAGCTTACACTTTGGCAAGTCAAAGGCCGGTGTCTCTCACCTGCATCTCGTCCTGCATACCAGACTCTACCGCTTCCTGGAACAAGAAGCCTTCCCTGGTTACTAAAGATGCAAATTGTTATTAAATCCTCCTCAGAAGCCATCAGAGTGGTATGGCAGATGGTGTGTTCCAAAGATGACTGTCCTAACATCTCCCATCCCAGTGGGCCTTTCTGCAATTGGAACTTGCCCTTCCAAAGTCACTTTCTCTACCTCCTTAAATTTGGGTGGGCCCTGAGGAAACAATGGCACATGACAGGAGTGCCCCTCAGGTATAGTGTTGAACGGTCCTGGCGGCCTCCACACCCTGCCTCTTGGAATCCAGCTGCCGTGTGAGCCTGCCATGCTGGGAGAAGCCCAAGCCACATAGAAAAGACAAGGGTACGCGCTGACTGGATAGTCCTGAATGAGCTGTGAATGAACAACCTTCCAGATGATTCCAGCTCCCGGTTATTCATCTCCAACCATTTGAATCTTCCCAGTTGAGCCCGAGGCATTGTGGAGAAGAAAGTAAGTCATTTTTCCTGTACTCTGCCCCGATTCCTGACCCACTAAAGCCATGAACATAATAAAATAGTTATTGTTTTGTGCCACTAAGTTTGAGGCATTTATTACACATCATTGGATAACTGGTACACGCTGCAGACACAATAAAATAGGGTCAGTAATAAATAGTGAATTGGCAGGGGTACTCTTTTTAATGGAGTGTCAGGTAAGGAGATGGCTTTGGAGTTGAGCACCGAATGATGAAAAAGAATCTGCATGGGAAGATCTGGAAGAGGAGGTTTCCAGCAGGAGGAACAGCCAGAGCAAAGGCCCTGAGGCAGGACTGTGCCTGGCATGCATAGCAACAGCTAGGAGGCCTGTTGTGGCTGGAACAGAGTGAGGGGGCAGACTGGAGACCATGCGTTAGGGGAGGTGACAGGAGCACATTGGGTAGGATCTCATGGGCCGATGTGAGCAGCTGGGGGTTTTTGGTCGTGGTTAATAGAAAGCCACTTGAGGTCATTGAAGTGGCACCAACTCCCAATCAGTGCAGCCACATTTCTCTGCATCTGTCTGGCCCCACAACCACCACCCCTACCTGAACCAATCAGATCTTTCTCCTAGGAGCCTCCACCAGCTTCCCAGTCACATTCCTGCTTCCAATTTCCACACCACCATCTTAGCTTAAAACTTTGCACTGACCTGACACTGATGGCAGAAAAATGTTCAAACCTCTATATCTATACATGAGGCCTTCATGGTTTCTCTAACTCACTCCCTACCACTGTCCACCTCATTACTCCCCTCTAACCACATTGGTCCCCCGGGGCCCAAACATACCCGTACTGTTCCCACCTCAGGGCCTTTGCACCTGCTGTGTCCTCTGTCTGGAATGTCTTCCTCCCAGATATTCCCACGGCTGGATTTTTGTCATCATTGGAATCTCAGCATGTGTATTGCCGTCTAAGAGAAGGTAACTGTGACCACCGCTTAAAAATAGACCTCCTTCACTCTCTAGAACATCTTCCATGTATTTCTTTCATAACATTCGTCATGGTTAATTTTATATGTCAACTTGGCTAGGCCACAGTACACAGATATTTGGCCACAGATCAGTCTAAATGTTGCTGTGAAGTTTTTTTTTTTAAGATGGTTAATTTTTAAATTAGTAAACTCTGAATAAAGCATATTACACCCCTCCTATAATGTGGGTGGGTCTTATCCGATCAGTTGAAGGCCTTAAGAGAAAAAGACTGAGGTCCCCCAGAGGAAGAAGGAATTCGGCCTCGAGAATGCTTTCAGATTTAAGACTGCAACTTCAGCTCTTCCCTGGGTCTCCAGCCTGCTGGCCTACCCTGCACATTTCAGACTTGCAAAATCCCACAACTGTGTAAGCCAATTCCTCAAAATAAATCTCTCTACACATAGATGCACAACCTATTGGTTCTGTTTCTCTGGAGAAGTCTGACTAATATAGCATTTATACCATCTTAAATTATTATATTTAGGGGTGATCTAGAAGAGAGATCAGCAATATTTTCTCTAAAGTTCCAGATGGTAAATATTTTAGGTGTCACAGGCCATACGGTCTTCATCACAGCTACTCATCTCTACTCCTAGACAACTGTAGACAATACATAAACAAACGACCGTGGCCACGGTCCAGTAAGACGTCACTTGCAAAAACGATATAGGCTACAGAGCTTGCTGACCCCTGATCTAGAATATAAGCAGAACCCAAGCCCCTCTTCCTTACCCTGTATCCCCAGCCCCTAGAAACATGCTGGCACATTAAACACCTCTAGTAAATATTTGTTGAATACATAAATGAGCAAACGAAAGAGTTTTGTCTAATCTTACTCTGCTTAATCAATTCTTTGCATTCTAATGACTCTGAACTTTATTCAGCACCAATATTTAATCTTTAATATCTCCCTGGAAGCTTGATAATGGAGGTTTTTGGGTTTTTTTTAAAGATTTTATTTATTTATTTGACAGAGAGAGAGACAGCCAGCGAGAGAGGGAGCACAGTCATGGGGAGTGGGAGAGGGAGAAGCAGGCTCCCAGCGGAGGAGCCTGATGTGGGGCTCGATCCCATAATGCCGGGATCACGCCCTGAGCCAAAGGCAGATGCTTAACGACTGAGCCACCCAGGCGCCCCGATAATGGAGGGTTTTAATCAAGTCTGAGGGAGTGTTCTTACAGATTTTATTATTCATGTATTTAAATATCCTTTAATCTAAAATTTGTTAAAGCCTTTCTAGGGAAATCATTCAGACTGACTCTGGAGTCTTTTATTTGTTCTGTTAGTTCTTCTCCTTCACATGTTCATTATTTTCTGCTGATGTGCAGTTCAAGGTGTCTCCCGTGGCTTTGATTTTGGTCCCATGCTTGGTGATCCTTAGTTGTCTATTCAGCTTTGAGTCTGAAATTCCAATTCTCCCTGGGGCGACCAGCGGGCTCAGTCGGTAGAGCACGTGACTCTTGATCTCAGGGCCATGGACTCGAGCCCCACGTCGGGGGGTAGAGATGACTTAAAAATTAATAGAAAAACTTTTAAAAAATAGAAAATTCCAGTTCTCCTGCCTGTTCTATTTGCTCCAACTTGACTCAGGAGAGGAGCGCTGGTCACTTGATACGTTACATTCACTGATTTAGCCTAAGGGCAAGTCATAGCATTAGATTTGCTCAGTATGTGGATCAGAAGAGAGCCCAGAGCCAACCCAGCTAGCTCCCATGTCCGTCTGTCTGTCTGTCGGCCTGCCTGCTTTCTTTCTTTCCTTTTCTCTTCTTCTCTTTCTCTCTTTCTTGAGTATAGTTGACAGTGTTACACTGGTTTCGGAGGTACGACACAGTGATTGAACAAGTCTCTACATTATACTCTTCTCAGCCCAAAGAATAGCCACCATCTGTCACCATACGATGCCACTACATGCCATTGACTATATTCCTTCTGCTGTGCCTTTCATTCCCACAACTTATTCATTCCATAACTGAAAACCTGTATCTCCCACTCCTCTCCCCCCATTTTGCCCATCCTCCCACCCTGTTATGTTTCTTTCTAAGTAATCACCTTGATAAATACCCCCACAACTTCCTCTAATTACTTGAATCTACTCACACCACATTTGGAATTTCCTAGAACTGCCCCAGTCTTTGAGGTTCTGGTTTCCTCCGGTTTTGTTTCTTAATAATCCTGATCTTGTCTGACTCATCTTAAATAAATACTTGCAACCTATACTCCCATACAAGGGCAAGGGGCGAGCAGATGCTAAAGCAGATGAGGCAAAGTGTTAACAATCGATGCATTTGGATAAAGGACATGGGGGTGTTCTTTGCACCCTTTTTATTCGTGTAACTTTTCTTGAACTTTGAAATTATTTCAAAATATTAACTTTTTTTTAAAGATTTTATTTATTTATTTGACAGAGAGAGAGACAGCCAGCGAGAGAGGGCACACAAGCAGAGGGAGTGGGAGAGGAAGAAGCAGGCTTCCAGCGGAGGAGCCTGATGTGGGGCTCGATCCCAGAACTCCGGGATCACACCCTGAGCCAAAGGCAGATGCTTAACCACTGTGCCACCCAGGCGCCCCTCAAAATATTAACTTTTTTGAAAGAAGCTGCCTGCAGAGGCAATCTCAAATTCTTCACTTGTCGTTGATTTTTCAAGCCACTCCGATACAACTTGATTCATTCATGCCCCTTCTGAGGATTCAAAAACTTGGGAATATTTTTGGTTCTCATCTTAACTGACTCTCAGCGGTATCAGGTATCACTGACCACTACTTCCTCCTTGAAACAGATTCCTTAGGATCTTGATTTTCCTCTTTCCTGTTTGGCTGTTTATCTCAGGCTTTCGTGCACAACTGACTTCCTACTGAACCCTTGTATAGCGAACTTCCTCAGCGCTTGATCTTAGACCCTCTTACTTTTTATTCTAAGAGATTTCTTCCTTACCCAAAACATCCTTTATATAAATATACCAACAACTCTTACAATGCTCTCCCAGCCAAAGAGCTTGCATGACCACAGAATCGACTCAGTATTCCCATGTGACCATTTCAGGGGCACCTGGAAATTCCGCACATCCCAAAGTGACCCATGAGCTTCCAGGGTTTCCAAATCCCTAAGCACTTCTGTCTATCCAGTTGCATGAGTCAAAAGTCTTGGCTTCTCTATCTCCTCTCTCTCACCCCTTTCAAAGTTTTGCCAATGCCTGTTCTTTTTATTGTCTGTCTCATATGCATACATTGCTTCTCCATCTTCAAAGCTAGCACTCTGTCCAGAACTTCCTACTCTCTCTCAGCTGAGTAATTCCATGGGCATCCTCCCCCCACCCACACACACTCTCTCTCTCTCTCTCTCTCAAATAAATAAATAAATAAATAAATCTTTTTTTAAAATACTGTATTGTGGGGCGCCTGGGTGGCTCAGTCATTAAGCATCTGCCTTCGGCTCTGGGTGTGAGCCCGGGGTCCTGGGATCGAGTCCCACATCAGGCTCCTCCGCTAGGAGCCTGCTTCTTCCTCTCCCACTCCCCCTGCTTGTGTTCCTTCTCTCGCTGGCTGCCTCTCTCTCTGTCAAATGAATAAATAAAATCTTTAAAAAAAAATACTGTATTGTGCACTTAAAATGTTGTTAAGAGGGTAGATCTCATCTTAAGTGTTCTTCTTTTTTTAAGACTTTTTTTTATTTGAGAGAGAGCATGGTGGGGAGGGGTGCAGAGGGAGAGGAGAAGCAGACTCCCCACTTAGCAGGGAGCCCCATATGAGGTTCGATCCCAGGACCCTGGGGCCGTGACCTGAGCTGAAGGCAGAGGCTTAATGACTGAGCCACTCAGGCGCCCCCTCATGTTAAGTATTCTTAACACTATTTTTAAAATGCTCTGCAGATCTGTCTCCACTCCTTCCTCACCACCCTGCTCCCAGCACACACGTAGGCACACAAGAAGCTGGTACAAGGCTTCGGGCTCTTCCACTCAGCTCCCACTGGAGACTCACCTGACAGCGCTGCTTTGCGGGGAGTGGGTGGGGGTCTCTGTTCGTCCCCATCCTGGGTAGCAGGAGTTTCCTGGGCAGACAGCCAGAGCCCATGGATTGCAAGAGAGGGACAAGAACCAGCCTTGACTCTTCGCAGAGAGGTGGGAAATCCAGCTTGAAAAGTCTGAGGAAACTAGACAAGAAACACCCCCCCCAAGGGGTACTCCCACTGCGATGGTGTGAGCAGGCCATCCCCATTTGTGACATCCCACCTCTTGTAAACGGTCCTGATTCACATCCCAGTCCCTCATACAATTTCACAGTCCCTGATCTCAAGCCCTAGACACCAAATATGTTTTGGAATCCAGAACTGACACTGGTAATATGACATAAATATATGCCTTTGATCACACCCCGGATACTGGGCTCCTGAACCCTAGAAAATTCCTAAGTGATGAGAACACTAAGAGCATCTTTTGTTCTAATGAGGTGACTCTGGTTGGGCTCCTGGATGGCTCTTGGGTGGGGGCTGGTCACCAGAAAGACCAAGCCACGATTAGAAGCTTAGAATTTTCCATCCCACCCCCAACCTCCAGATAGGGGAAAGAGGCTAGAAACAGTGTTTATGGTTGATCATGACTACGTGAGGAAGCGTCCACAGCATCCCAATAGTAGAGGTTTTGGGGAGTTTCCAGGTTGGCGAACACAACCACACAAGGAGGGTGACACATCCCAGCTCCACAGGGACAGAAGCTCCTGCACTCAGGGTCTTTCCAGACCTCTTCATCTGGTGTTAACTCTGCAGCCCTTATCATATCCTTTAATAAACTGGCAAACGTGTTTCCCTAAATTCTGGGAGCAGCTCTAGCAAATTAATCAAGCCCAAGGAAGAGATCATTGCAACCTGCAACCTAGCACTGGTTGTTCAGAGGCACAGGTGACAACTTAGATCTGTGACCAGCATTTGAAGCGAGGAATGGGGAAGACGGTCTTGTGGAAACTGAGCACTTAACCTGTGGGATCCGATGCTCTCTCTGGGTAGAGAGTGTCAGAGTTGAGTTGGATTCTTGGACACCTTGCTGGTGGCTGAAAATTGCTTGCTGATGTTGGGAAATGCCTCCACAGATTCGGCGACCAGAAGAGACAGAAGTGAGGTGTTTTCTGTGAGTAATAAAGCAGACTCGTATACCATATATATATTACTTACATATATTACATCATTAAGTATGTATTAAAGGGTCTCATACTAAATTACACACACATATATATGGGATATATATATCCCATACATTCTGGGACAGCCCCCAATAATCAAGCATATTAACATCCTTATTATATGCATATTTCAGCTGAAGAATACATAAAGAACATAAACACCCTCACATGGGTTCAGTCCATTCAGGCTGCTAAAGGAGCTGTGAAAATTTTTCTGTTTGCGGATTTTATGGTTCTGGATGCAGGATTATGTATCTGGAATTGTCCTTATAACACCACATCTTTCCAAAATTGCCTCTCTAACTTTGTAACCCCCATCCTGGCAAGAGTGTATTTATGACATCACAGATGTGTCGTTGTAACTGCTCTCCTTTGAACCGTTGTTTCTTTGTTACGAGCCCCCGGGGACACTGTAGAATTCTATGTGTATGTTGGCATGAAATGTACTGAGTGCTTACCGGCAGCCTGGTGCTGCGCGTTGGGCGTGTATTAAATGCATCAACTCCCGTAACCCTCTGTATCCGTCAGCTGGGGCTGTCACAGCGCAGTACCACGAACTGGGTGCCTTAAACAAGATGTTTATTCGCTCACAGTTTTGGAGGCCAAGAGTCCAAAATCAAAGTGTTGTCAGGATTGGTTATTTCTGAGGCTGCAAGGGAGGGGTCTGCTCCAGGTCCGACCCTCCTTGGTTTGTAGATATCCATCTTCACGATCACATGGCATTTTCTATGTGTGTGCACACACATGCCTATCTCCAAATTTCCAAGGACGCTGATCATATTGGATTAGGGCCCAGCCTAATGACCTCATTTGAACATAATTACTTCTTCTGTAAAGACTCTATTTCCAAATACAGTCACATTTTGAGGTCTTGGGGGTTACCGCTTCCACATATGAATCTGGGGGGGGCACACAATTCAGCCCAAACTTTTCTGTATTCTATGAGGTCACTTGGAAGTGACTGGGGGGGGGGCACCTGGGTGGCTCAGTCAGTTGGGCATCTGCCTTCAGCTTGGGTCATGATTCTGAAGTCCTGGGATCAAGTCCCTCATCAGGCTCCCTTTCCCTCTGCCTGCCACCCTATCTGCTTGTGCTCTCTCTCTGTCAAATACATAAATAAATAAATCTTAAAAAAAAAAAAAAGAGGAAGTGACCAGGGTTCGAGGTTATTGGCTGTGTGACATTGGGCTAACCTCCCTGGGCCTTAGTTTCTTTGCCTATAAAATGCGAATGAAAATAAAATAGTACCTTCCTGTTGGAGTCTTTGTAAAGCAATTAGTGCCTAGGACCAGTAAGCATCAATAAACATCAGATGTAGTTCTGTCACTGTTGTAGAATTCCATCTGTATATCTTGGGTCTTGGTAACATCCTATGACATTATGGGGCCCAAGCATCCTTGCTGTGGGACACTCCCAAAACCATATAACCCAGGAAGCGGGACAGACTCTCAGATACCAAAACTACCAAGAAACGCACCAACAGCCTTGAGAGCCTGCATCCTTGGACAGCATGGAACAGAACCCACCCCAGAAGGAAATTCATGGAAGGACACTCAAGTTTCTCATGGCCCCCAAGGACAGATACTAAATGTAGTGGGTTGAATAGTGTCCCGCCCCCCCCCAAAAAATGTTTTTCATGCCCTTCCTGGAACCCCAGAATATGACCTTATTTGGAAATAGGGTCCTTGCAGATATAACTAGTTAAATTAAGATGAGGTTATCCTGGAGTAGTGTGAGCCATATATCCAATAGGTGCAATGTCCTTATAGGAAGAGTAGAAGAGAAACAGATGAGACACACAGAAGGAAAACAGACATGCCACAAGGGAGGCAGAGATGGTGGTAATGCAGAAGCCAGGAAAGGAACGCCATCCACCAGAAGCTGGAAGAGGCAGGGAAGAATTCTTCCCTAGAGCCTTTGGAGAGAGCATGGCCCTGCCAACACCTTGATTTTGGACTTCTGGCCTCCAGGACTGGTGGAAAATTATCTGGTGCTCTAAGCCACCCAGTTTATGGAACTTTGTTTTTGGTTTGTTTTAAGAAAGCTCCACGCCCAGCTTGGAGCCCAAGGTGGGGCTTGAACTCACGACCCTGATATCAACCCCTGGGCTGAGGTCGAGTCAGTGGCCCAACCCACTGAGCCACCCAGGTGCCCCTACCGTACTTTGTTAGAGCAACCCTAGGAAACTAATCCACTAGGGCATTCCACGTCACCAGGAAGAGACTAGTAGCTCCTCTGTCTCTCTAGGGCTTTATGGTCTCATCTGTGAATCCCCACACATCTTCCTCCTCCCCTTCCCCCCCTTCCCTCCCCCCCCCCCGCACCCCGCCCCGCACACGCTTCCCTCCATGCTTCTCTCACATACAGCTTCCAAATCCTGACCAGGACGGTTGGTAGAGCCAGGACTGCCCCTGTTCCTGTGGAGGAGATATGATTGGCCCAGCTTGAGTCATGTGTCCGCCCTGGCCCAATCAGCTGCGTGGGAGGACTGGCATCACCTGGTGCTATTCAAATAGGCAAGAACTAGGTTAGCCTGTTGCTGGCCCCTGGACCGAGTGTTCTGGGGAGCACCCTTCCCCCGCCAACCCTGGAGGTGAACCAAGTGGAAGGTTTTGGATGGCAAGGGCCATCCTAGAAGTCCAGAGCAAGCATGTAGCAATGGGGGCGGGGAGTAACAGTCATTTGCCAATATGTGAACCGGCCTGAAGCCATCTTGGACAAATGGCCACGAAGACATCTCTGACCTGAAGCCTTCGTAAGCACAGCACCCCCCCACACACCCTTTCCCTTTTACTTAACCACATCCTTGAGTATCTTGGGTCCTTGATCTGCTCTGGAGACATGACTGTGACACACCTATTCTCAAACAGTCTCCTTCTGAGTGCCCCCCCACCCCCGTATGGACTCCCAGCCTCTAGCAGGTCTGACGGGGGGAGGGGGTTTCAGGGATCTGCTCCTCTTGCAGCCACTCAAAACAGGCTTCTGTCTGTAAGTCCCCTTAATAAACCATGTCTCATCAAGCTGCCCTTGTAGGCCTTTTTCTTCCATCTTACAGCTCCTGAAGATTTGCCATTTTGCACATACTTCCTTTTCATGCGACACCCAACTAGTATGGAACAGTTTATTTTTTGTGGGCTTTTTAAAGTTTATTTATTTTATTATTATTATTTTTTTAGTAATCTCGACACCCAACATGGGGCTTGAACTTACAACCCCAAGATCAAGGGCCACACGCTCTTCTAACTGGGCCAGCCAGGCACCCCTAGAACTAGGTCAATAATTTAATTCCTAATCAGGGTGATGCTCACAGGTGTCAGCTCAATGCCAGTCCTGCCCACTCAGGAGGGATTCTTTGAGAAAGGGTAGAGATGGGTCAGGCAAACAACATTCACTTCCACGTCCGCATCTTCACTGCCCGTCCCACACCCTTGTGTCTGGCCAGTGTGGGCCACTCTCCCCCCTCTGCCTCCCTCATTCCCATCCCTCCTCCTAAGACCTATCTACGTCCCCTGCTCTATGGAGACTTCTCTGCCCACCCTAGCTTCTCTTGTCCTGTGTAAGAAGCCAAGACCCAGCTGGTTTATAGGGACCAGCAGTCAGATCTGCATGGTGGAGAAATTACGGCACTGGGGGGACTGGCTGGGCTGGAGACAGTGTACTAGCAAATGTCTAACAACCGGCTCTCCAGAGGGGCAAAAATGAGGATGTGCGTTTATTACAAATTTGGCTGGCAAAAATGTGCAGCATATATCTACAAAAAATGTATTAAAATACTCTTTTATGGGGGCACCTGGGTGGCTCAGTCGTTAAGCGTCTGCCTTCAGCTCAGGGCGTGATCCCAGAGTACTGGGATCGAGCCCCACATCGGCTCCTCCGCTGGGAGCCTGCTTCTTCCTCTCCCACTCCCCCTGCCTGTGTTCCCTCTCTCGCTGGCTGTCTCTCTCTGTCAAATAAATAAATAAAATCATAAATAAATAAATAAATAAATACTCTTTTTTTTTTTAATTATTTAGTTATTTGAGAGAGAGAGAGAGCACGTGAGCACGTGCACATGAGCTGGGGGAGGAGCAGAGGGAGAGAGAATCCCAAGCAGACTCCCCACTGAGTGCACAGCCCACACAGATCCCACACTCCTGAGATCATGACCTGAGCTGAACTCAAGAGCCAGATGTTGGGGCGCCTGGGTGGCTCAGTTAAGCGTCTGCCTTTGGCTCAGGGCATAATCCCAGGGTCCTGGGATCGAGCACCGCATAGGGCTCCCCACTCCGCTGGGAGCCTGCTTCTTCCTCTCCCACTCCCCCTGCTTGTGTTCCCTCTCTGGCTGGCTGTGTCTCTCTCTGTCAAATAAATAAATAAAATCTTAAAAAAAAAGAGTCAGATGTTTAACCAACTGAGCCACCCAGGTGCCCCTGTAAAATACTCTCCATTGCAAATTGCATAGTCAATGCTTACAGAATGCAGTCTTTGATTTTTCCCAGGCTTGTACACATAGCCTCGTATGGCTCCAAGTGACAAGGCTGGTATGTTCCTTTAAAGACTAAAATGAACTGGAACAACAAAGATGTCCCCACTTCACTTGCTTGTCAGTCATCTTGAGCAACTTCTTTGCTAAATCAGATTGTCTGAAAGCACAAGACAAATACTTCCTCAATTTCTCATGTGCTATTCACAACGTCACGGCTCAAGACAAGACACACTTTCGAGTTTAATCTGCATGTTTAATCCACACTTTCTCCATCACTGTCTTAAATAGGTGATCTGCACACAGTACGTGAAACCAACCCGAAGCATTTGCAGACACCCATGGCCAATTTTAAGTTACCAGCCTGAGGTCACCGAACAAGCGAGGTCCTGCATGATGGCATTTACACAGTACTTCCTCCGTGCAGATTCAAGTGGGTCACGTCACCGGCAGAGAGAATGACAACACGGGGACCAAGTCCCGAAAGCATAAGGTCGTTATTTCTCAAATAAGATACCTCGCGCTGTCTGGCATACAGTCGGGGTTCAATACTTCGTGGTCAGTCGGTTTGTAAGTATTAGATCAGCCAGTGCCACGCACCATCGCACACTCTCCCACACGGTCCCGTCACACAGGGTCACACACAGTCACAGTCCTAGTGCCAAGCGGGTATGCCTGATGGCCAGCCTGGCCAAAGCTGGGCTGTCTGTCTGTCTTGTTCCCAGGTTGTGTCCCCAACACCAAAACAGCGCCTGGCACACAGGAGATGCTCGGAACCACTTGCGTGAATGAAGCTCGCACAGCATAGTCGCAGGGACCCCCGAAGACGAGCCCCCTTGAATGCCAGCGCACGGCTGGGGATGAGTCTTTATTTCTCATATATTAACATAAATAAAGATTTTCTTTTTATCTGTTTTGTTTGCTGACATTTCGCCAGCCCTGTACAGGGCCCTGCATACAGCAGATGTTCAATAAATATAAATGGAATGGATTAATATAAAGTACACTGTTGAGCCCGGCTCAGAATAAATACCAGAAGTTCGACTTAGGGCAAGAATGGGAGAGTGACTTGGAGAGTCCTCGAGGAGGGGGTCAGCAGCGGGGACCCCTGCCAAGCCAGGTGAGGTAGAGTCGCCAGGGCTTCCATCACCAAGAGCCCCAAAGAAAGAAGGCAGCATTCAGTCTCGGTCCAGGGACGGGGACCCAGTGGGCCATGATGAGGGGAGTCCAGTGGGGACTTTGGTGGCCACTCTGAAGAGGCCCAAGATCGTGGCCCCCTGCGCGAGCTGCCAGGTGAGGTGCACCCCAGCCTCAGCCCGCAGGTGAACACCCAGGCGCTGGCCGGCGCGCAGGTGCAGTAGGCTGCCCCGGAAACCGGCTGCCGAGTCCCGGGCCTCTGAGGATGGAGGAGGCAGGTCCAAGGTCAGAGCCAGGGCTTCCACCCCGACACCAAGAGGCTGCAGGTGCAGGGCTGCGGAGATGGAGCCGGAGCCTTTGCTGGGCACCACCCGCTGCAGCTTCAGGTGCAAGAAAACATAGTAGACCCCGGGTTCTGCCACCGTCAGCTCCCGACTGTGCTGGTCGTAACTCAGGCCCGGCCCCAGGAACACGCCCGCCAGGCCCGGGTCACTGTACCAGCGCAGGGGCCCTTCGGTCAGCTGTACTGAGGGAGGAAAAAGAGGGGGAGGTTCCTTGAGTGTGGCTGTGGAGCAGGGGGGGGGCAGCCCTGGGGACGGGTGCTGGGGTGCTGGGGCTCTGAGCTGGAGAGGGACAGAGGAAGGAAGAGGTTTCCAGGAGGAGGTGAAGTTGGTGAGGGAAGGGAGGAAGGGAGAACAGGACTCCGAGGGAGGGGAGGGTGGGGAGGACAGTCTTGAGGAGGGAGAGTGAGGGTGCAGGGTGGGAAAAGCAGAAGGAAGCTTGAGGAGGGGATACAACGCCAAAGGTGGCAGTCTGACTGGGGAGAGCATGGTGGGGAGGGAAGGAAGGGGGTGGGGAGGGAAGGAAGGGGGTTGGCAGGGAGGTGAGGGGAATGGGGGAGGTGGCACAGCCTGGAGGGGACTCAGCAGAGACAGAGGGGGTGGAAGGGAGAGTGTCAGGAAGGGGGAGAAGACAGAAGGGAAGCGGTGGGGAGGGGAGAGTGGGGAAGGAGAGGAAGAAGAAGGGAGGGGGAAGGGATGGGGAGGAGTGAGGAAGGGGCAGGATGAGGGGAAGGGAGGGGAGAGGATAGGGAGGAAGAGTCTGGAAGGGGAAAGGAGTTCGAAGGAGATCTCCAGAAGGAGGGAAGGTGGGGGGGACGTGGGTGAGGAGTGAGGGCCCGGACCTCCCAGAGCCCAGCATTAGAGACAAGAGCAGGTGGGATCTGTGGGATCAAGCCCCAGGTCTGGGGGCGGGGAGGGGGCGGAGGGAGCCTGATGTAGGTACATTTGGTGTCAGAGGAGGAAAATCCGGCACCATGAGAGGGTCATGGGAAGGTCAGGAAGACAGTGGAGGTTCAAAGAGGTGAGGGGACAGCTTTTAGAGAGAAGGAGAAGAGGGTCAGATGGAGGAAGAGGAGGCCTCCCTGTCCCGGGGTTCCTCCGCCTTGTTGCCACCCCCGCCCGGTGCGCCCAAGGGGAATGACCTCGGGACACTTACCATCTCGGGCCACCAGCTGCGCGAACACGCCCTGCGGAGAGAGGAAAGGCGGAAAATGGGTGGAGGCTCCCGGTCCTGCTGCGCCGCCCCCTGGAAAGCGAGGGTTCCGGGGGTCTGTGCGGTCCTTAGACCTCGCACGTGCTGCAGATGAATACACCAGCATCCACGCGCACCCAGAGCTGGTGGTTCAACCTGCCCCAACCCCTGGGGTCTGCAAGGACAGAACCTCGAAATTCAGCAGAGAAAAGAGGAGCGATTCCCTCCAAGGGCCCTTGGGAAGGAAACGGGGCGACCCCAAGGGCCTGGGAGAAAAGCGAGGTTTTCCGGAAGTCAGGAAAGAACGTGAGTCCCCTTTACGGTTGGAGATAATAGACCTCAGGGTCCGCGATGGAGAAAGGGTTACCCTCTGGGGCCCGGAACGCAGATGGAGCCTCACGGGGGTGCCCCCCGAAGTCCTGGATAAAGAAGGGGTGCTCTCGGGGGTCCGGGTGGGAGAAGGGGTTCCGGGCGCATCTCACCTGCGGAGAGTCGGGGAGGCGGGCGCCGGCGTCGGGCAGGTCCTCGGGGAGCCCGGGGAGCCGGGGGCCGGGCGCGGCGGGGGCCCGGGGTGCGTCCCAGGCGCGGAGCGCGCAGAAGGCGCAGACGCCGGTGAGCAGCAGCAACGCGGCGCTCAGGGCCCAGGGCAGCGGGCTGCAGGCGCTGCGGGGGGGCGCGGGCGGCCGCTGGGCCTCGGGGTCCGCGGCGGCGTCGGTGCGGGGGCACATGGCCGGCGGCTGGCGGCTGCAGCCCGGCCCGGGGCCCCGCGCTTTATAGAACTCAGGAAGCCGCGTTTTCCGGGGCGGGGCGGGTGGGGATGCCGGCGCCCCGCCTTCCGTCTGAAGTTTCCCTAACTTTCTCTTCTCTGAATCTCTCTCCGATTTCCATCTCCTTTCTCGCCCGCCAAGGCCTACCCCACCGTTTCCTCTTTGTCCCTAGTTCTCTCCCTCCCGTGTCTCCCGGATCTCTCTCCGCCTCTGTCTCTCTGGGTGTCTCTTTGTAGCTCTGCCTCGCCTCGTGTCTGTGCCTCTCTGTGCCTCTCATTTGTCCCCGTCTCTGTGGACTGTCACTGTAAGAGGTCTCAGGGAATCTTTCCATCCCTGGGCCTCATTTTTTTCCGTGCGTCTGTCTCTGTCTCTCTGTCTCTCCCTGTCTCTCTATGTCTCCGACTCTCTGATTTTCGATTTCTTGGTCTCTCAGCCCGTCTCTTTCCCTTCCTTCTTGCCACTCCCTAGCCCCCCATCACTGCGGCTCCCCCAGCACTCCCCTAAATCCAGCATATCTGCAGAAGGGTCAGGAAACAGCCAGGCCTCAGCCCCTTCTCTGGAGTATAAGCCCCCCAGTTGGAACCTTGAGTGGCAGGCTCAGCCCTCCCCCCACCCTCCCTCACCTTCCCCGGGAGCCCTGGGCCTTCCCTGGCTTGCCCCCACCCACCCATCTGGAGGCTTCCCGTCAGGGGCCCCTCCTGGACCCCACAAGCAGAAGGCTGGAGAGTCCAGGTAGAGAAATCCCCCTGATAGGGAAGGGACAGTCTTGGCTAAAGCAGAGGAAACTCAAATTTCCCGTTCACTCTGCCCTGGTGGAGGCGGGGTGAGAGGAGGAGCAGAGCAGGCCCGAAAACTTGGACCCAAAAGAGGAAGCGACCATATATTGAGACACAGGCAGCACTGGGAAAGCCCTGGCCTCCTCCAGAAGCCCAGCGGAGCCGGCCTGGCCGAGTGAACACTGGCCCGGCAAGGGACTTATCTATCAGCGCTGCACGGATTGGCAGCTGGGAAGTGGCCGGGGCGGGGTGGGGGTGGGGCGGGGTGTCGGGATTTGGGTTCAACAGAATCATTATGCGATGGTTACCCTGCATTCTATTTTGTTGTATCGGGCCTCCTTGGAGAATTACAGGAAGCAAACAGTGATGATGCTGGCTGTTGTTGGTGCTAACAGGTGCTAAATGCTTCCGTATCTGAACTGTTATGAAGTGTGACACCCAACTAGCAAACTAGCCAGGCAGCAGCACCTGGGGATTTGTTAGTTATGCAAATTCTAGTACCGCAAACTAGGCCTATTGACACTCTGGGAGCAGAAGCCCAGGAATCAGTGTGTGGTTGAGCCCTCCAGGCGATTATTTTGATGCTTGCCTAAGCTAGAGATGCCACTGCCTTGTACCAGGGGTCGTTCCTTCGCACCTGCCATCCCTCTGGCTGGAATGTTCTTTCCCAGACCAGCAGGCAGCAACACTTTCGGTTCCAACCTCACTGTGGGTAGAGACGGTGCTGTGACAGCTAAGCGATTGTTTTGAGAACTAAACCAAAATTGTTACCCAGCAGGGAGGGAAGCCAAGTATCATCTCCCTAGCAGAATTCCACCATCGCCATCCCCCAAGGCTCCCCGACTGGGGGTGACCGTCCCCCCCAACTCCAAAAGAGAGCATGGTAGATGGCAGGTAACATTGAGGAGTTTGCTTCAAGGAGATCCCCAAAAGAGACACCAGCTTTTCTCCCCAGCAGGGCGGAAAAACAGCCGTTTCTAGTGTTGCTTTTTCCTCCCGAGAGCCGAGAGCCGGAAGGGCAGTCTGTGGCCAGAGGAAGCTAGCTGAGGGTAGAAGAATCATGCTGGAAACCCAAGTGGTAAGCAGACCCCTGACTTCAAATGCAGGAGCTGAAATTTCCCCACCCCAACCCTCGCCCCCACTCAGCACCCAGGACTGGGAAGACGGGACAGTAAAAGACCCCTCTCCTAAGAATTGGACCAACCGGGGAGAAAGATTTACCAATCCTAAGGCCAAAGGGTCCTCTCCCGATGGCAACGCCCCGCCAAGAATCTCACAGGGCATGGGCCAGTCTGTTTATGATTAAGTCCTACCCCACGGCAGGCCACAGCCAGGGATTGCCTCAGCTGACCAAAAAAAAAAAAAAGACAAAAAGAGGTATTTGAGGGGCGCCTGGGTGGCACAGCGGTTAAGCGTCTGCCTTCGGCTCAGGGCGTGATCCCGGCGTTATGGGATCGAGCCCCACATCAGGCTCCTCCGCTATTAGCCTGCTTCTTCCTCTCCCACTCCCCCTGCTTGTGTTTCCTCTCTCGCTGGCTGTCTCTCTCTCTGTCGAATAAATAAATAAAATCTTAAAAAAAAAAAAAAAAGAGGTATTTGGGAGACCATAGGCATCACCTTCTCTGAGGAAGCAAATGAAAGTGTCCCACCCTGGGGTCCCATTATATGGCCCATGGGATTTCCTTGGTCGCATTTCCACCATCCGAAATATCCTTGTCGTTTTGTTTCCTTGCTTGTTCTGCCCAGGAGGTTGTTATCTCCTGAAGAGTCGTATCTCCATCTGCCCTATCAATAGAAAGCTATCAATAGTACTCAATAATAAAATAAACAAATAATAAATAAATAAAATAATAAATAATACATAAAACTATCAGTAGTACTCAATAATACTCACTGAACGAACAAACGAATGAATGAATAAATGAATGAATGAAGTGTAGAGCATGACAGTTTCCAGCATGGGCTCTAGAGGTCAACAAACTACAGTCCACCAGTGACACATTTTGTGTTTCATTGTTTCTGGTTTTAAGTGGCGGGGAAACATCAAAAGAAGAAGATTTCACGGCATGTGCAAATCATATGCAATTCAAATTGCGGTGTCCACAAATAAAGTTCCATCCGCACACCGCCGTGCCCACTCACTTGCGTGTCATCTGTGGTCGCCTTGGTGGTACTACGGCAGCGTTCAGTGTTGCAAGAGAGACTGGTCCACAAAGCCCAAAATATTTACTCTCTCTGGTCCATTTCAGAAAAAAAAAAAAAAAAAAACAAAGTTGCTGCCTCTGCTCTAGAGGCTTGAATTTCAGCTCTCAGATGTCTTGCTTGCGATTTGGGGCAGGTGGCTTTACCTCCCTGAGCCTCGTTTATCTGATACGGTAAATGGGAATAATAGGAGGTCACCAAGGGTGGTTGGAGCTTGCTCGAGGAGGCCCAGGCACATCGTAAACGCTCGCTAAAGGGGGGCTGGCATTGCATGATCTGTGAAGCTTCGACAACTGCAGCCCATCGTCATCCCCAATAGGTGGATGCAGAAACTAAGAGTCCCAAAGTTGAAGTCACTTAGCCTCAGTGACTCACGGTGACTGTTCGGAACTCCTTACACCCAGGGGCTTGACAGAGATCTATCCACTCCCCCCAAGAAGGGGAAACAAGGCCTGGCAGCCCGGGGAAGGCTCAGGCCACAGCCAGGGAGTGCCATGACGTGCTGCTGTGGTCGGGACATCTGAGCCAGGCAGCCCTGCCCATCGCGAGGCTCTCAGCATCACCCCGCTAGCACCCCACGTTCAGTGGGGTTGCACCTCTGCATTCAGCGGTCTCCCCAAGGTAAGCGTGGGCCGTTTTCCTCACCTCTGGGGTAGGACCCAAATCCTCACTCTTACCATCATAGGGCTCAAGGGAGGGACTGGGCAGGAAGTAGTTGGAGGGAGGAGCACCTTCCCTCCCCCCTGTGAGGCCCAGTGAATAAGGTACCTCCTCCAGGAGGTGTGCCTTGATTTTTCCTAGCAAAATTCATCTCCTTTTCCCTGGGTTCCATTTTGCCCCCCAGCCCCTACCTGTGGCCTCCACCCCCCCCCCCGCCCCCGCCCCATGTCAACCTCCAGCTGGCCAGGGTCCCCTGTCTCCCCCAGGACAGAGGCAGAGCCTAACAAAGAACATTAGTGATGTTTGCTGAGTAAGTACACAAGTGAGAAAGCAAGCAAGTGAGCAAGGGACCAAACGGGGGTGTGTAAACCAGAAAAGAAGAAAAAAGGGAAGGAAAGAACCGAATCAAATAGAGTTGGTCTTGAGCCATTTTAATGTGTTTTGGGTGTTTTGTTTTGTTTTGTTTTGGAGGGTTTTTTTTTAAGATCTTATTTATTTATTTGACAGAGAGAGAGCAAGAGAGCACAAGCAGGGGGAGCTGCAGAGGGAGAGGGAGAAGCAAGCTCCCCACTGAGAGGAGCCCAATGTAGGACTCTATCCCAGGACCCGGGGATCATGACCTGAGCCGAAGGCAGAAGCTTCACCGACTGAGCCACCCAGGCGCCCCCAGCCAAGGCAATGCTAACATGTGTTGAAGGAGGAAAGAGACACAGAAGGGGGAATCGCGTGGTACGAGTTAGCCAAACCTCTGGAAAAGCTGGGTTCGGGTCTCCTCAGCCCCAGATAGGCCAGGAAGACACAGGGACCCGCACGTCGTGTGTACCTGTGGTGCTGTGTGTGCACTGCAAGCTCGGTAGCACGAAACAATTAAGCTTTGCGGAGTTGGGGTGCACAGCCAGCTACTCTGGACGTGTGTATTTCCGATGCATGCTTACGAACGAGGAAGGGGAGGGGTCCCATGTGTGCAGAGGTGTGTCTCTAGTTGAGGAACAGCACCGGCACAAGAGCCAAACTGCTCGGCTTCAAATCTCAGCTCTGCCCCTGGCTAGCTGCGTGACCTTGAGCGCATTCTTTCCCTTATCTGGGCCTCGGTTTTCCCACCTAAGCAGTGTGGCTAACAGCAGTGACGATCTCCTAGGATTACTGTCCAGGACAGGGGGCCAGACCCACGTCTGGCAGGCAGTGAGGTGCTCGGTGCGGTTGGCCATCCTTGCTGACAGTCTGGTTCTCCTTGTGATTCGATGCAGGAGTTGATCTTGTGAACACCAGGGTCCAAACACCAGGGCAGACATCCGGACGGAAAGACAGACAGGCAGGAATGTCTGGTACAAGAGTGTTTTCAGAACGCAAATAGCCAAAACAGTCATTGAAAAAGAAATGGCCAGCATAAGTTTGGTAATCAAGCCGTGGAGAAATTTGAGTCATCTCCTTGGGGCTCGATAAAGATCTCTAACTAAGGGTTAAGTAAGCTGCAGGATGCTAGGTACTGAATATGCTGTTTTGTTTTAGAGCGGAGATATATTTGCACAGCAAATTTCTAGAAGGCATAGAAAAAAAAACCCGAGGATTCAGGGGTGAGCAATGTGGCTCTTTCACTGTATATGCTTTTGCCCGCTTGCATTTTCCATGTGCTACTGTTTTGCTTTGTTTTGGTTTTTTAATGTTAAGTACGGAATTGTGGTCAGGTGTGCACACACGTAGAAAGAAACCAGTAGCCGGAGCTGAAGAAGGGAAAATTTAGCACCAGTGACATCAAAGGCAGGAAATGGTGTTTCCCTGCTAAGGGCAGTAGAAGGACACAGGGATGGGGAAGACCCAGGCAGACCAGGGCGAACCCCTACAACCCCTCAGAGGGGCCTGGCAGGAGAAGCCAGATCATTCTGCTGGGAAGCAAGCCTTCCCACCCCAGAAAGGAAGTCCCAGCAGGGCCACCACCTGGAGGGACTCTCCAGCTCGCCCAGGAAGGCAGCCACAAGGCAGACAGACATAGGGGTACAGTAGATACCTCCGTTCAAGTCACACACAGTCATACAAACCGAGACACAAATCACGGCACACACAGACACACCATATGGACACACACACAGACACACACTGAGACACATACCTGGACACATAACCGTAGGTACACAAGAGCAGCGACCAAAGCTAACCACAGGCCCACACAAGGACATGCCCGTGGCTATGGTCACACACACCCACTCACACATAAACAGCTTCCGAGAGACTCAAACTCTCCGGGATGTGCAATCAGAGCTCAAAATATCAGACACCCAGAGGCCACTGAAGGCACACAAGTCACACAGTGACACAAGCTGACCTAGACAGACACGCCAGACACTCAAAACAAAGACACAAACTACAAGCGAACACAACCAAAGGAAGCCAGGCCCCGTCCCTCAAACCGCCCAAGATCCACCAGCCCCTAGTGGGGGCTTGTCCTTCACTTCCTTGAGAAACCTCTAGGTCCCTTTTCTTGGCCCCGGCACCCAGTGTAGGCCGCGGGCGACCCCTGCTGGACCAGGCGCCTCAACGCCGAGCTGCAAAGAGAGGGGCGCGGGGTGGGGTCTAGACTCAGAGAGGGGAAATCTGCTTCTAGATCTTTGGCACCAAATGCAAAGGACGGTGAGGAAAGAGCATGGCGACCGGGGAGAGGGGAGAGGGGACCCGGGCGGCCGGAGCCGGATCAGGCAGGCTTTGAACACGAGAGCCGGGAGGCTGGAGTGGGAACGAAGACCCTCAACCACCCTCCACGAAGCCCGCTCCGCTCCCCCGCCGGGGGCTGCTCTTGGTATGGAGGAAGCCCGAGTGGGCCCGGAGGCGGACTCGCAGCGGCCTAATGAGAGGCGGCGAGGGCGCCCGCCCGGACGGGGCGACCGCCGTCGGCGCAGAGGGAGGGGTGCCCGCCGCCCCGCGTGGTTCTCAGCCAGAAAGTGACCACCAAAGAATCGCCCACGTTCTGGAATGCCCGGGGCGGAAACTGCTGGCGCAGGAGGATTACCAACCAACTTCGACGTGACTTTGAAGAGAAGGGTGAGTCTGCCCCTTCCAGGTCCGACCCGTCTCACAAGCCCTGCCCATTCCCCAGCCCCGCCCACTCCGCCCACTCTCCCGTCATTCTCCCCAGGCTCCGCCCACTTCCCCCAGCTATCAGCCTTCCCCGCCCGGCCCCCCCCAAGTCCCGCCCATTTCCCCAGCCATCTCCCCTCCAGGCCCTGTCCCCTCCTCAAGTCCCGCCCACTTCTCAGCCATCCCTCTTCCAGGCCTTGCCCACTCCCCAAGTCCCTCCTACTATTCCTATCATCTCCCTAGGCTCCGCCCACTTCTCCAGCTCTCAACCTTCCAGGCCTTGCCCACTCCCTAGTCCTGCCCACTTCCCAGCCATCCCCCTTCCAGGCCTTGCCCACTCCCCAAGTCCTGCCTAGCATCTCCCTAGGCTCCGCCCACTTCGTCGCCATCAGTTTCCCAATCCCGCCCACTTCGCTGTCATTCTCAGGCCCCGCCCACTTCCCCAGTTCTCAGACTCCCAAGTCCTACCCAACCTCAGTCCCGCCCACTTCCCTGTCACTCTCTCTAGATTCGGAGCGTTTCCCAGCCATCAGCCTCCCAGGCAGGCCCTGCCCACTCTCCTGCCCCTCCTACTTTTTTACCTCTCTCAGTCCAACACCACCCTCTTCTCAGGCTCCGCCCTTTTATTGCCTAGCTAAATTCCTCTCATTTCCCGGGTTCCACTTTTCAAGAACCCTGCGGCCCCTTCCCAGGCTAAGCCTTTGAACCATCCCCATCCCTAGTCTAACTGCCCTGCCCACAGTGGTGTTCACTGTCCACGCCCCATCCCGCTCGCGAACTCCAACCCCCGTCCGGGTGGGTGCGCCCGCCCTGTCGTCCCCACAGTCGATGAATTTACCACGCACGATCTTGGCCCTGCCCCAGCTGGTGATCTGGCGCCAGCCCCCGTGGCCCGGGGACCTGCGCAGGACACTCCTGCCCCACCTGGCCGCACACCTGGCCCACCAAGTTGTTGGTGCCTTTGGAATGTTGAGTCTGCGGCTGGGTGAGCCCCTCCCCACCAGCCTTGAGGCCCCCCAGGTCCACCACCCAAAGATCTCTGGAGGGGTCCGTCTGTCTGTTTTTACCCAAGGGTCGCTAGACGGGGGGGGGGGGGGGTACTTGGGTCACGTGTCTCCACACCTGTGTGTGCGTCCGCATATTTCAGGGATGTCTGGGTCAATGTGCGCCTGCGTAAATGCTGGAGAAAGGGGCTCTCCGCAAGTGTGACTTTGGGATGTGTGCCTGTCTTCCTGGCTCTGTGTGCCCATAGCAGCATCTGGCCGGGTGTCTTTCTCTTTCGTCAGTCTTGCATGGGACTTTACTTTCTCCCTTCAACCATTTTTTTTTTCAGTCTTTCATGATTTTCTTTGCTGTATATCTTTTTGAGTGTATCTGAGTCTGGCTGTGTGTCTGGGGGGGGGTCTGTATCGTGTACCTCTGTGTGCGTGTTTGACTGTGTGTATGTTGTATGTGAGTCTCTGGGTCTGTCTGTGTGTCTGCGGTTGGTCTGTGTTGTGCTTATATCCCTGTGAGTGTGGGATTCCGTGTACGTGTGCTCGGGCGGGCATGTCACACACGCGTGTACATCTGGTCCATTCCTACATTGGGCTCGGCCTCTACTGAGGTCTGCGTGTAGATACCCACAGAATGTGTATCTGACTCTGCGGTATGCATGTGTGTCTCTGGGTCTCCGTGCCGCGTGTTGTCATTGTGTTGTTGAGCTGTGTGTTGTATTGGCTCGGAGAGCTGTGTTCAGTGTGGGTGACTCCTACGGTTGCACTTGGTTTATCGACACCTGACTGTGCAACTGGGTTGGGGTGGATCTGATGGCATTTGTGTAGCCTGATGTGTGTCTGGGTCTATATGGGCCTCTGTGTGTTGTGGGAATATTGTTGCGTTGTGTGTCTGGGTGTATCTGAATCTGTGAGTCTGGGTCGGACTGTGTGGTTGTATTGTGTAATGGTGTACATCAGACTCTGTGTGTGGATGTGCCCCTAGGGCCTGAGCTTGCCTGGGGTCTAGATGTGTGGCTGGCATCTCCCCAGTGGGTAGAGCTGGTGACCGAAGACCCCTTACTGGGAAGGGGAGGGCAGGCTGGGACACTAGCTTTGCCCTCTCAACCCAGGGAGGGAGTGGGGGGGCTGTGGGAGGCTGGGTTCCAACTGCCTGGTCCCACCAGACTTCAGTGGGCAACAGGATGACAGGGCGGCAGGCCTGGGGGTAGGCCTCTAAGGTGGGTGGGCCTGAGAGAGAGCCCCAGACAGGACCCCCTGCTCCGCCTGACTTCAGGACGTGGTGACGAGTGAGGGACCCCAGCCTCTGTTCACCTACAGCACTCCCACCAGTATCTCCCGGCTCAGCTACAGAGCCACAGATATGGGCATGAAAACACACACACACCACCCTTCCACGAACACACACGCATAAGCACACATACACACACAGATCGCAGACAGGAGCTCACATGCACCCAGACACGTACCCATGTGCACTACAACCACCTATTTACACAACACATCATACACACACATGTGTGTCAGGACACAAGCACATACAGAAAGTGAGCCCTCCCACCTTTGTCCCCTCATTATTCTAACCCCTGACCCACGTCATGCACAGGACCCCCCCCCCATCTGTGGGTCCCTGGGGCTCTGTCCTCCTCCCGCTTCTGTCCAGATAATCTTCCCTACACAGCCGTCCCCACCCTCTCACCACGTCCAGGCTCTGGAGATGCAGGAAGGACAGACTGGCCAGAAGGCCAAAGGAGAGTAGACCTCAGGCCACCTCTCCGTAAGTGGGGTCTTCCCCACCCCTGGCAGTTAGCATCCCCAGGGTGCTGAGCGAGAGCAGTTTGACAGTACCCTACATCCAGGGCTCCTCTTGCAATGACACCACTGTCATACGCCCCCCCATCCCAGCGTGGCCCATTACGTCCTTGAGGACCCTTAATCTCCCTCTTCATGGTAAGGGGCTGGCCGCTTTCACCCTGTGCAGTGGAGACATGCCACAGGCAAACTGCACCCCTTTTTCTGGGAAAGCATAGGCCGGAGCCAGAGGAAGTACCCACTCTTTTCCTAAAGCAATGGGAAATCTCACTGCTCCATGGCATACAACTTTCCTTGAGGAAAAGGTAAGGCTCCCCCTTTGTTGACACAGAACAGCGGAAAGGCCTGCCTCTCTGTGTTAGGCATAGAACAAGAGGAAGTTCGGCCTCTTCCCCTGCAGACCGGGAAGCCCACCCCTCATAGTCATAAAGCAGGATGCAGTACTGCTCCTTTCCTGGGGAGCTGGGAAATCTCCCTCTTTCAAACACAGAGGGAACATCCTGCCTCTTTATCCTGGTGAAAAGGGAAGCCCCGCCATTTTCAGGCATGTGGGAGGAAGTCTGTACATTTCTCCCGGTGTAGCAGGAAGTCCTGCCCTTTTTGGATATGGGACCCCTGCCCGTGTCTGATGTAAAATAGGGGGACGTCCCACCCTTTTTCTTGGGGAAATGGGAAGCCATGCCCTCCGGCCTGGTGCAGTGGGAAACCAGCCCCTCCTTTCCACATGAAGTGGGAAATGCAGTCTGTCTGAGACAAAGGGCTGGGGACTTCCCATGCCTGTGGCACCCCTGCCCCGCGGGGCTGAGCCCTCCCCACTCCACTGTGGCCCACAGATCAGCTGGGAAGAGATGCTCAGGGTCCAGGACCTGCGTCTGAGCTCACCAGCCTTCACGAGCAGGACCCACGTGGCCATGGTCTCCAGGCTTCGGGGCATGTTCGTATTTGGCAGCATGACCCACGGGTCACGTAAGGCTCCACTTCCTGCCCGACCTGCCTTCCTTCAACCAAAAGAGCAGCTACATCACCGACGACACCTGCACCAGGCACCCCGAAGATGTCCTCGATGCCAGGCAAGTGGGCAGGCAACGAGGGGAACCCAGGAGGCAGCCCCTCCACACCCCAGCCCCATCTGCTATCAGCCAGGGTCAGCCCTCCCCCACCCATCTCCCAGAAAATCCTTCTATTCTGAGCACGCCTCCTTGGGGAGGGACTCCATGGTGTATCTGGTGGCCAGGGGTAGTGGGAGGCGGGCCACACACTGGGCAAGGCCAGAGAATGCTCTGTTGTCCCCCACCCCCTCCCCCACGCTTGGTGCCGGCAGTGCCAGGCACGGCTTCCATCGAGCTTGTGTGCACCCCTGGAGTTGGGCGGGCAAGAATGGGGAGGGCCTATCTCCTCTTAAGGCTCTTTCAGCATCCCTGTCCTGGAACAGCAACTTCCAGAACCCTGTCTCCCCCTCTCTGCAGCTGGAGAGGCCCCGTGCCAGGCTGGGTTCATGCCCAGGGCTGGGCTTGGCCAGGGGCAGGGGGAAGGGAAATCAGACCCCGTGGAGGTGGAGGTCTAAGGTCTGGGCAGTGAAGTGACAGGAGGAGCCAGGCGGGGGGAAGGGGAGCCTCTGGAAAGGAGTCAGTGACCCACGGGCCCAGGGGACAAAGCAAGCACAGACTTGGGTGGTAGCATCACATCGCACAGCCCAGAGCAGCCGGGCAACGTGGTAGGCAGACACAATGGCATAGACAGAGGCCAGGCCAAGGAGCACGTCACAGTCACACGGCTAAACGAGCGGCTGCTCACACCAGCACCACTTTCCTCCTGAAAGACAGCCCATTCAACTGCCAGCCCCTTTTTTTCTCTCTCTTTTTAAAGACCAAGTAACAAAGTAACGACCATCTCCGGTAGTGATAAAGTATCGGGGTCTTTGGAGCTGGAATGTATGGACTTTATTCCCAGCCTCAGCTGTGTGTGAGATACTCAGCCTCCTGGGGCCTCCATTTCCGCATCTGTACAATGGGTATGCAAACAGCGCCTGGCTCCTGGGGTGTGGCTTCATGAGCTAAAACATAAACCACCTGACACACTCACAGCGCCTCGAACAGGATCTGGCTTAGACACCCCTGTTATCGATAATACACAAAACAGACTCCATCCCCGGAGGTGGATAGGGGGTTGGGGTGCATGTCGGCAATGCCTCGGGGCTTGCAGACGGGGTAGCAACGTGGCCCCCACATGGTGGGCAGGTCACACACAACTAGAAGGCAGGCCTTTCGCTGGTTTTGCAGACCTCAGAAAGGGTGGTCGATTTAGTGCGCAGAATGTTCTAGGTCTCTGGGAATTCTCCACCTCGTGAGTATCTGACGCCTGATTCTCCCTGAAATGCCCCTGAAATGCCCCACAGCCACTTTCCTGTTCTTCCTGCACATTCAAGGCAAGTCAGTTAACCTGGCGGTTTAAAATGGGGGTTTGTTTTCTGTTTTCCATTTCAAAATCGGGAGCCCAATCTCTGCTGTGAGGCCAACCTGGTGCGACTGGAGATGTGACACAGACGTGAGATGGGAGTACCGGGCGACAGTATGAGCCTCCCCATAGGGTCTCACCTGCCTGCATGGGAAACCCTCTCTTCGGCGTCCTCCATTTCCCCCCCGCACCAGCGTGTGCTTAACAGCATAGCTCTCATACAGTGATGGCTTTCGGGGGGCAGAGCCCATAGCGTCTTTGGATGCCGAAATCCATTTCGGCAGATTGAACACCCTGCCTCACACCATGGCTGCCCAGGGTCAGACACGCAGGTGGGGGCAAAAATGCAGCCCCAGACTGGAGTCCCTCTGCATACCCACTCCTGGGGCTTCGAGATGAGGCCCACCTGCCCCCCAACTCTGTGGGCAGGCCAGCACCTGGAGCCAGAAAACCTGGTTCTTAACGCCCCACCATCCAGCCCCTTTTCTCGTCCCTGGCTCTATTCACTGGCTACATCCGGATCTCGGGACTCCTGGTCTGCGGATTCCCTCAGGGAGTCTTGATGGCTTTCTGGGTGGTAGGTGATACCATGCTACCAGGGGGGGGTCTGTTTGCCTGGAGGCCATGGTACCCCTGACTTTTTCCCTCCCGGGAAAGAAACCCAGGGAAGGCCAGACCTAGGCGGGTCAGCCATGGGGGACAGATGACATCAGCCCACCCAACCCCCTCCCCCCTTCCTCCCTGCAGGCTCTCTACATCTCTGGCCCCTTTTATCTCTGGTATTGCCGGGTCCCAGCAGCTCCAGGGCTTGCTCTCCATTCTCTTCCCCCTTTGCCTTCCCTCCGCTCTTGCGAAGAGCACCAGGGAACCCAAGGGATGCCCTGATGCAGAGAGAGGTCAAGGGCACAATAGGGCCGTACTCTCTAGAGACTGTCCCTTCCCAAGTGGGCTAATCTAGGAAGCCCTGCTCTCTGGGGCTCAGTCCATAACCCACATCAACCCTGCTCTGGTGGGGTGACACAGGAAACCCCATTTTTCTGGGGGCTGAGCTCCAAATCAGCCCCTCCCCGCAGGGCCACTTCCATTTGTATGGGTTTTTTTTTTTATGACTCTTGATATGTTAAAAAAAAAATTAAGAAATGCCAACATGGAGTGTATGAATTTTTGATACATATTACCATGGGCCAGTGAACCTCCATGGCTCAGGGATCAATTGTTAACAACACATTGAGTCATCACCTCAAAGGTCTAAACCAGGTTTCTCCACTTCGGCCTTACTGACACTTGGGGTTTGGATAATTCTTTGCATTGTAAGGTAGTGAGCAGTGTCCCTGGGCTCCACCCACTTGATGCCAGTAGCACTCCCCAGGGTGTAACAAACAGAAATGTCTCCAGCCATTGTCAAGTGTCCCCTGGGGGGGCACGTCAGCCCCAGCTGAGACCCCCCGGGGTACAGAATCCCACTGACCCCCAAGAGTCACTGCCTTCATCACCATCTGACCTACTAGGTCCTAGGATGCTGCACACATTCAAATACACATCTGAGGGGGACAGTTAGAGGAAGTGACTCACAGACCCTGGGGGGTCACCCTAGTTTATACCATATAACAGCTGTCTAACCCACCAGAAATCTATTCTGGGGTCTAGCGTGAGCTAGGGTGTCTAAACTCCTCCCCCCTTGGTAACACAAGGTTTCCCAGACCTCAGCACTACTGCCCTTGGGTGCCAGATCATTCTTGGGGCCCGGGGAGGGGCTGTACTGCGCACTGTGGAATGTTTGGCAGCATTCACCCTCTAGATGCCAGTAGTGCGCGCACACACCCTATCCAGGCATGACATTGCCAAGTGTCCCCTGGGAGGGCAGAATCACCCCCTGTTGAGAACCACTGGGTCAAAACCAGAAGCCACTGGCAAACGTGAGATCCCAGCCACATAGCCAACCTGACTAATCCCACCCCCACCCCGGAATAGCTGGAAACCACGGGGCATGTGGAGGAGGTGAGGAGGAGGCTTCCTGGGATGGCAGAGCTAGAGGCCAGGAGAAGGTGGCCCCAAGAGGTCTGACCTTCACTCGAGGGTCAGGGTCAGCACAGGAAGTCTCATCCAGCCCCTCATAATGATTGCAATAGTAATAGCTACAATGTATTGTTTACTCTGTGCAGAGAAAATTAGGCCCGGCTTGTTGTTAAAGGGGCCATTTCATTGCCCTCCCAGTGGCCCTAGAGGGCGGGCATTCTGGACTTCCCTATCTTACAGATAAAGAAATTCAGCCAAAGACAAAGTGGCCTGTGCAAGGTCATCGCTAACAAGAAAAGTGAAGGTAGGGCGAGGGCTTGTAATGAATGGCGATACTGGAGCAGAGAGGTGCCTAGCCCGAGGGGGGGGGGGGCGGAGCAAGGCAGACCCCAGGGGCTCACCATCCACCCCATGTGTAATCCAGCTATATGTCTTACTCCTTGATGTTCAACCCCAGGCAAGGCTGGAGCTGACCCCACCTGCCACGGACCCAAAGCCCAACAGAGGTGGCCAGGGGGAGGGCACTGTTCCCTACAACCTCCATCAGCTTCCACAAGCATCCCCAGCCAAACGTGGAAGAAAAATCTTGGTGTTACTTACTCTGCAGCTTCAAGACAAGTCGTCCAGAGACCGACCGCCCCCCTCCCAAAACAGACCGCAACTCCGGAGCCCCCAGCTCGGCCCCACTAGGAGTCCTCTCGGTTGACGCAAGGGTTCTGGCAAATGAGACCTAAATGGAATGGGGAGGCAGGCCACGGATGAGAAACTGAGGCAGGGCCGCCCCGGGCGGGAGGAGGGTAGGGGAGAGGCCGACTCTCTCCGCTGCTTGTTCACCGGCGCTCTGCCTGCCCCCGCCCCATCTCCGCAAGACCCGGGCCGCCAGGCCTGGCTGGGAACCGGTGGCGGGGGCGAGGAGATGGTGTGGTGGAGCTTGAGGGGCCTCAGCCCACGGCCCGCGGTGGGGGTGCACAGGGCCCTGGCGTGCCCCAGCCCGTGCGGGCCCTTGGGGGTGGGGAGGAGATCCCTCCACCCGCGCACCCTCCGTCCCGGGGCGGGACCAGGGGGCGGAGCGGGCCGGTGACCGGCCGTGACGCGGGCCCCGCCTGCTCATATAGAGGCGCTCCGGGGGCGCAGGGACCGTGCTTCGTCGCCGCCGCCGCAGCGTCCACCTCGCGTCCCGCCGCCGCAGCTCCCAGCATCAGCGCCGCCGCCGCTACCACCACCAGCGCCACCGCCATGCGGGAGATCGTGCACCTGCAGGCCGGCCAGTGCGGCAACCAGATAGGGGCCAAGGTGCGCGGGGAATGGGGCGCCGGTGACGGCCGAGAGGAGCGGAGCGGGTCCACGAGCTCCGCAGAGCTCCCCCACCTTGGGCCTTTCGGAGGGATGGGGTCCCCAGGAGGCCAGCACCCCAGGGACGGCGGGGGGAGTGGGGCGGGGGCAGGGCCAGGCTGGGAACAAAGAGGGCGATGGGGGTGGGGCCCAGCCTTCTGTCCGCTGGCCACAGCTGGCTTCACAGCTGGCCCACTGTCCTCTCCACACGCACAAAGAGACCCTGCCCCTCCCAGCCGCTGCAGCCTAGGCGAGCTGACACCAGCAGGCTAGGCTGAGGTGATGACTCTGCTCCACCCCGCCCCCACCTCTCCCTTCTTGCTGCCTCATCCCTGCCTCCCCACCATGCCTCTGGGCCCCCCATTCACCTTGCTGGGGGACAGGTGACAGCTAGGGAGGTGGCTGGAGGTCGCCAGAGAGGCAGGGACAGGCCTGGCCTCCTGTCCCCCCCCCCCCCCCCGCCCTCACCACCACTATCCCTCTAGTTTTGGGAGGTGATCAGCGATGAGCACGGCATCGACCCCACGGGCACATACCATGGGGACAGTGATCTGCAGCTGGAGAGAATCAACGTGTACTACAATGAGGCCACAGGTAGGGCTCAGGTGGCACCTGCCAGAGTGGGGGTGGGGAGGCCGGGAGGGGACAGGATGCTGGTTCCTGGCACTCCCGCACCCCAGCTGCCCTCCATCTGCTTCCCTGCAGGAGGAAATTACGTTCCCAGAGCTGTGCTGGTGGACCTGGAGCCTGGCACCATGGACTCTGTCCGCTCTGGCCCCTTTGGCCAGATCTTCCGGCCTGACAACTTTGTGTTTGGTGAGTTCTAGGCATGGGAAGCCCCCTTGCTCCTTTCACTTCCAAATGCTTGGTGAAAATTCTCCACATAGCATGGGAGACTTGGTGGTAATCACAGGGACCCACAGCCCAGCGGGGGAGGTGGACAGGGCAGTCAGGGCTGTGACGTGGGACACACAGGCCACTGTGGGAGCCCAGGGCAGGCATCTGATAATGGGGGAGGGTGTAGAGAAGGCTTCCTGGAGGAGGTGGCATTTTAACTTAACAGTATGGATTGGAGCCAGACTGCCTGGGTGAAAATGCCAGCTCTGCCATTTCATGCATTCCACAAATAACTTATTGAGCACCTACCGCATACCAGTCCTGCTGTTACCCCAGACGAACAAAGCTGAGGAAACTCTCTACCTAAAACTCTCTCTACCTCACGGGAGCCAGGAGCCGACCTCCTAGTGGAGGGAGATGGGCAACAGAGGAGATAAATAAGTAAAACTCAGCCACTGATTGAGCCAGCTGGGGGACTTCATACCGGCTCTTGAATCTCTCTGTGCCCCAGTGTCCACATCTTTAAAACAAAGGTTATAAAAAGACCTACTCATCAGGATCACCAGGCTTAAAGCTGTTAATATGCATAAAGCACTTAGAACAATGCCTAGCGGAGGGCAAAAGGTAAATAAGCATGTGTTGTTTTCATTGTCATCATCAATATCTGAAGCCTAAAATATGAGTAGGAGCCAGGCTGACCAAGAGGCACTGAAGGGAGGAAAGATGTGCAAGACAGAGGGAACAGCATGTGAAGACAACAGACACATTTGTGGCACTCAGGGTCAAGGGGCAAGCACACTCTGTGAACATCTTTCTCTGAAACCTTTCCTGGTGTCCTCTAGGTCAGGCTGGCTGCATACAGCCACCTGGCCTCAGACCCCAAGCTCCACCCTCTCCCCCAGCACCCGGGGCACCTCTCTTCACCAGAGCAGGGTTATAGAGTCTGAAGTCTCGGCCTTGACAGGACAAGCTGTGTGACCTTGGACAAGCGACTTACCCTCTCTGATCTGTGTAATGAGTCAGCAAGATAGTGATGCTCCTGTGTGGGTACGGTACACGATACGTCCTCAGGATCTGGCTGTGCAAGGGCTAAGTAATGTTGACCAAAGGGTGTGAGGGATTCTAGGATGACCATGGATGGCTCCATCGGGACCAGGAGGTTCTACGGCCTCTGGGAGAGAGGGTGGGGGAGGCAGTTGTAAAGGTGTGGAGTCAGGAGCCAGATTCCCTGCCAATCCTGTTTTCTCTGAGGCACTGACAGGGCACAGAGACCTGAAGGAAGAGTCAACCATGTGAATACCTGGGGGGAAGGGCATCCCAGGCAGAATGAACAGCGGGTGCAAAGGTCCTGGGGCAGCATCAGGCCTGGTATGCTAGAGAAACGGCAAGGAGGCCTGTGTGGCCAGAGCAGAGTGAGCAAGGGGGAGAGAGGGAGGAGGCGAGTGCAGGGACGTGACAGGGTGGGGGCAGGTTATTCAGGGCCCTGTGGGCTGCCGGGAGGATGTGGGCTTGTATCTTGAGGGGGGTGGGAGCCCTGGAGAGTTGTGGGTAGAGGGGATAGAACCTGGTCACTCGGGTGCTCACAGGCGCCCTCTGGCTGCTTGGAGGAGAACAGACTTTGGGGGTATAAGGTGGAGATGAGGGTGGGAACCAGTCTAGGGCGGGGTTGATGAGGTCAGACCAGGGTGGAGTCCGAAGAGGGGATGAAAAGAAATGTTACCTTTTCGTGAAAATACCAGCCCATATTCTAATACTAATCCTTGTCCTCCTGGAGCTCACACTTCCTTGTGAGATGACAGACAATAAACATGATTAATAGGACAGCATAGGTTTGTCAGTGCTTTGGGGAAAAAAATAATAAGCAGGGAAGAGGAATAAAAAATGGGAACGGTTGCAGTTGTATATAGGGTGATCAGGGAGAGCCTCACTGAGGGTGACAAAGCCCTGGCAGCCATGTGGGTATCTGCAGGCCAAGCATTTCAGGCAGCGCAAATGCATGTGCAAAGGCCCTGGGGCAGGACTGTGCCTGGTATATTGGAGGAACAGCAAGGAGGACTCTGTGGCTGGAGCAGAGCCATCGAGGGGGGAAAGAGAGGACTTGAGGGTGGAGAAATGGCCCGGCCTGCAGGGCCTTGCAGGCTGAGGGGAGGACTTGGGCTTTTACTCTAAGGTGGAGCTGGTTTCTGAGCTAAAGTGGGATGGCTTTGAGCCAAAGTGGGGCATGAATCGATTCCGGTTTTACCAGAATCCCTCTGGCTGCTGGAGAAGAGGGGCAAGGATGGAAGCAGAGAGAAGGACTAACGATGATACTAATAAAATGACAATTTCGTTACTCAACTGCTAGGAAGGCAGGGGTGGCGTTGAGGGCGAGCCCTCCCCATAACCGCCCGGCATGCCCCCTCCTCTCCCCTCTGCAGGCCAGTCGGGAGCCGGCAACAACTGGGCCAAGGGCCACTACACCGAGGGCGCCGAGCTGGTGGACGCCGTCCTGGACGTGGTCCGGAAGGAGGCCGAGAGCTGTGACTGCCTGCAGGGCTTCCAGCTGACCCATTCGCTCGGCGGGGGCACGGGCTCGGGCATGGGCACGCTGCTCATCAGCAAGATCCGCGAGGAGTTCCCGGACCGTATCATGAACACTTTCAGCGTGGTGCCGTCGCCCAAGGTGTCGGACACGGTGGTGGAGCCCTACAACGCCACGCTGTCGGTGCACCAGCTGGTGGAGAACACGGACGAGACGTACTGCATCGACAACGAGGCGCTGTACGACATCTGCTTCCGCACCCTGAAGCTGACCACGCCCACGTACGGAGACCTCAACCACCTGGTGTCGGCCACCATGAGCGGCGTCACCACCTGCCTGCGCTTCCCGGGCCAGCTGAACGCCGACCTGCGCAAGCTGGCCGTGAACATGGTGCCCTTCCCGCGCCTGCACTTCTTCATGCCCGGCTTCGCGCCGCTCACCAGCCGCGGCAGCCAGCAGTACCGCGCGCTCACGGTGCCCGAGCTCACGCAGCAGATGTTCGACGCCAAGAACATGATGGCCGCCTGCGACCCGCGCCACGGCCGCTACCTGACGGTGGCCGCCGTGTTCCGCGGCCGCATGTCCATGAAGGAGGTGGACGAGCAGATGCTGAGCGTGCAGAGCAAGAACAGCAGCTACTTCGTCGAGTGGATCCCCAACAACGTGAAGACGGCCGTGTGCGACATCCCGCCGCGCGGCCTCAAGATGGCCGCCACCTTCATCGGCAACAGCACGGCCATCCAGGAGCTGTTCAAGCGCATCTCGGAGCAGTTCACCGCCATGTTCCGGCGCAAGGCCTTCCTGCACTGGTACACGGGCGAGGGCATGGACGAGATGGAGTTCACCGAGGCCGAGAGCAACATGAACGACCTGGTGTCCGAGTACCAGCAGTACCAGGACGCCACGGCCGAGGAGGGCGAGTTCGAGGAGGAGGCCGAGGAGGAGGTTGCCTAGGGTGGCCCGCCAGGCCCGCGCCGCCCCCCGGGGAGGGGTGGGGCCTCCCTGGGAGCCCACGAACCTCGAACCTCGCTTCTCCGGCCGGGGGGCCCTAGCTGACCTTTGACCCGTGAGCCCCGCTTCACCTTTAACTCTCACCCCGACCTCTCCTTCACCTTTGACCTCCCCCACGAACCCCATTGTGCCCCCAGACTTATGAGTCCCAGTTTACTGTCGACCCCTCCTGCTGAGCTTCCCCCGTCACCACCGCTGACCTGGCCTCACCTTTGACACCATGAGCCCTTCTCCGCTCCACTATCTCTGGCTCCCCTGAGCGCCCCTCCCCTTCCCTCCCCCAGCTTCCACCCCTCAGCTCTTGCCAGCCTCGCTGGGGGTGGTGGAGGGCTGCAGCTGCTGCAGCCTGGGAGCATGTGAGCCAAAGGCGCTGTGCCCTCAAGCCTGCCCGCCCCCCTCCCCTCTGCTTCACCTGCAATAAACTTGTCCTGCCCTGTTTCTGCCCAGTGCATTTTTCATCTGCCTGTGGGAGGGTCAGCAGGTGAGCCTTTCGGGATGGAAGTGGGTGGGGAAAGGGCATCTGCTCTGGGGGTGGTGGGGACCAGGGCAGAGATTTCAGCACCCCACACAGCAGGCCATACCACTAACTATGTGAAGGAAGCCACTTGCCCTCTCTGAGCCAAGATTTGTTCAGAAGGGGCGGGCGGCGCCTGGGTAGCGCAGTCGTTAAGCATCTGCCTTCCGCTCAGGGCGTGATCCCGGCATTCCGGGATCGAGTCCCACATCGGGCGCCTCCACTGGGAGCCTGCTGCCTCCTCTCCCACTCCCCTGCTGTGTTCCCTCTCTCGCTGGCTGTCTCTCTGTCACATAAATAAATAAAATCTTTAAAAAAAAAAAAAAAAAGAAGGGGCGGGCAGAAGGAGGGCATCACTTCCTCTCCATAGTCTGCTGGGGCATCCTCACAGCATGGCGGCCGTTTCTCCATGAGCAACCATCCCAGGAGAGCAAGGCAGAATACACTGCATTTTTCTGATCTCCCTTCAGAAGTCACATAGTGTCCTCTGGACTCCTAATCGACAGGGTCACAAAGCCCTACCCAGGTTCAAGGGGATGGGATGTAGAGTCCACCTCTTGAGAGTAGAGAGGCGAGATTCCAGAAGGGCATATGGGATGGGAGATACGACCATCTCTGGAAATAGCAGTTTGCCACAAGGAGTCTCTCGCCTAAAGTCCCGTGGCTATTAAGTGGTGAGCTGGGGCTCAAACGCGGACACGGTTAAGTCTAGAACTCTGATTCCCCTTTATCGGCTAGAGCTCCGTGCAAGGACTGTGGTAGGCATATTAAGCAGAAAAGGATTTAATACAAGGATTTAGGGGCTTATAACATTGTTGGAGGGACTGAGAGAGTGGGCTGTAGACCAGCATTTCTTAAATTTCAGTGTGCAAAAGAATCACCAAGAAGGGGCAGCTGGCTGGCTCAGTGGGTAGATAGAGCACATGACTCTTGGCCTCAGGGTCATCAGTCAAGCCCCAAGGTGGGTGTAGAGCTTACATTTTAAAAAAATAATAAAAAGTAAAAAAAAAAAAAAAAAAAAAGAATCAACAGAAAAACTTGGCTAGAGAACAGATTCCTGGGTTCCACCATAGAGTTCCTGGTTTAGTAGGTTTGGGGGAGTGGGGCCCAAGACCGCGGTTTTTTTTTTTTTTTTTTTTTTTCAGATTTTATTTTTAGGTAATCTCTACACCCAGCGCAGGGCTCACACCCACACCCCGAGATCAAGACTTGCATGCTCTGCTGACTGAGCCAGCCAGGCGCCCCCAGACTGCATTTTTAACAAGCTCCCAGCTGATGGTGGTGACGCTGCCCGTGAGACCACATTCTGAGTAGCCCTGGATGGGCTGGAGCATCACAGCTCAGCCACCAGGGAACTGCTGCCTCTGCTCATGAGAAAGGTGGAGAATCGAGAGGCTGCCACCAGAATTACTGAATCCAAGCACACCTCCCCACACCCACAAAGCTGGAATTAGGTACACACGCACACGTGCGCGCGCACACACACACACACACACACACACACACACGCCGAGTTCTGCCTCACTCTGCCTTCCAAATCTTAGGAGGGTTTCTAGCCGGCAGAGCTGCATCTGCCTGCACAACCAGAGCTGGAAAGAAGTCTAGGAAGTGCTCTGCTGTGTTTTTCGCATGTTCTTGCTCCTGCACTACCCAAGGCAGGCAAAACCAGGAGGAGGAGAAGGAAGGAGAGAGGCTGAGAGCCAGTCAGCTCTTCCCGCCACACTCTGTGCTTGGCTACCAGACCCAGACTGGCCTTCCAGCCCCCCCGACTGGGTCCCACCACAGCCAGGAGGAAGAAGTGTGGGGCGACAGCCTGGATACCCAGCCCCCAGCCACCCACAGCTCAGCAAGGCCAGCACAGTGCTGGGACGTGGAGCAGGAAGACAATGGATGAGGCAGTGAACTTGGCTCCTTATCGCCTCAGACCTAACGTGGTCACAAAAGAACTCCCTCTTCTACTCCCAGAACATTCCCTTCTCCAACAAATGGCACCACCCAGTTGCTCAAACCCCAAAGCTAGCAGTCTGCCTTGATTCCTTGTTTCCTGTGCCCAGCAGACTCTTTCTATCTTTTGCTGAGTCTGGTTGTCTCTGTCTCCAGAATGTATCCCAGATTTGACCCCTTCTCCCCACTTGTCTAGATCCTGGTCTAAGCCACCCTTATTCCACATCCAGAGACCTCCCCACAATGCCACCCCAGCCACCCTGAAGTCAGTCCTCCTTCCACAGTAGCCAGAGAGGAGCTTCTATATGCAAATAAGAGCCTGTCCCTCCCCAGCGGCTCAAACCTTCCCACGACTCTCCTCACACTCAGACTGAAACCCAAACTCTCACCTTGGTCTCTACCCGCTGCTGACTACATCCCTACCACCCTCCCCCATGCTCATTAAGCTCCAACTGCAGTGACCTTTTTGTGCTCAATCCAATCAAGCTTGATTGAACCTCAGGGCCTTTGTGCATGCTGTTCTGCTACTTTTTCCACAGGTGCTCACAACTGGCCACTGCTGGTCTATAGGCTTCCGTTCAAATGTCACCTCCTCCGAGCAGCCTGCCCCTGGCAAATGGAAATTAGCACCCAGCCCCTCTCCATCTGCTATCTTGTTTCATTTCGCTGATAGCGCCTATTGCTATCTCAAATTATCTTGTCTATTTATATACTTGTTTCTTTTGTCTGTCCTCCTGCCTCCCCACTGGCATGTAAGCTTTGCAAGGACAGGAAACTTGTCTACCTTGGTCACCACGTGCCTAGAACAGCCTGATGCAACACAGGCCCTCGGGAATTCTTTGTTGCATGAATGAGCAAGTGTGCTGTAGATGTCCTTATTTCCTCATTCTACAGTGAGAATAAAGGCACGGAAAGTACAGAAGGAGGCTTCTCAGATTGTCCCCCTGGAGGCCCATTTCCCCTACTCATGCCCTTGGGTGATCCCCTCCCATTGAGTGGGGGCTGAACGTGGTGATGGCCTTTGACCAATAGGGTATGTCAGAGGTGTTGGGATGCCACTTCCAAGATCAGGTTACGAAAGACCGTGCCTTGCGTCTTCATGAGCTCTATGACCTTCTCAGCTTGCTTGCGGTGGTGAAGCAAGAAGCATGTTGGGAAGGTCCATATGGCAAAGCACCGAGGGCAGCCTCCAGCCAGCAGCCAGCAAGGACCTGAGACGCTCAGTCCAATAATCCACAATGAACCCAGTCCTGCTAACAGCCATATAGTGAGCTTCTAAGCAGACCATTCACCGCCTGTCCTACAGACGAGATCACAGCCCAATGGATACCTTACTACAGCCAAGAGACCCTGCAGCAGAGGGTTCTTATAAGCTGTGCTCGGAGTCCTGGCCCCCGCAGAAACTGTCAGATGACAAATGTATGTTCCTTTATGCCACTAACATTAGGGTGATTTGTTATACAGCAATAGATAATTAATACAGAGAGGTCAAATGACTTGCCTAAGTTCCCACAGACGTTAAAGAACAGAGCCAGGCCTTTGAACCCAGGTCTCTCTGACTCCAAAATCATTTTCTTCCTTTTTTTTTTTTTTTTAAGATTTTATTCATTTATTTGACAGAGAGAGAGAGTGAAAGAGCGCAAGCAGGGGGAGTAACAGAGGGAGAGGAGAGGGAGAAGCAGGCTCCCCGCTGAGCAGGGAGTCAGATGTGGGGCTCCATCCCAGAACCCTGTGATCATGACCTGAGCTCAAGGCAGACGCTTAACCAACCAAGCCACTCAGGCGCCCCCAAAATCATTTTCTTAACTACTCAGCTGATCTTCCTCCCGCAATAACAGACAGAACCTATCAAAAGCTTGACTCAGGGGCGCCTGGGTGGCACAGCGGTTAAGCGTCTGCCTTCGGCTCAGGGCGTGATCCCAGCGTTATGGGATCGAGCCCCACATCAGGCTCCTCCGCTATGAGCCTGCTTCTTCCTCTCCCACTCCCCCTGCTGTGTTCCTTCTCTCGCTGGCTGTCTCTATCTCTGTTGAATAAATAAATAAAATCTTTAAAAAAAAAAAAAAGCTTGACTCAGGCCTCATATTAAACATTTTACATGAATTCTCTCACGGGATCTGGGAGACAGGCACCGTATCCACTTATGTGCGGGATGCAGAAACTGAGCTGAGCAGAGAATCCCACTCTGAGATCGCACGTCAGGGGCGGAAACACTTCTTTTAAGCCCCACCTCCTCGGCGTGCCATTGCGTATTTGTTCTGAATTGGAGTGGATTTCAGAAATGAAGAGGGACTCAGGAGGTCTCGCAGACTCCAGGCCTTAGTCCGTCAGAGCTGCTAAACAGAAATCTACAGACTGGGCAGCTTATAAACAACACACATTTATTTCTCACGATTCTCAAAACTGGAAGTCCGAGATCAAGGCACCGACACATTCCATGTCCGGTGGGGACCCACTCTCTGGTTCACAGAGACAGCTGTCTTCTCACTGCATCCTCACATGGCAGAAGGGATGAGGGAGCTTTCTGGGATCTTATAATGGCCTAGTCACCTCCCACTGGCCCCACCTCCTAATACCATCACCTTGGGAGGTGGGATTAAATATGTGAAATTTGGGGGGACACGAGCATTTCAATCTCTAGCAAGGTCTAAGAGTGTGAGGAGAAGAAGAGAGAGAGGCAAGGCCAAGAACTCTGCACCATCCATCCCCAGCCCTGGTTGTGGTCCAGCCTCGCTGGAGAGAAAAGCGGCACCAAGCTCTCTGTTCAGACTCATCCACCTGTGTCTTGGCTGGAGGCTTTAGCGGGTGTGTGTGTGTGTGTGTGTGTGTTCACACGCTTGTGCACCTGCTCTCCCCCACTCCTTGGCATGGAAATACCTTGCACCCATGGTCACAGCAGAGATGCACAGAATGAGAATCCCCAGTCCCCTGCCTGTTCACATGGTCTGATGGACGAAACGCAAATCCCACAGCCGCATAGACGTTCACTCCAGACTCCCTGGGACATGCCAGGCCTGTGGGTTCTCACCCATGCACACCTGTATCCATACAGACGTTCTCAGAACCTTTCAGGAGGCCAAGGAGTCTTGCAGACTCTGTTGAACTTGGACTCCCTAAGCCTGCCTGTGGGATTTTGTGTGTATGTGCGTGACCATGGGTCCCTGTATTGTGTTCTGCTTTTGTGTCTGCAAGTGTGTCCTTGTGCTTCCCAAGGATAGTGTAGCCATCTGTCCACTCGCATCCTGTCTCTTTCTGAGTCTGCAACTCTGCTTGCGGATGTCTGGATGTGGCTCTCTCCCTGTGTGTGACTATGTCTGGCTACGACTCTGGCTTGTGGCCGGGTCCTGACCATGTCTGCCCCTCTGTTACTGCTCTATCTATATCTGTGCTCTATGCGCTTCTGGCTCTCGTCCGGGCTGTATCTCTGTTGTCCTGTCTGTACCCACAGCTGTGGTCTGTTGTCTCTGTCCGCAACTGTCTGCTGGCTGCACCCGTGTCCGCCTCTGCATCCATCACATGGCTGGGCAAGGACTGCCCCATACAGGTGCTCTCCCTTTACACTCCTCGCTTTGTGCCCATGACTAGGCTCTGTCTGCTGTCTGTCCACCTCCCTGGCTCCGACGTCCGCTCTCCAGCCTGGCTCCCTCTGGCGGTCCTATAGGGAATGGCCGGTGCAGATGGGCCAAAGGAAGGAAGAGTTGAGGGAAGAGGAAGCATTTTAGGCAAATTGTAAATCTTTGGCTGCCCCAGAGAGAGGAAGGCTTGAGTGTGATGTCAGGGACCAGAGGTGTCCTGGCCTGGCAGGATGGTGCTGGGGGTCTAGCCTCCGAGCCTGCCACCCACGCCCACCCTACCCTCCGAAGGCTAGGAGGCAGGATGCCTGGGTCTCTCACAGTGGGTGGGGGCGGGGGCCTCCCTCCTGGGACGTCACCCGTCAAACTTCCTCTCCCGGCCACACAGGAAGTTGAGCGGGCTCAGGGCCCAGCCCTGCGCAAGCACAGGCCCCCAGGACCCCTGGGGCAAGGGCCCCGCTGGCGGCGGCCCTGCAGGGACCATGGGATCCAAAGCTGAGTAAGAGCTACACCCTCCCCCACTCTCTGGACCAAGATTCCCAGAGCAGGCCTGGGCTGGGGCCAAGGGGAGCTGGGCTGGGGCAGGCCAGGGAGGGGCCGTGAGCCACGGGGGCAGGTGGCTGGGACTGGGGCAAGTCTTTCAGCGGCCTGCAGTGTGAACTCGACTCTCAGGCACGCTCAGGCCACTCTCAGCCCCTCTTCCCTCTCTCTTTCTCCTTCCGGCTCTGCGTGACTAAGTTTGTGACTCTGAGCAGACACCTCTTGGTGCATCAGAGAGATGGGGAACATGGCTTCGGGGAGCCAGCAGGGGCCGGGGAGGTGAGAGAAGATTGCGTGGGTCCTTGTGCATGGGTGCTTGCGTGGAACCGCGCGAGCATGAGGGTGAAGTGCCAGGGGTTCCCGTGTCGGGGTGTCAGGGACTGTGTGTGTCTGTAGCCAGTCGCCATCCTGTCCACTGTCTCTCTTCAGGTCTCGCTGTTGCTCTCCCTGAGTCCACGTCCCAACATCCTCTGTGGGGTGGGCGGAGTGGGGGGCAAGGGAGCTCGGCAGAGAGGCGGGGCTCACAGAAGTCCCAGGGCAAGCCGCCCTCCTTGCTCTGATAAGAAATTTGGGGTCAGCCCCTGGGGAACCATGAAGTCTCCCACACAGAGACGCACAGGCAGGGCCTCTTGCTCTCGAGAAGACCGCAGGGACGCACACACATTTACCCGCCACACTCGCAGCCACGCAAGAAATTGTGGAGGTCATTCGTCCTCACACTGGCATGGTCGCACACTCTCACACTCCCACTCCCACCTGACACCTGCACTGGACAGTCAGGCAGACACGGGATAGAATCACACACACACACACACACACACACACCTCTGCATGCTCACACACGTCATGCACGCACGTGCACACACACCTGTGTGCTCACACAAGTCACGCAGCACGTAAATCTTGCACACACACAGTCACACTCTCCCTCTGCTCCATACCCCTCAGTCATGCACACGCAATCAATACTATTGTTCACACAGCATCACACAACCTATACACGGCCGCAAATCACTGAGGGCACGCACATGCAGTTGCACCTGTCACACACACACACGCGAGGCGTTGCAGACACACACACATGACCACATACACAGAAGCAAGCCCCTGGGCTCACTAAGCCATGTCCCACGTGTCCCGTCCCACAGAAGGGATCCGCCTGCCATGTTCGATTGGTTCTTTGAAGCAGCCTGCCCTGCCTCCCTGCAGGAGGGTGAGTTGGGGGCATCAGGCGGGAGTGGGAACCTGGAGGATGGGCCTGGGGCCCTGAACTTAGAAGCCTGCTCTCCCACAGATCCCCCCATTCTGCGGCAGTTCCCCCCAGACTTCAGGGACCAGGTATGCAGGCTGGCTCTTTGCTCCCCTGGACCTGGGCCAGTCCTCCCAGGGAAAGAGACTGTCTTGGCCAGGGGTGGGGTCCAACCCGGGTGGTCAAGCAGAGTGTGCTTCTCTCCATCCCCAGGAAGCTATGCAGATGGTGCCTAAATTCTGCTTCCCGTTTGATGTGGAAAGGTAAGGATGGAAGCAGACCCTCAAGGACCCAAGGACTCAGACCTCTCAGAGACCCCCAGGATTCAAACACCCAGGGAACCAGGGACTCAGGCACTCAGAGACCCCAGCAACTAAGAACCTATATACCCAGAGCCACAGACTGGTAGACAGAGGACTAGGAGTGTTGGGGGGGGGGTCAGGGAGCTGGGACCCTCGGGTCTCTGAGAGCCTTTCCCACCTGCAGGGAGCCCCCCAGCCCAGCTGTACAGCACTTCACCTTCGCTCTCACCGACCTGAGTGGCACCCGCCGATTTGGTTTCTGCCACCTACGGGCTGGTGCCCACAGCTGCCTCTGTATCCTCAGGTGTGGGGTATGGGGCTCTGGGGTGGGGGTTGGGAGGGCCTTGGTCTAGGGGTTCTTCATAGAACATATGTCTTCTCCCCACAGCCACCTGCCTTGGTTTGAGGTGTTCTACAAGCTGCTGAACACGGTGGGCGATCTCCTGGCCCAGAACCAAGTGAGACCAGCCCCCCTTCTTGTTCCTGGGGGAGTCCCAGCCCTACCCTCCCAAGCCCCCAGCCAGGCTCATAACCCCCCGGCTAGGGGCGCCTGGGTGGCTCAGTCATTAAGTGTCTGCCTTCGGCTCAGGGCATGATCCTGGAGTTCTGGGATCGAGCCCCACGTCGGGCTCTTCCGCTGGGAGCCTGCTTCTTCTCCCGCTCCCCCTGCTTGTGTTCCCTCTCTCACTGGCTGTCTCTCTCTCTGTCAAATAAATAAATTAAAAAATCTTAAAAAAAAAAAAAAAAGAACTCCCCACCGCCCCCTGGCCTCACCTAAGACCCTCGGCTCCTCCTAGACCACTCCAGCCCCCATCAGAGCCCTCAGAATCCCCAGCCCACATTCGGGTTCAGACACCCCGCTCCCACCCAGGTCTCTGAGGTCGAGGAACTTCTTCTAAACCTGCTGCAGCAGCCCCTGCCTAGGACTCAGGCCTCAATCGAGCTGGTGAGTAGCCCCCAGTCCCTGGACGACCCCCTTGGGTGGATGGGGGGGCTGCACCCCAGCCCTGAGGACCCCAGCCCTGAGGACACACAGCCACACCTCTCTCCCAGGGCAGTGGAGTGACAGTCTCCAGTGCACAAAGCATCCCGCCCCCTGCCCCCGGGAACAGCTGGCCGGTAAGCAGAACTGGGGACCCTGTTAGATTGGGCACCCAGGTGAGGCCGACCCCTGACTGATCCGTGCCCCCGCCCATCGCCCCCCACCAGCTTTCCTGCTTCGTAGCCCCCGACTCCGGCCGCCTGCCATCCATTCCTGAGAACGTGAGTGGGAGAGAGTCCTGGGGGCGGGGAGAGGTCCCGAAACCCAGAAGGGGCGGTCGCATCCTGCGGTCCCTCGCTCCCAGCGCTTCTCTCCGATCTTCAGAGGAACCTAACGGAGCTCGTGGTGGCGGTGACCGACGAGAACATCGTGGGGCTGTTCGCCGCTCTCCTGGCGGAGAGAAGGGTCCTACTCACCGCCAGCAAGCTCAGCACCGTGAGGCGGGGCCAGCCGGGCCGGGGATGGGGCCAAGGCCTGGCTTCGCCCCCGGGGGCGGGACGGTGGGGCGGATTCCTGGCTCTAATTCCACTGGGCGAGACTTGAGACAAAGTCCTGGCTCTGCCCCTTGGACATCAGGTTGAGCTGGATCCTGGCTCCGCCCTTCTGTGGGGAATCAGAGTGGGCTGCCCTGTAGTGCCCTCTTTGGGAGAGCTTAGTTCAGACCCCACCCACTATGGGCCGAAACAAGACTGGCTCCGCCCCTCTGGAGGGTGCGATCAGGGAGGGCTAAATTGTAGTTTCGTCCCTAGGAGGAGGACTGGGGTTGCGAGCTCGGGACGAATGCTGGTTCCATCCCTAGGGATCAAGGGAGCTGAATTATAGCTCCGCCTCTTCGGGGGTGGAGTTACTGGGCTATTCTACCACTGAGGGGAGAGATCCGGAGGGTTACATATTAGCTCCGCCCCCTAAAGGGAGGGACTAGGACCTGGGAGTAGTGGCCCCACCAGCTCCAAACACTGTAATTTGCCCAATTCTTGGTCTTCACAGGATTCCTAAGGGATTTGAATTTTCACCTCTTACCCAGTAGTGGGTGGGGAAGGGGTGAGGAGGGAGAGATAGAGACAAGAGACTGGGGACATGGGAAATGGAGCCGGGGAAGCCACCGTTCCAAAGACGGTCCTTGAAGCTGGGCCGGGGGGGGGGGCGGGCGGGGGGGGAGTGTCCAGGCCTTGACTCTACGGCCCCCTACGTATCCTCAGCTGACATCGTGCGTCCACGCGTCCTGCGCCCTCCTGTACCCCATGCACTGGGAGCACGTGCTGATTCCCACCCTGCCGCCGCATCTGTTAGACTACTGCTGGTGAGAGGCGGGGACTGGGGAGCAGTAGGGCTTGGGAAGAGGCCTGGGGTCCTGGAAGCTATGGGGGGGGGGGCCGCCTGCATGACCTGTCCCCTCCGTCGTCTGCAGTGCGCCTATGCCCTACCTCATCGGAGTGCACTCCAGTCTCGCCGAGGTGAGTGGGAGCAGACCGGGACCGCAGCAGCGGACGGGATTCCCTTCCTCCTGCACCCCCAAATAACCGCCCCCGCCAGAGATCCTCAGGCTCTGAGCGGCTGTCCCCACCCCTACTCCCCAACGCAGAGAGTGCGGGAGAAAGCCCTGGAGGAGGTCGTGGTGATGAACGTGGACTCCAATACTTTGGAGACGCCCTTTGACGACGTGCAAGCGTTGCCCCCAGACGTGGTCAGTGTCACCCCCTTCTATGCTCCTGAGGCGTCGCGAAGGCCAAGGTCCCACATCGGCCGGCTCACAGCCTCCCCTTGTCCTGCAGGTGTCCCTGCTGAGGCTGAGGCTGAGGAAGGTTGCTCTGACGCCGGGGGAAGGGGTGTCCCGTCTTTTCCTCAAAGCCCAGGCCCTGCTCTTCGGGGGGTACCGTGATGCGCTCATCTGCAGCCCGGTGAGCAGCGGGGAGGCCGAGGAGAGGACTCGTGGGTCCTTGAAGGATTAAGAATAATAGTAGTAGTAGTACCTAGCTTTTATCGAGTGCTTACTCTGTGCCTTTGTTACCTCATCTGTAAAATGGGATCCCACTAGTACCAACACAAAAGGTTCATGTGAGTCAGTGAATGGGCATATGCCAAATGTTTGGACAGTGCCTAGCACATCGCGAGGACTCGATAAATGCTATGTTTTACTGTCACTATTACCTCACTTAATGTTCACAACTGTATGAGGAGATAGATACCATTATGGTCCCATTTTGCGTTTGCTACATAGACATATGATAGAATAAGGGAGACAGCTGGTGTCCAGGAGAGCCACGGAAGCTCAGATCGCGGGTCTTTCTTCTAGGGCCAGCCTGTGACCTTCAGTGAAGAAGCATTCTTGGCCCAGAAGCCGGGGGCGCCCCTGCAGGCCTTCCATCGGCGGGCTGTGCACCTGCAACTGTTCAAACAGGTACGCCAGAACCCTGGGGGCGGGGCCGGGGCCGGGGGCGGGGCTAGGGCGGGGCTGGAGCGGAAAACCCTGGGTTTCTGGGGGCGAGCCAGAGCTAGAGCCAGAGGGACGGACGCCTGACTCCTATAGGCGAGACTAGAGTCGGTCCGGCGGGGTCCCACCCTTCAAGGTCCCCGGGTGGGGGAGGCATGACTGAACTACTGTTTCCCTAAGGATGGGAGCCCTTGACACCTGAGGGATAAGATCTACTCCCGGGTTCCTGGGGAGATTGGGGTGGGATTAAATCCCTGGGTCCCTAAGGATGGAGCATCCGGGGCAGGAGTGGGTGTACATGCGAGACTCTGAAAGGGGCGTGTCCCGAGTGCGCACTCCCCTTGCTGGGGTTACGGGGACGTGGGGGAGAAGTGCAGCTGGATTCCTGGGTTCTTGGGAGGTGGGCTGGACTCTAGGGTCCATCTGTGCGGGGATGGGTTCTCGAGTCCCTGAAGGTGAGGTCGACTTCTTCCAGGATCACTGAAAGGAGGGGGGCCGGTCAGGAGTGTCAGAGTCCGACTTCTGGGTCCCTATGAGGGGCGGGGTCTAGTCCCTGACAGGTCCTGACTGGGGCGGCGGGAGAGGGTTGGACTTCTGGCTTCCTGAGATGGCTCCAGACCCCTGGGTCCTAGGGGTGAGTCCCTGGAGGGGCCAGGGACGGCTTGTGTGTGTGTAGGGCCAGCAGAATCCTGAGTCCTCGGATTCAGATGTGTTGGTAGCAGCCCCTTCTGACGCTTCCCTCACCCCCAGTTCATCGAAGGCCGACTGGAGAAGCTCAACACAGGAGAAGGCTTCTCAGATCTCTTTGAGCAGGAGATCACCTGCAGCGGGGCCTCCTCAGGTGAGCCCTCTGCCTAGGCCAGAGCCCCCGCCCCACCAGCACCCCAGCCTCAGCCCACCAGCCATGACCTCCTCTCCTCATTGCAGGCGCTCTTCGCTCCTACCAGCTCTGGGCAGACAACCTAAAGGTGGTAACAACGAACGCTTAGTGTTTATTACTGGATTAACTTAGCTCCATAACAGTCCCCAGGGAGGGTCATCATTACACTCGTTTATAGACAGAAGCGAAGAAATTAAGACTTGGCTAGGGAGAGGGGCTTGTCCAGCATCACGCAGCTGGGGTGGGGAGGTGGAGTCTGGGGTAACCCCAGGGTACCAAGTCTCTCTCCCTTGCCATTCTCTCTCCCCAGAAAGGTGGTGGTGCCCTCCTGCATTCAGTCAAGGCCAAGACCCAACCAGCTGTCAAAAACATGTACCGCTCGGTAAGGCTACAGTAGACAGGCCCCTTACTGGGGTGACAAAGACAAGGGGACAAGGCACATTTCAACCCCACATGTAAAGTGCAAACATTTTTATCAGAACCGAATCAGCAGTTAAACCATTAACAAGTCTTCCTGCTTTTATTCTCCATTAACCTACTCGTTTTTGTCAGAATCATTGCTTCCCAATTTGAAATTGACAACCCAGACTCATTAGTGAACGTCTTTTGTCCTCAGACACTACACTCCCAGCCTCTGTCCTTGTTTCCTTTTCTCCCAAGCCCATAAGCCTCCTGTGGCCAACTTCTGCAGCTCTGAATTGTCCCTTAGGTTTTATTCGTTGCTTGGCTTTTGAATGCTGATACGTTTTTACAATGTTCCATTTTTGCCACTCCCCATTTCATTCAGTGGTTATGTCCCCTAGGAATATTCCTTTCGTATTAGGCAAGGTGCGAGTTTGACGTCTTAGGTGGTACGTGGAGAACTGTGACTGTCTCTGAGGCACAAATGTGAACAGATGGCAAGACAGTTGTCCTATGGGACGGTGAGCTGAGTTCTCAAAATGCTCAGGGTCAAATCACCGTGGCATCTAATTCTCTTTTGGCTCCTCTGTAGGCCAAGAGCGGCTTGAAGGGTGTGCAGAGCCTTCTGATGTACAAGGTAAGGCCAGTGGCCAATGGCTGGGGCAGTGGAAGAAGGGGCTTCTGACTCACCCACCGTCTTCCTAGGATGGGGACTCTGGCCTGCAAAGGGGAGGTTCCCTGAGAGCCCTGTCCCTCACCAGCCGCTCAGATCGTCTGCAGCAGCGCCTGCCTATCACCCAGCACTTTGGAAAGGTAAGTTATGTGCCCCCCACCCCACTCCCCACTGCAAATGCTCACAGCTGGAATTACCACCTAGTCCTCCTCCCATTGTCTCCATCCAGACATCTCACTCACCTGCTCACCTACCCCAATATCCGGTGCCCGCTTAACACTCCCCCCCCCTCCAAAAACCTGATTCTGTAGTTCCTGAGGCCCCGTCCTCCAAATCTGTCCTTTGCAGAACCGGCCCCTTCGCCCCAGCAGGAGAAGGCGGCTGGAGGAGACACCTTCTGAGTCCCTGGAGGAGGTGTAAGTCTCAAAGGCTGGGGAGGGGACAATGTTGGAAGTGGAAGGCCAGGACTGATGGGGAGGATGGTCCCTAAACTCAAGAACCTCCAGAGCAGTCCAATCAGGACTGGGGGGTCGGGCAGACATCTGAGGCTTCCCATCCTTACCCAGGGCACCTGCTCTGAGCCCCGAGGATGCCCAGGACCCATGGGCAGAGGAAGCTCTGGACAGCAGTTTCCTGGGGTCTGGAGAAGAACTGGATTTGCTGAGTGAGATTCTGGACAGTCTGAGCGTGGGAGCCAGCAGGACAGGCAGCCTGCGACCCAGCCAGAGCTTGGACTGCTGCCACAGAGGGGACCCGGACAGCTGCTTCAGCTTGGTGAGAGCCCCCCAGTTCTCCCCCACTAGCCCATCGGACTTCCCAGCCCCTCCAGCATCTGAAGGCCAGCAACTTGCCCATCTCCCCACCCCTACCCAGCCTGACATACCAGGAAGATCAAGATGGCAACCAGATGATGAAAAACCACCAGAGCCTCAGCCCCTGTCCCTACCTGCTGACCTGCCATCTCTGCAAACCCTCCAGCCTTTGGATGCCATGACCTCCTCAGAGGACCCTACTTCCCAGCCACCCTTGGAGGCCAGCCAAGAAACCATCCTTCCACCCCAGTCCTCATCAGCTTCTGCGGACCCAAGCAGCCAGGGGGACCCTGAGTCCCATCTTCTAATCCTACATCTCTCCCCTTCCCCCACAGCAGCCAAAGATCCCAGAGTCCAGGAGAGCCCCTGCACCCAGCTCTCCACAGCACCCACCCACTCTAGCCCTCCAGAAAGCCCCCAGCTTCTGGTCTTCACAAAGCCCAACTTGGATATTACCTGGACATCCCAACCCCTTGATTCTTCCTCAGATCCTGGTTCCACAGAGAACCCGAGATCCCAGCCCTCTGAGGTCCCGCTGGCAGAGCATGCTCACCTCCAGCTCCCAGAGGGGCCGGGAGCCCTCAGATCCCCTGCCGCACCTGCCAACGACTGGCAGGAGCCCCAGGCTAGGAGCCGGCTCAGAGTCGCTGAGCTTAAGAAGTGTTTTGAAGGTTAAGAATCAGGGTCCTGGAGGAGACCCCGATCCTTCAATAAAGCCACAAGAACCCAAAGCTGGTTTCCCTGGTGAGTTTATCTGGGGGCCCGCTCTGCTCAGAAACGTACCCCATTCACTACCTTCCTCCTGGGGCAGCCTCCCGCTGGCTCTTAGGTACAGCTGAAAGCCCCTCCCTTCCAGGAAGCCCTGCCAGCCCTAGGATCCTTGCAACTTTACAATTCATCTCTCAACAGCCTATGAGCCTTGAGTTTGTTCCCTCCATCTAGACTAATTCCTGCCCCCAGCAGCTCAAAAAGAAAAAGGTTTTATTTTATCTCACTACCGAATGTATGTATGTATATATATAAAATCTGAGCAGCACACTCTCCCTCACCCTCAGGGACAGAGTCTTTAAAGCACCTTCTTCCCTTCTATTCTTAAGCACTGGGTAGGTTTGATTGCCCAGAGAGGGCTCTGCCTTCCCCCAAGGTCACACAGCAAGGGAGATGGACAGAAAAGGGGACCTAGATGGGCAAGCAGCCCCGCACTGTCTCCTTGGAGTCCTGGGGAGCCCGGGCCTCGGCTGCATGGTTGAACTGAAAGGAAAGGAGAGGATTTGTCGGGCCTGTGTGGCAGCAGGACAGACGGCCGAGCGAAGATGGTGCAGCAAGCGCGGAGGCGGGCCCCCAGCCCCGGCATCCCCAACGGCAGGCAGAGTCAAGCAAAGGTGGCATGCTTCACCGAGCCCGCCAGGCAGGTGCCCCGGGGCCCCCCAAGTCCTCCTGCACCATCAGAGGCTGTTGTCTCGGTGACAGCTGCTGCGTGTGAGCGAGCACCGGGTGGTCCTGGGCAGTGGTGGTGGCTGCAGCAGGCCCCAACATTCAGATGAGCCGCTCCTCGGGCGGCAGGTTGAGGTTGGGGGGCGGTGGCACGCGGGCACCCACCTGCTCCTCGCTGCTGGGCCGGTAGGTGCCCTCTGTCTGCCGCTTCTCACGCAGTTTTCGCACCAGCAACACCAGCCCCACGGCCAGAAGCAGGGCGGCCAGGAGGGAGAAGACCACAATGATGGCAGTGATGGCCCCCTGAGACTGCAGGAGAGGGGACAGGTTGCCCACCTGAGCCAGGAGACTCTGTCCACCCTCACCTGAGAAGCATCCAGGGCTCCTAATGCCGCCCCCACCCCCAGAATTCCAGATTTCCATCGATCACATCTGGGGCTCCCAGGCTCCCACCTGCCACGCTGGGACCCCCCCCTCCCAAGCACCTGCCACCTCTGGGAGTCTGGGCATCTTCACCTGCTACATGTAGGATGCCTGAGGAACATCCCTGCTGCCCTCCCCCCATGTAAAACCCCAACTCACCAGGGCCCCACTGGAGCCAGAGCCTGGATCAGAGGGTGTAATGGTGCCATTCTCATTGACAGGGGGGTCCAGCGCTGTGGGGAGGGGGTGGGTAGAGAGGACAAATTAATCCTTACCTATCCTTCCCATCCTGGCACAACTGCACCTTCCTCAGGCATCCCTCGGTTAGAACTCTGCCTTTCTGAGTCTTCCATTCTGGTGGGGACTGTGGGTGCCCTGCATGCAGGGGCTGGCCCAGTTGCTTCCGCTCCTATAGCCACCCCCAACCCAGCAAAGCCCAGCAGTGAGCAATCAGCCTACAGTAGTTTGCAGCTTGTGCTGAGTTGGGGTCTGCTATAATGGACGGTGTCTGGAAGCCAGCTGCTGCCCTCCCCGCACCACCTCTCCAGCCCTCCCTCGGCCCTTAAGGATCTGGGTGGATCCTGCGTTTCCCTGGAGTGTCTGACTCACACCTCCCCCCCAGGCTCCTGAAACTGAAATAGAAGGACTGAATGGCTGGGTCCACACCTATGGCCAGCCTGGTCAACCTGGGATCAGAGGCCCAGGCAGGCCTCCTCCTGGGTCCCAGTCCGCGCAAAACACTTCAACCACACTGAGCCGCAGGGACACAGGCTGCTCTCCCCAGCCCACAATTCCGCCTTCCTCAGGAACTCAGGAATTCCACACCAACTCCAATCGTCCAAGGAAACCCCTACCCCGACCGACCCTGCAGACTCCTCTCAAAGTATCCCATGACCGCTCCCCAGTTCTCGACCTCTCCAGGGCCCAGGTAATCCGCGCTTCTAAGCCCCGCCCCGCGCGGGTACCTACTTTGCCCCCAGGCCGGGCCCCAGCGGGCCGGCAGCAGCGGCAGGCCGAACGCCACAAGCAGTCCCAGGCCGGGGCTCGCCATGGGCCGGGCGACTGGCTGGTGGCACCGGGGACCGGGCTTCTCGCGCGCGCTGCTTCTACCGCATCTCGGGCCGGGGGTACCTGCGACCCGGCACCTGGGGCGGGAGAAAGAGAAAGGCGTGGGGGAAGGGGCTAGACCCGGGCGCAGGCCTAGGGGAGGGATGACCCGCCCAGGGCACCCCGGAGTCCCGCCCCGCCCCCGCCGCCAGAGGTCAGAGATTAAAGATTAACTTGAGGCGGCGCGTTCCTGGGCTGGGGAACGGGAAGGGGGGAAGGGGTGGCAGGCCAAGCAGCGCGTCCTACCTCCCTACCTGGCCCAGGCGTCCTCGACCTTGCTCAGGTTCCCTGTCCGGGTCCCTGGCTCGAACCCTCGGTGCGTCCGTCGGTAGCTCGGACTCCTCCAGCCCCGCCCGCTCACGTGACCCGGAAAGTTTAGTCACTCACCTGGGAGGGGAGCGCACTTCCGGCTTGTGCACCTGAGCCTAAGCGAGAGGGCGGAGCCAAACGGGGGTGGGACAGCGCCAGAGGCGCACCTGTAACGGGAACCCAATTCTATAATACCGAAGAGTAAAAAGGGGCGGAAGCGCGCAGGTGTAAGAGGGACCTCCCACCTATATTGCGGGCACTTCTGTAGGATCGCACTGGTGTGGAGACATACCGGGCATGGAGACACTGGTGCATGGGGCACGCCCGTCTGGGGCAGGCCCGAATGTATGGCCCCTAATAAAAACACACCTGTGTGGTACACACCTGCCTAGGAGCCAACCTGTATAGAAGACATTTGCGTGGATACGTAAGAAGAACACCCATGGGAGATAACTGCACTGAATCATATCTATTTGGCGTATAACTGAATGGAAGCATACCTGTGTGGAAAACAGCTGTATAGAACACACCTGCATTATAACAAACACCTGACTGAGGCACTCTGGTGTAGGATACATTTGTTTTTGCAAACGCATCTGCATGGCTCACGCATGAAATGAACACTCGTATGAGGAATTCCTGTATGGAAATGTACTGGAAAGACCTGTACAAGACACACCTGCATTTTAGTACACCTTATAGGACCCAGGTATATGGAAAAATACCCATGCAGGTGTATACTTAACTGCAACATAGCTACGAGTGGGGGCCGAGGGGAGCTGTATAATGCTTTCCTGGGTGGATTTCTGTTGAGAAACAAACCCGTGAAATGAAGGAAATAGCCTCGTACGAGGAACATCTGCATAGAATTGAGATCAAATGAAAAAAAGACCTGAGCACATATTGAAGCACATGGCCCTTGGCGGGGGGGGGGGAGCAGCAGGACAGAGGCTCATGTGTATTGAGGCCCACCTGTCAGGGATGTATCTCTGAGAAAACGCCTGTTTGGGGCATTTCTCTGGGAAAACATCTGTATTCCCCATGTTGTGGGGCTCCTGCAAGGACCACCTATGAAGAAAACATCTGTGAGGGGTCCTCTAAGAGGTCGTTCGGACCATTGGCCATTAGGGCCTCTCTAAGAGGCCATTTGTCTGGGACTTTCAGGTGTGTTTGAGCCGACCTGTCTGGGCAAAACTGAATGTGCCCTCACGGCTGTACTTTTCGATAAAGGACGCTGATAATAAGACCTCCACCCCCTGGGAACTCTAGGGTGAAGAGTAATGATAAAGGGGAAATTAATCACTTTTAGAGTATAGGGCGATGGGTAAGAATTCCAGGTCTGGTTAAATCCCCGCTTTGCCCCTTACTGGGCATGTGGCCGTGTAGAGCAGTTTAACCTTCTGTTTCCTCATCTGTGAAGTGGGAAAGCCAGTCCCACCTACCTTATAGGGTTTTGGCAAGGATGACGCGAGGGGTGAGTAAAAGACCTGGATTGTGCAACGCCGTGAATCAGTGTTAGTTATTGTTACTATTTTTCGCCAAGTGGTCTGGCCGCCCCTCCCCCTAATGGTGATTCGAGAAACTGCGTCCGAACGTAGTGGGCGGGACTTTCGGCAGGTGCAGCGAGCGCGACAGGCTGGTGCCCCGCCTCCAGCGCTCGGCTTCCCGGTCTTCGTCGGCACTCGCGCTTGGGACACTGAGATCCCCAGGTTGGTCTGGAGAGAGCAGTCAGCACAGCGACTGGGTCCTGCCGCGGCCTCTTTAAGACTGCTCAGCCGCCCGAAGCCGCGGGGGCCCAAGGCAGCACCAGGTCGCCGCGGAAGCCCCGCCCAGATGGGCTGGGCGGGCACAGCTCAGGCAGCTCTGGCCAATAGGAAACCGACTTTGCAGCCGCGCCGCTCGTTGATCTTCCGTTTCCCAATCTGAGTGGGACCGAAAAGGAAGGCTCGCGGGCGGGATGCAGGGTTTCAGAAAGCACCGCTTCTTGATTTTCTGTTTCCGTGGCCTAGTGGGGGAATGTGAAACGAGCGGGCGGGTAGATGCAGGGCTGGATGGCGTAGGGTTGGTTCTTGAGCATGTCTGGGGAAAACGAGAACTTTAGTGCCTAAAGAGAAATAGTAGGGGAGGAAGGTCAAGTGGAAAGGGATTACGAAACCAAATTTCTGATATCCCTCTACTGCGCCCCACCTGGACAGAGGGTAAACTGAGGCACGCAAGGCCGAACTCTGAAAGCAGAATTGAGACCATTGATCTCTCTAGCCCCTCTCCCCAGAATGAACCCTGGTGCTTCCTGTGCACTACCAGAGCATCCCCGACATTCCGCCCCACACCCGCGGCTCCGCCTCCGGCCCCCTCCCCCCAAGCGGGTCGGGGGAGGAGACGCAAGTTCTGGCGCGGGCGGCGACGGCTAGCAGTCACCGCCTCCTGCTAGTGCCAGAGCCAGGCGGGCAGCGCGGAGGCTGCGGTGGCAGTGGCCGCGGAGCTGGCCCTGCGGGGCCCCGGGGGGGAGGGGGAGCCGCGAAGCCCCCCCGAGGCCGCCACCGCCGGGCCTCCCCTCCCCCCCCGGGCGGGCGCCATGCGGGGGGGCCCGGGCGATGCGGAGCGGCGGCAGCGCTGGGGTCGCCTCTTCGAGGAGCTGGATAGTAACAAGGATGGCCGCGTGGACGTGCGCGAGTTGCGCCAGGGACTGGCCCGGCTGGGCGGGGGCGACCCGGACCGCGACACCCAACAGGTACCCCCGCCGAGACCCCAGCCTGGCGCGCGGAGCTCCGGCCCTGCGGGCGCCGGTAACCCGAGCCCCTGAATGGAGCGCCGCAGCCGCCAGCGGCTGCCTGTGGCTGCGCTCCAGTGCGGGTGCCCAGCCTGGGTGTCTCTGCCCCTTCCCCCTGCCCCGCGTGTCTGGGCCTAACGGGTTCGCCCAAGACAGAGCCACGGAGGCCCCAGGCCTGCAGTTCAGCTGCCAACACCCGCCCCCACCCTCCTCGCCGGTGCCGCGAGGGTGGGGGATGTCTGCCAGCGAAACGAGCCGGGCTGCTCTCCTGCCCACTGCCCCGGACACACCCTCCTCTGAACTCTTTGCCCATCCCAAGACATACCCCTGCTCCTGGCCTCAGGAGACACACCCTTTCCCATCCTCCCTTCCCTGCTCTGGGCACCCACTGGCTCCCAGACAGCTGCCCCAGCCTCTCTATGTTTACATTTCCCAGGCCTGCCCTTTCCCTGGCCTGGTTTAATGCCCCAGGCTACCCTAGCCAGGACCCAAGGGGCGGCCCTCAGCTGGGGATAGAGCAAAGCAGGAACTTGCCGCTAGGCCTATACAGGTGTCCGCTACACCTGTAGCCCCAGATGCCACTGGAGTGTCTCTCTCCACAGCATCCTGAGACCTCCAGGACAACCTCCCACTTTCCAGGTGGGAAACCTCTCACTGCCCCACAGTGCCCAGAGCTGTCTCTCATGGGGCTTCTGAAACTGCCATACGGATGGGGTTGTTTGTTTGTTTGTTTGTTTGTTTTAAGAGACAGCTGGGAGGACAGGCTTTCAAAGACAGGAGCCCAAGGCTACCTACCACTTCCCAGTTCTGTAACCTTGAAAAAGTTACTTGACCTTGGAGAGCATCAGTTTGCTTGCCAGGAAAAATGGACAACTGCTTTCCACCTTGCAGACCTACTGTGGCCTTGGGCATATTGCTGAGAAGTGAGCTGGCTGATGAAGGGGTGACTTCCCCTGCTCCTGTCCTTTAGGTGCTGAGGGCTCTGCATTCCTGGGCTCTAAGCTTGTCATGCCCCCTGCAGCTGGGGAGCGGCCTCCTGGAGCTCCCTCGTCCCTTCCCCCCTGCCAGGGCATCTCCCCGGAGGGTGACGCTGACCCAGGTGGTGGGCTGGACCTGGAGGAGTTTTCCCGCTACCTGCAGGAGCGGGAACAACGCCTGCTCCTTCTGTTCCACAGTCTGGACCGGAATCAGGATGGTAAGGCCCAGGGATGGGCTGCGGGGGCCCTGGAGACACCAGTGGGGTTAGAACTGGCAGCGCTAGGAGGAGGGGGGAGGGCCACTTCTTCCTGATGACTCACAGGCTATTTTGGGAGCTCTCCTCACCCCCCAGCTAGGTGGTTGGGCCTGTGGGCCCATCCCACCTCCTTTCCCTTCTGGGATGTGACCCCTATTATTACCCTCAAGTTTCTAAGGAACAGAAATGCCCCATATTGCTTCTGGATTCCCTATGAGGCATAGACGCCCCCCATAGCCTCTTTTGGGTCCCTAATATTGCCTCGCAACCCCCTATGGCATAAGGACCCCCGTAGTTATCCCTGGATTCATTTTTTTCATTCATTCATGGAACAGAGGAACCCCCCAACATTGCCCAGTTCCACCTCTCTGATGCCAGTGGGTCACCACCCCCAACCCTGCTGCAAATCTCATCCTGGGGTCCTGGATCCCCTGGGCTTCCTAGACCATCCCCATACTGAGCTGTACAGCATCTGGGCTCCAGGGTCCCCCCATGCACACACTTTTCTGACCCCCTCCCCAGGTCATATCGATGTGTCCGAGATCCAGCAGAGTTTCCGAGCTCTAGGCATTTCCATCTCACTGGAGCAAGCAGAGAAAATTCTGCACAGGTGAATAGCTGGGGGTCCAGAATCCCAGGTAACTCGGGTCCCCAGGGCCCCTTGACCACCTTGAGTCTCTAGGCCCCAGACCCAATCCCAGGGTAGGCGGAGCTGAGAGGTGGGCTTGGCAGGCAGGCAAATTCTGGGCCAGATGATTTACTTCTCTGAGCCTTAGTTCTCCCCTTTGTAAAATGGTGAGCTCTCAGTGCACAGGAAGTCATTCTACCCCCAAACCAACTGAACCTCACTCCAACACCCCCTGCTTAGCCCCAACACTGATTCTGCCCCCACCTTGCCCTGCATCCCCAGCATGGACCGTGACGGCACGATGACCATCGACTGGCAGGAATGGCGCGACCACTTCCTGTTGCATTCACTGGAGAACGTGGAGGATGTGGTCTATTTCTGGAAGCATTCTACGGTGAGGTGGGGGCAGCTTTCCTAGCGTGGTGGCTGGGACTGGCTCCGGTTTCCCCTGGGCCTGGAGGGGCTGGGTCAGGAGTCTTGAGAAGGAAGAGCCACGGGGAACAGCCAAGGGATGAGACTCTAGTCATCTCTTCCTCTGACTGGACCTCAGGGGACTGGGGACCCATTGGGGGAGGTCTGTGATCGGGCTGGAGCCCTTCAGACCTGACCTCGGGGTGCTGGGGGCAGACTGTGGGAGGTGGGAGTACAGGGAAGGAAGAGCTCACCAGATGGGGCACCCAGCCTCCAGCTTCCACCACAGCTCCCCTTCTGCTGGCTTCTTTTTGCCTCAGTAAATGGTCTGCTGCTGAAGGGACTCATTAGAAAGCCACCTTCTTTGGAAGATCCACTGAGATCCAGCGGAAGTTGGGGGAGGAGGTGCTCTAGATCCTCCCTTCTGGGTGGGAATCTCTGAGTGATGCTTCCAGTAGGATCTGATGGCATCTGGAGGGGAACCCCCCAGTGGGATCTGGTGAAGTCCTCTTGGGAGATCCAGACATTCCCACTCTGGGGATCCATGAGGGACTTGGTTGGGAAGTCTATAAGTGGATTCTAGGGGACGGATGATCCCTGGGGGGCAGATTTCCTGTAGGATCTGCTGAGGCCCTGGGAGGGATCCTCTGGTCTCCTTACGTGGCAGGTCCCTGTGGGATCTTGTGTGGCCCTGGAGGGATCTTCTGGAATCCTCATCCAGGAGACCCTTGGGTGTGATCCTTCAAAGGGAGCTGATCGGCTCTGGAAGCAATCTTTATATGGTAGATGCTTGGGTAGGCTGCTTCGGTGGGATTTGGTGGAGGTGCCCGGGAGGAATATTGGGATCCTACGTGGGAGTCAGGTTGGATGTTTTGCTGGGATCTGGTAGGGGTCCAAGACGGATCTCCTGGGCTCTTCAAGTGAGATTTATTGGATGCTTTGGGTGTCCTGGGATTCATGAGGGAGACACACCTATTTAGGGCTAAGGTACATCTCCCTGCTCCTATGATGGTGTGACACCCCAGTCCCTGCGTCCTCAGGTCTTGGACATTGGTGAGTGCCTGACTGTCCCTGATGAGTTTTCAGAGCAGGAGAAGCTGACTGGCATGTGGTGGAAGCAGCTGGTGGCGGGTGCGGTGGCAGGTGCTGTGTCGCGGACGGGCACAGCCCCTCTGGACCGCCTGAAGGTCTTCATGCAGGTGAGGGGCCCAGGAAAGCCCCACGCCCTCTCCCAGGCCTGGGCCCCAGAAGGGGACCCCAAAGCCACCTTATCTCCCCACGCAGGTCCATGCCTCCAAGACCAACAAGCTAAACGTTCTGGGGGGCCTAAAGAACATGATCCAAGAGGGGGGCATGCGCTCCCTGTGGCGTGGCAATGGAATTAACGTGCTCAAGATTGCACCTGAGTCGGCCATCAAGTTCATGGCCTATGAGCAGGTAGGGGCAGGTGTGGGAGATGTGAGCTAGACTTGAGGGCTGGCGGGATTGGCTTGGGGGCAGGGGATGTCTGCAGGACCCCAGGAGTGGGCATCTGTTCCCCTGTGTGGTGCGCACAGCAGGAGGACCTGAGGTCCTGCCCACTCTGTGTCTCCCACTTTCAGATCAAGCGGGCCATCCGGGGGCAGCAGGAGACGCTGCATGTGCAGGAGCGCTTTGTCGCTGGCTCGCTGGCCGGCGCCACAGCCCAAACCATCATTTACCCCATGGAGGTGAGAAGGAGGGACTCTGGCCGAGGCGCCATTGCAGGGTGGGGGGGCTTGCAGTAACCACGTCACTCCGTGGTGTGATAGGCATTGGGATTGTAACCTTACCTCTCCTTGATTCGGACTGTGGCTCGTTAGAGAAATGCTGTTTCATCTGTAGTCTGTGTGGGCATTGCAATTTGAGATGTGACTTCTAGGGATGGTGGTGTTGATCACAACCATTTAGGCGGCAACTGTGGGGGCCCGTTGTTTATGGACACGCCTCTTCTCAGGGTCCTGATTTCCAAGCTGTTTGTTCCCAGTGGAATCATTTCAGGTTTCAGGTTGTGCAGTATGTCAGGATTCTGAGTGATGGAAAACTCAAATCACATAAATGAAGTCTGAGGTAAGCAGTTCAGGACAGGTATGGTGACTTCAAAGTGTTAGAGGCCGAGGTTCCTTCCCTCTATCTTGTTCCAGCACTTCAGAATGTAGCACCCACCTCAGGGACCAAAATGGCTGCGTGTGCTCCAATCATCACATCCATTTTCCAGTCAATAAGGAAGAATAGACAAAGGAAGGAACACCTCCCTGCCTTTAAAGATACTTTCTGAAAGTCACACATACCTGTTCTCCTGCTGTTTCATTGACTAAGACTTAGTCACATGGCCATAGATCTAGGGGAAATGAGAAATGTAGTCTTTATTTTGAGTAGCTGTGTGCTTGCTGAAAATTATAGTTTCTATTATTAAGGGGGAAGGGAACAAGATATTGGGAGACAGCGGTGGCCACCATATGCAATTCTGGGAGATGTAACCATTTCAAGGCATAGAGATTTGGGGACAGCAGAAGATTGTAGTGTAAGTGGTTTGTGAAATTCAGTTATTGCCAGGGTAGATCCTTCTGGGAGGAGCTATTTCTAGATGACTGCACTCCTGGGTGCAGTGTTTCTGGCAGCGGTTTTCCCAGGGATAACCAAGGTCCTCCCCAGGTGCTGAAGACGCGGCTGACCCTGCGCCGGACGGGCCAGTACAAGGGGCTGCTGGACTGTGCGTGGCAGATCCTGGAGCGAGAGGGGCCCCGCGCCTTCTACCGCGGCTACCTGCCCAACGTGCTGGGCATCATCCCCTACGCGGGCATCGACCTGGCCGTCTATGAGGTCTGTGGGCAGCCCGCCCCTCCCGCCTTTTTTCTCCCCTGTGGGATTTGCCCACAGGACGCCCCTTTCCCAGAGGGCTGACTCAGTCAGCCTCCGTAGCTAGGGGTGGAGAAGCGCCATGGGCCTTGGGATCCTGGGGAACCCCTTCAGCTGTTGGACTCCCCAACTCTTTCACCTTTACCCCTGTGAGAATTCTTCCCAATTCCGTGTACAGTTCAGCCTTGCCTTGCTAGGCCTCGGGACCCGGGAAGGTCAGGGACCACTGTAGGTCACAGAATCGTGGGAGAAAGTGAGCTTCAAAGACGCTTGTCTCCCCAGAGCATGTATTGGACCCAGCCAATGTCTTCTTCAGGGCCTACGTATTTCATAGAAACCACACCCCATGGCCAGCATCTCAGGGCCTTTATCAAGAGAGGCAGGAATGGGGCAGGGAGTTTGACTTCTTTTCCAGCGGTCATGACTTTTCTCTTCCGCTGGTGGGATCGCCAGGTTCTCCCAAGTAGCACAGCCCCAGATGTCCCCGGGCATCCCCCAGAGGCTCTGTGTGCAGGACAGAGCCAGCTTCACGGGCAGGGAGCCAGTGCAGTCGCCAAGGGCCCTATGCTCAGAGGGCCCGGCTCTTGGTTTAATACCCTGCTGTTGCCCTCTTGAAATCCCTAATCATCTTTGGACGAGGAGCCTTACATATTTTTATTGTGCACTGGGCCTCGCAAAATGATGCAGCTGGTCCTCCTCTCCAACACTCCCCACCTGCCGCCCATGCCCGACTCCCCAGCACCCAGCACCTAGATGGCTGCGTGAGACAAGGCCACCACTCATTCACTCACTTGCTCATTCGTTCACTCGCTCACTCAGCAACGATGTACCAAGCATCCCAAGGTACAGGGCCAGCATTCAGTAAAAACAACACGGTCCTCGCTTCCCTGGGGCACCCACTCCAATAAGCAAGGAAGTCAGTCCAAGGGCTAACAAGTAGTTTCAGATCCTGCTATGTTCTCAGGAGAGGAAAAAACAGGATGTGTAATTGAAAGTAACAGTGGGCAGGAGGGGGTCGAGGCAGGCCCCTGAGAGGCGATGAGCGAGGCCCCGTGAACAAGGCCGAGGAGGCAGAGATCTCAGCTCCAGAAGCAGGACTGGATTTGGCCTGTTGGAAGAGTGCAAGTCTTGCGTGGCTGGAAGGATCCAAAGAGTCAGCAAGAGCTCAGCGATGTGGCTGGTTTCTCCTGAGTGCAAGACGCAGCCACTGGGGACTGTGCATAGAAATTAGACATAACATTATTCGATCCATTTTTCACCCAAAAAGGGAGGTGGGAGGTCTAAGTGGTTTGAGAAACCCTACGCCCTCTTGGAATTTCAAAATTTAGGTTAGTCCCTTAAAGGCTCTGAGAAGTCTGCAGAAAAGTGATTTCACTGTTTTTTTGTTTTGGGGTTTTGTTTGGTTTTTGTTGTTTTTTTGGCCCAGTGTTGGTCATCAGAACTTCTTTTCAACAGAACAGCTCTTAAACACTCATTCAACACCTATTTGGCAAATCCTGCTCCAGCCCCAAAAGAAGGCTATTAAAACGTCAAAGACAGTAATGGTGAACACTTGCTTCCAAGGCACCCACTCCTTGCCCAGCCCAGACATCACTCATCTATCCCAGCCCCGAGTCCCTCTCCACACACTTCTGGGCAGCTGTTACCAAGGGGTTAGAAGTGACATAGGAAATGAAGCCTAGGACCCATCCCAGTCCCAGAGCAAGAAAGAAGGTCCTTGCGGAGAGGCTTCATAAGGGGTGGGCTGCCCAAAGACCAGGCTCACTGCTCTGGACTCCGGTGTGGCTCTGAATATTGACTCCCACCTTTCTTTTGTGGCCTTGGGCAAGTAACTTCCCCACGGCCTCAGAGCAGGGATGTGAGAGCACATGGTTTGGCAGGAAGGTAAGGTAACCAAAAAGGGGGGCGTTCGTTCCCTAGGGCTGCCTAGCAAAGTACCGCAAACTGGGGGCGCAAAGCAACAGACCTTTACTGTCACAGTCCCGGAGGCTGGAGTCTAAACTCTAGCTGTCGGCAGGGCCCCGCTCCCTCCAAAACCTTAGAGGAATCCTTCCTTGCCCCCACCAGCCAGGGGCATCCCTGCAGTGTCTGCATCTGTCGCTGTATGACTGCCTTCCCTGCGTGTGTCTCTGTGTCTGTCTCCTCTTCTTATGAGGACATTGGTCATGTTTGCTTAAGGGCCCACCCTACTCCAGGGCGACCTCATCCTAACTCACCGCACCTGCAAAGACTCTATTTGCAAATAAGATCACAATCTGAGGTCCTGGGGGTTAGGACTCCAACATATCTTTTGGGGGGATGCCATCGAACCCATAAGGGCGTGTTATCAAGCAAGTTATCATGGTGGGCGGGTGCAGCGCCATCCCGGTGTGGGGGCCTCTGGAGGCAGCATAGAACATGCCCCACCGGGGAGGCAAGGGAGCTGGGGTATTGATACACCACGTCAGTTGTCTGACGCCCGCTGCTGGGGGTGCGGGTTCCCCGGCCCTTCCTGCCTATTTCTGGGTCCAGCGAGAGTCCTCAGGCAGCGCTGTGGACGCTGGCAGGTGGGAGCCAGCAGCTTTGAGCTGAATGGGATACGGATGGGGCGTCCACGTTGGGGAGCGTATTCGTTTCCTACGGCTGCTGTGCCAACCGACCGTCACCTTAGTGGTTTAAACCAGTGCATACTCATTATCTCACTGTTCTGAAAGTCCGAAGTCCAAGATGGGGCTCACCAGGCTAAGTCAAGATGCTGGCAGGGCTGCATTTCCTCTGAGGCTGCGGCCGTTCCCTTGTCTTTCCCCCTCTCTAGCAGCTGCCCGTTTTCCTCGGCCAGTGGGCCCTTCGTCCACCTTCAAAGCCAGGCGCACAGCATCTTCCAAGCTGTCCCCCACCTCTGCTTCTATGATCCCCTCTCTTCGGACTCCTACAAGGAGCCTCGCGATGACATTGGACCTACCTGGATAGTCTAGGATGATGCCCCAGCTCCAGGCCCTTAACTTAGTCTCATCTGCAAAGTCCCTTTTGCCACGTGAGGTACCATATTCCCAGGTTGCAGGGACAAGGGCATGGACAGTAGGGAGGCCGTCCCCCCTCATGCCATGGAGGGTCAAGGTGAGGACTGAGCAACAGGACGCAGGTACCGTGCTCGTGGGGCACCTGGGAGGTACCAAGCGCTCAGCTGGTACCAGCCCTCAGGGGGTGCAGAGGCCAGCCAGCCGGGCCTTGAAGCCAGGGTCGTGGTGTTACCCAGTTCCGATCCAACCCACACTCTCCTCCCTTCTTCGCCCCTGCCAGACCCTGAAGAACCGGTGGCTCCAGCAATATAGCCACGACTCGGCCGACCCAGGCATCCTCGTGCTCCTGGCCTGCGGCACCGTCTCCAGCACCTGTGGCCAGATAGCCAGCTACCCCCTGGCCCTGGTCCGGACCCGCATGCAGGCCCAAGGTGAGGCCTGGGCGGGAGGATGGGGCAGGGAGAGCATCACCACTCGGGCCCCACCTACCTCCCCATCCCCAGCTCCTCCTCCTGGGTAGGCAGGTTCCCAAGCTGGGATCCTTCTGGATTTGGACGGCCTTCACTAAAGTCCCTACCTTTCTCTGGGCCTCAATGTACCCATTTGTTCCATTTGTGACACTGGAACGGGAGCCCATCCCCCGCACCGGAGAGAGGAGAGCCCATGCAGGGAGAGTGCCCTAGCAAGCTTAGCTGGGAGGGCTGCTACCTTGAGCTCCCGTTTGCAGGGCTGGGTGACAGTGAGGGAAGGAGAGGGAGGATCTGGGTAAGGAGGGGCGGGGCCAGGCTGGTTATGGGTTTATTATTTTCCTCTGTAGTTTTCCTTAATGGGTTCCCCCCCCTCGCCCCCCACCACATTCCTGAATCTGTTTGGGGAGTTTCCTTGGGAATTTTAGCATTTGTGTTCTGTGATTCTCTCTGGGGGTGTATCAGTGCACAAACCCCGGTTCTCACCCTCCAAGAGCTCACAGGCTGGAGAGGAAGCAAGATGCTGAATAAATCATTCCGCAATTAAGGATGGATTTAGGGTTCAATGAAGGAGAAGAGAAAGAGCCAGACTTAGGCTGGGTGCCAAGGACAGCGCCCCCGAAGAGCCTGCTTTGGCACAAGGGTTGGAAGGCAGAGAAGAGTGAGCTGGGAGAAGAGGCAGGGAAATGAGTTCCAGGCAGAGGAAAAGTCTGTACCCTCCCCCACCACACACACACATATACCTTCTCTGTTTCTAATCGTCCCCAAACCTGGGCCCTCAAGATTGGGGCGTAAAGGTGAGCAGCCATTTCCAGAGCCAGGAGAAGTGTCGACTCTGAGTGGTAGGTCCTGCTATTAAGCTAACCCTCCTCCCTCGTGCTGCCACGGCCACAGGCCCAGCCCTGGGGAGTAGGAGGGGAAAGTGAGAGGGGCCCTTTGGCCTCACCTGGCCTCCCCACCCCTCCCAGCCTCCATCGAGGGCGCCCCCCAGCTCTCCATGCTGGGTCTGCTCCGTCACATCCTGTCCCAGGAGGGCGTGTGGGGCCTCTACCGGGGCATTGCCCCCAACTTCATGAAGGTTATTCCGGCTGTGAGCATCTCCTATGTGGTCTACGAGAACATGAAGCAGGCCCTGGGGGTCACGTCCAGGTGAGGGACCCAGAGCCTGACCCACCTCAGATCCCTCACCCTAATCATGACATCCCCACACCTCAGCCACTGGAGACTGATGGCCCAGCCGATGGATCCCAGGGCTCCCCACACCAAATCACAGGATCCCCACACTTTATCCACTGGGTCCTGCACCCCCATATCACAGCTACTGGCCCCCCCACACGGGGTCTTGGACCTCCATGACTTAACCACAGGATCCCCCACAACCCAACTAATGGATCCTGATAACCCAGCCACAGGAGCACATATCACCATACCTAAATACCCAGACCCCAGCTCCCTCAGGCCCCAGATCCAGCACTGGGTCCTAGATCCCCAACCCCACTGGCGGATCCCAGATCCCCATGCTTCCAGCCCTGGATCTCCAAGCTCGGCCACTGGATTCTGGATATCAAGAAGCCTCAGCCACCGGATCCTGACAATGCAATGCCTAGATCCCGGGGCCCCAGCCACTGGATCCCAGATCCCCTCACCCCAACTACTGGATTCCTGAATTCCTTTATCTTGACACTGAGTCCCGGATCCCTCTGCTTTGACTACTGGATTCCCTACATTTCAACCACTACACCCTCAACCCCCAACCACCGGATCTCGGATTCCCAAGCCCTGACCGGCTGGATCCTGGCGCCTAAATCCACAATGTGAGCCCAACGGCAGAGCGAGTGGGTCCTGGCGACTGCAGCTGTTGGACCCCGAACCCCTTCACCACAGGCACTGGATGCTGAAACCTCACCCATAGGAGGTAGACCCCCCCCCTTCCAAGCACTGGATCCCAGCCCCTTAACCCCTGGATTCTGACCGGAATCCTCCCAGGCACTAGATCCTGAATGCCCAGACTCCAAGTCTAGATAGATCCCAATAGGCCAATCACAGCATCTGGATCCCCCGTGCCCCTGTCCCAGACATATCCCAGAGCCCAGGGGCCTCCCCCCCATGATGCAAAGCCCAGGGTCTAAGGAGACTGGGGGAAGCGTAGGTCCTGGCCTCCTGCTTCCAGAAAACCCATGGGACTTGTCCAAAGTCCTGACATGGCTAGAAGCCGACAGCTGGGGGAGGAGATGCCCCTCCCACGCCCTAGACAGAGGCTGGACACCCCGCCACCTGCCCTGCATGGCCGCACCTCTGGCCCTGTGGGAAAACTTCCCCCCCATGCTCCCCACAATGCTCTACGGTGTCTTCCATTCCCTTCCCACCTTTAGGCCGATGATAACCTCCAGTCACTCTTTCTTGGGGGCTGGCAAGAGGGCAGTCTGAGGCCAGAGACATGTTAAGGGGACCCTCCCCAAACACACCCCAGCACTGCCAGCCTCTCTCCAGGCTTCAGGGTTGGGAGGTGGGAGCAAGTCTACACAGACTAGCCTTCCCTGGAGCCAAGCATCCGATTATGCAAAACAAACAAGCCAAATCCCCCAAACTCACTCCAGGTCTATTTTTCTACCAGAGTGGAGCAGACATTCCTCCCCGTCAGATAACCCAAGCCCCCAGCACCTCCCCACGACCCTGTACATTCTGCACTTTATAGTTGGGTTCTGAGCTTAGCATAGTTGGGGGACCCCTCCCGTCCCTCCCAAGTCCTTGGGGAACCCCATGAAAGGACTACAAAAGAGCAACCGGGTTGTTTGGGGGGGCTGGAGGACCCCCCCATGGCTTCCTCCTTCCCCCACCTACACCGTGTCCCACCTCCCTGCCTGCGTGTGTTATTTCAAAGGAAAAGAACAAAAGGAATACACTTTCTAAGCTCTTTCATTGTGGTTTTTACTGAAAGGGGGTGGGTTGATGTGGGACCACCTCAAACTACCCACAGGGAAGGGACATGGGCCATCCTCTGTTGCACACAGTTCCAGGAGACCAGGAAGTGACTTCCTCAGTTTCCATAGCTTGAAGCAGGGGCAGGGAAAAGCCCACATTCATGGGCCCTTTTTATCCCCCCCCCATATCTAATTACATAAGGGTATTTGTTTCCCGGGCCGCTGTAACAAATTACCACACATTGGGGCTTAAAATGACACGGTTCTTAGATCGATATATTTTTTTATTGTGACAAACTAGACATCACATAAAATTCACCATCTTAACCATTTTTAAGTGCATAGCTCAGTTAAGCACACTCACACTGTCGTGCAGCCACCCCCACCCTCCGTCTCCAGAACTTTCCGTCTCCCCACATGGAGACTCTGTCCCCATGAAGCACAGACTCCCCACCCCGTGCCCCAGCCCTGGCTCCCACCAGCTCCTCTCTGGCTGTGTGGACGAGACTCCTCTGGGGACCTCCTGGGAGGGGGGTCCTTCTGGGTCTGGCTGCTCTCACCAAGCATAGTGTCCTCAGGGTCCCTCCATGTCGTGGCAGGTGCCAGGATTCCTTCCTTTTTGAGGCTGAATAATATTCCAGTGTGTGGATGGACCACATTTTGTTTATTCATTCATCCTTCAATGGACACTTGGCTTGCTTCTACCTTTGGCTACGGTGAATCAAAAGCAACAGGAATTTATTGTCTGCCAGTTTCAAAGGCTAGAAGTCTGAAATCAAAGTGTCAGCAGGCTGCAGTCCCTCTGAAAACTCAGGGAGGATCCTTCCTGCCTCTCCCAGCTTTTGGCAGTCGCCAGTACTCAGCATCCCTTGGCTTGTAAACCCAATCAGTCCAATTCCCGCCTGTCTTCAAATGACCAGACTTTTTCCTTTTACCATCTGCCTTTACGCTGCTACACTTGGGGTAATTTTTTACGCAGCAGTAGCTGACCGATACACATACACATGCATAGCCAGGATTTTCACACACTCAGAGCTGGACTTAAGCCTTGCTCACTATTTTGCAGTTTACTTCCTTTAAATTATGTCCTGAGGATCAATTCCCAGAAGCAGGATTGCTGGGTCAAGGGATAGGACGGTTTCAGGGTCATGCCACCAGAGAGATCAATACACACGGCTACCAACAAGGAATTAGCATTCCTAATTTTACTTCAGTCATACCAGCATGGAGTGTTACCACTTTGATTTGATTTAATCAGGCCAGTCAACAAGTATTTTCTTGTCCACCTGCTTACATCCCATTACACCATTTGGGTCTTAGGAACTGATGTGTGGTGTGATAAACACAGACTGCTTTTCTCTTTCTGAGTCTCCCCAGCCATAAAATACGGGATGTTATCATTGACCTCTTTAAAGGGAAAAGAACTTACATTTATTGACCACGTACTCCATATGCTGGCTCTGCGCTCAGCCCTTTTACTCATCATCTATTTACCGGACACCTACTTTGTGCCAGACCCAGTTTTGTGCAATGCACAGCAATCATTGCTCTCACAGACCCCACATTCCAGTGGGGAGGGACAAACACACAAAATAACACACGTGAGTGAATGTGTAGCCGGGTAGAAAGCAAAGGCGCTATGGATAAAAATAAAGTGGGGAAGCAGAGTTTACATCTTAAATAGTGGTCAGAGGAAGCATCAGGGAGAGGGTGATATGTGCATGAAGATTTAAAGACAGTGAGAGGGGCGCCTGGGTGGCACAGCGGTTAATCGTCTGCCTTCGGCTCAGGGCGTGATCCCGGTGTTCCGGGATCGAGTCCCACATCAGGCTCTTCCGCTATGAGCCTGCTTCTTCCTCTCCCACTCCCCCTGCTTGTGTTCCCTCTCTCGCTGGCTGTCTCCCTCTGTCGAATAAATAAATAAAATCTTTAAAAAAAAAAAAAATAAAGACAGTGAGAGAGGGAGCCCTGGTGATGTCCAGGAAAACATCATTCTAGGCAGAGGGAACAGCCAGTGCAAAGGTCCTGGGGCAGCACCGTGCCTGGCGTGTTGGAGGAACAGGGAGGGGGCCCGTGTGGCTGGAACAGAATGGACAAGGGGGAGAAAGGGAGGAGGGGAGGGGAGGGAGGGGACCGGGCAGGTCATGCAGGGTCTTGTGGGCCAGAGAGAGGACTTGGGCTTCTACCGCAGGGAGCTGGGAGCCCTGGAGGGCTGTGGGTAGAGGAGGGCAGGACCTGACAGAGGTGCAACGCCCTCTGGTGGTTATTATGGGGAGCACAGACCCGGGGCAAGAGTGCCGGCCCAGAGTGGAGGCGACTGCACTAGTCACAGTAATCCATCATGGGGCTGGAGCAGGGTGGAGGCCACGGACATAGTAAGCAGCAGCCAGACTTTGGATATATGTTAAAGGTTAAGCCAAGATTTGATGACAGAGTGTGGGCAGGGGAGAAAGAGAAGAATCATGGGTGACATCAAGATTTTGGAACCAAACCACGTGGAGGATGGACGTGCTCTCCATGAAGACCCATTGCATCCCCTTGACACGATGTGGTAGAGTTTATCATTACTTCCAATTTACACATGGGGAAACTGAAGATCAGAGAGGTAAAGCAAATACCCCAAGGTCACACAGCAAGAGTTGTCCTAGATGGGATTCAAACCTAGGCTGCCTCCAAACCTATGCATGTCTCACCTTGGGGACCAACCATGTCTCTCCCTCCCAGAGCTCCAGAACCTTCCCATTCTCCCTCGCTGTTATCTCCCATTGCCATGACAACGACACACCTGCACTGGTTTCCTATTGCTGCTGGAACAAACCATCACAAACGTGGTGGCTTCAAACAACACAAATGCATTATTCTAGAGGTCAGAAGTCTGATACGGATCTCACTGGGCTAAAGTCAAGCTCCTCTGGAGGCTCCAGGGGAGCATGTGCCTCCTGGCCTTTCCCAGCTTTGAGGGTCTGCCTGCAGTCCACGGCTCCTGGTTCCCTCCTCCATCTGCAAAGCCAGCAACGGTCAGATGGGTCTGTCTCACCTTGAATCCTTTCAACACAGACTGTTCTGTTTCCCTCTTCACTGTTTAAGGACTCAGGACGTTAGACCCATGCAATTTGTCCAGAATAATCTCTCCATCTCCCCATCAGCTGGCTAGCGACCTTAAATCCTTCGGCAAATTTACTTTCCCCTTTGCCACGTAACAGGGCAAGCTCACGGGTTTAGAGGGATTTGGATATGGACATCTTGTGGGGGACACCCTCACTCTGCCCACCACATCCAGTGAGGTCACAAGGGCCTCTGTGACCTCATCATGCCCCAGTGCCCAAATTTACAAGCTGGCCCTCCCACATGGTTGCTGGATGGGCAAACCTGTCACCAGGGATTTGAACCTAGGTGTCCTAATCCTCCAGCTGCCATGGGAGCCCAGCCTGAGGAAGCTCAGAAGCCTTGCTCGAGCGTCCAGACCCTGTTTAAGAGGGTCAAGGCCTTACTCACCAAAGCCCCACCTCCGACCCTGCCCCCACCCCCCTCCCGGAACTTGGGCTGTACACATGTATATGGGTATGTGTTCGGGCACGTGCGTGAAAATGACCTGGAGCATCTCCCAACGCAGCAGGTGAGTTTGAGAACTGCAGGTCTGCCAGCACCTCCAGCCTGAAGCCTGGGGTAGAAGGCCATGCTGCCTGCCCCCTTTGCCTGACCCAGTCCCCTCCAAGCAGATCTAGATTTCCGCCTTGGAGCAGCGGGGACCAGGGTGGGCCTTTCACCAAGAGGGGCTTCTGGAGACGCAGGGAAGGGGCTCCAGCCTAGCTGAGTACGGGTGGGAGCTGGGTCTGCCCTGCAGGTGCTGGACACAGGAGAGCAGCTGATGGTCCCCGTGGATGTCCTCGAAGTGGATAACGAGGGGGCCCTGTGGAAGTTTCTGCTCTCGGGAGCCATGGCTGGGGCGGTGTCCCGCACTGGCACGGCCCCTCTGGACCGAGCCAAGGTGTATATGCAGGTGCGCGGGGAGCACAGCGCTGGAGCCTTCGGGGTGGGGCTGGATGGAGGCGGAGCTGATAGGGTTCAGGATGGGGGAGAGGGTGCAATTGGAAACAGGTGTGAGGGTGGGGTTGGGATGGGGGTTGGAGTCAGGAGGAGGCTGAATCGCGATAAGGGTGGGGGTTGAAGTTGGGGATGGCGCTGGCGCCAATGGGGACCCAGCAGGGACTTGAGTAGGAGGAGCCAAGAGACCGGTACCAGGGACAGGGCTGGGTTGGGGATAAGGGAATTGAGGATGGGGTCTTTGGATGGTTTTGAAGGCAAACTAGAACAGGTAAGGAGAGGAAGATGAGGAAGGAGATGGGCACATGGGTCTGCATTGTGGTACAGCGCTGTGAGATCAGCTGGGGATGGAGCAGGAGGAGGAATGGGGTTGGGTAGCTGGGGATGGGATGGGGTTGAGCTTCAGGCTGGGACGGAGGTGATTGGGTCGGAGGTTCTTCACAGGGCCAGTGGCCTCCCTATCCCCAGGTGTACTCCTCCAAGACTAACTTCATGAACCTGCTGGGGGGGCTCCGGAGCATGGTCCAGGAGGGGGGCTTCCGCTCCCTGTGGCGGGGCAATGGCATCAACGTCCTCAAGATTGCCCCAGAGTATGCCATCAAGTTCTCCGTCTTTGAACAGGTGGGCGGAGGGAAGGGGGGGACGCTTTGCCCAGCCCCACCCTTCAACCCAAACCTCTCCTACACCCCCTGGCAAGCCCAGATCCTTACCCAAGACACACTTTCACCCTCTGGCCCCAGACCCAGGGTGGGTTTCAGCTAGGAAGAAGGTTAGCAGTTCTCTCCTGCTCCTCTCTCCTGCCCCAGTGTAAGAATTACTTCTGCGGAGTGCATGGGTCCCCACCCTTTCAGGAACGTCTCCTTGCTGGCTCCCTAGCTGTGGCCACCTCCCAGACACTCATCAACCCCATGGAGGTAAGAACATCTGGCCCCTGTAAGATGAAGCAAGGTGAAAATTACCTACCAGCTGCTCCGCTTCCTCCTCCTCGTTTTCCCCTTCCCTCCTCCCCCTTGTCTTCTCCTTCATGTGAGGTGTGTGTCCAACTTGTATTCCAAATGGCTCCCCAGTCATCTCAACAACTATTTACTGGATGGGTCCTATCCTTTAGCCCCTCAATGATCCAAGATGCCACCTGTGTAATTCACTAAATTCCTGTGTGTATTTGAGTGTATTTTTGGCCTTTCTCTTCTTATGCTGCTGTGTCTGTCCATGCACCAATGTCTTTTTTGGGGGGGGGGGGTAACAATTAGATTTTATTTTGTACAGGAGATTTAGATTTACAGAAAAAAGTGAGCAGGAAGTACAGAGTTCCCATACACCCATACACCAAATATACAGTTTCTGTTACTAACTTCCGTCGTGGGGGGGACATTTGTTGCAACTGATGAGCCGACATCGATACATTATTATTAAAGACCATAGTTGCCATTAGGTTCACTCTCGGTGGTGTACATTCTTCGGTTTGTACAGATGTATACGGGGACACACACCCACCCTTAGGGTGTCATACAGAGTAGTTTCACGGTCCTAAAAAGCCTCTGTGCTCCACCTACTCACCTGTTCTTGCTTCTCCCCTGAATCCCTGATCGTTTCATTGTCTATATAATTTTACCTTCTTTTTTATTTAATTTTATCAATTTAAGTGATCTCTACACCCAACATGGGGCAAGAACTCACGACCCTGAGATCAAGAGTCACATGCTCTTCCGACTAAGCCAGTTGGGCGTCCCTACAGTTTTACCTTCTGTCTTTAATTTTTGGGGCTTGATCTGACGCTTTCACATCCCCCATCCTTGCTCTTCTTTATCGGTTTTCCAGGTTACACCCCCCCGTGGTTTCCCATATAAACTTTAGAAGTAACTTGTCTAGTTCAGAAAACAAAGTCACCTATTGGTATTTTTTACTGGGATGGTATTCAATTTATAAATAAGCTTAGAGATTTCTGCCATCTATATGAGGCTGGGTCTGGTATCCAAGATCATTTCCATTTGTTCAAGTCTCCTTTTATGTACTTTAATGGTCTTTTAAAGGTTTCCTCATGTAATTCTTACCCTTGACTAAGTTTCCTCTTCAGTGCACTTGCGTTCTATTGCTGCGTAACATATTGCCAGACTCGGTGGCTTAAAATGATACAGACTTATTATCTCTTATTTGTCTGTGGGTCACGCCTGGGCACTGGCTAGTCAGGTCCTCTGCTCAGGGTTTCAACAGGCCAAAATCAAGGTGTTGGCTGGGCCACAGTGAACCCACCAGAGGCCTGGGTCCTCTGCCAAGTTCCTTGGTTGTTGGCAGGATTCAGTTTCTTACGGTTGTAGGACTGAGGTCCTCAACGCCTAGAGGCCGCCCACTGTCCCTGCCACGTGGATCTCTCCACAACAGTCTGCTTGTTTAAGACCAACCGAAGAGTGTCCTGGATGCTCCCAATCCCCTGGATTTCTTCTGTCTTTGGCAACAGACTCTTTTAAAGGGCTCACCTGATTTGGTCAGGCCCACCCAGGACAATTGGTCTTGCTTCACTTAAAATCAACTGCTTAAGGACCTCCGATACATCTGCAAAATCCCTTCACCTTCGTCATGTCACCCAATCACATTCACAGGCCTTGCACACTCTCATGGTCGGGAGCATGCATATCAGGGGTGGGAATCTTGGGGACCACCTTAGAATTCTGCCTACCGCACTTGGTATTTGGTCTTTTGGGTAATTGTAGAGTTGCCAATATTTTGATGTTGGGGCATTTCGTACAAATTACGCTATCTGGCTTCTCTTCGATAACTGGCAGATGTGGCCACCTGGGGTCCGCACCCCCGCGGCAGCATGTCTGGCTGCCGCAAGGTGTAAGCTGTGACTCCACTCAGTCCACGCCACTCCCCTTATCCTCTTGGCCTCTGTCAGCACTTGGGCTTCTGAACCCTGGGTTGAGAGCTCACACAGGCCAAGGGATTGCATGGCTCTGGGTTTGAAACGGAGCTCTCTGCACTCCTAAGCTTCCATTTCCTCAGCTGTAGGACAGAAATGCTGGTGGCCACTGAGGGTCGATACAAGCATTCGATCAGATGTGCCACCTCCCTCCTCACCCTCCCCAGGTACTGAAGACGAGGCTGACCCTGCGCCGGACGGGCCAGTACAAGGGGCTGCTGGACTGTGCAAGGCAGATCCTGAAGCGGGAGGGCACCCGTGCCCTATACCGCGGCTACCTGCCCAACATGCTCGGCATCATCCCCTACGCCTGCACTGACCTGGCCGTCTATGAGGTGTGGGTCCCACAGACGGGTGCCACGAGGGGTGTGAGCACAGGCCCATAGTGAACTTCCTCCTGACTCCCTTCTCTTGCAGATGCTCAGGTGTTTCTGGTTGAAGTCAGGCAGGGACATGGAGGATCCCAGTGGCCTGGTCAGTTTGTCATCTGTGACACTGTCCACGACCTGTGGCCAGATGGCCAGTTACCCGCTGACGTTGGTGCGCACCAGGATGCAGGCCCAAGGTCAGACTAGCCCTCCCCCGCCGTGGCCACTGTGCATGCCCCTCCCCTCGGCCTTGACTCTGAACTTTCTCATCCCCCAAAACTGACTCCCAAACTCTCCACATCTGATCCTGGCCACCTTTGCTGACCTCTACACCCACCAAGACTCACCCCCAGATTAACGCTACAAACCTCTGAAATGAGCATCTTCCAGCTGACTCCCACAAGCAGCCCCCCCCCAATGGGACTCAAGCCCCCACACCGACCTCAAGACATAGGTTCCCAAATCCTCTCCCAACTTCTCCAAATTAGACCCAGCCTGTATTTGGCTCCAAAAGTCAAAATTCCTAAAATTCCTAACTTCACTAAACCCAACCCTTAGACATCCCAATGTCATAACCACTTCCCCACTACTCTGGATACTCCCCAAATGGACTCTCAGCCCCTAAACCAATCCACAAACATCCAAGTAAGTCCTTGGCCCACTACCCTAATCTTGACACTTTCCTCAAACCATCCCTTAGCACACTCCCCAAATCTCTGGCAGATCTTAGAAGTTCCCTCCCAAATAAGCATGAACATTTTCTAAGATGTTCCCCAAAACAAATACTGAGAACTCCTGCTTGAGTTGATCTCCCTCTCCCCAAACTCACCAATTTCCTCTAAAAGTCTTCCAAACTCCTGCCCAACTGCCCCCCAGACCACGGCCCCTGGCTTCACCCAACCCCCACCATTCCAGCTCCCCAGGTGGCCCGATCATTTCTGGCAGAAGCCCTGAGCTTGTCCCTGTTCCCACAGACACTGTGGAAGGCTCGAACCCCACCATGCGCGGAGTCTTCCGGCGGATCCTGGCCCAGCAGGGTTGGCTGGGGCTGTACCGAGGCATGACTCCCACCTTACTGAAGGTGTTGCCAGCAGGTGGCATCAGCTACGTGGTGTATGAAGCCATGAAGAAAACCCTGGGTGTATAGGTAGTGGCTAATCGACACACCCTGGGCAGAAATGAACAGGAGGATCCAGGGTCCCCTGGCCCAAATAGCCCTGCAGGCTCAGGCCCAGGGGGCAGTTTTTGTCAGGAGAAGCAGTCTGGGAGCCTGGGTCAGAAGATCCCTGGGGATCCTTCCCAAGAGTGCAGCCAGGGACTAGTTTGGACTCCAGTTTGGCTCGTTGTGGCTTGTCCTGGCTTCAGGGTGGAATGGTAGACGTGGAGACAACCTGAAATAAAGAGACAGTTTCTGCTGGATGTGTCTGGGATACCTGCGTCCAGAGGGGGAGCTGGGTATTCTGGAATCTCTGGGTCTAGACTAGGAATCCTTGGTTTCAGGAGGACCTGGGGACCTGGAACACCCTGGGTTTAAGAGGGAGCTGAGCGCTTCAGATATGTGGCTCCCAAGAGTGGAAGCTGGGTACCTGGGATCCTTGGGTCCCTGAAAGAGGCCTGGATATTCGGGACCCTTGGACCTGAGTAGGAATTGTAAACCTGCATAACGCCTGGGTTCAGGAGAGAAATTGAGGGCCTAGGATGGGAGCCTGGAACTCAGATCCCCAGATCTTATGTGAAGAGGGTGTGGGGTGTGGAATTAAGGTCCTAGGAGAAAACCAATGGCCCTAGACCCTTGAATTCTGGCGGAGAACTGGTTCCGTGAGTCCTGGAAGCGAAGTGGGGGCTCTAGAATCCTGGGTGGAGATGAGAGGGGGTACAGGGGATCCCTGGGTTCCCTCCTGCTCTTGGGCCACCCCATCCCCGGAAGCATCCGATCTCCAAGGCCTCGAGCAGGCCATGTGTTCGGCGTACCCAGCCAGGCTCCTGGGGCGCTAACCCAGACGTCAGGCCTTAATTCCCCGCAGCCGGTCGGCACTGCCCACGTCGACTGCCATTCACTCTCGCTACGGCTAATCCCGTCTCGTCTTCTGGTGGCCGGCTCCGCCCCAATGCAGCTACGCTTCCACTGGCTCCCACCAAAACTGGGCACCTTTACTTCCTTCCTTGCCATTTGTCCAGAGCGGTGTCCGTCACCTTGCACCCGCCCCCACCACCCAGCCATTGGCTTAGAAATCAAGACTAGAAAAGGATTCTGGTTAACAGGGAAAGCAATCCAGTCCAAACCTAAGCGCGTCACCCAGAATTCGTCACGGATTGGATTAAGTTGACTGCCAATCTTTACAAGAACGGCCTCCTGCGTGTACTCATTGGCTTGCGTACACGATTATCTCACCCGGCGCCTGCCCAGCCTGTTCAAAGGGGCCTTTCGCCAGGCGCCTCCTTCCTGTCCATTTGACTCTCCGGAGTCGTCAGTCCGGTTCTGAAGTCGCCCCGTAGTTCTGGAACTCCCGCTTCATTGGGCCTCCTGCCCTCTCGGGTCGCCTCGATTTGCCCGCCCAGCACCGGCAGCCCGCAGCCCACTGCCTCCGAGAGCTGTCGGTCACGCGGCGCCGCCCGCCCACTGCCTCTCGCGGCACTCCGATTGGCCGCTCGCCTCCAGAGCCCGCGATTGGTGTCCCAGGAGCGGCGGCCGCCTCCCATTGGTCTGGCTGCGCCGTCCGTCACGCCGGCGGCGGGAGGGGGCGTCCCTCTCCCCCCTCGTCGTCTTCCCAGCCGCTGGGTTCCCAGAGTGCTCCGCGGCCGTGTGGAGCGAGGCCTTGTTCCCGCGTTGAGCCGCCGCCGCCGCCGCCTCCTCCTCAGCTTCAGCCTCCGCGCCAGGCCCGGCCCCGCCGCGCCATGTCGGACTACAGCACGGGAGGACCCCCGCCCGGGCCGCCGCCGCCCGCCGGCGGCGGCGGGGGAGCCGGGGGCGCCGGGGGCGCCGGGGGAGGCCCTCCGCCGGGCCCGCCGGGCGCAGGGGACCGGGGCGGCGGCGGCCCCGGCGGCGGCGGCCCGGGTGGGGGGTCGGCCGGGGGTCCTTCCCAGCCGCCCGGCGGGGGAGGCCCGGGGATCCGCAAGGACGCTTTCGCCGACGCCGTGCAGCGGGCCCGCCAGGTGAGGAGGCCGCGGGCCTGAGGGGCGCGCGCGGGCGGGGGAGGGGGCGGGGTCACGCGCGCGCGCGCGGGGTCGCGGGGGGGGGGGGGCGAGGCCGCCGCGGGGTCACGTGGGGCGGTAGGCGGGGGCCTAGGCCGCCCAGGGTGTCTCCAGTGGGCCACCAGTGGGTGACCCCCTGCCAGGGAAGGGGATGTCTGGGGGGTCGCCAAGAGCGGTCCCTGGAGGTTCAGGGGCCCCGGAGGGCTGGGACTCACTTTGGGGAACCCCCCCCTTAGGACACCCGAGGGCATGTTTCCCTCTCTTGGAAGCAAAGTGTCCACCTTCCCGGGGGGAGGGTCTTGCTTTGCTTTCATCTCCCCATCAGGGCAGCGAGCTCCGTTGGCCCTCATTCTGGTCCCATTTTTTGCCCGCTCCCCGGGACGAAGGGACTTTGGGAGGAAAACAGCCCTTCCTCTTGAGCCTGCAAAGGGGGACCCTTCCTACCAGAGTGGCAGAGCACTTAGGCGAAATGGGGAGGGTGGGCACAGGGGCTGGCTCTTTTCGATGCTTCCGGTGGTTTGAAAGCATGGTCTGTCTCTCTTTGGGAAAGGGGAGGGTCCCACCACTGTGTTTTGAGGCGTGATGATAACGTGGAGGTGTCACATGCCGGTGTGACTGACCTCCCCAGCTCCTTTGCGGCCTCCCCACGTCCTGGAGGGCAGGAGGCCTGTAGAATGGGAGAACTTTGCCGCCCTGTCAGGAAGCCGACAGACTGGGGGCCGACTGAGTGCATTCGCAATTGAGTGCTTTCCCTGGATTGTTCCATTGCCTCCAGGGCAGAGTGGGAGGTCCCGTTAGGTGAACGCCCTATTCCCGCCCAGTGTGGTCTGTGGCTTTCTCACCTATGGAGCGGGATAGGGTTCTAGTGTGCACTTGATCCGGTTGCCCACCAAACTGCCTTGATGGAGAAGCAGTTTAACTAGGCGGGTTGATGCTCTTTGCTGGGGTGGGGGAAAGCCTCATCCCAAGAGCTTTGGCTCAAAGTGTTAAAAAAGAAAAAAATGGGGAGGGGTGGAAAGATAGATCCTTAGCTCATGGTTTGTATGTCTTTGGAAAACTTGTAATAATCCCACAAACGGAGTCTGGTCTTAAATTTGTGGAATTGAGGTTATTTGAAGTTGTTTCTCACATGTCCGACATGTAACCTGTGTTCTCAAAAAGGGTCTTTTGTTTTGGTGGAATGAAGATTTCAGATGCCTTTAAGCAAAAATGTCCCTAAAATATGTTTATGAACGCAAAGATTTTGAGGGTGGGGGAGGTAAAGGAAGGTTGTGCTCTTCACCATCCCAGAAGAGCTGGGCTACAGTCACACTTTCTGCCTCCCTCGTGGAGGCAACCTGAGTGCCCTCCTGAGAGCAGGTCAGTGTTAATTGTGGTCCGGTTGCAAACAACGTTAGGTGCAGATCCCATCTAGAAAGGGAGTTTTGAAATTCCTGGATGACTTGAATGCCGAGGCCCTTTGGTAGGTTCTGAGAAGTTCCATGTGAGCACCAGGGAGGGTTGGCTGTGGTGGTAACCTTCTGTGCTTACAATTTTGTTTCTAGATCGCAGCCAAAATTGGAGGCGACGCTGCTACAACGGTGAACAACAACACTCCTGATTTTGGTTTTGGGGGCCAAAAGAGGCAGTTAGAGGATGGAGGTAACTACCTGCTGGGAAGAAGGCCTGGGGGTAGAGTGAGGTGCCTTTGTTTGAACGTGGTTCAGAGTCAGGGGGAAGCGCACTGCCATTTAGTCTTTTAAAAACCTCAGCAATCCAGCTTTGTTCATTCTTTTTGTTTGGGCTGCCATCCTGGGGTATCAGGTGGCTGAGAGGAGCAGATTGATTGTGACTAGGTCCAAGTTGTAAGTTCTCAAGATTGTTCCTCCCGTTCTGGTAGGCTTGGGAAATGCTCGCAGTTTCATCGAGGCCCCACATAAGTGCAGTTTGGCTGGCCCCAGGGCATGCAGCACTACCCACAGTAGCCAAAGTGATCACTGTGGGGATCAGCCAAACCCGACTTTCACCCGGGCCCTCCCTGACCCCAGACTCGAGTGCCGCCATCATTGTTCCTGTTACAAAGGACTTTTTTACTCTTAAATGCTGGTGGTGGGACTGATGAAAGTCTGCCCCCCCCCCCGCCCGGGGTTGGTCCCCTGCTCCTTTCCTGTCTTGGCTCTGATATTGGGGGTGGGGGAGGGGGGATTGTTTGCCAGGCCGTGTGGCACCAGCATCAGATTTGAGGCAGCTGTGGGTGGGTGGGTGCAGCATCTGACATCCTCTCTCTTTCACAGACCAACCGGAGAGCAAGAAACTGGCTTCCCAGGGAGACTGTAAGTCCATTGGATGATGCAGGCAGAGGGCAGCTTCAGGGTCTTAAGAGGTTTTTAGGATTTGGGAGCTAGAATCTCTAAGGAGATGGCACCTGTCCTTTATGGGTGTTCTAGGTGCTTATTGTCTGGGGTCTGTGAGCTTTAGGGATCCCAGAGCCCCCTAGAGATTGAGGCAGAGACTGTCAGTGCGTGTGCCGATGTGAGGTGGGTTCGTCACACTCGAGTGCTCAGGCAGGCTCAGAAGTACTGTGATAAGCGCCGGCCACTCCTCATGCAGTCGGGAGTACCTGGGGGCCAGCAGTGTTCAGGGTCCCAAAAGGAGCCAGGCCAAGCTTTGCTTTGAATTTTCTCTCTGCAGCCATCAGTTCTCAACTGGGACCCATCCATCCTCCCCCCAGGTAAGTTGTGATTTGGAGAACACTTGTTTCCTTGTCTGTCAGCTGTCTCTGGCCTTTCTTGCTAACTTGGGGGAGAGCTGTGTCTGGGGGCTGCCCCGTTTCAGACTTTGTCCCCGCTGCTTGCTAAACCACAGAGAAGCCCAGGGAGCAGAGGAGCTGCCTTTGCTCCTGTGCTTGCTTGCCTGTGTGTAGGGTTCAGGGAGGGGCAATCTTTGTGCCCGTTGCTGCCTGCACTGTGCTGGGACACTCAGCAGTAGACAGCAGCCATCTTCCCAGAAGGGCTGGGGGCTGGCCGTGGGTTTCTCGTCCGCCTTCCACAAATGCTTGATCCCCAAGAACTGGTGGGGCCTGGGGTTCTTTCCTACCTTTTTGCCACCGCCCCCCCCCAACAATGACTTCAATGGATCTGATGTAGAATTCTTTGTGAAGGATCATTTCAGTTTTATTTTCTGCTTATATGAAATGCAATAAAATTGGTTTATTAGAGAGAGGACATGGAAAAGATACAAACTTTTTTTTTTTTTTTTTAAGCCAAGAGACCCGAAATGACTACCAGAATTCTGTAAAAGTGTCCAAGCGTTTGCTCTTGCCCTGAGTCAGTGGGGGCAGCACTCGTTCAGGGGCCATGCTGACCCCTGACCTCTTGTGGCCTGAATGGGGAAACTGAGGCCTTGAGAGGTTGAGTGGCTTACTGTGAGGAAGGGGAGCCCTGTGCTCTTGTTAGACTCTGCTTAGGCCTGTGGGCCTTGGTCCAGATGTGGTGGGAAACATGGGCAGAGACCAGTAGCACCAAGGACCCCACAGGTTAGGGGCTGTGGCCTTGAGGGGCCTTTTCTCCTGAAGACCTCTGTCTCTTCTTCTCACTGGAGACTGACTTTTATTGTCTCTCTTTGCAGGACTTCAATGACAGAAGAGTACAGGGTGCCAGACGGCATGGTGGGACTAAGTGAGTGGGGGTCACTGTGGGATGCCCATTTTCCCTGCCTCTCAGGGACTGTGTCCTGGGAGCCCCTGCTGGCCCAGGAGCTTTTGGTGTGAGAAGGCCTCCTGTAGTCTACTCTCACCTGTCCTCTCAGGGTGGGGAGGCAGGTGGAGCTTTCAGGAGGGCCAGGAACACCTGCCACTCGGTCTTTCCGGTGCTGGGGTACCCTCATCAATCTCGGCTTTTTTCCTTTTTCTCCACCTAGTCATTGGCAGAGGAGGTGAACAGATTAACAAAATTCAGCAGGATTCAGGCTGCAAAGTCCAGATCTCTCCAGGTACGAGAGCCAGATTTGTGTCAGAATGGGCACAGGGCTGGGCTGGGCTCCTTGTACTTTTTTTTAATAATCACCTGACTGGACAGAAATGAGATGGGTTGATGTTTACTGAGTGCTTTCTACGTGCCAGGCTCAGGGCAAGACCTCAAGCAGTACAGCATGGCGCCCTGCAGTGTGGCTGCAACTTCATTTCTTCCGCTTTACAGTTGTGGGGGGAAGGGCGAGTTGGAAGATCAAAGATGGAATATAGGAAGTTTCATTCTAGATCTTGCTCTAAACTACTAGTCAAGTCACCATCTGACGTAAACACCCAACGGGAAACCAGTGGGAATGTGTGAGGCAGGGAGATGCGTTTGAAGGAGTGGCTTTGAGTCCTGGTCTGGCTGCTCAGCTGAACCCACCTGCTGGCCAGGGGTTTCTGAGGATGGGCTCAAACGCGGTGGAATTTGTAGATGTGGAGAGGGCGTGTGTGATCATCAGTGGTGGCAGGAGTGGCCTAGGTTTGGCCACTTTTCACTTCTTTTTTCCTAAACGTTCTGTCTCTTTGACTGGTCTTGAGGCTTCCCAGCCTTGGTCTCGCACAGTGCAGCCTCCCAGGTGTCCAATGAGCTAGCGGTTTTTCAGGCTGCTCCTGGTGACACAAGTAGCCGTTGTTTGCTGTGCAAGTTTCCCCATCTCTGTGGAAAGCCTTTCTCTGGTGTCCATGGACCTGGGAGGCATTGACCCTCTCTCTTCTCTGCAGACAGTGGCGGCCTACCTGAGCGCAGCGTGTCCTTGACAGGAGCCCCAGAATCTGTCCAGTAAGTCCCTGGCGGGGCCTGTCATTGTGATGAGGGGAGCAAGCAGAAGCTCTGTCCATCCTTTGGAAAGTTGGGGGCAACTCCGCCATGTCCCTCAACCCTTGCCCTCTCCAGGGGGCTGTACTGATGCTTTGATTGCCCTGACTTCGAAGATCTGACTTAGAAAACCACCTGAATAGCCCCAGCCCCGGGGACGGACCCTCTTCCTCGTCTTCTGTCAGACACGCATGTTGGAGTCACTTTCCCTTTGAGCTGGATGGGGCTGTCAGACCAGTACTCTTTCAAGTGTCTGAACCCTGCTCTTCCCCTTCCCAGGAAAGCAAAGATGATGCTGGATGACATTGTCTCTCGGGGTCGTGGGGGGCCCCCAGGACAGTTCCACGACAATGCCAATGGGGGCCAGAACGGCACTGTGCAGGAGATCATGATCCCAGCAGGGAAGGCTGGCCTGGTCATCGGCAAAGGCGGGGAGACAATTAAGCAGCTGCAGGTGAGGGGTGGGATGGAGGACAGAAGCTCCTCCTGTCCCAGGAAAGTCTCCTTCCTGCGTCTGCGTGTACGCACCCCACCGACTGCTTTGCCAGAGCCTCTTACCCTTTGTGGTCACACCTGCCCCCCACGTGCACTAGCCCCAGAAGTCCTTTGAAAGCCCAGCACTGACTGTCCCGCATTGGTTGTAAAGGAGCGAGCTGGAGTGAAGATGATTTTAATTCAAGATGGCTCCCAGAACACGAACGTGGACAAGCCTCTCCGCATCATTGGGGATCCTTACAAAGTGCAGGTGAGAACCCTGGGGGTGATGGACGTCTGGAGAAGTGAGCAACAGATAGGGCTGGAGATGTGAATGAAAGGGGAGATTTTTCAAGAGTGTTTGCTTGAAGTCAGCCCAGGACTCTCACTCTTCATACTGAGTTCTCCCTCCCAGCACCGGACATGAGCAAGAGACCTGAACTCTGAGCTTTCATTTTTTTATTTGGAGAATGGGGGTTGCTGGCCATCCCTCCCTCTCAGGATGGCAGGTTAGGAGCTCAGCAGGGCTCTGCGGTGGGCTCAGCTTAGGTCTGTGAGCCCTTGATCCGTGGGAGGCTGGGGGAACAGTGTTGGGGGGCTTGCCTTGTGCACACCAGGCCCGTGTGTTTGCAGCAAGCCTGCGAGATGGTGATGGACATCCTCCGGGAGCGTGACCAGGGTGGCTTTGGGGACCGGAACGAGTATGGATCCCGGATTGGCGGGGGCATCGATGTGAGTGCAGGCCTCCCATAGTAGTGGAGGGCCCTGGGCTGGGTGTGACTCACGCTCTGGTGGGCAGAGGGCACCAGAGCTGCGGGGACGGGGCTCAGCTCACCCTCCCGCATCCGTCTCTCCTCAGGTGCCAGTGCCCAGGCATTCGGTCGGGGTGGTTATCGGCCGGAGTGGAGAAATGATCAAGAAGATCCAGAACGATGCTGGTGTGCGGATACAGTTTAAGCAAGGTCAGGGGCCTGGCCGAAAAGATGAGCTGGGTGGGGGGTGGCTGTGTCTACCAGCTCTGTCCTCAGGATCACCTGAGGCTCCACTGCAGATAGCCCGGCACTCCGGAGCCTGTTGAGCCTCTTCGCGGTGCCTCATTACTCCTACCGGCAGAACGTGCCTGGTCTCCCGCCTCTGTGGGAGAGCCATGGGAGAGAGTTCACGGGGGCAGACTTCTAAGTCCAGACGGAATGTCTTCCTGTCATCAAATCTATCCCTTCCCGCTCCCCCACCAAATGGCGCATCCTGACAGAGCAGCCTGGACTGGATCAGACACTCTGTCCCAACTCTGGGCTAATGCCAAGCCTCTGAGAGTCTCCCAAGTGGCAGGACCATGGGGAGGAAGGACCTCTCTGTTGCTTTTCTGAGGTTTATTGTCATTCTTAGTTTCATAAAATGCATCTGTTAGTTCTGGGGGTGCCACGTGCAGGAAGAAGCCTCAGCTGCCACCCTGCCCTAGTTGGTTTTCTTCTCTGGAAACATGGCCCACCCGCATTTTCTCCCTGCTCCTCAATACGTGTGTGATGAGCCGCACTTTGAGCCTGAGATATTTCTGACACCTGGCTTGGCACGGTGTCTACCTCGCAGAGGCGGTGTTAAGGGGGTTTGGTGTTGTGCTTTTCTTTAAAATCCATCTCTCTGTTCTCTGATGCTGGCTTCAGATGATGGGACGGGTCCTGAGAAGATAGCTCACATAATGGGGCCCCCAGATCGGTGTGAGCATGCAGCACGGATCATCAATGATCTCCTCCAGAGCCTCAGGGTAGGCGGCCCCGGGGTGTGCTGCAAACGTCTGGTGAGGGCGGAGGGGACTGGCCCAGCTCTACCGGAGAGGTCCAGGGGACAGGCTAGCTTTCTGCGTTCACTCTCTATCTCTTCCCTGTCTTGCAGAGTGGTCCCCCAGGCCCACCAGGGGGTCCTGGCATGCCCCCAGGGGGACGGGGACGAGGAAGGGGCCAAGGCAACTGGGGCCCCCCTGGTGGAGAGATGACCTTCTCCATCCCCACTCACAAGTGTGGGCTGGTCATCGGCCGAGGTGAGTAGGCCCTGCGTGCATTCTGTTCCTCAGCCCCCCTCCTCCTGCCTTCCCTTCACTGCCTGTGGTTCCCCACAGGTGGTGAGAACGTGAAAGCCATAAACCAACAGACAGGCGCCTTCGTGGAGATCTCCCGGCAGCTGCCGCCCAATGGGGACCCCAACTTCAAGTTGTTCATCATCCGGGGCTCACCCCAGCAGATTGACCACGCCAAGCAGCTCATTGAGGAAAAGATTGAGGTGGGCTTAGGGAGGGGTTCTTGGAGCCTGGATCCATCTCCTGTCTCCCCTCCCCCCCCAACTGACTTTGCTTCTCCTTTCTCCAGGGTCCCCTCTGCCCAGTTGGACCAGGCCCAGGGGGACCAGGCCCTGCAGGCCCCATGGGGCCCTTCAACCCTGGGCCTTTCAATCAGGGGCCACCTGGAGCTCCTCCGCAGTGAGTATTTCTCTCAGCTTCCTGGGATTTGGGACAGGGGGTTGCTGTGTTGGCAAGAAGTGCAGCGGACCCCATTTTCATTCACCACCAAGATTAAGTGCTGATTGCACCAGTCTGAGACGTGATCCAGCCCAGCCTCCTGTGTTCTAGATGCCATTTTACCAGCTATCACAGACGCTGACCCTAGGCTCACATCTAATAGACAAACGTCCGTATATTGAATTTGGGGGACTTGCACATCCTGAAGCCAGCAGACTTTGTGTTCTTTGGCATTGTTCATCTCATCTTTTCCTGGGCAAAGGGCCTGTGACTGAGTACAAGCAATGGGCTACGCCTGGGCCCCCTTCCTCCCAGCCATCTCAGCCCCCGTGGAGGAGTGGCCCCAGCTCACCTGTCCTGTCTTTCTCGTCCTGCAGTGCGGGGGGCCCCCCTCCTCACCAGTACCCACCCCAGGGCTGGGGCAATACCTACCCCCAGTGGCAACCACCTGCTCCTCATGACCCAAGTAAGTAAGGCCGCCCAGGAGAGGGCCAGGACAGGGCTCGGGTGCCCAGGTGGGGAGGGTGGGGCAGGCTTCCGGTACTGCCCTTCAGCACGCTGCCCTCCTACAGATAAAGCTGCAGCCGCCGCAGACCCCAACGCCGCCTGGGCCGCCTACTACTCACACTACTACCAGCAGCCCCCAGGCCCCGTGCCCGGCCCTGCACCGGCCCCTGCAGCCCCCCCTGCCCAGGGCGAGCCCCCTCAGCCCCCACCCGCTGGCCAGTCGGACTACACTAAGGCCTGGGAAGAGTATTACAAAAAGATCGGTGAGTGTGGACCGCTGCAGGGGCTCAAGTAAGCCCGAGGCTGGTAAGAGGCAGCTGTATCCCTGTGCCATCCTCTGACCTCTTGAGGCCTTCCTCCTGCAGGCCAGCAGCCCCAGCAGCCCGGAGCACCCCCGCAGCAGGACTACACGAAGGCCTGGGAGGAGTACTACAAGAAGCAGGGTGAGCTGCTGGGGATGCGGGGCAGGGGCAGGGCCAAGCCCTCAAACCCTCAGCCACACTTGCTCACCCTTTGCTTCCCTGCAGCTCAAGTGGCCACCGGAGGGGGTCCGGGAGCGCCCCCAGGCTCCCAGCCGGACTACAGTGCCGCCTGGGCCGAATATTACAGACAGCAAGCCGCTTACTACGGACAGACTCCAGGTCCTGGCGGCCCCCAGCCTCCACCCACACAGCAGGGACAGCAGCAGGCAAGTGGGAATTGCCACCCTCCTCCTCCTCCTTTTTCCTTCCAACCCCCGGCCACCGTCCATCCTGCCTTAGTGGGTAGCGCCGGAAATCCCTTCCCCTGCGGGGTGTGTCCTTGATGCCTGCAGCGGGGGCCGTGTGGCCAGAGGTCTCCGGGAGTCCCCACGAGCTGGGGAAGTGTGCGCTGGGTCCAGAGGTTAAACGAAGAGGCCTCTCTGCGCCGGCCCGCTTGTTCCTGTGTCACGCTGTCGCGATGCTGGGGGAGAGCGCGAAACAAATACAAGGCGGAACTGTTGAACTGGTGGGTAGTCCTGGGGGTGGGGGGCAGGCCAGCAGCACAGACGTTGGTCGCCATCCTGGCTGCTAACTCGCTCACTCAAAATCTGGCCACTTGGGAAGAAAACGGATGTGTTTTCCCTTCTCTGCATTACTTTTTTGGGTTTTGTTCTTTGCATTCTTTTATTTTTAACCCCACGATCTTTTCCCCATGTCCAAGTGACTGTGTGTTGCAGGCGGCCCCAGCGTGGGGCAGCCCTGGCTCTGGTGGGACTCGGGGAGCTTGCCAAGGGGACCGGCTCCAGGGTCCCTCCCGCCCCGCCTGGGCTCCGCCTCCTCCGCTCTCGCGCCTGCCTCTGTGTCCCGGTTTTGTCTGTGAAGTGGGCATGACGATCGCCGCCACCTTCCAACCTACCTCACAGGGGTGTTGTGGGGACACCGTGATCTCTGAGATTGTCATGTTGTGATGCGCCGGAGCACCTGCCTTCCTGAAGCCAGAGGGCACCCCTCCTCCCTCCCGAACCCTGAGCGCGCTTCTCTCCCTCTCTCCCTGCTCTGCCTCTGCGGCCCCCGCTTCTCTCCTGGTCTTCATGTCACTCTTTCTCCTCCTCCTCCATCAAGGAGCCAGTTTGACTTCAGCCGAGTTCCCCGGAGCACTTGACTAGACAGTTACAAACACATCGTTCCAGCCTGAGCTCGCCATGGGCTCCGGAGAGGGGCTTCCTGGCCCCCTCCTTGCCACCGTGCCCCCAGTCTCCCGCCCCTTCCTCCCCTCCCCGTAGTGACCAATTCCTATCTCTTCCCTCTCCGCAGGCTCAATGAATCGAATGAATGTGAACTTCTTCATCTGTGAAAATCTTTTATTATTTTTTTTCCATTTTGTTCTGTTTGGGGGCTGCTTTTTTTTTGTTCTTTTTTTTTTTTTTCCTCGTTTGTTTGGCGAGAGAGCGATGGCTGCCTTGGGGGGGGTGCTGGGGAAGCCCTCGCTGTGAGTGGCTTGAGGTCACAGCCTGGGCGATGCTGGGCTCTCACTCTCTCGCTCATTCTGTGTGTCTCATGCTTTTTTCTTTCAAAATTGGGATCCTTCATGTTGAGCCAGCCATAGAAGATAGAATTAAATCTCTGCCAAAAAAAAAAAAAAATTAAAATATAAAAAACACAAAAAGCAAACAAAACCTATAAAATTATATATATATATATAAAAATCTTTATCCCTTCCTGAAACTGCCTCTTTCAGGGGAAAGCAATTCATTTTCTTTCTACCACCCTTGGCCCTCTTCATGTTTTTAAAATAAACTTTTAAAAAGGAAAAAAAGTCACTCTTGCTATTTCTTTTTTTTTTAGTTAGAGTTGGAACATTCCTTGGACCAGGTGTTGCTATTGCAGGTCCCCCTCCCCCCCAGTCAAGCCCCTCGGCCTCTGCTCCTCCTCTCTTCTCCTTCCCCTGCCTCGCTCGGCTCCCCTGCAGCCCCTCCCACCCCCCACTCCTGGGACTGGTCTTGGGTTTCAACTGTTCAAGAGGACATTGAAACTGAAAACAAATTGAGAAAAAAAAAATTGTATGGCAGTTTTTACTTTTTATCGCTCGTTTTTAACTTCACAAATAAATGATAACAAAACCTCCCCGTGTCTGCTGGGTGCCGTGTCTCTCTCTCTCTTTCCCTCTCTCTCTCTCTCTCTCTCCCTCCTCTCTCCCCTGCCCCCTGTAGAGTTTTGAAGCAGATGTTTGTTTGTTCTTTATAGATGTTGTAAAAGCCTGATAATGGTGATTGGAAATTACAAGCTTTGTGTTGTGTTTTTTCTTTCCTTCCTTCCCTTTTTTTTTTTTTAAGAAAAAGAATTATAAGAAAAAATAGTTTTCTGCAGGCGCATTGTGCTTTCCTAACCCCCCCCCTTTTTTTTTTTGGTTAAATAAAGTGCTTTTTGTCTAAAAACTGCGTGCTGGCCGCAGTTGTGTTTGTAGAGGAAACAAGTTGAAGAGGAACAAAGGTTGGCCAATAAGAGTGGGGTCTGGGTCGCCCAAAGACTGTTCTGGTGTTGCCTTGCAGAAAGGGGAATAGCAGGTTGAGCCCCGGCGAGTAGTCTTCCCCCATCCTGTTTTTCCCTCTGGGAACATGGGGAGCAAGACACCCAGGAGAGCCCCTGGAGACGGGTGTTTCCATGGACGCAGCCTGCTATCGCAGCAAACCCACGGCTGTGTGTACCTCCCGGGAGGCAGACTGGCCTTGATTCGTACCTGGCTGGGGCCTAGTGTGTCAGCGGGCCCCGAGGTGGAAACCACGCCTATTAAAAAATGGCACCAGTTCCAATGCTTGGTGGGAAGCCGTGGCCTCCCAGGGGTGAGGACAGGAGCTGGGAGAGTGAACTGAGGGTCCATCTGAGCCGTCTGCCCAGAGGCAATCATCTTGAGGCCTACTTTACGGCTGGTTTTTGTTCTTCTGGGGCTTACAGTTGAACACTAACACACATCAGCTTTCACATTCAGAAGCCTGGGCCCACAGGCTTGAAGGGCAGCACCAAGCAGGAGCCCTCAACAGCTCGTACCTTCCCCACCCCAGGCCTTGTCCAGATGGGTTAGAAACCTGCTTCTGTGGGTGGTGGACCCCAATCAGCCCACCCCTGTGGTGCCACGGCCCAAAAAGGGGCTGTCAGTTTGGGGTCTCACGTGACCGGCCCCCCAGGAGTCAGCTTGGATTAAAGCCTGGCCTGCTGTCACCAGATAATCTTACCTCACAGGCCCTGCACCCGTCCTAAGCCCTATGTGGGTTCTGGAATGAGGGGAGAAGCAGAGCCCCCAGCCCCTCCTGTCACTGCAGGCTTTCAATGACAGAGCAGCACTTGACAAAAATGTTTTCTGGAGCTTCTTCTGCCAAGATCTAGAGGAGGGGGAGCAAAAGGTCAATTCTGAGTCAGCAGGGACACTGTCCTCCACCTCTCCAACAAGGGGGAAGCAGGTTAGCAGCCTTCTTTATTATGTGCCGATAAAAAATCGGGGGTACAATGCCAGGGCCATGCAAGTGAGGGAAGAGGGAAATGGGTCAGAAAGGCTGCAACACGATGTTACGTGTCACTAACAGCTGGCCAAGATACTGTCCTTTGGAGCAGGCCATAGGAGGGCGGAAGGTGTGCAGAATTGCCTCCCTCTGGTCCCCCGCCCTCCCATCCCAACCTCACTGATGAAAGCTGTTTCCACCAGACACCTGCCTTTTAGCCTCATTTCACACTCCTGCCTTCAGCCGGAAGTGGGGACACCACCAAAGTCTCATGTCTTCATAGATGGGTCACTTTAAGAATTAAGATAGCCCTACTTTCCCCCTGGGGAATGTGTATGGCTGTGGTTAACCAGTTGTCCTAATCTTATGTTTTGTAGATACATCTAAAATGTATTTAATGTTGCAGTTTTGGAGACAGTCATTCTGTTTAGACCTTAAACGTCATAGCCGGAAGGCCACGGCTGTGCCCATACTGCCCAATGGAAGAAATGGAATTTACCAAATTTCCCAGCATACACAGTGGGGAAACGGGCCCAGAGAGGTCCAGGATGTGGGTCATGGCATGACCCGTCTTGTTCCCCTGGGGAGTTGGTTTGGGGAGGGGGGTGAGTGGCAAGCAGGGAGTACCTACATTACAGAGCAGGTTCTTCTGCTGATAGAAGGTCAAGACTGGCGCACACAGTGTGTAGTACGTCTCCAGGCGCTGGCAGATGGCCTGCTCACAGTCGTCTGCCCGATGCTCTACCTGGCCCCGGCGCAGTGCTCTCCGGACCATCGTATCCATGGAGCAGTCAAACACGATGACGATGTCTGGGGCCCGGCCCACCTAGGCACCCACAAAGGGGACTGGTGAGGAAGAGGCTAGGTGCAGTGGCTCCCTGACCCCCCTACCCTGAGATCAGGAGTCTAGAATTGTGCGGGCCCCCTGGGTTCATCTTATTTTTTAGCTTAGAGTTAGTGTTTACATGTTTATTCTTTGGGATAGGTAGGACCTTGGCAGAGATTGTAAGTAAACAACACTAACGGAAGAACGAAGACTTCTTCACCATCCCCTGCCACCCAGTTTCACCCTCCCTGGAAGCAACTCCTTCCTAGAGTTACCTACTATTTTAGGCATATACTGTAAAAGCAAATCAGCTCTGATGTCCTTTTTCCTTCTTTTTTATGCAAGTGGTGAAGATACTGATTTGCCTTCGACTTCACTCAGTATAACTGGAGGTGGTTCCGTATTGGCACATAAGGTGGTTCTTGTCGTTACAGTATTCTGTGTGGATGTACCGTAACTTAGTTCTAGGCTGATGGATATTTGGATTGAAATACTCCTTCTACGATGGACTTAAGCAGTCTTCATTTGCCTTCCTCTTGCCCAGGTACTTCCACTGAGTAAGGTACAAGAGTCCCCAGCTCACCACTACCCATGCCACTGCTCTGCCCTCCCTGACTGGTCTCAAGGAGACCTTCCTAGATGTCCATGGCTGCCCACCGTGAACTCTACCTCCTATGAGCTCCTCCAGAATTTCCTTGTACAGTAGACTTCAGTGATGCATTTAAATAAATAAATAAATAAATAAATAAATAAATAAATAAATAACGACCAAGTGGGATTCATTCCAGGAAAGCAAGGATGGTTTGATACATTTATTGTATTAACCTCTGGGGGAAAAGGCAAATGATCATCCTCATAAACACAGAAAGGGCAGTTAGCAAAATTTAGCATGCATTTCCAGATTTTTAAAGAGGCTAGGAATTGATAAATATCTTCAGCCAGCATCTTAATGGAAATTGCTTTCCCACTGAAGTTGGGAACAAGACAAAATTGCCCACTCTGGCTCATAAGACTTAGTAAGGTATGAGAAGATTAGCTAAAGCAATGAGATAAAAGAAATCACTTTGAGAAACCTGAATTTGAAAGAATGTAGATAAAACCAAGTCTGTTTGCAGGTGATGTGATTATATTTCTGGAAAACTCAAGAAAATCAATAGACAAACCAGTATAGACTTCAGAGAATTTGATAAAATATTTGCTAAAAATAACAGGATATAGCGTTAACACACAGAGGTCAGTAACCTACATGTATACAAAAATCACCAGTTAGAAAAGAAGGCCCCATTTACAACAGCAACAAAATGAAATATAAAGTGCTCAGGCAAAACTTTTCCCAAAATGTGCAAAGTCTTAAGGACAATCTTCAAGGAAAACTTGGATAAGATTACTCCTAAATGACTCAAAAGAGACTTGAACAAAAGAAAGATTAAGAAAAGTGCCTGGATAGGAATATCACGTCATAAAGCTGAGAGTTTCTAAATTCTTTTGTAATTTCAACATGATAACATGGTTTTTTTAGTCGAATTGGTTGACTCTAAGGTTTGTATGCAAAATCAAACAAGCAGGGATGTCCAGGAGAACCTAGGCAAAGAACACCAATGGATGGTGGGGATGGGAGAGGAGGTACTGAACCCTAACAGGTATGAAAGCCTAATAAAGCTGCCTTAGCTAGAAGAGCAGGGCACGGGGCAGGGGGCGGGGGGGGGGGGGCGGCAAACAGACCCCTGGAGCAGAGTAGCATCCAGAAATTAACCCAAGCAAATGTGGAAAGTTGTTACATGGTGAGGGTGGCATCTCAAATGAATGGAGAAAGGACAACCTTTCAAGCAGATGATCCTGGAACAACTAGATCACGATTTGGAAAAAGGACAAATTGAACCCTTCCCTCATTCCAAAAACTAGGATAAGTCCCAAATGGATCAGAGATATCGATGTTAAGAAACAAGGCCACACAAGTACTAAATAAACCGTGAATAGATTCCCTTATAAGCCTAGGTTGGGAGGGGAGTGATCTTAAAATCCAGAAGAAATAGCAAAATATGAAAAATTTGATTAAAAATTTAAAAACAACTTTTGCACGACAAAAAGATACCACAAAGCAAAGCCAAAAGATAACTGACAAAGGGAGGGGGAAAGATTTGCAACTCATACCACAAAGGGCTGATAGCCCTAATATATAAAGAGTTCCTAGAAATCAAGAAGAAGAAACCAACACTGTCAGGAAAAGAAATAAAACTAAAGATACAAAGAGGGCAAAGAAGAAATAAGAATGGCCCTTAAACTTTGGGGAAGATGTTCAACCTCACTTACAGTAAGAGAAACACCCATTTCAAACTACCTCAAGACAGCATTTCACACCTAAGCAGGGTGACAAACTTTCAAAAGTTTGGCAGCGTCCTCTCCTGATGTGGGTGTGAGGAAAGGACCCTTCCATCTTTTGGTGGTGGCAACGCAAAACAAAGACCGTTGGTGACAGCAAAATGACCCGCATGTTCCTCGTTAATCTAACAAACACACTCCGAAGAACCTTTGTAAAGATACTAGCAAAAAAAAAAAAAAAAAAGAAAAGAAAGAAAAAAAGAAAGAAAAAGAAAAAAAGAAATGCCATGCAGGGTTATAGAGGTTATCTAGCGTGGCCTTGCTTGTAGTGGCACAAGACTGCCAACAGCTTATTGTCTACCAATATGTTGTCCAACAATCCATTGTCTGTGGGGGATCAGCTGGATGAAGGCTGGCAGTGCCACACCATGGAACAGAAAGGGGACAAGGAAGTCTTCGATGCCCACAGGAGATCTGCAAGATATACTGTTAAGTTAAAAAAAAAATGAAGACAGGTATATACAGAATCCTAGTTTTTGTGTGAGGAGGAGGATCGATCTCTGTTTCACACACACACACACACACACACACACACACACACACGCTTTATATTTGCCAAAGAAACACCAGCAGGACAACCCAAAAACTAATGAAAATGGTTGCCTGTGGGGGTTGGGGATGGACAGGAATGGCTGGAAACAAGCCCTCTCCAGCGTACCTTTTTGTGTGGCTCTGACTTCGCAATCATTAAATACTATGCAAATTCAAAAGTTAAATTTAACAAAGCAATCCCTGAATATCCAAAACCAAACGGAAACAAATGTACCCAATGGAGTGTTATTGTCATGCAAAACGACGCAGAGAAAATAATTATTTCAGGCAACTCTGTGTGCTTAGTGTATGTCCACAGTGAGGAATATTACAAGCGAAATCAGAGCCGCACAGAAATCCTCAACTTCCTCCAGTCGTTTTAGTCTTAGTAGTTACTATGGGCACATTCCTTGGAAACTCTTTTTGCATTTAATGGAATAATGCAAATGACCGCGTTCGTGGTTGTAGGAGTGCGGCGTTTTAGGCAAAGAGAAGAAGCCACGGTCATGGTTAAGTGTGAACTGGAAACATCTGTATGAACTTGTGATATTTTTTCCCCCTTTCACAAGTTTGTGCTTTCCCGCTCTGTCCACAGGAAAGGCCTGGAAACGATGACAACTCAGTGGCAGTGGGCACCCTTGGCCCCCAGACTGGACGCCACTCGAAAAGGGCTCCTTCGAGGCGCGGCCGGTTCTGGGATTCAGCAGGACTTGTGAAAGGTCAGGGTGGGAAGTCGGCCAGAAACCGAGTGGGCAGAGGTGGGGGTGGGGAGGGGGGGAACGTGGCTGTGTCAGAGGACACACGTGTCAGCGAGAAAGGGTGCCCCCTGGTCACCCATGTGACAGCTCGGACGACAACAACGACAAAGCCCGAGAGTTCCTAGCAATGAGAGAAAACAAAGCCAAGGAAGGTGAAAATGACCAACCTCGTGGTCGCCACTGGAAGGAACCAGGACATCAACGCCTTGGTCTGAGAAATGGCCTTTGAGGAAGGGGTTAAGCTTCCATCCCACCTGTCTGGTGGAGCTGTATTTCAGGAGAACCCAACAGCCCCCGAGGAGGAAAGAGAGTTCTTCTTTAGGGAAGACTTCCTGCTCATCAATATGGAAAACATGACCAGAAGAGAAAATCGCAAATTGGCAGTATCTCTCAGCATGAACATGGGCACAAATGAAACCATGAGCTAAGAGGTCGAGGGGGCATCTCACAGCACTCGCGCGCGTCCAGCCAGGTGTGAGTTAGGTTAGGGCTGCTCTGCAAATGCCACGTATCGCGTGCCTCAAACAACAGTCCTGGAGGCCAGGCACCAAAGTCAAGGTGTCGGGCACCTGGGGGGCTCCGTCGGCCAAGTGTCTGCCTTCAGCTCAAGTCATGATCTCGGGGTCCTGGGATCGAGTCCTGCACCGGGCTCCGTGTTCAGTGGGGAGTCTGCTCGAGGATTCTCTCTCCCCCTCCCCCTGCCCCCGCTCGTGCTCTCTCTCTTTCAATCTCTCAAAATAAATAAATCTTTAAACAAAAATCAAGGTGTCAAGCCCGCTAGATCTTCCGAGACTCCTCTCCTTGGCTCGTCGATGCTGGCTTTTCCCTGTCTCCTCCCTCTGTGTGTGTCCATGTCCTACTCTCTTCCTGCAAGGACACCGGTCAGATTGGATCAGGGCCCAGCCTAATGACCTCTTTTAACTTGCCCCCCTCTTTAAAGACCCTCTCTCCACCCACAGCACATCCTGAGGTCCTGGAGGTGAGGGCTTCCGCCTACAAAGTTGGGGGGACACAGTTCCAGCCATTATGGACCCCTCCCTGAGAGAGGGGCAGCCGGGCATGAGGGAGCCTCCTGGAAATCGTGCAAGACAAGAAGTGTTGAACCGCAGTGCTCACGCCGAGCTCGCCCTGCGTCATCTACCGCCACGCAGGGGAGGAGCCAAAGCCTGAGGAACACAGACTGTGTCAGAATTGGAGGGACACCGTCAGAACTGGACACATGTCGCAGAATTGCAAATCACAAGGACGACACATACGCTGTTTTCCCACTTTCTCGAGTCCACCACCCGTGTCCCAGTGCACATTCGGGGCCCCACTCCTCCGAAACAACACGCTCGGGCACATTTGAGAGCGAATCCACCCGGGGCAAAGAGACGACGACGCCCTGTGCGCCACCGGAGGGAAGTTCCTGCCAATGCCTACGAAGCATGCTTGACGAAATGGCATCTGAGCCCCAAGCAAGACTCCAGACAGGCCACCGACGGAGAGGAAATCTCGTGGAGAGGAACGTGGTAAGGAATGCTTTGCAATCAGCAAGATCCAGGCTGTGCGAAATCCAGACACCCGGAGACCTGGCTTCTTCCATCCGACACGGAAAACGGCAGCCGCCGGGATGGAAGGAGCACCGACTGACGGCGAGGAACGTGAGACGCAGCGACCCACCACGCCGTCAGCCTTCCTTAAATCCTCGTGAAAACCAGACGTGAGAAGACAAAGAGGCAGATGTTCACAGAAATGTATCGATCAGTTGTTTGAGGACATGAAAGATATCAACGGGGGGTAATGGGAAGTGTTTTGATTTGACAAAAATCTCTGTCTTTTGGAAAATAGATACAGAAATATTTACGGATTCACACACACACACACACACACACACACACACACACACCACAATGTATTGGACCTGAATCTGAGCGGGGCGGTAGTTAACTTTGCGTGTGCAACGCAAACGAGGGGGAGAGACACGAGGTAAGGATACCACGGGGCGGGAAGCCCCTGGCCAAATCTGAACGCCACCCAGGCTCCTCGGGGAATCAAAGGCCGGAGGGAAGGAGGCAGGGCCGACCACCTGCCCTGCATTAGGAGACCCCTAGTGAGATGTGGGCCTCGTTTTCCTCACAAATCTAACCAGATGGAAATCAAAGAGACGTTCTTCAGACACTGGGGAAACTCAGAGGCGGCCTGGGCATCGAATGGTCTCGAGGCATGAATGTTAACCATCTCCAGAGCGCCTGGGTGAGGGGGCGCCCCGACTGGGACCTGGAGTCCGCTTCAAAGCACACAACTGGCAACTGCGACGAGACATGTTTGTGTGTGTGTGTGTTTACAGATTTTATTTATTTGAGAGATAGAGAGCACAAGCAAGGGTAGGAGCAGAGGAAGAGGGAGAAGCAGGCTCCCTGCTGAGCAGGAGCTGGATGCGGGGCTCGATCCCAGGACCCTGGGATCATGACCTGAGCTGAAGGCAGACGCTTCACCGACGGAGCCACCCAAGCGCCCACGACAAGACGTTTCGGCGCAGATAAAGCAAGTGTGGCCAGACTTCGATGATGGTTTGATCTGGGGACATGGAGATCCCGTGGATCGTTCCAGTTGCGTGCGTGTTTGAAATCTGGCAGCACAGAGACACCAAAGATTTCCTTGCGGGCTTTTCCACTGCGGGAGCACGCACGCACACACGTGCACAAGCTCCTCCCCTTCCCGGCGAGGACGGCGATCAGGATGTGGGTGCCTTTATTCTCTTGGGTGCTTCCGAACACGAGGCTTCACGGGGTCAGCGCTGCTGCTTATGACACTGCCGGGCAGGGAGGGCGGGCAACGAGAGCACTTTGGTAAATGGAAAGAGAACACCACTTGCTCTGGAGACAACTAAAACCAAATACACAGCGATGCTAGCAGCCCGGTTGTGATACTGGACCACCACGGAATAAGACGTCACCCTGGGGGGGAACTGGGTGAAGGGTACAGGCAATTTCCTGAGAGGCTCTAATTTACAAAAAGTTTTAAAAAATACATAATTATTTAAAAATCTTCTGTGAACAGGGGAGTTTCTCTGCAGGTGGCACTTTTGGGAGAAACATGGACCCAGAGAAATGGACCTCCCGAGTCTGGGCGTTTCAGGGCGACTGGCCACAGATGCTCGAACCAAGCCCAATCTGATGATAATCGCCGGGGCTGCATGTGGCTATCTGGTCCTCCTCGCCGCCCCTTGTGCAGAGTGCTTCCTGATGGGGAGTCCCTGCGTGCTCATTCGACATAGGCCACCCATCCTGGGGCCTCCGCTGCCCGGAGCTGTGTTCTCAGACAGGTACACAGGTGACCAAAACAATCTTGGAAACAGATGGGAAACTGCCTCGGGAATCAGCCTTCCCCGTCTCCCCACATCGAGGAGATGCCTGTAGCATTTCTGTTCACATTCACAGATGAGGACAGTGAGGCTTGGGAGGCCGAGTCCTGTGCAAGTCACAGACAGGTGGAGAAAGTGACCGAGCGTGACCTGAGTGCCAGTCTCACTGGCTCCAAAGCCAGTGTCTGCACGAGGCGGGCCCACGCCCCGAGGGGCAGGAGCCAACCTCAAGTAACCTTCCCTCCATGGGTCTCGATTTCTGTCTGTAAAATAGGGGCATTGATCTCCCCAAGAGTCCCCTGATGGCAACCCTCCGGGGCTTCCTGTGAATTTCTGCAACTTGGTCATGAAAAGCCCTCCAGCGGCGGCTTGAATGTACGCAGAGAAAACAGGAATGGCACGGGGAAGGGTCCCTAGGCACTGCGTGCTTGTGGGCAGAGACTTCTGCTCTGGAGTGCCGGCTTCCAGCCAGACCCACTGCACCAACCTGCACAGCATTGGAGACCGCCCCAAAACAGACGCTCCAGCCCAGCAGGGTCAGGGTGGAAGGGCCAACCTGGGTGCCTCCAGGGACACCTGGACAGACCTAAGGCAGGGGCCTACAGGGTCCTCAAAGGCCGACAGGTGCCTGGCAGCTCGCAGAGATCTAGAAAATTCTTCACAAAGAAAATCCACTGTCATGACACAGAGCCCTGTTTATTTCGTTTTTTTCACTTGCAACAGCCACATGGGCACAAGAGGAAAGCACGCGCTCTGTTCCTCTTAGCATAAAACCACAGCACAAGCACGATCCTACATGGCAGACGGCGCTTGGCCTCCATGATGGAGAGGCAACCCTCCACGGGTGTAGCGGGGAGACCCCTGGGAGGCGGGGAGGGGTCCCCCTGCTGACATGGTTAAAGTCTAGGCCTCAGAACCAATAGCTGGGGTGTGAGTAAGGCCTGTGTCCACCACCTAAACTGTGTGACCCTGGGCAAGTCGCCAGATCCCTCTGTAAAAAAGCAGGATTCTGACGGTGCAAGAAACGTTTTTCTGGAACGTTCCAAAAGATCAGAGCTCCTGTGCCTAGTGTCAAGAACAGCGCTGGGCTCAGGAAAAAGCTCCAGATGCATTCACGCTGCTGTTGCCATGGGGACACGCAGACCCTGCGCCTGCCAAGTCAGGTGACTTGCAAGCGAAGCTGGAGTTTTGATGTGGCATCTCCGGATTTTTGAAGGCTGGCCACTACTTCAGAAAAAAAGGTCTTACAAACCTGTAGAGTCCAAACCGAACCCATGGGGCCCGAGGCCCAGGAGTGGGCAGCTTCTGTCCTGAGACTTTGTGGCACTTGTGGGAGTCCGCCGGGCGGCAGCCCAGGGCCGATGATCCATGAGCCTGGCCTTTGCCCTCGGAGCGCCCAGACCAGGAGAGGGAGCCCAGTATTTGCCCTGCGAGTCATCGCGATGAGCCCAACAGAATTGCTCCCAAGCAGGTGCGAACGAAGGGCAGGGCCCCACCTGCCCCAGCCCTGGGCGACCTCTGTGTGATTCCCACCTAGACTTCTCTGAAGGCATTTCAACCCAAGCCAGCAAGTTCCGAAAAAGCCTGGAGGCTGACAATCTGCCACAGTTTCTCTGCTCGGCTATTTCCAAATGCTCTGGTCAAGGATATTCAGGGGTGTGGACGGGCCTTCTCATGAACTCAGTGCTGCCGGCATGCGGAAGGAACCTGAAGAAAGGTAGTCCGACTCGCCAGCGCCGGCTGGCTCCTCCTTGCACAGCTCGGTTGTCTGATGTCCTCGCTTCGAGGCGGCCGCCGGGGCTACCCATTCCAAACAGCCCGCTGTGTCCCTCCAGGATGTCATTCTGTCTCCTGCTCTTCACTGCGTTTACTGCTGCCAGGGACGTCTCTGTTTTGTTTAGCAAGTCACGCACTGGTCAGTGTCCGTCCACTGGCATCCTAAGAGCAGGGACTGAGTCTGTCTCATGAACTCCTAAGGACAGAGCCTGTTCGCAAACGACTTGGGGACAGGTGGTCAAATACACAGATGAACGAATAACTATACTCCATCCTTACGGCCCAGAGATGACGCTACACCCACGTGCTACTCAGTGGGCAAATAATTTATGTGCAGGAAGATATTAATATGACTTTGTCCCTGCCAGCTCACCAGCTGTCTACCCAGGTTCTAGAAGCTTCCAACAATCTCCTGACTGTCCCTTGACCGTACAAAACGCCATTGCCCCCTCGCCATCTCTCCTCTCCCCCAAGTCTCACCCCTTCTGACCTCCATCCGAGGTGGGGAGGGAGGAGTAGCTTCACGCCTCACCGCACACTCACACACCCTGGGGTCACTCACAATGCGCTCAAACTCCTCGGCCTGCCTCAGCTCCCGCGGGAAGCCATCAATGAGGAAGCCCCGGCTCTCCGGGCGAGATAACATGGCGTTGCTGATCATGTCTAGGATGGTGCCCTGGGAAGGAAAGGGGTGGCGGGTTCAGTGCCCTGGGGTCCCTCGCCTGCATGGCCACCTTGTCAAGTTCTCTCCCTCGGTCTGGACTTCAGGTGAATCCAGGGGAGTAGCTGCCCAGCCCAGGGCCCGGGATTCTGGGTCTGCTGGTGCCCTGGGGCTGCTCTGATGCACGGAGCCCATCTACTGGGTAGGAGGCTACTGTGTGCCCATCTGGCGAGGTCTCATTTTCTTATCACCACCATCTTACAGGTAGGTACAGGGATGACCTTCATTTCACAGGGGAGGAAACAGGTACAGAAGGGGCCAGTGATAGAGACGCCTAAGGTCACAAAAGGAATAAATACTAGCAAACTTTACCGAGTGCTTGTGAAGTGCCAGGCACTTTGCCCCGTGCTTTATAGGAATGACGTCAGCCAACCCTCTGTACGGACTCCTGCTGTGGGTCGAGCTGGTCTCCCATTTTTACGAGTGAGGACACAGAGGCTCAGGGCAGCAAGGCAGTGGCCAGGCGGCGAGCCGTGGCCTTCTGGGCCTATCTGCTTCCACAGGGCTTCCAGGGAAGTCCATCCTGATGTACCCCCTTCCTCCCTCTGTCCCGGAGCCTGCGAGCTCTCACCGTGGGCACCAGGAGCCCCTGTAGCATGATGTCATGGATCTTCCGGCCCCGCCGTGTGTTGCGTTGGGCCTCCTGCCGCAGCAGCTGGCCCAGCCCCACGTGGCAGAAGCCATATTTGGTCGCCATGTTCTTGCACTGTGTCCCTTTGCCACAACCTGGGCCACCCATCACGAAGATAATCTGGGGGGACTTGAGAATGTCTGGGGGCCCAGGGAAGAGGTGGGGAGAGGGTTTGGTGCCTGCAGGGGCCAGCACGCACCGATGTGACTGTGTCCACAGCCTAGTGTGTGACCTCAGGTGAGTGACACTGGACAGGGGTCTCCTGGCATACCTGCTTTTGCCCTAGGGTGCCATCTGGGGCTGGACATCCATGCCCACCGGTATATCCAGGCATGGCATGCATTAGTGCCGCTATGGGTCACTGTGAATCGGATATGAACTTGAGCAGGCCAGGCCCTCTGCACACAGCATCTCCTTGAAGAATCTCAGTGACTCTACCATCCCATTTTACAGTTGAGGAAACGGACTCAGAGCGGGGCAGGAACTCACCCACCCTCCAGACCATCCCACACCACCCTCCTCTTCCTCCATTGTGGTCCGGCCCCAGTGGCCTCTTCTGTCCCTTGAACTTGCCAAACTCATCCCTCTCCTGCTGTTCCCCCTGTGCGGTAAGTCCCTGCTCCACTGCCTTCAGTTCCCAGCCCACCCATCAGGCTTTCTCTAAGAGCCACCCACCCCATCGTTCCATCCCAGAGCCCCATTTCTTCCACAGCAGCGGTGATGATCAGCAATGATTTTGCCTGTTCACTTGTTCTTGTCTGTCTCCCCCGCTAGACTGTACTGCCTGAGGGCAAGGATTATTTCTGTCTTGCCTGTCCCTATGTTTCTAGTAGTCGGCACAGTTCCTGACGTCTAGTAGTGGGTGATGAGTAAATGAACGTCCACGGCTACCAGGTATGACCGTGCAGTGCAGCAGTTTATAACACAATGTTGCTTAGTGAATTCCTACGCAACCCTCAGGGCCCAGCTTAAACCCCTCCTGTTCCTCCAGCCCTCAGAGCCAGCTTCTCTTTCCCTGTGGCAGCCCTGTTCCCTCCTGCTTGTAGATGCCATTTTCTGAGACTGTCTCCTTCACTACATGGTCACCTCCAGGAGGCCAGGGAGCTAGTTTGACACATTCACCGTGGAGTCCCCAGAACCCCGCACAGCAGGTGCCCAAGTGGATCAAAGCATAGCTGATCCTTGAGCATGTGCAGTTGTGTTACTATCACGGGGCAGGGGGGGGGGCGCGTGCACACTGAACTCGGGGTGTGGGGTACCCGCACCTCCCTCATGCCCTTCACAGCCTCCTTCCTGCCCCCCAGTGAGCCAGCCACCCCCGCGATGTTACCCTTCTCCTGGGGTCTCAGGGCCCTGCCCATCTGGGGCAGCTTGGACTTCCACAGACCCATCCCACCAGCGGCCCGTGGGGTGGTCGCGCCCCATCCCCACCCAGGCCCTGACTCCTCCTGGCTCGGCTCAACGTCACAAGGGGATCATTTGGCGAGATGATGAAGTCTCCCAGGGGCAGAAGGAGGAAATGAACCCAAAGAGGCTCAGGTGGAGCCGCAGCAGCAAGCTGCAAAAAAGAGGCCTCGGTCGCTATGGTGACGCGGCCTCCTTGCACTCACTTCCGGCGTGGAGTGGCGCATGCGCCAGGCGCCCGAGAGCTCGCGAGGAAGGCTAGCTTCTCCCTCCCCTCCCAGGATGCCCCGCGGTTCCGGGTATGACGTCGAGGGAGGCGTGGCCACAGTGCTGATTAAATTCACGGCGCTGTATAGAGAGGTGAGACCCCGCGCGAGCAGCGGAAGGTGTGTTTTCTAGCTCGGGTGCAGTTTGAGCTCTTCCCTCTGGGAAGAGACGCGGATACTTGAGGCGGAGGAGGTTGCCATCGCAACGCAGCCCGTGTTTCGCTTCCAGGTTAGGCGCAGGCGCAGACGTGGCCGGAGTGGTCCCCGAGAGGGCTGGCCGACTGAGCACCGCTTCTGGGGAGCTGCTCCCGGGATCTGTGGCACCTCGGGCTTGGGGTCCTCGATCGGGGCCAGAGACCCGACACGGCGAGGGCGGCTTCCCCGGGACTGAGGGGCGCGGACCAGGCCCGAACCACCGATCGTCACCCATGGCGGCCCTCGTGAGTATGCGGCGGAGTTCGGGGGTCCCGGCGGCGGCCTCTGCAACCCCTAACTCACTGTCTTTGCTTCTCCACCCGCAGGGCCCCAGCAGCCAGAACGTCACTGAGTATGTCGTTCGAGTTCCCAAGTAAGTCCCTGAGCCCTCTCCCCACTTCCTCCGAGAAGGGATCAAAACCTTCCTGAGCTTCTAGGCATGCCTGGCACCTCCTGTGATTCTCCCTCCTAACTAGCAGGAACCTGAGGATAGGGCCGGGGTTGAGCCGAGGCCTGTCTGGGGGCATTCTGTGTCTTGAACAGGAGGAATGAGTAAATGTACATTAATAGACGGTAGGATGCAGCCTCCTGGTCTGGCATTCCCTCTGGCAGGAATGCCTTTTCCCCAGTTGTGACTCTTTTTTGTTGGTCCTCTAAAACCCAGTTCCAGGATTTTCCTCCTCTGGGAAATGTTCCCTGCCCCCCCCCATCCCCAGAGCAGAGTTCCCCGTTATTCCCCCATCTTGGGCTTCCCCAGATCTTTGTGTCTCCTTCTGCTCTTCCTCAGCATGGGGTTGGGGAAGTATGGATCTTTTCCCTGACACACTGGGAACCCCTGAGGGCTTTAGTGGGTCCCCGGCTTTGCTGAGCCAGAGAGGGTTTGTTAAAGGGACGATGGACTGAGCCCTGCCTCTTCTTGCCCATTCCAGAAACACAACTAAAAAATACAACATCATGGCCTTCAACGCAGCTGATAAAGTCAACTTCGCTACCTGGAATCAGGTAAGTCTCCGTTGTGAGTGCGAGAACCTGATCCTGCACTTGCTGCTTCCAGCAGACGCTTAGTTACAGTAGTAACTGTAGGATAGTAGTAACTGAGGCTTGCTTTCCTCCACGCGCCCCGAGTGGAGATAAAATGATGTACCAAGGCCCAGGCTGAGCTGCTGGGTATCCCTGTGAGGAAGATTTGGCAGGCCGCAGAGGAGGCCTTCTGACAGAACGTTTAGAAGTTGTGTCCACTGACAGGCATTTTTGGCCTAGAGTTATCTGGGCAAGAGAAGGGGCTGCGTCCTACACGTGGGTTTTGGAAGCTGTCTCTGGCCATTGGTGCGGCTACGGCAGAACACAGACCGGGCAGCTTACGAACGACACATGTGTATTTCTCACGGTTCGGAAGGCTGGGAAGTCCAAGATCAAGGCGCCAGCAGATTTCCGGTCTGGTGAGGGCCTGCCCCCTGGTCATAGATGGCTGTCTTTTCACTGTGTGCTCACGTGGCAGAAGGGGTGAGGGAGCTCTCTGGGGCCTCTCTCATACGGGCACTCATCTCATTCACGAGGGCTTCACCCTCATGACCTAAGCCCCTTCCCAAGGCCCCGCCTCCAGATGCCATCACACTGGGGGTTAGGTTTCAACATATGCATTTTGGGGTGGAACACAAACGTTTAGTCTATAGCAGAAGCCATTAAAGGGTTTTGAACAGGGCAGTTAGAAAGTGATCTGGGCGCTGTCAGGAGACAGGCTGTGGGATCAAGGGCAGACAGAGGGTGTGCAGGGTGGAGGCATCGGCTGCGGTCCAGGGGAGTGACCACTGGACCTGGACCAAACCGCGGTTATGAGAAGTGGGTGGATTCTAGTGTGTTTTGAAGTGGAGCCAACATGATTTATTAATGACTGGATGTTGAGCGGTGACAGGGCCAGATGGATGGAGTATCTGGGAACTCTGGTCCCGACATCCGTGTATTAGACATCCAGGAGGAGATGGGAAATAAGCAGTTGAGCATGTGAGCTGGGAGACTGGAAGGGAGCATCTGGGCATTGGAGCGGCATTCAAAGCCACGGACAGCAGACCGGCCCAGCAGAGGAGCTGGACCCTAGTCTAACCATTGGCAGCGTCAGGCCTTTCCTCGGCTGGGCGGCTCCTGCTGCTCAATCTTGTTCTCCAGCACAGGCCTTTCTTTCGACTGTTTTTAAACGTCACTTCATCTAGTTGGGCAGAGGAGGCCGTTTGAGGGAGATGATAGCACCCTGCCCCCTGGACATTGGGCAGGTGGATTCTTGCTCAGGGCGCCCTCTTCCCTTGTAGGTGCCTGCCTCCCAGCATCTCCAGCTGCACACCCGTTCATATACAGACTAACGTGCTCCCCCGGCCTCTGGTCTCACCTAAATTATCCAGAGAGAGTGCCATGTTTCCAAATCCCTGATCACTCAGTTGGGGGACATCCTTAATCTGATCATCCAGGAGAGAAATAACCCACCCGTCAGGGGTACCCAGCCCCCACACAACACTCATCACTAAGGAATAACTTGGTAAATACTTTGGGAACATACCACCTTCCATCCTTCGTTAAGTAGGGGGGCCGCTCTCCCCCGACCCATGAGAACCCGGAGGAGCCTACCCCTCAGTCACTTGTCCCCTTGGAGGGGCCATGTCCCTCATCACCCATCACCTGGAGGTGCAGCACCTGAGTACTTATCACCTCTTGAGACATGTGACCTCCCAGCCACTAGTAGCTCAGGGGTTACACATACTCCATTCCCTGGTCATCACTCATCACTCCTTGTTTTCACCACTCAGGTCACACCCCCTGAAAACCTAGTCATGGGAAGATACAGCCCCCAGAAATCTTGTTGACTTAATAGGCACACTCCCTAAAAATCTTAGGAGGGGGATTCCATTCCCTGGGGAAAAACGAATCTGCTCAGTTGTCACTAATCACCCAAGGGGAGGGACAGGTACAGGTGTCTAAGCACTCACAGCCATGAGGGACATCCCCTCCCCCAGTAGCTGCTCCCCACCCACAGCGGCAACTGGTGGGTAGAACCCCCCCCCCAAATGCATTCTTCACAGCAGCTGTGCCCGGAGACCACCCCCTGGGCTAGCCCAGCAGGGGCCCTGCCCTCTGGGGTGACCTCCTTCAGGGAATGAGGCCTGTTCACCCCCCTTTTGTAATGAGGCACACCCTGGGCTGGCTCCCTGAAAAGGAGGTGCGGGACATACACCGATTCCTCCCGTCCCTGGGGGTGCCCTGATTCTGGCCTTGGCCTGGGTAGCTTAACCCGGGATCGAATGCTTGCTTGGTAGCCATTTTCCCTCCTATTTCGAAGGTTTTGTTCCGTCGTCCTCCAGCTTGGGGTGGCTGTTGAGAATTTCCGCCATTCTCATTCTTGTCCTTTATATCAGGGGTCAGCAGGCTTTTTCTTGAAGGACCAGCTAATTAATATGCTTGGCTTTGCCGGCGGGTGTCTGGTGCAGCCCTTCCACTCCTCCGCCCTGCCCAGAACACAGTACAGGCACAACAGTATGTAAATGAGTGGGTGTGACCGAACATCAATAAAACTTTGCCCCCGCCCCCCGCAACTTCCTGGATGCTTGTAGGATCTTTTTGTTCCCAGCCATCTGAAATCTCTGGACAGTGGGAAGTAACGGCGGTCATCCTGCGTTTTTTCAGTGAACGCGTCTTGGCAGTTGTCCCATACTTTTGCCTCCTCTTTTTGGCTGTGTGGTCTTCCCTGGTGTGGAGGCGCCCGTGTGTTCTGTATTGAGCTGGTCCCCTGCTGATGTGCGGCAGATTCACTTCCAGTCTTCTGCTGCGGCGGAACAAACAGCCCTGCGTGTCTGGCATTTCACCTCCGCTGTCTGGAGGAGGAAGCTCTAGGGGAAGCAGTGTGTGCATCTTAAAATTTCTTAGCTGCTGCTGAATTGCCTGGAGATCCAAATTTGGAAAACAGCCTTTAATGGCGTCTAAATGCAGAGAGAGAAGAGGAGTGGGCCAGTTCCAAGCAGGTTGTTTTCATTGTTTTTGCTTTTGTCCTCTCACCGAAATGAGCTGTTTATTTTTTTTTAACCGTTGATTTAGAACTAGTTTCAGACTTTGAAAAGCTGCAAAACAGACATAGCACGAGATCACTTCCTTCACCCAGATGCACGGAAGGCCAGTATTCTGCCCCTTTTTTGTTTTGCTAAGCAGGAGGTTGGCTCTGAACTTCTGCAGCTCAGCCTGGGAGAGGGGGTAAGGGGTGTTCTTGGGGAGGGCCGGGCATAGCTTGAGCAAAGACGGGCACCGTGCTGAAAGTGTCTGTTTCCTGCCCACCCTGCCCTCTTGTCCCAGGCCCGGCTGGAGCGAGACCTGAGCAACAAGAAGATTTACCAAGAGGAGGAGATGCCTGAGTCCGGCGCGGGCAGCGAGTTCAACCGCAAGCTTCGCGAGGAGGCTCGGAGGAAGAAGTATGGCATCGTCCTCAAGGAGTTCCGGCCGGAGGACCAGCCCTGGCTGCTCCGCGTCAATGGCAAATCAGGCCGAAAGTAAGTGGTGGCGGCAGTGAGTGCCTCCCGCATCCCCCTCGTGTCCTAACTCCGTTCGGCGTCCTCCCTCAACTCCCATGGCTCTCGTGGGGTTTTATTTCTGAAGATGAACCAAGCTGGTGCTCATGCAGGGAGCTCTAGGGACCAGGGTGTGGGGAGCCTGAGAACCCGCCCTGATCGCACACAGCAGGGGGCCGCCCAGAGACTGGGGGTTGTGAGGATTGGGAGGTCAGGTGAGTGGAGGGCACTCCAGGAGGAACAGCATGCACAAAAGCACGAAATGCCCCCCAGAGCTCTAGGGACTGTCACAGGGCGTGACAGTGACAGAGGGTGGGTGGATAGAGCAGGACAGTGGATGCCAGGATGCAGCTGGACTGTGGGTGGTCCGGGGCCCTGGGGAGCCTTGAAACTTGTAGGCAGGGAAAGGGCACTCTGTAAGATTTCCTAGACTTTTAGGGCAGAGAAGGGTGAGGGTAGAGGCCAGGAGGAGGCTAGCAGTAGTTCAGGCATGAGGAGTAACCCGGAGGCCATCTGGAGGGGTCTTGACTGCAGGGTCCCTGTTTCACAGTTAATCTACCATGGTCCTTCCAGAAAGGACCATGATACATACAATGAGGGGAGCCCTGGCTCGCTCTGTGAGGTAGGGAGTGCTGGCCCTGCTTTCCAGATGGGGAAATTGAGGCTTACACAGTTGAAGGGCCAGCCCAAGCCTTGGATTTTATTTTTCTAAGATTTTATTTATTTATTTGAGAGCACGGGGGTGGGGAGGGGCAGAGGGAGAGGGACAAGCAGACTTCCTGCTGAGTGTGGAGCCCAATGCGGGGCTCGATTCCAGGATCCGGAGATCATGACCCGAGCCAAAGTCAGGCACTTAACCGACTGAGCCACCCAAGTGCCCCTGGATTTTGCTCAGAGAACCCAGATAGTTCTGGAGAAGGGGCAGGCCATGGGGCATAGGCAGGCAGGGGGCTGGTCCTGAGGGCCAGGCTGTGACCGTGACTCTCTGCAGGTTCAAGGGCATAAAGAAGGGAGGTGTGACAGAGAACACGTCCTACTACATCTTCACCCAGTGCCCTGACGGGGCCTTTGAGGCCTTCCCCGTGCACAACTGGTATAACTTCACACCACTGGCCCGGCATCGCACACTCACCGCTGAAGAGGCCGAGGAGGAATGGGAGAGGTGAGTGAGCCCGGGCAGGCCTGGAGGGAAGCAGGACCCAGATATTGCCCTCTCCCAGCTCCCCAGAAGGGGGCCGAAACACTTGGAAAGGGGGTGTGTCAGCATAGCTTTCTGTCTGGCTGGGAGCTGGGTACTCAGTGGTGACCAAGCCAGACTCCACCAGGCCCTCAGGGAGCTCCCAGTTCAGTGTGGGAGACAGACACAGAAGCATCAGGGCACACAGGGTGCTGAGAGCTGGGGGGAGGAGGGAGCTGAGCTGAGCCCTGGAGCAGGAATTGGCAGAGCAGGGGAGGGTATCTCTGGCCCGCTTGGCTTCCCCCAGGCAGGAGGGCTATGGCTAGATAATTATAGGTAAGATCTATGTAATATAAAGTTTCCCGTTTCACCGTTTCTAAGTGTCCAGTTCAGTGGCATTAAGTACATTCACATTGTTGTACAACCATCAGCGCCATCTGTCTCCAGAACTTTCTCATCTTCCCATACTGAGATTCTGTCCCCATTAAACAGTGACTCTTTGTCCCACTCCCCTAGCCCCTGGCTCCCACCATTCCACTTTCCGTCTCTGAGTTTGACCTTTCTAGGGACCTCATATGAGTGGGATCATGCAGTAGTTGTCCTTTTGTGACTAGCATATTTGATTCCGCGTAATGTCTTCAAGGTTCATCCATGTTGTAGCATGTGAGTGTTTCATTCCTTTTTTTAATTAAAAATTACTTCCAGTTGTAAAAAAACATACAATTTACCATCTTAACCATTTTTAAGTGTGCCACTCAGAAGTGTTTAATCTGCTCACATTGTTGTGAGATAGAACTTCACTCCTCTTCACACCACTGATGAACTTTGTGCTATTAGATACAATCCTAAGACTCTCCTTTTTTTTTTTTTTAAGATTTTATTTATTTATTTGACAGAGAGAGAGACAGCCAGCGAGAGAGGGAACACAAGCAAGGGGAGTGGGAGAGGAAGAAGCAGGCTCCCAGCAGAGGAACCTGATGTGGGGCTCGATCCCAGAACATCGGGATCACGCCCTGAGCTGAAGGAAGACGCTTAACGACTGACCCCCCAGGCGACCCAATCCTAAGACTCTCCTTAGATGCAGTCATATTTTTTTAAAACTTTTATCAGCACGGTACATGGAAACACCAGTATTGTTTGTCATAAAAACAAAGGCACCCATAAACTACCATAAAAACACACGGACGTGAATACACTGTGGCCAAATTCTGTTGCCTGAGAAAGGCCCTGAGCTAGAGAGAGATGCTGGGATACCAACACCACACTGAGACCTTCTCCTTGAGGGACACAGGGCAGAGGGAATCAAAGAAGGGCCAGCTTTCCCCATGTGACTTCAGGGTGTTCCGTGCCGTGGGTGTGAGTCCTCTGGGGCCATCCCTCCTATCACCTAAGTTGTGTCTGTGGTTCCCCTTTGGGGAGCACCTGGCGGAGATGCAGGGGGAAGGCCCAGGATCTGGAGCCAGGCCCCTCGTCACCCCCCACTGCACCCCTGCCCCTGCCCACAGGAGAAACAAAGTCCTGAACCACTTCAGCATCATGCAGCAGCGGCGGCTCAAGGATCAGGACCAGGATGAGGAAGACGAGGAGAAGGAGAAGCGCAGCCGCAAGAAGGCCAGTGAGCTGCGCATCCACGACCTGGAGGATGACCTGGAGATGTCCTCCGACGACAGCGAAGCCAGTGGCGAGGAAGGTGAGCCAGCGTAGCCCCCTGGCTGGCTGGGTGGTCCGCACAACCAGCTGACCTGTGCCTGGGTCATACTTCGTCGAGGTGTCTGAGTGATGACTCCGGGAGGTTAACGCTCCTGAAGGAAAGTTCAGGCACTCACAGCCTGTGGGGAGTCACGGCATGACATAGCAGGGCACGCAGGCCACTGGGGAAGTGCCAGAGTTGGTTGGAGGCAGAAAGGAGCGACAGGAAGCTCTCAGCCGTGGCCTTTATTGGGGTTTCCACGGGATGGGCAATGCAGGGGTTGGGAGTGAACAGCTTGGGATCGGCCAGTTCGAATAATTCTTGCAGGCCCTGGGCTACAGGGGTGGTTTCTGGTTGTCTGGTACCCGGTGCCTGGTCCTGGGGGCTGTAGAGAAGACAATGATGGCCTGGGTGTGAGAGTCAGAGAAAGGGAGTTGAGGGTGTAGGTTTGCAGGTGAGAGGCGAGTCCGTGAGGGAGTCTCTCCCTGGTTGGCGAGGGCTCCCAAGATGTCCAGACATCCTCGGATACGCCAGACAGGCTGAGTGCCAGCCTGAGCCCCACTCTGCTTCCCCAGGTGGCAGAGCCCCCAAGGCCAAGAAGAAGGCACCGCCCGCCAAGGGGGGCAAGAAGAAGAAAAAGAAGAAGGGGTCCGACGATGAGGCGTTCGAAGACAGCGACGACGGGGATTTCGAGGGCCAGGAGGTGGACTACATGTCCGACGGCTCGAGGTGAGGCGGGCCGCGGGTGGGAGGCGGCTGTGAGGCCTGGGCCAGCCTGGCCCACACTGTCCCTTGCCGTCTGCCCGCTCTCTGTCTTGCAGCAGCTCCCAGGATGAGCTGGAGGGCAAGCCCAAGGTCACCCAGCAGGAGGAGGGCCCCAAGGGCGTGGACGAGCAGAGCGAGAGCAGCGAGGAGAGTGAGGAGGAGAAGCCACCCGAGGAGGACAAGGAGGAGGAGGAGGAGAAGAAGGCGCCCACGCCTCAGGAGAAGAAGCGCAGGAAAGGTAGGTCCCGTCCCCGCTTCCCGGGCACCCCCCCATCCCAGAGCCCCTTGTCTGAGGTGGAGCTGGGGCGAGCACCCTGGCACTGACGTCCCTCCTCTGGCCTGAGCAGACAGCAGCGACGAGTCAGACAGCTCGGAGGAGAGCGACATCGACAGCGAGGCGTCCTCGGCCCTCTTCATGGCGGTGAGGCCCAGCCCCGGGGGAGCAGGCGGGCGGGTGGGCGGCCGTCTCTAGGCTCACATCCCCAACCCCGTCTCCGCAGAAGAAGAAGACGCCCCCCAAGAGGGAGCGGAGACCGTCGGGGGGCAGCTCTCGGGGCAACAGCCGGCCGGGCACACCCAGCACGGAGAGCGGCAGCACGTCCTCCACCCTGCGGGCGGCGGCCAGCAAGCTGGAGCAGGGTGAGCGCGCCCGACCTCACCGGCCCCTCTGCCGGCCACTCTCGCCCCTCGTGCTGCCTCGGGATCGGCGGCCAGAGTTGGGCCTGTCCGCCCCCGAGCCCCCCGCACGGGGGATCCTGGTACCCCTCCGCCTGGGCCCCCAGGGGTGCAGCCCCCCCTCCCCTCCGCACAGGACTCAGCCCCGCCCCTGCTCCCCCAGGCAAGCGGACGAACGAGACGCCGGTGGCCAAGCGTTTGCGGCTGGACGCCGGGCCCCAGAGCCTGTCGGGGAAGTCGACCCCTCAGCCCCAGTCCGGGAAGTCGACCCCCAGCAGCGGGTTAGTGGGCGAGGGCAGCAGGGGCAGGGCAGGGGCGTGGGGAGGCCTCCTGCTGACGCCCGCGCTCCCCGTCCTCTGCGCCTCAGTGACGTGCAGGTGACGGAGGACGCCGTGCGCCGCTATCTGACGCGGAAGCCCATGACCACCAAGGACCTGCTGAAGAAGTTCCAGACGAAGAAGACGGGGCTGAGCAGTGAGCAGACCGTGAACGTGCTCGCCCAGATCCTCAAGCGGCTCAACCCCGAGCGCAAGATGATTGGGGACAAGATGCACTTCTCCCTCAAGGAGTGATGGGCTCTGGCACCCACCCACCTGCCCAATAAACAGGCTCAGTCTCCAGAACTTTCTGGGCGTTCACTTTGTCCATCCCCTGCTCCCCGAGTCCCGGAGCCCCGCCTTGTCCATTCCAGATCACCCCGGGCAGAGGGCAGTTTTTTCTGCGTTGGTCTCTCCCTCTCGCGGCCCCTCCCTCTGGAACCTTCCGCTGCGCCTTAGAGCTGGCTCCTCTTAGTCCTCAGGCTGTCGCACTCCCTGAGCGGCCGATGCGGACGAGGCGTCTCTCCCATCTCTCCCGCTCTGGCTTCTGGTTCTGTCTTGGCTGTAGCTGATCCCCCTTAACCCACGAAGTGCTGCGCTTCCATGGCTTTTCTCCAAGTCTCGAACTCTCTCTGCTTCCTTTTCAGATCAGCTGGTCTGTTTTGCGTGCCTTGCCCCTAATGGTTTTGATCCCTTCTTTCACGTTTTTGTTCTAAGCATCTGTCTTATTATGGTCTGTGCCAGATACCTGGTTCCTGAAGCTCGTGGGTGTCCTGGTTCCTCATCTGATTCCTCTTCACAATCGATTCTTGTGTTTTCTAACTTTGGAGGGGAACTGAGGCCGGCTCAGGGGCTCTGTGGGGGCCCCCTGGGCAGTGGGCTTTGCAGGCAAACCCTGCAGATGCTTTTTGCCTTTGCTCCCTCCCACCAAGGTGGCCTGCGAGCCCTGGCCCGAGCCTGTGTCAGGTGGTTCTCCGCTGGTGGGCGCTGTCCCAACGTGGCCACAAAATCCCAAACCCTTTTATTGCTGATGTTGGCACCTGGGCCCTATTTTTCAGCTTTCTAGGGATGTTTCTAGGGCTTCCCTTATTTCTAATGACTTAGCTATGCATTTGTTTTATCTCGCGTTGCCGCTGTTCTGCTGTCGGAGGGCTTCTTGAGTTCGTGCACAGTTTCGTTGCTGAAAATGCAATTTGGCCGCTGGCACTACTTTTGAACCCCTGTTCTGAGTGATCCGGCTTGAGGGGGGCGGGCAGGATGTGGGGCTTCCGTCTTGCCCGAGGCGGGATACTGGGTGGAAAACTTCCCCACCCAGTTCCACAGGCCCTTGGCCGCCGAGCAGGGATGCCAGAGATGACAGGCTAATTCCTAGGAATGTCCCAGGTCCGTCCAGCCTCCCTCCCCATCCTTCCGCCAGGCCTTTCGGGGCAGCAGGAAAGCAGTGTTGCCCCTGGCCTCCCTGCCACGGGACTGAGGTCTGCGGCCTCCCCAGCCCAGCAGGCCCACACGCCCCGGTGGTTAGGCTCGAGGGCCTTGTGTTGAGCAGGACCTGGCCTCACATCCTGGCTCTGTTTAATTCTGGGCGACGCCGGACAAGTGACGATGTCTGTCCGAAGGTGGTCTCGCAGCACTCAGTAACCGCCCCAGCGTGACTGAGGTGGTCTGTCGTAGACGGAGTTTGGGTCAGTCCCAGCAGCGGCTGCTGAGCTCGCGTCTCTGCTCAGCTGTTTAGGACCAGATCCTGAGCCAGTGTTTTCCTGGGGCGGAGGCAGGTGACTGGCAGTTTCCGGAGCAAAGGCTCGACTGCTGCGGGTTTGCACCCCTCCCCACAGCCTGGGGCGTACCTGCCTCGCTCACGCACCCCCAGCCGTGGGGAAGCACACGCTGGTTTTTGCCCCCTGGGCTGCAGGGTCCTCCCTGAGTTTTCGCCGCTCTGACCCACGTGGGATTGAGTACCTCTTTAAACATGTACCCAAGCTCCTGGTGCTTCCGTTGCCGCCAAGGAAGGCTTGCTCTCGCCACCTCCTCACTCCCTCGGGCAGCGTGTTCAACACTACACATGCCATCTGTCTTTCCTCAGAGCCTCACGTGGGAAGGACTCTGCTTAGCCCCCTTTCACAGGTGAGGGCGGGCCTCCATTCCCTGAGGTCACAGGGATGTGGCATGGAAGTCACTGGAAATTGCTGCTGCTGCCTTTCAGACCCGGCGGGCGTAACCTCCCCTCTGGCCCTCCCCTCTGGCCCTAATGCCGGGATGTGGCTGAGGTCCCAGGGGCCTCCGGTGGGCCTTCTAGAGACAGGAGTCCCTGCAGGGTGAGCTTCCTAGCCTCGTGTCCCACTTCTTGGCTGTCCCCGGGCCTCTCCCTTTTCCTGTTTTGATGCTGGCTCAGCCAGGCCCGGAGACAGGGGCATGACGCCTTAATCCTCCAGGTGGCAGCCATGATGGAGGGTTCCCTGGCAGACTGGCCACGGGCTGACCTGTCTCTGCCCCCCCCATCCCTCTCTACCTGGTACACGGTGTGGGGACTCCGGAGCCCTGGCACCCTGAATGGGGAGGGGCCCCACTGGTGGGTCCTCAGTGCCGCCCCCACCTCTTTCCAGAAAGCAGGTGGGATGGGGGACCCCGTGGCCCGCCCTGGGTTCGGCTCTGGCTGCCGCCACTCGTAAATCAGGGGTGAAGGGGTGTCGGAAATGGGTCTGTGGAATGTCTGGATGGGGCGGGGAGGGGGTGAGCACTTAACTCTCAGACGCACGGGGGTGGGGCAGAGGAACTGGCCTGGGGATGCGGGCGGGCAGCTGCCGTGGGACGTGGGGGTCGTCCTGCTGGGACAGCAACGGCAAGGAAGAGGTTATGTCCCCCGCCCCGGCAGGGGGATAAATTGAGGGTGCGAGCGTCCCCACTGTCAGGACCCGCCTGTCACAATGGCCACGGGAAGAATCTTACTCTGCTCTCTGCTGCTCCTGTCGCTGCAGCTGGGCCTCAGCAGGGGCCCTGGTGCTTGGGGGGCTCCGGTGGTGGAAGAAGAGCTCCGGGGGACCCAGAGGCTGCAGCTGGGTAAGGACCCCCTGGACCCCGCGAGACTCTCCAGCTCTTTCCTGCCCAGACCCCACCTGCTGTCAGCTGCCCCTTGTCCCCGCAGGTGCCCGCCTGCGCCGAGCCCTGGCCAGCCCGTGCCAGCTGTGGAGCCTGTCGCTACCTGTGGCCGAGCTGGGTCTGGGCTACGCTTCGGAGGAGACGGTCATCTTCCGCTACTGTGCGGGCAGCTGCCCCCGTGGCGCGCGCACCCAGCACGGCCTGACACTGGCCCGGCTGCGGGGCCAGGGCCGAGCCCACGGCGGGCCCTGCTGCCGGCCCACCCGCTACTCCGACGTGGCCTTTCTCGACGACCGCCACCGCTGGCAGCGGCTGCCCCAGCTCTCGGCGGCTGCCTGCAGCTGTGGCGCCTAAAGACGCCGGGCCTGGGCCCCTGCGGCTCCTGGAGGAGCTCTGCTGACTTATTTATTGGAGACCGGAGGGGAGGTGCGCTGGGGGCCGCCTGCAAGAAGCGTAATAAAGGAACTGCTGCCACGGGACTGTGTTCAGCGAGTGTACCTTGACCCCACCACCTTAGCTCCCGGTGCAGGGAGGGATGGGGGGGGGGGGGGTTCCTGGGCTTCCCCTGCACCGCTCAGCCCCCGGAACAGCCAGTGCAGGAAGGCCAGTTTGTCCACACTCCAACTTTATTCACAAACACGGTGTCTCCGAGAAGCTGGGGGAAGGGCCTGGGGTTCAGCAGGCTGGGGGCGGCTGTCCCTGTTCCCCTGGTCCCATCCCCTCAGGGAGGGAGCGGCAGATCACAGAGATGCGTCGGCCCCGGGGAACCCGACGCTCCCCAAAAAAGGACTCTTCATCCCGAAGAATCTCATGGGAGAAGTCATAACGGGCTGAGCCCCTGCAAGAGAAAACAGGCTGTGGCTGGTAGGATGAGGGCAGCCCCTGCGCCAGGCGAAGCACCTGCCATGGGGGAATGATCGTGTCTGCTGGGAGGGCTGAAACACAGAAGGTGCTCAACATGCTAGGTGGGCATCTGATGAGTTACTGGGCTGGGGAGCTCCATGGGGGCTGTACCTAAGGATGTAGAGGGAGCCTGGCTCCAGCAAGAGTTCCAGCCACTCCCCTGGCTCCTGGGTGTGCACCAGCCGCATGACGCTGGGAGATAGTAGGGACAGACCAGCGATGGTGGCTCCACAGAACTGGAAAAGGGGGCACGGTGGCCAGTCAGCCTCTAGCCTGGCCGGCCCACCCCCCGCCGGGAGCTCCAAGGCTCTGGCTTGTGCCCACCTTGATGCTGTCCACGTGCGGCTTGATGTAGCCCCGAGGTTCCAGGTCCAGCACATGCACCGGGGACAGCAGGGTCTGGCCAGGGGTAAAGGCGGCTGCTTGCACGCGCTGCAGGATGGCCCGGCTTGCCTCTGACCAGCGTGACTTTTCTGTCTCTCGGAAACCGTGGATGGCCTGCACAGAGAGTTGCGGTTAAGCCAGGAAGCTCTCAGAGGGAACAGGGAAACTGAGGCACGGGGGGGGGGCAGAGTGCAAAGGACTGGTTTTCCCAGCATGACCCTTGACATCACCCTCAACTTACCACCTTGGTCCTATCTACCCTAAGATCCTGGGACTCAAACCCCAAACCCTGTCCTACTAGGCCTGGCCTTTCTCCTTTGTACCCACCTTCAGTGCCAGAGCTTGTCCCCAGTGCTGGCCCCACCGCAATATACAATTTTGTCTGTCTCCGCCCACAACCGATTCCACTCAAGTCTTCTGTCTCCGCCCCCAACTGGTGACCTTCCCTCATCTCGCTCCACACCGGTTTCGGCCCCTAAACTTGCTCATGTCCCCCAAACACCTTACAGTTCCAGGTCCGGCCTCCAGCTATGGACATGCCCTTATCTCCGAAATGCTTTCCCTGCCCGCAAAGCCCCTGGGCAGCACCAAGACCCCGCCTCCAACCCAGCGCTCCACCCCTGTCCCCACCTCCAACGCTACAGGTCCCGCCTCCGCCGTAGCCCCGCCCCAATGCGGCTCCGCCCCCAGCGCCGCCTGCCTCACCGCGTCCCAGTGATCGTATTCGTAGCGGCGGCGGCGCAGCTCGGGCTCCAGCTCGCGGCTCAGCGTCTCCTCCTCGGCCGCGCTTAGGAAACCTGGCCGCACCACGGCTGCGTCCCGAAGGCGGCTCAGTACGGCAGGGCCCGAGCCCCGCACCCAGCCGGATACTGGCAGCGTCCCCAGCGCCAGCCGCCCACTCCCGGCCATACCCCCGGAGCCGGGTCCTGGAAGCGGTCGGAGTCAGGGCTACGCCCCCGCCCCGGAGCCGTTGGCTGTGGCCGCACCGAGCCCCTTCGATGATTGGCCTTCCCCAGAGTCCCGCCCTCCGGTCAAGACTACTGGTTGCTGCTCGGCTCGCCCTCTCAAGCTATTGGCTCCCCACAGATCCCGCCTCCTCTCCCGCGCTGTTGGGCGCCGTAGACGGTGGGGGGCGGGGCTTGACGGCAGGATTCCGCCTGGGGTTCGACGTCAGGAGCCACAAGAGGGTTTGGGCCGAAGCCCGGGCTGTGGGGTCGGCCAGAACTTGAGATCAAGGGAAAAGTACGCTCAGGACGAGAGGAAGGGGTCAAGGGTACGGGGCTTAGGGGAGGGACATCAAGTCCGTGATCATGGGGTGGGGCCAAGTTAGAGGTTGGGGTCAAAGGTTAAAACCAAGCATCAGCTATTCCACCTCTCAACTGGGTCGTTCCCACTGGTGTACAAACAGGCTGGCTCCCACCTTATAAATAAAAAACAAAACAAAAAAATCCTCTTCCTTTAAGGGTAGAATTGACATAGCACCATTTTGCAGCCCTTATTGGAATATTTAGTGGATCTAGACACGGATTGTCATCGTCCCCTAACATCACAAAATGAGGAGCCACATTTGACACTTTGGGTGCCTCCTGACGGATGTACACACCTCCACCTAAGAGGTCATTTGCCAACAAGTGGAACCTGAATCCGATCAGACTTCTCTAGGTTTATACCTCAAGTCACAGGAAATACCGAGGCCAGAGGTCACAGCCCGTCCTGATCCAGTCATCAAAATTCAGATGGGAAGTCCACAAGACAGAGAAGAAAAAGAGGGAGAGATTGAGAGAGAGATTAAGGGGGAAACCCACAGTTAAAAGAGACTTCGGGATATACCAACCAGTTGCAAGGTATGCGGCTTATTTGGATGCCGATTCGAACAAACTAGGAATGTAGAGGTAACTGGGGGAGATTTGGACACTGGTTGAATATGTGACAATAGTAAGTATTGTTTTTTTTTTTTTTTTTTTGATTTGCAAATGGCACTGTGGTGGTCTTTTTAAAAGATTTATCGTTTTAGAAATACATGTTGAATTTTTTTTTAAAAGATTTTATTTATTTGACAGAGCGCAAGAGAGGGAACACAAGCAGGGGGAGTGGGAGAGGGAGAAGCAGGCTCCCCGCTGAGCAAGGAGCCCGACTCAGGGCTTGATCCCAGGATCCTGGGATCCTGACCTGAGCTGAAGGCAGACGCTTAATGACTGAGCCACCCAGGTGCCCCTACATGTTGAAATATTGACCGCACGACCCCTGCAGGGACAGCCACAGGGTCTTTGCTTTCCTTAGACAATGAAATTCCTTGAAAAAAGCGTCCAGCTCCTGTGTCTTCCCTCCTCTTCCCTCTGGGTGCACTCCAGTCTGGCTCTCGGCCCCCACAACACTGAAAGTGCTCTTACTCATGCCGTCAGTGACTTCCACTGTGCCAGATCCAAGCCAGTTCTCAGCCTGCCTGCTAATTCATCGACATACCGATGATGTCTTTTCCATTTTCGTTCCCAGCCCTGACCCCAGATTCATCCATCCCCTGGAATGTCTGAGGCACATCAAACACCAGAAGTAACATGTCCAAACTCGACTCCTGATCCCCCGCCCCCACACCTGTGCCTCCCCACTGCCTTTCCACCTGCCAGATCTGCCTTTAAGACCTGGCTAGAATCTGAGCTCTCCTGGCCACCCAGCTAGGGCCGCCAGCCTTCATCTGATATTCCAAGTCTCTGAACTGGTTTCCCGGTTTCCACGCTGGCTGCACTGCTCCTGTACTCCGTGGGAGCCACAGTCCTCCTGCTTTTTCGTTCTTCTCAGAACCCTCCATGGCTCATCTCCCTCCTTGCTCAGATCTACCAGGCCTTTTAAGGTCTGTCCTCCTTCCTTTCTGTTCTCATCTCTCCACTGTCCCCCCGCCAACTCCATTTCAGCCACAAGCCTCATTGGCCCCTCCCACATGGCAGCCACAGTCCTGCCACAGGGCCTTTGCACTTGCTATGCCCGCTGCCTGGACTGCTCTGTCCCTCTCTCACCTTAAACATCTTTCTTTAAGCATCCCCTTCTCAGCAGGGCCTTCGCTGGCCACCACAATGAAAGCTGTAACTCTCTCTCTCTCTCTCACACACACACACACACACACTGCATACCTCTTTCCCTACTTTTTAAAAAGCTGTTTACCCCCACAAGAATAAGTTCTTTGAAGACAGGGATTTTTGATGTCTTCACAGTATGTTGTGGCCTCTAGAAAGTGCCTGAAATGCCCTATTTGCTCAGCAGAGTTTGCTGCAGTTAGGGCTCGGAGGATCAGAGCCTCAGGGTCAGGGTGAAAGCAGAAGAGGCCTTGTGCAGGGCACACGTGTGCGTGCCATGGTGGAGCAGGCAGGGAAGGTGACACAGATGGGGATCAAAGACTACAAAGATTTAATTGAAAATCACAGTGTCTCATTCAAGATACCTGCCCTGAGGGGCAGCCCCAAACCCAGAGTTCCTCATGGGGCCCTTCCAGGCTCAGCAGCGAGGGGTGGGCAGGGCTGCGGCTCCAGCGTCTGGCGCCTGGCTCCCCCGACTTTCCTCTGGAGGGTGAGGCCCAGCTCTCAGATGCTTGCGGGGGACGGCTCTGCTGCCGCCGCCACCACCACGGGCTCCTTCTGCACCAGCTCGGGCTCATCCTCACCATCCTGGGGAGGGTGGACCAGAACCTTGTCTAAGATGCCAAACTCCTGGGCCTCCATGGGGCTCATGTAGCGGTCCCTCTCCATGGCCGACTCTGCCAGGGGAAGCAAGAGGCAGGATGTGTGTGGTTAAGGGTGGAGACCTGGGGCCAGGTCAGGGTCCCCATTCTGCCACTTCTTCGCTGGGTGACATTGGCCTTCCCCTCTTGGTGCCTCAGTTTCCCCATGGGTAAAATACCCATTTCCATTTCCATTTATCTTTTCCTTTTTTTTTTTTTTTTTTACTGGTTATTGATGTCTAATACACACCCAGATGGCAAGTGGACAGCGTTGACATACCCACATGGCCAGCACACAGATGGAGATGTGGGCCATGCCCAGACCCACGACCGCCCCCTGCTGGAGCCTCCTTCCAGTCACTGACTCCTCCGGCCCCACAGTAACTGCTAGCCTAACAGCAGCCTGACGGCATAGGTAAGTGTGCTTCTATCTGTTTTTAAAAACGTGGAATCACAGGGTATTTACTCCTTTTTCCCACTCGGCAGTATGTTTCTGAGGTTCAGCCCGGCTGCCGTGTGTCGCCGTGGACGGGTCTCTGTCGTTGCCTGGGGCATTCCACAGCGTGAATAAAGCACTAACGCACTTGTCCTGCTGCTGTTGGGCTTGGGGGTGTCTCCCAGCGTGGGGCTCCGACACACAGGACGGCTGTCAGCCCTCCTGTCGCAGCGCTGGTGGACATGAGCACTCGCTCCTCTTGGTTACATGCGGAGCGGGGGAGCCGGGGCATTTTGGGCATTCTGAGCCCGAGGTGGGAGTGTCAGGCGGCTTTCCAGAGCGGTGGAACCGTTCTCACTCCCGCCTGCAGTTGCTCCACGTCCTCACTGGCATTTCGGGTCGGGTTTTAGATTTTAGCTTTTCTAGTGGATTGAAATGGTATCTCACTGCGGCCTGAATTGGCCTTTCCCTAAAGACTAATGATGTTATTTAAAAAAAAATAGATGCGCAAGGGGCGCCTGGGGGACACAGTTGGTTAAGCAGCCGACTCTTGGTTTCAGCTCGGGGTGTGATCTCAGGGTCATGAGATCGAGCCCCGGTGTCGGGCTCTGCAGTCAGTGTGGAGTCTGCTTGGGTTTCTCTTTCCCTCTGCCCCTGCCTCCACATACTCTCTAAAATAAATAAATAAATCTTAAATATATATATATATAGAGAGAGAGTTTATATATTTATATATATTTTATATATTATTTTATATTAAATATATACATTATATTATTATTATAAATTATATTATATATTATAAAACACATAATAAAATATATAATATATAATTATATTATAAGTTATACTATAAATTATAAATATATTATTTTATATTAATTATATTATATATATTTATTATACATATATATGGTCATATTTTATTAATTTATTTATTTGGAGTAGTCTCCACGCCCACTGTGGGGCTTGAACTCCCGACCCTGAGATGAAGAGTCACGTGCTGTACTGACTAAGCCAGCCAGGTGCCCCTAATGATGTCATGTTTAAGTATCATCACTAAAGATGAAGAGCACTTTGTCTTCTATTTCTCAGCCATTTGGAATAGTCTTTACTGAGGACCGCGTTCAAGCCTCTGACCTGTTTCAATGAAGTTTTCATGAAGATTCTGCGAATTGGTCTTTTTAGGACAGGGGATCTCCACTGGGGGGTGATTCGGCCCCCTAGGGGACACTGGCTGACATCTGAGGTCCAGTGGGCAGCGGCCAGGGATGCTGGTCCACGTCCCACAGAAGCCAGGACAGAGGATGGTCCAGCCCTGAGTGTCCCCTGCGCCGAGGTCGAGAGGCCCCGGCTTAGCACGAGGCCTGCCCGGTGTGTGTTGGCTAACAGGAAGGAGGCGGCGGGCGTGCGGGCGGGGCACTCACCGATCACCTGCAGGCTCTGTTTGGTGTGCTTGGCGTAGATGCCGTAGAGCTGCTTCTTGAGTTTCATGATCTCCTCTGCCTGGATGGCGATGTCTGTGGCTTGGCCCTGGGGGGGCGGCCCGAGGAGGGCAAGAGGGGGAGGTCATGATGAGCAGCAGCCACTCGCAGGGAGGCTGGAGAGGGCGCTCAGACGGGCTGGGGGGGGGGGGCGGGTAGGGCTTCGTCTGCGAGGCCCTGCACATCCTGCTGCATCTTTGCCCCCACCAGGAAGGCTTCCCGTTTTTTTTTTTTTTTTAATTTTATTTATTCATTTGAGAGAGAGAGCGTGGGGGGAAGGGGCGGAGGGAGAGGGAGAAGCAGACTCCCTGCTGGGCAGGGAGCCCAATGCAGGGTTCGATCCTGCCACTCCGAGACCATGACCTGAGCCGAAATCAAGAGTCAGATGCTTAACCGACTAAGCCACCCAGGCGCCCAAAAGCTTCGGAGGTATTAACCATATTTTCCGCATGTGGAGCCTTGCCTCTCCCAGGGCAAGAGGATTCCAGGAGAGAGCGGACAGCTCCAGCTCAGCCGTAAGTTTTCACAGGCAAACGAGCCGATCCAAAGCACGCACCCCCAACCACCTCCTCCATGGGGCTCTCATACTCAGGGCCACTGTCCCCTGCCCCATCCCCCCAGGGCTCGGGGACAGACAACTAGGCCAGCCCCTATACCCCAAAGCCCACTGAAATCATTCAAACTAGCCAATCTGAGCCTGCTGACCCTGCCTCACTGTTCCTTCCTGCAGAAACCACAGAAAAAAATCCCTGTCCCCTCCCAACCCCTGCTGTCTGCCTCCTGAGGACCCTGGTGCTTCCCATGTGGCCAAGCATGACATGGTGTGCCCCCCCACCCCGGCCCCTTGGGAACTGAGAGTAACAAACCGTCTCTCCAAGGCAGCCCTTTCCCGATCTGCTGGCCTCACCATACATGAATCATTGTAAAACCCACATTTTCAAACACTGACACTCCCCCGTGACGTCCCCCCAGTGGGTCCTTCTGTCCAGACACCATCCCCCATCCCAAAGCAGCCTGCGCGGACAGCACTCACCCGGGCACCCCCAGAGGGCTGGTGGATCATGATGCGGGAGTTGGGGAGCGAGTGGCGCATGCCCGGGGTACCAGCGGCCAGAAGCAGGGAGCCCATGCTGGCGGCCTGGCCCACGCACCATGTGCAGATGGGGTTCAGAATGTACTGCATCGTGTCGTAGATGGCCAGGCCCGACGTCACCATGCCGCCTGCAGGTGGGGTGGGAGTGAGGGGCAGTGCTGGCTCCTTCCCCCATCCTTCCCCTAGCGCAGCCCCCGGCCTTGGGGAGGGCTTGTAGACGAAGCCCTTTAAAGCCGGTGTCATAAACGTGGGGAGGTGATAGCAACGGGGACACGAACTAAGTGGGGGCAAAAAGGAGAGCACGTGCTCCAGTGCCCTGTTACCACACCTGTGGACACAGGCCCAGGGGGACCAGACCTGTCAGAGTTGCAGAGAAAGTGGAAATCGGGGAGAGTGGTGGCCGAGAGGGAAGCTCTGGAGCCAGCCTGTCCTGGCAGTGTCATCTGTGTGACCTTGCGCAAGTTACCCAGCCTCTCAGCCACAGTGTCTCCTGGCAGACTGGGGATCACTGAACCGTACCTACCACTGGCAGCTGCCACAAGGACCAGATGAGTCCAATGCCTATAAAACGCTTAAAGTACAGGGCACAGTCGGCGCTCCCTCTTTTGGGAGGGGGTGGTGCTGGTGGCAGCAGCTACCAATTTTAAAATGCTGACCACCAGGTCAGGTTGGTAAAATGTTATGTGTGGGATCAAAGAGGTGGGCTCAGCTACCAGTTCGTGAACTTAGATTTCAAAGCAAGGAACAGGCAACTTTTGGAGGTTTCGAGACAGTTTTGGGATTCCGAAGGAGGCTCAGCACCCTTTCTTCCTCCAGATGGAGAGTGTTCCTTGATGGAAGTGGGGGGTCTCTGTCGCCTGAGTCACCCAGAGTGCCCAGGAAGCGGCCCTGGCCCCCAGGGAAGGCTCTGCTCACCAGGGCTGTTGATGTACATGTGGATGGGCTTCTTGTTGCTCTCAGACTGCAAGAACAGCAGCTGCGCGATAACCAGGCTGGCGACGCTGTCGTCGATCTGTAAGTAAGCGGGGAGGGTGGGCTGGCCCAGCTGGGGGTACGCAGCCGGCTAAGGGAAGCAATTGTGAGTTGGCTGGGGATGAAGTCAGGGAACAAGGATGGGTGTCAGAGCCCGAGTACGACTGTTGGAGGGAACTCAGGACCAAGGAGGGGAGGTGGGAGGGGCACAAGTGGGGTAGTCAGTGGGCTCAGGGCAAGGAAGGGACGGGGTCAGGAGGGTTGGGGAGAGGAATCAGAGCCAGGAATGGGGAGGAGGATCACCGGTGAGGGAGGGAGTCAGAGATCAGGAAGGGAAAAGCAGAGGGTTTGAAGAAGGGGTGGGGGTGGGGATGGGGGCCAGAAGAGGGGGCTGGAGGCTTATGTGCCCAGGAAGTGGGGTGTCAGACTGGGACTAGGGGTCCTTGGTAGGAAAGTCAAGGGGGAAGGGTCAAGAGGTCAAGGGGGTTCGAGGAGGAGGGGCGCGTGGGGTCTGGGCAGGCGCAGGGGAGGATCCCGGCGGGGCACTCACCGGACCCATGACACACACGATGCGCTCCCGCAGCAGCCGTGAGTAGATGTCATAGGCGCGCTCGCCGCGACCCTGGGGGAGAAAGATGGCGGTGAGGGTCAGGAGCTGGTCGTGCCCCCGGCCCGGAGACCCCCAACTCTCACCGCGGGCCGAGTTCCCGCGACTGCTGTACCGTCTGCTCCACCACGATGGGAATGAGCGGGAGAGTCCGGGCCGCCGTCGCGTGCAGGCTCCGCTGCAGGGCCAGGCCGGTCTTGGGCGTCCGCCGTGGGGGGAACCGGGCGGCGAGGCGAGGTCCCAGCGCGGGGGACCTACCTGCCGCCACCCGGGCCCCCCCAACCAATATTCCGGGCCACATCCCTCCGACGTCCTTCCCGGCTTCCGTCCAATGCCGGAACTACAACTCCCGGCGTGCTTTGCGCCTAGGGCGCATGCTCAACGGCCGCCCACCTCCAGGGAGCCAGACCGGCATGCTTAGGGGTGGGGCGAGGCGAGGCGGAGCCCGAAGGGGGCGGAGGCGCAGGACCTTTAATGCGGCCAGTTCTAGTCCCCTTACCAATGAATTAGTTATTCCTTTATTTAAAAATCAGCTCCAGGGGCTCCTGGCTGGTTCAGTCGGTGGAGCATGCGACTGCATCTGGGGGTTGTGAGTTCGAGCCCCACGTTGGGTTAAAGCTTACTTTAAAAATAATAATAAAAATAAATATATAAAAATCAACTCCATTGTGCCCACTGGGCTGGGGCCTAGCTGAGCTTCCAGCTTGGTGGGGCTAACTCCTACCGAGACCTTTCCATTCATCTATGGACCCCAGGCTGTGGGAGCCCAAGGATGGGTGTTGCAGACTCTGCCTGGGAGATTGGTGTGGAAAGGTTTCCTAGGAGGGGTGAGTATTGGAGCTGGGCTTTGAAGGATGGATAGGAGTTTGTTAGGTGGGGAAAGGCATTCCTGGCAGGAGAAGAATGGGCAAACGGATGGAAGTAGGAAGGCTTCTGGTAACGTTTGAGACCTCTCTTTTCCTCCAAATCAGCTGAAAAACCGCCTTCTTACAGGTGTCCCCCCAGAGCCTAGAGTGGTGCCTGCCACACAAACAGATGCTTATCAACTGCGCTTTGAACCAAGAGGTGATAAGGGAGGAAGGTTAAGAGCTGAGAGCCTTACAGGCAGCTGCCCCACCTGCCAGGCTGGCTCAACCGATGACGTGCTGTGTGATCTTAGGCGCATTTTTTAACCGCCCCCACCCCCCAGCCTGAAGTTTCTCATCTGGAAGATGGCAATGATCAAACCAATCTCACAGGGAAGGATTTAAAGAGACCTGCTGCCGAAGCAGCATACTGAAGTCACCCAAGTTCAAATCTGGGCCCCATTACTTACTAGTCATGTGTCCCTGAGCCTCCGTTTTCCATCTGTAACTAGGGATAATGGTAACATACATCCTAGGGCTGCCATAAGGCCCTCAGAATGGGGCCTGGAACATAGTAAGTGTTCAGTTTGTATTCACTATTAATGGGTTTTAATTATTGATTGTATTAGCCAGGAACCACAGGGGTCCAAGAAGCCCTCCCTTAGGAGGGTCCTTTTGAGGTGGGTTTTGACAGATAGATAGGAGTTCACCAGGCAGACAGAGCCTAAATGCTGGACCCTAACATTGATGCTGAGTGCCCTAGATAAGGGTAGTTTTTGTACCCTCTGTGTTCACAGTAGATCCCAGTCTGATGGGGAGAGAGAGCAGGACACAGACGATCCCGCCTTATGAAATCAGGGCAGAACTGAGAGGAAGACCTGGAAGTGGAAGAGCTTGGAGGAGGCCTTGGAGGTACCCCTGCCAGAAGCCTAGATCTAGGTGTCACTGACGGATTGGGGGTGGGGGGAGCCAGTGTTCGGCCCGGGGCGTGGCATTCCCACGTGGGGACTGTGGACGTAGGTGGGCAGCATGGGCTGTCCCAGTTTCTGCTGTGACTCAGGTGGGTGGCCCTGCCCAGCCGGTTCCCCTAGGGCCTGAGCTCCCGCCCTGCCCTGGGGAGAAGGGTGGGCCGTCAGCTGCTGCAGCCCCCGCAGTCCCTCCCCCAACACTTCCCCACCCCCCTGACCTCACTGCCTCCCTTTGTTTCACCTGCTCTACCTGTCCACAGTTCAACTACTGTTCACCTCCTGCGTGCTAGTTAGCACCCTGGGTAACAGCCCAAGTGCGTTCCAGCTTCTCCCTTGTTCGTTCCAGCTTCTCCCTTGTGTGTTCCAGCTTCTCCCTTGTGTCCCGCAGTTCCTTCTTTCAGCAACCTGAGAAAGCTCACCATGACCCTCCCCTGCCTAAAGCCCTCCCCTTGGCTCCCTGTCACCCATGCTGACCTCTTCCCTCACCTACTTCCACCCTCCCTTCCCCACTTGGCTCTAGCTTTCGGTTCCTCAAACGCACCAAGCCCCAGCCAGGCTCCTGGGCTTTGCTTGCGTCCTCTTCCTGAATCTAGCTCCTTCCCGACACATAAATCTCCTCTCAAATGTCACCTCTTTAGAGAAGCCTTCCCTGATTCCCCGTGCTAATATTCCAGGCCCACTCTGGAACCTTTGCCTTGTTTAAATGGCTGTCCAAAACAGTGACGTCAATTCATTTGTTTTGTTCTTTGTCATCTGGGGAACGTGAGCTCCTTGAAGCCGGAGGTCTTAATCAGCTCCGTGGTCCTTGGGACAGCTTTTGTCAAACCTTTTTGATTAGGACTCGCAAGGAGAGATACATCTTGTGTAGTGTCTGAGTGCACAAATTTGCAAACGTTTCATGAAATGATACTTATCCTTACTTTGAAAAGTGCCTTCTGATGTTTTCTATTCTATTTTTTCCTCCTCTGGATCACTGATATTTTATGATGGGTAATTCTTTGTTTGGGGAAGGCCACCCCAAGCATCATCCCTGGCCTCTCCTCACTAGATGCCGGTAGCACTCCCCCATCACAACAGTCAGAAATGTCTCAGACATTGCCACGTGTCCTCCTGCGGGGGGAGGAGAATTACTCACAGTTGAAAATCACTGATTTTTTAAAAAAAGATTTTATTTATTTGCGCTCAAAAGAGAGCACAAGTGGGGAGAGCGGCAGGCAGAGGGAGAGGGGAAAGCAGGCTTCCTGCGGAGCAAGGAGCCCAATTCGGGATTCAATCCCAGGACCCTGGAATTATGACCTGAGCCGAAGGCAGGCACTTAGCCGACTGAGCCACCCAGGCGTCCCAAAAATCACTGATTTAAATTAAAGTGGTGGGGCGCCTGGCTGGCTTGCTGGTTAAGTGTCCAACTCCTGGTTTTGGCTCAGGTCACAATCTCAGGGCTGTGAGATCGATCCCCTCGCTCAGCAGGGATTCTGCTTCCCCTCTCCTTCTGCCCCTTCACCCCCTCACAAATAAATGAACAATTCTTTAAAAAAAAGTGAAGTGGATAGTGACAGAAATGGAAAAAAAGGGGCGCCTGGGTGGCTCAGTCCTTAAGCGTCTGCCTTCGGCTCAGGGCGTGATCCCGGTGTTATGGGATCGAGCCCCGCATTGGCCTCCTCTGCTGGGAGCCTGCTTCTTCCTCTCCCACTCCCCCTGCTTGTGTTCCCTCTCTCGCTGGCTCTCTCTGTCAAATAAATAAATAAAATCTTAAAAAAAAAAAAAGGAAATGGAAAAAAAAAAAAAGCAACTTTTAGGACACCTGGGTGGCTCAGTTGGTTAAGCGTCCGCCTTTGGCCCAGGTCATGATCCCAGGGTCCTCGGATTGAGTTCCGTGTCAGGCTCCCTGCTCAGCAGGAGCCTGCTTTTCCCTCTCCCTCTGCTCCCCCTGCTTTTGCTCTCTCTCTCTGTCAAATAAATAAATCTTTTTTAAAAAGCTACTTTTGAACAGTACCTGGCACTCAGCTAGTTAATGTTACCTTATTCTTGCCAGCTTTGTTTGTGTAGTATGTTCTCAGTAAGTGGGTAGGACATGTAAGGGGTAGGACAGGAGGGATGGAGGGATGGAGGGACGGCGGGGGGGGGGTGGGTATTTTGACTCTTGGCTACAAAATCAGTCCATTCTGCTGGTTTTAGGTTATTACTCTGTGGTCAGGGAGAAGCTCTGATCACTGTTACCGGTTCTTAGATGCATGCCAAACAGGCCTGTGGAAATGGATAGAAATTGAAAATTACAAAAAGAAATGGCAAACCAAGGACTGAAGAGGCTGAGGGTAGATGCACACTCCTGTAAACAGCTCCCAGACATCGCTACAACTTCTCTGGAAACACAGTTGACACCACGTCTCAGATTCACATAGGCTACTTCTAGTTACTCGTTTTTAGGAAATGATCAAAGGTGAGCACCAAGAGTTGGTCATAAGGCTGTTTATGGCAGAGCTGTTTACACACCGTGATAATCGTCATTTCGGTTAGCTAGTGCCGCGTAACAAATCATCCCATACACCTAGAGGTTTCAAACAGCCGCAGCTTATCACTTCTTACAGTTGGGGAATCTGGCCTGGGCTTCTGTGATTGTTCTCTATGTGGGGTTTGTTGGGGCTGGAAAATCCACAGTGAACATTCTACAATCACATATCAGGAGCCTCACCTCCGTTGGCTGGGCATCTCTCTCCCACCACGTGGCTGCGTGGGCTTCCTCACGGTATGGTGGTCTTCGTGTCTCACATGACAACTGGCTCCCAAGAGAGAGGAGGCTGAAGCCACTTGTCTTCTTAAAAGCTTGGCCTGCAAGTCACATGGCAGCTCTTTGCCACAGTCTGTCAGTCAGAGCAAGCCACATGGCCAAACCAAAATTCAAGGGGAGGGAAAGGGGACATTGACTCTCCGTGTAAGATGTGGCAGGGGTCCTGGGATTGAATCCTGCGTTGGGTTCCCTACTCAGTGGGGAGTGTGCTTCTCCCTCTGCCCTTCCCTCTGCTAATGCTCTCTCTCTCTCTCCCTCTCTCAAAAATAAATTTTAAAAATCTTTAAAAATTATCAAGTATTGATATTATGGAATATTACTGGTATTTACTTTTTTAAAAAAGATTTTATTTATTTATTGATAGAGAGTGAGAGCACAAGCAGGGGGAGCAGCAGGCAGAGGGAGAGCAAAAACAGATGTATATGTTTTTAACCAGTTCCTTGTTGATGGATGTCTGCATTGTGATGAAATTTCTTTCTCTTATTGAATTTGACTTCTGTTTTAAAGGATTTTATTTATTTATTTGAGAGAGAGTGCAAGAGAAGGAGAGCAAACATGAGCAGGGGAGAAGGGCAGAGGGAGAGGGAGAAGCAGGCTCCCCGCTGAGCAGGGGGTCCGATGCGGGGCTTGATCCCAGGACTCTGGGATCATGACCTGAGCCTAAGGCAGATTATTTTTTTTTTTTAAGATTTTATTTATTTATTTGACAGAGACAGAGACAGCCAGCGAGAGAGGGAACACAAGCAGGGGGAGTGGGAGAGGAAGAAGCAGGCTCATAGCGGAAGAGCCTGATGTGGGGCTCGATCCCAGAACGCCGGGATCACGCCCTGAGCCGAAGGCAGATGCTTAACCGCTGTGCCACCCAGGCGCCCCCTAAGGCAGATTATTAACCAACTGAACCACCCCAGGCGTCCCCAGATTTGTCTTTTAAAGACACTCCTTGCCTTGGAGAGCCCTTGGCCTCAGTCCTGTACCCTCCTCTTTATCCACACCCCCTCAATAATCTCCTCTGGTCTCTTGGCCTTAAATACCTGCATATCTGATGTTTCCCAGGTTGGTGAAATCTTTGCTCTCCACCCCTGCCCCAGGAATGGGTTGAAGTGAGAGGAGACTAAGGAGGGTCTGCCAGTCAGAGAAGTGGGGAAGGGGGCAGTCACACGTCCAAGGAAAACAGTGGATAAGCAGAAGAGCAAGTCTGGGAAGGGCATAGGTTGTTGAGATCTGCCATCTGTTTCAGAAGCATCAAATGCTTTGGGGAGCCATTTTAGTAGAGAGAGGAGTCATTTAAGTGGGGTGTCAGCAATAAAAATGATGTCATACATTCATTTTTATTGATGTGAAAAGAGTTCCATGGTATAATTTTTAAAAAGTATTGGAGTATAGCATATGCTCAAAGAAGTTCACATCTTAACTGTGTAGCCCAATGATTTTTTTTCACATGGATGTACACCTGTGTAACCATCACCCTGTTCAAGATCTAGAAAGTTCCTTCATGCACCTTCTCAGTCAGTGTAGCCTGGATACTCCAAGATACCACCATTTTTATTCCCTTGATGTTATATCTAAGGGGGAAAACAAGCAGGTAATTAGATAATGTAGACTACGTAATTCAAAGACCACAACTCTGTACATCTCTATTTTTCTCTCTTCTCCTTCCCCGTCCATCTTGTTTTGAAGCCCACTCTATTGAAGTATAATGTTTGTATAATAAAATATGTCCATTTTAAATGTACAGTTTGATGAGTTTTGACAAAACTGTGTAATGACTGTCACAGTCAAGAGAGAGAACATTTCCATGACCCCCCAAAGTCCCTTGGTCCCTTTGCAATCAATCTCCCTCCCATCTCATCCCCAATCATTGGTCCAATTTTCTGTCACTCTAGATTGGATTTCCCTTAATTAGAATTTCATAAAATGGAATCACGTAGTATATAGTCTTTGGCTTCTTTCATTCACCATTATGTTTTGAAATTCGCTATGCGATTGTGTATATGCATTGATTCAATCCTTTTCATTGCATGGATGTGCTAGGTGTACTAGAATTAGTCCATTCACCAAACGATGAACATTTGGGTTGTTTCCAGTTTGGGCTATGGTAAGTAAAGTTGCTCTGAACGTTTGTGTACAAGACTTTGTGCAAGCATACATTTTTGCTTCTCTTGCGTAAGGATCAAGTGGAATAGCTGAATCAGGTAGGGGGTGTAACTTTTAAGAAAACTGCCAGTCATTTTCCAAAGTGGTTCCACCATCTTATATACCCAGCAGAGATGTATGAGCATTCCAGTTACTCCATATCCTCTACGTCACTTTCTAGAGACAGGTTGTTGTTTTAAAATCTTAGTTCATCTGATGGGTGTGTAATGGTATATCCTTGTGGTTTTAATGCTCACTTCCCGATGATTAATGATTTTAGGCATCTCATCATGTGCCTTTTGGCCATCTCTGTGTCTTCTTTTGTGAAGTGTGGGTTCTGAGCTCTTTGTCATTTGTCTTCTTCTTATTGAGTTGCAGGAGTTCTGTGTGTGTTCTGGAAATAAGCCCTTTGTGAGATGTAAGCATTCCAAATATCTTCTTCCAGTTAGTGGTATGCCTTTTCATTTTTTAGTAGTCCTCCTCAAATCTTGAAATGTTTCAATCGTGTCCTCAGGAAATCACAATCCTTCCTAAGCAAAATTCCCCGTATTCTCAACCTCTTGACAAAACATGCTCTTTACCTTCTCCCCCAACAGAAGCTTGGCTCTCCCCCAAGGACTGTGAGGCTCTAGGTCATGGCTGTTTTCTGTCCCAGCTCCTCACACCCTTGTGCCCTTTGGGGTGAGGTAGGCGCCCTTCCTTCATCATGGCTTCTAACCCTTCTCTGAAACTCTGCGGCTTTGACTCTCTGGTCACCAAACAATACCCACAGCTTGTTTATCTTGCTTGTTTATCTATTAGCCTCAGGTGATGTCCTCTCATCCCTTCACTATTGTATGTCCTGGTTTATTTTTCCTTTCTCGAACACTTCTCTGGGCATAATTCTTAGTGACTTCAGCATCCACACAGACCAGTGTTTCCCACCCTCGGTACTGCTAACACTTTGGGCCAGACCATTTTTGGTCGTGGGGTCTGCCTGTGCACTGTGGGATGTTGAGTGGCATCTCTGGTCTCCACCTACTCAATGCTAGTAGAACAACTCCCCGGGGCGCCTGGGTGGCTCAGTCGTTAAGCGTCTGCCTTCGGCTCAGGGTGTGATCCCGGCGTTCTGGGATCGAGCCCCACATCAGGCTCCTCCGCTATGAGCCTGCTTCTTCCTCTCCCACTCCCCCTGCTTGTGTTCCCTCTCTCGCTGGCTGTCTCTATCTCTGTCAAATAAATAAATAAAATCTTAAAAAAAAAAAAAAAAAGAACCACTCCCTGACACCCACCACCAAAGTGTGACAACCAAAAATGTCTCCAGATATGGCCAAGTGTCCACTGGAGGCAGATTCACCCTTGGTTGAGATCCAGTGAGCTTGATGATCCTTCTCGGTATGCAACTTCCAATTCCTTCCGCTCTTCTCTCCCTGTCACCTTGTCCTCCACTCTACCTCAGCCCCCACCTCTCATGGTCTTATTTTAGACCTTGTCATTTCCAAAAACTGCATCACTTTCCGTGTTCTCAAGCACCCTACTCACCAACCCACACTTCTTTTCTTTCTTGCTCGTTCCATTTGGTATTCCTATCCAAAGAATCCTTTAGCTCTGCCAGAATTTATAATCCATGAGCCCCCCCCCCACCCTTTTCCCTTGTCCCCTCATTCTGTTGAGAGCCAGGGGCTGTCATTACAATCACACCTTGATCTATGTCCTCAACTCCCTCATCTGCCTCTTCCTTCATCACATTTATGTGGTCAGACAGCCAGATTAAAGCCAGCCCCCCATCTACTCCTCACCCGTACCAGGGAAGCCTCATACACAGCCATGCTGACTGGCCTCCCTTGAGGTTTTTGACCACAGATCTGCTGCCCAGTGATCCTACTATGTGCCCTGGTCCATTCACTCATCCACTCTCTCATATGGTAATGTCCCACCTTGCCTTCTCCCCTCAAACCTCGCCCTTCCTCCTGACTCTCAGTTCTTGACCTTGCCTCCTGTCTTCTGCAAAAACAAAGCCACAGAAGGTTAACTTCCATAGCACTTAGGCCATCAACATTGCCTTCTTTCTTGTTATGATGACGGAGCTGTCCAGGCTCCCGGCCAAGGCCAACTGTCTACCTACATCCTGGATTCCATTCCACTCAAGGTCATCACTCTAAATAAGTCTCTGCTTTCTCTTACTACATCAGATGTTCTCTCTCTTCTTGATTATTCCCATTAGCTTATAAACATGTGGTAATAGCTCCCATCTTAAAAAAACGTAGCCATGTGATCCCACAATGTTCTTCAGTTATTACCTTTACAGAAAAAAACATCCTTCTAAGAGTTGAATCTCTTCTTGGTTTCCACTCCTTCACTTTTCATTATCTCTTGAACCCACTCTAATTGGGCTCTCCCGTCACGACTCCACTGAGACACCAGCTGTCAGGGTCACTAATGGCTTCCAGATGGCCACATTCGATGACCAATTTCAATAGCCAAATCAAAGGTCACACAAGGGGAATTAGAAAATACTTGGAGAAGAACAAAAATGAAGACATAACATCAAAAACGTATGGGATGCAATTAAAGCAGTGCTTAGAGGGAAATTTTTAGCTGTAAATGCCAATATATATTAAGAAAGAAGAAAGATCTCAAATCAGGGCCCTAAAGTTACAACAAACTCAATGGTCAGTCATCAGTTCATTGTGTTGTTAGTCCTGTTAGCAGCTTTGACACAATTTACCACCCCCTCTTTTTTTTAATTACAGTAAACATATAGATAATAGAAAAATTACCATTTTAACCGTTTTGAAGTGTACGGTCTGTGGCATTAAACACATTGACGCTGTGCCGCCGTCCCCACCGCGCTTTGTTTATTCGTCCACTCATGGGCGCTGGGCCTCCTTCCACCTTTCGGGTATTATGAGTCATGCAGCTGTGCACGTGGGTGTGCACGCATCTTCGAGACCCTGTTTTCAGTCCTTCTGGGTGAGTACCTACGAGTGAAGGGGCTGCATCACGTTGTCATTCTGTTTTCAGGTTTTCGAGTCACTGCCATATTGTTTCCCCTGTCTCAGTCTTCGAACCTCATCTTTTTTTTTTTGTTTTTGAAAGGGAAATTAGCAAGTGTCAGTGACGTGTTAAAGACATGTCTCACCAAACTGAGCTTTTCTCCTGAGCATAATCAGAAGAATCAAACAATTGGGGGGCCTGGGTGGCTCCATTGGTTAAGCGTCTGCCTTTGGCTTAGGTCATGATCTCAGGGTCCCGGCATCAGGCCCCACATCGGGCTCCCTGCTCAACCAAAACTGGGAAAGCCCTGAGCAGACGGGGATGAGTTATTGACCCTACCGGGAACGTGTCGCCCTGCTCCGTGCTCTGGGCAGCACTGTCTCAACCCACCAAGTCAGTTTCAAGATGGAAAAACAAAATCTGCATGAATTTCCTAGAGCTGCCGAAGTACCACGGACCTGGGGGCTTAAACAACAGAACTTTATGGTTTCCCAGGGCTGGAGTCTGGAAGTCTGAGATCAAAGTGTCGGCAGAGCCCTGCTCCCTCAGGAACCTCTGTAGGGGAGCGTTCTTCCTTGCTTGTCCCAGCTTCTGGTGGTTTTCCGGCCATCGTTGGTCTCGCTTGTAGACCCATCACTTTAATCCCGTGTCTCCACGTGGCATGCTCCCTGTGTCCCTTCACACTGTCTTCCCTCTGTGTGCGTTTCTATCCAAATTTCCTCTTTTCTAAGGATACCAGTCATATGGGTTACAGCCCATCCTGATGACTTCATCTTAAGTTAATCACCTCTGTAAAGACCTTGTCTCCAAATAAGGTCACATTCCGAGGTCCTGGGAAGTTACTACTTCAGTATACCTTTTTTGGGGGTGTGGGGGACACCATGCGATTCATAACTTAGGCTTTGGGGGTGGGGCTCTCCTCCCTCCCTTTGAAAGGGAAGGAATAGGCAGAATCTTTCCCTTTGGACCACAGTGATCTTGGCCATGATGTTGGAGAGAAACGTTGAATTTCAGGGCTAGATTTACAAGCCAAAATTCTTTGAACCTTAAAATCTGGCAGAAGTCCCAGTTGGCAATATGTTTCCCAAACTGTCACTATTCCCCTACAGGTGAATATCGGAGTACAGCTAAAGGTTAGCCTCAGAATAACCGTTGGGGGTTATCGGATCTCAGAAGTGGAGGCAATGAAAGATATATTTTGCAAAACTCTCTTATTGGAGGGAGAAATGGGGTAGGGGTTTGGTTAAGGAAAAACTTCCAAAATGGGGTTGTCAGATTGAGCAAATAAAAATGCAGGATGCCCATTTAAATTTGAATTTCAGATGCACAGGGAATACTTTTTCAGTAGTTCAGTCAATCCCACACAATATTTAGGACACACTTATGCTAAAACTTATTCGTTGTTTATCTTATCTGAAATTCAAATTTAACTGGGTGTCCTGTATTTTACCTGACAACGCTTCTGCAAATAAGTAATGGAGTTAAGGCAGATTAGAAAGCAATTCTGATGGATTTCTTGAAACTTCGAAGCCACTTGGGGATGTGGTTGAAGCAGAAGCAGTTCATGTGCTCTGAGAATGGTCCTCGTGGGGTTTAGTGATCTCTTCCTTTTGTTGGCCTGGAGTATTGGGAAGGAAACAGGAAGGAAGCACGCTGACCCCGGTAAAAACCTCTGTGCAACTCTTACTAGAGGCAGCCTTTCCCTCCGCCCCTCCCGCTGGGATGACCTGGAGATATTCTGGAGTTGGTGTTCACCATTCCTTTGCTGCTTTTTTTTTTTTTTTTAGTATTTCCTTTTTTTAAATCATATATGCATGTCTCCCTAAACCTAAAGCAAGATTAAAAATAGTTACTGGATCGTAACCCTTTAGCTTCTGGGTCATGAAGACGTGTGTAGGGTCCTAGGGATAAAGTCACGGTGGCCGGGGGTGCACTGGGGTGAGGGGGGCTTGAAGCAGCAGCTAGGTACCGACCCATATTGCCATATTTTAACAAAAGATACCTTCATATAGGTGTGTGACTGCTGGCTAGCAGCCCCACCCTAAATATTATTTGTTTAAGGTAGCCTGAATTTTGATCATTTTATAAACAGATGTACCGTTTTGTGACTTTTTTTTGGTCCAGCGTCATCTTGTTGAGAGTCATTCGTGGTGACACCTGTCCCTGTTGTTCATCTATTTTTGTGTATCCCATTGAATGAAGATACCGTCGTTTATTTACTGAGTCTGCAATTCATGAGTATTCAGGGTAGTTTCAGGGTTTTGCTATGGCTAGTAAGGCTGCTCTGAATAGTTTTGTGTATGACTCCTGCGTCCATGTGTGATGGTTTCTCAGGAGGACATAAATCCAGGAGGGAAATTCCCGATTGCAGGATATGTTCATTTGTGACTTTGGTGAATGTGGTGGAGGCAGCCTGCTCTGTCACAAAGATTCAGGCTCCCTTTCCATAGGGTAGAGTTTTTTTTTTCTTCCTTTAAGATTTTATTTATTTATTTGAGAGAAAGAGAGAGAGAGGAAAAGAGAGAACAAACCAGGGGAAGAGCAGAAAGAGACCGAGAAGCAGACTCCCCACTGAGCAGGGAGCCCCACGTGGGGCTCCATCCGTGACCTGAGCCGAAGGCAGACACTCCACCAACTGAACCACCCAGGCGCCCTTCCATAGGGTAGAGTGGAAACAGGAGCGACTGCTCTACGAGAGACTACATTTCCCAGCTCCCCTTGCACCTGTGAGTTCATGTGGACTCATTTTGACGGATAGAAAGTATGCTAGCGTAAGGCGAGCCTTTCTGGACTGAGGGGATTAAGAATCCAGTGTGTCTTTCAGATGCTTTCTTTTCCTGCTGGGGTCACCCTGGAAACTGCATGTTGGGGGTGGAGATTACATGTTGACAATGGAAGCATCACCAGAGGGCGGGAGCCTGGGCCACCCAGCGGACAGCCTTCCAAGGTAGATGTGCTCACTCAACGAAATTCGCTTGTGTGAGAAACTTTTACACTTAAGACATTTTCTTAGTCTAGCAATTGATCTGTCCTGCTCAGTACTACGCTAGACCAATGTCGAATCGTTTTCAAATTGTTTGACCATCACTCATTTCCACCAGTCAGGGATGAGAGTTTCCTTCCCATCCTCACCAATACTTTTGATTAGCCAACTTTTTTGGGAACTATTTCTATTGCAACAGAAAAGTCACAAGAATACAATGAACTGCCATGTTCCTTTCACCCAAATGCACCAATCTCTTACATTTTGCCATATTTTTCTCCCTGCTTCCCTCCTTCCCTCACCGACCCCCCCCGCCCCCAGTTTTCACAGAACTATTTCAAGGCAAGTTGTGAACATCATGTCCCATCATTGCTAAATATTTAAGGATATACCTCCTAACAACTAGGACACTCTCTTCCATAACCACAAGTCACTTACCAAATTCGAAAATCTTACTCTGATACAACACGATTATAATACACAGTCCAGGGGCGCCTGGGTAGCGCAGTCGTTGGCTGTCTGCCTTCGGCTCAGGGCATGATCCCGGCGCTCCGGGATCGAGTCCCACATCGGGCTCCTCCGCTGGGAGCCTGCTTCTTCCTCTCCCACTCCCCCTGCTGTGTTTCCTCTCTCGCTGGCTGTCTCTATCTCTGTCGAATAAATAAAATCTTTAAAATATATATATATATATGTGTATATATATATATACACACACACACACACACACACACATATATATATATATATATATATATATATATATATATATATATATATATATATTTACAGTCCATATTCAAATTTCACCTGTTGCGCAATCCTGTCCTTCATAGCCTTGGGCATTTTCGGATTTTAAACTTCGCCCAACTGTGTCTGTCACCATTATTAACTTAAACATTGTTTTCAAAAATGTGAATCCAGGGGCGCCTGGGTGGCACAGCGGTTGGGCGTCTGCCTTCGGCTCAGGGCGTGATCCCGGCGTTCTGGGATCGAGCCCCACATCAGGCTCCTCCGCTATGAGCCTGCTTCTTCCTCTCCCACTCCCCCTGCTTGTGTTCCCTCTCTCGCTGTCTCTGTCTCTGTCGAATAAATAAATCTTTTAAAAAAAATGTGAATCCACACATTTATTTCAAAAAAGCAGTTTTGCAGTGCTCCCCTAAATGGCAAGCTCGGAAAGTAGATAAACAGAAAGCAATTATAGAACCCTATGCTGAGATGAGTCTGTTCCTTATCTGGATTGTGGTGGTGTTTCAAAGGTGTGTGCGTATGTCAAGATGTATTGAATTACATATTTTAAACATGTGTAGTTTGGTGTATGTCAACTATACTTCAATAAAGCTCTCTAAAAATCAATCCAGAGAAGCCAAAAGGTGGAATTCTAGCCCAGAGGGGGAGACCAGGAACAGAAGGCACTGCAGCACCCAAGGGAGCCTTTCTCATTGGCCAAAACAGCCAGGAAGAGAAATCAAGAGTCTGACTTTCTCACAATGGGGTCCAACGTTATTTAAGGCTATACAAAGATTCCCACACTTTGGGAAACAGTGTCCCCTCCTTGTGTGTGACTCTGGGGCAGATCCCTTGAACCTCTGTGAGCCTCTGCTTTCTCCTCTGTAAGATCACCCTGTGAGGTGGGTGGGGGGCTGTAGGGGGCTGGTGTCCCCGCAATTAAGGGCACTACACTAAAGAAGCAGCTTTAGTTCCACACCCTGGAGCTCCTGCGGTATCTGGGACAATGAATGAGATGGCGTTAGCACAGTGCTTGGTGCTGCCAGTAAACATTAGTAGCCCGGTACCATCCAGTGGAAATCTCGTGTGAGCTACATATGTACCTTAGCATTTTCTAGTAACCACATTTTGGAAAGTAAACAGGAACTACTGACATGAATTCTAATAATATCGGGTATTTAACCCAATTTCCAAAATACTGTTGTTTCAACATATGTCACGGGCCCCAGTTCAAGTGCTTAGTGGCCACATGTGGTCAGAGGCTACCATATTGGATAGAAAAGCGTTAGACTTGATTAGTATTTTTTACCTGAAGATTAAAGCCTTCAGAGACACTCACCATAGCATTATTATTTTAAAAAGATTTATTTATCCATTTTAGAGAGAGAGAGCGAGAGAGCACATAAGCAGGAGGAGGGGCAGAAGGAAAGGGAAAGAATCCCAAGCAAGCTCCAACTCCCCGCTGAGCACAGAGCCTGATGCGGGGTTCGATCCCATGACGCCAAGATCACAACCTGAGCGGAAAGCAAGAGTTGGACACTCAACTAACTGAGCCACCCAGACGCCTCTCGCCATAGCATTATTCAGAAAAAAAAAAAAGAAGAAGAAAAGAGCACAACTTCCAACATGGGAGATTGTCTCAGTATGCGACAATGCATCCCTTCGTGTAATGGAATATTATACAGCCATTAAAATGACAGTGTGACACCCACTGTGATGGTTCATTTTACGCATCGATTTGACTGATGCCCAGGCAGCTGGTAAAACATTTCTTCTGATGTGTCTGTGAGAGTGTCTCTGGAAGAGATTAGCATTTGATCAGTGGACTGGGTAAAGAAGATTGCCCTCACTAATGCAGACGGGCATCCTCCAGTCCATTGAGGATCTAAATAGAAAAAAACAGTGGGGTACGGGGGAATTTGCTCTCTGTTTGAGAGAGCTGCTTTTCCTGCTCTTGGACATTGGTGCTTCTGGTTCTCCAGCGTTCAGACTCAGGCTGGAACTTCCATGATCAGGCCCTGGTTCTCAGGCCTTCTGATTTGTTCTGAATTATATCAGTGGATTATATTATGTTTTCTGGTTCTCCAGCTTGTAGATGATAGGTCATGGGACTTCTTGGCCTCCCTAATCAGGTGAGCCAATTCCTATAATAAATCTGATGATGATAGATGGATGGATGGATAGATAGATAGATAGATAGATAGATAGATAGATAGATGATAGATTCAGATTCTCTGGAGAACCCTGATTAATACACCCATGTTCGTAGTAGCCCTATTCATAATAGCCAAAAGGTAAAAACAACCCCAATGTTCATTGTAAACAAAATATGGTCTATTCATACAACGGAATATAATTCAGCCTTAAAAAGGAAGGACATCTGACACCTGCTACAACGTGGGTGAACCTTGAAAACATTATGCTCCCTAGAGTCATCCAAAGAGACAGACAGTAGATGGTGGGAGCCAGGGGCTGAGGGAGTGGATGGGAGTTAGTGTTTAATGGGGAGAGGGCTTCACCTTGGGAAGATGGAAAGGTCTAGACACAGATGGTGGGTATGGTTGCACAACAGTGTGAATGTGCTCGATGCCACTCAGCTGTGCGCTGAAACGTGGTTACGACGGTCAGTTTTATGTTATGTGTGCTTTACTGTAGTTCAGAATAAAGAATAATTTAATTGAATTTAATTTAAAAGAATTATAGTGAAGAATGCTCCGGAATATGGAAGGATATTAATGACATTCTAAGTGAAAAAAATAGGTAACAAACACACAATCCACCCACATCTTTGTAAAAAAAAAATATGTAAATGATTTTTTTAAGCTGCAGATGTCTCAATATTAACAGCGGTTGTGTCTGGGCCGTAAGATTATCAGTGAGTTTAATCTTCTCTTTGCTAGCTTGTGTTTCTTACAATGCACGTGTGTTTTTTGATGCTTATGAAAATTCACATAAGGACAAAAACCAGTCCCTTTCCTACTGAGGCTCATGGTGGGGGTGAGAGGAGAGAAGAGGGGTGAGTAGAGCTAATAGTGGCCCTGCAGCTGAGAATCATGGTGGGGCTGGGATGTTCAATGGTCTTTGGGACTGGTTACCTGGACCAGGTGGCCACTGGCAGCTGATAGAAACCAAGGACAGACCCCAGCTTCAAACCTGGGAAGGGTGTTGAGGGGAGAGAGAAGAATAGGAAGGAGCCCGCAATATAAGAAGAGCATGTGAGACTTTGCCTTGGGTGAGTGGAGTAGCAGCAGAGTGAGAACACGCTGGCAGCCTCCTGGGCACCCCCACTGGCCTCTGCCTCCCTCCTACAAGCCCATGGAGGCTCCTTCTGGGTACTGACCCAGGGTGGGATGCCCATGTCCACCAGAGACAGAGTCCCAGCCCCACCATCCCCACACTGTCCCTATCCCCACTCCCATTTCCATCCCCAGCCCCTCCATCCCCAATTCTGCCATAAGGCCCATCTTCAGTCCCACTTTTAACCTCATTCCCAGTCCTCACCCAGTCTGCAGCCCCTTCCCAGGCCCCTTTTCACCCACTTTCCCTCTCCATTCTCAGCCCCTAACTCTGCTATCCCCAGGTCCTCCTCCTTTCCCCTCTGGGAGGGGAGTAGAGGTCCTTGTTACTGAATTTTGGGATTATGTTCCCTGCAAAGAGACTTGGCAGCTGTGGTTGACCTAAGGATCTGGAGAAGGGGAGATGATTCTGGATTGTCCTGGTGGGGCCCAGTGTCATCCCAGGGTCTTTAGAAGAGGGTCACAATCAAAGAGAAGGAGGTGTGATGATGGAATCCAAAGGGGGGAGTGATGTGCACTAAAATGGGTGAAGGAGCCCGAGCCAAGGAATACAGCAAGCTTCTAGAAGCTGGAAAAGACAAGGGATGGATTCTCCCCTAGAGCCTCCAGAAAGAACTAGCCCTGTGGACACTTTGATTTTAGCACCAAAAGACTCATTTCGAACTTCTGATCTCTGGAACTGTAGGATAATATGTGTGTGTTGTTTCAAGCTACTGATTGTCTTAATTTGTAAGCAGCTGTGGGAGCTCCTCCACCCCTCCACCCAGGATCTGGCCCTTTGCAGACCCTCCCTTGCCTCCTTCTCTCCCCCTAGCAGAGAGAGAAGCCACACACTGGTCTGGCTGTCCTGTTTCCCTAGTCAGCTCTGTGCCGGGTGATTTCCCAAACTCTTCAGGCAGGGCTGGGTGTGGGCACCCGTCACCGCCTTGCTTCCTGATGCTAACTAAACCTTTCACTGAGGTCCCGGAGAGCCAGATCCCAACAGTTGTGCCCTGCCCTGGATTTGAGCAGGGAGGGAGGTCAGAGGCCGCGTACTCCACCCCCTCACGGACTCAGGCTCCCTGCTTTTAGCTGGGCAGGGAGAGGCTGGGCTGGTGTCTGTTTGCTCACCTGGCCCAGCTGGGGAGGGGCTTTGGGGGCCAGGACCACAGCTAAATGGTGGGGTTTCAGCTGCTCTCTGCTCTGGGGAAGTAGAGAGCCACTCGGTCAGAGCCTTTAATTCAGGCTCTGGGAACTTCTCACCCCCATACCTGGCATCTTTCCCATCTCCCCAGAGAATCGCGAAGACAGCTCTGGGCACCTGGCAGGGTATGAGCATGGAAGCTTTGACACCTTGTGGGTAATAATAATAACAACATAATAATAGTAGCAATGATATTAGGCTCTGGGCTAAGCCCAAATGTTTGACCTTCACAGACCACCCTCAAGATTTTCATATTGTCCATCTTCCACCTAAACTCTTATATGTTTATAGTTTGTCAAATAAAACCCCTTTAAAAAACCTAAATCAATTACTTTTAAAAACTGTGGTACAATACACATAACATAAAACTGACCATCTTAACCATTTTTAAATGTACAGCTGTGACATAAAGCACATTCATGTAATCCTGCAGCCATTACCACCCTCCGTCTCCAGAACTTTCTCATCTTCCTAAACTGAGACTCTGTCCCCAGGAAGCACGGACTCCCCAGCCCCTGCCCCAGCCCTGGCTCCCACCAGCTCCTCTCTGTCTGTGCCGACGGGACTCCTCTGGGGACCTCCTGGGAGTGGAGTCCTGCGGGATGTGTCCTTCTGGGTCTGGCTGCTCTCGCTGAGCCCGGTGTCCTCAGGGTCCCCCCACATCGTGGCAGGTGTCAGGAGCCCTTCCTTTTTGAGGCTGAGGCATATTACATTGTATTGATAAACCACATTCTGTTGATCCATTCATCCACCAATTAAAAGCCTAAATCAATTACTTAAAAAGAAAAACTACTCTTTATTTTGGAATAATTATACACTCACAAGAAATTGCAAGAATTTCACAGGTCTCCTGCACGTTTTCCTCAGTTTTCTCCAATGGTACGTCTTAGCTGTACAGTTTCAAAAATAGGACATTTACCTGGATGTAACCTACAGATCTTACTCAGATTTCAACAGCCGTTATGTTCCTTTGTGAGTATGTGTGTATGCAATTTCTTCACATGTATAGATTTATGTAACCACCCCCAGAATTATAACGCTGAAATCAATATATTTTAAAAAAAGAAATTTTGTAACCCTGCCATGAATGAAAAGTGGTTATCACCGGCAGTAAGGCAAGCTTATTTAAAAATAAATAACAGTGTAAACGGTGTCACCACATTCTGGCTGGACACTGTTGCCTGCTTGAAGGACTTTTTATCAAACAAAGGGATAAAGTGTTAAGGGGCATACACAGGTATTAGCACCGACTGAGCCCCTCTTGAACTATTGAGTGTTGAAAAGGGAGTGGATTACTTGGCACACAATTCAGAGATTCTCAAATGCAGGTCCATCCCTCACCCAGAGTTGTCTTCCTAGGGAAACACTGTATCCGCTCGCTAAATCTGCACAGCAGCCCTAAGAGAGAGGTACTAGCATTCCCATCTTACAGATGAGGAGCCTGTGGCTTAGAGAGGCAAAGTGGCTTGCCCTGCCCTCTCACTTTCTAGCTGTGTGACCTTGGGTAAATTGCTTAGCTTCTCTGGGCGTCCGTTTCCTGGGTAATGACAAGGAGGTAATGATTGTCTTGGAGCTGTCAAGAACATTGAATGAAGTAATACTGAATGCTGAGCACTTAGAAAAGAGCCTCGCACCAGTGAGTAGTCAGTAAAATGTGCCATTATTAGTATTATTATTCCCACAGGTTGCCTTAAAGTTCAAGGTCAGCTACAATAAGAAAACCGGTTACCGTTTATCTTGGGCCCACTTGGGGCCAGGGAGTGAGCTAAGCTCTAGACTTGCTTTATCTCCGTGTGCTTTTAGAACAGTTAGGTTGAGCCCCATCCTTCCCGTCTTACAGACGAGCAAACTGAGGCTCAGAGAGGTGGATTCACTTGCCTAGGGTCATATGACTTGGGAAGAGGAGGAACTCAGAATTCAAACTCAGGCCTTGCTGACTGTAAAACCAGAGCTTTCCACAGCCCTCGGAAGCCAGGACTAGGGGCCCCAGGCCCGGAACTTTGCAGATTCCTCCCTTCCTAGGGCCCCTGGTAGAAGTTGGGACACTCTAGACATCTGAGGTTTTGACCACCCAAGAGAAATGGCATCAATCCAGCCCAACCTCCCATAACACAAACAGGAAGACCTAAGCCCCCAAAGGTGAAATGATTGGGCAGGTCACGTAGCCAAGGACTCCAAGGCAGCTGAGCCAAGCCCGCTGGGGTGGGCGAGCTACCATTGCCCCTGGTATGAGAAGTAGCAGCACGGAGCTTTGACGGCGTGGAGGTAGTTAAACCTAATTAGTTAAGAGCCTGGAGCCTGGACTCAGCTGCCTGTTTTCACATTGTGGCCTTACCACCCCCTTGCATGCCCTCAGCCAGTGATTTTGCTCTTTCTTCCTCAGTTTGCTCATCTGTAAAGTGGGGAGACCCAGGGTATTCCTCTCAATGGGCTCGTTGTTACTTTCAATTACTGTTCTAATAACAGTCCCCCGAACTCCCACTCCTAGTGGGTAGGGATGGGAGGCACACTCCCTGCCCACGCCCCCCACCTCCGCCCTCCCTGGACGGTGCCAGCCCCTCTGCTTATGCCCAGGGCGGCCGCCACCGCACGGCTAGGCTGCCCTGGTGCAACGGGGAGTGGTTCAGCAGGTTTTTCCTCTCGGTCTGCCTGCCTGCCGTGGGGCAACCAGCTGTCCTCTGCCTGTCCCGCCTGGGCCGGGCTGTTCGAGGCTCTCATGCTCCTCTCCGCCAGCCCGAGCCAGTGGGCAGTGGGTGCTGCTTCAGGATGCCCAGCATCTTCGCCTACCAGAGCTCCGAGGTGGACTGGTGTGAGAGTAACTTTCAGCACTCGGAGCTGGTGGCCGAGTTCTACAACACGGTGAGGTCCAGGTGGGAGGGCTGCGGGTGGCAGTCTTAACACACTGGGGTTCCGACCCGGCTTCTCCGCATCGTCGCTGGGGAATCCTGCTTGAGGATTCACCCCTCCGAGCTTTGGCTCATCTGTTGGGCAAGGAGTGCTGGCTTTCATTCATTCATCTTTACTTGGCATCAGGCTCTGTGGTAGGTTTTGGAAATGCAGCAGTGACCAGGAAAACAGCGTCTCTGCCCCCCACCCCCTGGAACAGAGGACACAGATGTGCCTCCAGGCATTCGAAACCCAGGCTGATGGTGCTATAATGAGAGTTGCACAGGCAGCCTTGGGGAGCGGGGAGGGCAGAGGTGATCTGTGAGCAGGTGGGGTGGGGGGGGGAGTGGATCAGGGAAGGCTTCCAGGAGGAGGTGACTGTGTCTAGTTTGTTCTCAGCTCTACCCCCAGCCTCGGTTACCAGCTCATTCCAGTTTGCTGGGGACTGTCCTGGTTTCAGCATTGAAAGTCCCATGTCCTGGGGACCCCTCAGTTCTGGGCGTACCAGCCCAGTGGGTCATCCTTCCCCCAGCCCTTGCTATGGGACATATTGGAAGGGCTCAAAATGCCTAAATGGCACAAGATGAAAAGCAGCCAAAGATGCATGTGGCTGTGCTCCACCCGTGTGGGATGCTGGGGAGACTGCTGTGAATCAGGCAGGCCTTCCTGGAGCTCCTGGGATGGGGGGTGATGCAGGCTATGTGCTTTGCTCTGTACCCTGCACACAGCGAGAGTGCTCAGTATATGGTGAGTGATGCAAGCATACCTTTATTGAGTGCTTACTGTGTGGCAGGCATTGTACTAAACATTTTACAGGAAAAAATGTCAGTTCAATCTTCACAATGACTTCGGGAATTAGGCACAGTGTATATTACATAGAGTTCATCCCGTTGTGCAGGTGAGGGAATGGACTTCAGGGCGGCTGAAAGATATACCAAGGGTCACGCTGGCACTTGGAGCTAGGATTTGAACTTGGTAGTTCCAAGAGATTCTTTTTGGGGGATGGTGGAGAGGGAGATCAGTCCCAGGATGCCCTGGTTGCTTTTGCCCTGTTTGACCTCACCAATTTCCAGAGCTAGGAGGTGGGAGTTTGAGATTCAGGGGTTCCCTCTGGTCTCCCTGGTTCTTGCTCGTGGACAGAGATACTGACTCTGGCCTTCAGAATTCTCACCTGACGAACGGGAGGGGGCCGAGTGTGCTGATCTCCGAGGTGGAGAAGAAGTTTGAGGTTCTGGGACCCTTCTTTCTGGATTCCCTGGCAGCCCACCCTGAGGTGGGGGTCCCCACAGAAGGCACCGAGAAAGGGCTGACTTAGGGCTGGGCTGAGCCGCTGGTCTAGCTGTGCTCAACAATGTAAAATCCTCCCCCATTCAGTGCTCCTTCAGCCTGTCTCTGTATGTAGCAAATTGAGGGACTGGCAGACACCCTTTGAGGCTGCAGGAGACGTGGTCATGACACATATTAGACTTCAACGTCATCATCTCCCAGTACCTGCATTTCCAGATAATTATCAAAGAGAAACAAACGTTTCGCAAAATAATGGTTATCTTTCCCTGGAGTGAACACACTTGGACATTTCGTCTCCTATTGGAAAAGCTCTTGCAGAACAGACCAGGGCATGAGGAATTAAATCCGAGGTATGTTATAAAGGGTCTCTGCAAGATTTTCTCCTCCCAGATACTTCTGAGTATCCCAAACCCATCACCAGGGCTAATAAATCATTGAGTTCAGGGGTTGGCAAACGTTTGCTACAAAGGCCAGATATTAAGTATTTTTGGCGTTTTGGGCCATACAATCTGTATGGAAATGACTCAGCCCCTCCCCCTTGTACCTGGAAAGCAGCCACAGATAGTATGTAAACACATGAGGGTGGCCGTGTGCCAATAAAACTTTATTTATGGACACTGCAGTACACATTTCATATAACTTTCACGTGTCACAAGATATCATTCTTCTTTTAATTTTTCAACCATTTAAAACTGTAAATGTTGCTCTTAGCTCATAAGCCATACAAAAGAAGACTATGGGTGGATTTGGCACAGGGCCAGAGCTTGCCAGCGCCTGATATATTATATATATATATAATAACCAGCCAAATACAAAACAATAAGGTCTTTTCCTTATGGCCTCTCAATTCAGTCATTAAAAATGAATTTATTTTGTAGTGAATGTGGGCACACTCCTATCTTGCGGCTTCCTGTGAGCCATTTGTCAAGTTGTGTGGAGACATGGATTTACAAATAGCGCCCCCTCTGCCCCGACTCCATCACTGCATCCCCAGGAACTTGGATCAAAGAGATAATCCCAACGGAAAACAGAATTTATACATGAAGTCCTGTCTGAGTCATTTGAAATTGCAATCCATAATTGAGCACATAAAAAGGAAGCCATAACATTTTCACCAGCCTGTGTAGGGCTGAATACATTCTGTTCAAATACTCTGCAGCTCTTTAAAAGCATGTTTTTTTTTAAGATTTTATTTATTTATTCGACAGAGATAGAGACAGCCAGCGAGAGAGGGAACACAAGCAGGGGGAGTGGGAGAGGAAGAAGCAGGCTCATAGCGGAGGAGCCTGATGCGGGGCTCGATCCCATAACGCTGGGATCACGCCCTGAGCCGAAGGCAGATGCTTCACCCCTGTGCCACCCAGGCACCCCTAAAAGCATGTTTTTGATTCAGATATATAAATGAAGGCAAAATGTGTAGCAAGAATTTTCTTTAAAAAATGGTTCATGTTGATTTCATCATGATCCACTTAGGAGTCATTTCACTCTGCAGAAACTTTTGCTTTCTTGAGGCACTGCTTGCAGGGTTCGCGGAGTCTGGGGTGGGGGGAGGCAGAGCGCAGCCCCACACGATCAGGGTGTAGAAGACGGCAGCTCGGGAGGACTCAGCCCAGGTGTTGGCAAGTTCCATAGAGGAGGGCACCTAGGAGTTGGGTTTTGAAAGTTGAATAGGAGCTTGCCTAGTAGGGTAGGAGTCGAAAAGGGAGAAGAGAGAAAAAGAATGTACTGAGTCTTGGAAGTAAAAGAGCTTGCACGGTTTGGGAAAGGGAAGTGTGTTTCTGTGGCTGGAATATGAGAACAGATGAACAAGTTTTGAGTGCTGGGTCAGAGTGTTCAAAAAATATATCCCATGGGGCGCCTGGGTGGCTCAGTCGTTAAGCATCTGCCTTCGGCTCAGGGCGTGATCCCGGCGTTCCGGGATCGAGCCCCACATCAGGCTCCTCCGCTGGGAGAGTGCTTCTTCCTCTCCCGCTCCCCTTGCTGTGTTCCCTCTCTCGCTGGCTGTCTCTCTCTCTCTGTCAGATAAATAAATAAAACCTTTAAATATATATATATATATATATATATATCCCGTATTTCCTGATGGACTCATTGGACTCATTCCTTCATTCAGCATCAGTGCTATGAAGCAACCCGTGCTGATTGATCCTGGGGTCCCAGAGAGGCTCGGCGCTCCCAGGATAAGGAATTGGGATGTTCAGAATTAGATCTGAGCAGCCCCATGGTTAGCTTGTGGCAGAGGGAGAGCAAAGGGGCCAGAATGGGCAGCGGGGAGCCATGGGGATGGCACAGGAGCCTGCTGCTTGCTGACTGGGGAGGGAACCTCAAAGCTTAAAGAATGAGTAAGTGTTCTCTAGGGCATATGGAGCAAAAGGACCAGCATTAGCAAAGGTCTTGAGGTGAGAGAGAACAGCAGATCGAGAAACAGCTGGTGGCTTGAAGCCAGAGCCCAGGCTGCCCATGAAGGAGGAAATGAGGGCTGAGAGGCAGGGGGAGGGGGTTTCCAGGGCCCACGTGGGGATCTCCTGGCAGAGGAGTGTGAGCTCCATGGTGAGGGCACTGGGGAGCCACGGGTGACTTGTGAACAGCAAAGAGTCAGTGATGTGGGCAGCAGCTGGGGCACCTGGTTGCCTTTCACAGATGGGCCTGGAGAGCCAGGAAGGCATATCCAACCGGGACAGAGGTCAAGGGCGTGGGAGGGCCTGGGTCAGGTGGGGTGGAGGAGAAGTCAAGGTGTGGGCTACTCCAGTCTGCTTGTGCTGGCACTGGCTTGGTGGCCTCCAGGTGTGGCCTCCTTCTGGGCTGCTGACAACTTAGGAGAGTTTCAAGTGGTGGAAGAGGGAGTTTCAAGGCCCCCTGGCTCTGAGAGGCAAGCGTGCTGCTGAATTTCTTTCGGGAGGTCCTGCCAGAGCTTTAGAAGCTCTACATCTCATTCCCTCCGGAAAGCTCCCTCTCGGATACTTGGATACGGAACAAAGGGTGGTATGTCTGGAGTGGGGAACGGCATAGGCAGAGGTGCAGTGGCGGGCATAGTCTGGGGGAGGGCTACAATAGAAGGGACAGAGAGGTCAGAGTGGGAGGTTGTGCAAGGGGGTGTAGGCTGCAACACCCATACCGCCTACAGCCTCCCCACCTCCTTTTGCCACTGAGCGTTCCTGTTGCTGGCCTCTGCAGTGCGGGGATTCCTGGCCCTCTCTCCCTTGAATGCTGTGGGATGCAGGGGGAGACCCTCCCCTCTCTGAGCCGAGTAGCATGTCCCATGAGTTCTAAACCACACCTCCCTCTTCTGCCTTCCTTCTCATCAAATTCACAGCAAAAGCAATGTTCCAGCCCCCCAGCCCCTGAAAACGAGGAGGGCCGACACTATTAATTGAATAATTTCACCCACTGGAGACTATGCCCATGACACATCCTGGCCCAGACTCGATAGGTCCCTCTGGACCTCTCTTCTCCTTCAGAAAAAGCCTTCTGGGGATGACAGAGGGGTCCAATTTGGAGAGATAATGACCTCTTCATTTTGCTCACGATTCAACAAGAATTGATTGAGTCAGGCACTGTTTCAGGCTCTGGGGACACAGAGGTGACCAAAGCAAACGAAAACGGCTGCCCTCAATGGGGCTGGTGTCCTGGGGGATGGAGGAGACAGAAAAACGAATCAGAAGTCAGAAGTACAGCATGCACGTGGTACAGGGGAGAAAGACTCATTCATTCCTACGTGCATTCACTTATTCATTCATATTTATTCATATTTACGGAGTACTTATTCAGAAAGGGAGAGGCTGTGGGGTGCTAACAGTGATTAACCCATAGGGCCATGGGAGAGGGTGAGACAGCTGCTGGGCGTCCCAGAGGTTCATCATGGATGAATGGATAGACACACGGTCATTCATCCACACAATGGACTACGACTCAGCCATATACAGGAGGGAAGCGTGGACATGCGCCACGTCATGGACGATCCCTGAAAACGTGATGCTCAGTGAGAGAAGCCCGTCACGACAGGCCACAGACTGTGTGAGTCCGTCCACATGAAATGTCCAGAAGAGCCAGCTCTGTCGAGATAAGAAGCAGAGGAGTGGTTGCCTGGAGCTGGGGGGGAGGGGAAGGGAGTGACTGCTAATGGGGACAGGGTATCTTTTGGGGGGTGATGAGAATGTTCTGGAATTAAATAGTGGTGACGGTCGCACAACCTTGTGAATAGTCGATGGAAACCCACTGACTTGCACACTTTAAAAGAGTGAATTTGATTGTGGGAGATTTATATCTCAATTTAAAAAATCAGATAAAAAAAAAACCTTCCTGTTCTTGGCGCATCCTCAGCACCGAATAAACAAAGCTATCGCTATTAGAAGTAAACACTGCATGGAGACGCGAGAGTGTTAATGTATTCATTTTTCCTAACAAAGAGCACTTCCTGTAATCTTCATAACAATTTTATGAAGTAGGGACTCTTACTCTCCACATTTTTACAAATGGGAGAAAAAGGGCTCAGAGAGTGTACGTTTCCTCCTCACGGTGGCACAGCATGTAAATCACAAGCGCACAAAAGTTGTGGATGCCAGAAGTCCCGGAGTTAAAGCCCAGGCCACCTGGTCCCAGAGTCTCTCACTTAATTAACCACAGCTTTGTGAGGCCACTCAGCCACTGAGTGATTAACAATTAATTATGTGTGATTTAATTCACTCAAGCAAGTCCTGTGCGGGGAGGGTCTACGGCTGGTGCTCTGGCTCCACGCCCCCAGCCCTGCACCGACATTCTCGTGCATGTGTTGAGTGGATGTAGAGGGGGTCCTCGAGGTGACAGAGCCAGGTGTGCAGGGTGGGAGTTCGAGCTTCGGCGATGGGGAGAAAGAGCTCGGGGGTGTTTGGTGATGTTCTTTGATTTGATTGATTTAACAAGTTTTTCTTGAGCGCCCACTGTGTGCCCAGCGAGGTGGGTGTTGGGGACACAGCTAGGGATAAAACAGGTGTGTATCGTCCTCACGGAGGTCGCCGTCCAGTGAGAAGGACAGGGACAATGAAGGAGTCAAGAATGAATCGATGGGATGCACAAGTGACATAGTGGATGGGAGAAAAGTGTGTGGGGGTGGGGGGCAGCTTCAGGTGGACAGGGAAAATGGGAAAGCGGTTCCCCCCCTGCCTTTTCCCAGATCTGAAATGCGCAGTCAATTCAGGTCAGTCTGCCTCCCTCCCTTCTCTTCTCTTCTCTGTCCTTCTCTTCTTTGTCCCCCCCGCCCTTTCCTTCTTCCAGACCTAAGGTACCCAGCCTACCCAGCCACATCTAGTTACCAGACACTGTGCTGGGTACTGGTGATCAAAAAAGCAAATTATTCTAGAAGGACAGCAGCATGGTTATTCAGAGTCAGACACACGGATGCATTATTTACATGTATTCTCTGCGCGCATTATTCTCTACCACAATTTACTGAGCGCCTACTGTGTGTCAGGCACTGTTCTAGACACTGGAGTTTCACAGCAATGAGCACAATTCTCCAACCCCGTAGCCCTTGGTTCTCTAATCCTCACTGTGATGCTTGGAGTTAGAGGAGGAAAATGAGGCACAGAATGTCCCCCAAACCCTGGCTGGGTAGACCTGTGAAGGCAGACTTTGTTTTGGGGCACTGATGACGTCCTTGAGCCGCATAGTAGATACCGAAGGAATGGTTGGTAAGCAGATGGACGGATGGATGGACGGATGGATGGACGGACGGAGGTGAAGGCACCTGCTGGGGCTGGGACCCAGAGAGCCCAGCTCATGACCTGGGCAGGCACCTCTCCCTCCTGGAAGAGTCTAGGTGGGGCCAGTGGTTGGGAAATGTGGGGGCCCGGCCTCGGAGGCAGGGAGGGAGGCCCCGGCAGGGGGCGGTCTCTGATGCTATCAGAGACTCTGGAGCCATTTGGAGCTCCTTAGTCCGAGGCTCCGCCCATTGCTTTGCCCTCATTCTGCACACTCAGGGGTGTTATCAGAAGCTTCGGTCTTGGTTCTGCTGGTCTCCGAGCTTGGAGCAACTCAGCCAAGGATAAGCCTGTCACTATTATCTCCCACAACAACAGCAGCAGGAACCCTTGCGTTTGTTGAGCTGGAACCACATCCCTGGCAAGGTAGTCTTTTGACGCCTGGCCTCAGGCGTGCCCCTCAACAGCATCCGCACTGGCCATTAATTATTCTCTGCCATTTTGCTGATGCAGGAAAGGGAGACCGAGAGACACTAGGCCACACGGCCAGGGAGCAGGGAAGTCCCCTCCTAATCATTGCCACCTGTCTAGTCCTCTCATCTTTTAAGGCAGGGGGTAAAAGCAAACCTTGGTGTCCCCCAGAGCTGTGCAACCTCAGAGAAGTCACTCTACGTCTCTGAGATCCAGTTTTCTCATCGCCAAACAAGAGCTAGAAAGCCAGACCGTAGGGGAGGGGGCTGTGCCTGAGGATTAAAAGAAATGTCTATAAAATCATGCTGTCAAAAGATAAGAAAGTAGCAGTCATAGAACCTTCTATCCAGAACTTTCCAGGTACAATCCCTTCTGCAAGTGTTCTCATGTATGTGACTAGTGATCCACATAAACCCGCTTTAAGATCCAGTCAACAGGAAGTATTTATTGAACACCTACTATTTCCAGTTCCCGAGGTTAGAATGGAGAACGGGAAGCCAGGTTTAGTGGGAGAGTGAGACAGTTTCAGAACAGCTGGACAAGTGTTAGGATAGAGGGACAAGGCACCAAAGAAGACCACCTGACCCTGCCTTGTGGGATTGGGAAGGCTTTATCAAAAGGCAATGCCCAGGTGAAAGATGGAGCAGTAGTTGGCCTGGCACAGAAGGGTAAGTGGGGACAAAGAGTGTTCCAGGCAGTGGGAACAGCATGGGTAAACTTCTGGGGTCTAAGGGGTGAGAGAAAGTATGGCTTATTTGGAGCAACTGAGTTATCCCTTCCACCTAGATTATGAAATTGAAGGTGGAGAGAGGTGAGTTATGGAGGGAGTTTATAAGCCAGGTTTAAGAGTTTGGATTTAATTTATGGGAGTCACAGACGTGGTTTAAATGGAGGGTTTAGAGTTTGGGAAACGAGTTGGCTCGGCATCTTCAGCCATGCTCGATACGCCCAAGGGCTGGTGTTTGTTTGAAAACACAGGGAACGTCAGAATTGTTTGGGATTTTGCCCATTCAGTATCCATGGCACCATCTTCCCTATGACAACCAACCGCCCTTCTCCTACTGCTTATGTTCCTCAGTCAAGGTGCTCCCCCTCCGCTGGCCAAGGGTAGGCTGTGACCCAGACAATATCTCCAGAATTTGAATCCTGGGCCTGGATATAACAACTGAACATAATTTTTTTTTTCGTTCATGCCCAAAGTTGCTCCCTGAAGAGATTGTCCATTCGAGGCTCAGAGCTGTTCTGGTTTTTGGTTTTCCTTGTCTTCTGAAATTCTTTGGATTAAAGAGTTCCCCATAAAAAATGACTGAATGACAAATAAATAACTCTACACACATTTTTATATTTATGCTATAAGTTCACAAATCCATTTCCTGTTGTTTGCTACCAAAGAACCCTAGCTCATATACCAATGGTGATGGTTTTGCTGGATTCAAGCATTAGAAAGCTAGGTTAAGCAAAAACAAAAACAAAAAACAAAAACAAACAAAACCAAAACAAAACGAAACAAGAAAACACCAAAAAACCCAAACCAAACAGGAAGAATGCGTTGGATAGGTACTGGGGTATCTTAGAAAATGGAAAGATGAGTTGCTTGGGAGGCCTGGGGTCCAAGGCAGGTCTGGAGGATTCAGCACAAGGCAGATACTGTCCTCGAGTATTTGCCTGTGTTCTCAGCCTTGTCTCTTTGTGGTGGCAAAATAGCTGCCATATCTTGAACATCGTGACAATATCCCAGGACCTTAGAGAGTTGACAATGGTGCAACTCAATTTCGGTGACTCCCATGCTCTGTGTCTGCTCCAAGTTTCAAATTCCCAGGAAAATCTGGTTGGCCCAGTTTGGGATAGGTGTCTACTCCAGTGGGGTTGGGTCTCAGGATGCAGACACAGCATGCATGTTCTCAGACGGCCATTGTGAACCAGGTGGCTGGGCCAGAGATGTGTATGACATTGTCCATTGGTGGGCATCCGATGCCTTGGTATGGAAAGCAAGGACATGGCTGGGGTCATGGGCTGCAAAACTAGTTTGCCAAGGGTCCTCAAATTGTGGAACCAGTCTTTGAGCTGATTCACCATCACCCAAGGAGAGCCCTGGGCTTCCCTAGAATCAGAAGGACTCCTGCCTTGGGAGCTTGTCTTGGTGCCCAGGATCTAGGGTCCTAGATGGTGACCTTGTATCAGGTAAATGAGTTCCCCACACCCACCACTGTGCTCTGGACTTTTTTTTTTATTGAAGTGTAGTTGACATACAATATTATATTAGTGTCAGGTGTACAACATGGTGATTGGACAATTACATACATACAACTCACCACAATAAGTGTAGTTACCATCTGTCACAATACAATGTTATTATAATATTATTGACTACATTCCCTATGCAGCACTTTCCATCCCCATGACTTAGTGATTTTATAACTGGAAGTTCGCACCTCCTCCCCATTTTGCCCATCCCCCACCCCTTCCTTTCTGGCAACCACCAGTATTTATGAGTCTGTTCTGTTTTTTGTTTGTTCGTTTGTTTTGTTTTTCTTAGATTCCACATATAAGTGAAACCATACGGTATTTGTCTTTCTCTGACTGACCTGTTTCACTTGGCATAATACCCTCCAGGTCCCTCCGTATTGTCACAAATGGCAACATTCCCTTCCTTTTCTGGCTGAATGCTATTCCTGTGTAGATACAGCACTGTCTTCTGTAGCCAGTCGCATACCAGCGGGCACTTGGTTGCTTCCATCTCTTGGCTCTTATAAATAAAGCTGCAGTAAACGTAGGGGTGCGTATTATCTTTACAAATTAGGGTTTTTGTTTTTTGGGAGGTAAATGCCCTGCCGTAGAATTCCTGGGTCCTGTGGTATTTCTATTTTTAATCTTTGAGGAACCTCCCCAGTGGCTGCCCCAACTTGCATTCCCGTCAACAGTGCACGCGGGTTTCCTTTTCTCCACAGTCTTACCCAACACTTGGTATTTCTTCTTCTTTTTTTCAATACTAGCCATGCTGCCTGGTGTGAGGTGATAGCTTATTCCGGTTTTGACTCACATTTCCTTGCTCTCTGTTTTTGAGTCAGCACCCTTCAGACTAGGCTTCTGAGAAATAACGGAGCACCCTGGTTAACAGGGCACTATTTCTTCACGTTCTACGATGGGACGCAGGCGATGGAGGAGACCTTTACAAGGGGAAGCTTTTATTGGGGGAGAGAAGGGTGTAATTGAGTGAGGAAGCGGCTGACCTCAAGTTGGCCGGTAGAAGAAGACCGTGAGAACACTTGTCTCTGAGCTCATGTGAGAGACTCAGTGTGGCCCAGACATCTGGGGGAAATTTGAGGGGGGCTCTGAAGTCCTGTATCAGGAGTCAGGGACTCTGCCTTTTTTGCTCTAATTATCTCACCAGGGTACAATGGAATCTTCTAGTGGCTTTGCGATGAGTGATGAGTGATGAGAGATGAGTGATGACATCATCTCTCGGATGGCCAAGGGAATATGTGCTTGTGTAGTCCTGGGTTTTGAAAATTTCTCAGTTTCGGTTTCTAATACAGTCAATCCTGATAAATGTAACTCACATTTAAAAAAAAAAAAGTAATGCATTCATTTGCTTTTCTATCCCATTGGTCAGACCAGGTCACGAGGGTATAGTGAGTGGCAAGGAAGTCTGGAAAAATGTCGTGTAGCTGTGTCCAAAACTTGGGGGGATCTTATTTCTAAAAGGAAAAGGGGGCGGATGTATGCAGAAGGTTAGTAGATAGTCTTTGCCACACTCACAGAATGAATGAATGAGTGAATGAATGAATGAGTTAATGAACCAATAGAATAACAGATGGAGCAGTGAAGCCACTGATGACAGGTTGACTGTCAGGATCAACTGAAAGAGCGATAAATTCTGGGTTAATTGCCTGAAAGGGGGCAGGTGACCAACTGGCTAATAACTTAGGGTTGGACACAGGGGCAGCCCTCCTCTGCCTGTGCTTCTGACAACCCCGTCTCCATGTCCTCCTCTTTTTCAGTTCAGCAATGTCACCTTCTTCATCTTTGGGCCTCTCATGATGTTTCTGATGCACCCCTACGCCCAGAAACGCTCATGCTATGTTTATGTCACCTGCATCCTCTTCATGGTCGTAGGTAGGTGGGGGTCTGTGACAGTGGGGCGGTAGGGGTGGGGACCACCCCCTTGACCACCTACCTTTGTCTCTTGCTCCAGGCCTGTTCTCCATGTACTTCCACATGACGCTTAGCTTCCTGGGCCAGCTGCTGGATGAGATCGCTATCCTGTGGCTGCTGGCCAGTGGCTACAGTATATGGATGCCCCGCTGCTACTTCCCCACTTTCCTAGGAGAAAACAGGTGGGGCGGGGGCTGGTCCTCTGTTGATCCCACCAGAGCCCATCTGGGCTCCTGGGTCCACTCCCTGAGCCCATCTGAGGTCCTTGGAATCCCTCCCCTGATCACCCCAGGACTTTCTCCTGACCCTACCTGACTTAACTGGCTTCCAGGGACTCCTCCTTTGAGAGTGCTTGGGGTCCCCAGAAATCCTCTCCGGATCCTACCTGGATCGTCTGGTACCTTCTCCAGAACCTGTCCGAAGCCACTTAGGGGTCCCAGGAACCCACACTTAAGCTTACCTGGGCCCCAGGGACCTCTCCCTTGAGCCTATCACCTGGGCCCCCTGGAACTTTCCTGGGATCCTCCTGGGCCCCTCTCTTGACCTGAGACCCCTCTGAATCTCTCTGCTGACCTTCTTTGACCTATCTGAGCCTTCCAGGACCCCTCTCCTGACAGTGTCTGGGACCTCTGTAATTCCTTCCTTAATCATACCCAGGGGAGCTGGGTATGTTTGACCTCACCTGGGCCCTGACACCCTCTGTTGACCCGACTAAGCCCCTTGGAGCCCCCTAAGACCCTCTCATCATCCTACCCACCCCTACCCCCGGGGCGCCCTTCAGACCCTGCCTGGGCCCACGTGGGATGTTTCATCGGACCCTTCTTGGGACCCTCTGCTGAGCCCACCTGGGAACCTCAAGACCTTTTTCTGAGTGTGGTTGGGCTCCCTGGAACCCCATCCCTTTGCTCATCTACCTCTGTCTCAAGATCCCCTGACCCTGCCTGAACCCCCAGGACCCTCCCAGCCGCCCTCCCACAGCTGCATCCTTCTTCCCCCAGGCCCCAGTTCATCTGCCTGGTCATCACCACCACCGTGGTCAGCACCTTCCTGTCCTTCCTGAGGCCCGTGGTCAACGCGTACGCCCTCAACAGCATTGCTGTGCATATTCTGTACATCGTGTTCCAGGAATACAAGAGGTGGGTGGTGCTCGCAGGCGCCTGCCCGGGGAGGTGGCTCCCATCCCATTGGCTAATCTAACTGGAAGCCCTAGGACAAAGGAGTCCCCAGCTTCAGTCCACATGGGTCAGCACCCCGCCCTCCCAGGGCATAGGGCAGAATGGAGAGGGGTAGGGAAGGATCTAGAAGGAAAGATGGAAGATAGGGCACACACAGGGCTAATTAAGTAGATAATACCCAGATCATACCAATGTTGCCTCAGTTTCTCAAGATGTCTTCTTCCAACTAGTCTTGTTGAAATTGGGATGCAAACATAGTCTCTTAGGTTTTCTTTGTGTCATAGCGGTCTCTCCCTCCGCTCCCCCCCCCTTGATAACAGAAACTCCATCATTTGTCCTGTAGAACACTCTGGATTGGGCTGTCTGCTTCCTGTGGTGTCTCTCATTGTGTTTCTTGTTTTTATTATTATTATTATTATTATTATTATTATTATTATTATTATTATTTCTTGCAAATTAATAGTTAGACCTAGATTTAGGTTTACATATTTTGAGGCCAGAATATTTCATGCATGGTGCTGGGTGTTTCTTGTTCCATGCCATTAGGACCCCACGATGAGTGGTTGTTCCACATTTAGTGCTATTAAGGTTGATCAGTGGCTTGAGATGGCGTCATCTCCTCCCTTCATTATAAAGTTTTTCACCGACTTTTCACCTAAGGATTTCAGCAGTCATTCAGGCACACTGCTCCCATCCACGGATTCATTAGTGGTTGCAAGAGGGTGGTTTTCAGATTTCATTATTCCTTCTGCGGTGATTATCTGGAGTTCTTCCATCAAGAAGGTCTTTTCGCTTGTCAACCTGGAAATACAGTTTGCGCAGGAATGACAGGGTGGATAATTGGATTCTTTCCCTTAATTGATCAATTTCCAGAGTAATGAGTTGGAGCCTTAGCCATCTCTAGCAGGGACCAACGAAATTAAAAAAAAAGTATTATTATGAACTCATGGATGCTTATATCTCAGAAGTGTTTCAATCCATTACAGTCACCGTGCTGTATTTTTTATAACTTTTTATTTTGAAGTAGTTACAGACTCGTGGCAAGTTGCAAAAATAGGGCACAGTCTTGTGTATCCTTCATCCAGCTTCCCCCAGCCTTTCCCAGTGGAGCATTCTCTGTAACCATAGTACAGCCTCGAAAGGAGGAAATTGATGACGGAACAATGCTCTTAACTAGATCTCAGCCTCTATATTCAGATTTCATCAGTCCTTACGCATTATTCTTTTTTGATGTTCACACCGTCGCATTTTAGACTAGGGGGCAGGGCCTGCACTTTTAACCACATAGGAGTTACTGCCTCATTAATCCCCGGTATGCTCTTTCCTAAAGGATGCTGGGTCAGCTCTGCTGTCGGGGAAACAGATTCTGATCTTGAGTTGTCCCAAGAGAATGGCCTGCAGAGAATTTGCCCTGCCACACAGGGACACGGACATTCCCATAGCCACACAGACATGAATTCTCATGCACTGACTCACAGGTGTGCACAAACTTACAGCCCCCAAACACAAACAGGGGAGGGCTTGTTGGTTAAGAAATCTGCAGCGTGACAAACCCGGTTCTGACCCCGGCTCTGCCACTTTCTAGCTGTCTAACCTTGGGTGGTGTTGGAGCAGACCTTCATCTCACATGCCTGCTTTCTCTTCTACGAAATGAGAATAATAGCATTGTTGTGAGGCCTGAGTATTTATCTGCAAAACTTTTAGAACCGAATCTGGCATCCTATCGGTGCCCAGCAAATGTGAGCAATCATCACAAATTAGGCCCCCTCCCTCTGGGACTCTTGGTCGTTCCCTCCTCCCAGCCTCATCTCCTTGGATGGAGGAATTTCCCATCAGCCCTTTCAGGCTCTGCTATCGGAGTCAGGTTCTGATCTTCCTCCTTCTCTCTCTAGGACCAGCAATAAGGAGCTTCGGCATATAATGGAGGTCTCCGTAGTTTTATGGGCTTTTGCGTTGACCAGCTGGATCAGTGACCGCTTGCTCTGCAGTTTCTGGCAGCAGATCAATTTCTTTTACCTGCATAGCATCTGGTAAGCACCTGCCCTGTGGTATGGGGCGCCAAACCAGAAAATCTCAGGTGCCAGAGCTTGGAGCAGGAGCCTGGGGGCAGAGAGGGGAGGCACAGATATTGGTGTGTGTGTGTGTGTGTGTGTGTGTGTGTGTGTGTGTGTGTGTGTGTAGGGGCTAGTTGCAATCAAGGGTCTGATCCAGAATGTCCCTTTGGATGGTCAGGATCCATGAGAAGGAAGGAGAGAGCCAAGGTGGGGGCATCAAGCTAGCTCAGGGACATCTTGGCATCTCGCGCCCTCACCACCTCCTCCCTGCACCCCACAGGCATGTACTCATCAGCATCACCTTTCCTTATGGCATGGTTACCATGGCCTTAGTGGACGCCAGGTACGAGATGCCAGGTCAAACCCTCAAAGTCCGCTACTGGCCTCGGGACACTTGGCCTGTGGGGCTGCCCTACGTGGAAGTCAGTGATGACAAGAACTGCTGATGTCTGCCAGTTTCTTGACTACCCAAGCACCCGCCAACTCACCTGTGTCTTGAAGACGGAGGCCTGGGTCAGGAGTCTGAGAGATGCTCATGGTTCTTTCCTCTACCTCCCTTTCTCCATCCTCCTTGTCCTGTGTGGCCCCGCCCCAAGACAGGGGATGGACTTCATGAGCCTTCCGCGCGGCAGTCTGATGACCCTGGGTGAGCTGCCGGGCATAGCTTCCCCTCCACGACCTGCCCTTATTCTTCTTCATTTCCTCCTTTGTGTTCACTTGTGAGGCTGGATCACCAGGTGCTGTGATTACCTGGCAGCCACTGGGAATGACTTCAGGCTGGGGCTTGGTGCCCGGGCACCTCATAAATTGTGGCCGTCACTACCACACCCTTTGGACCTGTCTTTGGCCATGCAATGTCCCTGGTACTGGGGGGGGGCATCCCAGAGGACAGACGTGATTTCCAGTCCCCTCATTCTGCACTCACTCATGTGTGCAGAGACCCTGCGGGTCCTCTCACACACGTGCCCCCACAGACCTGTGGGCCCATCTCACTGGTAGACAGTGGAGCAACACGGAGGCCCAGACTGGGCAATCTGGCCGTCGTTGGGGCATGGGCATCAGGAGGGGAGCTGGGGTGGCCTGTATGGGCTCTCAAAGTGAGAGGAGAACGGGAGGATGATATCTGTGGTGGTTAAGAGCACAGGGCTTGGAGTCAGGCCGACCGAAGCTTTAATCCTTCTCCACCATTTCCTAGTCGTATCATCTGGGGGAAGTGATTTTTTCTGCCTTTGACGCTCAAATACCTTGTCTGTGATATGACAATGTTTCTGCCCTCCTGGGACTTCTGCGTGGATAAAACAAGGTCATGTATAAAAAGTGTTTACAGGGAGTCTGGAAAACATCCATCCATCCATCCCCTTGTCCTTGAATCCCTCCCTCCCTCCATCTATATTCAGCCATCCACTTACGTTCATTTACCCATTCACATAATGTAATCATCCTTTCATTCATCTGTGTTCCCACTCATTCATTCGTCTCTTCAACAAATACATATCGAGTTCCTACTATATGTCTGACACTACCCGCTGGTGACACAAGGCAACAAAGACATGCAATGTCCCTGCTCTAATGAGAAGACACGTGTTAGACAAATAAAAAGGCACCCAAGGCATTTCTGGACACTAATACGTGCTGCAAAAACGATAAAGCAGGTGACAGTTTAGAGAACTCTGAGGTGGGGAAGCAGCCCTTTCAAATGGGTGCTCAGTGGGAGAGTGCACTTTCCAGATGAACTCTCAATGACAAGAGGAGACCAGCCATACTGAGAGCTGGCTGGCAAGACCATTCTGGGGAGAGGGAATGGCAGGTGCGAAACTCCCAGGGTGTGGATGAACTGGAACTGGCAGGACAGAGAGAACACTTTTTTTTTTTTTTTTAAGTACGTCATTAGTTTTTGATGTAGCGTTCAACGATCAGAAAGAACACTCTTGCCGGAGCTTAGTAAATGAGATTGAGTGTACAATAAGAGATTTGTAATCTGGGGGCTGGGGTATGTTTAGTATCCATGGACCACTTGACATTCTTTGTAAAAGAGGATTGTCTGGGCATGTGATTGAGGCCCCTGGAGAGTGTCACTCCGAAAGGAGTAAAGGCTAGCCCATCTGGCCTGCTGGAGAGATGGGGAAATTGAAAGAGGAAGGGCCCTCTCTCATATTTATTGAGACTACCATGTGCTATATGCCCATGACACACATCATTGAACCTAACACCCCTCCCACAACCCTTCAGATAGACATGAATATTCTCATTGTATAGATGTGGCTCAGAGAGGGCAAGCAACTTACCCAGGACCTCACAGCCTGGACTCGAACCAGGTCTGTCCTTCCCCCAAAGTTCCATGCACCACAGTCAGTCAGTGTAGGACTGAATCTGGATCACACATCCACTGCTTCCAATCCCTTTGAATTTCTTGTTCTAGAAACTGGAGGTTCTTCACCGCTGGCCCCAAGATGGATCATGCTGGGAAGAGGGGGCCTGAGAGGGAGGGAGTTTCTGCACACTTATAAAATTGCCTGTAAAATGTTGTCTTGGTGTTTTTGGTGGGGGGAAAGGAGCTGTACTTCCACGAGATTCTCTAATGGGGTATTAAGCACCCTGAAAGTGAAGAACCTCAGTTCTACACCTTCTGGTGGGGATAAGGGCAGCCAGAGAAGCATCTGATTCCTGTCCCGCCACCCATGTTTCTGTCTCTAAATACATACCAACAATTTGTCCCCAACATCTATCTCCTGGCCCCTGCTGACCCATCCTCACAGGCTTCTCTTGGGCTATAGAGGCAACAGGTGGGTAGGAGGTCTGGATACTCGCCTAATTCGAACTAGCCATGTGATCTTGGCAAGTCCCAGTCACCATCAGGGAGGACTCTTTGGGGTAAAGGATAAAATGTTCAGCTCCAGCTGGCTGAAATGACAAAAGGACAATCGGCATATCTACTTTTGAAGTTTAAGGATCAAGCTGCAGATATGGCTGGATCCAGGCTTCGAGTGATGTCACCAGGGTCAGTCTCCCTCCATCCCTCTGGTCTACCTCATGGGTGGGAGGCAGCTGCCAGCAGTGCTAGGCTTTACGTCCTTCCAAGTTGAAAAGTGTATACCAGGAACATAAGAACTAGGAAGATTGGTTGGAGAAGAAAGGGATAAAGAAAGGGGGGGAGGTAATCAGAAGGGGAAATGAAGCATGAGAGACTATGGACTCTGAGAAACAAACTGAGGGCTTCAGAGGGGAGGGGGGTGGGGGAATGGGATAGGCTGGTGATGGGTAGTAAGGAGGGCACGTATTGCATGGTGCACTGGTTGTTATACACAACTAATGAATCATCGAACTTTACATTGGAAACCAGGGATGTACTGTATGGTGACTAACATAATATAATAAAAAATATTATAAAAAAGAAAAGAAAAGTATATACAAAGCTCCAAGCACACATGCTCAATATCATTAGCTGGGAAATGTAAATCAAAGCCATGAGATACCATTTCATATTTACAAAATTGGCCCTAAAAAAAAAACAAACCAGAAGAATAAACGTAGAGAAATTGGAACCCTTGTACATTGCTAATAGAAATGTAGTTTGCTGAAACCACTGTGAGAAACAGTTTGGCGGCCCCTCAAAAGTTAAGCATAGAATTGCCGTGTGATCTGGCAATTCCGCTCTTAGGGATATACCCAAAAGAATTGAAAGTATGTATTCTAACAAATACTTGTACAGAAGTGTTCATAGAAGCACCACTGATAAGAGTCAAAAGGTGGAAACCATATAAATGTCTATCAATGGATGAACTGTTAAACAAAGGTAGTGTATCCATACAGTGGAATATTATTCTGCTATAAAAAGGAGTGAAACACGGACGCACACTACCATGTGGATGAACCCGGCACACACGGTCTCAGTGAGAGAGCCAGACACACAGTCACATAGTATGTGATTTCATTTATATGAAACGTCCAGAACAGGCAAATCCACAGAGACAGAAAGTGGGTTTGTGGGTGCCAGGGGCTGAGAGGAGGGAACAGGGAGTGACACCTAATAGGGATGAGTTTCCTTTCCTCATGTCTTCCACATAGGGGTAGTGGTTACACAACATTGTGAGCGTTCTAAATGTCACTGAATTGTATACTTTAATAGGGTTAATGGTTAATTTTATGGTATGCGAATTCCTACACAACTAAAATTGAATAAAGCTCCCAGAGTCCCTCTCAGCTGGTCTTAGGTCATGCCCCACCCCCACTAAACCAATCCCAGGAGTCAGAGAGATGCAATCCTTTGATGGGTCAGGTTTGGACATGTTTCCTCTTGCCAGTGGGGAGCTCCACTCTAAATGGGGTCTGAGAGGGGTGTGGGACAAATGGGGGTTGGGAGTTGGAGTCCTCCCTCAAGCCTTGTGCCCTGTTATGAGTTGGCATTCTCCTGGAAGGGCTGCCATTTTGAAATTCCTACAAAGGGGACTTAAAGGCTCGTATTGGCCCTGGGAGGAGTATGGGGATCAGCGATTGTTTCACAGAGGAAACTGCAAATGTCCAGTGTGCTGCCCTCTTCTGGGGAAATGCTATGTTGCACATATTTTTGGTCTGCTCCCAAACCATTCATGGCTCCCTATTGCCTACGGGATAAGGGTCAAATGCTTCAGTGTGACATTCAAGATCTGCTCCAAGTTGAAGTTAATCTAGGGTGGGACTCCAGTTGACCACTGGGCTCTGCTCCAGCTTGGTCATATTCCGTATTGCTATGTGTGATTGTGTGTGCATTTGTGGCTGGCGAGAAACTGGTAGGTACGGGGAACATGTTGGAGATCAGAGAGAGGATTCCCCCAAATTCTGATGGGCTGAACCCTCTACAAGGTGAAAGGTAGGGGGAATAAATGCCAAGCCCTCCCCATGGGTGCAAATAAACTGGACCACTAGGGGGCGATAGAGACCTAATGTAGTAGCTGGTCAGCTACAGGGGTAAACTAGACTCCCAAGCTTTAAAATGTTACTTTCTAGCTGTGGGACTTGGGCCACCACTTATAGTCTCTCTGTGTCTCAATTTCATTGTTTGTAACATCGAGATAACATGTATCACGCATTTTGCCAAGTGCTCAAATTACTATTTACTTTATGTCTTTCTTTAAGTCTACTCCCTTTGGTCACACTGGTGTGTTTAAATAGGAAACATTGTGTCACTTAAACAAGTCATTTGTTATAGATAAAAAACAACCAGAAAAGTAGATACAGTAGCAACAAAAAGTGTTATAAACTGCAGCTCAGTGATCCTGAACCCAGTCTGCACATTCGAATCCCCAGCTGAATTTAAACAAAAGTGTGTGTGTGTGTGTGTGTGTGTGCACGTGTATGCGTGTGTATGGGGGTGTGTGTCTCTGTCTTACTCCAGACTAATGAGACCAGAATCTCTGAAGGTGGGAATTTTTTTAAGGCTCCTGGTACTGGTATTTTTTACAGATTATCAGGAGATTTCAAAGTCCAGGCACCAGATAGGATGACCTGTCCCAGGCTCTGAACTCTAGGTCTGTTCTCTTGTCATTAAGGTAGATTAGAGAGTGACAGGGAGGAGTTTCAGATGCATGAGCACCAAGCCAAGACTTTCTTCTTGGAGGAGTTAGAAAGACTGAAGAGAAATGAAAAGGAACCCACCTTCTCCTGTGTGACTCAGTATTATTTCATTTCATGCAACAACGATTTATTGAGCCTCTGCTTTGTGGCAGGCACCGTGCTCAGGATACATCAGTGAACAAGACAAAGACCCCTGCTCTCTTGGAGTTTCCGTTGCATCTAGGGGATATAGACAATGGACTCAATAAGTATTAGGAGGTGAGAAGTGCTGTGGATAAAGGAAAAATTAAAGCAGGGTCACAAGTGTTGGGGAGCTATGTGGGGGGACAGAATTAGATGGGATCATCAGGGTAGGTTTCATCGAGAGGGTCCCTGGCTCTGCCATATATGCATCATGCAACTTTGGGGTAACTCACTCACCTCCTCTGAGCCTCAGTTTTCTTACCTGTAAAACAGGGGCAACAACACCTACCTCCTAGTATTGTGAGGATGAAATGAGATAATACGAGTTTGCACCTAGCAGGTGTTGGCTATGACAGGGCCACCACCAATGAGAAAATGGGGCAGCCCTCTGTTGACCTCCTGAAGGAAGGAATACAGTGGTTCTATTTTAGGCACAGGATGCGTTTTTTAAATTTTTTGCTTTTTATTATCGAAATTTACACATACAGATATAAAGTATAAAGAGCAGTTTGATGAACGGTTTGCTATATCCATCACCCAGATTTAACAATGTTTAACATTTGCCATTTTTGCTTCTATTTCGCATCTATTTTCAATTAATATATTTATTTTATTTTTTTAAAGATTGATCTATCTATCTATCTATCTGACAGAGAGAGAGAGAGCGCACAAGCAGGGGGGAGAGGCAGGCAGAGGGAAAGGGAGAGGCAGGCTCCCTCCTGAGCAGGGACCCAGGATCCTGGGATCATGACCTAAGCTGAAGGCAGATGCTTAACCCACTGAGCCACCCAGGCACCCCTTATTAATGTATTTTGAAGGCAATTAGTACCCTGACATTTATACAGCCATAAGGCATAGAATCCTAAACCAGTACCATGCATCTCTAAAAAATAAAAACATTTTCCTACACAACCATAATCTCATTATCACAACTAACCAGATACATTTTCAAATATCAGCTGCTATTATCCACATTCGTACTTCCCCAGCTGATGCAGCTCGTTTGTTCAAAACCCAAGATCCAGTGACAGACGCCCACACTGCAGTTCGTTGTGATGCCACTTCCTGCGCCTCTGGGCAGTTACCTTTTCTCTCATTCCCTCCTGTTGACGCAAGGAAGCCAGGCTGTTGAGATTCCACCTTCTAGATTTGCCTGACCGCTTCCATGATGTCATCTCTCATGCTCCTCTATATTCATGTGTTTCTCCCGTGAACTAGAAGTTAGGACGTTAGGGGTGATCAGGTTCGGGTTAAACTTCTTGGGCAAGAACTTTCTGTTTGGTGCTGTGTACTTCTCATCACCCCAGCAGGAGCCCGTCTTTCTGCTTGTCCCGCTGCTTCGCTGCTAAGAGTGGTCACCGTACCAAGGTGGTGACAGCATGATGTTTCCATGGTAAAGTTACTTTTTTCCTCTTTGCTTTTAGCAGGCAATCTGAGGGAAGATCTTTGGGGAACATGGGACTATCCAGTCCCCTGTAACCTTCCAAGGAATGGTTTTAGCCTCCATTGATGACTCTTGTCCGCAATGGTTGTTTCATTAGTGGTTTCAAAATAGTGATTTTGCTATCATCCTTTCAACATTATCAGCTGGCGTTTTTCTGTGAAAAGGGCTTTCCCTCATCAACTGGGCTGCTTTCATGCTGTAAAGGCATGATAAACAAGGAGTTGATGCAGTTGTCACTTTCGAAAGTGACGAATGAGCTCTGCTGTTGTTTTGATATTATTATGGATTCATGGATACTTACATGTTCACAGTGTCAAGAAGTCCATTAATTTTTTAATGTGGTAAAAATACACATAACAAAGTTTATGACTGTAACCATTTTAAGTGCACACCTCAGTGGCACGAAGCACACTCACACTTGTGCAACCACACCCGCCCTCCATCTCCAGACCTTTCTCATCTCCCCTAAACTGAGACTCTGTCCCTGGGAAACACGGACTCTCCACTCCCTGCCCCACCCCCAGCTCCCACCATCCCCTCTCTGTCTCCATGGACTGGATTCCTCTAGGGACCTTCTACGAGTGGAATCATGTAGGATGTGTCCTTTTGTGTCTGGCTTATTTCACTGAGCATAATATCCTCCAGGTTCATCCATGTTGTAGCAGGTGTCCTTCCTTTTTAAGGCTAAATAATATTCCGTTGCATGGATGGATCCCATTTTGTTTTTCCATTCAACTGTTGATTGACACTTGGGTTGTTTCTCCATTATTCTTTCTTTCTTTCTTTCTTTCTTTCTTTCTTTCTTTCTTTCTTTCTTTCTTTCTTTCTTTCTTTCTTTCTTCTTCTAAAGATTTTATTTATTTATTTGACAGAGACAGCCAGTGGGAGAGGGAACACAGGCAGGGGGAGTGGGAGAGGAAGAAGCAGGCTCCCAGCGGAGGAGCCTGATGTGGGGCTCGATCCCAGGACTCCGTGATCACGCCCTGAGCCGAAGGCAGACGCTTAATGACTGAGCCACCCAGGTGCCCCTCCCCATTATTCTTTCTGATTCTTAAAGGGTTTTGCTTGATTTCATAGGAGCCCTGGGGATATAATTTGAAAACCCCCAACAGTTCAGAATCTAACTTAAGGAGAATTTCCCAGATGAGTAAGGGGGAGGTGGCTGAGTTTCTGAAGCTCTCCCTTGTAACAACTGTAGCTTGAAGGTTTTTCACTGCAAGCTTCCTTTAGAGACAAATGGCTAACCCCTCAATTTTTGTCCCTTTACCTGGGGGAGTGGTTTGGAAATTTGAATAAGTTTCACTCTTATCTGCAGGGCTAGTTCAACTATCCCTCTGGGTGCAGACCATGCACCCAGAGTTTCTGATTCCGTAAATCAAGGGAGACCAGAATTTGCATTTTGAATAAAGTTCCCAGGGGATGCCGAACCTGCTGGTTCAAGGACCACTTAGAACAACTGATCCACTTACATCCAGTTATAGGATTAAAAAAAAAAAAAAGTTGTACCCACCTTCAAGTTGCTGCTTATTTTCTCAGCGTGTTCTTCATTTATTCCCCCAGCACGCCCAGCCCTAGATCAAAAAGGTACCGTATTACTATGACAGCATCTGGCCTTCTTCAGAGTTTTACACGGAATTATGTTCATTCCAAAGTTACTGATTTCCTGGTGCTGTTCTTCAGCGCAAACTGGTGCCCTGATTACCTAAACAATACTTGGCCGACACTTAAATGTGAAGCAGAGGGAAACAAACAAACAAACAAAAACAAAACACCAAACAAAACCCAAGCAAAACAAAAGCCCTGGTTTATTACAAGAAGAAATTTAAAATAACTGTACAGGGGCTGCTGGGTGGCTCAGTCGGTTAAGCGTTTGCCTTTGGCTCAGGTCATGATCCCGGGGTCCTGGGTTGGAGCCCCGCATCAGGCTCTCTAGTCAGGGGGTAGCCTGCTTCTCCCTCTCCTTCCCGCTTGTGCTCTGTCGCTATCTCTGCCTCTCTCTCAAATAAAAAAATAAAATCTTTAAAAATAACATAACTGTCCAAGGGTCCCCAAGTTGCAGGCAGAAGTCCTATTGTCCGAGAGGTAAGTGGCTTGCAAGATCCTAAAAAAGATGGAGCGATATGTCCCTATCTCATCTAAACAAAGTTTACAAATTGTGAAATTATATGATCATGAGTAAATTAAAAAACGATTTTAGAGGGATTAGCACTATAAATTTCAAGAATAAAATGAGACTTTCCTGATCATTTTAATGTAGAAGATTTCAAATGTGTATCCTTCAAATTAATGTGAACTAGCATTACAAGGTACTGAGTGTTCCCATTTCACAGATGTGCAAACTGAGACTCGGGGAGAAGCGAGTGGATCAGGCTTTCCCTGATGCAGATTCAGCACTGGAAAATTAATTTCCAGTTCCAGAGCCCAGAGTCCATTCCATGACACGGTAGCAACACGTGGCCAGGAAACAAAAGTGTTCCTAGGGCTCTCTCCCCAGAGCTCGAACCGCCACCTCAGCTGGACCAGGTTAAGCTCAGGCCGGGGGAAGCTCCGGCCACGAGGCAGCGCCCCCTGCGGGCCGCAGTGCGCAGGCGCGGCACGCCCGTCCCGCCCCCGCCCCCCTCCACGTGCGGCGCACACCTCGCGCTCCCCTCCGCCGGGCTCGCCTCGCGCCTCCCTCCCTCCCTCCCACCGCCCCTCCGGTTCGGGCTTCCCATTGGCTGGGGGCTTCGTCCCTCCGACCGCAGCCCGGCAGGCCCCCGCCAGGCAGGAAGTCCCGCCCCAGGAGCGGCCGTCCGCGCCGCAGATTAGCCTGGGCTGCTGTCAGTCGGGGCGGCAGGCCAGAGTCGGCGGCGGGGGCCCGCGGTCGGTGCGCGACCCGGACTGGCGGTGGTTTCCGGTTCCGCGGGGCTGGCGGGCGGGCGGGCAGCCGGGAGCGGCGGCGGCGGCGGCGCCTGACAGACAATGAGGGCGGCGGGGCGGCGCTGAGCGGCGGCGGCGGCGAGCGACGCGGGGCCCGGGGGCGGGGCGGGGCGCCAGCCATGGACAATCAGGTGAGGAGCGGCCGCGCCGCCCCAGCGCAGCCCGCCGCCCGCCCGGTCCCCTCCCTCCCTCCCATGACCCGCCCGCCGGGCCCTTCTCGGTCCCGGCCTCCCCGCCCACGCTCAGCTCCCGCCCGTCCCGCTTTGTGCTCGCCCGCCGCTCCCCCGGCCTTTATGTGGGGCGGGGGCGCCCCTCCCCCATCCGCGACCTGGCCCGGCCGGAGCGCATCGGACTTCTCTGGGGACCCCGGCCTGGCCCAGCGCAGAGCCCCCTGAGACGCCCACCGGAACCGCAGCCCGGCCCAGACCCCTCGGGATGCCCCTGGTGATCCCAGTCCAGCCCTGAGACTTCTGGGACGCTCCTCGGGACCCCGGCCCAGGCCAGAGTCTCCACAGGCGGCTCAGACTCCCTTGGGACTCTCCCTGAGACTCCAGTCCAGCCCAGCACCCTTTGGGACGTTCCTCGGGCCCCTGAACCAGTCTAGAGCCCCCACAGGTGGCCCAGAAACCCCTGCGATGCCCTTTGGGACCCCAGTGTGGCCCAGAGCCCCTTGGACCCCAACCCACTCCACAGTCCCCGCAGGCCCCCCTGGGGACTCCAGTCCACTCCAGAGAGTCCCACAGCTGCCCCAGGAACCCTTCAGATTTGTCAGATCTGGGCTGTACCACCCTGCTTTGGATCCAGGGCCTGTCTCCTTTTCTCTCCGGACCCTTGGCCCTGAGTCCCCTCAAACTCCAAGAGCCCGCAGCCGGCTGCTGCTTCTTTCTTAACCCAGTTGCTGGGGTTTAAGTCCCCCCCTTCCCCGATAACCCACCCCGCAGAATCCCCTGGACCTTGGTTCAGCCTCCTGCTTCCTCAAACCTAGGCCCACCCTAAGCCTTCTTACCCCTCATTCTCTTCCAGGACCAAACCTTCGCTCCCCCTCGATCTCGCCACTGCCTTAGCCTGAGTGACCGTTTCCCCTCAAACTCTGGTTGGGGCCTGGGTTTTTCCCACAAGGACCCAGTCCTGCGTTGAGCTCACCCCCTTATCCCCACCTTGGACTTGGGCTTGCTTCCTCAGACACTTTTGACCCCCCCCCCCCCCCCAGCTCCCTCTGGTTTCAGGCCCCTAGTGCCTGAGGGGCTCTCTTTCACCTTCAGACCTTTCTCTCAGACCAGGCCCAGGGGCATTTTGTGCTCTGACCTGGAGCCCCCAAGCCCTTCAGACACCAGATGCCTCACTTTCCTCAGCGGGGGTCCTCTGTGCTCTTGTAACCCTGATTTACACTTCCCCACATTTTCCCCCAGTCCAGATCTCGGTCTGCTTCTTTCACCCTCAGCTGGCTTCCCTTCACAGACCTGTAGTTTCCCCAGCCCCCTGTACCTCTCTCCTCACACTCAGGGTCTCCCACTTCCTCCCAACATCCCTCAGTCTGACGGTTTGGCTTTCAGCCACTATCCTCGCCCCCCAGCACACCCCATATCCCTTCCTTCCCCAGCATCTTAGAGCCTTCACTGAGAGCCTTGCTCCAAACTCAGGGTGGTTCCCCAACCTCCATAAACTCTCCCCATGGCCCCTTTCCCTCCGTCTGGAAACCCGGAGTCAACTCTGTGAGTTTAAGTAAACCTGAGGCCTTTCAGGCCCTGGTCCCGCCTTCACCAGCTCTCCTTTTCACCAGTCTCCTCTTTAGTACCCACGCCCCTTCCCCCTTTCAAGCCCAGGACTGTTGTGGCCCCCAAGATGGAGTCATTTATTTCCTCATCCTTGCCCACTGCCCCTGGAAGCCAGGGGCGCCAGGCCAGGAAGGGCGGTGGTGTGGGCCTATGGGGGTGGCAGCTGAAATCTGCAGTTAGTGAGGGCAGGTTGGGGCGTCCCTGGCTGCTGGCGCCACTGAGGCGGCTCTGTCTGGTAAGGCGCTGTGTGGCTGTGAGGTTTCAGGGGCGCGTGGGCAGGAGACCTCCCCTTGTCCATCTTGGTCACCTGTGGTGGTACAGGATCATTACGGCCTTTCTCTTGAGAGGTGGGGTAGACTTTATAGCTGTTGAATGGTGGATTTCTGTAGTGTGGTGTGAGTTCACCTCTCTTGAAGGGAGAGAGCTTGTTGCCTCCAGCCTGTGCTGAGTTAAAAAAAAAAAACAAAAGAATATACCTTCAGTGTCCGCTCTCAGTGAGCCGTCCCCCCCACCCGTGGGAAAGTCTTGTTGGGTACCACACAGGGACAGAGTGTGGCTCCCTCCTGTCACCCCACCTGCTAGTCCCCCGGGAAGGTATCTTCAGCCCAAACATGTCTATTCCCCCGTGATTTGCTGGGCCCTGGCTGTCTGGGTTGTTGTCATTTATGTAAGTGGAATGGTGGGGATAGGTGGCATTCTTGGCCATGACAGAGGGAGGGAACAGTCTTGCTTGAGTGGACTGGTGATCACACTCGGGCTGGGAGAGTGAGATCCCCACTGCCCAGGGTGCAGTTGCTAGCACCTGTTTACATTCAAATGCACCAGAATGAAAAAGGCAGTTTCTCAGTGGCACCAGCCACATTTAAGTGCCCATTAACCCCCACTACGGAGCTGCTGGCCACCTTAATGGGCAGCTCAGAGAGACAACAGTTCCATTATGGCAGAAAGTTCCATGGGGCAGTGCTAGTCTAGATCCTTGCAGAAGTATTTGCAAGTGAAACTGATCCTAAAGGAAAGTACGTGGCATTCTGTCTGATTGTCTATTCCTGGCTGCATTTCTGCCAGTCTGGGAGATGCCTGGGAGTTCTGTCCCTTCCTTACAACGGTGGCAGTCCCTGGGAAGACAGGAGAGAATGGTGTCCTTTACCCAAGTGGCTGAGTGAGCTGTGAATGTTCTGGAATGACTTTAGTGCATGGAAAATGCTTTGAATTCACCAGAATCTCGGTTTTCCCTTTCTCCCTTGAGATGCCCCAAACCTGTAAATGCCTCAGCGTGATGGGAAACAACAGGACTTTCCCTGAAGGGCCCCTTGCCCCGCTTGCTTTGGGAGGGTTTGATTCTCTTTACCTTCCTGCCGTGTTCTTTAGAACTTTCAGGCTCAGCTAAAGAAGGGGGATTCTGCATTTTGCTCTGGGCTCCCAACTTCTCAGCATTGAAATCCTTTCCCCATGGCCAGGAAGAGTCTTTCTGGTTCCCTTTGCCCTGACTTTAAATCATCTATTTGATTCCCCTAACCCCCAGTCCAGACTTATAGGTCCGTCTGTGGTGTTTGTATTTTGGGGGGTCATGGCTGGGAGGCATGGATGGTGTGGAAGGATGGGCATGGGTGAAGACGGACCAGATGGTGAGAACATGGAGAAAGGAGGAAGGGGACAGCATCTCTGGGCACTGGGGTGGCCTAGGGAGCTAGGGGTGGTGTCGGCTTTGGAGTGGTCCTGTTCTCTTAAGGACCAGGGAGTCCTCCCCTCACAGAAGTACTGCACCTGTCACCTAAGGTGGGCAGCTGGCCCATTGAATCACACAGTTGAAATGGTACTTGCTGATTCTCCCAGGTTCGAATGTAAGATCCACTGCTCTTGACCATCCTCTGTTGTTCCAGAAGAGGAGGTTTGTTAGGAGGTTTGTTTCTGACAGCAGTGGCCCATACAGTTTACAGATATGGAAATGGAGGCTCAGGAGGGTCCCGAGAGAAGTCAGGACCAGGCGGGATTCCTAGGTAACCGTGTCCTTTTCCCAAACCTTACGGAGAAATGCTCAGACTTGTGCAGAGCACTAACTTCAGGGTGACGGGATTCTCCCCCACCCAGCTCTGAAACTGTCACTGGGAAGTTGACCTGCCATGTGGTTTGTCCTAAAGTTTATAGGGCGTATAGTACTTGAGGTAGGAACCAGAGTCCTGTTCACCTTCGTATCCGTCATAGTTCCTTCCTGTCTTTCTTTTTAAAGATTTATTTTGGAGAGAGAGAGTGTGAGAGTGAGTGAATTGGGCGGGAGGGGCAGAGGGACAGAGAATCTCAAGCAGGCTCCCCACTGAGCATGGAGCCTGATATGGGGCTTGATCCCACGACCCTGAGATCATGACCTAAGCTGAAATCAAGAGTCAGACGCTTAACGGACTGAGCCACCCAGGCGCCCTGCATCCATCATAGTTTCTAACTCAGAGTCTTGCACTTAGCTTTGCCAACCGTCGGCTGCATAAAAGTAACTAGGAACCTGTCACTTTGTAACCAGGCCCACCTGGCATGCAGATGGATGCCTTGGTTAGTGTTGTGCTCCTTCAGAGATCTCCCAGTGCTTCTTCCTGGAGAACTTGGGTCATAGCTGGTACACCATCTCCATGTCTGTGGGCATGAATGTCAATACACGTATGTAGTATATACCCTGTCCAGGCCTCCCTAGCCGGCTGGTAACCTGCAAGCTAAGGATCGGGGGTGTCATTGCATCTCCTCATGGTCTGCACACTTATCCTTAGTTTCCGGGGAGAGCCCCTTTTGTCCCTTTGTCATTAACCTTATGCCCTGGGCCAAAGGGACAAGGCCAGATGAGAAGCACAGGTGCTGGCCACCTGCCCCCTCCCCCCATTGTGTCACTGGTTAGAAGACCAAGGCCTCATGCAGGGGTCCTTTGGCTCTGTCCCCACCTCTGGGTGGGCAGTCTTCCGCTTGAGAGCATTGTCACTGAGGGATATCCATCATGATCCCATCTTTCTCATGTTCTGATCCAGTGGCTGCTCTTGAGAGCCCCCAGCCGGGTCTGGAGGCAGAAAGTTCTGCCAAGAGTGTTTTATTCGGTCTTGTGTTGCTGTCACTATGTGGGGCCGGCACTTTCTTCCACTTGCGTACGTGTGGACCATGTTGCCAGCAGCCGTGCCAGACCCAGTTGGACTTGGCACGGTCAGTGTAGGCCGGTGAGGGGAAAAGGCTCTTCGGTGTTCTCTCCTCCTGGGAGGGGAGGGAATTGTTGTATCTGAGGGAATTGGATACAGTAGCCAAACTCCAGGTATAATTATACCACTTGGTAAAATATGAATTCCCAGAGGAAAGGGCATCTGTTGAAGAGACTTCTCACGAGGAAATCCGGGGAACTCTTACAGATAAACTCGTTGTGAAAGACCTGCCTTTGGGGGCCCAGGCCGAGGGCGGGGTTCATGGGATGTGGGAAGAATCTGATGAGGAAAGGCCTTTGAAGCAACGGAGCTGTTGGAAGGAGGCTGGCTCACTCTGCCAGGTGTTGGCCATGTGAGTCCACACTTGGGGGGATCTCCACTGCTTAGTGAAGAAGTGCCCGCCAGGGTCTGCTGGCCTGGCTGGCAAGACTTAGGATTACCACCCTTGGGTTCCAGTTGATCTGGAGGGAGCAGTGTTTGGCTGAGGCTCTCAGCCCAAGCCTGACTGTCCCCCAGTCGCCCCCAGTCGCCCTCAGAGCCCTGGGGTGGCTCCATCTCCATCTGAGGGTCTTCCAGATGATTTCCCAGAAGTAAAGCAGTGAACTCTTTCTGGGGCAGGCCTGGAATGTTCCCCCTTTGTTCCCAGCTTTTGTGGGTGGCAAAGTGGTTCCCAGGGTTCTGGGACATGGCAGGCACCGCGGCCGGGTCCCCCACGCTACTTCTAGCCACTCACTCGGAGCTTGTGCAGGGTGCCTCCAAGCAGCCCGCGGGACAAGTGAGATGCATTCCTTCCAAGATGGTTGAGAGCTTAACCTAATGGCAGTTCACCTTTATAGAGCCAGGCACCCTTCCTGGAGAGAGAGCTCACTGATTTCAGTTCTTTGGTTCTGCTGCATGGGGAAGGCGTCCAGGTGGAGTAAGGCAGGAGGGGGGCAGAACCCTTGAAGGTGGAATTGGCTTAGTTGTGCTAATAAATTATCATGACTTGACAAGTCAGAGTAGCTGGGGGAGGGCTCAGTTCCTTGCCTGTCTCCAGTTCAAGTCGCTTGAATGTCTGACTGAATCAGTGATTTCTTTCCTAAGACAGTGGCTCAGAATCTGACTCCACCATCTTTATTTCTTGAAAGAGTCCAGCGTTCAGGGGAGCATTCCTCTCCTTAGTGCACCAGCATACGCTGTCGTCGGCCCCTCAAGGCGGGGGGGTGTCCAGACTGCGTTGACGCCAGCCCCTGGGGCCCAGATGCTGCCCGGGCAGAGCTTTGGGCATGGTCTGCCAGCTGCAGAGATCACCCCGTGCCGCTTCACAACCTTCCTGTTTACTTTGGCCTCGGGAGCGGTTTTTTGGCGCTTCGTTCTCTCCCTCTCCGATGGAACTGTGGTCTTCCATTCTTTCACAATAACTGCCCTGCCCCTGGTGTGCCCTGGGTAGCAGCCCCAGCTAATCAGAAATGTTGAGAAGGCAGCCGGATTGGTGAATAGCCAACTCTGAGGAGACCTCTCGGGACGTAGGAGTTAACACCGGAGAACCGAAAGTCAGAGTCATTTGCCAGTGTATGGTTCTGATCATATGTATTTAGTTCACCTGTAACCCTACCAGCAATCCAGGGAGTGTCTCCCGGTTTCTCAGTGTGAAGACGGGTGGGCGAGAAAGGCAGAGTTTCTGTCCTGCGTGTAAGGGCATCGGGGGGTTACGGTCCACTGTTCGGGCTAATTTATGTTGAACGTGGATCGTGTGCAGTGCTCTGCAGATGGACGCTTGTGGTCGATCGGAGTATTACTTGTTTATCCAGACGTTTGCTCCCTCGTCTCTAGCTTTTGGTGTAGTGCTTCCCCCCTGAGTAGCCCCTGTCGCCTGTCCCCCTCCCCCACACTCCCGCCACCATTTGGCCTCAGCAGCATCCCAGTGCCCTGGGTCTTGGGGTTGAGCTTCCTTGTCTCTCCTCCATCCACTGCTTTTGTTTTTTTGGTTTTTTTTTTTTTTTTTTTTAGTTAGTTTGTTTGTTCATTTATTATTTATGTCATCTCTACACCCAGTGCGGGGCTCGAACTCATGGCTTGGAGATCAAGAGCCGCATGCCCTATGGACTGAGCCACTCAGGCGCCCCTCCATCCACTCTTAAGTCCTGCCAGTTCTCCCTTTTCAGATTCGACTAACTCTCCTTTTCCAGCCACTCCCTCTGGTTGTCTCCCAGCAGGCTTGTTGTTTGTCTGTCTGTCCTTTTCTGCCTTCAGCCTAAATTGTACACAATTGCCGGGGAATTTTGACTCAGATACTGTTTCCTTGCATCCATCATCTGCTTACAATTGGCTGTCATTTCTGCTGTGGGGAATCTAAATGCTCCATCCCGATCCCCACCCATCCCTCCAGTGGCCCTGGACCCAGCGAGCCCCTGCTCTTTTCCCCGTGGAGCCCCACAGTGACTGTGATCCCGTGCTGGGGGATCTCCCATTCTGTGGTTTACAGTTGGCTCGCTGAGTGCGCAGAGCCTCCCACTAGCTCTTCCATACACTGGGCCCACCCTGTCCTTATCGGTGTCTGTATTGGCCCTTCCCTCTTGGAAAGCACCACTTAAAATTTGCTGATCTAGGAAGGCTCTTTAGTTTAAATTATCTCGTATTACTGATGCCCCGTGTATGGTGATTCCAAGACGGAAGTAAAAGGAAGAGCTAGATGTGATCCCTGGGGAGGCAGCAGTGAGCAGCCAAGGAGGTTGGGGGGGGATGAAGTGGGTGCTGTGGAGGGGGTTGTACGCAGACTGCCGTGGAGCCTCTAAGGCATGCCACCAGCTTGGGGACAGCTCATGTGTTCGTGTGTGTGTGTGCACGCACACGCGCACCTCAACACATAAAACCCACATTGGATGGCAAGCACATTCTGACTTGAAAAAGCTTAAAAAGTGAAAAACGATGAGGATCTTGGACTTGAGGAAACACACAGGTGGGAGACGGGAGGTGTGCTGAGGCGTTTGGACTTTATTCTGAGGGAGTGGCGACTCCCTCGAAAGCTGAACTGGTGGAGCGATAGTTTGTGTCTGTCCTGCTTTCCTGGCAGTGACCGAGAGGGCGAGGAGGGAGGGAGGGAGGATGCTGGTGCGGGGATCTGCTCCCCAGCGGGGGGTGGGGGGGAATCACAGAAGAGGCAGGAGGACATAAGGTCAGCTGGGGAGAAAGGGGGTCCAAAGTACAGAGCAGGAGGTCTCTGGTGGGCGGTGGGGAGGGTGGTTCCCTGGAGAGGGGCTTTGCTGGGGAAGTGTGGGTTGCACAGGCCACCCAGCAGCTTGCTCTTGGCTGTCTCAGCACTTAGGAACAAGTGTCCACTTGGCCTCTGCTTTCTTTGTAACATTCTTGCATTTGATACTAGGTGTCGGGCTGTATCTATGAGAAGCCCGGGGAGGATCTTGCAGACCAGACTGGATGTTTACAGTGGGTTCCCTGTCAGTGGTTTTGGCCCACCTAGGCATAAACTTTGTGGCTTTGTGTTCAGTGGAGGGGAACTGGCACGAGCTACCTCACATGTCAGGCACAGTGTCACACACGTGCATAAGGAAGGGAGCCTGGCTGCCGAAGCTGCAGGTACACCTGGGACCTGGCCCCTCCGTTCTCACCGAACCACTGTTCTGCTCTTAAAACTGAAAGCCAGTGTTTGTGTGGACTCAGGTGACCCCGAGGGTCTCTGTTCTTCAGAGGCATCCCACGGGACATAGGTGAGGGAACACGCTTTAATCGAGGAGCTTGGGTGACTTGACCAGGGAGGCAAGATGGCAGAGGGGCTCAGCAGGCCCTTGGGGGACACACCTGTGCTTGAATCCGGGCCCTGCTCCCTACCAGCTGATGGTGTGCTGCTTAGCAGCTCAATCCTGGGGCCTTGGTTTCCTCCTCTGTAAAATAAAGTAACTGCACTGTGAGTCACACTGGGAGATGTATTCAGAGTGCTCTGAGTGAGGATTCCAGCCCTGGACAAGGAGCCACCCCCAAGAGTTAGACAGCAGAGCAGAGCCAAAAGATTGGGAGCCGATGTGTTCCAGCAGTGACAGATGCTAAGAACATAGGATGTGACACAGAGTGACAGGTGGTGGTGGGTGTGTTCAGGTTGGGTGGCCAGGGGGTCTTCCCAGAGGAGGTGGCACTCAAGCCGAGACTTCAGTGACAAAAAGGAGCCAGCCGTGGAAAGGCCTAGGGAAAGAGCACCCGAGGCAGAGGGAACCACAGGTGCTGAGGCCCCAAGATAGGAAGGAGCAAAGCTTGTTGGAGGAACAGCAGGGAGGTTGCCCGGTGGGGCGGAGGATGAGAGCAAGGGTGGGAGGAAATGCAGGGCCTCCAGTGGGCGGGCTGGGGAGAAGAGGGCCTGCCAGGCAGCTCACACGGTGTCCAGTCCACTGTAAGCACCGGGAGGCTCTTCGCACTCTCACTGTGGGTTGGGAATCCCGTGGTGGTGCTCGAGAGTCTTGTCCTGTGGCCAGTGTTGACAATGTTCTGTAGGCGTGGGGGTGGGACGGCTTGTGGTCCCCTGCTCTGGGCTTTTCACTGACCTGTGCTGGCCTCTTTCTCCTTCCAGTGTACTGTCCAGGTCAAGTTAGAGCTGGGACACCGCGCCCAACTGCGCAAGAAGCCCACCACGGAGGGGTTCACCCACGATTGGATGGTGTTTGTCCGTGGCCCCGAGCAATGTGAAATCCAGCACTTCGTGGAGAAAGTGGTCTTCCGGCTGCACGATAGCTTCCCCAAGCCCAAGCGCGGTGAGTGTCTCGAACCTGGAGGGGCAGCCCTGCGGGGACGAGTGTTGTGACAGAGCTCACGTGTCATCACTCCTTGAAAGGCTTGTTTCCTCCCTCTCTCCAGGAGCAGGGGAGCCCACACTCTGAGCTTCTGGTTTGCACCCCTCCCCATGCTGGAGGGAAGGTACCCAGTCAGGATGTGGCCCTTCTCTAACCTTAAAATAAAATGGTCCTCCCTCCTCTCTGCTTCTCCTTCAGCTGATGAGTTCATTGTAGGGAAAACCCAAAGGAGGTAGTGACTGTGTCTTGTGTCATTGTTTAGACTTGGGCTCTGAGAAGCATCCAGAGAATGTAGCCAGTGGCCAGTGGGTGGGAAGGGCGACTTACTCCCACCTGGTGAGTAATCAGGAAATTGCTTATTGGGCCTACTTTTGATGAGAGATGCCATTTTAAGAATTCATGATATTTGGGGCAAAAAGCATAAAGGGTTCTCATTTCACCGCTGTCTTGTTTTGTGTCTTCCTTCCCTGCCCCACCCCTCAGACTGCTGTTTGTTGAGCAGAAGGAAGTGCCTCATTCATCTGTTCTGCACAGATCTCGATTACCCGTGGCCTGGTAGTTTGATGGGGCGGAGAGGCGGCAACTGACCCAGCTAAAGGGGGGAAAGGGTCAGAGAGCACTCCCTGGGGAATTTGGGTGAAGTTGGTGACTGTCTTGTTAACTCTGTGGGGGCTGGGGCCGTGTCTGCTTTTCTCACCGTTGAGTCCCCCGGGTAAAGTGTGGCACATCACGGGGGTCCAGTAAATAATTCCTTGAATGGATGTGCTGATAAAGGAAAGACTTTTTTGCTGGAAAAGTACTGCGGGATGGGGAGAGCCATTGCTGAGCCCTCCACCCCGTGCTGGGGGCCGTGGGGGCTGAGCGTGAGCAAGCGTAGCCGGCCTCAGGCTGAAGCAGGAGTGCAGCGTGGGATCCCCTGGGGGCCTGGGCCTGTGCCAGCAAGTGGCTTGTGGTCTAGCGGGGAAATGACGTGTATTACACATGCAGAAAGTTCTGGTTCACAAGGGAAGGCAGCTGGAGATTCCTAGCAGTGTGGTAGCCATTTCTTTTTCTTCAGGTTTCTTCCATCAGCTCTCACCTACTCCTTTCCTTCATTTCTCCTTTCCTGGGTCTCCTGTTCCTTCTTTCCTTCCTGAGCGTCCTGGAGGAGAGCAGCTCTGGTTACCACAACAGCAGATGTCTGTCAAGCACCTTCAGGAATAATAGTCCATGGTGCTTACCGGACACTTCCTGCTCAGCTCTTTTCCCGTGCGGGGTCCCTGTGCAGTCTCCCTGCAGTGCCCTGACCCATGGGAGACAGGCTCAAGAGGGCCTGCTGCGTGGCCTGTGCTTTAAAGCGGGGTCTGCACACTGGTGCTGGGGTCTGGGGCAGCGCCCCCTGCTTGTTACCGGCACCCAGCACGCCCCTTCAGTCAGGCATGCCCGCTTGCCGTTGGTGCTGCCCTCCTGGGCTGGGCCCTCCGCACCTTCTTAGGCAGCTTCCTCTCCAGTTCTTCACCGTTGCCCTCCCCTGTCTTATCCCCTTCTCTCTGGGGTGGCCCCGGCGTGATGTTTCCATCCACCTTTAAGCTGTTTATTTTATCTTGGTCCCCCCGGGCACCAGAAGTAACACGAATGGCAGTCTGCGTTTATCGTGCGCTTGCTCTGCCATGCTCGTGGCAGTCCTGTCACGTGGGGCCTCCCAGAATCCCTCAAGGCAGGTGTGTTCACGGAGGTTCAGAGAGGCCCAGGAGCCCGCAGTGGTCACGTGGAGGTGGCCGCTGCTGTGTTCCAGGTACTTGGGAGATGGGGTGATGAGTGGAGCGCGCTCTCTGAACGCGTCATTTCAGGGGCAGAGGTGTGACCAGTAGCTGAAGTGTGCTAGTTGCCAAGTCTGTCTGTAAGCGCGGACGCCCGACCACAGAGAGCAGCTGCACCAGATGTATCACGTCGTGAGCGTGGCTGTGTTGACCAAACTCATCTTGTCATTTGTCAGCGAGACACGGATCAGGTTAAAGAGGGAGTGAGTTTCACGCAGGGCTCTCTGAAATTACACTCGATATCCTTAATATCCTTAAAAAGTATTTTTTCCATCAAATACATAGTCCTAACAAACCCAGCAGAAGTGTGCAGAGCGGGAAGTTCCCCTTTCTGTCTCACACTGGCCATACTGCCCCAGGGCACTCGAGCCCTTTCTGGATTTCTCCTTCCTGAACATCTGAAAGTAGTAGGAGCGAATCTGCTACCTCTTGGTTTTCCAAATTAAAACAATATTTTTAACTTACCAGCTCTCTCCTAAACTCCGGCCCTTCCTCAGCATCTCCTTTCACGTGTTGTAGGTAAGGGATTGGTTTTCAGGGTTGTCTTTGTGACTTTGAACAAGGAGGCAAACCCGCCCATCTTTTGGATCCTTTGCAACAGCTCCCGTCACCCTTGGAGGAAGACCTCTGGCTGCTGGGTCTAACTCACGGCTTCTTGGCTCAGCCACCCACATGCCACATGCTTCGTAGCCTTTTTCTGTTTTTTTGTTTTTGTTTTTTTCCCTCCTTAGCCCTATCTTAACAAATTATACATGTTACTTATCTTGTCCATCGTCCCTCCTCCCCCAAGGGAGAGATTTATGTCTTGCTGTCTGCAGTTTGCTGCTGTGACCTTAGTACTGAAAAGATACAGTAAATATTTATTGAGTGAATGAATGGATTCTCCAGCCCGTCAACTTTTGTCTGTCCTTTCCAACTTTCCACCTGGGAAGAGAAGGACCTGAGCACCCCTGTCTTTCCTTGCACCTTACACCCTTCCTTTTGGGGGCTAAGCTTCTGCTCCCAGATTAGGGGTTAATTCTAGAAGGTGGAAACCAGCTGTTCTGTTGATTCTGTTCCCTGTTGGGCTGGTCATGTTCCCAGGATTTCATTCATCCTCTGAGCTCCAGGCCACCCAAAGGAGAATGCTCAAGGTCATGTCAAGGTCAGAAGGGTCCTTTTTATCATTCTTGGCTAAAATTTCACCCTGTTTACTTTGCCTCATATTTGGGCTGTAACTTTGAATAAATTGCCTCTCCCCCTTTCTTCCCCCTCATATTGTTCTTCGACATCCAAAGAGCTTCACCTTTTTCACATCCTCTCAGTCATTTCCTTTATCTGGTGGAGTTCTTCTTCCCCTCCTGGATATTTCATTCTGGTTCTCTTTATCTTCCTTCTCTGAATAGGACGGGCAGCTTTCAAGGCCACCTCTTTAGCTGTTACCCTGGGACTTTATTGTTCTCCTGGGGACATTTATTTATTACCCTGTGTTTTGGCTTGTTGTTTTACTGGAGTGATTGCTAAAATAAGGTCCAAAGAAAGGAATTACTTAAGCAGTTTCTGAAGAGAGGCATGTGGGAAATAAACTCTGACTCCATTGGAGAGCCCTTTATTCTGTTCTCACGCTTGACTGATAGTTTGGTTGGGTATAATATTTTAGTTTGAGACTTGCGGTCCCTGAGAACTTTTATTATTTATTTTTTATTTTTTAAAGATTTTATTTATTTATTCTACAGAGGTAGAGACAGCCAGCGAGAGAGGGAACACAAGCAGGGGGAGTGGGAGAGGAAGAAGCAGGCTCATAGTGGAGGAGCCCGATGTGGGTCTCGATCCCAGAACGCCGGGATCACGCCCTGAGCTGAAGGCAGACGCTTAACCGCTGTGCCACCCAGGCGCCCCTCCCTGAGAACTTTTAAAGCACTGTTTCATTCCCTTCTGAGGAGTCCGATGCTGTTGGGTTCTGACACTAATGCAGATGACCTGTTTTGTTTGCGTGCATTTCTCTAGAAGCATTTAGGATATTTTTTATAGTGTTGGTTTCTGGGGTCTTTTTGTTGTTCTTGATGTTGGATGTTTGATGTCCTTCGTTTTTAACTCTGAAAAGTTTTCTTCTACTTCTTTGACAATTTCTTTTTATTTTCTCTTTTTTCTTTCTGGGATGCTTCTTACTTAACTCCTGTATGCTTAAATCTTTTCGTATGTAAAACAGAAACAATTGTATCTGTCTCACAAGGTTGTCCTCAGGATTAAATACACTAATATGTATGAAGTGCTAAGAACAGTGCCTGGCACACAGTAGATGCTTTATAAATATCAGGTGCTGTTATATTTGTTTAATTTGAATTGTTTCTTTACATCTCACCCTTTAAAAATGGATCTTTTTGCTCTGTATCCTGGGAGGTTTCCTCCACTTTCTAGTCTATCCACTGAGTTATAAAGTTGTAAGTACTCTGTTTGTAACATCAAAGAACCCTTTCCTACTCTCTAATTGTCCTTTTTAAAGTACTTTGTTTTTATTTGTTGGGCATATCTTGGATCTGAGGACATTGGCTCTAGTTCGCTGTTGTTGTTTTTAACATTTTTCCTAAGTTCCCATGTGGCCTCCAAATTATTCCTGTTTCTCTGGGCTCTTTCCTGCAGGTGAGAACTCTCACTGAGAGGTCTTTGTAAGGCAGGGTGGGTTTTGTCGACCAGCAGGCTTCTGGTTAGGCAGTGGACCCCCCAATTTCAAGATGAGGTCATGAAAAGGTAGTGGTCTCTGCTGGGAACGGGTCAGTGTGGCTGGATCTAGGACCTGAGGCCAGGCTGGCAAGAGATGAGGCCGGTCGTGATGAAGCACCTTGCAACACCCTTGAGGGGCTTGAACTTGGTCCTGAGGGGAGTGGGGAGCCATCGGGGACACAGTCCGGTTCACAGTTCAGAATGATCATTACAGCTGCCCATGCAGAAGACGCCCAGGAGTGAGCCCGAGACAGAACAGCTAGTGAGGTGCTGGGCGGTAACCCGTGCGAGAGCCTGGGCTGGAGCAGAGGCCCAGGGCACCGGGGCAGTGGGTGCATTCCAGAGTGTTTTGGAGGTAGACAGACGTGATAGAGCTCGGTGACAGGTAAGCTTGGCAGAGGGAGGACTCAGGGTGACCTCGGGTCCTTGGGTGGGTGATGGGCAGTCTGGGTCCTGAGCTGTGGGATGCTGGGGAGGTGCAGGTTTAAGAGGGGAATAAGGAGGTGACTTGGGGTCGGCTGCATCTGAGCTTCCCATCCAGCACCTACAGGAGGATATCTGAGAAGCAGAAGGAGACTGGCTGGGATAGAGATTTGCTGCTGACCTCACCTGTGATAGTGTCCCCGGGCTACCTGGGTTTACCACCTGTTGACCCAGCCTGTTGTCCTGGAGTAGGGCTGCTCGTTATTTCTAGGTGGGCTGGCCATCAGACTGAGGGTGGTGACACAGCCAGACTAAGCTGTCCAGACCAGAGGTGTCCTCGTGGCCTCTGCCATCACTCCAGCCCCTGACACTACTAGATATAGTGGTGGAGTGAATGAATGGACGCAGTCGCTGCCGCATTTGGTGGCAATAATGCTTCATGCCTAGACCCTGATGTCAGGTGACGGTTTCAGGGTGCTCAACAGAGGCAGCAAGACCACCGCTGGCCTCCAGGAGGCTGTGCTGTGTGCTGTGGCGTGTCTTGGGGCTGTTTTGGGAGCCCCCTCCCCCCAACACCTGATGGGGAAGTCAGTCCAGTTGAGTAAGCTTCATATACCAGCAGTGGGCAAGGTCCTGCCCCCCGGAAGTGTCTCCTATGGCGGGACACGGGAACTGGCTGCTAGAGTGCCCAGCGAGCACACAGCTGGGGAGATGGTAGCCGGCCTGCAGCTGGACTTCGAAGGGAGTGCAGTCTTCAACGGGGGAGGGTGGGGTGGGGTGGATGGAGCCTTGGGCGAGGTTCCTGGAGCCAAGGCCAGCTCATACCTGTGCAGCTCATCCCTGCTCCGGTCTCTGAGGCCAGCGGGGCTCCTGAAGCCTGAGCCACAAGCCCATTCCCTGCTCGCCTGGGGTTTGCAGGCTGAGGTCCCATGCAGTACTTTCCAGCCAGCCCTGCCTTTGAGGGTCCCTCGTTATTCCAAACCTCCCCTGTTGGCCAGTTTTGTTGGCATAGATGAGACTCATGAGATATTTGACATATGGTATTGGATGAGATATTTGAGAGCCAAAAAGATTTTTTTCTAAAGAAAAACTTTACACCATTTTAATTTTTAAAAATTCTTTTTGATTATGTTCCGTGCACTGTTTTCCATCAGTTTCTGGCCCACTTAAGAACTACCTGAATGGTGCAGACATGTGCATAACGGTTTTTCACGATTGGCAGGATGTTTTCCTGTCTCCCAATAGTGATTGCTTCTGGAGAGGGAGGGGTGACAGACCAGGGGAGTGGACCTGTACTATTTGGATTTTTCTTAAAAGCAGGAGAACGGTGTTTTCACGACAGCTTGCATGTCAGAACATTGAGGTTCATTCTGGAGGGTGTGGTTGCTGGAGGTCATTTTACTTGTACTTTGCTGTTCTTTTTAGTTTCAGGTTTTTTTTTTTTTCATCTCTGGGGTTAACGAGTCTCTATTCAGTCACTTGGGAATGCCTTTGTGAGACGCTAAAATGGAACCCAGGGGAGTCCCAGGGAAGACCCGCTCCCATCTCCCCACGTCTGTGTCACTGGCCCCAGCTGGGCCTCTGTTAGCGTGTTTGAGTGAGCAGAGGAGGGCGGCAGATACGGCCCTCCCTGCCAGGGACGCTGGGGCCCCACAGGGTCTGGCACCTCACTGTCCCGATTTGGTTGAACTCTGTGGCTGTCCCTGTGGCTGGCAGTGGCTACTCTGTCTTAGCTTGTTTCACGTCCCTTCCTGCGCCCCTCTGCTGCCCTCCTTCCGTGGTGTGGTCAACTTTCTCCTGCTCTGCTTCTATGCCCCGTGATGCTTCGAATTCCATGGGATTCGGCACTCCGAGGGGGAGCTGGCCTTCTGAAAAGCTACAGTCCTGCGAGGCCCGCTGAGCCCTGAGAAGAGGCACAGAGGGGCTGCGAGCTTACTGCTGCTGGCGGCTGGGCCTTTGAGTGTGCAGGAAGCTGATGATGCACTTTCCCTTTCTTTTTAGTGTGCAAGGAGCCCCCTTACAAAGTGGAGGAGTCGGGTTACGCTGGCTTCATCATGCCCATCGAGGTGTACTTCAAAAACAAGGTAGGATCCCGGAGTAGCAGCGAGAAGGACTTTCACAGAAGAGGGGGTGGAGCCGGGGCTGCGTGCGGGAGGGAGTGTTGGAGTCACTCGGAGTGGATATCCGAGTTAGAGTGCCGGCGCACGAAGTGGGGCGTCCGTCTCATGTGGGAGGCGGGGGCTGGGGAACCGGCCTGCTGGGACGGCGGGTGGGAGTGCACGTGGATGTGGCCTTCTCGGGGAGCAGCTGGGCCACATCCGTGTTCAGTTGCCCTGCAGGTGTGTGTGGGCCCTGAGTCAGCAGTGACGTGCCACGACAGGGCCAGATTCTGTGGATGGTCTTAGGGGGTTAGTCACTGGCCATGAGCAGTGGCCAAGATGCAGAAGTTATATAAAATGTCCGACGGTAGGCAAGTGGTTCGATGTGTTTATGGTGCATCTATACAGAATCTTCGATGACCTGCAGGGCGGGTGGGGGGGGCTTAATATTGTTGAGTAGAAAAAGCACGTTTATGTATATTATTCATAGAGAAAAGGAGTTAGGTTTAGCAGACATGTGAAAAGGGTAATCTGAGGGGTAGGGTTATAAGGGGTTTTTGTTTTATTTTCTTCCATGTGTACTTTTAAACACAGTGAATATCTATATTTACGTATGTTGTTTTATTCCGTCCCGGCCACTGTAACTAAATACCACAGACTGGGTGGCTTATAAACAACAGAGATTTATTGCTTATGGTTCTGGAAGCTGGAAGTAGTCTGTGATCAGGGTGACCACTGGGTTGAGGAGGGCCCTCTCCCAGGTCACAGACTTCTTGTGTCCTCATGCGGAGGAAGAGGCAGGATGTGTGGGGTGTCTTTCATAAGCACACACATCCCATTCATGAGGGCTCAGGACCCAATCACCTTCTGAGCTCCCACCTCCTCCTTCCAGCACCTCCGGGGGTTAGGACTCCACATAGGAGTTTGGGGGGGACACATTCAGACCACAGCGTGTTTTTTGTTTTTTTTTTAAGAGCCCAGTCATTAAGATAGAGAGCCTTCCCGGCAGCCTCCCTCTGCTTCTCACAGGCGCCACCAAGAGGCCATGGTGAGCTTTCCTGGCTCAGATGTGTGCTTTTCCGCAAGCACAGCTAGACTGGTTGCCGGCAGCTCTGCCTTCTTCAGGAAGGAGCTCTCTGTGGGAGGCCAGCGGATGCCACCGCTTGCCTAATGAGTCCCTTGTTTAGACCTGGCTTTTCCACACACCACCAGGCATCAAGGGCCTCGGGGAATGGTGCTCAGGTGTGCTGACCCACTGGGAGCCGAGTGCCACTTCAGCGGGTGTGACTCAGTGGGATTTGGCTGTGGGACCTCTTGGGCGCAGATCACAGAAGCCTGGGTCCTCCTGAGGCTTTCGGGGGATCAAGACCCGAGAGGCCCGGGGAGTGGCCACTCTTGAGAGAAGAGGCCAGCCTGTGTGCACGGGCAAAGGCTCCATGTCTCTTCAGCAAGGGCTGAGGGGGGAGATGCAGGGGAGAGACTGCCCTGCTGGGGCTGGGCCCTGCAGCAGGCGGTGGGGCAGTGTTCCAAAGTCCCGCCTAGGGAGGCCTCTCACTGCTCCAGGAGTGTGGAGGAGGGGGCGGGGACTGTGGAGGTGGGACGGATGCCAGGGTGAGTCTCTGGGCAGGTGTTGCTGGCCTCTCAGTCCCTGGGGGCAGCAGCCTGCTGATGGCTGGGGAGACTGAGTCCGTCTGCAGAAAGTTCTTGGTCTTCATGTGCACTGGTGTTCCGAGGGGCGGGTGGTGTAGGAGTCCTGCGGCTGGTGACAGCTCATCTCTGGGTTAAGTAGATTCATTCCTTTGAGGTTCAGAAGCTGTTTCGGGTCCCCCAGGCCACCAAGGCTTTAGTGTTTCCTGAGACCTGTCTGCTCTCTCGTCCCTGACGCGCAGACCTTCCTGTCCTTGGTGGGAGCTATGTCTGCAGCCACATGGGCAGTGGTGGTGCCCACTCAGCTTCCCAGTGCTCCCCAAGGGCCTGCCAGGAGGTGAGGGCTCAGCCCAGGGGAGGAAGCCCCACACAGAGGCTGTGCATTGCTGCGTCAGTGGCCCTGGCTCTTGGAGCCCTTTCTCCTGGCCCAGGGACCTTTGCTGCTCTCCAGGTTTTCTCTCGAAACGTTGGCAAGAGGCAGGAGCACTTGGTGCTTGCGCCTTAGTTGGCACCTTTCCTATGGTGATTTCTGCAGCCTCTGTTAGTGGTTGTAGCTGCCCCGGGCCTCTCCCGCTGGGTGGGGGTGCTGCTCGGTTTCATGTACCCCCCAGAGAAGGCACGGTGCTCTGGCAGCTGGGAGGGGTCTCGGGGACCGTCCAGACCCTGCTCCAGCTTCTTGGCTGTGAGCCGAATGGAGCCTTCCGTGGGGCTCACCCTCTGGAGGACGGGTTGTGCTCAGTGTTGAGCAGGGAGGCAGCAGCTCCGGCCTTCACTGCCTCACCCCTCGTCTGGCCTGCAGAGCCCGCTGCTGGAAGCCCCGCCCAGGCTCGTGGGCCGCTTTCTGTCCTCACTGGGAGCTGCGGGAGCCCATGGGCGCCCGCAAGGACTGCTCGATTGGGGTTGCCAGTTGCTACGGGACACAAGCATTTTTTTTCTTTTTTTCAGCTTCATTGAGGTGTGGCTGACAAAAGTATAAGACGTTTAAATTGTGCCACGTGATGGTTTGGCAGATGCTCACACTTGTGAGAGGATTTTCCCCGTCAGGTTAACTAGCACATCCATTCACCTTACACGCCCTGTTTTTTTTCTTGGAGAACATTTAAGTTCTACTCTCTTAGCAAATTTCAATTAATGATAGTGTTATCAGCTGTAGTCCCCATGTTACACATCAGATCTTCAGATCTTCTTCATCTTGCAACTGAACACCTTTCCCCACTTCTGCCACCCCCAGTCCCTGATAGCTACTTTCCACTCTGTTTCTATGATTTTCTTATTTTTTTAGGTTCCACGTATAAGTGATACTGTGCAGTATTTGTCTTTCTCTGTCTGGCTTATTTCACTTAGCATAATCTCTCTAGGTTCATCTATGAAGGATTTTCTTCTTCAAAATCCCAAGCCCTTTGAGATTTCTCAAGCCCCAAATCCCAGGCCCAAACAATATTCCGCTGTAGTGTGTAGGCATACACACACACACTGGCCACATTCTCTTTATCCATTTATCCATCGATGGACACTTAGGTTTACCACAGAAGCATTTTTTTTTCTGGTTTTAAAGCTGGAGCGAGGCCCCCAGGGCTCCAAGTCCCTCGAGACCACTGGGGACTCTGAGGCCCAGAGAAGGTGTCTCCTGCTCCAGCTTGCACAGCGGGTTGGCACAGAGCCGAGACGGCCCAGTGTTGTCTCCTGTCTGGCACGTCCACTATTTGGGATTGTGTGAAGTGACGTTTACCTCAGAAAGGCGGCAGATCATTTCAGTGATTAAGAACTCTTGTCCCAGAGAAGAGCCGCTCCTCTCCCTTTTTACGTGTCGGTCTGCGTAAGAACTGCATGCTGGAGTGTCCCTCCAGGCTGAGTTGTTACCCTGTGTTTACGGCATCTCAGTCAGACCACGTATCTGAGGGCGGCCAGGGGAACCCTTGCGGGGGAGAATCAAGCGCCTGGCCTTTGCAGTCCCCTGGCTTGGCAGGTGGCTATGTGGGGCCGGCTGCGCGTTGGGGGATGTTGGGGCAGGGCGTGGTTGGTGCTGTTAGTTCAGCGTCCCCCTTCTCAGCGTTGTGCAGTGGGGGAGATCTAGGCCAGCCACATGCAGACGCGCCAGGTGTTACAGAACCCAGATGGAGCAGGTACAACCTGCCCGCCCCCATAGGAGCCCCAGGAAAGGTCCCCACGTGGGTCACTGCATCTGCCCGCCGCATCTTGTAATGCTCCCCTGAGCCTTGCATCTGAACTTCCTACGCTGAGTTCCCAAGGTTCCACCCCTCTGTCCTGCATCTGGTGGGGAACAAAGGGAACTCTGGTGACCCTTTAGCTGTAGGATGTGTCCCTCCTGGGCACAGCACCCTCACCTATCCTGGGGCATCGAGGAAGCAAAGACGACCCCTCTGAGGGTGTCCTGAATCCCCGTGTGTTCTTTCAGGATCCTTGGGTTTTCTTATTGGGAGTGAGCAGGTGTGTGTGTGTGTGTGTGTGTGTGTGTGTGTGTGTGTGTGTCTGTCTCTCTGTCTCAAAAGGGCAGGCAGGGCAGGACCCTGGGCTCTTCGAGCCTCTAGTCCCAGTTCCTCACCAGGCCCCAGCATTCCGCCACTTCCTCAGGTGCCCCTTTAGAGGGCGCACGTGTGCAGCTCACTGCCCCTGTGCGTCCAGCAATCCAGGGTGGGTGGCTTCTGGTTCAAGTGAAAGAGTTCTTGTTCGGGTCTGGTTTCTTGAAGTAGAATTTACTTATACTGTGATTCTTTCATTTTAGGTGTCGTAGGTTTTTAAAATTTCGGCTCGTGTTTTCATTTGAAATCTGTTGGTGCGCGGCTGTTTTTTCTGTTGAAGAAAAGGAAGGTCCTATTCCTAGGCATAGACTTGTCTGACCAATTGGCGCAGAGGCTTGTGGGCCTGGGGCAGGAGTGCCGCCGTGAGCCTGTTCTCAGAACTGCAGCCTGTTCTTGCTCAGGACGAATGCTGGCCTCCTCTGTTCCTGGAGGTAGTTTTGCCCCCAGAGCTCTAGAGGGCGGCCCTGAACTGGGAAAAGCCGGGAAGCGAGGCCTGCAGTGGGAGGCGCCTGGGATACAAGTCCCGTCACAGGTCCTGTGGGGTGTGTGCCCTGGGCCAGGTGCTCTGCTAAGGGGTACCTACTGAGTCTCCAGATGAGGCCTAGAGGAAGGTGATCTCCCCAGTCTGTGGATGAAGGAGCTCCTCGTTACCCAGTGACTTGGTGAAGGCCACGCAGTCATGGGCAAAGCTGGGATTTGAGCCAGCAGAGCCTGTGATTGTATGTTTACACCTGTTGCCTCAAGACCCAAGACAGGCATGACCCAGGGCATCCGCTGCTCACAAATCCTGGTGTTTGCTTACATCTGGGTGACGGAGACAGTGTTTCAGGCATTGTGTTCTGCAGCTGTCTGAATGTGGGTCCCTGCTTTCGAAGGTTTGGAAAGATGAGACAGTTCACTGCAAAAGGAGCTTCCGTGGGCTTGGAGTACTGTTGGAAGCAGGGTCGTTGTGAGCGGATCTGCTGGCGACGTAGGCAGGGGTTGCATTTGGTTACGGTGCCGCTGTAGGTGAGGTAAGTTGACCTTTGAGATAGGAAGCCAAGGGGGAAGTGAGTGGACCGCCTCCTTCCCTGGGCCTCAGTTTCTCTATCCGCATGATGGGGCTCCTAGTTGTGCCTGCCTTTCAGGGCTGGTAGGAAGACTCAGAGAGATGAAAGGCAAAGCGCTTGGCCCGGTGCCCAGGACTGGCTGAGCATTAGGTGAGAGTGTGTTGTCACTGTTGCCGGTGAGATGGCGCCTGGTGGTTAATCTGCAAAAGAAAGGTGAGTGGAGAAGGCAGCCTCCAGGGGCCCCAGAGGAGGTCAGCGTGCCAGAGATGAAGAAAGATGACCTTTGGCTTTTCTGGGGGGTGGGGAGGGTCTATGCCCACAGCAAAAACAGGTGCTTTCTCAAGCACAGGACATTTTCTTGTGTCAGCCTGAGGGGGTTTTTACCCACCCTTGATCCTGAATACCGCGGTGTCTGTGAACTGAAGGAACTCTGCTTCCGTGTTGTGTGGCGGTAGTACTTACGTGAGGCCACGTTGTTTGACAGATAGAGCACTCCTTTCCCCAGAGCACTCCTTTCCCCCAAGGGAGACAGAATGGGAGTGGGTGGGGGAGCTTCGTCCTACTGCAAAGGTAATACATACTCATTATTGAGTGTTTTTACTAAGACCACTTCCTACCCTAAACGAGGGGTGTCCTTTCCAAGAACACTTCTCCAGCTCTGACTCTGCAGACACTGGTTGGGTGTCCTGCAGCTGCATTCGATTCTGACACCATCTGCTCGGAACTAGTACAGGCCCCACAGGTGAAGGACTCAGCCCCAGAGGACTGCCCCGACTTCCAGTGCCAGTTGCCAGCCCAGGCTTCTAACGGACGGGTGCCCACGACCCCCTCCTCAGGTGACATAATTTGCTAGAACAGCTCAGAAAACTCTGATAAACATTTTACTTACTGTTGCCAGTTTATTCTGAGGGATACAATTCAGGAACAGCCAGGCAGAAGAGGCGTACGGGGTGGGGGTCTAGAGCTTCCAGGCCTTCCCGGGCCCACCACCCTCCTAGCACCTCGTGTGTTCACCAGCCTGGTGTTCTCCAGACCCCGTTGTTAGGGGTTTTCATGGAGGTTTCACACGTAGGCGCGATTGATTACAATCATTGGCCATTGGTGAGTGGCTCAGCCTTCAGCCCCTCACCCGTCTGGAGGTTGGGACCTGGGGCTGGAAGATCCAAGCTTCTCGTCAAGGCTTGGTCTTTCTGGCAACCAGCCGCATCCAGCCAGCCCTGTCTAGGGTCCCACCAAGGGTTGTCTTATGAGAACCAAAGACACCCTGTCACTCAGGCCATTCCCAGGGTTTTGGAGATCTGTGCCAGGAACCAGGAACAAAGCCCAAATGTCTTTCTCTAGTACCACAGTTGTCAAAAAAATCTTTTTCAAGTCAGGTGAAATTCACATGCAGTTAACCGTTTTAAAGTCAGAACTTTTCATCTCCCTGTTGTCCTCAGCCCCAGCTTTGGTACCTCTAATCTGCTTTCTCTTCTGTGGGTTTGCCTATTCTGGACATTTCATGTGAAAGGAGTGGTACAATACGTGTCCTTCTGTGTCAGGCTTCTGTCGCTCTGTCATGTTTGCAAGGTTCCTCTGTGTTTGCAGCGGTGTCGGTGCTCCATGTCTTTTTATGAGCGAGTAACATTCCTCTTATCCTCAGGAGTTAGGTTCTGTAATGTCCCCGCCAACACTGAATTAATAAAGACTGAGCCACTGTCACCGGGGGAGGGGAGCACAGGCTTGGGTTCCTGGAAGCCTCTGGTCACATGTTCTTCAACCGATGGCTCCCTAGCCTTGCGCTCTGAGTGTTTGCGTTTACAGACACCTTATTTAACATACACTGTGGCTTCATTAGCCCTGAGTTCACAGCCAGCTGCCCGAACCCGTCTTGTCTGACACATGTATTTTCTTTGTAAGGCGCCTCACAGCCAGCCTGGGTTTAGGCCCTAGACAGCGTCATGCTTGGGGCCCTTTCAGACCGTAAAATCACCAGCGAAAAGCACAAAAATGTGACAGCCATGGCACAGGATACACCACGAGAAGGACTCTTGCTCTCACCCTGAGAGCTGTGACGGGAACGCGGAGTTGCACCTTGTCCTGAGTCCGTTGGGAACAAGCACTGGGAGGCTCAGAGTTGTCACCCCCTCCGTGCATGTCTGGGAATGACTGCGAAAGCCACAAGTGTTGATTTTCAGTTTATAAATACATTTTAGTGAGTAGCCAAATTCACAGATAGGGAATGCATGAACGGTGAAGAGCTCCTAGGCTCTAATTTATTTGTTCATCTGTTCAGTCTGACATTTGGGCCGTTTCCACTTACTCACTGTGTGAAGTGTGCTGCTGTGGACATCCTTGTACGTGTTCATGTGGGAACTCCGGTTTCGATTTCTTTTGGGTGTGTACCGAGGAGTGGAATTGCTGGGTCCTGTGGTAATTCTGGCTTTAACCTTTATGAGGAGCTGCCAAACAGTGGTTCCACCGGCTGCACCTTTATATTCCCACCAGCAGTGTGTGAAAACTCCTCAATGCTTGTTATTTTCCATTAAAATTTTTTTTTATTATAGCCTTTCTAGCGGATATGTAATGGTATCTCATTGAGGTTTTGATTTGCATTTCCGATGATATTAAACATCTCACGTGCTTATTGGCCATTTGTATATCCTGTTTGGAGAAGCAGCTATATGCATCCTTTGTCCGTTTTTTAATTCAATTGTCTTTTTGTTGTTGAGTTATGAGAGTTCTCCATATATTCCGCATCGTAAACGCTTACCAGATGTGTGACTTGACAAATATTTTCTTCCGCCCCATAGGGTGTTTATCATATTCTGATAATGTCCTTTTATGTGTTAAAGTTTTTGATTTTTAAATGAAGTTCAATTTATCTGTTTTTGTTTGTTGCTCACACTTAGCATATAAACTCTAAGATTCCATTGCCAAATCCGAAGTCGTGAAGGTTTATCGCTATGTTTAACTTTCATAGTTTTACATCTTCTGTTTAGATAGTTGATGCATTTTGAGTTAATTTCTATATATGCCATGAGGGTGGGGTCCAGGTCATTCTTTGTATGTAATTATTCGTTTGTCCCAGCACCATTTGTTTAAGAGACTAATCTTTCCCTGCTGAGTTGCTTTAGCGCCCTTGTTGAAAATCAGATGGCCATAGATGTTTGGGTGTATTTCTGGACTCTCAATTCTATTCCATTGGTTACTAGTTTTCATTGTTGTAAATTTTTTTTTAAAGATTTATTTATTGGGGGAGGGAGAGAGAGCGAGAGAGCGGAAGCGCACACAAGCAGAGGGGAGGGGCAGAGGGGGAAGGAAAAGCTGACTCACTGCTGAACAGGGAGCCCAATGTGGGACTCGATCCCATGACCCACATCATGACCTGAGCCAAAGGCAGATGCTTAACCAACTGAGCCACCCAGGTGCCCCCCCCATTATGTAATTTTATAGGAGGTTTTGAAATTAGGAGATGACAGCCCTCTGATTTTGTGGGAGTTTTGTTTATTTTTTAATGTGGTTTTGGTTATTTGGGGCCTCTACGATTCCATATGAGTTTGATGTTTGGCTTTCCCTTTTTGCAAAAAAGACCACTGGAAATTTGATAGGGATTGCATTGAATCTATAAATCACTTGGGAGACATTACTCTCTTACCAATATTGTCTTCCAGTCCACGAACATGGGATGTCTTTCCATGTAATTAGGTTTTCTTTAATCAATTTCCTTCAGCAGTCTTTTGTACTTTTCAGTATACAAGTCTTTTATCTTCTTGTTTAAATTTATTCTTAGGTATTTTATTCTTTTGCACGCCATTATTAGTGGAATTATTTTCCTAATTTTCTTTTCGGAGTGTTCATCAATGGTGTGTAGAAACACAACTGATTTTTGTGTGCTGATCTTACACCCTGCAACTTTACTGAATCTGTTTATTTTTGGGGGGGGCTTCTTTGAGATTTTGTACACGTAAGCTACCATCAACAAGCGGAGATAATTTTACTTCTTCCTTTCCGGTTTGGATGCCCACCTCCCTCCTCCCTTTTTTCCCTTCCTCTTGCCTCATTGCTCTGCCTGGGACTTCCATTACGGTGTTGAATAGTAATGGTGAAAGTGGTCCATCTTTATCTTGTTCTTGATCTTAAGTTTTAAAGCTATGGCTGAGTTTTCAGTGTTTTGCCTTGGAGTATGGTGTTCGTGGTGGGTTGTTCATAAATGCCCTTTCCAGGTTAAAGAAGCCCCCTTCTATTCCTAGCTCTCTGAGTGTTTTCATCATGAAAGGGCCTTACATTTTTTCAAACACTTTTTCTGCCTCCGTTGAGATAATCATGTAGGTTTTTTTCCTTTGTTTTGTTAATGTGTTGTATTACGTTTTGATTGGTTTTCTTACATTGAACCACCCTTGCAATCCTGGGATAGATAGCAGTTACTGTATAATCTTTTTTCATTTAAATTCAATTAGCCAACTGATAGTACATCATTAGTTTCAGGTGTATAATCTTTTAAGAGTGATATTGGATGCTAGTATTTCTTTGAGGATTTTTTTTTTTAAGATTTTATTTATTTATTTGACAGAGAGAGAGACAGCCAGCGAGAGAGGGAACACAAGCAGGGGGAGTAGGAGAGGAAGAAGCAGGCTCCCAGCGGAGGAGCCTGATGTGGGGCTCGATCCCGGAACGCCGGGATCACGCCCTGAGCTGAAGGCAGACACTTAACGACTGTGCTACCCAGGCGCCCCTCTTTGAGGATTTTTTTATTCACAGGGAATATTGGTCTGTTGTTTTCTTGTGGTATCTTTGCCTTTGATATTGATGTAATGCTGGCTTCACAGAATATGTTAGGAAGTATTCCCTCCTCTTCTGTTTTCGGAAGAGTTTGAGTAGAACTGGTGTTAATTCTTTGAATGTTTGGTAGAGTTTACCAGTGAAACCATCTGGTTCTGGACCTTTCCCTAATGACTAAAGGCGTTGAGCATGTTTTCATATGCTTATTTGTCATTCTCTCTGAGGTGTCTGTTCGAAGTGTCTGCCATTTTCTACAAGTTGAGTTGTCTGTTTTCTTACTGAATTTGTGAGATTTCTTTATATTTCTGGATATCAGTCCTTTATGATACTCATTTGATGGCTTGTCTCCTTAGTCTCTCAGCAGTGTCTTGCAAAGAACAGAAGTTCTTGATTTTGATGAAGTCCATTTTATTGAGTTTGCCTTTTCTGGTTTGTGGTGTGTGGGTGTTTGTGTGTGTCTGTGACATAGTATTTGCCATTTTAGCCACTTTTAAATGTACCATTCATCGGCGTCAAGTACCGTACAATACTGTGCAACCATCACTACTATTTCCAGAGCTTTTTGATCATCCCAAGTAAAACCAAGCCAGTGAAATAACAACCTCTCCTCCTCCTGCCCCTGGTAGCCTCTGTTCTACTTTCGGTCTCTGTGAACGTGCCTGCTGTAGGTAGCTCAGGCAGGTGGAATCATACAGCACTGGGCCTTGGTTAGTTGGCGCTTTACTGAGCGTCGTGTTCTCAGGGCTCATCCGTTTTGTCGCGCGGGTCAGTGCCTCGTTCCTTTTTCAAGCTGAATAGTATTCTGTTGTGTGGACATACCCACCACATTTGGCTTTTCCATGTATCTATCTATAGACGCTTGGGTTGCTTCCACGTTTTAGCTACTGTGAACACTGCTGTTAGGAACGTGAGTATAGAAATATCTCTTTGAGATCCTGCTTTCACTTCTTTTGGGTCTATATCCAGAAGTGCCGTTACTGGAGCATATGGTAAATCTATTTGTAATATTTTGAGGAACCACCATGCTGTTTTCCACTGCCGCTGTACTCTGGCGAGGTCGTCGAGTGCAGTGGCCAAGAAAGAATTCTTGAGACGTTGTATGGTGCAACTTAGTAAATTTATGTAAATAGCGCAGGGACAGGACCCATGGGCAGAAAGAGCTGCGCTTCTGCTGTATGAAGCTGGTGGTTATATGCGTAGTGCTCCAGGGGGAAGGGACATGCAAGGAGTATTAGATCATAAATGTCTTCTTCAAATTTCTACTCGTAAAACTACTTTTGCAAGGTTTCTCTGGCGCTTATCACTCAGTTCCACGTTAACTATCGGTGAGATGCATAGGCAGTCATGAGACCCTTGCGGAATGTAGCAACCAGCACGTATCTGATCCTTATCAGAACTATTTAGACGTCAGCCTTCCAGGCTGAAGGTGAACATTTTTCTGCTTCTATCCCTCATCAGTATTGAAATTTTAACAACATGAAGTCTTCCAGTCCACGGACATGGATGTCTTTCCATTTATGTGCTCTTTAATTTCTTTCAGCAGTGTTTTGTGGCTTTTATTGTACAAATCTTTTACCTCCTTGGTTAATTCCTAAGTATTTTATTCTTTTTATTGCTATTGTAAGTAGATTTGTTTCCTTAATTTTGTTTTCACTTTGTTCGTTGTTAGTGTATAGAAATGCCATTGATTTTTTTGTGTTGATTTTGTATCTCATAACTTTGCTAATTTATTTATTAGTTCTAACAGTTTGTGTGTGTGTGTGTGTGTGTTTGTGTGTGTGTGTGTGGGGTGTCTTAGGGTTTTCTACATATAAGAGGTTATCATCTGCTAACAGATCATTTTACTTTTTCCTTTCCAACTTCGATGCCTTTGTGTTTTCTTTTCTTTTTCCTGCCCAGCGCTCTGGCCACGACTTGCAGCGCTATGTGAAATACAAGTGGTGAGAGGCGCCCTTGCCTTGTTGCTGACCTTAGAGGCAGAGGGCTCAGTCTTCACCACTGTGTGTGGTATTGGCTGTGGCTTTTCCATATGTGGCTTTTATGATGTTGAGGTAGTTTCCTTCTGTTTCTAGTTTGCGGATTTTTTTTTTTTTTAATCACAGAAGGGTGTTGAATTGTGTCCAGTGCTCTTTCTTTATTGAGATGATCATGTGATTTCTGTTCTTTTTTTATTTTTTATTTTTTTATTTTTATTTTTTTTTAAGATTTTATTTATTTATGTGATAGAGAGACAGCCAGTGAGAGAGAGAACACAGCAGGGGGGGTGGGAGAGAAAGAAGCAGGTTCCCAGCGGAGGGGCCCGATGTGGGACTCGATCCTAGAACGCCGGGATCATGCTCTGAGCCAAAGGCAGACGCTTAACGACTGCGCCAGCCAGGCGCCCCTCTGTTCTTTTTTTAAATATTGCTATACCTCAGATAATTTTATACTTAGGAAAAAAGTATTTAATGATAACCGATAACCTAGGCCAGGGGCTATGTAGCCCCCATGACCCTCACACAGCCCCACAAAGGGGTAGGTTCCGTTTTACAGGTGGGAAAATGAAAGATGAGGGAAGTGAGTCTGCCCAAGGTTCCACAGCTAGGGTGAGGGAGGGCCCAGAGTGATCTGCTCTCATTTTCCTCTCTGAGTTCGGCCCTCCCTTCTATTCTTTCTCCTGGCACACTGTTCTTTTGCTTTTCCAGGGTATTTAAATGGATACGTGTTTATCTGTCTGATGTCTGGCCCTCCCACTAGAACGTAAGCTCTCGAGGGCAGCGCCCCGCCAGTCTCGCTCTCTGCTGCGTACTGGCCTCCAGCACAGAGATCGCACCGGGTAAATATTTGTGGAATGAGTGACTAAATGGACGGACCAGATGGATTTTGGAGGGGCAGTTGGGGGCGTCAGGAAGGCTTGTGACACAACAGCATCCCCCACCTTTTTAAAAACTGAGATGAAATTCGTAGAACAATTAACCAGTTTCAAGTGAACAATTCAGTGGCGTTTTAGCGCATTCGCAATGTGATGCAACCACCACCTGTACCTAGTTCCAGAATACTTTCTTCAGCCCAAAAGGAAAGCCTGTCCCTGGTAAGCGGTTGTTCCTCATGTGACCTTTGGTGTCTGGCTCCGTCCAGTCGGTGGAACATGTGTGAGTTCATCCACATTGTAACATGTATCAGAGCACCGTTCTTTTGCACGGCTAACATTCTGCAGTGTGTCCCAGTTCGTCTCCCCATTCATGCGCCGATGGACATACGCGCTGCGGGCAGTTCTTGCTGTCGTAAATCATCGGCGGCTGTGAACACGTATGTGCGTGTGCTTGTTTGAACACCAGTTTTCCGTTCCTTTGGGTAGATGCCTAGTGGAGTCGCTGGGTCATATGGTATTTCTGTTTAACTTTTTTTTTTCTTTTCCTTTTTCTCTCTTTTTAAGTCATCTCTACGCCCAATGTGGGGCTCGAACTCATGACCCTGAGGTGAAGAGTCGCACGCTCTTCCAACTGAGCCAGCCAGGTGTCCCCATGTGTAACTTTCTAAGGGACCACCGAACTGTCTTCCACAGTTGCTGCACAATTTTACTTTCCCACCAGCAGTGAGTGAGGGTTCGAGTTTTCTCTGCATCCTTGCCAGCACTTCCTTCCTTTTTTTTACTTATTAGTGTTTCCAATCATAGCCGTCCTAGTGGGTGTGAAGTGGTATCTCATTGTGGTTTTGAATTGCATTTCCAAAGTGACCGATGAGGCCAGGCGTCTTTTAGTGTGCTGGTTGGCCAGTTGCAGATTTTCTTTGAAGAAACATGTATTCCAGTCTTTTGTTCATTTTTTAATTGAGCGTTCTGTCTTTTTGTTGTTGAGTTGTGAGAGTTTTGTGTACATTCTGGATAGGTCCCTATTTTTAAATGCCAACAGCAAAGCATGTTATTGGGCAGAATGAGTGGACAACATGAACGTCCCTGAGTTGGGAGCTCAGGGTCGTCTAGGGGGATCCATACAGTTGCCCTCTGATCCCATGTTGACCCAGAAGCCTTATACGAGCTGTGGTTGATTTATTCCTGTGGAAAATGAGCTAGAGCATTGGTTGTGGCCTGGGAGAGCTTGCTCGGGCTGACCCAGGACAAGGTGGCGTGTTCAGGACAGGTGAATGGATTCCTGTGTGTCCTAGGACCAATCAAGTGAGTGGAGTTTTGCTGAAATGCTCCCTTCATATCTGCATGTTGTCTTGGAAGTGGCCAGATGCATTTGAAGCCCTTCTCTCTCTCTCTCTTTTTTTTTTAAGATTTTATTTATTTGACAGAGAGAGCGATAGAGCACAAACGGGGAGCAGCAGAGGGAGAGGGAAAAGCAGACTCTCCACTGAGCAGGGAGCCCAATGAGGGGCTCAACTGCAGGACCCCAAGGCCATGACCTGAGCCAAAGGCAGACGCTTAACTGACCAAGCCACTCAGGCACCCCCAAGAAGCCCTTCTTGTTTCAGTGTGTGAATTACATTTCATACAGTGGCTGTCCAGTAGAAATATATAAGCCCCCTGTGTAATTAAATTGTTTTTAGTAGCCACATTTAAAAATGTCAAAAAAGAAGCAGGTGAAATTAATTTTAATAATGTAATTTAGTTAGCCCACTATGTTTAAAACTTTATCATCTTAACAGGTTATCAATATTTTTAAATTCCTGAGATATTTTGTACTCTTTTTTCATACTAAGTCTTGGAAATTTGGTATGTGTATTACATGTCCTGAATCATGTCAATTTGGACATGAAATTCTATCAGAAAGACTTGATCTGTATTTATTCCATGTAATTCACATGCGAAGAAAGCAGTAGCTTCACAAACTCAGGTTACTCCAGACGCACATAAAGGGCTCTCAATAACAGCTGTGTACGGACGGACTATCTCACAGTCCAAGATTTTTTTTTTGTAACTTTTAATTTTGAATTAATTTTAGAAACACAGAAGAGTTGCATATACTGTACAGTCTTCATGTTCTCCACACCCCACTTCCCTAATGTTTATGTTTCCCATGACCACGGCACACGGTATGAATTTGGATTCAGACTTCAGAGTTCCCCGTTTCCTAGTGTTCTTTCTCTGTTCTGGGATCTGCTTCAGGATCCTACCCTGTGTTCAGCACCATGTCTCTTTTGCCTCCTTCAGTCTGTGCTGGTTTCTCTGCTTTTTCTTGTCTTTTCTGACCTTGACGTTTTAAAAATACACTACCACGCATTTTGAAGAATGCCCCTCAACTTGGGTTTGTTTGGTGTTTTCTCATGATTAGCTGGGGTTGCAGATTTTGGTAAGAAGACCGCAGAGGTGAAGAGCACCGCCCCCCCATCACATCGTACTAGGGAGGACCTGATAGTGACTTGACTTATTACTGGGGACGTTAGCCTCGATCCCTTTGTTGAGGTGCTGTCTGCCAGGCTTCCCCGCAGTAGCTACTATCTGTCTCTTTCCATACTGTGCTAGTTATTAGAAGTGAGTCAAGTCCAGCCTACACTCAAGCAGAGAGAAATTAAGCTCCACATCCTGGTGGGCGTGATTCAGACCACCATGGTGACTGGTATCGATTTGGAGGAGATACTCTGACACTACGCAGTTGACCTGTTTCTTTTTCACGTTTCTTCTAGTTTTAGCGGTCCCTCAGTGGTGTTCTATGACGATCTGTTTCCTTCATTTCTTTCATTATTCATTGGAATTTTTCTGTACGAAGTATTGTCCTTTCTCCCCCATCTATGTACTTATTCATTCGTTTATTTATTTCAGTATGGATTTGTGGATATTTGGTTTTTTCTTTGGATTATGATCCAGTCCTATAATTATTATTATTTTCAAACTGTTCTCACTCTGGCCAGTGGTACTTCCCTCAGGGGCCCCCTGTACTTTTCCGTTTATGGTTTTCTGGGTCCTTCCCTCACTTCTAGGCATCACAGGGTGCTCGAGCTTGCCTTGGGTTTCCCTGCCCCAGCCCTAGAATCAGCCATGTCTACAGGGGCCCTGATCCCTGTTACTAAGGAGCGGGGCATAACAGCCAAGGTCTGGGAGTGAAGTGTGCTTTTGCTCCTGGGGCATCAGTGTGTTTGGGCCTGTCCTGTGACAGAGCTGGGGAGTATGTGCCCATGTCCAGCTGGCCCCTGAATGGCATGGCTTTGAACTGTGTAGGTCCACTTAGATGTGGGTTTTTTTTGGATAAACACCATTCAGGACCATAAATGTATTTTTTTTCCTTAATATTTTTTAAATAATATTTTCTTTTCTCTAGCTTACTTTATTGTTAAAGAATACAGTATATGATAATGTAACACTGGTCAATAGGAGGCTATTAGTTGTTAACTTTTGGGGGAAGTCAAAAGTTTATATGTAGATTTTTGACTGCTGGGGGTGGGGTGGGGGGACATCTCCAGCCCTAACCCCTGTGTTGGTCAAGGGTCACCTGTGCTCACCACCCCCACCTGTGTGATTTCTGTTTCCGTCTGTTGGCACGTAGATCTCAGTAACAATCAGCTCATACCGATGCCTCCGGCTCCAGTCAGTCTTGCACCAACAAGCCTTTTCTAACATTCCTCCGTTGCTTAGTTTAACTTTCTCTGGAGGGAGAAACCTGACCCTCATTATCCACAATATATTTGCTTATTGTTGAACTCCAGTGGACTGGGAAAGTAGTTTCCGAATTGCTGACCAGTACTCCTGGGAGAAGTAAATTTACCAGCTGGAATATGGTGTCTGTGTGTAGTTTTTTTGGTCTTGGGCCTTCTGGTGTCTGGCGAAAACACAGCTTCGTCACTAGGTCATTTATGACAGCTCTGTCCCTCCATCTTGGCGGTGTGGTTATGTCTACATGTGTAGTATGGTTAGGTTCGTTCGTCACAGTCTACATTCCAACTTGGACCCCTCCTCCGGCCCGTCTGGCTATTATTATCGTTGGGGTTTGTTTTCAGTGAGACTCACTCCGGGTTTTGACATGCGGTCATGCGTCCACCACAACAGTGCCCGCGGAACAGTTCCAGCCTCCTCCAAGCCCCCTCGCGCTGTCCCTTTGAAGTCAGTCCCCTTCCCCCCTCGTCCCTGGTAAGCGCTCATCTGTTTCCCATCCCTGTAGTTTGGCCTGTTCCAGATTGTCGTGGAAATGGAAGCACACAGCATGCAGCCCTTTGTCTATGCAGAATGCGCTGAAGACTCACCCGCCGCTGCCTGAACGTGTAGCTCATTGCTTTCTATTGTGTGGCCGCGCTGCGGTTCGCTGGCCTGTTTGGGGCGTGAAGGACATCGCAGTTGTTTCTGGTTCTGAGTGATTATGAATAAAGTTGCCCTAAACATCCCCAAAGCCGTTTTTGTGTGAACCTAAGTTTTCAGTTCACGGGGGTAACGATACCAGTTGGTGTGGGGTCGCTGGTCGCTGGAGCAGGTGTGTTCGGCTTTATAAGACGTTCCAGACCCTGGCTGTTCTCGGTGCTCTGCATCCTGGCCTGCGCTCAGCACGGTCGCTTGTCTCCATGTGCTTTTCTCAGGGGGTTGTGTGTTGTAGCTCTCTTTTTTAAAAAATAGCTTTATGGAGATACAATTCAATACCATATAATTCATCCATTGAAAGTGTACGTTCCATTGGTTTTCAGGGTATTCACAGTTGTGCAACCATCACCACCAGTTCCAGAACATTCCCTCACCCACAAAAAAACTGTCACTCCTCCATTAGCAGTCAACTCCTCATCCTCCCTCCCTCGAGTCACTCGCAACCACCAATCTACTTTTTAGCTGTAGATTTGCCTATTCTGAACCTTTCATATAAATGGAGTCGTGCAGTATGTGGCCCCTTCTGACTGGCATCTTTTATTCAGTGACATGTTTTCAGAGTTCGTCCACGTTGTAGCACGCATCAGTGCTCCATTCCTGTTCATGGCCGGATAGATTCCATCGTACGCATGGACCACATTTTGTTTTTCTGTTTGTCAATTGATGTGTTGTTTCCACTATTAGCAATTTTGTGTACAAGTTTTTTTTTTTTTTTTAAGATTTTATTTATTTACTCGACAGGATAGAGACAGCCAGCTAGAGAGGGAACACAAGCAGGGGGAGTGGGAGAGGAAGAAGCAGGCTCCCAGTGGAGGAGTCCGATGTGGGGCTCGATCCCATAACGCCAGGATCACGCCCTGAGCCGAAGGCAGACGCTTAACCGCTGTGCCACCCAGGCGCCCCTTGTGTACAAGTTTTAGTGTGCATAGATGTTTTCACTTCTTTGGGGCACATCCATAGGAGTGGAATTGCTGGATCATGTGGTAATTCTAAGTTTCAGTTTTTGAGGAACTGCCATACCTTTTTCTGTAGCAGCTGCACCATTTTACATTCCCACTAGCAGTGTGCGGGTTCCAGCCTCCTCGCCCGCACATCCTTGCCAGCACTTCCTGTCCCTTTGATGCTAGCCGTCCTAGTGGATGTGAACTAGTATCCCTAAACCTAAACCTAAATTCCTAAACCTAAATCGTTAGGTTTTGATTTGCGTTAACCTGCTGGCCGATGACACTCAGCATCTTTTCGTGTGTTTGTTTGCAATTCATATATTTCCTTTGGTGAAATGTTAACAACTTTAGAGGTTGTTTTTTGTTGTTGTTAGTTGGGTTGTTTTCTTATTGTTGGGTTTTAAGGGTTCTTAATAAACTTTGGATACAAGTATTTTATCTTGTATTTTATCTTTTTGTAGGACTCATTCAGAAAGAGCTGGGGGATGTGTAGGGAAAGGCTTCCCTTAGGAAGCCAGGTTTGCTGAGACTTGGGGATGGGTGGGAGTTGGCAGGGTGGAGAGGACCAGGAGACACCCTTCCAGGTGAAAGTGTTGCAGGATTTTTTTCCTTTGTCGGTGCCCACGGTTGTCACACCACTTGGAAAAATGAAGAGGTAGACCAGACAGAGTGGTGGGCAGCAAAGCAAGGTTTATTGAGCGAGAGCAAAGTGATGGTACAAAGCTCCCAAGGAGGGAGGGGACCCGAAGGGGTTGCCACTGGAGTTTCTCAGTCTAGGGGTTTTTGTGGGCTTGTTGGTGGGCTTTTTAATCTGATTAACCCTCCCTGTGCCTTTCATCCTATCAGATTTTTGTCACCTATCTATCATATGGGGAAGGGGGAGGGCTCTTTCCAGGATGGTGTAAAATCCTCCTAAAGGTGGTTCCCTTGGGGCGGGGCGCTTGTCCCTGCCTGCCTGCCTTCCAACTATCCTTCATCAAAAGCAGCAGCACTATGGATGTGGAGAGTCGGGGCACTGGGGTTCCGAAGGGAGGCTGCGTGGTTGGAAGGGCAACTCAACCGAGGCACATTGGGAAGCCACTGGAGTGTGCCACTTGCTTCGTAAAAAGCCCTCTCGGGCCTGTGTGTGGGGAGTAGGGGTGCTGTTAGACCCTGAGTGAAGGGTCGATCCCTCTCATGCCTCTGGGTTCATCTGCCTCTGGTCAAGGCTCCAGAATGCCCAGCAAAGCGCCCATCTCATGCCCATCTCAGATTGTGTTGTGGTGGCACGGTCACATTACAGAGCAGATCTGCTTCCGTGTTTCCCGGAAGTAATCCAGTGGCTGCCAAACAGGAAGTACTTGTCTGTGTCCCAGATGGGGGGTGGGGCTGGGGAGCTGGAGCTTTAAAGTGTCCACATGGGAGGGAGGCTCCAGGGCTTGGTCTTGGGTATGGTGTGCAGGTGTGGGGGACGGGCCTGGGGGGCCGCTGCCCCTCCCTGAGCTGTGACCCCTGAGGACATGACCTGTGCCCTTCCTTCACACCCCTCCCTGGGCTAGGGCCAGCTCTTGCGGGTTCCTTCAGTTTTGCCAGTTGGTGACCCCATGATTTACCTGCTCGTGTTCAGGGCACATGGACCTTGGCATGGAGTTGCTGCTTTGGTTTGGTTTTGAGTCATTAGCTGAGGCCGGCGTCTGGACTCGGTAGTTGTTCTAGATCTAAGGCATTGTTTGATGTGACTTCATTTTCCTTGGGAATCCTCTTAGATCTGTTTTTTTTTTTTTTCAACGTCAAGCTGGTTCCTCTTAGTCCTGAGTTTCTGGCTTGGAGCGATTGGCAAAACCGAGAGGAGAGAAGGGAATCAGTTGTGAAATGGGAATGAGAGGTTTTCTACGCCCAAAGCGACTGCTCTTTCATTTCTGCTGCCATTCCGGCTTGGGGCCAGCGCCCTCGCCTGCGCCCTGTGAGTGTTTGTTAGGGAGTGAATGCTGGCCTGGGCTCATGTTGGTGTTGACCTTGCAGCTCGACTGTTTCGTGGTGAGATGTACCGTCGTTGTAATAACACACTCTGGGAGGAGGAAAAACCTATCAGGTGTGCACGCTGACTTTAAGAGAGAGCCCAGTTTTCAGAAGTGGCCAAGTGTAAACAAGTTCATTTTGGTTATTTGCTGCTAATATTAGACATCCTCCCTGCCCTCCACCCCCACCCCCTATAACTGCCCTATTATTGGACAGTGCGCCCCAGCCGTCACTAACTCTCCGTGGCTTTACTCAAATGCTATTATCTGAGGTCACAGGAAGGGCATTTTGGTACATTTTATTAGGAAGTTTGCATGAATTTATTTGGAAGGGTTTTTTGGTTTTGTTTTAAAGTAAGTTAAAACAGTGCTTGCCAGCTTCCGAGCCATAGGCCCTCAGAGGCATCTTCTTGGACACATCCTGGCTGACCTGTGTTCTGGGGAAATACCCACGTAGACAGTGTGGTAGGATCAATCACAAGCTGGCGGTGGTCCCGGGGCCACTGAATCCTGCGCTCTTCTGCCCCCCGCCCCCCCAGTGGAAAGGGCCCTGGCCTCCAAAGAACCTCTCCCTTGGGCCGGGCGGGGCTTTTTCCACCTGCCCTCAGTTTGTTTACTTACTTTTTTATGATTTCATATTTTTTTTAAATTAACATATAATGTATTATTTGTTTCACTGCCCTCAGTTTAAATTGAGACTTGGTGGGTGAGAGCTGGTCTTGAGTGATTGGGTGGGGAACTCACATTCTCCCCTCCCAGCTTGCCCCCTTCTAGGGGCACTACCATCTCGGCCCTTTGCCCATACGTGGGTCAGCTTTTGGAGGGCTCTGTAGAGCTCAGGAGGCAGGCAGCCCTCTGCAGAGCCGGCTGCTGGCGGGTCCTCTGCACGGGGACAGTTGGCTGGTGGATGTAGCCCGGGGCCCAGGCTCACTGGGGTGGTGCCGGAGAGCCAGAACAGAAGAGACATTGTGCCCGAGACCCAGGGAAGGGTCAGGGGGCTGCCGAGTTGTGACAGGCCGCATGAATGCCAGCTTGCTGTGTGGCTCGGATTGTCTTTCCCTGTAGTGGCCTTCTGTTCCTCCATGTGGGACCCCAGAAGCACCTCTCTTTCCTAGAGGAAAATGTCTGGAGCAGCGCAGAGAAGCACCTTGAAAGAGCAAATGTGCGTGAGAAGAGGCTCAGCCTGACCCCAGGACGCCAGGAGGGACAGTCTGCCCTCCCTGCTCTGGGCTTCTTAAGAAGGGGTGGAAGAATCGGCCTGGAGTCAGCTTCCCTGAGAATCTTTCCTGACTGATGGGTGCGCTTCCTGTGAAGATGGGAATCACGTAACTGAGTCATTTGCACTGTCACCCCCAAAGTGAGGGAGGGGTGCAGATGAGTAGGGTTGGACAGGCCGTAACATTAGCCCACCTCTGTGCTCACTCGGGGTGAGCTCTGGGCTCCTATAGCCTCAGTTCTGACTTGGAGAGAGGTTGTCCTGTGTTCATGGCAGAGCAGTTGTGGGGAGGACAGGAGGGCCCAGACTGATGCCACCTTACTGGCCAGAGCCACAGGCTCTTCTCCCTCCTTCCCTTGTACATCCAGGACCCTGTGGTTTGATTTCCTCCTCTCATTGAGGCTCAGAGAGGTGGAGTGGCTTGTCCAGGGTCACACAGTGAGTTGGCGGCAAAGCTGCTTTGGCGTGCAGAAGGTCTTGGACCCCAAAGCCCACAGTTTTCAGCCCACATTGCACTGTTTTCCTTAAGCCTTTTACAGTCATTTTTCTGCATCTAACTACAGAGGTGATGTATGTGGGCTGCAGGGAATCGGAGTCCTCTCTCCAGTCTGTCTCCTTGAAGTAACCACTATAAGCAATTAGTGAAGTCCTTCTAGAAACAGTTTTTTCTGTGGGGGTGCATGTGAGAGAGAGAGACAGGGAGGGAGGGAGGAGGGAGATGCATTTTTAAGCAAATACCTGTGGACCTCCGACATCAGTACCCCTAACTCTACCTCATCCTTGATCATGGCTGCGTGGCGCACCGTCTAGCTTAGACCGGCTGTAATGTCCCTGGTGTCTCCTGTTGAGGGACGCTGGGCACCTCTAGGCCTCTCACCTTAGGAATGCCTCAGTGACCTTCCTTGAACATCTAGAATCCTGGAAGTGGAATTCCAGGTTTGGTGGTGTTTGCTGTCCACAGTGCTCCCCTTGCTCTTTCCTGGGCGGGGGGCAGTCTCGTCGCCCCCATGCAGTCCCATGCAGGCGCACCGTGGGAACCGGGGGGCCGGGCGTGGCAGAGCTGTGTCCACAGGAAGACGCCAGAGGCTGTGGTCCGTAGACTCGAGTGCCTGACGTGGCCTTGACAAATGATTAAATGCCACCAAACCTCAGTTTCCTCTTGTGACGTATGGTGAGAGCGGTGACTAACTCCAAGAGCATTTGTGAGCATGAAGCCAGGTGCTAGCTAGGTGACGCTAGGACCTGGCCCCAGGGATGGCTCCCTGAGTGGTGCTGGTGGCCGCTTGAAGCCAAGAGCGAATCATTCACCAGGTGGCCAAGGAGGATCCCAGGGGACCCAGGGATGGAGGGTTTTGTTGGCCTTATCTGGGCTCCATGAGGGGCCCTGTCTGTGCCCTTGTCCCAGGTACCAGGAGAGAGTCCGTTCGTAGTCGGCGGTCGCAGATACCCAGGTGCAGAGCTGTGAGTGAGGCTGGGTGGAGCCAAGCCTGCATGTTAAAAGTCTTTTAACGTAGAAAACTTGGAAGTATCTCCCGAAGTGGAGAGAGTAGCAGGGCAGCCACGCACAGCACCTCCCCCACCCCAGCAGTTAACGCTGGGCGCTGGTGTACATACAGTGCTGTTCTCATTTCTCGCCCTGGCATTATTTTGAAGCCAGTCCAAGACATCTTGTCTTTTAATCTGTAAATATTCCGGTCTGTGTCTGTAAACGGTAAGACTTTTTAAAAAGTATCTAACCACAATGTCATCATAGCTGGGAACAAACAAATTAACAATTCTTAATATCAAGTGCCCAATTATGTCAGGTTTTTTTATTATCACATATATATATTCTAATAATTTGTTCAAATCAGGATTCAGATCAGGTCAGTGCATTGCTGCTGGTTGCTGTGTTTCTTAAGCTTCTTTAAATCTTGTGTCTCTCTCCATCTCTCTCTCTCTTTCTCTCCCTTGCAAAGCATTGTAAGAAGCTGTTTGGTTTGTCCCTTGGGGAGGTTGCTGCCTGCAGCCCTGTAAACTGGCGGATAGATATAGGGCCCTGATCAGATTCACGTTTCATTATTTTTTGAACCCTGGGACCTTCTGACAGGGGAATGCCAGACAGACCCTGAAAGGGAAGTGCGGGCAGGGCCCAGATGGCAGGGACATAGCCCCGAGGCCCTCCTCAGCTGGTGCTTTCTGGGTCGCCCGGAGTCTGGCTGCGCACAGGGTGGGGCGGTAAACCTGGGGGTCCTCCAGCTCCAGCCCTGCCAGCTGCAGGAGAGTGTGGGGCCCAAGGTAGCCGAGGGGCAGCAGCTGGAAACCGCAGGTCTGGTCAGCCAGCCCCACGGCTGTGGGTCATTGGCCTTGGCGTGGGCCCCGGCGGGGCCCCCGTGGCCTGGACTGCCCGAACGCTGTGGGCGAGTGCACACGCACTCAGCTTTGGGCATTGGCACCAGTTTGGCCAGTTCCTCTGCATCTTAGTTTGCTGAGTCTGGAGAGAGACGCTGGCCTGTGGCCAGTATCCTGGACAGTGGGTGGCTGCCTGCGGCCTGCACTGAGGACGTGTGAGGCCGGCTTCGGCTGCCTTTGCTGAGAGTGGGACACATGTAGGGTCTGGCTGGAATGACAAGGACTCCTGGGACTGTGGGCCCAGCACACCCTGAACTTGGCTGCTCCTCACTCAACGCGCTGCTGGCTCTTGGAGACGTTGCCGTGCCGCCTGCGTCTGCTGAGCAGCAGGCTGGTTTCCTGGGCTGGGGGCGTCGTGGACTGGAGGTCTCATCCAGAGGGAGCTCTGATCAACGCCTGGTGACGCCCACCTCGGCTGCCAGCAGCCGACCCAGGTCAGCAGAGCTGGACACACTGTGGGCGCTGGGGGACGGCCTCCGCCCAGCGCATGTGCTGCGTGCCCAGCTCTGGGGAGCCCGACAGCGCTCTTCCTGCTTTGCTGCAAGGGCCCGGGCTTCCAGAGAACACAGGCCGCCCAGAGTGAGCCCCGGCTTGCGGTGCACCGGCCGTGTGGCACCAGGCAGCCCGCCTGCTTGTTCAGTTTCCTCATCCAGGAAATGGGGCCACCGAGAGCACCCGTGTTGAGGGCTGTGAAGCAGTCGTATGTGTTAAGTGCTTGGAAAAGTGCTTGGCCACGGTGAATGCCGGGCACCCCGGGCTCGGCACCAGGCCTTCCGCTTCGCTCCACCCCTGCGTGCGGTAGATGGAGCCACAGAGCAGCCCTCCGGCATTCCCGGGAGCTCCTATTTTCCTGCTGGCGAATCCTGTGGCTTCCATCACCATCTGTCTGCTGGGTCTCCTAGAGCTTTTCTGGTGAAAGCGATAGCTTCCCTTTCTCGACGGCACCGAGCTGAGGCGATTAGCTGCCCTGTCTCATCAGATACTCCCACTTGTAGTTGAAGAAACCGAGGCTTAGAGAGGGCAGGCCTCCTGACCAAGGCCGGGCAGCCGGTGAGAGGTGAGCCCTCCGGCCTGGGCAAACCCCGTGCTCGTGGGGGGCTGTCAGGGATGTCCAGTTGCCTTTCCGCCGCCTGCTGGCATTGCCGAGGCGCCCGGCCACCCTCCCCTCCCTGACACGCTCCCTTAGCCGAGTTCCTTCATGGGTGCGGCGTCGTTGCACTGAGTCCACTCACAGAATTTTCGGGGAAATAGTGAAACATACTACAGAAGTAAGAGGAGTGCTTTAAGGAGCCCCCGTGGCCATGCGTGGGTCCAGCACTCACCGTGTGTAGCCCACTGGGGCCGTCTCTGGCTTGGGTCATTTTGAGCAAACCCCAGACATCGTGATTTCATGTGTCCCTGTTTCAGCATGTGTCTCTAGAAGATGAGGACTGCTTTTTAATAATAAGATAATTATACCAGTATCATACCTACAAACGAACAATTCCTGAATATCCAGGATCTAGAGAAGACCAATGTGTTGTGATTCATAAGTTTGTCTCTTAAGTTCCTTTTACTGTGAAAAGGAGTAAAGAAGGCAAGAGTCTTCCTCTACCCTTGCTTCTCTTTGCAGTTTGCTTGTTGCGGAAGCTGGGTCATTTGTTCCGTGGAGTCTGGTGTCACCTGGCTTTCTGTTGCTTTTGTCCCTGGATGCTCGTTATTTAGCACCGTCCTCGGATGTGTGTACTCTCGTCAGTTTGAACTTGACTCTGGAGCTGAAGTCCTCCGTGCAAGGTGGCGCGTTGGCCTTGTCTATGGCCTGTGTTTGTGAAGTCGGCCGCAGTTGAGGGACATGCCCCGATCACTGACCCACGAGGAAGTACAGAACAGCGGTGTCTGCATTCCTTCTGCACGCAGTAGCTGGCGGACATCCATGCAGTCTGCCTCTCAGATTGCTGTGTTTACCTCATGGAAAGGCAGAACAAATGCTTGATGTGGCTTGTTTGTTTGTTTGTTTGTTTTCTCCCTTTATTTGCCAGGTTCAGACGCTGCCCCCTGTAGTGACATGCTGCAGGCCAGAGGGTGTTTGCTTCCTGGGACACAGATCTGGGCTTGCTCTTTCTGAGCCCAGATCCCCCTGTAGACACCTCTGCCCCAGGATGTGGCCAAGCCCCTCTCTCCAGGTCACCTGTTGCCACCGCCGTCCCCCCTCCCATTGCAGCTGTAGCCATATGGACTCTCGGGGCTCTAGAAAGGACTGTGCTGTGGCCTGTGCAGCTTCTTTCCGCCCCCTTCTTGATTGATTCATGGCCCATCTCTGAGCCTGGCACAGCCTCCAGGGAACCTTCCTGGCCCCCTCTCCACCCCTACTGTTGGGTCATGCTCCATTCTTGCCCATCTTAACATTTCTTTCTTTTGACAAAAATGTCCTGAGTGGAGGACAGGGATCCCCACAGCCCCTGCCTCCAAGGGGTTCCCAGTTTGGTGGGGACACGTCTGCACTGTGACAGGTGCCTCCGTGAGGTTGGCACAAAACTGTGCAGGCACAGAGGGGAAGGCAGCAGCCGTATTCAAGGGTGTAGCAGAAGCTGATTACAGGGGCTTCCTTCTCTTCCTTAACAGGAAGTTGAGCAGCTGGCTGATGGCCCTGGAACAGAGATCCGCATGGCTTTCCTCCATGCTCTTCCCAGGATTGCTGACCTTCCAGCTAGGCAGGAGGAAGAATGATGCTGAGCCTTTCTCTTTACACTTAGTGTTTGACTTGGGAAGGCAAGCGCTCCCTAGGCTGACCTCATTACACTTCATCACTCAAACCAGGCCACGTGACCACCTCGGGCCAGGGGAACAATTTCCAAGTCTGCTTTAGGTGGGCCGGGGGTGGAAACCACTCTGGCTGACCCTAAGGGCTGCTGGGGGCAGGGTGAGGCCGGTGTTACCTCACTGGTTGGCATTGCCTTGGGAAGGCCTCTTTACTTGTCTTCTCTGCACTGGACTTGAGGCTCCCGGAAGGCAGAGTCTGTGACTCTTTCATTCGACAGGTGCACCTTCTACCTGTGGCCTAAATGGGAGGGGGGGGGCAAGTTGTCCACATGCAACTGCAGGACCCCACTCCTGTCCCCTTTATTCAGAAGCAGGCACAGGGCCAGCCAGGTTTCCACCCCCCAGGCGTCGCCCACTCATCAGAGCTCAGAAAGCCCCGCATGGGTCATGTAAACCATGCGACTGCTGGCTGGGGAGACGGAAGAGGAGGAGGGGGGGTGAGGCAGCCCGAGCACCTGGCTGCGGTCGGAGTAGAGGAATGAGGCTCAGCCCGGGCCTCTGCTCCCTTCTCCCCCCAGGACTGTGACCCTGCTGGTCTGGGTGGAAGGAGGGGTGGAAAAAAGGGAAGCGTGGGCATGCCTATGTGGGAGGCTCCGTGCTTCCCTTTTGCTTCATTGCCCCTGACTGCCCCATCCTGTAGTGAGAGTACCCTGACTCCTAGGGTTTTCTCTCCTGCTGGAGAGCATTTTTGAAAATTGCATATAATTCACATACCAGAAAATTCCCTTGTAAAGCATCCAAATTCAGTGGTTTTTTAGTACATTCACAGTGTTGTGTGGCCATCACAGCTTTCTAATTCTAGAACATTCCATCACCATAGGAAGCATCTGCATCCCCATCAGCAGTCATTCCTCATCGCCAGGCCCCGGTTCCTGACAATTGCGAGCCCCCTTCCCATCTGTGCAGGAGCCTGTTCTGGGCGTGTCACACGTGGACTCACACCCCGCGTGGCCTTCTGTGTCTGGTTCCCTCCCTGAGTGTCGTGGGCTCGGGGTCTGTCCCCGGAGCAGTGCGGGGCAGCTCCTTGCTCCCGTCTGCAGCTGAGTGACGTGCCCACGTGTGGAGGGACACGTGATGTTGACCCGTTCATCTGTCAGTGGACACTGGGATTGCTTCCACTTTCGACTGTTGTGAATCCTGCCATGCTACGGACATAGATGCCCCTGTGTTTGTGTGAACATGTTTTCATTTCTCTTGGCTGTGCATCAGGAGGCATGTATGGAGCGGTTACTCTGCAGTAAACATGGGGAGGGGCCCCCAGAGAGCTCTCTGGAGTGACGGCACTGGTGACGGTGTGCTCCACGTCCTCACTGCCATGTGAGCTTTCCCACTCTGTAAAAGAATCGCTGTGCTGGGGGCTGGGAGGTGTTATCTCGTGGTTCGGATTTGCCTTTCCCTGATCATTAGTGACATTGAGCGTCTTCTTGTGTGCTTGCTGGCCGTTTGGATGTCTTTGGAGCCATCTCCCCCTTCCAGGAAGGGAGCATGGGGTGGAGACTGTGGGATCACGGGCCTCGGGGCCTGGGGTCCGTCCTCCGTCCTGCCACTCCTCAGCCACGTCTTCAAGCCTCAGTCTCTCCGTTTGTTGATGGGTGCCATGAGGGTCGAAGGGGAGGGTGTGTGCCATCAGCAGGAATACTTCCGGTCACCGTCCGAGAATGTCATTCTTAATGATTTGTGTTTCTCTGTGGAGACTGCTTTGCTGGGTCCAATGCAAATAGTAACTTATTTTGGATAATGGAATAGACGAGAAGGAGGCACGCGAGGGAGAAGCAGGTAAGGGACTGAGGGGAGGGAATCGGAGGCCCAGCACAGGAGAGAGAAGGGGCTGGTGGCGGGGAGCGTATCTTGTGGCTGCCCGCCCCTCTGAGGTGAACTTCCTTGTTTTCTTTGTTGAAGGAGGAGCCCAGGAAGGTTTGCTTCACCTATGACCTGTTCCTGAACCTGGAGGGCAACCCGCCTGTGAACCACCTGCGCTGTGAGAAGCTCACCTTCAACAACCCCACCATTGAGTTCCGATACAAGCTCCTGATGGCTGGCGGGGTGAGTGCCCCTGCGCAGACGGACGCTGGGGAGGCGCCGGCCGTGCGGTCGTGCCTCCCGCGTGGCTTCTTGTGTTGAGCGGCCTCGGTGCTGGGGTGCCCGGGGGTCTCCCAGGCACGTCTCTCCAGGGTTGGTTGGGTGCCTGAGACCCGGAGGGGCGGCCTGCACGGGCAGCACCTGGCCGCCCTGCGTGGGATCCAGGTGTCCCGAGTCGGCGCCGGGGCGTTGTCAGCTGTGAACGACTAGTGACTACTTACCCCCAGAGTTTCCTGGTTGACTGTGGTTAATTAGCATCTTCCTCCATGGGAAGGAGGGGTGGGAGGAATGGGCGCGAGGCCAGTCCGTCAGCGTGGCGAGGCGCAGGAGCCAGCTTTGAACCGGATTGGCAAGGCTGTGCCGGGGCTGTGTCATCTGGGGAAACGGCAGTGGCTCTCTGTGGGGTTCCCTGATGATGCGCATTGCCTGGCAGTTTTGTCCTCGGGAGGCCAGACAAAGGCGTTAGCTCTCAGAATGCAGGCCTCTGAGGGAGCCGTGTGGCTGGGGATCTGTGTGTGGTGGCCGAGTGCTGGGAGTGCAGTTGAGAACCGGAGCAGGGGCGCTTGGTGTGGCTGGGACGCTTGGTGGTGGAGGAGGAGGGGTGCCTGGCAGTAGGCTGGACCACGTGTGCTGAGGGAGGGCCAGGCCGAGGACACGGGACGTCCCAGAGCCACCTTTCAGCGCCCCAGCATCACTGAGAGTTTGCCTAGCGGCCAGCCAGGAGGCTTCGGGCCAGGGCCGCGGGTGTGAGTGCGTGTGGCGGGGCAGGCCCACCTCCCCAGTGAACAAAGGGGTTTGGGTTGAGCTTCTGTAGGCCTCCAGAGCAGTCCTTGCTGTTTCAGTTGGAATCAGTTCACAGAGACGTTTGTCCTGAAGTTTGCCTGGGAGCTCTGGAAGAGCCAAGGAGGTGGGGAGGGCTGCTGGGGCCAACAGTCCCCCCCAGCTCTGCTTCTCCACCTTCTTTCTGCTGCCGGATATTTTCTGAAGTATTGTTACCCAGAGGCTCCATAGTCAACATTTCTTTGGGAGACACATGTGCACTTAGCATTCCTGGCCTCTCAGAGCTCCGGGACCAAGGGACTGTCCCTCTCTGGCCCCTGCATAAGGAGGTTTTCTTTGCTAAGAGGAGATGAAGGCTCGATGTGCATCACCAAAACATATAAAACCAGAGGGCGGAGGCGGTGGAGGGGGAGAGGTTGGGAGTGCAGGTCCGGGGAGCCGCTTGGGAAGGGCCAGTCCTGCAGGGAGGAGGGAGAGTCCGGCAGGTGGTCTCTGCCTGGTGCTCTTCACCCTGGGGCGGGCTGCCCGGAGAACGGACTGGTCGGTCAGGAGCTTTCTCACCCTTCGGGGCTGTGGTCCTTTGGGGTTTGCCCTGGGCTGATGGCAAAGCAGCGCTGTCTGGGCTTAGGAGCCGCCTGAGACCTTGATGGGATAGTGGCTCCTGACACGTGAGTTGCGGTCCTCGTGTGCCATTCTGGAGCGGAGTGCCCCCGCTGGGGCTGGCATTTGTCATCCTGTGGCAGATGACCGTAGACCCGCCTGTGTTGATGTCGGGGCTGGAAGAACTGGAGTCACGACTCGATGAGACGGGCCTTCCTTGCTGCCCCTGCACCGGCAGCCCCCTGGAGCTCTGTGGTTCCTCACCCGAGCTTCAGGCACCTCAGCAGGGACCAGGTCAGCTTTGCTCCTGCTAGATGGTCGGGGCTGTGCCCTCGGCGCTGTGTCTCGTCCTTTGTGCCGTTGGCAGTTGAGCTGCACGGAGTAGAAGCTCCTCCTGCGACTGAGGGTCTGGATGTCCATCGGGGGTGATGGGTCCTTGCAAGGCTCTGCGGCATCGGTGGCAGCAGAGCCGCTGGTTCACGTCACCTTCTCAAAGGGCTGCTGTTACGGGGGAGGGACAGGAGACGCGTTCGCTGCGTTGTCCTGGGGCTGCGTCTGGCTAGGACGTTAATTCGAAGGGAGAGAGGAGACCTGAAGGCTAGAGTGGAAGGAAAAGCAAGTGAAGGAGCACTGGGACCTGTCTGTGCCCCTGGGTTGGGTTGTCGTGGCTTCTTTGTGTCCCGTGAGTCCTTGCGGAGCCTGAGAGTGCGTTGTTCTGCCCGAGGTCCGTGCTGCTCAGCGGGGCTCTGGGTGTTGTGGGTCGGACTGTTGTACTTGGACAGGCTCTGGGGAGCGACTGGGGCCTCTGGCTTCGCTGCCTTGGAGTCGGGGGTCCACGGGAGGGGCACGAGGGGCTTCGCTGCCCCTGCTTTCAACTTGGTTGTCCCCTGATGCCAGCCTCCTCAGAGGAAAGGTTTGGCTTATCAAAGAATCCCAGGTGCTCAAGGTTATTAATGATGCTTCTTCTACTGAGCTAAATGCTTCCCCCCCCTTTTTTTTAATGTGCGTTTTATTTTTTTGTTCTGTCTCATCGCTATCTGGAGGGCTCCCTCTTTGTGGCTGGCTGCTAGTCGTGTTAACTTGTAGAGTCAGTATTCGGACAACTTGCCCCCAAGCCTTCTCTCCTTCAGCAGGTGCGGCAGGAGCCCGGGAGCCGCGCTGGACCCGGCGGGTGTTTCCCGGGAGCACCTCCTGGCAGGACCCCAGGCCCTTCCTCCTCGCAGCAGTTGGCTAACCGAGCGGGGCGCTCGCTGCCCTCCCCCGCAGGCTCGTGCTGCGGCTTTTGCAGAGAGCTGCGCCCACCCCCGTGCAGTTCTCTCCTGCCTCTGCCTCCCATGCTGCCGATTCAGTCACCTTCACCTGCTTGACAGCGGAGGCGGGCTCTCGGGCCCCCTGCCCCCGGAAATGCGGGACCCAGCAAAGTCCCCCATGCGCACGGCCATCAGAAGTTGCTCGCTCCGCCACACGGCTGCCCAGTGTGGGTGTCTGGCTGGCCTCTCGCCTTTCCAAACGTGCTTCTGGTCCTTCTAAACTGCAGCGTGCAGGTCAGCTTGGGCCACAGCTGCCTTCTCGTGCTTCTCGGCACACTCCGCGAGTCTTCCTGGCCTGGCCCTCCTGTCCGCCGCGCTCCGGGCTTTCCTTCCAGAGGCCGTGTGGCCGCACCTGGGCCCAGTCATCCTGGGACCCCGGCTTCTCTTCACTCTCCACCTCGAGCCTGCTTTGCTCCAAGCACTTGGCCCCCAGCCTCCCATAGAGGACATGCCTTTGATTCTTTTGGAAAAGTGGAGCTCAAGTCCTCCCTTGCCCCTCGTCCAGGAGGCAGCTCCCACAGCCTCTGGCCATACTCCTACAGGCTGACTTCCTCTTGCCAGTCAGAAATCCAGCCTGCCTTCTTGCTCACTGATAACGTCTGTCTCTTCTTTATCACTAGGTGATGGTAATGCCCGAAGGAGCAGAAACGGTGTCCAGGCCCAGCCCCGACTACCCCATGTTACCCACAATTCCACTCTCTGCCTTCTCTGACCCCAAGAAGACCAAACCGTCCCACGGCTCCAAGGTTAGTGAGGCGGAAGGCCCAGTCACATGGGAGCACTGGGGCCCAGTGGTGGGTCCTGGGCTCAGGGCGCCCCCTCTGCAGAGCTGGACCTTCCGTTCCCAGACTCGCTCCCTTGGCATCTTCCTCTTTGAGCTCTTTGCTCTACCTGGCAGCTCCCTGACACTTAGGAGGGATGGCCCCTGCTGGATTGCACGGATAGCCGTGTGATTGCAGGCTCTTCGCCCTCTTCCTCTTAAGGACAGAGAGCCTACCCCATCCTCGCTGCTCCCACTGTGTCAGTGGGCCTTAGGACCCCTCAGACAGGACCCTGAGAGTCTCGCGTGGTTGGGAGCCATGGACAGAGTGTTTCCACCCACGGCCACGGCTGCCCAACTCCCAGGCCGCCTGAGCGTGGCCAGGATGCCCCATCTGCCAGGACTGGGCGCCTCCTCCCTGGGCTGTTCCAGGCTTGGCCTCTTTCTTTGGGAGCAGCTCTCAGCATAGAATGCTTATTTGGGGGAAGGGCCAGGTGGGACGATGTGGTGAGAAGGCTCATTTCCCCCAAGAAGACACGCTTTTGTCATCTTGTCTGAGTCCTGTTGGACAGGCAGCATTCTGCCTTCTTGAGACCTCTCTCTGAACTGTTAAGCAGTGGCTCTGGAGCCCTTCGGATAGTGTCCTGATATACATATAAACTCATGAGCATGCGTCCTGTTCCCTTGAAGCTGCCTACATGGCTCTGTGTCCCTGAGGTCAAGCTCATCTGGTGCTCAGGGCACCTGCTTATCCTCCTGCTACTGACCCCACAAGTTCATCTACTTCTCATCTTTGCATTTCTCTTGCTTCATTCACTTGGTGGGTGTTGTGGGCTTGGAGCACCCCAGGTAGGACAGGTTGAGCTCTCAGGCTGTCTTACAGCTTTCCTTATCAGCAACACTGGAGGAGAGCCGCATCACCCAGGCAGGGTCTTTCTGGCACTTTCCACGAGGCCAGGGGGTTCTGACATTCCCAGATTTGTCTGACTTAAGCTCTCCAGATGTGTGTGGTATGGAGTGCAGCTCTGGGGGTCTTCCCCATGCCGGCCTCCTGGGCCTGTCCTTCCCTGAACCGCATGGAGGGTAAAAGGAAGAAAAATTCTTGCTGGAGATCTTGGTGCCTTTTCTCTCAGCCAGCCGGAGTTATTTGGGACTGTGCAGAATAGAAGAGTAGGAACTGATGTTTCTTCTGTATGTGTCACTTGCAAGCCACCCACACCCCGCGAAGAAATGCTCTCCTGGGTGGTCAGGACGTCACAGTGGCTGGCAGGGCTGCCTCTGCTGGGGCTGCTCGTGGCATCGCTCGCCAGTGTCTTTGAGATCCCCAGGAGCCCCCAGGCCAGAAGGGTGGATCTGCCAAGGTGGGCAGGGTTCTCTCTCCCCTCCTCCCTGCCCCAGGCTCTTTCTCTAGCCCCCCAGGCAGCGTAACTGAAGAGGCGCCCGCACAGGTTTCTCGGGCAGCGAAAGGCAGGCTCTTCTCTGCTGATAGTGCTCCAAGAAACCGTTCTGCTTGTGAGCCAGCAGTCTCACTCTGCTCTCCTCGGACGGCACAGCCTGTGCACCCGCCTCTTTCTCCAGCTGAGGACCTTCCTTTGGGCACTGGCTGTTCTCCCCCAGATTGGTTCTCTGCATCCTGGAGCCCAAAGGTCTGATTGGCCAGGCCACATACTCCGGGCAGAGGGGGCTGGGAGGGAAGGGGTGGGTTCTCGCGGGGCCTTGCCCACTGGCCTGCGGACTGCTGGAGAGTCTGGCTGTCGCAGCCCTCAGTGGATCATTCCCTGACGGTTCTGTCCCTAGAGGGCACCGTGGCAGGCAGGAATCGGAGCCTCTTGGGAGAGGGACGGGGGACCCCCTGGAGACTCCCACTCCATTAAGGGTGGTTCCCTTTGGCCCCTGCCCGTCAGCTCCCCTGGACTGCACACGTGTAGCTTCAGGGGCACCTGCTTCTCTGTCTGATGTCAGCCACTTGGCCTGGTTGACCTTTCTCTAAAACTTGGTTCTTAGCCATTTTCGGGTCATTAACATCTTTGAGAATATGACTGTGGTGAGTCCTTACCCCTGGGAATATCTATGTTATGCTCAAGTTAGTGTGTGATTCCAGAGGGCCCATGGTCTGGGGTCCCTGTGCAGAACCCCCGGTGAAGACCCGCTGCTCCAAAGGCTGCTGCTAGTTGTGCAGGCCCTGGGCGGCAGCGGAGGCGGGGTTGACCCCAGGGCTCGGGGGTGGGGTGATGGGAACTACATTGGAGGCACTGGCCAACAAGCCTGTTCGGTGTGCTTTGCCTTGCCTCTCGGAGCTCGGACCAGTTACTGCAGCCCAAGCAGGCACATGGGCACTGCAAGAAGAGGCCGGAATCGCATGTGGAGTTTGCTTCTTGCCTCCCTCCTTGGGAGAGCAGCTTGCTGGGGAATAGAGCCCCATTCTGCAAGCCATCTCCAAGGGGGCTGCCCCATTGGACGGGCCGCTGGGGGCTCGTGGCATAAGCATCCCTTCCCCCTGCCCTGGTGATGTCAGAGCTGGGGCCAGGCGCCCCAGGCGGTGTTTCTCCAGGGAGGCGGCAGCAACCCACGGCCACGTGGGGCTGTCCCCGAACCTTTGGCACTGACGTGGGTTATCGATTTGCAAGAAGACGGCGACCCAAGTGGATCAGAGGTGGTCGAGGCTGCGCCGTCTGTCCCTGTGGCTCTTTGCTGGGAGGGTCCCGTGTGGGCTGAGAGAGCAGCAGGGGCTTGCTGCTGGGGGTTATCCTGGCGTGCCTGCTCTCTCCTACGTGCTCCAGCCTGTACCCTTGGCACTTGGGGTAAACCGGTGCAATGTGGCTGCCTGCATGGTACGGGTCACCCTCTGGTCTGGCTCTTTTGGTTTCCTGGTGTGCTTTGCTCTGGAGAGCCTCTGGGCCCAGCTGTGCACCTGGCCAACTGAGTAGGGGCAGAGCCCTCAGCAGCTGACCCCAGCAGGCACCTGTCTGGCATGCCCGGATGTACAGGGCAATGGTGGGGTGTTGATAGGAAGGAAGCCCGAACGAGGTGTCACATGGGGCTCCTGCCTGCAGACTGCACCAGCTGCTTTGGGGGGGGGTGGCAGTGGCCACAGCCCCCTCTTGGTTGAGCGCTTGCTGCCTGCCGGGCCCTGCACCATTGCCCAGTGAGGTAGGTGGTCCTGCCCTTGTTCGGAGGAAGCCCAGGCTTGCAGGGTTGGAGCCCCCAGCCCAGCCTTCTCAGCAGCCTGGCTCAGGGCCCCTCTCTGCCTCTGTCCCCAGTGGGAGCTCCGTGACCTGGCAGACCGATGCTGGAGTATGGGCTCCACCCTCAACCGTCTGAATTTCCAAGGTGGAGACCCAAGAGTCGTTAGGTGTTTTAGGAACACTGCCCAGGTGGCTTTGATTCCGAGAGGTCTAGGAGCTGTTCTGCACAGTGCCTGAGAACCCAGCAGGTGCTCAGTAAAGGCTGACCGTGGGAATCAAAGAACAGCTCTGCTGGGCATGCACTGGGGCTGGGGTGGGGGTGACCAGGCAGGAGGCACGCAGGCTCTGTGTGGGGACAGAAGGGGGGGGCCTGCCTGCTAGTGCCCCCCCAGCCCCCCCAATACCACACGCAGCCTCCACTCCCCTGGGCCACCGGGAAGCTGCGAGGTGTTGGACGGGAGTGGGTAGATGTGGCTTGCCTGTCTCGTATCTGACTCACCGTGTACTCTTCTTGAATCCCTCAGGGAATGTCAGTTCAATTCAGAGGGGAATCTTAGCCTGCAGTCGCCCGGGACCTGCTGACACTTCCTAGTAGTTTAAAGGGACAGCTCCATTTAAAACTCTCACCTGCTGCCTTACTTTTTCGCTTTATGGAAGATTTTCTCTAGCTGAGTCTGAATCAGGTGGATTATACTTTGTAGGGGTCGGGGGAGGTGGAGCAGGGCGACCCCGAGATGCCATTTGACCGTGTCTCTCCCCCTCCTGCCCCGGCATTTCAGGACGCCAGCAGGGAGAGCAGCAAGGCCTGTAAGACCCACAAGACGGCCAAGGAGCACCGGGAGCGGCCGCGTAAGGACTCCGAGGGCAAGGCCCCGTCCAAGGAGCCAGAGCGCGAGCAGGCCAGGAGTGCCAAGGACGCCACGCGGAAGCTAGGTGAAGGCCGGCCGCCCAAGGAAGAGAAGGCCCCACCGGCCAAGGCCGCATTCAAGGAGCCCAAGATGGCTCTGAAGGAGACCAAACTGGAGAGCATGTCCCCCAAGGGGGGGCCCCCGCCCCCACCCCCACCCAAGTCTTCCAGCAAGCGGCCGGCCGCCGCTGACTCACCCAAGCCCAGCGCCAAAAAGCAGAAGAAGAGCAGCTCTAAGGGGTCCAGGAGTGCCCCCAGCACCTCGCCCCGTACCTCGTCTTCCTCCTTCTCGGACAAAAAGCCAGTCAAGGACAAGGGCAGCGCCAAAGGGGAGAAGGTCAAGGCTGAGAGTGAGCCCAGGGAGATCAAAAAGCCCCCGGAGGTGGAGGAGTCCAACTCGGAGGACGAGGCCTCCTTCAAGACAGAGGTGAGGCGGCTCCTTCCCCCGCCTTCCCCCCCCCCCAACCCCCACCCTCGTCCTCTCTCTCCTGGCTCTGAGCTGCCTGAAACCTTGTCGGCCCGGAGGTTAGATGAGGAGGCTGGGATCCGAGGTCCCCACTTGCTCTTTGTAGCTTTGGGCAAACCTCTACACCTCAGTTTCCCCTTCTGTCAGGAGACTCTGGAGACCGTGGTTAGGGAAAAATGGTTTTGTTAGAGTCTGATTGTTTGGTACTCGGCTCAGAGTTCTCTTCCTTGGGCAGCCCCTGCATGGGCCAGGTTCTTGGTGGCAGATCGTGTGTCACCGCTGCCCCTTCCCTGGCCACCACAGGGCCATTTCATCAGGGGACTCGCTCCCTCCGCTAGTGGGGCAACCCCGAGTGTCTTCATCGCTCTTCTGGCCTGGGGGCTCCCCACCCCTCCCACCACCTGCTTCTGTGCGCACACACTGGGGCTCCTGCCACAGCAGCTTTTCCAGGCAGTTCTGAAGGCTGCTCTTAGAGACGGCAGAGCCCCAGAGCAGCCAGTGGCCAGGTTGCTGCCTGGGGAGCCAGACCTTCCTGGGGCCGCAGGTGGCAGCCCCATCTCTGAGTACTGTGTGACATCCAGGAGTCAGAGGACAGGTGCGTGGCCAGATGGGTCGCCGAGTGACCCGCCCCCCCGTGTCACCAGTCCCAGCCGTCAGTGCCTTTTTTTGTGTTTCCAAATCCTCATTCACTCTGGGAGGCAGAAGCCCTGCCTCCAGTGTTGCTGCTCAAAGCTCTGCTGAGACTTGGAGAGTGGCTCCCAGAGACCAAGCCACAGGTGATTGTGTCAGCAGCACCAGCGTCTCGAGTGTGTGGCTTCCAGGGGCAGACTGTTGGAGGCGACGGTATTGGCTCGGGGTGACAGTTTGGCCCGTGGGTAACCATGCGCCCCACTGGCTTAGGGACACACACAGAGCTGTCAGTGCCGTGTGCCCCGCACTCCTCACGGCCGGGAGACGCCATCTGCCAGTGAACTTGGAGGGCCCAGGATGGGTCCTGCTCTGTGGAAGCCGCCTCACAGTCCCGGGGCGTATCAGGAGCTAGCCCGGTGGCTGGAGGTTCTTTGGGTGCTGATAGCATCTGTTCTGGCTTCCGTCTCCTCCGTCTGCTCAGCACCCGCAGCTCTGGGCCGGAGCCCTTTCCTCCTTCTCACCTCAGGTGCTTTCCGTGAGCAGGACTGGCGGAGCTGCACGGGAGAGAGGTGGAGCCCCCTCCTCTGGAGCCCCCCCCCAGGGCCGCCCCTGAGCTGCACATGGTGCCCTGCCACAGGTGCCCCCCCCCCCCCGCTAGCCTGGCAGGCTATGTGGGACAGCTCCTCCCCATGGGGACTGGCTGGACGTCCGGTGTCTGTGGCCTTGGACACTGTCCTGAGCCTGGAGTTGCTCAAGGAAACCTGGGGCTTTCTCCAGGCTAAAGAAGCACGTCCTGTGTCCCGAGAGACCTCTGAACGACAAGGCTTAGCCACTCGAGGTCCATGCATGTGTGAGACCAAACCACCCGCAGGGTGCCGGATGGTGACTTGTGAACATTTGCCAACCCTGGGACCTCCGTGAGGTGCAGATGTCTGTGGTGGAGGAGGCGGGATAGCCTTCCACACACAGGCCTCCCCAGCCATTGACCCTGGAGGCCACGTGAGGCACCTGCATCCGAAAGCTCTGTGTGTGGACCCTGAGTCGCCTCTCCCCTTAGCCCTCAGAGGAGGCCGGGCAGCTCCTTGTCTGAGTCCCTGGGCCGAGCTCCCCAGCTCCTCCGGTGGCTGTTCTGTAGTCTTTGGCCCCGGGACTCCTGAACCAGTGGCTCCCATCCAGTCACGGCCCAGGCGGCCCTCTGCCCTCCTCCTGGACACTCCATGTGGCCTGAGCGCCGGGACACTCTGGCAGCACTTCCGGCGAGCTCCCGTGCACTTCCTGACCCACATCTCCTCCAGGCTCTTTTGGCTGAAGCCATTTCTGGGTTCCATTCCCCCTCCCTTTGGATTGGCATGGAAGGAAGAGGGACAAGTCCCCTTGAGAAGTGCGTCTTGCTGCTTGGCAGGGACAAGGAGCCAGTGCTCACCTGTCGTGACACAGGGCTCAGGGTGGTCCCGGTGGGGGGCGCTCCCCACACCCAGAGTCTGCTGTCCTGTCTCCCGACCAGGCGCTGCCACCATCTCTGGTCTTGTGCTCGGCCCCTGCCGCCCGTGCCCCTGGCCCAGTCCTGTCTGAATTCTGTGCCCCCAGAGGTCAGTGGCACTGTTGGCCTCAACCTCGGTGAGCCAGCATCTGGTACAGACACACATTTAGCACAGGCCAGCGAAGTCACTCTTTTATAGGTAGGGAAACAGGCTTAAAACCGGAGGTACTGGTGAGAAAGCCAGGGTCGGCACCCGGCACCCCCGGGCCAGAGTAAGAGCTCCGGGATCTGCGTGCTGCAGGTGCCACGTGGGTCTAGGCCCGTCGTTGGGGTTGTGGGTCACGCTGGTCTGTGTGGCACCTCTTCAGTGGTCGGGGTTTGCTGGCAGTCTAGGTGGGGTTTCCCAGTGAGGGCTCCCCAGGGAACATCACTGGCCAGTGAGAAGGTGGGTGAGTAGGGGGTGCCAGCCGGGGTTCGTACATGGGGAAGGCCTGAAGTGGGTTCCGGTAGGCTGTGGTAACCCGTAGAGAAGAAAATTCTTTAACTCCTCAGGTGAAAAATGGATTACTCTGTGGGTCTATGGAGTGAGCAAGGACTTGGGCCTTCTCAGGGCCCCTTCCATTGGCTGGGGGCTGCCGGTGGTCCACAGACCATCCAGAGGGGCTGTCCTGTCCACCAGCAGGTCAGGGGCTCTTTTCCTGGGGTCTTCTTTCATGTGGCACCTGCCAGGACTGAGCAGACCCTGTGGTGTGTCTGTCTATCTCCCGGCCCCCTCCCTCCTTGTGACGGTGGGGCGGGGGTGCCTGGTCCCAGGTGCTGAAGCTGTCGGTCCCTTCGGAGGGTCCCCTGAGGCGAGAGAGGGCTGGACAGGCCCTGTCCCGAGGACAGACTTGCTGGATCCCCTGCACATTGGGGGCACTCTGGGCCAAGGTAGACCTTCTGAGCTGCCCGCTCTGCCCTTCTGCACTTTGGAGCCCGTGCCCCTGGCCCATGGCTTACTGTGCTGCCCCTTGGAGAAGCTTGTTGGCAGACACTGAGAGCCCAGGAACAGATGCCAGCTCTGTTCTTCCAGAGGACCCTGCCACGGTCATGTGTCCCCCACGGCAGGTGCAACCCCCAGGTATCTTACCACCCCCCCTTCTATAGTTTGTTGTCCTATTTTGATTTTTACTGCCCCCTGGTGGCTGAGTTTGGGGTGGCTGGCTGCAGGAAGAGGAAGGAGGAGGGGCTGTGACTGGCTGTCTAATGATGGGCCAGGCTCCAGTCTGCCGTGTCCTCACCTGCCTGTCATGTGCACACATGCTTATCCTAACCTCAGGTACCTGGTGGGTGATAGCACATGACAGGAAGACAGCGTCGGGTCATCCCTCAGCCTTGGGATGGGCTGTGAAGAAACAAGGGGCAGGACGAGAAGCTGGGTCTCTGCACCTACCTTTCCTGCCCAGACCCTTCAGCTGTTCCCTGCAGCACCACTGCCCACACCAGTCAGCGCATGCTGTCACCAGAGGAGGGCAGGGCCCACTAACAGATGAGCAGCCCCCTTGCCCGGCATTAAGAGCTTGACTCGTTCCCTGTCCTCCTGCCCAGGAGGATGGACGGACTGGACATGTGGTCTGCAGCTTGTCCTGGAACTGCGAGGAATTTCAAGTCCCTTCGTTGCATTTTGAGTGCAAACTGGTGTCCTGGGACCGAGGGGGACCCAGAGCTTCTGTGAGCCTTAGGCCAGGGGTTCTGGGGTCTGGTACCTGGGTGACCCTTTGAATCAGGAACTGGGCAGAGACTGACCGGGTATTCCTGTGGCCAGAGGGCATGTATTGCCTGCTCCTTCCCTCTGGACTGAAAGAGTTTCTTGTTTTCTCTCCTCCCGCCCTGCCCGTCCTCATTGCCCTGGGCTGAAGTCTGCCCAGTCGAGCCCATCCAACTCCAGCTCCAGCTCCGACTCCAGTTCGGATTCGGACTTCGAGCCTTCCCAGAACCACAGTCAAGGTGCGTGGTGCGAAGCGGGCGCGGGGGACAGGGTCGCAGCGCTGGGGAGTGCTCTTGTGTAGGGCAGCCCCTGGCCACCTGGAGCCAGCGAGGCACGGGGGTCTGGGCTCCAGCCAGTGGGCATCGCGACGGTCTTCTCCATGTGATTGACTTGCAGGGGGGCTCGCTCCCTGCCTGGGCATGCGCACACCACGAGTGTGAGCGCAGCTGCCCCTGCTGTGAAAGGTCATGGACGACTTCCCTGGGCCGGGGGATGGGGAGGGTCCTGGAGGACAGGGAGAGTGGGGGAGCCTGGCCCTGGACATTCCCAGACCAGGCCCCCAGAGATCGCAGCCACAGGTTTGTGGAGGCTCAGGGAGTCACCCGAACACCAGCTGGGTGTGAGAAGTGCTGTTCTTTCTCGTGCTCTTTCTGTCTTTGGTGTCAGTCTCCTGGGCCCTCAGGTTTGTCTGTCTGTGCTTGTGGGCCTCTGGAGAGGGGCCCCTTTCTCATTTGGACCCAACCGTGGAGCAGACACCCTCCTTGCCAGCGCCCCCGCCCCCGGCAGATAGAGGCTTGTTTCCTCTGCCTGCCCCTTACCCCACCTCACCTCACCCCTGCCCTAATCTTCACCCCCATCCTCACCCCACCCCCATGCCCTTCCCTACCGAGCCCCACACCCATCCTCCCCGCCACCCCAGCATAGCTCTGGTGGGAAGGGGCAGGAAATGCTCTGCTCTTGCTGTATGTTTGGCTGACACTCAGGCTCAGACCCCAGCAATCTGCATTTCTGTCTTTTCCTTGCATTTCTTCTGGAGAGGCTGGAGGGGGAGATGGCAGAAGGCCCCCTTGGCTGCCCCAGAGCAGGGAGGGCCTTCTTCAGGTGCAGAGTGGGCCTGGGGGCCCCGGCCTGCAGGGTGCTGATGTGAGAGGGAGCAGGGGGCCCACCCTCAAACCGGAAGCGTTTCTTCTGGTGGATTGGGCCAAGATTCTCCTGCCCCCACAGCCTAGAATCTTTTTTCAAGGGTTGGGGAGAGCTGGGGACTGGAGCATGTGGGGGGGCGTGGGGGGGTTGGAAGTGGGGGGAGGGTCTGGCCTGGAATTCAGACAGCAGTCGCTGAGGGGAATGGGGGATGGGATGCTCAAAGCCCACACTCTCTCCAAGGGTTCTTATCTACGGGGAAGGGAGGGGGAACCTGCCCAAGCAGGATCATGTGACCAAGGTAATTGAGGGCTTTGTGTCCCTCTGTTGCCTTGGTAACAGGAATATAAACCAAGATGCCGTCTGTAGGGGACTGGAACTGTGAGCCTCTGGAGAGAGGAGAGGACGGTTGGCCCAGAGCAGCGGAGGGGGTTGCTGAGGGGCTGGGCAGGCCGGAATAGGGGCGCAGGCTGCCTGGGAGGGTTCTGTAGCCCCCCAGGTCTGGCTGCCTCGTCCTCCCTGGCCAGGGCCTGCTTTCCGTGGCTCCAGGCAGAGGCTGTGCTCCCTGCACCCAGAGCAGAGGAGGGCTGCCCCATCGGCCTGGGCGATGGAGGGGCCCTGCAGCCCTGCTGAAGGCCAGGGGCCAGAGGCCTGCGAACAGGGCCAGGGGCCAGAGGCCTGCGAGCAAGGTCAGGGACCAGAGGCCTGTGCACAGGGCCAGGGGCCAGAGGCCTGTGAGCAGGGCCAGGAAGGTAGGGGGCAGGGGAGCGAGGGGGTCCTTTAGGAAGGGGGTGGCCACGGGGGCATTTCTTAGAGGTGGGTGGCAGGCCTCACCCTGGCCACAGGGACCTCCGAGGCAGGTTTGCATGGCTGTGTTTCGGGGTCATGGTTTCAAGAAGCTCCATGTGGCCCTGGGCACGCAGGGGAACCTGTAGGGTCCAGGCAGGGCCCTGATCTTCCATTTCTCCCCTTCCCTCCCCCCTCCCCAGGACCCCTGCGCTCCATGGTGGAGGACCTGCAGTCCGAGGAATCCGACGAGGACGACTCTTCATCAGGCGAGGAGGCCTCTGGCAAGACCACTGCTGGCAGGGACTCCAGGTGCCGGGGTTGGGGGGCGAGCTGGGCGGGCGTGGGGGCTCCCCGGGTTTGCTCTACCTGCCTCTGATGTGGCTGTGGGGCTTTGAGGAGGCAGGGCCAGGATGGGAGTGTCCGTGGAACAGCCCAGGCGCACCTGGGGGCTGCGTGCTCTAAGTTTCATGACGCTGAGGCTCTTTAGGCAGCTGGCTGGCTGGCAGGAAGGGCAGGGGCTGTTCAGGGAGAGAAGTGCAGTCACCACCTGAGAAGGGAGTGAGGCAGTGCCCGGCAGCCCAAGGACGAGTCCTGGTCCAGGGGATATATGGGGGCGGGGGAGGAGGGAGGGCTTATTTCTCTGCTTTGGGGCCGGGGGGCCATTTCCCCCTCCCCCTCGTCCACATGGGTGGCATAGGGTGAGGACGAACTGAAAACTCTCCCGGGCCCTGCAGACACCCCAGCATGGGGAGCTGCTGCGGCTGCCCACTGGCCTGGGGAAGGTGACGTGACGTCTGTCCTTTTCTCAGAGCAGGGTGAGCTGAGTCTCCTCCTTTGGGTACCCCCAGAGCCTTGGAGCGAGCTCACCTCAAGGGTGGTTGTGTGTTGTCAGTCTCTAGCCCAGAGCAGATGTCGGCCTCGGTGCCGGGCCTGCAGATTGGGCAGACCGCGGAGCTAGCGGCCCCGTCTTGATAGAGCTCCTCTTCCCTGTGAGGCCAAGACTTTGGGGCATCAGCGGCTCCGCTTCAGGATAGGCTAGGCCTTGGTTCTGCACCCCCAGGTTCCGGGAAGCCTGTCAGGTGCTTGCAGTGGTGCTGTGTTAGTCATGGTGGTTACCTCGCCGTCCTAAGAGCTGCGGCTGAGAGAGGCTTTAAACGGGCTTTCGCATTTGCCAGCGTGCTCCAGGCGAGGGCAGCTGGGGGCGCGGGCCAGGGCGGGTCGGGGCTACCCCAGGGCAGAAGCGACTGCAGTGTCTCCTGCCCCTTCCGGTGTGGTGCTGGCAGTGTTCGGTGTGGGCTGTGATGGGCCCTGGGAGCAGGGAGCCGAGAGCGCTCACACACATGCCTCCCATTCCTGAGGGGCTCCCTGAGCACGGGGGCCAGATGTGCATATGTGCCTTTACTGTCCTTTTCCAGGGGCAAACGTGGAATGTGGGGCTTCCTGGGGTGCCGGGGAAGGGGCCCCGGTGTCCCTGTGGCTGCTTGGGTTGAGCTGCCAGGACCCCATCTTGTCCTATGTGCTTTGTAGGCCCACAGATGCAGGGGAAGTGAAGGGTGCGTGGGGCGCCGGGGCCACGCCTGGGCCGGGCTGATGCTGTGTGCTGCCCTCCCGCTGTGTGCTACTGTTCTCCCATCCCCTCTGCTGCCCTGCAGCTGCGGGAGTTGGGGAGAGGGTAGCTTTTGGGCTCCAAAGACAGCAGGGCCCTGGTGACAGATGCTGCTCGTGGGAGAAACCCCCTGAGGACGGGACAGCCCTGACCCCTGCGGGGGGTTGGGGGACAGGGGGCAAGGCCAGAGCCCCTGGGGCTGAGGTTCTGGCCGGCGTGTCCCCGTGCTTCCTGCCCTGTTCTCTGTGGGGAGGCCTGTCTCAGGCAGAAGGAGGAAGCAGCAGGTGGACAAACAGACAGCTGGGGGCTGCTCCTTACTAGGTCAAGCCTATAGTGTCCCCAGGGACCAGGGGTCCTGGACACAGACTCTTCCCAAGGACGCTGTGGGTGGCTGGCCCACGGATGGGCTCCCTCCACACCTGCTTCCTGGGCTCCGAGAGACTGGAGAATGCTGAAGGCACTGGGCCAGCACGTTTTGTGCAGAGACATAGTGAGAGAGACGTGGCCATAGGTTCACGCATGCTGGGGATTCTGAATGCTTGTCCCCGGGGACAGGGTGCCCCATGCCCCTGAGGGAAGCCTGCCGTCCAGAGCTCGGGAGCGAGATCAGCAGAGCGCCCACTGGGTTGTGTTCCGAGTCGGGAGCCCTGCACCGGGGGCCCCTGCCAAGCCTCTTGGGGTGCTGGCCTGCTGCTCTTGGGGCTCAGTGCCTTGAATGCAGAGCTGCCTCCAGTTGGCAGTAGCTGCCTCAACCTGAGTGAGGTTGGTCTGGGGTCTAGGGGAGCACGGCACCAAGAATGTGGGGTGTATGCGTGGCCCACGGGGCAGGAGGCAAGGGTCCCTGGCACAGCGGGTGGCGGAGGCCTGACAGGTGCTGTGTCCTGTGTTCAGGTTGAGCTTCAGTGATAGCGAGAGTGACAACAGCGCCGACTCCTGCCTGCCCAGCCGAGAGCCCCCTCCCTCCAAGAAACCACCCCCACCCAACAGCAAGGTAAGCGGGGGGCGGCCCCGGGGGCCCCCACTCAGGAGGAGAAGGGGGTCTCTTGGAGGTCAGGTCCCTGCCTCAGCCCTCACGTCCTGGTTGCAGGGCTGAGGGATCGGCCCCGGCCTGGTCCTGGGCTGAAGTTCTCCAAGGGTTTGAGCTGAGCGTGGGGGCCGAGGGAGGCTTGGTCCTCCCCAGGCCCCAGAGAGATACTTGCTCCCCAGGATGGGCGGCCTTCGGAGTCAGGGTCAGTGGCCCTGGAGGGGTGAGGAGGGCCTCCTGCAGGCAGGGGCAGGGGAGGAAGGCAGCGCTCAGAGCAGACCCGGGTTTGCCCTGCAGGCATCTGGCCGGAGGAGCCCGGAGTCCTGCAGCAAGCCCGAGAAGATCCTCAAGAGGGGCACCTACGACAAGGTGGTGGGCTTGGACTGGGCAGGTGGGGGGGGGGACCCCAGAGCTGGATGCGCTCCTCCCAGCGGTGCCTCAGCGGTGCCTCGTCCCAGCCTAGCCCAGGCATGCGTCCACCTTCCTCTTCCCAGGAGCCAAGATGGGTGGGCCCAGGGGCAGGGCAGGGTGGGTCTGAGCAGTTGGGAGGGGCTGAGGCCGCCCCTGAGCGCCTGTCTGCCACCCCCAGGCCTACACGGATGAGCTGGTGGAGCTGCACCGGAGGCTGATGGCCCTGCGGGAGCGCAACGTGCTGCAACAGGTACCAGTACCCACGTCACCTGCCCTGCCCCCACCAGACCTGCGGGGTCTCCCCAGCTCCTGGCCTGCGGGGGTTATCTCAGCAGGGGTCTCTCAGAGGAGTCCCGGGCCAGGGGCATGCCTCCCTGAGGAGCCCTTCTCTTCCTCCTCCTCCCCCTCCCCCCCCTCCTCCTCTCCCTCCTCCTCCTCCCCCCTTCCTCCTCCCCCTCCCCCTTGGAGACTGCTAGGGTGAGGCCACCCCAGACCAGCTTCCTGTTGCCTGAAGCCACCTTGCCACCACCTTCTAGATCGTCAACCTGATTGAGGAGACCGGCCACTTCAACGTCACCAACACCACCTTCGACTTCGATCTCTTCTCCCTGGACGAGACCACCGTGCGTAAGCTGCAGAGCTACCTGGAGGCCGTGGCCACATGACCCTGGGCCGGGTGTCGGGCCCTCTTCGCTGGGGCCCCAGGCGGCCACATTCGGGCCCCGCCTTCCTTCTTCTCTCTCGACTTACCCACCCGCAGCACTGCCTTAGTGACCGCCCTGTCCTCGGCCCACACGGCCAGCTGCACTTTCCTCGTCGGCTCCCGGCCCACCCTCCCCACCACCTTATCGGGAGCCCTGAGGCTGAGGGGGGGCAGGCCAGCGCCGCTGCTCCCCAGTACTCAGGGGCCGTCCCCTGGGCCCCCCTTGGAAAGCAGCTGGTGTTGAAGGCTGCACCAGGCCTCACTTCAGAAGGGGAGGGAACGTGGCCGGCAGTGGGGGCCTCGCTCCACGGCGGGGCATGTGGCATGGTTTCACTGCCCGGGCCTCTCTGAGCAGCCAGGGCACTGCCTCCAGCCTTCCCAAACGGTTCACACCCCCCCACCGCGCCCTAGGAGCGCAGAGGGCCGCAGCCCCTCCGCGGGCGCTCACTGTGCTGGGACCCTGTCTGTATAGTTCTCTCTAGTGTCCATGTGTGTGCGCCGTAGGTACCGGAGCGGCTTCCGGGTGTGCGTGTCCGTGGCAGCAGTGCACGTGGGGGGTGGGGGGGTGAGTAAGGCGGGACTTTTAGGTTAAGATGTTTCCACTGGTCTGGTCGTGGGGCTGGAGGCCGAGCTGGAGCAGCACCGGCCCTCTCCAGGCGAGGGGAGGAGTCGCCCCTCCATGGTTCCCAGGATGTGTCGTCCTCCCGGGGCGTGGAGGGCCCTGCCTGGGGCCAGTGAACACTACGATGGGGCAGCGGGTCCGCGGGCACCCAGGGGCCTCCGTGCGCTTGGCGCCTGGTCAGACTGGCGGCCGCCTCCCGGAGCTGACCTGGCCTCCACCAGCTGCAGGCCCTGACGCGTGTCGGCCCCCCCACCCCCCCACGGCTCGTCCTCTTCCTCCTTCCATAGGATCCTGTTCCTCCCTTCTGTTGTTGGAGTCTTCGAACTTTGAAAAAATGAGCTTTTGCCAAATAAGACGGGATAGTTTGTGGAGTTTTTTGAGGAGCGTCAGGACTCAGAGCCAGCCCCTCGTGCCGGGGCCCAGCCATTCGCAGGCCCTTCTGGGCGCACGTGTCTCTGGTCTGGGCTCAGCTCTCCCACCCCTGCGAGTCACGCCAGTCCAGAGACCCAACTCCTCGCATGCCTGAGACTCTCCAAGAGCCAAGCTGGCTCCTCCTCCCCCTCGACCAGGATGCCCTGCTGGCGTCAGCCCACCTTGGGTGGGGCTCCTGGGGGCCGGGGCCCTGTGTGCTCAGCCTCTACTCCCCCAGACCTCGACTCAAGGCTCCCCCTGCCCCCCCCCCGACTTTGCTCTGAATGAGATGTGGGGAAAAGGACTGGGGTGGGGACCAGACGTGGGCTCACCTTCTCCCCCCCAGCCCACCGTCAGAGGGTCTCTCCTCCCCCCAGTTCCTGAATTCTGATGCGGGGAGTGCCAAGCTCCCCTTCCCTGTGGTTCCGTCTGTCAGGCAGACCCTAAACACTCCCGGGGGAGCCCTGCCTCCAAGACTCCCCCAAACTTCAGCCTCCCTGGTGACATCCCCAGAACTCGCCGGGAAGGCCCGAGAACGTTTCAGAGGCCCGAGAACCGCCATGACTCCTCGCCATCTGCTCTGATTCTCTCCTGACCCCACTGCCTTGAGGTATTAGGAAGAGGGCAGGCCTGTGTGGCAGGCTCCGTGCCGTCACCGTCCCCTTCCCCAGGCAGGCCAACAATACTCCAAAGTGGGGCACCTTTCTTCTCTGGAAACTCTAAGACATTGGACAGAAGGAACTGGCCTGATGTGGACGATGCGGCAGCTGCCCAGCCCTCTGTGCACAGAGGCTGCTGGGGGCCACAGCCAGGAACCTGAGCTGGTCTTTCCCCTTTGGGAGCATCTCCTGGGAAGGGCCATAGGCCCTCCCAAGCTCCGCATGGTGACCTGGGCAGCGCTCAGCTCCAGAGCCGGGCCGTGCCCAGGAAGCAGCTGGAGGAAGGCCAGGATTTGGCTCGCCCTCGGTCGCAGCAGTGTCTGGCCCTTCCTGCTGTTCTTGGGGCCTTCGGACGCACCAACCCATTTCTCAGTTACCTCCTCTGGCCAGAAGGCCCCACTGCTGGCCCCGTGATCACCTGATGGGCGCGCCAGGCAACCAGGGCCCTGACCGCAGCATTCCCAGCTGCTCCCCTGCCCCACCCCTAGCTGCCCGGCAGCTGGGCCTCCAAGGGCTCTGGGGACGCTTCCATAGGAAGGGGCCGGCACTTTGTGATTGCCGCGTGTTTAGTGTTAAGCCCCCTGCCCCCAGTGCAAATCCCTGTGTTTTGCTATCTCCTGAACAAAATGTAAACCGACACCAGAAAGCAAAAGGTATCGAATACCTTTTTTACCCATAAGGGTTTTTACAAAGAATGTGTCTCACTAGGAACTAGGACACTCATCGGCCCGAGACCAACTCCTGGATAAAAGGAATAAAGGAGAATCGTGTTTGTAATAAGTTACAGGATTGTTTCTGTCCTGGATTTTAAACTTTTTGTTAAATTGTGAAATTATGGAGGAGTTTTATAGAAAAAAAAAGTGAAATAAAGTCAGATGGGAAAGCAGATCTGTGTGTGTAGAGCCTCGTGCGTCCACTTGGTTCCTCCTGGAACGGCCAGGGGAGAGGGTGGGCGTCAAGCCTGGGCGGCAGCAGTGGGGACAGGGGAGTATGAGCAAGGCTGGCATCCTAGAGGAATACAGATGGCACTACTAGAAATTCAAGAGAGGAATGATGGTGGAAAATTTGGTCTCAGGTCCTGGTTTTGATGGTGTGTTCTTTCCTTGGAAACCGGCAGCAAGGTTGGGGTTGAAAAACAAACCTGACTTCACAAGATGGGAGAATGGGTTGGAATGGGGGTAGGGGGGTGGAGGGATGGGGGGATGGGAAGAATGAGGAATGGGAGGATAGGAGGATGAGAGGGTGGGAGGGATGGGGTGAAAGGGTGGGGAATCTGGGTGAGGGATGGGGGTAGGGGGGTGGGAGGGTGATAGAGGGCAAGATGGGTAGAAGGTGGTGAAAGGCTTCCTTTGCTGAGAGCTGGGGGGCCTGCCTGCGGGTTCGTCCGTGGTGGGCTTTGCTCAGGACTGCGAGAGTGGCAGAGTTGAGGGAGCCCAGCAGAGACCGAATTCTTGCAGCCCTGTGCACCCTGCGACCGTTCCATTCCGGAGTGCCTCTCGCAGCAGGCTGCGACCTGGCCTGTCTGCCCACAGCAGCGGCAAGGGAGCCAGCCGGCTGGCCACACAGGGGTCCTCCGGAGCCTCTCTTCTCAGCCTAGCCGAAATTCCTGCTTCCAGCACCAGGGCTGTGGCCTCCGCACCCTGCCTTTCCTACCAGAGAAAGGTCTGCAAGCCCTCTGGGGCAGTTTCTGATCTGAGCTCCTGAAGAAGGGGCAGGAGTGAGAGCGGGTCCACGGGGGGTCCCAGGGTCCGCAGAGCCTCACCACACGGTGAAGGACTGACTCCCTGGGGCCAAGAATGCAGCAGGGCTGAGAACCAACTGGCGGCCTCTTCACAAGCCTGGGATGGCGTGGTTGCTGCTGCCAGGTCCCCTCGGGGCCGGCGAAGCAGCCCGGGGTGTCGGCCTGCCTGTGGGGCATCACGTAGGCACATTGCTGAGACTCGAGCCCAGGCACGTGCTCCCGCAGTTGCTTGCGTGTGTCTGCCCCTGGGCACCTTCCTCCTTCCCGCGGGTCCATCTGCGATCCCTGGCCCTGAGCCTGAGGAATTCTCATTAGCAGCAGGGAATTCTGTTCCTGCAGAAAAACCCCAAGGTCTCTGCATCATCCTTCGTGCGTAAAGGCATTTCCAGGGGTCGCGGTGCTCTCGGGCAGCTGCGTCCTTCCGCGAGGCGCAGGGGCTCTGTGGCCACCCGCCACCCGCCGTTCCTGCTGAGAAGTCAGCCCTCTGGTCTGTCCCTTTGAGGCTTTGGTCTCTGGTGCCTTTCAAGTTTCCTTTTTGTCCTTCAGTTGAAAACAGTTCCGTACGTTTTGGTGATTTGGTTCTTTCATCAGTAGGACGTCTCTGTCCCTTTTAAATGCTTTTGCCTTGAGTATTTCCAAAGCTTCCATTTTAAATCTATATTTTCAGGATGCAGGCTCAAGACGAGTCTAAGGTTCCAAGGGCACGTGATCCTCGTTCCTGCTGCTTTTCCATGTCCACTTTCTTACGCGTCCCTTGGGAGCCGTCATCCGCTCCCTCACAAATGGTGGCGCACCTGCACGCCTTTTCCTCCCCGTGTCTGAGAGCTCAGTCCAAGTCCTTACGCTGTGTAAATACACCGAACTCACACCGCTAGTCCTGCGGGCGGCTCGGGACGGTTTTCCCTGGTGCTCTTCGCACCGTGCAGGGGTGCAACCGGGTCTCAGGGCCCTGCGCCGGCCTCTCCCCACCCCCACCCCCGTCTGCCGGGGCTCTCAGGCATCATCCTGCTTGTGCGTGCGTGTTTCTCGGAGCTCCTCGTGGAGCATGAGATGGGGCTCTCGGCAGATGTTCTGCGGCCCCCGCTTGCCCTCCCGCCCTGGCCAGGTCAGCGTCCCTCACCACGCGGGAGCCTTATGTCTTCATCCAGCTTCTCCCTCAGTGGCTGCTGGGTGCTTATTCCTGGTTGAGGGCGATACAAAGTTTACAAGTTCTCTCAAGGCTCCTTCCAGCAATTTAACGTTTCCCCCCCTTTTCTTCCCTCCCTTGGGTTCTTTCTCACCTCTCGGTTTGCTCCGTCTGGAGTTCATCCTGCCAGGAGGCAGGGCCCCAGCTCTGTTTCCGCGGTAGGCACTGCACCCCCGGTCACAGTCACGGTCACGGGCTAACCCGTGCTTCCTCCACTACGTGAAAGGCCACTCCATTCCTGCATTCTTGTCCGTGTGCCAGGCTCCTCTCCTCTGCACATCTATTATTTATGCCCCATCACTGAGCTTTTAATTCCCGCGGCGTCGGCATTTCTTGATTACTGGTAGGACTAGTCCCTTTTCGTTATTATTCCCCTCCTAGAATTCCCTGTGTTTGCTTTCCGATGGAACCTAATCAGCTTGAGTTCTAGAACGTTTTCTTTATCTCGTCGCCCTGAAGTTTCCTGTTAACGTTTTAGTTTTAATTTTAGTTTCCAAAAAAAATGGGTCCTGGATGGCACTGGGTGGGTCCCCAGAGAACCCACGGCTGTTCTCTCCGGGTGACTGCAGACGGCCAGGGGACCTTCCTGCACCATCTCTCCAGGGGGTCGCGAGCCTGTGCGGCAGTCCCGCGCCTCTCTCATGTTAGTGTGTGCGGAGTTCTCAAAGTGAGGAAACCTATGAGCTCGATCACACCTGGCTTTACCTTTTCCAGAGCCTTTAGTGGGAAACTCCGCACCCGCCGACCACGTGCCTCTAGCACCTGCCTGCCTAGTGGAGACAACCAAAAATGTCCCGGACATCACCACGTGTGTTTGGAGGGGGGGCGCAGGACCACCCTGGTAAGAACCACTGCTTTAGTGAAACCAACTTTATTATCTTTTACCTTTAAATGTAAAACACAACCCCAGAGGGGGCATCTTAGTTAAAACCTGTCCCCACTTGGCATTTGGCACTCGGAGCAGCTTCCCTCCTTCTAGAAGGCAGCTCCTCGATGGTCCGGATCGTCCGAGAGGGGGACGGAGGGAGGGGGACGGCAGGCCGGGGATGAAGCAGGAAGCCCCGGGCCTTTGCTGTCTGCTAGTATTCCTCCTCGTCCTCCTCATAAAGGCTCTCAATTTCAGCTTGGTAGATCCTGGCCACCATGGCCCTCTTCAGTTTGGTGGTTGCCCCTGTAACAGAATCACGTGCAAGGCGAGCTCCCCCCCCCCCCCCTGCAGGAGGCTCCCTCACAACAGGATGAGGTGTTAGTGGGCCAGATCTGTCCTGGGGGTGCGGCGGGGGGGTGGGTGGCGCTGGGGTCGGAACAGTAGGCGGCTCGGATGGAGGAGCCCGAGGAGGAGAGGGCCGGTAGGCCCATCCCAAAGTGCCCTGAGAATTTCCCCCCATGAAGGAGCGCCTTCACCCCTGCCAGATTCCTTGGAGGGGCCGGTGAGAATCGCAGACGCCAGGGATCCCAGCCCGGGAGATGGTGGCGTGTTAAGGAGCACGCCAGGGGCTTGGGCATGAGCCCCGCACCAGGAGCCCTCCCCGGGCGCCCGCCCGCTCACCCAGCTCCCCTCCAGCTATGGAGAAGTCCGTCCTGAGAATGGCCCACTTGACGATCTTGGCGCTGCTCGAGGCGACCTCTGCGTTGGCAGCGTCGATGCCCTGGCTGATGAACTCCAAGACCACTGGGTCTCCGTCGTACACGATGTCCGACAGCCTGGTGGCCTGGCTCCTGAGCTGCCGGCAGAAAGCGACTGCCTCGCTGGTCAGTGCGTTCCGGGGCTCCCCTGTGTCCGTGTTGATCTGACACTGTCATTCGGGGGCAATGGGTCAGGCGGCCCCCAGCTGCCCCGAGGCCCACAGCAGCCCCCCAGCCCAGCTCCCCAGGCAGGAGCTCACCCTCGTGGGTCACCTGTCACTCTCTTCTCCACCCTGGGAGGGCCGGGTCCCCATCCCCATGGCGCAAATGAGAAAATAGGCTCGGCTTGGGGAGACTTGCCCCACACGTCCCCACTTCCTAGGTCCAGCTGCCATTTCCCTGGAAACAGGCCAGGAGCTTCTCCTCCATGGGGCCTGGTCAGCATACCCCAGGCTTGGCACCGAGTGACTGACGCGTGGCCTCGCCTCTCCCAGTCTCAGTTTCCCCATCTCGAAGCCGGGACAGCAGCCTCCGTCCAGCCAACAGCCCGGATTACCACGAGGCTCAAAAACAGCCGCGAGGTACCTTCAGCGTGAGCAGGGCACACAGGTATGGCGCGTCCTGGCCCACGAGCACGACGTAGCGCACGATGGGGATGTACCTCTTCACCCGCTCCTCGATGGGGTTCGGGTTGATCTTCTCGCCTGAGCTGAGGGTGATGATATCTGCATGCGGAGAGGGAGCAGGGCTGTGCTCCTGAAAAGCCGCATCAAGTCAGCTCTCCTGGAGCCCATGGCCACCCCCTGATGTTCAGAAACGACAGAGATGGAGCCCCGGTGTGCAAAGGGTGACCCTTCTTCCAAGCTGGACCTTAGTCCTCCCTCATCATTGTGCTGTGTGCAACCCGCACCACTGTCCACGGCGGCCCTGTGGGGCCCGGCCAGAGGCAGTCTCAGAGCACCTTGTAGCCTTGTCTTGCTCACCTCTGGTGTTGCCCACGACGTAGAGGAATTCATCAGGGTCCATAAAGCCCAGGTCCCCTGTGTGCAACCAGCCACGGGCATCGATCTTCGCCTGGGTATTCTCCTCATCATCGAGATACCCCATGAAGACGTTACGGCCCCAAATGTAGATGTCCCCAATGCCCTCCTCATCTTCCTTCTGTGTCTTGGTGTGGGTGCTGGGGAGGGACTTCCCACAGCTGGGGACAGCGGGCAGGGAAGGGGTATTATAGACACACCAGACAGAGACTCCCGCTGGCACAGGGGCACCCCCGCTCACTGCTCATTTCCCCCAGGCTCCCAGCTGTTCAGATGCTAGGCCTTTCCCGCCTGGCTGGCTTCTAGAGTACTGCAGATCCAAAGCAGGGGGCAGGGGGAGAGGGAGACAGGCTGTGGCCCCCCAGGGAGGGAAGGCTTGGCCCTCCCTGACTTGGAACCAAGCTGGCAGGGCATGTGGACGCTCCACACCCAGCCCAATGAAAGAAAGGGAAACTGAGAGGCTCCGCGGAGCCCCCCTGCTCTGATTTCACGGCTGCCAACCCCACTTCCTCGAGCTGCTGATGTCTTGTGAGGAGCGATAGATTCTAGAAGCATCAAGGGCTGGCTCTGGCTGCTTAGATCGCAAGCCCCACCCCCCACGTGGCAGGGATTCTTGACGTCGTGTGTCGTCCCCCCCCCCCCCCCCCGCTGTAACCCTAGTGGTCTGACACCACCAGCAGGCAGGGATCACTCAACACGCCAAGTGGCTCCCCAGAAAGCAAGGCAGCTCCAAACACCGCCGCCCGATCCAATGGCTCCAGCCATGTAACCCGTCCTTCCTTCAGCCTCCGTGCCTGTCCCTGTTTCTGCCCTGCCTCTCCGGGTTTGGGGGTCCAGGAGACCCTTTGTGACTAGCTCTTCATCCTGTCTCTGCTGAAGCTTGCTTCCGCCTCCCCGAAGGCAAGGTGCTGTAAGGATGGTGCCGCGGACCCTGTCCTTGAGCAAATGCTGCTCGGTGCTGTAAGGATGGTGCCGCGGACCCTGTCCTTGAGCAAATGCTGCTCGGTGCTGTAAGGATGGTGCCGCGGACCCTGTCCTTGAGCAAACGCTGCTCGGGCCCCTCTGAGCTCTCTTCTCTAGCCCTTGGCCTTGCTCTCTGAGACCTGCAGGCTCCGAGCCAAACCGCGTCACCCCCTCCCGCACGGAGAGACTTGAGAAAACCTTAGCATCTCCGAGCACTCAGGCCACGTCCCCAGGACGGCTCCCTCCCCCTTACATCCCTGCCCGAGAAAGCTCCCAGAGGGCCCCCTAAGCCCCCTTCAGAGGAGCTACTTTAAGAAGCTTGCAGATAAGTCCTTGCTCTGCCCTTCGAGGTGCAAATCTACCACCCAGACCTTCTCCTGTCTTTGAAATGCAAACATTCAGGGAGGTAACTCTGCCCCCCCCCCCCCGCCTGTGGGAGGCCCAGGACCCCACCGCAGAGGGCAGCTTGCTCTGATCTAAGCCTCCTGCCACAAACACACCAGAAGTGGATTTCTCTCCAGAGAAGCAAGTGCCTGTCGACAGACCCAGATGGGTTCAGTTAGTGAACCCCCCTCCTACTTTTTGTGACGGCCCCTTCCCAGGCACCACCTCCCCGACCCCACAGACCCCTCTAAGACATCCAGTCCCTTGGCCCAAATTGAAGTGGAGGTCAGTTCACACAGGACCCTTCTCGTCACAGTAGTAGTGAATACAATCTGTCCCTGTCGCTTTAAAGAGTGTCTGGTGTGATCTTTGAAAATGGTCACCTGTCCAGAGGTGAGCCCCAGGTTAGGGAGATTGAGGGCGGGGGAGAAAGCCAGCACACCAAAAGGACCGTGACTCATTCAAGTCCCCTGTGTTGTCCTGGTTTTTCAACACAGGCTGAGTCCTCCAGGAAATGTGCAGGGGGCCCTGAACTGAATCAGTGGTGGTAGTAGCCAGCCTCCAAGATGGCTTTGCCCACCCGGAATCCACATCCCAGTGTAGCCCCCTCCCACCCTGGAGAGGGCTGGTGGGCCTGATCCCATCAGGCATGGCAGAAATAATAAAAGTGCCACTTCTGGGTTAGGTCATAATAGGGTTGCCAGATCAAATGTAAGATGCCTGGTTATATCTGAATTACAAATTTTTGTGTAAGTATAAGTATATCCCAGATATTACAGGGGATATATTTATACTTAAAAAAAAAACGAAGTTGTTTGTGGAAAAATCAAACGTTCCTGGGTGTCCTATATTTTTATTTGCTGAATCTGGCCTAGACCTAAAGGAGATTGTGGCTCCTGCCTTGCCCTCTCTGGGGTCTCTTATATGGGGGAAGCCTACTGCCATGGCAGGGGACCCCCAAGCAGCCCTGTAGAGAGGTTGGCAGAGCAAAGAAGCAAAGCCACCCACTGAAAGCAGCAAGGAACGGAGGCCTCCCGCCCGCAGCTGTGCGAGGAAGCCGGCCTCCTAGCGGCTCCTCTGGCCCCGGTTGAGCCTTCAGATGAGGCTGCCCCAGCCAACAGCTTGGCTGCGGGCCTGTGAGGGACTCGGAGCCAGGACCACACAGCTCCCCAGTTCCCGACCCACAGAGACCACGAAATCATGTTTGTGGTACTAAACTGCTACATTTGAGGGTAACCTTTACACAGCAATGAATGTGTTCCCTCCCAAGGGGCCAGGGTGTCAAAAATGGTTGGCCATTGGTAAAAAGAATGGTTTGCAAATTAGGAAACAAATCGGAAGGGCTTCAGGTCATCGCACTCATGGGCTCACTTGCTTTCACTCATTGGCCTTCGGATATGCGTCCCGCAGTGGGGAAGGACTGCGTAGGGGGACCGTGTGCACCTGGTCAGGGTCAGCTCTGGCCATCCCCCCACCCCCACCCCCGCCCAGTCCTCTCTCCGTCCCTCCACCAGGACCCACCTCAGCAGCCGGAAGTCCTGCTGCCTGGAGAGCGTGTGGATGCCCGTGCTCTCGGACAGGCCGTAGAGCTCGAAGATGGGCATGTTGAGGCTGAGGAAGTAATCCAGGGTGGCTCTGGAGAGCCCCAGGCCCAAGTTGAAGTACTGCCGGCAGTGATGGAGGCCCAGGAACCTCCGGGCCTGGTTGAAGGTCAGCCTCTTGGCCAGGCCAAAGCACAGCGGGGCATGGGTCTGCCTGGAGGAGCCGACGCAGGAGAACAGAGTTGGGCCTCAGGACTCCACGCCGGCCGGGCAGCCCCCCACCCCCTCTGGGGCAGCCCTGAGACCCAGCCTCACCTCAACATGCGCTTTCTGTTTGTCTTGAGTCCCAGCCACATGGCCCACTGGTCGATCCTCCTCCGGAATGGGGTTGACGAGAGCTGGCTGGTCTTCAGGTTGTCCAGCAACCTGTCCCAAACCCATGGGACGCCGTGGAACAGGGTGGGCTTCACCTCCCGCAGCGTGTCTATCAGGGAGCCCTGCACCACACGGCACGGTGGGCTCCCCGCCAACCCCGCCCCAGCCCTCAGCCCCCCTGCCCGACTGTGGGGCTGGGTGTGTGAAGCCCTTTCCTGCGGCCATGGCTGGGAGCCGTGTCGTGAGTGAGGCAGGGAGCGCCGAAGGGGATGGGCCAGGACCATCTGCTCCCACCCGCCCTGATCAGCGGGACACGCAGGACCCGTGTCCTTCCCCACATGGCTCAACACACTGTTGGCTGTTTCTGTGGTCCTGTCCACCCTCGCCCAGAACCCTGAGCCGGGCCAAGGGTGGATAGAGAAGGGACGGGAAGGTGCAGAGACAGAGAGAGACAGAGATAGAGACAGAGACACACAGAGAATGACAGACACACATGCCGAGATTAAGAGATGGAGGGAGAGAGAGACAAGATGAGACAGACAGGGAGGGATGGGGGGTAGAGCATAGGAGGAAATGGGGATGGGGAGGGACAAACTCTGGTTTTGTCACTATTTTCACATCTTCTCGGTTACCAAGAGAGATTCCCCAGCGACCACAAGCGCCACATGAACAATGAATGCTGGAGAGTAAAACCGGGACTAAGCCGAGCAAAGCCCAAGGTGCCCACCTGCACAAAGGCCCCCCCGCAAAGCGGAGCCGGGTTTCACATGATTAAAAGGCCTTTAAAGAGCTCTAAGAAGAAGAAGATCTTGTGACATGTGGAAATATGAAATCGAAGCTTTCGTGTTCATAACGTTTCCCATTTTTTCAACGAGAAATCTGCAGAAGTTTGTTCTCTCCCTAAGTACCTACGTGATTCGCCTCAGTTGCGCCCCTGGGCCCAGGGACCCTGAATCACTCACTGCCTGGCCCTTTGCGGGACAAGTGTGCGGGCCCCTTGGCTGAGGGAGTCCTAAGGATGCCGGCAACGATGTCTGGGTCCTTCGCTTTCCCTACTTCCTGTCCTGATGGGAAGTGTGTGATTCTCTACCCTCCGAGAGTCAACACAACTGTGACTGAGGTTGCAGGATCTCTGTTGGTGACCTCAGGTGCCTTTTTTTATTACAGTAAAATCCACATAACACCATCTTGACCATTTTAAGCGCACAGCTCCCTGGCATGAAGCACACTCTCCCCGTCCTGCAGCCACCCCCACCCTTTGTCTCTAGAACGTTCCATCTCCCCACACGGAGACGCCGTCCCCAGGAAGCACGGACTCCCCACCCCCTGCCCCAGCCCTGGTTCCCACCAGCTCCTCTCTGTCTGTGTGGACGGAACTCCTCTGGGGACCTCCTGGGAGTGGGGTCCTGCGGGATGTGTCCTTCTGGGTCTGGCTGCTCTCGCTGAGCACAGTGTCCTCAAGGGTCCGTCCACGTCGTGGCTCCCTTCCTTTTTAAGGCTGAATCATATGCCATTGGATGGGTGGACCTCATTTATTTATCCATTTATCTATTGACGGGCACTTGGGCTGTTTCCCCTCACGTGCTCTTTTAGTGGCCTAATGAAGCTTCCTGTACTGGTGGTTTTTGCCCCGTGGTAGGAGCTTCCCATTCCCCAGGACACTAGCTCATGTCTGCTTCAGCCCCTTCACTTCCAGATGGGGAAACTGAGGCCCAGAGAGGAGAAAGACCAAAGTTGCACAGCTGGTTGGGGGCGGGGGCAGGGAGGGGACTCCAGTTCTGGGTCGAGCACCCCACGCAGGGTGACCCCTACCCCGCCAGCCTCCCCAGCCTCGCCTGCACCCACCACGGAGGAGGGCGGGGGAGCTCCGCTCACCCTCAGAGCGTCCGGCTGGGCGAAGTAGAGGGCTCCGGCGACAGAGATGGAGACCCACATGTCGAAGAGCTGGGCCCCCATGTAGCTGAGGGGGAGGTAGCTCACCAGGATCTCCTGCTCCTCCGGGGGGCACCTGTAGGACAGCCTCTGGGCCGTGGCCACTGTGGTCCAGGTGATCTGCAAGCACCTTAGCCGTCACCTGTAGGCCATTCTGTTCTCAACCCCCGGGAGCTCACCTTCGTCCAGGCGAGATCCGGAGCCCCAGCTCCCCCTCTGGAGGGGACACTCACGTTGTCGTGGCTGAGCATCATGGCCTTTGGGGGGCCGGTGACCGACAGGCTATAGACCAGGGCACAGCACTGGTTGGGCTTTTGGGAGTCGATGACCCGGTCCAGCGTGTCTTCCGAGATGCCGTCAGCCAGGTCCAGGAACCCTCTCCACTGCAGACAGGCGGTGGGGGGTGGGGTGGTGGTGGTTGGGGGAAGGGGACCCTTGAGCCTGAGACCTCAACCCCTGTGCCACAGCCCCGACCCTGCCCTCCCGGTGAGGACGTACGGAATACAGGTTCTGCAGCCGGGTCCGGATCTCCTCCTTGTACTGGACGATGGCCTTGAGGTGCTTCAAGGAGCCCTGGATCTGCCAGATAGCATGGGCTCAGCAAGCGCGGGGCACGAGTGCTGGCCACAGCTGAGCCCCCAGCCCGTCTCCCCAGCACTCCCCCCACGGGTAGCAAGGACACTCCCCAGTTCTCTTTGCATTGTAGCGAAATACACATGAATTTACCATTTTACCCATTTCAAAGTGGACAATTGAGCGGTATTTAGTACACTCAGGTGATGCGACCGTCACCTCTACCTAGTTCCAGAACATTCCATCTCCCCAAAGGAAACCCAGTGCCCGTTAGCAGTGACTCCACTCCTCCAACCTCCAGTCCCCCAGAAACCACTAATCAATCCACTCTGTCTCTACAGATCGGCCTATTCCGGATATTTCGTATAGATGGGATCCTACACTCTGTGGTCTTGTGTGTCCGGTTTCTCTCACCGAGCGTCACGTTTCCAAGGTCCATCCACGTGGGGGCGCGCGTTGGCGCTTAGGGCCGAGGAACGGTCTGGTGTGGGGATGGGCCACAATTGATCCGTTCGTTGGCTGGTGGGCCGCTGGGCTGTTCCTGTGTCTGGGCTGCCGTGAGAGTTTATGTTCGAATTTTTGTTTGCACACCTGTTTTCCATTCTTTTGGGGAGACATCTAGGCGTGGGCTCACTGGATCGTGGGGTTGGCTTTCTGAAGAGCCGCCCCATCTTCCATTGCCCAGCTGTGCACGAGGGCTCCAGGAGCTCCACATCCCCACCACCACTTGTCACCTGCATTTCTGATCATCGCTGTCTCTGTGGGTGTGACGTGGCCTTCCGTGGCGGCTTCCTTCTGCCCTTCCTGGATGACTTTAGACGTTGAGCATCTTCCCATGGGCTTACTGGCCATTCGTGTTTCTTCTCTGGAGACATGTTCAAGTCCTTCGCCCATCTTTGAACTGGGTTTTCGTTGGTGGTGTGTTTTGTTTTTGACGTTGAGGGCTCCTGGACCCATTTTGAAGGCAGACTGCGCTGGTTTCCTGTGGCTGCTGGGACACGCTAAGGTAGCGAGCATTGAGCGGCTCGGTCCGGTCTCTGCTTAGAGTCTCGTAATCCCAAAATCAAGGTGTGGGAAGGCTAGGTCCCTTCTGGAGGCTCCACGGCAGGACTGTTCATTTGGGAACTGGTTCGTTCGGGTTGTGGGCAGAATTCAGTCCCCTGCAGTTGTAGGACTGAGGTCTGTCTGTCTCCTTGCTGGCTGTCCGCTGAGGGCCCTTCCCAGCTTGTAGAGCTCACCATATTCCCTGGCTCATGGTCCCTTCCTCTATTTTCAGAGCTAGAAACAGGGGGGTTGAGTTCCTCTCATGCTTTGAATCTCTCTGCTCTCCCTTCTCTTTCCGGTCTCCAGCCAGAGAAAATTCTGTGCTTTGAAGGGCTCATGTGATTATAGGGGACCCACCCGGATAATCCAGGATCATCTCCCAGCTAAAGGGCCTTAATCTTAATCCCATCAGCGAAATCCCAAATCCCGTTTGCCACCCGAGGTGCTAGGATCACAGGTTCCAGGGATTAGGGCGGGACCTCTTTGGCGTTCTGCGGATCACACTGAGCCCAAGGGATTTCCTGAGAGAGAGGGGACTCAGAAATGGGGCCAGACCTTGAGTCTGAGCAGCTTGGAAAGAGGAAGTTGCTGCCACCTGAGATCGGAAACACGAGGGAAGAGCAGGCTTTGGGTGGGGGAAGGTGGAGCCGGGTCTGGACAGGCCGCGTCTGAGATTCCTCTTTGGTATCCCACGGTGATTACCGGGAAAGCTGGAGATACAAATGTGGGAAATGTCCACACACAGCTATCACCCGGGGGAAAAGATACAGAGCATGGAGAGCAGGGGTCTGCTGTCCCAGGCCTGACTCTGTGGTTAAGGTTCAAACAAGAGAAGAGGAACAAGAAGGAACCACCAAGGAGGAGAGCGGGGCAGTGAAAGTTTCCTTCTTTACATCAGCCCCACCCCATCAGGGGCTCACCTTCCAGGTGGAGGATGACGCAGGCCACATACCTGGTCGCCTGCACAGACCCTGTCTTGGGTTTATTTATTTATTTATTTAATAAGCGTGAAAACATTTAATTGTGATTAAAAAATACTTAGCAAAGTTTACCACCGTAACCATTTTTAAGCATACACTTTGTAGTGTTAAGTGTATTTGCGTTACTGGGAAACAGATCTCCAGAACGTTCCATCTCCCCACACAGAGACTGTCCCCAGGAAGCATGGACTCCCCACCCCCTGCCCCTGCCCTGGCTCCCACTAGCTCCTCTCTGTCTGTGTGGATGGGACTCCTCTGGGGACCTCCTGGGAGTGGGGTCCTGCGGGATGTGTCCTTCTGGGTCTGGCTGCTCTCGCTGAGCACCGCGTCCTCAGGGTCCGTCCACGTCATGGCGGGTGTCAGGGTCCCTTCCGTTCCAGCGCATGGATGGACGGACCATATTTTGTTTATTCACTCATCCACCCATCAACAGACATTTGGGTTATTTCCACATTTTGACTCTTGTGCATACTGCTGCTGTGAACTTGAGGGTGCCAATGTATCTTCAAGATCTTTCCTTCACTTCTCTCGGGTACGTATCTGGAAGTGGGATTGCTGCGAACTGTGAAGTTTTGAGGAATCGCCATGCTGCGTTCCATAGTGGCTGCACCGGTTTTGGTTCTCACCGACACAGGCCTGGGTTTACTGACAAATAATTTACATGGAGTACAAGTCACCCTTTTCAGGTCTACAGTTCATGAGTCTTTTTTTTTTTTTAAGATTCATTAATTTATTTTGAGAGAGAGAGAGCGCGCGCACAAGCAGGGGGAGGGGCAGAGGGAGAGAGGGACAGAATCTCAGACAGACTCCACCCTCAGCGTGGAGCCCATCTCGGGGCTCGATCTCACGATCCTGAGATCATGACCTGAGCCGGAATCAAGAGCCAGACACTTAACCGACTGAGTCCCCAGGCGCCCGCAGTCCCATGAGTCTTGAGAAACTTATCGCAGTGTGACTGCCATCTTCATCAAGGTCTAGAATATTTCCATCGCCCTGTAAAGTTTCCTCAGGCCCCTTGTGGTCAGTTTCCTCCTTTCGACCTGGCAACCACTGCTCTGGATTTCTGTCCCATAGCTTTGCCTTTGCTGGGGCTTCACATATATGAATCCACACGGTGGGTAGCCTTCCCTCGAGGGTCCCCCGTTCAGCACATTTCAACGCAGCCACGTGATCACGAACGGCAAGAGCCCAGTCGTTGCTATTGTTCGGTGGTACGGATGGACCGCTGTTCATCCCAATTATAGAAGAACAACTAGATCTTGGTTACTGGATGTTTGGCCAGTTTGGGACAATCATGCCTAGAATGGCCGAGGACACTGATGTGCAGTGTAGACGCACGTTCTCACTTCTCTTGGGTAAATACTCCGAGTGGAAGGTCTGGATCATTGGGTAGGGGTTTGTTTCACTTGCGGTGAAACTGTCAGGCCGTTTTCCAAGGTGGCTGTACCATCTTGCATTTCTGCCAGGAGTGCAGGAGTGTTCCAGCCGCTCGGCGTCCTCGTCAACACTTGGTATTGTCCGTTTTAAACATCTGAGTCATCCTAGTGGGTGTTTCGTGGTGGCCCTGTCTTTGCCTACATGCCTCTGCCCACTTGTCATGGGTCCTCGTAGGGTCCACATTTCACAGGGTTCAGCTCAGGCTGCAGGACGGGCAGGGGCTGGCACAGAAGTTGCAGCTGTAGGACCATTACTGGTTCCTTATAGTGGAGGGTTATAGGTGGCATATAGGAGGGAGAAGAAGACCCGGAGTGTGGGGTGGCCGAACATGAGTGGGCATTACCCTGATTTCCACTTCCTCTGGGTGCCCCATAGGCCCATGGATCTCTCCCCATTCCCTCCTTGGAACGAAGATCAAATAGGAATGACCAACCCATCGATGATCCTATTGACAATAGTGTTAACATTGAACACTGACCATGCTAAGCTCTGTCCTAACCCATTTCAGGTTTACTTAGTTCATCCTCGGAACCAAACCCATTAGGTAGGTCCTATTACCACCGCCATTTTACAGGTGAGGAACCTGAGGCACCGGAAGGGCAAACACCTTGCCCCAGGGCCCAGAGTTAGTGAAGGTGGCCTCGGAGCCACGGAGCCCACACCCAGAACCACCTCACTCTGGTCAGCCCTGGACCCAAGGAGACTCAGGATCTGTTGCGCAGTTCCATTAGGATGAAACGTCCAGAACAGGCAAATCCACAGAGACGGAAAGTGGGTTGGTGGCTGCCAGGGACCGGGGCCAGGGAAATGAAGCATCCCCACTAATGGGCACAGGGTTTCCTTCTCAGGTGATGGAACGTTCTGGAACCAGACAGAGGTCATCGTTGCACAACACCGTGTGAACACTCGGTGCCACTGAACGGTACACTAAAAAGGGTTAAGGCGGTAAATTGCATATTGTGTGTATTTTACCGTGATAATGGTTTTGAAAAGTGGGAAGAGAGGATCTGTTTGCAGTGGGTACATCTAAGTCCCAGTTTGGGGTGTGTTGGGGGTCAGCCCCTGAGCCAGCGTTGGACGGGCTCTGACTTCCTCAGGCTTGAGCACCTGCTGCGGCCAGCAATGAGAGGGCCATTTGGCAGGAACAGCACATCCCTGGCACCTCTTAGAGGCCCCAGACCTGCCCGTGCATGGAATCCACAGTTCCCAGCTTGTGAGTAACAATGGGAGGGTAGGCGCTTCGTTCATTGGCTCCCTTTTCCCAGCCCAAGTCTGTGCCTTTACCTAAGCTGTGCCCTCCACCAGGCATGCCCTCCTGGCTCCCAAAGGCCCTGGAGTCACTGACCTGGATGATTTTCTGCAACTGCCTGTCATTATCCACCACAAAGATGTCCATCTCTGAGCTTTCGGCGATGACCTGGCAGGCTTTTGGGGAGTTGGTGGACAAGATGCCAACAGAGAAGCCTCTGGAAGCAGAACCCAAGAGGTGAGGACCCACTGGTGAATTGCAGGGCTCCCAGGAGGCCGGTTTTACCAAAGGAGAGACAGTCCCTTGGACAGGGCACAGAGTGCGGCCGACATCCCTGGACACAACATGCCTCAGGGACAGCTTGGGCGTGGGCCCTGCCCTCTAGGGGTTCCCCAGTGGTCTGGACAAGTGGGGGAGGTCTCAATGCTGGAGAACCCTGGGGAGAGGGGGAAGGGCTTTTTGAAGGAGGGGTCATGGGAGCTGGGCTTCACAGGATGTGTATGAGTTCGACAGGTAGAGGAGGTCAGGAAGGGTGAGCTGCTTGGTGCTCTGGGCTGAGCCCTTGACGAATGCCATTGAGCACAGACCAAACAGGAGCCTTAGTCTGCTCCCTGAACTGGGGACTCTTCTGTGAGACCCCCTACGGATTCAAGAGGAAGGATGAACCTTTGCCGGGCTGGTGGCTTCCTGACCCATGTACCCCAGGGAGATACCAGGTCCCTCTTACCCAGCCATGATAGCACCAATGCTGGCGATGACCCACTCCTCCGAGTTTAACCCCATGATCCCCACGCCGTGGAAGCGCTCCAGGCCCAGCTGGGGAAGGAGGCCCTTGTGAGGCATGGGTGGGCTCACCTGCCACTTGCCCCCACCTGCCCGGGAGCCTCAGGCTGAGAACCCTGGGCTCTCTTTTCTCTGTTGACCATTTGTGCTTCTGTTTGCTAATAAAATAGCCTTCCTCCCATTACAAGCTACCACATATTCATCTAGAGCAGCGGTTCTCAGCAGGGGTGATTCTGCCTTCCCAGGTGACGTTGAGCAACATCGGGAGACATTTTTGGGGAAGGGAATGGTGCTGACATCGAGTGGGTGGGCACCAGAGAGGCCGAGAAACACCCTCTCACGTACAGGACAGACCCCTCCGCAAAGCATAATCCAGCCCCAAGTGTTGATAGTACTGAGACTAAAAAGCCCTGAGAAAATATAAACAAAATGCCCTCCACCCCTGACATGTTTATGAATAAATATTTGACAAAATCAGGGCAGTACTATGCCTGTATTATCATAATATGCCGTTGTTCATAAAACCATATGTCCTGACTTTTCTCCCTTCTCTATGGCATTAAACACAACACCTCTATGATAGTGTGTAATACAGAGATGTCCCAGTTTAGGGGCACCTGGGTAGCTTGGTTGGTTAAGCGTCTGCCTTCGGCTCAGGTCATGATCTCAGGGTCCTGGGATGGAGTCCCCACCTCAGGTTCCCTGCTCAGTGGGGAGTCTGTTTCTCTCTCTCCCTCTGCCCCATAATTTAGTGACCCCCCCCTTTATTGGTTAGTACTTAGGTAAGATCCTTTTTCCCCTCCACTTTTGTTAGATAAAATGTTGGGAGAACATCTGCATAGCTCAAGCTATGTTTACCCACATGATTATTTGTGCTGGCGTCCAGATTGACTTAAAAATTAAAAACGGTGCACTATTCACCCAACCTGGCAAAACCAGGGGATGCCTGGTCCCCAGGGGGGCCTTTCCCCTCTAGACTCTCGGGTACAACTGCGCACTCCTGGTGTCCTTGTCTGAACAGGGCATCACAAACTCAACGTGGTCCCAACAGAATTGCTGATGTTACCCACTCCCCTCTGCCGACCCCGCCTTCTGCAATCTCAGTCGGAGGGACAGCAGTTCCTTCAAGTTGCCGAGGACAGAAATCTTGATTATCCTCAGCACCTTTCATTCTCGCAGACACCCAGTTCACCAAGAAATGATGTTGGCTTTGCCTCCAGAATCGGACCACTTCTCATCTCCGCCCCTGCTACCACACAGGTCCCAAACATCGTCATCTCAACCTCAACGGGTCTTTTTCCACCCAGTCTGTTGTCTCTGCAGCATCCACACAGGGCCTATGAGCACCCAACTTTGGGCACATCCCTCTGCTTACAGCCCTCCATGGCTCCCACCTCGCTACTGGTGAAAGCCCCACAAGGCCCAGCAAGACCTGTCCCTGTTACTCACTGCCCTCACCACCTCCCCCTCTCCTCCTCACTCACTCTGCTGTAGCCACATGGGCCTCTTTGCTGTTCAGCCAACATGCCAGGCACCATCTTGCCCCAGGGCCTTTGCACATTTGTTTCCACTGCCTGCAACACTTATCCTCAAGCATTCACTTAGATCCCCCCTCCCCAGTTGTTTAAGTCTTCGTTGAAATGCCACTTTCAGAGAGGCTCTCACTGGCCACCGTAGGGTAAGATTTCAACCCCACCCCAGCTCATCTACCTCTTTCTCTTCTTCAGTTTTCTCTGGATCACTGTCTATTTCCTGCATCCTCTTTTGTTACATTGACTGGACAAGTCCCTAGATGTCTCTTATCCCCTTTTCTAATCTGATAAACGGGCATTTCTTCATTGAAGACATACCCAAGGGGCTAGATTCTGGGGGCCTGCAATGAATGAGGCAGTCTGGCCCCTGGCCTTCAGGAACTGACCAACCAAACAAATAAAATTATACAACCATGTTACCATGTGGCTATGAGAGGGGGGCAAAACATTTTCAAAGGGGCTATGATAGAGAATGTTGGGGGTGGTGAGTCTGGCGACCCAGGGTGATCAGGGATGACCTCACTCAAAAGATGAGACATGGGAGGGGCACCTGGGTGGCTTAGTCGGTTGAGTGTCTGACTTGTGGTTTTGGCTCAGGTCATGATCTCAGGGTTGTGAGATCAAGACCAGTGTCAGGCTCTGGGTTCAGTGGGGAGTTTGCTTGAGATTCTCTCTCTCTCTCTGCCCCTCCCCCCAAATAAATAAATAAATCTTAAAAAAAAAGATGAGACGTTGGGGAAGAGATACATTAACAATAACTACCATAAGAATATAGTTAATGCTGATGTAATGCTCAGTTTGAGTCAGGGGCTGTTTAATAAACTCCCTGAATTCTTACTTTTTTAAAATATTGTATTTATTTCTTTATTTGAGAGAGAGAGAGAGCAAGAGCACAAGCAGGGGTAGCAGCAGAAGGAGAGAGAGAAGCAGACTCCCTGCTGAGCAGGGAGCCAGATGTGGGGCTCGATCCCAGGAGCCAGGGATCATGATCTGAACGAAGGCAGATGCTTCACTGACCGAGCCACCCAGGCACCCCAACTCCCTGAATTCTTATAGCAAACCCTTGCGCTAGGTGTTTTTATATTTTATTTTATATGTTTGTACATAAAATGCTAATAGAACACGTTTTATACTAAGTTTAATAAAGCATAAAATGGTTATGTCCATATATAACGTATATATTTTTAATATCATACATATATAAAAAATAGATATAAAAATCCCCATTTTACAAATGGGGACACTGAGGCACGGCGAGGCTGAGTAATTAAAAAAAAATGTTAGTTTGAAGCACAGCTGACACCAAGTGGTCCATTAGCTTCGTGGGTACAACACGGTGATTCCACAAATCTATACATCATGCTATTCCCACAAGTGTAGCCTAACTGATTTTTTTTTTTAAAGATTTTATTTATTTATTCGACAGAGACAGAGACAGCCAGCGAGAGAGGGAACACAAGCAGGGAGAGTGGGAGAGGAAGAAGCAGGCTCATAGCGGAGGAGCCTGATGTGGGGCTCGATCCCACAACGCCAGGATCACGCCCTGAGCCGAAGGCAGACGCCTAACAGCTGTGCCACCCAGGTGCCCCAACCTAACTGATTTTTTAACAAAAAAGTCACAGGCATCTAAGTACACCGCATGGCGAGTGAGGTTAAGTGAGGTGAGCAAGAATGCGCAGGTAAGGGTGGAGCTAGAGGAAAGGACACGTGCACAGGCCGGCCTGGCAAGAGAAGCACAGAAGAAAACGGGGAGGGGGGGGGGGCAGTGTCGGGGAGTGGCACGCAGGCGCGGTGGCGCCGGCGCAGCAGTGCGCAAGCGCAGAGGGGCGGGAGGCACGCAGGCGCGGGAGAGCACGTGGTACCTTGAGGAAGGCCTTGGCGGCGCGCCGGCACTCCTCGTAGTACTCGATGTAGGTGAGCAGGTGCCAGCCGTTCCTGTGCTTGGAGCCGAGCGCGATGTAGTTGGCGTACTTGATGGCCGTGTTCATGACCAAGTCATGCACGGTGAAGGGCGCCTGGCTGGTGAAGGCGTCCTCCCGCCGCAGGTGCACCTCGCCGTCGCGCTTTGACGTCCAGTACGGGTTGCCTGTGGGCAGGCGGGGCTCAGGAGCAGTGAGACCGCAGGTGGGTGAAAGAGGGGCAGGGCTGTGGCCCTCATGGCGGCAGGGGTGGGCAGAGAAAGTGGGGGAGGGTGGGGGAAAAGAGGCATGGCGGACAGAGGAAGGTCACCGCCACCAAGGGAGAAAGATGGAAGGGGGTAGAGAGACGCAGAAGAGGGCGCCGGGCCGGGTGGACAGACAGAGGCGCTGGCCCAGAGGGTGGAGTTCAGCAGCAGCAGCCCCACCAGCAAGCAGACAGCTCAGTCACGGGCCCACTGCCTCTCCTGTGGACTTCCCGAGGACCAGGCGCCTCTGACAACTGTGTCCACCTTCGCCACCTCCCTTCCCGGGCCACCCGGCCAGCCTCCCCCACCACGCTGACCCGACCTCAGAGATCTCCAGGCTGGCTCACCCACCCTTAACCAACCCTGACTGGCTTCTCTGAGGCCCAAAGAGCCCCCTACCTTTGGCTTTAATTTCTTGTCGGTGATCTCTCTCTGTTGAACTCAGTGTCTTGAGTGAGGACATGGTGTGCTGTGTCTTCGGCCTCTCTTCTTACTGTCTGGGGAGCATCTGGCCTCCTGGGACTGAATACACAGTTGCAGTCCAGTGGGGAGGGCTGAGAGTGTCCAGCTGTGTGGAGGCACAGGGGGTCCCACCTACTCATGCGGGTGGTCAGGGAAGGCTGCTGTGAACAGTGGGTAGGAGTTGATCAGGCAAAAAAGGGAGGGAAAAACATCTGAGGAAGGAGAGTAATATGATGAAGGCCATCAGGGCTGGAGTATAAGGAAGAGTGGGGGAAAAGTAGGAAATGAAGCAAGATAGGTGGTGAGGGTGGGATCAGCATCGGGTCTTGCTGTCTGTGTTAGTAAAAAATTGCTTTCTGGTACCTTCTGTGTCCATACCCCACCCAGTGTGCATACTGGTTGACCCCTGGTGGGAACTGAAATATCTCCGCTCCCAGCCCCTGCCTTCCACCCACGACGCATTTTCACCCTTCTCTGTTGTCAGGGAGGCTGTGCCCACTTCTGTCTCCCACTTCTTTTTATCAGCTTTGGTCACGCCCCTGCTCTAGCCACAGGGGGACAGAAGTCTCTAGACTGGACATCCAGAATGTTCCTGTGGCCAGCCTTTGTGACCTCACTGTGGATTCCGTAGCCTGGAGCCATGATGGTCACAGAGGCCCGTCTTAGGGGACAAGGGTATGACCCCACAGCCAGTGGTTCCCAAGGTGGCAGCTCCCAGGGAGGAACTGGTAGCAAAGTCTTGGGTTTAAGGCTGGCAGCTGGAGGGATTCCATAGTCCCTGCCCAGTGTTGTTAGCTTTGGGTGACAAAGTTCACAGGGGGACCAGAAAGGGAGTCGTGGCATAGAGAAGGTACTGTGGAAGGCACGATGTCACGGAGGCCAGGGAAGCTGAGAGTGTCAAAGAGCCAGTTAAGGTCGGCAGAACCTGAGGCTCCCAAAAGGTCGAGAAGGACTTTGAGTCGCTGTGCCTGGGGGGTTGTGAATTCATGTGTCCATTAGGCACAGTCTGGAGCTAGGATAGTCTCCCAGATAGACACACAGCTGCATTTTCACATATTGTGTTGGATGCTGTTGAAGTTGATAAACCAAAAAGTCATTTAAAGGCCTCTCTGGTTCCTCAAAAAATCAAACACAAAGTTACCATATGACCCAGCAATCCCATTTCTGGGAATATACCCAAGAGAATGGAAAGCAGGGATTAGAAGAGATTTTTGCTCATGTTCCCAGCAGCACAATTCACAGTAGTTAAAAGGAACCCACTGTCCATTGATGGATGAAGGATAAACACAGTGTGGTCCCTCCATACAATGGGCTATGATTCAGCCTTAAAAAAGGAAGGCCATGCTGACACCTGCTACAGCATGGGTGAACCTCAAGGACATTGTGCTCAGTGACATAAGCCGGACACAAAAGGACAAATACTGCCTGATCCCACTCGTGGGAGGTACTTAAAGTAGTCAGCCTCGGAGAGACAGAAAGTAGATTGGTGGTTGCTGGGGTGGTTGTCGAGGTTCCAAGTCTTGATTGATTTGGAAGTGAGTCATGTGAGGGGGAGAGCCGGGTGGTTTCTGGGGCCAGCAGTGGGAGCCTCAGCTTCCTCCTTTGGCCAGTGGTCTCCTGAATCAGCAGCTTCTCGAGCATGCGCAGTCTCCCTGAGCACAGTGCAGGCAGCGCGAGTCCGCTGTCAGCCGCTGCAGAGACGGAGCCTTCTCTAGCTGGGAGCCAGGAGTTGTTCCTGAGTGTGCCCTTCCAGCCCTAGGAGCAACCCTCCCCACCTCCCCGCTTTTCGGAGCTATCATTGACAAACCACAAAATTGACCCATTGCAACAGTCCAGTACAGTGATTTTTAATAAAAGTCATACAGTTGTGAAGCCATCCCCATAATCATCCTGAAAAGTTCCCCGGAGACTGTGTGAGACTGACCCAGCTCCTCACCCCAGCCTTGGGCGACTACTGCTCTGCTCTCTGTCGCCATCGTTTGGCCTTACTAAGAAGTGTCATGTAAATGGAGAAATACAACGTGTAGTCTTTTGTGTCTGGCTCCTTCCACGTAGCGTAAATTAATCTGCATGTCTCAGATGTTCACGAGTTTTATGGTTGGGTCGTGTTCCGTTGTTTGGAGGGTACTGTGTTTTTGTGTATTGATTCATCGGTTGGTGGACATTTGAATTTTCTCCTAGCATCTGGTGATTATGAATAATGCTGCTATGAACATTCGTGTACAAGTTTTTGTGTCATTTCTCTTTGGTGTACACCTAGGAGCTGAATTGCTGGGTCATACAGTAACCCCATGTTTAACACTTCAAGGAACTTTCTAAGCTGCCTTCCAAAGTGGCCGTGCTGTTTTGCATTCCCTCCAGATCCTCGCTGACACTCAGTATTACCAGATTTTAAATTTTTAGCCATCCTGGGGGGTGCAAGAGTGCTATCTCCTTGTAGTTTTGACTTGCATTTCCCTGATGATTAATGACATTAAGCGTCTTTTCACATGCTTGGTGACCCCATGTCTGTCTTTAGAGAAACGTCCAATCAAGTCCTTGGCCCGTTTCTAAATTGAGCCATTTGCCTTTTTATTGTTGAGTAGTTCTGGTTACAAGTCCTTTAGCAGATACGTGATTTTTTTTTAAAGAGTTTATTTATTTATTTGAGAGTGAGAGAGAGGAGAGCACACAGAGGGAGAAGCAGACTCCTTCCTGAGCAGGGAGCCCAACGCGGGGCTCCATCCCAGGACCCTGGGATCATGACGTGAGCCGAAGGCACATACTGAACGACTGAGCCCCCCAGGCGCCCCCTTGACAGTCTGTTTTGAAGGGCGAGAGTTTTTAATTTCAGTGAAGCCCAGTTGTGTCATTTCTTTTCATTTATGGTGTGTGCTTTGCTCTCATGTCTAAGAAATCTTTACCTAATCCAAGGACACAAAGATTTTCTCTTTTTCCCCCTAAAGTTTTGTAGTTTTGGCTTTTATGTTTAGGCGTATGATACGTTTTGAGTTAGTGGCATATTATTCCAGCATCATTCATTGAAAAGACTGTCCTTTCCCCATTGAACCACTGAGGCACCTTTATCAAAAATTATTTGGCCATAAATGGGAGTTTTCATTTCTGTACTCTCTAATTGATCTCATACCACACTGCTCGGTCAATAGCATTATGGAAAGTTGTTAAGACGAAAGTCCCTCGTCTTTGTTCTTTTATTTAAGGCAAGGATCTGGTGGACGACAGGACAGGAAGAGTAGGTCATTATGGGAGACACAAGAATTATAAGGACTCTGAACAGGCAGGCTGCACTGGGAGGGCTTACGAAAATGACAGGCTCCGAGTTCAAATTCTTATCTCAGCTCATGTTCAGAGAATCTGTTCTATGGATGCTTTCAGTGATTTCTTACCTCTTCCAGCTGTAGGTCGCTGAATTATTACATGGTGTGAATTCACAGCCTTGCCAGATCTTTTCGTGAAAATTAGGGCATTATTTGAGTTAACAATACCCTGAGAATGGAAATATTGGAATGGTGTAATTTGGGAGGAAGACTGTACGATTTTGAGTGCCCTGAACTTCTATTTATTTATTTTTATTTTATTTATTTATTTTTCAAATTTTTATTTAAATTCTAGTTAGTTCACATGTGGTGTAGTATTGGTTTCGGGAGTGATTTATCACTTGCATAGAACACCCAGTGCTCACCACACAGGTGCCCCCTAATACCCGTCACCCATTTAGCCCATCCCCCAACCCACCTCCCCCGTCCAGCAGCCCTCAGTTTGTTCTCCATGGTTAAGAGTCTCTTATGGTTTGCCTCCCTCTCTCTTTCTTTTTCCCCCTTCCCCTCACATTCATCCATTCTATTTCTTAAATGCCACATAGGAGTGAAATCATTTGGTATTTGTCTTTCTCTGGCTCATTTCTCTTAGCATAATACACTCTAGCTCCATCCATGTCCTTGCAAATGACAAAATTTCATTCTTTTTGGTGGCTGGGTAATATTCCAGCGTGCGTGTGTGTGTGTGTGTGTGTGTGTGTGTGTGTCTGTGTGTGTGTAGACCACCACATCTTCTTTATCCATTCATCTGGGAGTGGACATTTGGGTTCTTTCCATAATTTGTTGTTGATAGTGCTGCTATAACCGTTGGGGTGCAGGTGCCCCTTCGAATGACTATGTTTGTATCCTTTGGGTAAAAACCTAGTAGTGCAATTGCTGGGTCATAGGGTAGCTCTATCTTTAACTTCTTGAGGAACTGCTATACTGTTTTCCAGAATGGCTGCACCAGTTTGCATTCCCACCAACAGTGTAAGAGGGTTTCCCTTTCTCCACATGCTCGCCAACATCTGTCATTTCCTGTCTTGTTAATTTTAGCCATTCTGACTGGTGTGAGGTGGTGTCTCCTTGTGGTTTTGATTGTATTTCCCTGATGCCGAGTGATGTGGAGCATCTTTTCATGTGTCTGTAGCCATTTGTATGTCTTCTTTGGAGAAGAGTCTGTTCATGTCTTCTGCCCATTTCCTAACTGGATTATTTGTTTTCTTGGGTGTTGAGTTTGATAAGTTCCTTATAGATCTTGGATACTAGACCTTTATCTGATATGTCATTTGCAGATATCTTCTCCCATTCTGTAGGCTGTCTTTTAGTTTTGTTGATTGTTTCCTTCTCTGTGCAGAAGCTTTTTATCTTGACGAAGTTCCAATAGTTCATTTTTGCTTTTGTTTCCCTTGTCTTTAGAGACATGTCTAGCAAGAAGTTACTGTGGCCGAGGTCAAAGAGGTCACTGCTTATGTTCTCTAGGATTTTGATGGATTCTTGTCTTGCATTTAGATCTTTCATCCATTTTGAGTCTATCTTTGTGTCTGGTGTAACAAGAACCATACTGGTTTTGTTTTTTTGTGTGTGCCAGAACCATGCTGTCTTGATGATTACAACTTTGTTATGTAGTTTGAAATCCAGAATCGTGATGCCTCCAGTTTTGCTTTTCTTTTTCAAGGTTGCTTTGGCTATTTGGGGTCTTTTGTGGTTCCATACAAATCTTAGGATTATTTGTTCCAGCTCTGTGAAAAATGCTGGTGGTGTTTTGATAGGGATTACATTCAATGTGTAGATTGCTTTGGGCGGCATGGACAGTTTCACAGTGTTTGTTCTTCCAATCCATGAGCATGGGATGTTTTCTCATTTCTTTGTGTCTTCTTTACTTTCTTTCTTAAGCGTTCTGTAGTTTTCAGAGTACGAGTGCCCCAAACTTTTAAATCCCACTCAGGCTCCCAAGCCAGGGGGAAAAAGGCAGCACTCCTGCATTTGGAGGCAGTCATGTTGCAGTAGAAGCCAGTTTTCATGCTAGCTCAAGCTAGTCAGGCTTCCAGGTACTTCAGGAGGCCACGTACAAAGACACCTTGGAGAAGAATCGCAAAAGACATACAAGATTTGGGTCCTTTCTATTGGGCAGAAACTCCGGGTACCATCTGTGGGATTGGATCCTGAGGGCGCTGCCCCAGGGAAGAAGAAATGAATTGATCAGAATGTGCTGAGTAGAGACTGTAGGATTGTTAGACTAGCCCAGGCAGTCGGGAGTCGTTCTGCTTGCCAGCGCGGTCAATTAACTGAGAGCCGAACTCAGTGCTGGCCTTGGTGACTACAGCGGAGAGGCCAGAAGAATCCTTGGTGTAACGAAGATGGAACCTGACGAGATAGGCTCTGCACGGGGCGGCGCATACAAGGGCCTTCACCGTGGCATGGTGTTAGCGAACAGGTGGAAACAACCTAAATGTCCAGTGATAGGGGCACGGGTGAGGGCCGTGCAGAAGCCCTACTCTGGAGCACTGGGCCATAGTTAGAGCAAGTGGGGTGGTTGTATTTGTCTTTACAGGAAAAGGTGTCTATACCGTATGTTTTTAATCGGGAGAAAAATGAAGTATATCTCTTTTAATATGCCTTTTAAATAATTTATTTTGAAATAATAGATTTGAGGGTCACAGGAAAGTTTCCAAAACAGTACAAAGAACGCTCTGTCCTCTTTATGGAGATCACTTCCTCCATCGTCCACTGCCCCCCCACCCCCACCAGATTATCAGTAGTCTGTCTTTCTTTTCTTTTCTTTTCTTTTCTTTTCTTTTCTTTTCTTTTCTTTTCTTTTCTTCTCTTTTTTCTTTTTTTTTTTTTTTTAAGATTTTATTTATTTATTTGACAGAGACAGCCAGCGAGAGAGGGAACACAAGCAGGAGGAGTGGGAGAGGAAGAAGCAGGCTCCTAGCAGAGGAGCCTGATGCGGGCTCGATCCCAGAACACCGGGATCTCACGCTGAGCTGAAGGCAGACGCTTAACGACTGCGCCACCCAGGCGCCCCTCTTTTGTTCTTTCTTTTCCTTCTTTCCTTCCTTCCTTCCTTCCTTCCTTCCTTCCTTCCTTCCTTCCTTCCTTCCTTCCTTCCTTCCTTCCTCCTTTCCTTTTTCTTTTAGTTTTTCTTTTTCTTTTCTTAAGATTTATTTATCTGAGAGAGAGAGATCATTATACACCATTGGAAGGGAAAGGTAGTAGCAAACTCGGTTTCTTACACATGCGGTTGTTTAAAATATATCTTACATAAGCGTATTTTTAGCCACTTAGAGCCTGCGTGCTTTGTATATCACTTGAAGCCACACCCAGCATGCACCATATAGAAGACAAACCCCAGAGCTCTAACAGAGCCCAGGATGCTGTGCCCTTTGGAGCTCTCCGGCCCAAGACTCCCTGCCGAGCTGCGGGCAATGCCACTTAGACAAATAAGTCCCCTTCCCCCTGGGGTGTTGGGGTGGGGCCTTGCCCTCCTCCCCTCCTGGGTGGTCGGCTCTGTGCTGTTGCCTCTGGACAGTCTCGTTCTGTGAGGGGCTTCTGCTGCATGCGAACCGAAGTGCTGCCCGGGTACAGCAGAGCTCGTGCTCAGCCCCCAGTCCCTCCGACTCGCCACAGCTCTCTCGGAAGGAACACGGCAGGAAACCATGCTGTGCTCCTTTTAGCATGGTTATCAGGAGGTGATGAAAACCTTGACCACCTGGTCAAGTTGCTGCCTCTCAGGTTCCCCCACCTTAAATTTATCTTTCCTGCTGTTATAATCGATCAGAATTGTGTGGGGAGGTATTGTGAGATTACACCAGTATCTTCCCTAGCATCAAAGCTCCAGCCAGTGACCTGGGTACCCACTGAAAGCTCCTGTTTGTCCTCCTGCATCATGAGACTTTCTCATCGCATCATTCCTTCTGTGTTATTCGTTATTCGTGACTTTGTAGTATAGTCATGACAACCAGTTATTCAGTGGGCTGGAATCTGTTACTTTTGGTATGCAAATTGCCCCCCATGTGGCCAGCGGAAAGCCCTTCAGGCTGGTTCCTCTGACCCTCAGACAGGTCCCACCCACCCCTCCCTCCCTCCCTCCCTCCCTTCCTTCCTCTCTTTTTCTTCCTTTCTTCCTTTCTTTCTTTCCTTCCTTCTTTCTTTCTTTCTTTCTTTCTTTCTTTCTTTCTTTCTTTCTTTATTATTTTTTTTTTTTTTGTACTTTTTAACTTTCTGACGCAAGATATTCCAGGCTCCTCTTACACATTGCCTTTCTTAGCCTGGGAATCAGATACTTCCCCAAACATGCCTGGTTCCTTTTAGCAGTAGATGGGATTTAGAAACCAAGATCTGGGCACTCAGCGTGCCCACTGCTGCCGGGCCCTGAGAGCAGGCAGAGATAGAAAACATACGTGCATGTATGCATGACTGAGTGTGCACATACACACGTAGGTAGATACATTTATGTATAGCACACGTCTATAGTTCTGTATCCGTGCATATATATATTATAAAACTGGGACTTTGTACCAGTACCTCCAGTCCAAACACCTCATGGTTCTTTCTAGCCTTTTCCTGAACGTCTTCTCTGCCAGTGAGAAACTTAGCTTCCACTTTTTAAAAATCTCTTTACTTAGTTGCTCAATGTATCCAGCCTCCTAACCACACTGTTCCTTTCCTCAGCCTGCCGCCTCTGGGTTCCCCTCTGTCCCACAGCCTTGGCCTCTCAGCCTGCCCCCTGCTTCTCCGTGCGGCTGCCCACCCTGCCCCCTCCCCATTCTCAGCCTCTGGGCTAACTGGCCCCTGCCTGGAAGAATATATATATATATATATATATATATATATATATATATATATATATATATATATATTTTTTTTTTTTTTTAAGATTTTATTTACTTACTTGACAGAGAGAGAGATAGTCAGCGAGAGAGGGAACACAAGCAGGGGGAGTGGGAGAGGAAGAAGCAGGCTCCTAGCGGAGGAGCCTGATGTGGGGCTCGATCCCAGAACGCCGGGATCACGCCCTGAACCGAAGGCAGACGCTTAACTGCTGTGCCACCCAGGCGCCCCTGGAAGAATATATTTTTATATGTAAAAATGAATTCTCCCCTCCCTACCACACACACACACACACACACACACACACAATTTTTTTCCTATCGTGACATACATATATATTTTTATATAGTCAATTCTTGTTATTTGTGGTATTTATGTTTATAAAAGTGCTGTGAACACCGAATTATTGAAAATAATAGAACCATTGCTTTTAATGGAAATGTGGAGTCAGGTTCTTGGCAGCCTCTGGTCACAATATTTTTATCAACTATTTTGATCACTACCTAACCTTGATTATATGTGTTTTCTGTTCAGGGACACTTTATTTAATACACTGTTGATTCATTAGCATTGCACTTAATGGCCAACAGCACTGTCATTTATGCCTGAATGAAGTTTATCTAACACCTGTATTTTTTCCCCTGGGCTCCTCATGGCCTTGTGCTCAGGAACACTAGACAGCATTTCGGCATTAGACGTGGGGACCACTTTCAACAGTGACATCACTCAACATGTAGACATGACTCTACATAGATCCTCAGAAGGCTGTGCATTTACACATGAGCTGATTTGGGGGTTACAAACAAATTTTAGTGAGCAGGCAAACTTGCAAGTACAGAATCTGAAAAAAAAAATAAGGAGGATAGACTGTATTTATATATGAAAAAAGTAAAATTAAAAACCTACCAGGTAGATGAGAAGGACATCAAAAATGACGTTAGCCTAATGTGCATTGCATTAGTGGTTTGTTGTGGTTTTTTTTGCGAGGCAAATGTCTTCATACCTTTCCAATCTATTTATAATTTTATATTTTAGAAAGAAAAGGGGCCCTGGGCTGGGCCCTGGGCTGCCTCTGGGCATCTAGAACCTTAGGAGACTGGAAGTTTTCCTTCTCCTGTCCTGGTAGGCTGCCCTTCTCTGGCTTGGGAGGTGTCCTTTCCACTGACCTTCCAGGGACCAGCGCTGTGGATTGGCCCTTTGCTGGTAAGAGTTCACCTGTAATGAGGGCTCTCAGGTGTCAGCAAGGCCAGTTGCCTTCTCGGTGCCCCTTCACAGCTCCCCCGTGAGGTGGGGGTCTGTACCCCCTCCAGACGCAGAAGGTTGAGCTCACATAGCTAGTCAGAATTTGACCCCGGAACTGATTTCAGAACCTGAACTTCTCAACAAAGGACAAAATGTTTGAATCCGGGGCCAAACGTCAGGACATGGGATGCTGACGTGCTTTATTGTCAGAACTTGCTGGGAGGGTTTCCAGGTTGCTTCCAGGAAGATGAATTGGTTTGGGGACCCACTGCTTCAAGCTCGTGAAGGCTTTTCTTTCTGAAGTCTCAGTCAGTCCTCTGGGGAGAAAAAAGTCTAATTGGAACCCATGAGATGAGATCTCTCTTCGAAACAAGCAGTTCTTTATAGACCTGCCCATAAGCTTCCCTGGGATCACACCTTGAAGGTTCACAGGAATTCAGGGATCTGTGATGATCTAGTAAGACTGGTGTCTTTGTAAAAAAAGGGGGGGATGTGGACACAGGCAGGGCATCTACAAGCCAAGGAGAGAGGCCTCAGAAGAAGCCAGCCAGCCAGTGCCTTGCTCTTGGACTTGCAGAACCTAAATTCCTGTGGCAGAAGCCAGTGAGCCTGGTATGTTGCGGCGGCAGCCCTCGCAAGCTAATGTGGGTGAGTGGGCTGGGAGACTCAGAATTCAATGATTTGACCACGAAAGGATTACAAGGGGCCTTTGGGACAACTGAAAATTCGTTCTGTCCTCCTGCTCTTGCATCTAACTGAATTCCCCCAAACCTGTCAGTGACCCCTGGTGTTGAGGGGCTCCTGTGGACGAGACTTGGGGAGAGGAGAGGAACAGGGGTGGGTGGGTGGGTGTTGTTCAAATCCCCATCCCTTACCCTCTGTGATGGGCCAACACGCCTCATTGCTTGGGTTCCTGGCGAGTAGCACTTTTCCCCACCGAAGTTTCTGACAACGGCCTGCTCCAGAGAAGCTAGTTTACCATTTGGGCATTTTTCTGGTAGAGAAACCATGAATCACGTCAGATCTAGAATCCCTGGCAACCACACGTGCTCTGCTCTCAGAGCCACACAGGGGACCCCACCGCTGGTGGATGCGTTCGGGGCACAGCCCAGCAAAGCCAGTCTTACCGTTGGGACAGCCAGGAGCAGCTCCACCAGAGAAGTCAGTGGTAGAATTTTTCAATTTGCTTTTTGTATTTCTGGGTGATAAAATGTCTCCTAACCTTGGTTGTTGGACCTATCAAGAAAGGAGAGATGAGTTCAGATGTGGGGATGAAACAGAAGTCCACGTGTCCCGTGTGCGGGCAACAGGGTCCCGTGACTGCGGCAGGCCGGGGCTGGCCAGGGCCGGCTCTGCCATCGACTTGGTGAGTGCATCACCTTCGCCATCAGTGTGGGGGTGACAGAACGCTCTCCTCACCCCGGGCTGCGGTGAGGACCGTGTGACTGGCAGGGCATACGCATGCCGGACTCTGTGCCTCATGTGGCCGGGGCACCCCACGAAGGCATACCACCCCCTGATTTTACAGGTGAGGAAATGGGCTCAGAGAGGGCCACTTGCTCCAAGTGGACCCGGCATGGGCATGGCAAGGGCAAGACTTGAATTCAGGCCCTGATCCACGCCCCAGGCTGCTAACAGGCTCTGAGTCACTGTGGGGTTCAGGCTGTCCCAGCTACGTCCTGAGCAGCCCCACGAGGATTGCATATTCAACTCATGGTTGGAAGAACCAAGGATCGGAGGGACAAGTCACTTGGAGGGGACCAGATTTGAGCCCAAGTTGTTGGAGGCTATGCGCTTGCTGTCACTCTCACTCTGTAATCCATGCCGTCAGGTTACAGCTGAGTGCTGAGAGAAAGCCCCAGAAAGGACACTGAGGGAAAGCAAGACCCCCTCCCACCCTGGAGTGAGCCCTCCCCTCATGGGGCAGACAGACACAGATGAGTTAATACGTAGGGTAATTTCAGACTATGGTGTGTTACGGGGCCAAGACGGCAGCAGCGTAGGAGGGGGGATGGTGAGCTACAGGGCTGCTCTGTTAAGGGCGACGGTGAGTCACATTAGCCAGGATGGTCGGCGAAGGCCGCTCGAGGAGGTGGCCTGTAGGGTGAGACGTGGACCATGAGAAGGAGCCAAAGAATTGAGGGGGGAGGGCATTCCAGGCTGAGGGAGCAGCAGGTGTGAAGGTCTGAGGCGGAGCTGTGCCTGAGAGTTGTGGGAATGGTGCGGACGCCCGTGCAGTGGGGGCAGCCTAAGAAGAGGAGGTCAGCAGGAGACAGCTCGTGCAGAGCCATAGTGAGGAGTTGGGCTTTTATTCCTAGAGCGGGGGATGTGCTGCCCTGGGGAAAAGGGACCCGTGTGTGTGTGTGTGTGTGTGTGTGTGTGTGTGTGTGTGTGTGTGTGAGATGTGGGCAGCCTGGGCGGGGGCTGCTGTACTCCAGTGAGCTGGAAGTAGACCCTCAGACCTCCAGGAAAGGGCACATTTCCTCAGTTTCCATGTGGCCCTGGACACTAGCAAGGGACCAGCCTCCAAGTGCCAAGGCTCCCTGCTCTCCAAGCAGCTCACCCAGTTCTCCGTTGGAGACAGAAAAGTCCTTCTCCAGGATGACCCACTTATGGATCCTCTGCGCATTGGAAATGGCTTCCCGATTCACAGCGTCTATGCCTTGCTGGATGGCCCTGTAGACCAGGGGGTCCTGCAGCTCCAAAATCTCAGAGACGGTGGACACGTGGCTTCCCAGTTTCCGGCAGAAGTGGATGGCCTCCAAGCTTAACTTGTCCAGTGGCTCTCCGCTCTTCCCGTCGATCTCACACTGCCCCGGGACACCCTCGTCACCACACCCAGTGACCACACACACTCCCTGGCCATGCCTGTGACCGGGAAGTGGGTCTCGAACCCACAGGGGTGCACCCTCCAGACCCTGGGGCAGAGACCCCCCGAAGGACAGCAAACCCACATTACCACGTTACCTTCAGCGTCAGCAGCATGCTCAGAAACTTGGCCCCATCTCCCACTAACAGGGCATTACTGATTATGGGAATCTTCTCTTTAACCAAGTTCTCAATGGGAATAGGGGCCACGTTCTCACCGCCGGCCGTGATAAGGATTTCTGGAATAAAGCATGGCTCAGTGAAGGTTCAACAGCGAGAGTACAAAAGCCTTGCCCCTTCGAGGATCAGAGGGGACAGAGGCTGACACAGATGACTGCTCACTTAGAAAACCCCAGAAGCAGAGGAGGACCCCTGCCCGTGGCCGGGACACCCACCGTGCCCTTCTCCAAGCCAGCATCACTCTGCTCCTCTGCCCCTGTCTCCTTGGAATGCCCAGCAAATGCCCAGGTCCTCTGCATTTTACTTGGACGGCCTGTAGTAATCCGCTGCCTGTTTCTTGGTCCTCCGTACCCTGTTCCGGGCCCTCCAGAGGCCTGGCTTGGAAGATAGTCCAGTGCTTCTGGCCATGCCCCGTGTCTGTCTGCGGATTTTTCTACCACTTGGCAAGCCCAGGAGCAGCTTTAAGAGAATTGCGTCACTTTTTCCCCAGCCTCTCAAATTCTCCCAAGAGCCCCTCCTCCAGCCCTAGATCTGCTCTTCACTTGCTCTTCATCTAAGGATGCTGGCTGCCTCCTGTCCCACCCACCCCAGCTCTCTGTGTCTTCTACCGCGATCTTTCAGCCATCCGTACCGAGGTGGGTAGGGCAGCGGTAGTAATGTGATTGTGACAGACACCTGTGGTGGTGTCTGCCGGTGACTCCAGTGTCCAGCCCTGCTGTTTGTTTAGGGAACTCTTCTCTCCATCTCAAACGCTTGTGGTTTGGGTGAGGACCGCAAGGATGAGCATGTGACCAGGTCTGACCCGTCAGCACACTCTGTTCTCTGCGGAGATTCATCTTGAGAAGGGCTCCAGTGAGAACCAGACCTAAACCTTGGGCTGTGCCTTGTGGTTAGGGTGAGCCTAGACTGTTGGCAGCCATCTTGTGAGCAAATGGGAAAAGCCTCTCCAAAAACGGCCCCATCACTGAGGACAGCTAAGTGAGGGAAGGGTAAAGCAATTCCTTTGATGTTATTTTGGCACCTGGATCCAGCCGAGCCTGACATGAGACCTCTTGGACTTCTCCATTTTTGAGCCAATAGTTTCTCTTTTTCACTCACACCTATTTCAGGAGGGTTTTCTGTTGCTTAGCACGGAAACGATGCCAACCTGGTTCACTGACTAAATGGTTACTGCCCGTGTCGGGCTTGTTGCCAGATGCTCTGTCTGCATCGGAGGTCGGCGGCCTACAGCCTGTGAGTCCGATCCAACCCTCCATGTGTTTGTGTGGCCACGAGCTAGAAACGGTTTTTATATTTTGACATGGTTGGAAGGAATTCCAAAGAATAGTGGGAGTAGGGACACGTGAGAACTTGATGACATCAGTGGTGGCACGTGGCCATGTCCATTTGTCTGCTAGGCATCCGTGGCTGCTTTTGTGCCGCCGTGGCTGGGCTGAGCAGCTGTGACACGGACTGTATGTCCTGCAGATCCCCAGAATGTCTACTGTCAGGCCCTCAGCAGGAGGACTTCCATAGCATCTCCTCGAATCCTCACTTCATTGTTATAATTGTGTAGATGATTATGCCCCCCGAGTTACAGGGAAGGAGACAGGTTTCAGGGCTAGCGTGGGTCTCTTTCCTCGGGCCCGTCTACCAGGGGCACGAGGGAAAAGCTGGACTCTGCAGAAGGGGGTGTCTCCGTGTATCTGTGTGGGGCCCCCCGTGGAAGGTGGGGCGCCGGGAGCCTCTGTGCTGGTGCACCGGGCCCTTCAGCGTTCAGGGTGGGCCTGCCTGTGGGAAGCATCCAAAGAGCCAGCCCCGGTACCTTTGATACGGCTGGTGATGTAGAGGAAACCCTGGCTGTCCATGCGGCCCAGGTCCCCGGTGTGTAGCCAGCCTTCCTCATCAATGACCTCCCGGGTGGTGTCTTCCATTTCCAGATAGCCCATGAACACGTGCCGACCCCACGCGCAGATCTCCCCGACGCCGTCCTTGCTCTCCTGGTACAGCATGTTCTTACACCCCGCCATGATTTTGCCGCAGCTGCCAGGAGGGTGGGAGGGGGAAACCAGGGCTCAGGGAGACAAGGTCACCCAGCCAGGTCAGCCTGGGTCTGCAGCGTGGGCTGCCCCGCGGGATCCGCTGCTCTCACCCTCTCCAGGCCCCAGTGGGCAGGAGGAGGTGTGCGGATAGTTCCAAGAAAAGGATAGACAGATGGATTTGAAATGTATGCAAAGAGTTTTTTTCAACTTCGCTCGTAACAAAAGGAAGGTACGTGAAAGTTGTGTTGAGGTACCATTTTTTTTTTTTTTTTTTACCAACTGGTCTAGCACCGTGGGTGGTGTGCATGCAAAACGTTTGTTGCGGCCTCGTTTGTGGTGACCCGTGATGGAGAAGAAGCCGTAAGTACCCACCAGTAAGAGGACCCGTCCAGTAAACGACGGTGCATGCACCCAGGGGACACCCTGCAGCTGTTAAAGATGGGGCAGGGGCTTCTTATTGGGAACATTCTCTACGAGATAGGAATCTCCCACCAGCCAAATCCATTTGATTCCTGAGCTTGGATGATGGGAATCAAGACCGATTGGAAGTTCCTGTTACGAACCCAGATAATGAAGGACATTGGGTTATCTGACCTCATTTGTTTCCCGAGCTCCAGATAGCAAGTAACAGTTCAGAGAGGATGAGTTTTGTGTTCATTTTTAACATGGAAAATGCTTGTGTTGGGGAGAAAAGTATGTATGTCCATGCACTGCTTATGTCCGCTTAGCTCAACAGCAGTGGTGGTGTGGTTTGGCCTCTGGGAGGGTGTTCGGGGTTGAGCTGTGCCCCTCTCTCCCAGCACCTTTTGTGTTGCGAACCCCCAGCACCTCAGAATGTGACCGGATCTGGAAACAGGGTCATTGCAGATGTAATGGTTAAATGCAGACGAGGTCATCCTGGAGTATTGGGTGGCCCCAAATCCAGTCTGCCTGGTGTCTTTATAAAAAGGGGGACGTTTTTATTTCAGACATGCCCCCCGGGGAGAACCATGTGAAGGTGAAGGCGGAGATCCGGGGGATGCGTCCACAAGGGCGGGAACACCAGAGATGGCCAGCGACCGCCACACGCCGGAGCCCCAGGACAGATTCCCCCTCACCCTCATTGAACCAGCCTGCCCGCACCTCAGTCTCAGACCTCTGTCTCCAGAATTGTAAGAAGCAGTTTTTGTTGTTTAAGTTTTGGGGAACTTGGTTATGGTGGCCTTAGCAGACCCCCTGAAGATTTGGGGTGGGAGGGAGGGCGCTTTTCACTGTATCATGTTATGCCTTCGGAGTTTTTGGACATGGGCATGTATTTCTCTTTGGAAAACACGATTTAAAGATGGAGGCTGGAGTTTGCACGTTTCCTCCAGGTTTGGGAGCAAGGTCACTTCTATTTAGGGAGGGACCACTCTTTGGTTTTGGAAAAACCGCAGTGCGCATTTGGGTTATGCAAAAAATAGACCTCGGATGGGACGATGGAGTGGGGAGGGGGGACACTGAGGTGCACAGCTCCCCCACAAGGCAGAGTAAAAGGCAGGAGATGGTTTCGCCATATTAGGAAGATTGAACTCAGTTTCCGCCAAGTTCAACGGCAGTTGGAACCTGGCCGAGCATGAGAGGAAAGCTGGACTTGCAATGTGCCAGCAGAGAGGGGGTCAAGGAGAGACGGCGGGAGGCTCTGTGGCTGTCAGACCCAAAGAGTGGAGCTTGTCTTTGGTGTTCTTCCTGCTTCGGTGTCGTTGGGTTCACTCCTGCGTCCTGGGGCTAGGTGAGCTTGGGAGAAAGCTCAAAAGGGCCCATGGACGTGTTTGAGATGGAGCGCGCTGGAGATGAAGGGCCTCAGGAGGTGAGCCTGTGGGGGCCATGTGGAGGCAAAACTCACAGGTGACAGTTGGGGAGACCCTGGAACATTCTAAGAGCCCTTATCCATGGGCTCTTGGACAAATGGGGGCTTCTCTTGTAGTGAAGATTTAGAGCTTGGAGACTGGAGAACAGGGGTCATTCTCAGGTCAGGGTTCACCTTACCCCGTGGCTCGCCCATCCTCCCACCTTTAACCCTAGTACCCCCTGTTGCTGGAGGGCCGGGGGTCTTCCCAGGAGGCTGGTACCTGTGAATCTTGTAGTTATTCTGGTTGGATACAGTGTGAGGTCCTGTGCATTCGGTCATACCATATATCTCGCTTATAGGCATGTCCAGGCTTAGGAAGAACTCAGAGGTCTCTTGGTTAAGAGGTGCAGCCCCGCTGATAAAAAAGTGGCAGTAATCAAGGCCAAGGTCACTCCTGACTTTGCTGAACACGAGGGCCTTCGCCATGCGGTAGCTCATGGGGGTGTCCTGTATCCTGTGAGTAAGAATGTCAGGGGCAGCTCACAGCCATGGAGCCGAACGGGGGTCAGTGAGCACCAGCTGGAGAAGGCTGAGCCCCCTTCCCCATGGCCCTCTCCCTGCCTGGCCCCGCTGGACCCTCCACCTACCCCAACATCTTTTTTGTATTGACCTTTAAGCCGATAATTCTTCCCCATGAAAATACTTTCTTCCTTAAGCTTGAGAATTTGATACCATTTGCTTTGATCGTCTCCTGCATCTTCTCCCAAATTCGGGGCACCCCCAGGAAGGCGGTAGGCTTTACCTCTTGCAGAGTGCTGATCAGAGTGCCCTGCAAGGGACCAGGCTGGGTTAGCCACACCTGCACCCTGCCCGGAACCCAGATGTCCCTCTCTCCCCAGCCGGCCAGCTCAGCCCCGGAGAAGCTCGGCTGACTGGACCAGGGTGAGCTCCCCACCCAAGGGAGCCAACCCACTGGTGGGCTGGTGGCCAATCAGATTTCACTCTATGGGTGAAATCTGGGGATTTGGTGGAGAGCACAGACTGGTGACAAACCCGACCCGCGGATGCAGCAGACTATTGCACAGCTGTTAGAAAGGATGTAAGATTTGTTCCCAGACAGGTCTGTGGGTTCAGTGCAATCCCTTTCAAAATCCAGGCAGACTTTCCAATGGATTGACAAGCCCATCTCAACATTTATATGGAAATGCAGAGGACCTAGAATGACCAAAGCAGTTTTGGAAGAGAAGAACAAAGTGGGGAGAATTATTATCCGATTTTGAAATTTATTCTAAAATAGGGTGATCAGCCGTCCTGGTTTGCTCAGAACCCAAGGAGTTCCTAGAAGGTGGCGTTTTCAGTCACAAAACTGGGAATGTGTCAGGCAAACAAGGGCAAGGTGGGCACTGTGTCAGAAAGCCAGAAAAGTCCAGTCAGTGCGGTTTGGGTATCAGGCTGGACATACAGTTCCACGGGACAGAACAGAAAATCCAAACACGAGTCTCTACATCTATGAGCAATTCACAGTCAGTGAAAGCGCCCATGCAACTCAGAGGAGAGGAGGCTGGTCCTGTCCTGAAAGATAAAAGCCAGAACTCCGTTTAGTGTCTCTCACCACACACAAAAGTGAACTCAGGACGGAGCACAGACCCAAGCGTGAAAGCCAAAACCAGAGGCTCCGTGGGGCGCGCGGCAGAGACCTCTGTGGCCCCAGGGCGGACAAGGGTCTCTTACATATGGCACCACACGCATGAAAGAAAAGGGAAAAGGCTTCATCGGACTTGAAAATGAAAAGACATGCCACCAGGAGGTGTTGGCAAATTGATATTTGGTCAAGCCCAGCCATAAGAAGAGACACAGCCACATTTTGAAATGAGCGAAAGATTGGCACAGATGTTTTTCTCCCAGAGAATGTCCACAGCTGGCCACCAAGAGCGTGGGGAGGTGCTCACCACCATTCGTCATGAGGGGTGCCACCTCCCACCCACTTCGAGAAGCAATAGTGTGGGCAGCAGCCCCGTGTCAGCGAGGATGGGGAGGAGCAGGGCCTCTTACGCGCTCCGGGGGGCGAAGGGGGGCGTGAAATGGGGCAGCCACTTTGGAAACAGTCTGGCAGTTTCTTGAAACGTTAAGATACCTTTATCACTCCCTGGATGTTGGGTTGGTCATTTGGAAACTGTTGACAGTTTTTGGAGATAATAAGGATGTGGGGGGAAGGGAACTTCTCAGGTCCCAAAGGTGCGTGGGTGCGCATTATGCAGTCAGCCAGAGAAGAAAGTATTTATCGAGTGGCTACGACATCTCAGACATTGAGCACTAGCGTGGGAAGGGGGAAAGAGGGGCCAAGGAGTTACAGAAGTGGAAAACAGAATGACAAGGAGGAGATGTGGTTAAGGGCCTTGAGATGGGATTGGTTTCTGGAGCTTTTTGAGTGCTGGGAATACTGACTTTAAAACAAAACAAAACCACACACACACATTCTGCTTTCAATACCAGTCACATCTTAGTTTTGAGTTTTTCGGTGCACAATCCATACAACCGTATGTGGATGCCCTGAATTGGGGAAAGATAAAAACTAGAAGAATGTGGCCAACTGTTTCCATTGCTCCTGAATGGAGCATAAGATGAGGAAAGAGAAGGAACCCATGGATCAAGGTGCCTAATATAACCATCCACCGACCCCGGGCTGCCCTCAGCCTTACTTTGAGAGCGTCTGGTTGAGCAAAGTAGGTGAAAGCCCCGATCTTCATGGGTACCCAGACATCCATCATTTGAGCTGCAATGTGGCTGAGGGGAAGGTAGCTGACCACCACCTCCTGCTTTTCTGCGGCACAAGACAGGCCGCTGTTCTTTGCCACTGTGCTCGCTGTCCACGTGATCTAGAACACAAGGCAGGCTTACGATCCAGGGGCCCCGTCCTCACTGAAGGGCCATTTAAATGCAATTACTTACCAAACACTTACAACACACCTACTGTGTGCTGGGCCCTGCTCTCCCGCTTCCCAAACATGAAGTCATCACATGCTGGGTCGGTACCTACAATCCTTTATACTTTAAGGATGGAAAAACAGAAGCCCAGAGTGGTTAACGAACTTGCCCGAGGCTGGGAGGAGCTGTAAAAGGTAGTGGGCAGATTTGGGGGTTGAGCCGACCCCTTTGGATCCAACAACAGAGCCTAGAATCGGAATGTCTACATGGAAAGTCAGAAACCTAACGGATTCAGTAAGTGGCTCAGGACCCAATCCTGGCTCCACCGTTTGCTAGCTCGGTGACCCTAGGCTCTTTGCTCATCTGTAAAATGGGCACAGGGGCTTCTCGTGCCCAACAAACCAAAAGCCACCCATAATCCCATCACACAAACACCCAACAGTTAGCATATGCATGTTTTTCCTTCTCCAACACCTGCCTCCATGCGTCGTTTTAGCAGAGGTATAATTTTGCAGTCCGTCTTTCTCACTGGTGTCGTCCATCTCAGGCAGTGACCTCATTAATCCAGCCACACAGGCCTCCACACCGTTCCTCCCGCACATGAGGCACGGCCCTGCTTCGGGGCCTTGGTGCTGGCTGTTCCTCCGCTTGGAATGCTCTTCCTCCAGCTTGCCCTGCAACTGAGTCTTTCTCGAACATGACATTTCCACTTGAATGCCACACCACCTCGGAGAGGCCACATCACGCCTTCCAAGCTGGAGTTCCCCTCGTCTAAGTCTCTGGGTGCCGTCACCACAACCTGCTTGGTTTTATATGCTTGCTCCCTGTCTTCCCAAGGGCCCTGATGGGGCCTGTTTGGTTCAGTGCTGTGTCCCCAGGACGTAGTAGGGACTCGACAGGTTTTGTTGACTGCGTGAGCGAGGAGACAGAAGGGATATGTAAGTAGGGCTGAGTCTGCAAAGTGCTGGCCCAGAGCGAGCCCTCAAGACCAGTCCCACTTCTCCCCCTGGGTCTCGGGATGGAGGGATTTTACTTCTCTCCCCGTAGCCCTGTCGCTTACAGCCTATGCTCCGAGGTACCCAGCACCCATGCATTGAGGGAAGGGGCTTGGCGTGTGTAGACTGTGATGCATCCAGTGGTGTTGACCTCCTGGGTCCGGCTTCCGGCTCAGGGACATGGAGCACGTCATTTTCCCTCTCCAAGCCTCGGTTTCCCCGTCTGTGACAGGGGTTAATGACACCTTACCTCCTGGTAAGGGGTTTAGCGGGGGGTTAGCAGGTGCCTAGCTCAGCGTGGCGCAAAGTGCCCTGTGAACGGGAGCAACCTTGACCTGTTGATGTGCATTGAGAGTGTTGGTCCAGCTTTGATTCCCGTATAAAGATGATGATGACTTAGAAATACGAACGGCCAACCCTGCGTGGTTCGCTGCGTGCCAGGCGCCCTGTGCTCATCTGTGGATTCCCCGCCACGCCGCCATCCGGAGCTGGAGTCTGCTCCCCTTTCCCTTCACAGGGCTGTTTTGACCAAGAGAATGGAGCAGGGGTGACCCTGGGTAGCTTCGGACATCGAGCCTCCACCTTTGTCTCGGGGGTGATTGCTCTGGGGGGTGGGGCGGTGGGAGCAGCCACCACGTGAAGGAGGTCCACGGCCTTGGAGCCACTGCCCTGTGGGGGACCCGGGCCACGTGAGACCGATGGGCGCTGCCCTTCCGGCCCAGCCTGGCCACCAGCTCATGCCGGTGGGACGTGAGAAACTCCCCTTGAGCCCCGCCTCAGCTCCAGACCCAGAAATCACACAGCCCAGGGGTTTAAGTCTGTGAGTTGTAGGATGGCTGGTTACGCAGCATCCGTTAACCGCCACAGGATGTGGGATCATTCGCTGAGAAGTAGAAGCCGTTCTCATCTCCATCTTACAGGTGGGGAAGATGAGGAACTTGTCCCAGGTCACCCAGCTGGCAGGTGGGAGAGCCGGGACTCGGAGCCAGGCAGCCTCGCTCCAGGGCATGTGCTCAACACCCTGATGGCCGAAGACCATCTCACGGTACATGAAATTGCTAGGAGGAGAGATGTTGGCCAGGGTGGGGTGAGGGCCTAATGAGATTCCTTTCGTTCGTTTATTCGCTGAGCCCACAGAAGCGGATTGCTCCCTCCTCTGCACAGGCACCTGTGCACAAGCCCTGTCCTCGAGGAGCTGGTGTGCGCGACCGACAAGTGACTCTATAATATGTCAGTGTGAGAGCAGCAGCCAGAGAGGTTAGAAGCGGAGTGTTTTTATTTGCTCTTTTAAACATGGGAGTCAGGGAGGGCTTCCGGGAGGAGGTAATGTGTGAGTGGGGGTCTGAAGGAGGAGAAGCAACAAGCCACCCGGCTCTCTGGCAAAGGGAACGTGCAGAGGGAAGAGCCAGGACGAAGGCTCGTGTGTCCAGTAATTATTAGTCGAGGCTGGGAGGAAACTCCTCATTGAAAAGCTGGCGATCTTTCTGGTAGAGAACCACCATGCCAGTCGGGTGCACGTCCTGACAGACACTTTTCTGCTCTTAAAACATATGCGTGAGCGCATTGCTTGCTGCTGCTTCTCAGTTTCTAACGAAAAGCATGTTTGGCTGTCTGTGTATACTCTTCTGCAACTGGCTTCAAAATGTGTGCATCGCATGGCCAGTTTTACACATCAGCTGCGTAGAGCTACAGCGTCTTTAAGAATGTGCGCCGTGGAGGGGCGCCCGGGGGGCTCAGTCGGTTCAGCGTGCAACTCTTGATTTCAGCTCAGGTCATGATCTCAGGCCCGTGAGATTGAGCCCCGTGTTGGGCTCCGCATACAGCAGGAGTCTGCTTGAGATTCTCCCTCTCCCTCTGCCCCTCCCCCTACTCCCACATAAATAAATACATCTTTTAAGAAAAAAGTGTCCTGTGGAGCCAGCCTTTCTGCGTGGGTTCAGTCTCCACCACGTTGCTCTGTGTGCGAGCTGGGCCAAGTTACAGAACCTCTCTGGACTTCAGTTTTTCCACCTGTAAAAGGAGCCTGGTAGAATTGGGAGGCTCGTCGGGAGGATTTGCTAAGTGTAAAGCTCCCGGAACAGTGCCTGGCATGCTGTGAGCTGTGACTGTCTCTCCTGCTCTCTCTTGCTCTTTTTTAAACTGCTTTATTGAGGTGTAACTGACATACAGAGAGCGCGATGCCCCCTGACACTTGTCTCCACCAGCGAACCCGTCACCAGTCTCAAGATAGTGAACATTATGTCACCCCTCTGTCATGCCTCCCTTTGCCACCTACCCCTACCCAGGCAGCCCCGGGTCTGCTTTCTGTCCCTACGGATAAGTTTGCATTTCTTAGGCTTTTATAGAAATGGGATCTTTTAGGATCTGTTCCCCTTATTCTTCTATACCCTTGGTCTAAAGTATGATCACCTGTGGACTCCATCCAAACTATACATGTCTTTCCCAGACACGCAGCCTTTCTTGGGCAACCAAAACTTCAACTTCTGCTTTACGTCCGAAACACAGAATGTATATTCTGCTCGTTCACCTGCTTGTCTGTTATCGAACACTGTTCTGAGCTCTCTACAAATATTAACTCATTTCATTTTCACAACAGCCCAGGAGGTCAGGGACTGTCGTACCATGCCCATTTTACAGATGTGCAAATGGAGGCTTGGAGATGTTAGGTGTCTGGCCCAAGATCACGAGGCAGGATTTGAACGCAGGTCTACTCTAAAGTCCCCGATCTCCACCCAAGAGGGCAGTGTTCACATGACCCTCCGTACTTTACTGGCTAGGGAGCCATTGTGTGCCAGACCCCTGAATGCCACCTTGCCGCCTGTGGGGCAAGAATAGAGCCAGAGGGCCAGTGGCGCAGGTGCAGGGACTCTGGGCGCTGCGAGGTTCATCGCCGTCGGCAGAGACAGCACTTACGTTGTCATGGCTAAGCATCACTCCCTTGGGATTGCCTGAGGTCCCAGAGGTGTAGATGATCATAGCGCACTGATTAGCCCTCTGGCTTTCCATGATCTGGTCCAGCCGGGAGTCGGGGATGCTGTTGCCGAGCTCCATGAAATCATTCCACTGTGGAGAGAAGAGACAGGCAGAGGATGGGGACTCGGGATGTGAGGGTGACCCTGGACACGCCAGGAGACCCCTTCCCTAGTCAGGTCTTGTGCCATCAGCTTCTCTAAAGCATGATTCCCTGCAAGAGGGGAGGCTTAGGGTCACCAGGCCTGGTACCTCTTACAAAAGCCCTGAGATGTTTGCTTCTCCTCCTTTACTTCCTGGCAGACTGCTGGGTCTGGACATGTGACCGCAGCTGGTCCAATCACAGTGAAGGTCAGGGCTTTTGCTGGAAGCTCTGGGACTGTAATGAGTCATCTGGACATGAATGAGTCAAGATGTAGCCCCAGGAGCTGCCTAAGGTCACACAGCAAGTAAACAAGAGCTGGCGGTCTAAACCAACAGGGTCAGAGCCTGTGCTCTTATCGACCTTCCAGTATGAGGCCTCAAGAGGAACTGTTGGGTTGTATGGACCGAGTATCACACAGGACCTACAAAATTTCCATCGCTGAGCCCCCAGCAAGGCTCTGGATGAGGGCAATGCCCTGAATTCAAGACGGAGGGCACACAGCATCCTCTAGAAGAGCCAGGGTGATGCTGGCCCCGTGACATCAGCTCCTGTCTGAGGGCATTTCTGGTTGGTTCGGCTGGGAGGGTGTTGCTGGCACCTAGTGGATGGAGGCCGGAGCGCCGCTCAGCACCCTACAATGCACGGCACGGCCCCGTGACATAGAATGATCCTCCCCAAGTGTCCAGAGCAACAAGGTCGAGAGATCCCTCTGTAAGCAGGGTTGCTAACAAAGGAGTTTTTTCGAGGTAGCCAGACCTCAGGTATTGTTGCTTTGATGGCCACTTTTCACCTCTAAAAAGTCTATGATTCTGATCTGTTTTCTTCCTTAATCATTCACCATCCTGGTCTTCATATTTGAGTGTTTTCTGGAAGGTACGAAAGCTGGCAAGGGTTTTGGTTGACCAGAAAGGATCATGGGCACCTTTTGTCCCATCTGCATGGAGGGCAAACCAAATAAACTCCATGACATTGTAGGACTTCTGATTTGAGTCATGGGTTTGAGGGTCTCATCTCATGGACATTAACAGGAGCTTGTCCTTGTCCCTCACAAGCCTCCTGCCCTGGCTTCTGGGAGACGACCCAGTGTATCCTCACACAGAACCCCTACTCTGGCTAAAGTACATCTCTGTTGCTTGTACCGAAACGTTTCCTGACTAATACACCCTGAGGCAGGGGCGCCTGGGTGGCTCAGCTGGTTAAGCGTCTGCCTTTGGCTCAGGTCAGGGAGCTGCCGCTCCCCCTGCTTGTGCTCTCTCTCTCTCTCTTAAGTAAATAAATTTTTAAAAATCTTTAAAAAATAAAACTCCCTGAGGCAGAGTGCATTTTCACAATATGACTGTGACAACTTTGATGGTCAGCTTTGATGGGCACAGTATGTTGGGGGCGATGGGGTGTGGCTTCCAAGAGTAGGTCCTTAAAGGCAAGACACCTTCCCCATGGCACGCGCGTGCTCTCTCTCTCGCGCGCTCTCTCTCTCTCTCTCTCTCGATGTTCTCTGTAGAGATCTGAGCCAGGAGTAAGTCCAGAGATCCTGAGGTCACCATGCTGGAGCGGCCACAGAGAGAGAGAGAGGGAGGCACAGGAGGAGCCCAGCTGTAGGGTCAGGACCAGAATGAGGACTAGGGACTTAGCCTCCAGTGCAGAATTTAAGGAGATGCAAACAACACAATAAAACAAAAAGGACAACAAACCTTTGGCGATCAAGATAAATACTATTTTAATGCAGTATATTTTAAGTCACTAACAATGCAAAAAAAAAAAACCCATGATGAATGAAATATCAAAAACCATTTTTTTTTAAATAATCAAATATTTAAATAAAGACAGGCTCCACCAGGGCGGCTGGTCCAAGCCATGGCAGAAATGCTCAGCCCCGTGTTCATATTTGTGCATATTAAACAGTGGTTCATGGCTTTAGTGAAGCTATTACTGATGACTTGGCACATATTAAAGCCTAAAGTAAAATTATAACAAATTCTGGTTTGGATATAAAGTGAGTATTTAAACCTAATGTGGGTTTTCACACACTAATTTTCAGTGATGTAGTATTTTTTCAATTGCCTTAATGTTCTGAAAAGAACAATTAATAAAATGATTGTTGTTGTCTTAAGCCACCAGTTTTGGGGGAGATTTGTTTCACAGCAGTAACTACTCACAACAGACATCTTCCCATAAATCAGACCCTTTCCGCCAGGAAGAAAAAGGAAGGCGCTAAAGCCCCGTCCGCCTGCCCCGCGGGCCACCCTCCCCGGCCTCGGCGGCCCCTCGCACACTTACAGAGTACACGTTCTCACTGCTCTCCTTCACGGGCAGCTTGTACTGGATGATCACTTTTAGGTTCTCCACCCTGCCCTGCGGAATCTGAAAGAAAGTTCCACATGGGCCTCATGGGCCTGGGAGAGACTGAGGGTGGATGTCTCCTCAGCAGTCTCCCGCAGGGACCCCAGCCCGCACAGCACTGCTCTTTGGCCCGACTGACAGGACACAACCTGATTTGAGGATGGGGTTCTTTTTGCCCGGTATCAGTAGCCTCCAACGCTTAACGGCCGGTGAAGACAACAGCGTCCTGGGCCTGCTACGGTCACAGAGTGTCGGTGGTTAGTTCGTGAGCCCGCGCCTTGCACTGTGCACCCAGGAGCCAGCTCACCTCCTAGCTGGAGCTGGGCCACAGATATCCTCGGTGAAGGTGATGGAACCTGGACAAGTTCAGGACTTTCTACCTATACCGAGGGCTCTGTGGTTCGGCTGACCACGCCTGTGGGATTCTTGTACCCGGTGGGTGCAGAGGAAGGGGTGTGTCTCTACAACATGTCGAGCCAGTCCAGTGACAGAGCCCCTGCCAACATCCGGTAGGTAATTGTAATTAAAACCAAGCCTCCATTGTGGATTGAGAGAAGACGACAGAAGCTCTGGTAACAGTCGGACGGGAGGTTTCCAGAGAGAGAGGGAACCGACATCCAGAAAGCTTGGAGCAGGAAATGGCCGGGGATGTTTGAGGATTATATGAAGTCTCGGATGGCTAGGATGAGGTTGGAGGGGAGAGGATTAGGGTGGAGGCAGGAAAGGATGCTGAGGGCCAGGTCGGCCACACCTTGGAGGCAGTGGCGAGGAGTCCGGAGTTTATTCTAAGGAGGCAGGGAATCACTGAAGAGTTGGAGGACTATAAGCATGGGTATTGCCTAGAATTAAAGATTCCCAAGCGGAACTGAATATTCAGTTTGGGAGGAGCGTGTCAGAAGCCTGGCTTTGAATCTTGCATGCGAAGGGTGTAGGTTTTTTCACCCCAAACTGTAAGCCAGTATTTGGCAAAAAGGACCCACTCTTCACCCACCCCCCATCCCACAGTTGGTTCTGCTATGAACAGAACAAATAGGGAATAACATGAGTATCGGGGACCGTAGAGGCATCACTTAAAGCAATTTCAGAAAGCTCAAGGCTGGAGGGAGAAGTCTGTTTTCCCTGAACCAGGTCAGGAATTAGGCATCCAAGGAGGATTGGTGGGGGAGACTTCTATTTCACTGAGTCTAGCTGGATTTCATGAGTCTGGAAAGTCTATCCTAACTTCAGAGATGCTAAACTGTGGGAAAACATGACCAACGATGATTGGAGGATGCCGTTGACAGCAAGACACATCTCAACTCCAGAGACATTAAAAAGTAGAGAAGTGTGTAACTCAGAAATACAATGTTGATACAACAGCCACAGGGCCCTCGGACTGGTGAATCTGGGCACAGAGGTTCACTGTCCTGAAGATTCCTCTCCCCATGGGGTCCTCCTGCCAGAAGCTGGATGAGGAAATTGCAGCTCATTCAAACACTAGTAATGGAAAAACTTTCCACAACATCCATATGAAGATACTACAAGATAAAAAGGGAGTAAGAGGGGAGCCAAATTTTGTACGTAAAGAAAAGTCACCACAAAGCAAAGGGAAATTGTCACCCAATGTTCCAAAATAAAATTTAAAACGTAACAAAGTAAACACATCTGGAAAGGAAGAAAACAAAGCAAACATACGACCACTGAGGGAAGAGAGAGCCACACCAGAAAGAGGTGAAACAGGAAGTGGTAGAACTTAGGAAAGAAATAGAAGAGAAAGAAGCATATCAGGAATGATGACAGTTATTTAAAAAATGACAATGACAAGGGGGCGAAAGCCTTAAAATAATTACATGTCTAAAAGAAAATAAGTAGTGGGCTGTATATAAAATAATACGTAAACGCATTTTAAAAATAGAAGCTTACATGCTGGACAGGAAGCCTACTTAAAAAAAATTCAAAAACTTAAAAAATTAAATAAAGGGCATTTAAAACAATAGCTCAGTAGGAAATGAAGTTAATATAAATTGGAAATTAGATCCCTGCCGCTCCACCCTGCGCCCCCTAGTTATACTAAAGTAGCCGTGGAGGAGGCTTACCGAACCCAAGAATGGGGCCAGCCCCACCACCCCAACTATCATTAGCATCCACCTGGGAGCAACAGGACAGGTAGTCAGGCCCTAGCAGTCCCCCTGGGTGACTGGTGGGCGGTGTTTGGGTTTGGGCTTTACCGAAAGGATTTTCTTTAACTGTAGGTCATTCTCAACCAGCAGGATGTTCACTTTGGCCTGAGTAATGACGTATTGGCAAGCCTCCGCAGAGTTGGTGGCATAAATACCGACACAAAGACCCCTGGGGAAAGAAAACACATGTGCGTGTGCACGTGCCCACACACCCACATCCTAAGGTGGGAATGTCCTGGAAGGTGGGGGGAGGGGAAAGCTCTATCGACAAATCCTGAGCTTGCAGCCTTTGGTACCAGCTTCCCTCCCTCCACGACTTGACCATGATGAAAACAACAAAAATAAGGGTGATGGAAGCAGCAAGTCCTGTAATGTCGTTGTGATGGCGGGTCACGGAGCCCTCACAGCATCCCATTTTAGAGATGAGGAAACTGGGCCCCAGGACAGTGAAGTCACTTGTTCAGGGTCCCACGGCAATAGATGCTAAAGGTGGGATTTGGACCCCCACTCAGCTACCTGTTCCCTTCATTTTGCTGCCATTTGTTCTTGCCTTTAACCATTCTGTTTCTCAAATTTGCGTTTCCCTAATGGCTGATGACGTCCAGTGTCTCCTCAGGTGCTTGTTGGCTACTTCCCTCTGTGAGCTTTCTGTTCAAGCCTTTTGCTTATTTAAAATCTTTTTGTCTTTTTTTGCTTTAAAGATTTTTTAGTGTAATCTCTACACCCAACATGGGGCTCCAACTCATGACCCTCTACCAACAGCCAGCCAGCTGCCCCGCCTTTTGTCTTTTTATTACGCAGTTACAGAAGCACCTTATGTATCTGACATGCTAGTCCTTTGTCAGGTTGGTTGGTCGGTGGGTCTGTCTTGCCCCCTCACGTGGGGTTGCACCTGCAATCCCCGGTCACATGTCAGTCAGAGCCAGCCCAGGGCTGCTAGCCCGGAGTAGCGGCTCCCCCGCATTCAGGGTCAACCCAGCCCACAGTCTTACCCTGCTAAGATGGCACCAAGAGAAGCAATAAACCACTCAACGGAGTTAAAGCCCAGGATGCCAACTCCCTGGAAACGCTGCAGGCCCAGCTGGGAAGGCAAAAACAAACAAACAGAAAGCAGAAACACAAAGACGGTTTGTTTCTGGGTGGGATCTGCTCACTGGGGTGTGTGAAAGCAGACTCCAAAGCCCATGAGGTCACGTTGGGAAAAGCCAGTGTTGAGCCTAAAATCTGGGGTGTGATATTTTTGTGACTGTTGGGAGGCTGGTTTGCCTCCCTCTACATAATGCACCATTTATTTATTCTTGTTTTTTATGTATTTTATTTTTTATTGTGGTAAACTCTATATAGCAATTTTTAGTGCACAGCTCAGTGGCATGAAGCACACTCACACTGTTGTGCAGTCGTCACCACCCTCTCCAGAACTTTCCATCTCCCCACACGGAGACTCTGTCCCCGTGAAACATGGACTCCCCACCTCCTGCCCCAGCCCTGGCTCCTGCCATTTCCTCTCTGTCTCTGTGGATGGGACTCCTCTGGGGATCTCCTGGGAGTGGGGTCCTGCGGGATGTGTCCTTCTGGGTCTGGCTCCTCTCACTGAGCACGGTGTCGTCAAGGTCCATCCGTATTGTGGCAGGTGTTAAAATGTCCTTCCGTTGTTAGACTGAATAATAATTTGCCGTATGGATGGACCACTTATCCATTCCTCCACCCATGGAGACTTAGTTGCCTCCACATTTTGACTACTGTTAATAATGCCGCTGTGAACGTTGTGTAAAAGTATCTATTTGAGTCCTTGCTTTGAATTCTTTTGGGAATTGTTGGGTCATATGGTAATTCCATGTTTAATCTTTTGAGGAACCACCACACTGTCTTCCGTAATGGCTGCACCATCCTTGGGGCGCCTGGGTGGCTCAGTGGGTTAAGCATCTGTCTTTGGCTCAGGTCATGATCCCAGGGTTCTGGGATCGAGCTCCTGTGGAGCAGGGAGACTACTTCTCCCTCTCCCTCTGCCTGCTGCTCCCCTTGCTTGTTCTCTCTCTATGTGTCAAATAAATAAATCTTTAAAAATAAATAAATAAGATGTAGCCTTGATCTGAATGTACCTGAGGATGAACCAGGAAATCCAGACATGAAGGTGATCCTCGTTGGGGGAGGCCCAGGCTTTGCCACACCCCAGATTTTAGGCTCAATGGTGGCCTTTCCCCATGAGACTACACGGAGTTTTGGGAAACTCTTAACTTTGTTGGCTGTTTTAGTCACGTGGGCAAGGCTGGCAATGACCCACTGTTCTTGGGGAAAATATAAGCATTTGTAAGGTATGTGCCTGCCAGTGCTTCAGAACACTATAACAAGTATTTCTGCTTAGTAACAAGCAGGCTGTCTTCTTTGCAGGTAGACGGTCTCTATTAATATGGAGATAAACTGATTTGGTACTGTTTGGATCCCTGAGGATTGGGAGAGTAGGGATCTTTGAATCCCCAGATCTAAGGCCAAAGCCAGAGAGGATCGTCTTTCAGGAGAGGTGCACTAATCACAGCACTGTGGTGGGGCAGCCGAGCAGAAGCTCAGCCCTCACAGACAGTTCTCATCATCTCGCGGTGGAGACACGTGGGTGTCAGAGGGGAGGGGAGAGAGGAAGTCAGGTCTGGGTCAAAATGTGACAGCATTTCCTATAAACCAAACCACCAGGCATTCCCTTGTGCAGTAGGAGGTACCTGTCATATTCGTTATCTGTTGCTGCATAACGTATCACCACAAACTTGGCAGCTTAAAAGAACACACATTCATCGTTGCCACTTCCATAGGTCAGGAGTCTGGGGACAGCTTCACTGGGTCCTCTGCTTAGGATCTCCTGAAGCTGCAGTTAAGGTATCTGCAGGGACTGTGGTCTCCTCTGAAGCTTGAGGACCTTCCTCCACACTTGCAGACTGTTTGTGTTATTCATTTCCTTGTGCTTAAATGACTGAGGTCCGGTTTCTTCCTAGCTGTCAGCTGGGGACTGCTCTCCTAGAGGTGGTCGGTTGTCCCCTGCCACATAGCCCTGTCCACAGCATGGCAATGTGCTTCCTCAAAGCCAGCAAAAGAATCTTTCTTTTAGTGGTTTCCCTGATTAGGTCAGGCCCACCAGAGCATTTGCTGTTTTGATGAACTCAGAGTCAGCTGATCAGGGAGCTTAATTCCATCTGCAAAATCTCTTCACCTTTGCCACCACAGGAGTAAAATCCCATCATAGTCCCAAGTCCTGCCCATACTCAAGGGGAGGAGTCTGTCTATACAGTGTGAATACACCAGGGGTTGGAAACCTTGGGAGTTATTGTAGAATTCTGCCTACCATGCCTATCAAAGTAGCCAATATGAACGTTTTTTATAATATGTTGTCAAGAGTAATAGGTAAGCAGCTTCTCTCACACACACACTGTGAGTGGGCATATAGAAGCACCGTCTCTGTAAGAATTCATTGTACAAAGAAGGTTCTCTGTGGCTCCATACATGGTCGCAAAGCCTAGAAACACTGTCAGTACCCACCATTAGGGGGCTGGTTATGCCAGTATTGCTACATGCATATTTGTAGTTGCTGAAAAGAGTATGGATTTGTTTTTAGTGAATCAACCATGGGAGGATCTCAGAGTGAATCAACCATGGGAGGATCTCAGGCTGGAGGCAGCCAGCCTCCAAGATGGCTCCCAATGAGTCTCACCTCCTGGGGTTTGTGTTCCTGTATAATCCCCTCCCACATTGTGTCAGGGCTGGTCTGTGTAACCAGTAGAATCTGGAAGAAGGGATAGAATGTCACCACTGAGATTAGGTTATGGAAGCTATGGGAAGATATGGTTCCCATCCTGTTCACACTCTCTTGGATCACTTATTCTGGGGGAAGCTGGCTGCCATAGTCTGAGGACACTCGACCCAATAGAGAAGGCCAGGGAACCAGGAACCAAGGCCTCCTGCCAATAGCCAGCCATGTAAGTAAGCTTACATGTGGACCCTCTGGCCCTAGTCAAGCCTTCAGGTGGACAGCGTGACTACAGCCTTGCGAGAGACCCTGCAGCTAAATTTGGGGTAATTCGTTATGCAGCAGTAGCTAACTAATACAGAGAGACTTTAAAAAGCAAGACGTGGGGCGCCTGGGTGGCTCAGTGAGTTAAGCATCTAACTTCAGCCTGGGTCATGATCTTGGGATCCTGGGATTAAGCCCCAAATTGAACTCCGTGTGCAGCAGGGGGTCTGCTTGTCCCTCTGCTCACTCACCCTGCTTGTGTTCTCTCTCTCTCTTTCTCGAATAAATAGGTAAAATCTTAAAAACAAATAGCAAGGTGCAGAATCATGGGTGGAGTAGGCTATCATGTGTGTAAAAATTTGCATGTAGAGAAACTTTGTAATATATACACATAATTTATTCCCTAAAAGGATTTACAAAAAACTGGCAATGGTGGCTGCCTCCATAAGGGAGGGGTCAAGGATTAAAGAGAAAATTCTCACCAATTAACCTTCATATCCTATGGGGCCTTGTGCATTTTATACCAAATATATGTGTATGTCGAATGAACGATTGATGAATGAATGAATGAATGAATGAATGAATGAATGAATGAATAATTCATTTACCTTGATCAAGGCTCTTGCAGCCTTCCGACAAGCCTCATAGTACTGTTTGAAATTCAGAACATCCCACTGCTCACTGTTCTTTGTTGCGAGGGCTGGATATGTCCCAAATCGGTTGACTGACTCCCGAAAAAATTCAGGGATGGTTATTGGGGTCTCATGGCCTGGCCCATGTTTTGATAGCCTCAGAAGGACTTCTCCATCTCGACGAACGGTCCACAGCCCAGGAGTAGCTGCAAACAGCCACCAGGGTTGGTGGCAAATGTTTTTATTAATTTAATAACTTTGGGGGAGGAGTGTCCTTTTTGGGATTGAAGAGCTGAGTGTTGAATTAATCCCACTCCTCGGGTGAAGTCACATGGCCCACACCAGCCCATTCATGCTTTTTCTTTCTTATTTTTCCTTACCCCCCCTCAGCAATTTACTATGAAAAGTTTCACACATATAAGAAACTTGAAAGGACTGTGTACCCGACACCCTCGTACTCAGCACGCGGTTTCCACAACTGCTAGCATTTGTCCCATTTGCTTTATCACGTCTCTGTCCTGCCATCTCTCTACCTCCATCCATCACTCCGTCTATTTCAAAGTAAGCTGCAGCTCTCCATCCATTTCACCCTTAAACACTTCAGCATGGGAGTCATTCACTGGAGTTCCATATTATTTATAGGTTTTTTAGTTTAAGGTAGAATTTACACGCGGCCGACTGCTTAGACTTTGGCCAGTGGAACGTGGGAAGTGGTTGTTGTGTTTCTCCCAGGCGGAAGGTTTCCAAGCCAGCGTCTGACTCGCGTACCCCATTCTCCTCACAAAAATGGTGCAAGCACATGGCCGGGAGGCACCCTCGTGCCAGATACACATCATGCGAGCAAGAAACAAGCTTGTGTCGTGCTGAGCTGTTGAGGTGTGGGGTTGGACGTTACAGCGGCATCACCCGGACCACGCTGATACCACCACTTATATGGAACTGGCAAAGGGGCTGACTCCAAACCAGTTTGTTTCCCCCCACCCCTTACCTCCTTTAAGGCTGGGAAATGGTGGAGCCCTAGAAAAAAGAGAGGAGGGTCTCGCCTGGAGAGAGCTGATGTGCAGTGTGTTGCTCATCACCCCCCTCCCCAGCCACGGCCCAAGTGAGAGAAGATTCTGGAAGCCTTCTTGGAGAACTGGGTGTGTGACTCTTGACTTTGACTGAAACTTACGCACTGGAGAGGTGGTAGCTGGGAAAGGCCCAAGTAGACAGCGGGGTTGGGAGAACACCGGCCGTCCCCGTGCTGTGGGACACTGATTTTTTCTCCTTGACGGACATGGACCTCATGGAGGGGCTCCTAAGGGCTTTTGGCTGGAAGCCAGTAAGAAGAGCCTGGAGATCTGCGTTCAGAGGCGGACACTGAGGGGTCACCAGTGGGCGCTGAGAAAAGGGCACGAACCGTGTATCATTCCTCTAGGGCCGCTGTGAGAAAGTACCCCAAACTGAGAGGCCGAAACAACAGCAATCTATTCTCTCCGCTCTGGAGGCCATAAGTATGAGATCAAGTGTGGGCAGAGTCGGCTCCTTTGGAGGCCATGGTGGAGAATCGGTTCCATGACTCCCTCCTAGTTCCTGGCGATTTGCCGGCCGTCTTTGGAGTTCCTGGCTCACAAAAGCATCACCCCAGTCTGTGCCCTCAGCTTCGCGTGGCGTATCCCCGTGTCCCGTCTGTGTGCCTGTCTGTGTCCAACTTGCCGCTTTTCTTACAGACACCAGTCGTATCGGGTTAGGACCCATGCAAATGACCTCATCTTACCTAATGACTTCTGCAGTGATCCCTCTTTCCCAGCAAGTCACATCCTGGGGTGCTCCGTGTTGGGCGTGTCTTCGTTCATGTGCCTGTTCCAGCACAATGCAAGACACTTACAAATAACAGACGTTTATTTCTCATGGTTGTGGGGCCGGGAAGTCAAAGATCAAGGCGCTGGCAGATTCAGTGTCTGGGGAGAGCCTGTTTTCTGGTTCACAGCGGCTTCTCACTGTGTCCTCACCTGGCAGCAGGGGTGAGGGAGCTCTCTCGGACCTCTTTTATAAGGGCTCTGATCCAGTTCATGTGGGCTTCACCCTCATGACCTGATCCCTTCCCAAAGGCCCCACCTTCCAATATCATCACATTGGGGTTTAGTTTCAACAGATGAGTTTCGGAGGGACGCAAGTATTCAGACCATAACAGGGGGATACAGTTCAACCCATGGCAGCCTACATCAAGGCAAGGCTGATCAGCGGTTTCCCCTGACCCACCCCCGAGGAGAATTAGCAGGAGGCGTGCCAGCTTACAGTGGGCAGCGGGGAGAACATCATGGAGGAGATAGAAGCGCAGCTCATCGGGCCTCCCCGCCGCCACCGCTGCAGGCAGCCAGCCGAAGCCCGGGGAAAGGCAGAAGCTTTAAATGGGACAAAAATGTGGAGCGCTGTCACCTGGATCCTGGTTAGGGGTATCTTATTGTCTGTATTGGATTGAATGGTGCTCCCCCAAAATTCATGTACTGAATCTCAGAATGCGACCTTATTTGGAAATAGGGCCTTGGCAGGTGGGATCAGTGGAGGATCCCAAGATGGAATTCTGGTTGTAGGGTTGGCCCTGAGCCCAATGACTGGTGTCCTTACAGGAAGAGGAGAGGACACAGAGACTCCCAGAGACAGAAGGCCACGTAATGCGGGAGGCGGAGATTGCCGTAAACCAAGATCCTTGTAAACCAAGGATCACCAAGGATTGCCAGGAGCCACCAGGAGCCGCCGACACCTTGATCTCAGTCTTCTAGCCTCCAGAACCCTCACAGAATGAGGTTCTGTTGTTTCCACCACCTGGCCTGGGATACTTTGTTACGGCAGCCCTTGGAATCTGACAAGTGACCAAAATGAGAGTCTGAAGATGATTGTCGCTTGAGAATGATTACAAAAGCTGTCATTCTTGCCGACGTTTTATGCACTTGGAAGAGGGCAGCTGTGAGACATAATGAAGACGCTCTATCTCGTGATGTTCCCTGAGCTTTGTCCCGGCGGCAAAGCGGTTACAACATATGGATGAAAATCATTATCACATACCTGCACTATGTATTTGTTATATATAGATAATACAAATGTTAATATACAGTAACGTTTAATTACAATATATCTGTATTCTATACATTAATGTCTGTACTATAGAAATATTATATCTACATTATATCCATTTTCAGTTGCAACTGTGCTACATATAATTACATCTGCATTGTATATATAGATAAGTACGTCTGTGCTATATTGTTACATCTGCACTATATACATGCTTACATCTGGCCTATATCACATCGGGACCATGTATATTACTGTATCTGTACTATATATATATACAGTGGCATCTGTACTTTATATATATATACACACACAGTTATACCCACTGTATGTATTATTATATCTGTGTCTACACTATATATTATTATATCTGCACTACATGTATTATCACATTGTAGATAACACCCACACGTATGTAATTATATCTGCACTATATATAATGGTTCCTGGGTGCTTTAACCACATGGCTGTCCTAATAGGGAGGTGTTAGGATCAATGTCCTGTGCTACAAATGATACAAATGAGGTTTCCGAAGAGCAAGCCCCTCACCCACTGTCACGGGACTGGTTCAGTTCTGCTCGGACAGCAGCTTGCCTGGGCTGCCTGCACTCCCTATCGGGTGTCGGTAGGAGTCGCCCATCCCTCCACCCCCGTTTCAGGCGCCTCAGCCGAAGCCAGGGGCCGGGCAAGGAACAAGTGTGTCCTGACTCCTTTATGAAAAGGTTTGGCTAAGTCCGTGCCCCTTTCTCTTTCCCATGAGCACTCTAGTACAACGTACCTTTGTTTTTACTCATGTCTCCTTTAGGGTCCTTAATCTCCTCTTTACGAGTCATGGGGTTTTCAGCCTTTCCAGGTCCAGAGACACCATGCTTCACAGCACTGCAAGGTACAAAGCAGGGAGCTAACTTAGCGGGCCTGGCGAAGGGGCTGCAGGTCTGAGGCCAGCTTCCATCCATTGGTCATGCCTGCCTAGAATCCTGGGATAAATTAGTCACGCTTGTCCCAGGCCTAGGAGGGGAGGAGAGTGGTCTGTTTGCATCCAATCCAGGAGTTTCCAGAAGAGTCTCTTAAATGGTTGGAATATAGCGACCAAATGTGGTCCTGTGGGTGAGAAAACATTTTGAACTCCCAAGAGAAAGAAACCCACGGGAGAGTTCTGTTCCGTTTGGTTGCCTTAAAGATAGTATGACATGAAAACCCAAAGGGCATAAAGGAAAAACAGAAAATCTTGCTGCATAAGAAGTTTTTAATTTCCCACATGGCAAAAGAATACCATAAGCCATCGAAAGCTCAACAACAAACAGAAACAATATGGGTAACATGTCTAATAGATAAAGGTCTGATTTCCTTCATATGTGAAGAACTCCAATGGATCAATAAGAAAAAGTCCCAGTACCCCAAAGGACATAAATAGGAAATGCCTGGAAAACAAATTTAAAATGACTTTCTCAGTCATGAGAGAATGCAATAGAAAATATTATGATGTACTTCACCTGTCAGATTGAGTAATAAGCTTAAGAAGGCTGAAAAATACTTTATATCAGTGAGGATGTGAGGAGACAGACACTCGCACACATTAGGAGACTGATGCGGCCCTGTTGGAAGACAGCAGCCCGTGGTCAGACTTCAGATCACACGGTCGCTCACCCGTCTTTGGAGGACACTGAAGATTCTGGCTGCTGGGGTCCTTGCATGCTCATTAACTGGACTGTGTTGTTTGAAGCCTTTTGTGTAGGATGGGGTCAACCACCACTCCTTAACCTTGTCTGATTTGCAGTGTGTTAATCCTTAAACCTATCGAGCAACATTCTTTTAAACATTTACATAATGAAAATTCATAGTTGTTTTCCTAGACGAAAGTTCATATGTTGAAGCCCTAACCCCGCAGTGTGATTGTATTTGGAGATGAAAACTTTAGGGAGGTACTTCAGGTTAGAGGAAGTCATAATAGTGGGCCCTGATCCAATAAGATTAGTGTCTTTATAAGAGGAAAGGAAATCAGCTCTTGCTCTCACTCAGCCTCGTGAAGACACAGCTGCGTGCAGCCTATGAAGAGGGCTGTCCCCAGAAACCAGCCCCACTGACACCTTGATCTTGGACTTCCAGCCTCCAGAACTGAGAGAAAATAAATTTCTGCTAAGTCACCCATTCTGCAGTATTTTGTTTTTTGCCTTAGTGAGCTAATCTGGTTGCATGAATATTTAGAAGATACTAAATCTTTTTTTTTTTTTAAGATTTTATTTATTTATTGGACAGAGATAGAGACAGCCAGTGAGAGAGGGAACACAAGCAGGGGGAGTGGGAGAGGAAGAAGCAGGCTCATAGCGGAGGAGCCTGATGTGGGGCTCGATCCCAGAACTCCGGGACCACGCCCTGAGCCGAAGGCAGACGCTTAACCGCTGTGCCACCCAGGCGCCCCAAAAGATACTAAATCTTAAATGCCATTTAGTGAACTTAGGAATTTAGCAAGTCAATATTCCCGAAACATTTGAACATTGGCCACGTGTTTCATTAATCAGATTCTAAGCATGTAACTAAAATCACAAATCCAGTATGTGATTTTGTCGCAATCCACGATGTCTGCAGACATCACCAGCAGTCCCCTTGGAGGCCAGAATTGCTGGCTGACATTGTTTGAAAACAACGCGTCGGTGGTTTCCGCGAAGGAAAAGTGTCTTATCTTGCTCATGACAAACAGCATACTTGATAGAAGAATCAAGCAGTCCTGAGTTCTAGATCTGCAGTTCACGTTCTACAAGAACCTGACGACACACAGTCTGGCGAACGTAGCCCCGTAACCTGTGCGCGGTTCTACGCTAGCGGACCCTGGCTGTGTATTTCTGTGAAAATGAGCAGCTGGAAAGGCACATTATAATATGAACTTAGATGAGTCTCTGTGGCATTGATACACACGGAGTGGATCAATCAGTGGAGCAAAGCAAATAGCCAAACACAGCCGATCTGAATGAAGCTAGGAGCACGCATGCAAAGACACCCATGAAGCGTGCCACACAGGAAGGAACCAGGAAGTCCAAGGTCCTCCTGGAGCAGCTGGATCTGGCTCAGAACCGTGGTGTCCCCCAGTCTACCATTTCACCTCCATTGCTCCCTCCCTCCCTTCATTCCATCACCCTTCCACCCACCCATCCTGCCTTCTTTCCATCCTTCCCCTTCATCAGTCCTTCCATCCACTCATCCATCTATCTACCCATCACCTAACCAGCTTCCCTCCCTCGCTCCCTCCCTTTGTCTCTCTCTCCTCTCTCTTCTCTCCCTTATCTGTTTCCCTTCTTCCTTTCTTGCTTCCTTCTGTCTCCTCCCTCCCTCCACACACCCTCCGCTTTCCCTCCCCTTCTCCCTCTCTCCTACCTCTCCCTCTTTCCCCCACATCTGGCCCATCTACAAATTCCATCAGCTCAGTCTTCAAAATAGGTCCCCAAACCACTGCACCCCTGGACAGGTGCAGCTACCTGGAACCTGGGCTTCCTCCCACAAGCCAGAGGGACCCCACTCAAGGGTGGGATCCCATCAGCCACAACCAATGTGTGGATTCCAGCCAGATCCGAACCCAACAAGGCATCTCTGATCAGTGGGGACTTGAACACTGACTGGATGTCAAGTGACACGAAGAAAGGATGGTCACTTTTTAAAGTGTGATCATGGCTTTGAGACTAAGTTAAAGAACCCCTGTAGCTAAAGGATTCACAGGTGAAATAACACGCTGTCTGGAGTTTGCTTTAAAACAGTCCAGCAGGAGCATGGCCACACGGAGAGAAACAAGGCCAGCTCCACGTCAGCAATTATTGGAGCAAAGTAATGGGTACAGTTGTTGCTGTCGTTGGGAGGGGGTGGGGTGGGTGATGACACTACCAGCTCTATTTGTGTGTGTGTTTGAAATGTTCCATCATAAGAACAGGAAAGAAATAAGAATAAAATGAAATGTTGTTCTGATTCTGTCCCTTCTCTGCCTGCAGCCCTCCAGGGCTCCCACCTCCCTCAGGGTATAAGCCCAAGTCCTGCCCGTGCCCACAAGGCCCTACACGGCCACCTGCCCCCCCAGCCCTCCCCTCCCGTCTCCGTGGTACATCCATACCGTGGAACACCACACCACAGAGGATGGAACTGTGGATGCAACAGTTTGAGCAAGTCTCAAAGGCCACACATTCTATGATTCCATTTATGGGACTTTCTGGAAAAGGCAAAAAGGCAGTGACAGAGAACAGACTGGAGATTGCCAGGAGTGGGGTTGACCATGAAGGGGGAACAGGAGGAAATTTGGGGGGGGAGTGGAACGAGTGACTGTGCTGCTGGTTATACGATTCCAAGCATGGACCAAAACTCTAGAACTCTCCACCAAAAACATGAATTCTATAATGTGTGAATAAAGTGTGCTGTACATCTTAAAATGGACGATTGAAAAATGTCTGTAGTTAATTCATTGGGTTTTCCAGTATCACTAAAGATAAAATGTAAGGAGCCAATAGCCTGTTAGCAACCACTTCCCATTTCCTGTGGAGACTTAGTTCTTGTCCACAGTATGCCAGTTCTGTATTAATTGTTCAAAAGCCTGATCATGGGACGCCTGGATGGTTCAGTCGGTGAAGCATCTGCCTTTGGCTCAGGTCATGATCCCAGGGTTCTGGGATCGAGTTCTGCATCAGGCTCCCTGCTGAGCCTGCCTCTTCCCCTGCCCCTCCCCCCACCCCATCATGCTCTCTCTCAAAGAAATAAATAAAATCTTAAAAAAAATAAAAGCCTAATCATTTTTCCAAATATGTTACATGGTGATAGCATTCTTTCAGGTCGGCTGTATTTTTATTCTATCAGTCTAAGGAGAAAAATTTCCTCTAGCCAGTTAATGTTTTATTTAAAAAAATAAGTGTTATAAAAACTTTGGGGAAGTTTAAGAGAAAAGTTGTACTCTACAACAAAATTGTGTATCCCGCTTAAAAGTAAAACTTGGGATAAAACATAAGCACGGATAAGAATGTCATAAAAGATCTACCTTCTATAGGGCACTGTGACAAACATTTTGGGGCCACCATCAAGGACCTTGAGGACAGATCTGCCCAGAGTTCCAACTGGGAGTAGAACTCCCATATGCGGACAAACCAAAGTAGACTGGAGACACCAAAGAATAACCCACCAAGGGATGGGGTCGGGGAGTGCTGGCTTGATGTACAGTTTCCTTTTGGGGCAATGAGCAATTCTTGGACCTAAACAGAAGTTTGCACAAGACTGTGAATGCACTAAATGCCGCTGAGCTGTCCCCTGTAAAAAGGCTAATTTTATGTTATGTGAATCTCACCTCAATGGAAAACACACTCCAGAGAGGTTGGTTCATGGTTACTGAATCTGAATGTTCTTTGAAACAGGATCTTAAACTGGAAAAGCAAGATTCAGGACGACATACAAAGAGGGGGCCATTTGTGTAGGTGAATGGGTTTGTATACGTGATTGTGACTTAGGAAAACATTGTTGTGTCTCTGGTCTAAGGAGTTGTTGCCTCCTTGGCAGTCATAAAGCAAAATGCGAGCAATCTGAACCCACCGCTGAAGCCTTGAGAAGGGGAAGATGATAGGTCGTAAAGTCCCCAGTGCCCACGGCCACCGGGGGCCTGCCCTGGTTTCTTTCAAGCTTAACCACCATCAGGAATCTTTCTTACACGCTCAGTGAGGGAGAAGGGCAGGGGTCGATCCAGGACCCTGCTGTTCTCTCCTTGTGTCTCCTGAACACCTCCTGTGTGCCAGGCAGAGTTCTAGGCACTGGGCAACAAGATGGACAAAAATCCCTCCTTGCGCTGACATTCTAGTTGGAAAAAACAGCCAGGAAATGAACAGAGATCAATTCGGATAGTAACAGGATGAGCTTCAAAAATGTCATGCTGAGTGAGAGAAGCCAGATGTCAAAGGACATAGCGTATGATTCTGTTCATAGGAAATGTCCAGAACAGGCAGATCCGTAGAGACAGAAAGCAGATGAGTGGGTGCCTGGAGCTGGGGACAGGGGTATGGGTAGTGACTGCTAATGGGCATATGGTTTCCTTTGGGGGCTGATGAGAATGTTTTGGAACAGGTGGGGATGGTGGTTGCACCATCAGTGTGAATGTACCAAATGCCACTGAATTGGGCACCTTAAAGTGGTTAATCTTGTGGTATGTAGGTATCCCTTCCATTAAAAAAAATTCAGGTTGGTAATGATTGCAATGGAAACAATAGAACAGGGTGTTGTAATAGAGAATGCTGAGGTGGTCAGGGAGGCCTCTCTGAGGAGGTGTCATCTGAGTTGAGTGAGACCTGAAGGGATATGGAGTTCTACTGGGGTGTGTGTTCCAGACAGAGCAGACTGTGGGTGCAGAGGCCATGAGGTGGGAACTAGCTTGGCTGTTGAAGGTGCAGAAGTATGCAGCTGGCCTCTGGGAGCAAGGGGCATATGGAAAGAAATACAAAGACAACCCTACTCCTGCCATACCTCTCACCACCTTAGCTCCAGCTACTTGGAACTTCTTTCCATCCCCACACACTCCAAGCTCCCTCTCACCTCAGGGCCTTTGCACATGCTGTCCTTTATACTCAAAACACTGTTCTCCCTAATCTTCCATTTATCGATCCTTCCCCAAACTAAGCCTCTGCTTATGATGTCTGTTCTTCATGGGAATATCCCCTGTTATCCTGGGCTGAGCTAGACCCAACCCCCTCTTATTCTACCCTCTCTTTCCCTTTATTGCATGATCTAGCTTTGTAACTAGCTCTGTGTGTGTGTGTGTGTGTGTGTGAGAGAGAGAGAGAGAGAGAGAGACTATCTTCTTGATCATTATATCCCTAACACATAGCACAGTGCCTGGCACACGAAAGGGGTTCAATCAATATTAGGTGAATGAGTATATATCTAAATATATTGATTCAGTAGACCTGTGGTTCTCAACCAGGGGCCATTCCGGTCCCCAGGGACACTTGGGAGTGTCTGGAGACATTTTGGTTGTCACAAGTTGGGGCGCGCTACTGGCATCTAGTGTGTAGAGGCCAGAGATGCTGTCAATGCCCGACAACACCCAGGATAGCTCCTCACAACTAAGAATTATCCAATCCCAAATGTCAATAGTGCCAACACTGAGAAACTCTGGACTAGACAGGGCAGTTACAAGGTGCAGATGACAAGCACTTAAGAGCGTTTTGTACACATAAAAGTAATATGGGAGCTCTACCCAGAGACATTTCCTTATGATCTTGGACTGAGAGGATCCTGGTAAAACCAGCAGTCCTGTTAAGACCAAGGCTGTTTAGGGGCACCTGGGTGTCTCAGTCGGGTAAGCATCTGCCTTTGGCTCAGGTCATGATCCTGGAGTCCTGGGATCGAGCCCCATGTCAGGCTCCCTGCTCAGCAGGGAGTCTGCTTCTCCCTCTGCCTGCTGCTCCCCCTGCTGTGTACTCTCTCTTTCTCTGTCAAATAAATAAATAAGACCTTAAAAAAAAAAGGCCAAAACTGTTTAATACAAAACAGCAACAGCAAGCAAAGCAAATAACAGATGGGTCTTTCCTGTGCACCAAGCGCTGTTCCAAAAGTTTTATGGGCATTAAGTCATTTAATCCTCGCAATAATCCTAGGAGGTAGGTACTGTTATTCCCCATTTTACAAACAAAACTAGAACACAACAAGGTTAGTTTGCCTGTGGTCACAGCGTAATTTTTTCTTCTTGGTCTTGGGAGCATTCATTCATTTATAAGCAGCTGTAAGTGGAGATGGTATGATTCTTCAACAAAGTTAAGGTCAAATCCAGCCATGCGTTTAAAGAATCTTTACCAGATGAAGAATGTCTGTGTATCGAGACATCAGAAAACAGTAAGTCAAGACAAGTCACTGACTGGGATAAGATATTTGCTCTGTTCATATGCCAAGAAAGAATTCATACCCAGAATATGTAAAGAGCTGCTGTGCGTTAAAACGGCATAGGTAAATAATCCAACAGGAGATGGGCCAAGATGTGAACAAGCAGTTCACAGAACAGGAAACACGAATGGGCTATAAACACAGGACAAGATGCTACGGTTTTTGGTAATTAGGGAAATGAACATTAAAGCCACAATGAGATATCATTTCATTCCCAGTAGATACAAAAAAATGCATCCAAGTGCTGGAGAGGAAAGAGAATGGGGGCTCTCCTCCACTGCAGGTGGGAGCTAAAGATGGCATATACAATTGGCAAAGCTCTGGTGTTAACCAATAACAGTGACCCTGTATGTATCCCTGAGTTGGCATTTTCACTCCCAGGTATATATACCCAAGAGAAACCCTTGCACACCTGCCCCAGGAGACACGAATGAGAATGTTTGCAGCAGCAGTGTCCATAAGAACCCCACATTGGAAAACCCCTAATGTCCATCAACAGAAGCATGAACATGTCCATTATGTTATACTACACTGTGAAGAAAGATGCAGGAACATACACAAAAATTTGGATGTATTTCCCAGCAGTGATGCTGATAAAGGAGCAGGTTGCAGTATGATTCTATTCATGTAAAGTTCACAAAGAGGCAACATTAATTAGTATTTGTTTGGGTGCTAAAACTCAGGGAAAGTTTCTGCACATAATTCAGGATGGTGGTTACTGCTTTCAGGAGAGGGAGGAACATAAGAAAAAGGTAGGACGTGCAGAGGACTTCCAAGTTACTAAAGTAATATTTTATTCCAGAAAGTGAAGTAGGTATATAAGCATTTATTGTTATCCATTAAATATTCAAATATTTTTTTGTATTATCTTATATGCAATATGTTTCACAGTTTTATTTTAAAGATTTGTTTACTTTAGAAAGAGAGAGAGTACAGAGGGGGTGGCACAGGGAGAGGGAGAGACAGAATCTCAAGCAGACTCCCCACTGAGTGTGGAGCCTGACACGGAGCTCAATCCCACAATCCCAAGGTCATGACCTGAGCCAAAATAAAAAATCAGACACCTAACCGACTGAGTCATCTAGGTGCCCCGTTTCACCATTTTAAAAGGCCATATAAGGTTTATTATAACTGCAAAAATTATTCAACGCTAAACATCTTATCAACATCAGTTGCTGCATTTAAGGACAAAGGGTGAAAAAACATATGATCTCTTTGAGATAGAATTTGATGAAATATCCATTGTTTATGAAAATCCTTAGCAAATAAGAAAAGGAGGTAATTTCCTTAACTTGATAACATATATCTAGCAGAAATATTCAATAAATATTTTACTTAATAACAGCAACAAAAGCACTGGAAGAATTTCTAAGAAATCAGGAATAAGACGAAGATGTCAGCTGTCACTGCTACTATTCAGCATTGATGAAGGTTCTTAGCCAATGCAATAACATAAGAAAAATAAGGGAGTACAGATTGGAAACAGACAACATTGTCGTTTTGCAGATAATATGATTGACTACCTAGACTATCCAATAAACTGAAAAGCTATTATAAATAAAATTTTCCGTAAGGTGATTAGGCAAAAGATCAGTATTCAAAGAGCAATCAATAGCTCGTTTGTACACCAGCAGCGAACAGTGAGAAAATGCAACAGAAAAAGATACTGAGGGTTTAGCTCAAGGTCAAAATGTGTGCCTATGGTAAGACTAAGTCCTACTGAAATGTATATACCACTGAATGACAGCCAGACACTGAATCCCAAAAGACCCCCACATGTCCCTCATCCATACCACTGTCACTTGTCATGAGTCCTGGCCATCATGGCACAGCACTGGTTGCTGAGACATCTGGACACTCAGAGTGTTTTCTTCTTCCACAAAGATGATAAACAAGTTGCCTCTCCTGGAAATCTGGACATGTGCTGCACCTTCCCAGACCTCGTCACCATCTGAGTCCAGCCAGGGTGGTGGTGGTGACAAGAGGCAGAAAGGTGGCAGTATTCCTCCCCAACAGCCCTTCTACCCCATTCAACCTTCCAGAATCTTCCATCCCAGACACCTCTTGTGACATCACTGGCTGTCCCTGCCTCCCCACCCCACCCCCACCCCTGGAGGAAACTGCTTCTGGAGCAGGAGGATTGCTGTTCTCTTTTCACTCACTCATTTGTTCATGCGTATATATGTGTACGTGTTGCACTCCTGCAATGGAATTTGTGACATTTATATGGAGCCACCACGCTTACGGTGGGCATTGTGCTAGAGGCTGGGGACGCAGAGGAGAAAAACCAGATGAGGCCTGTTCAGGAACACAACAGGAAAACCTAGAATCACACAAATGATTGCAAACTTACAATTGTGCAGAGACACCCAAGTCAAGTGGGTTTGATAAAGGACCCGACACAGGGAGGTCAGGAGAGCTTCCCTGAGCGGAGACAACAAGGATCTCACCACTTTTGATTACACTGCCCTACGTTATGTATCTTCAGTCTGCCTCTCCTTCTCTATGTCAGTTTTGCTCATTGCTGCATCCCTGGCAGGGCACAGAGTAGTGCTCAATATATAAAGATTTATCAACCAAATATTCTGCCCTGCCAAGAGAAAAGAACAAGGAGCGTTCCATTGTCTCTGGAGACTTCTGGTGGTTCAGGTCCATGGCTGACCAGTGTTCACAGAGTACTGAGGTGGCTGTGGCTGGGAGAGCCAACGTCCACCAATATCCCTTTGGCTCCTTCTCTAGACCCGTCACCTCATGACTGTGTTTCCCAGGCCCCTTGGTGCTACATGTGGTCATCTGACTAAATCCTGACCCATGGGATGGGAAAGAAGTGATGGAGGCCACTTTGGGGTCCTGCCTTTAATGGACGGGAGATGGCGTTCATGGATAGGCAAATTCACAGAGACAGAAAGTAGAATGGAGGTTGCAAGGGGCTGGGGGGGGGGATGGGGAATGATTGCTAATAGGTATAGAGTCTACCTTTGGAGTGATGGAAATGTCTTGGAACTAGACAGGTGCGGCGGACAACATCACGAACGTACTAAATGACACTGAGTTGTCTGCCTTAAACTGATTAATGGTTAATCTAATGTGAATTTTTGCTCAAAAATTTTTAAATAAATAGATTATTCTGACCCTGTGACATGATTAAATACTCAGAATGCACTCCAGTAGAGCAACTAAAGATCAGAGAGGCCAAGCCACTTGGCTGAGGTCACACAGGAAGCAAGTGGCAGAGGGGCAGAAGTCATGCTTGGTTCTGTAACTCTGCTCTGTCCCAGCTCTTCACAGAACATCCTGACTCTCAGAGAGTCTTTGAGTTGTGGTCCCCAGACCTGAGCAGTGTTTAATATGGCCTGGCAGCTGCACCACTGAAGAACTGTCCCTAACTTTACTGGTGGAAAAACAGAGAGGCCAGGTAATTTGCCCGGAGGCACACAGCTGGTCAGAGGCAGGGTGTATGAGAATGCCAGCTCTAGACCCACGTCATGACTCTGAGCTTCACTCTGTCCTAGCTGACACTGAAATTCTTCCTGCAGTGTGTCTGGGCCCTCCTTGTGTCCATGTCCTCCAGATAACTCACGAGGATCAGACCCTGAATGTGCACACAGCTCACTCCCTCTAGTCCTGCACCTGTCGAATCCTGTGTCTTATTTAAAATGTTGACGTTTTATTCATCATGGTTTTTTGGCATTCGTGTTGATTTTTTTTAACATACTGCATTGAAATGCTGTTCATCTTGGTAGCTGTTTCTTTGTGTTGTTTTGTTTTTTTTTGGCTTCCCCTTAAATTTTGTCCACTCACCCCTGCCCTGCGTCTTATTTACCCAGTTCGTGTCTGTGACTGGTTGTTCTGGCAACTGAAGCAGACTCTTAACATCTCTTAATACAGTGATTGTGCAGTAGACGAGACAGCCATTTCCAGCCCCTTCTCCATTTTCCTTTGAACCAGAGAGGCTGGAAAAGCAAATTCTCTTTCCCAGACTCCCCTACAGTGGTGAGTGGCTGTGTGACCATTCCGGCCAACACAACATCAGGGCAAGTCAGTTTCTGGAAACAAATCTGCTTTAAAGGACAAGCAGGAAAGGAAAGATCACTGCGATTTCCCCTTCCCCTCTCTTCCTGCCTGGAATGGGGACGTCCTGTGTGGAGCCATGGCAGCTATTTTGCAATCATGAAGCAACAGTAAGGGGCGCAAGAAGCCAGCAGCTTAGGACATTAATATCCTGGGCCCTTGATGGCAACAGTGAGTAGCTGAATCAAAGCCAGCATCCATTTACATGTAGATTTCCCGTCTGCTGAGAAAATATAAGCCCCTATTTTTAAAATATAAATTTATTTATTTTGGAGAGAGAGAGTGAGTATGTGTGCGAGTGGAGGGGAAGGGCAGAGGGAAAGGGAGAGAGAATCCTCAAGCAGACTTCGTGCTAAGTGCGGAGCCCAGCGCACAGCTCAATCCCAAGACCCTGAGATCATGACCTGAGCCAAAATCAAGAGTCTGGACGCTTTACCAACTGAGCCACCCAGGCGCCCCAACCCCCAATTTTTTAAAAAAATACTTAATTTTTAAGTAATCCCTATTCCTGACATGGGGCTTGAACTCCTAACCCCAAGATCAAGAGTGGCATGCTCTACCAACTGAGCCAGCTAGGTGCCCCAAGGCCCTATTTCAAAGCCTACTTTGGTTAGGTTTTCTTTTAGATGCAGTCAAATGCTAACTGCTATAACCTTCAAGTGGTATTTCTCGGCCGCGTGAGAGTTAACAGTTTATGATGGACATAGGTTATCTAGCTAAGTAGCCCCAAATTCCTCAAGACAAAAGTCTTAATCTCATTTGTGGTGCTCACATGTTGTTGGTAGCAATGCATCAGTGGAGCTCTGTTGAAGAACAACTTGACTGTGTTTGTCAAAAATTTAAAACATAGATCCTTTATTCCCTGTCCCTGTATTGTGTCAATTTGGTATTCTCTGGGGCTGACCCATTTTTTATATTTAAATTAATTTCTAAACATATTATGGAAGTAATACACATACTTTTTTTTTTTAATTTCAAAATCTGATTTAAAAAAGTGGGCAGAGGCAATGAATAGACATTTTCCCAAAGAAGACATGCAAATGGCTAGCAGGCACATGAAGGAGACTCAACGTCACTCATCCTCAGGGAGATGCAAATTAAGACCACAATGACCCATCCCCTCACACCTGTTAGAATGGCCGTTGTCCAAAATACAAGAGACAACAAGCATTGGCAAGGATGCGGAGAAAAGGGACCCCTTGTGCACTGTTGGTAGGAATGTAAGTTGGTGCAGCCACTGTGGAAAACAGTATGCAGGTGCCTCAAATTAAGCTATTACACCATATGCCCCAGTGATTTTACTGCTGGGAATACACCCAAAGGAAGCGAAAATAGGATCTCAGATTGAGATCTGCATCCTCGTGTTCATTGCAGCATGTTTTACAATAGCCAAGATATGGAAACAACCGAAGTGTTGGTCAACGGATGGATAAAGAAAATGTCACACACAGACACAGACACACACACACACACACACACACACACACACAAATACTATTCAGCCACAAAAAGGAAGGAAATCCTGCCATTTGCAACAGACGGACTTTGAGGGCATCATGCTAAGAAATAAATCAGAGACAAATACCGTATGGTCTCACTTACGTGTGGGAGCTAAAAACAAGATGAAAGAAAAAAACTGAATTCCTAGATACAGAGAACAGACTGGCAGTTGCCAGAGGTGTCCCAGAGGTGGGGCAGTGGGCATGGGCAAAATAAGGGAAGGGGTTCGAGGGGTACAAACTTTCAGTTATAAAATAAGTCCCAGGGATACCGTGTGTAGCGCGGTGGCTGTAGTTAACGATACTGTATTTATATTTGACAGTTGCTAAGAGAGTAGATCTTAAAAATTCTCATCACAAGAAAAAAGTTGTAAGTACATTTGCTGACGGTAACAAGATTTATTGCGATCATTTTGCAACGTATCCAAATAGAATTATGGGGGTACACCTGAAACTCATATGTCAGTTACAGCTCAATAAAAAATAGTAGTAAAATGAGATAACAAAGGCCCCCGAAAACCCCCACAGGTAGAGGGCCGGAGTTGGCTCCATGCGATGGTGGTTTGGCATTCCCCCTGTAGACCAGCCCAGACGATGTTCATTCAGTTTTATTTTTCTAGACAAAATCTGTACGTTTTCCCAGAGCTCCCCCTGGTGGCAGCTTCCGTCTCTCCCCGCTCCCCTCCGCCTCCCCCTGGGGAGCCTAAAGCCCTGCCTCTGGGGTCTCTACCTACAGGCAGCAGAGATGGACTGCCCCGAAGTAGGCTGCTGTGGTTTTTTCCCCTTTTTTCATTCATTCATTCATTCATTCATTCATTCATTCATTTATGATAGAGCGAGAGAGTGAGAAAGCACGAATGGGGGAGGGGCAGTGGGAGAGGGAGAAGCAGACTCCCCACTGAGCAGGGAGCCTGCCGTGGGGCTCCCTCCCAGGACCCTGAGATCATGACCTGAGCCACATGCACGCTTAACTGACTGAGCCACCCAGGCACCCTGGCTGCAGTTTTTTAAGTTTTAATTTTTTTATTAAGGTAACACTGTTGTTGTTTGAGTATCTAAAAGACCAGAAAGATTTATAACAAAGTAACAGTGCCCTGTTCACCTCTGTCTGCTCAAATCCTTTCCTCTAGTAACCAGCCATTTTCAACACCAACTCTTTCCTCTTGTATTAACCTCGCTTTCAGACATTATCTTTTTAAACTTCCTGTTATGGCCTTGCCCTCTGACGATTTCCTATGTGCTTTAATATTTTTTCTCATTATGTTTGCCTTAGGCCTCCCAGAGGCTTTTTGTTTTGTTTCGTCTTTTTGTTTTGCTATGGGCTTAAACATCTAGGACAAAGATTGGCAAACTGCAACCCTAAGGCCAATTCCAGTCTTCTGCCTGTTCATATAAATAAAGTTTTATTGGCACACAGCCACGCCCATCCATGTATTTCTTGTCTCTGGCTACTTCTGTGCTGTAACAGCAGGGCAGCGAAGTTGTGACAGAGACCATATGACCCACCAAGCCAAAAATGTTATTATCTGTGACAGAAAAAGTTTGCCAACCCCTGATATAGAATAATCCACCAGTTCTTTCTTTCCCCTCCTGGGAATCTTGGACTCTGAGCCCACTCTCCCCTCAGTTCCAGTCCTCCAGTCTGGTTGTTCCTATGTGGGATGAGGTCATACAGAATTTGGGTGAGTCCTAAATTCAGTGACTAGTGTCCTTATAGGAGACACAAACCCAGGGAGCCGGAAGGGGGCTCCTGGTGGAGAAAGCTCTCAGCAAAGGCCCCAGTTCCCATATTTTTGTGTATCACATTCTTCTTCAAATATAATTTTGTTTTTGGAGATTTGTAAATGGCTTGTAAAATGTGGTTTATAATTTCCTATCACCTGGCAACTATAATTTCACCTGTTGCACGATTTGCAAAAGTTGTTTTTCATTTCTTATCAACCATTTGTGCACACAAAGTTTCTTGCCAATTGTGCATATCAAGAATTGGAGGAAACGGGGGCGCCTGGGTGGCACAGCGGTTAAGCGTCTGCTTTCGGCTCAGGGCGTGATCCCGGCATTATGGGATCGAGCCCCACATCAGGTTCCTCTGCTATGAGCCTGCTTCTTCCTCTCTCACTCCCCCTGCTTGTGTTCCCTCTCTCAGTGGCTGTCTCTATCTCTGTCAAATAAATAAATAAAATCTTAAAAAAAAAAAAAGAATTGGAGGAAACTGGAAATCAACCAAATGTCCGTCAACCTAACAAATGGGTAGCTAAATCCTGGTGTATTCCTACATTGGAATACTACTCAACAATGTTTTTTTTAAAAGGTGAATGAATAAGGCACTCATCAATAGGGATGAGGGGCTCCTGGGTCATTAAGCATCTGCCTTTGGCTCAGGGCGTGATCCCAGGGTTCTGGGATCAAACCCTGCATCGGGCTCCCTGCTCAGTGGGAGCCTACTTTTTTACTCTCCCACTCCCCCTGCTTATGTTCCCTCTCTTGCTGGCTGTCTCTCTGTGTCAAATAAATAAATAAAATCTTTAAAAAAAATAGGGATGAATGTCGCAGACATAATTTTACCCAAAGAAGTCAGACCCAAGAGAGTATATTCGCAAAAATTGAGATACCTAAGGGATAACAAAAGGGAGTCCGTTTACAATTTGGAATTTTTCAAGAGTTGCACATTTTTGTCTGTATCTTTACGTTTCTTAATACCTTTTGGCCTCTGCTCACAATGAGATAAAATAAATAAATCCTGATATAAATCGACAGAACTGCTTCTTTTCCCCGCTACCCACCACTTCATAAACCAAAAATGCACGATAAAACCAGACTCCACCGTAACTTTAACAACATAAGGAGCTTTGTTCCATCTGTTTTTAAAGCCCAATGCATGTGTTCAAAGTCCCTGAAATGGGTCTGTGAAACTCATGGTGGCCGGGGGGAAAGAAGTGTGTCTCAGCTTCACCCACGCGGGACAGACTTCTCTTCAAATGAAAACTAAATATTCAGAAACAATAGTGGTCTGGGGGAAAAAAAAAACAAAACAAAATTCAAAGATGTCCACAAGAAAATGCAGGGGAATGCCACATCCGAACATTTAAGTCCGCCCATGAACCCACTGGTGTAGTTTATGACGTTCTGTATCCTTCTGTATGGTTTCTTGGGGTTACTGATGAGCGTGGCAGAGTTCACACAGCGGCATTCCCAGTAACGTGGATAACCAGTGTCCTCTGTGCACAGGTGTGTAGGCTGTGAAGGGTCACTGCCCCCCCCCCCATTAGACTGCCGTGCCATAGTGTTAGCCAGATCCTCATATCATTTCTTTTTTAAGATTTTGTTGATTTATTTGTCAGAGAGAGAGACAGTGAGAGAGAGAGCACAAGCAGGGAGAATGGCAGGTAGGAGAAACAGGCTCCCCGGTGAGCAGGGAGCCCGAGGCAGGGCTCGATCCCAGGACCCTGGGATCACGACCTGAGCCAAAAGCAGACGCTTAACCCACTGAGCCACCCAGGCGTCCCCCTTATATCATTTCCGAGCACGGAAGCTAGAGGAGTCACCCCACTGTTAGCATCATAACTGGTGAGGTCACGAGTAAGCCAAGAGGCAAACATTCTTCGTTTCATGTTTCCAAAGCGGGCAGTGAGAATTCTCGACAGCTTTGGTCATTGAATTGTTTTAACTGTCCCCCTTTTAAAACTGCTCCCATGTCTTTTTCCTCTCTCCTCACCTTGCCCCTAGGATTGGCGGGCCATGTGGAACCTTGGCACAGCCATCCGATCCCCCTGCCCCCCCCCCCACCCCCGGTTGCCTAGAAGTGGTTAAGACAGTTGGCTGAAAAAAATGGGATTGAAGAAAAAAAAATGGGGTTGACATGTATTCAGCCTGCCCTTTCGAAGGCTGTACGAGGTCACAGCAGTCTGCTATGGAAATGATTCAGTATCGCGGAGAAATGTGACGGCCAGTGGCCAGAAAGCAATGAGAAAAATAAAGATCTTGGTGGCGCACAGGTGCTCTCTACACAAAATCCTCTCTTCTGAAGCTGCATCTTTATGGAAATTGTCCCTTTATGCCACCCTTGAAAGGATCAGATGCTCACGCTCAGGTCTGCGCCAAAAAAAGTGGCTCTTAAAACCACCTCCCCCAATGCATAAATGGCCTTTAAAGTTCTAGTGGTGCTGCTTAATTAACAGTCATTAGTTAAATAGAAACAGTCAATTAGGAAGAAGTCCGTCTGGGAGAAAGAAAAGTTTTAACAACCACCGAAGGGAAATCCTTTCAAGGAGATTTGGAGAGCTCCCAGAGGGATGTGTTTCGTACCATTCTTGTACTCAAACTCATTTTTAGTGGTCCTGTGGTTTTACTGGCTGATTCTTTGCTTGTAAACATGTGGTTAAACCTTTTGTGTTGTTCGATTTTTATTTCATATTTTAGCAGAAAATATCTTTTCATTTTATGATGCCTTTGGGGTTTTTTGACACGCCCCCCCCCCAAAAAAAGAAATCTGGTGGGAGTAGTAATACTTGTGCTTAGTAAATACAAAGACATGCAGACGTGCAGACAGACGGCCTCGATAGTACAAAAGGATCTACAGAGAACAGCTCAGCCTTTCTCCTGGTGTGTCTATTCGCAGTTTATGTTTACTCCCTTCCAGGAATACTCTCTCCATACACAAGCATGCTGCAGAGGAGCAGCGGGGAGAGGGGGTCCTGGGTAGGGGTCAAGTGCATGCTTGGTTCACACCCAGCTCTGCAGCTCATTAGCTGGCCCTGTGAACTTTCTGCAAGGAGCATCTGGCCGCGGGCAGCAAGACCGTCAGTCCGCAAAGGTAGCAGGGACTCAATATCCGTATCGTTCTGCAACCCAACCCCCGAGCGGCAGGAGCCGGAGTGTTCCCTGGGACATGGAACTCTCAGGGTTGAAAAAAATATATTTTAAAGATTATTATTCAGATATAATTCACATAACATAAACTTCATCAAATCAAAGTGTATAATTTGGTGGTTTTAGTATATTTAAAGTGTGTCAGGGCGCCTGGGTGGCTCAGTCGTTAAGCGTCTGCCTTCGGCTCAGGGCGTGATCCCAGCGTTCTGGGATCGAGCCCCACATCAGGCTCCTCTGCTGGGAGCCTGCTTCTTCCTCTCCCACTCCCCCTGCTTGTGTGCCCTCTCTCGCTGGCTATCTCTATCTCTGTCAAATAAATAAATAAAATCTTTTAAAAAAAATAGTGTGTTGAGGCACCTGGGTGGCTCAGTCAGTTGAGCATCTGCCTTTGGCTCAGGTCATGATCCCAGGGTCCTGGGATTGAGCCCCACGTCGGGCTCCCTGCTCTTCGGGGAGCCTGCTTCTCCCTCTGCCTACTGCTCCCCCAGCTTGTGCTTGCTCTCTCTCTCTCAAATAAATAAATAGATAAATAAATAAATAAAATCTTTTCAAAAATTAAAAAAATAAATAAAGTGTTGTGCAACCATCCCCATTATTTAATTCCAGAACATTTTCACCACCCCAGAAGGAAACCCCATTAAACAGGCCACCTCTCAATTCCCCCAGCCCCAGCACCATCTCCCTGCCCCGCCACTAATCCACTTCCTGTCTGTGGCTTTCCCTGTTCTGGCTGTTCCACAGACATGGAATCCCACGCCACGTGGCCTCTTGGGTCTGTTCCTCTCACTGAGCATCGTGCTGTGCCGGGTGTCCGTGCTTCCCTCTTTATGGCTGCACAGTAGTCCCTTCTGTAACCATACCGCGTGTTGCTTATCCATTCCGCTGTTGATGGGCACTTGGGTCCTTTCCACATGTTGGTTGTTGTGAGTGATGCTACCCCAGATATTCGTGGACAAGTTTCATGTGGACAAATGTTCCCAATCCCTCTGGGTATTTACCTAGTTGGATTGCTGGGTCCTACGATAACCCTGTTTCACTTTTTGAGGAACTGGAGGTTTTCAGTTTACACAGCAAAGTCCCAGGGAAGCCTGGGATGCGTTGGCCACACCCTGTGAATGATTCCTCCTTGATGTCGCTGGCCGGGAGCCTTGGTTAAGAGGACAAAGCAAGGGGCACCTGGGTGGCATCTGCCTTCAGCTCAGGTCATGATCCCAGGGGTCTTGGGATCAAGCCCCGTATTGGGTGCCCTGCTCAGTGGGAAGCCTGTTTCTTCCTCTCCCCCTCCCCCTGCTTGTGTTCCCTCTCTCACTGCCTCTCTCCGTCAAATACATAAATAAATTTTTTTTTTTTTAAAAAGAGGACGAAGCAAGCAAGTTGCCGCCTTCCATTTACCCCATTCCCTCTGCCACTACCAGCGTTTCTGCTCCTATGGCTTCCTGTAGATTTAGCTCCGCCATTGTCCCTTTAAACGGTTCCCTGTGTGATCCTCGAGAGCAGTGTGCGGTTCGAGTAGCGTGTTCAAGCAGGCAGAACTCTCTCGTGGGAACGGACTGTACGCAGAGGGTACGAGGGGAAATGTCAGCCTCTCCTGGGTTCCCTGAGGAGCGGAGTTTCATCCCTCTCCTCCCTGGCTGCCCCACATGCCCAGTGTCAACAGGGACCTGGCCCTTCTTTGGTAAGGGATTACTTGGTCCCGGACCTGCACTGAGGTCCTGGGAAGCGAAGAGTGACGAACAGAAAGTAAGTCCTGAGCTGAATTTTCCTGCAGGAAATTCACACCTGTCCCCTGCCCTAATGTGATCTATAACCACTCCTTGAGCTGGAGATCGTGGGATTGTGACGGAAAGCTGCGGACGATCTTGGAGCAACTCTTGTCTGTCTTTCCTGGATTCTAGTCAGAAGCTTAAAACCCTTCTTTATTATTGTAATTTTTAAAAAAGATTTTATTTATTTATTTGTCAGAGAGAGAGAGAGAACAAGTAGGGGGAGCGGCAGGCGGAAGGAGAAGCAGACTCCCCGCTGAGCAAGGAGCCGAATGCGGGACTTGATCCCAGGACCCTGGGATCACGACCCAAGCCGAAGGCAGATACTCAACCGACAGAGCCACACAGGCGCCCCTAAAACCCTTCTTATAAGCACAGAATTGCGCTCTCTTCCTCCTCACTCCCCTCGTGGAAGAGCTTCCTCAGAGTTTCTGCCCATCTAACCTTGAGGGATTTGAGCAACAAAAGAATTGAAAGCAGGGTCTCTAAGAGATGTTTGCACACCCACTTTCCTAGCAGCATTATTCACAATAGCAAAGAAGTGGAGCACCCCGTGTGTCCATCAGTGGATGAGCGGATAAACACGGTGCGGTCCGTCCACACACTGGAACACGATCCAGCCTTAGAACAGAAGGGACCCTGAGGACACTGGGCTCAGTGAGAGGAGCCAGACCCAGAAGGACACATCCTGCAGGACCCCACTCCCGGGAGGTCCCCAGCGGAGTCCCGTCCACACAGAGAGGAGACGGTGGGAGCCAGGGCTGGGGCAGGGGCTGGGGAGTCTGTGCTTCCTGGGGACAGTCTCCGTGTGGGGAAATGGAAAGTTCTGGAGACGGAGGGTCGGGGTGGCTGCAGGACAGTGTGAATGTGCTTCATGCCACAGAGCTGTGCACAAAAATGGTTAAATTTTATGTATATTTTATCTCAAATTTTAAAAACTTTTTAAAAAGAGAGATTTGGGCAAGTTTGCACCTGCAGGCTTGGTGATCTAACATCCATTTATTCAACAGTGGTTTAGCGAGGAACAGCTGTGCTCCAAGCTTGGTTCAAGACCAAGGTTTCTTAGCCTTGGCACTTGACGTTAGGGCTGGATTATTCTCTGGGGTGGGACCATCCTCTGTGTTACGGGGTGTTGAGCAACATCCCTGGTCTTGTCCCACTCCGTGCCAGGAGCTCCTCTTAGTTGTGACAATCACAAATGTCCCCAGACATTGCTAGGTGTCCCCTGTGGGGCAGAATTGCTCTTGGTTAAGAACCTCTGCTCTAGGTGTTGAGGACCCCGGAGAGGAGGCAGAAAAGGTCCCTGCCCTAATGGAACCTACCTAGCCTGGATGGGGCGGGGGAGACGCAGCACTCAGAAAAGCAAATGGAAACTGGGTGTGAGACTGGAATTTCCACCGGTGACAAGACACAAAGATTATGAACTCCCCAGTGAGATGCCAGCCGGACTGCAGGTTTTCAGAGGAAATAGCAGAGAAAGAGCGTCCCAACCCTAGTCTGCGCATACATACTGAGGGTGCAGAAGGGTGAGGGCAGGAGGGAACTTGTTCAAACGGCGTCTGGGCAGGGAGCTTCCGCGGTGCTGAGTGCTGGCTGCGGGGAGGGCCTGGTGAGGGCACCCCAAGGGCCCACCTGGGCTACAGAACCCCCTAGGGCGGGGTCTCCGTGCTGTAGCCACTGCATGGAGGCACGCCAGAAACCAGTGGGCCAGAGATGTCTGTTTTGGCAGCCAAGGGAGGCAGCTTGCTGCTGAATGGGGATGGGTCTGTCTGGGAAGAGGTGCATGTTTCGCAGGAACTTGATGTGATCATGAACAAGAGAGAGCTGGTGTGGGGGCATCTTCGATGTTCTCCTAAGCCTGTGCTGGCTTCCCTCTGCAGATGAGCCGGCCGTGGTTCCCGAATTCCTAGGGACCAGGGAGAGTGAGGTGGGCCAGGTAAAAGGAGTTGCAGGTGACAGCCCGCCAAGGTGGTGTTGGGGGGGGGGGTTGTGTAGCCAGGGCCAGCCCCTCGAGATCCCCTGTGCTTCATTTCATGCTCTGCTGTCGCTGTCTTGAAGCCCTTACTAATTGTCGGACAAGGAGCCTTTTTCTCCACAGGCTGACACAGGCAGGGTGCAGCTCACTATTCTGTCTCCAGGGACTTTAGTCTTCTTCTTCTTCCAGGGGGACGGGGCGGGGGGGGGGGCAGGGGAGCAAGAAGAGGAATGTGTGGTCGCGTTACACATCCGCGAATGCAGACCTTTGCGTGGGAGAGCCATGACCTTGCAGGTTGCTGCTGAACTTGTGAGGATGTTCCCCTACACTAGAGGGCCAAGGGCAATTAATTGGGTTTTCTTGAAATGTGATGGGGCAGGGTCCCCACTTTGTCCTGTCTCTGTCGAGGACAACTGCCATTTGACAAGCCTAAACCTACTGCTTCCTCTCATCAGACTGAAGTAACTTAACTACATACAGCCAGTTCTGCTATAAGGTGATATAGGCATTCCTAGAAATCATTGCCCTGGGCAGAATTGCACAATAAAAACCACAGGTCTGTGGTAAAATTGGATAAGGACATCAATACCCAAAAACTTCATCATTGAGTCACACGCTTAACAAAGAACTAATTAATATGGTAGCAGAATTTTTAAATAACTTTATTGAGCTACAATTCATGGACCATAAAATTCATCTTTTTAAAGCATATAGTTTGGTTGTTTGAGAATATACACAGAACTGTGCAGCCATCACCACAATCAAGTTTAGAACATTTTTGTCACTCTTAAAAGAAGCCCGTCCCCATCCTCCTCCCCCAGCCCCAGACAACCTCTAACCCTGGTTTCTGTCTCTGTAGATTTGCCTATTCTGGAAATTTCATATAAATGGAAGCACACACTGTGTAGCCTTTAGTGTCTGACTTTTCTCACTGAGCGTCCCGTTTTCAAGGTTCACCCACGTGGTAGCGTGAGTCCGTGCTTCACTCCTTTTTATAGCAGAATAATGTTCCATTGTACGGATTTACCATATTTCATTTATTCGTTCATCCATTGATGGTTATTTGGGTTATTTCTGCTTTTGCCTATTTTGGATACTGGCACTGTGAAAATCCGTGTACAAGTTTTTGTGCGGACATATGTTTTCCTTTCTGTTGGGTATATATACTTAGGAGTGAAATTCCTGGCTCATATGGGAATTCTATGTTTAACTTTGTGAGGAATCAACATGCTGTTTTCCAAAGTGGCTGTATCATTTTTACATTTCTGCTAGCATTGTATGAGTGTTGTGACTTCTCCACATACTTGCCAATACTTGTAATTATCTGTCTTTTTTATTATTGCCATCTTATTAGATGTGAAGCAGTATTTCATTGTGGTTTTGATTTGTATTTTCCTGATGACTAATGATTTTGAGCATCTTTTCATGTGAGTATTGACCATTTGTATTATCTTCTTTGGAGAAATATTTGCCCACTTTCTAAATGGGGTTATTTGTCTTCTTATTGTTGACCTGTAAGAGCTCTTTATACTAGATACAAGTCCTTTATATATGATTTGCAAATATTTTCTCCCATTATGTGGGTTGTCTTTTCACTTTAGCAATGGTGTCCTTTGAAGCACAAAAGTTTTTAATTTTGATGACGTTTAATTTATTTATTTATTTTTTCACTTGTGCTTTTACTGTCATATGTAAGAAACCATTGCCAAACCAAGGTCATGAAGATTTACTCCTACATTTTTTTCCCAAGAGTTTTATACTTTAGCTCTCACATTTAAGTCTATGATCTATTTTATTTTTTGAACCATAGTACAGTTTACTGAGTGATAGAGTACAAAGCTCCTGAAGAGGGAGGGGACCCGAGAGGGTCGCCCAGGTCTGTGATCTATTTTAAATTAATTTTGTATATGGTGTGATGTAGGGGTAAAACTTTATCCTTTTGCATGTGGCTATCCAGTTGTCCCAACATCGTTTGCTTAAGAGACTGTTTTTTCCTCATTTACTGGTCTTGACACCCTTGTCAAAAATTGATTGACTGTAAATGTGCAGGTTTATTTCTGGGTTCTCAATGCTATTCCATTTATCTATATGTCTAGCCTTATGCCAATACCACAATACAGTTTTGTAGTATGTTTTAAAATCTAGAAGCGTGGGTCTTCCAATTTTGTTCTTCTTTTTCAGTATTATTTGGGCTCTTCTGGTTCATTAAGTTTCTGTGTGAAGTTTACAGTCAATTTCTGCAAAATTGTCAATTTCTGTGGGGGAAAAATGGCTGGATTTTGATGGAGATAGTCTGTAGATCTCTTTGGGGAGTATTATCATGTTAATAATGTTAAATCTGATCCTTGAACATGGGATATCTTTTGATTTACTTGGGTCTTCTCTAATTTCTTTAAATGATGTTTTTTAGTCTTCATTGTTCAAATCTTGGCTTCTTTTATTAAATTCACTTCTCTGTCTTTTATTCTTTTTGGTGTTACTGTAAATGGAATTCTTTTTTAAATTTCATTTTCAGATTGTTCATTGCTAATGTACAGAAAAACAATTGAGTTTTACATATTGATCTTGTACTCTGCAACCTTGCTGAACTTATTTATTAGTTCTAATAGCTTTTTAATGGGTTCCTTAGGATTTTCAACATACAAGATCTTGTCATCTGCAAACGTAGTTTTCCTGCTTCCTTTCCAATCTGGGTGCTTTTTATTTATTTTGTATGCCTAATAACCCTGGCTAGAACATCTAGTACAATGCTAAATAGAAGTGGCAAGAGCTGACATCTCTGCCATATCTATCTATCTATCTATCTATCTATCTATCTATCTATCTATCTATCTCCCACAGCTTTTTCATCCATTCATCCCTCTATGGACGTCTGGGCTCTTCCCATAGTTTGGCTCTTGTGGACATTGCTGCTATAAACATTGGGGTGCAGGTGACCCTTCGGATAATTACATTTGCATTTTTTGGATGAATACACAGGAGTGCAGTTTCTGGGTCATAGGGTAGCTTTATTTTCAACTTTTTAGGAACCTCCATACTGGGGAACCTCCACAGGGCAAAAGCATTCAGTTCTTCACCAATAAGTATCGTTGTCTTTGGTGCATTTGTAGATGCCCTGATGGCCGGAGAAGTCCTCTATTCCTAGTTTGTTGAGTGTTGTTGTTGTGGTTTAAATCATGAAAGAGTGTTGGATTTTGTCAAATGCTTTTTTTCTGTTAAGATGATCATATAGTTTTTGTCCTCTGTTCTATTAAAATGATTGAACTTTTTTTTTTTTTACATCAGAACAACCAACTTTGCATTCCTGGATAAATTAAACTTGGTCATGGTGGGTAAATCTTTTTATATATTGCTAGATTTGGTTTGCTAGTATTTTGTTGAGAATTTTTGCATTTATGTTCATAAGGGATAATGGTCTGTAGTTTTCTCTTTTTGTGATGGCTTTGTCTGGTTTTGGCATCAGGGTAGGATAATATTGGTCTCATACAATGTTAGAATGGCCTCAGAGTATTTCCTACTCTTCTATCTTTAAGAATAGTCTGGAGGATTGGTGTTAATTCTTCTTTAAACATTTGGTGTAGAATTTACCAGTGATGCCATCTGGTCCTAAGCTCTTCTTTGTGGGAAGTTTTTGGATTACTAATGCAGTTTTTCTCCTTTCACAGGTTCACTCAGATTTTCTGTTTCCTCTTGAGTCATTTTCTAGGAATTTGCCCATTTCATCTGGGATGCCTGATTTATTGGCGTACAGTTGTTCATAGCATTGCCTTACCATCTTTTCTATTTATGTAAAGTTGGTTGCGATGTCACCTCTTTGATTCCTGATTTGAGTAATTTGAGTCTTTTCTCTTTTTTTTTTAAAGATTTTATTTATTTATTTGACAGAGATAGAGACAGCCAGCGAGAGAGGGAACACAAGCAGAGGGAGTGGGAGAGGAAGAAGCAGGCTCATAGCAGAGGAGCCTGATGTGGGGCTCGATCCCATAACACCGGGATCACTCCCTGAGCCGAAGGCAGATGCTTAACCACTATGCCACCCAGGCGCCTCTGAGTCTTTTCTCTTTTTATCCTGGTCAGTTTATTTAAAGATTTGCCAGCCTTGCTGATCTTTTCAAGGAACTAACTTGTGATCTTCTGAATTCTCTTTATTGATTTTCTAATCTCTATTTCATTTATTCCCACTCGTAGCTTTATTATTTCCTTCCTTCTGCCAGCTCTGGGTTTGGTTTACTTTTATTTTCCAGATCTTAAGGTGGAAGATTCAATTATTGAATTAAGGTCTTTCTTTTTTTAACACAGATGATCACAGCTATAAATATTCCTCTACTTTAGCTGAATCCCACAAATTCTGGTATGTTGTGTTGCATTTTCATTCATCTCCAAGTATTTTCTCATTTCTCTAATTTCTAATTTTCTAATTTCTTTTTAAAATATTTTATTTATTTATTTATTTAAGAGAGAGAGAGAGAGCGGGGGTAGGGGCAGAGGGAGAGGGATAAGCAGAGTCTGCGCTGAGTGCAGAGCTCAACTCAGGGTTCAATTCCACGACCCTGAGATCATGACCTGAGCCGAAATTAAGAGTCAGACGCTTAACTGACTGACCCATCCAGGCATCCCTCTAATTTTCTAATTTCAAATTTTTTTTTAAGATTTTATTTATTTATTTGTCAGAGAGAGAGAGCAAGCGAGCTCACAGCATGGGGAGCAGTAGGCAGTCAGAGAAGCAGGCTCCTTGCTGAGGAGGGAGCCAGATGCGGGGCTCCATCCCAGGACCCTGGGGTCATGACCTGAGCCAAAGGCAGACGCTTAACCAACTGAGCCACCCAGGTGTTCCTAATTTCGAATACTTCTAATTCCAAAGTATTTCCTATTTTCTCACCATTTCTTCTTTGAGATAGCGGAGTGTTACATGTATTAAATGGTTAAGAAATACATAAATATTACTGTAAATATGGCATCAAATTTGCATTTTCAAACAAGAGTTATAACAGAATGGGCTGTACAACGTGGCCACAAGTCACCTCCCATCACGCTCTAAAATTTTATCCCTCAGCTCCCCACATCCAGTCCATCAGAATGTTCTTCAAAATGTACCTCCAGGCCACCCACTCATCCCCACCTCCAGGTCCCGAATCCAAGCCACTATACTTGTCAGTTTGGGAGAACTGTGGCAGTCTCCTGAGTTCTCACTCTGTCTTTCTTGCCTCCTACAATCTGTTCCCCACTCAGTGAACTTTTTTAAAATCACAAATCACAAATCTCCCTCCTGTTTAAAACCCTCCAATGGCTTCCCAATCTGATGAGAACCCGTTCCCATGGTCTATCGGACTTTAAATGAAGTGATACCCTCCCTCCCCTGTCTCACCACCCACCACCGACTTATGCCCTCCCCATTCTTTCTGCTGCAGCCATATGCAGTGACCCAGCTGTTTCTTTAAAATGAGTTACCGTCCCAGGGATTTTGAATTCTTGATATTTTCTTCCCTTTTTCCTCATTATTCCAAACTTAGCCCAAATGTCACCCTCTCAGAGAGGCCTAGAGTGACAAGCTCTTCCTGTGTGGTCCGGAAACTTCCCATATATAGCACTGAAAGTCTCACAGCCTGGGACACTCCATAATCTCAAGCCATCTAGGATGATTGGTCACCCTTGAGAGACTGTCCCTGGCTACTCTATCCAGAATAAGCCCGACCCAGTCATCCCCCGAGCTGCTATTATATCACTTTCCCTATAAGGGTGGGAATTGTGTCCCTAGCACCTAGAACGGTATCTGACAAATAGTAGGCACTCAATAAATATTTTTGACTAAATTAATAATAGAAGGAAAGGAACTGATTCCTGCAGTCCTAAGCTTACGACTCCATCACATAAAAATCTGTAAGAAGCAACCTGTTACAAAGTGGCAAAATCAATTCAGCAGGTGACCATTAGCATTTTCATTAAAATGAATAGAATAGAAAAAAATCAAGCATTGCCTAAAGTATCATGTTATGAAAATTTGTTTTAGTTATTATGTGTTTGTGTGGACTGGGCCTTTGGGTCAAACGCATTTCTTGGTGTGGTGTTATGGTCAAAAATGTTTGAAAACCAGCCATCTACTGGTCAAATGCACAGGCTTTGGCCCCAGACTGCTGGGGTTTAAAGCCCTTACAAGCTGTTTGGCACTGCGCAAACTCAACTCATTCTTTCTAGATCTCAGTTTCCTGATCTGTAATATGGGGATAATGCATAGCACACTTCTCAGGATATGAGTGTGAGCTTCAACTGAGTTAGCATAGAAAAAAATGCTTAGATCAGTTTCTGGCACCTAAGAACAATTTAATCAGTGCTCATTAATATGATTACTTCTTGAGTGAATGAATTAATAGATGGATGGATGGATGAATGAATGAATAGGGCTGAGGTCTAATCTCCCTTTAAATTGCCCTGCCTGTTTCTTCCCAGAGCAAGTTTTTTCTCCTAGTGTTCCAGCCCCTGCTCCTGAATAACTATATATGTTTATTTATTCTGTTTATTGTCAATGTCCCGGCATTAGAATAAAAGCTCCAGGAGAGGGTGGGTTGTTAGTCTTATGTATAGTTGAACCTACCCTCTGAGGGGGTGGGGAGGGAAGAGGTTGGCAAACAGTTTCTATGAAAGGCTGGATAGTAAATATTCTAGGCTCTGCTTATGCCATTCCATCTTTGTGCAACGAATTAACTCTTCACTACTCAACCTTGCCCGTGTAGTGTGAAAACAGCCTTCCACAATCTCCTTAAGGATGGTCCTGGCTGTGTTCCAATAAAACTTTATTTGCAAACACAGGAAGACATAATTTGGCCCAAGGGTGTGGTCTGCCAATCCTCAAAGATACCGAAAATACTAGATTCAGTAATAGAAGAGTTTCACTGTTTTCACATGCCACCGAAGATTCTTCTTTTGTTTTAAACCACTTAAAAAATATTTTAAAACTCTCAGCTTGTGGTTCATGAAAAACAGGCAGCGGGCAGGACTTGATCTGCAGGCCGGAGTTTGCTGACCCCAGACTCAGACTATGCCTGGACGTCCGGTAATCGTTCGTGGAATAAACGAAGGCCCCGTTAGAAGTCACCGAAATTTAGCCTTCCCAGAGCAGCGCCACCCACCGGGAGCCGCGCGCGCTTCCCTCTCGCCAACCCTCCGAGCCGCGCGCGCCTCGCGCCAAGCCACGCCCTCCTTCGCGGCGATTGGTCAAGCCTCGCCCTCATCCTCGCCAGGGGACGCCCCCTCTGACGGACACTGCGGGCAGCCAATGGAGTACCGCAGGGCCTTACACCCGGCCCTCCTCGCCCCCGCTGGAGGCGGGCGTAGGCGGGCCGTTGAGGGGTGGGGCGTGGAGCCTGGTAACCGTTGCCGGTAACAACGCCCCGCCCCATCGCGGCGGGCGGGCAGGCGGGAGGGCGCGCGAGGCGGGCGGGCGGCGGGAGCGGGAGGAGGAGCGGCCGCCGCCGCCACCGCCGCCGCCATAGAGACTGTAGCCGTGGAGACTGTTACTTACCAACGGGGACCAACACGCAGCAGCCGCTGCTGCCGCCGCGGGAGCCGCTGCCCGAACTCCCGGCCCGAACTCCAGGTGACCGATGCGACCGCCCCGGGCCCGGCCCGACCGGGGAGTGCGGGGGGCGGCGGGGATCCGGATCCGGGGGTCGGGAGGCAGGCGGCGCAGCCCTCGCGGTTCACCCCAAACGTCCGGGTTGGCGCGCCCGCGGGACCCGTCTCTTCACCCCAGTTCCGCAGGCGCGGCCGAGTTTGGGGTGGCTGGGAACGACCCCCCGACCTTTTACCCAAACTCGGGGGCAAGTGGGAACCCATCGCCTCACTTTTCAGAAAACTTCCTGAGTTGGGGGCCCCCCGAGATCCTTCTCTCACTCTTATCTCAAAATCCCCGAATTGGGTGTTCCCCGGGACCCCTCAAACTTTCATCTTCAAACTCCCTGAACTGGAGCTTCTGGGAACCTCTTCTTACTTTTTTCCCCCCAAATCTTTAAATTGGGGGCGCCCAGGGACCCCTCTCTCACTTTCTCTCAACTTCTTGAAACCATCTCAAACCCTTACCTCAAACTCCCAGAATTGGGGGCTCCTGGGAACCCTCCTCTTTTGCTCCCCAAATCTCTGAAATTGGGGTTTCCCGGGGCCCCACTCTCACTCCTAACCTCAGACTCCTGAATTGGGAGGGCCTGGAAGACTCGTTTTCACCTTTGCCCCAATTTCCTGGATTTGGGGTTTCTTGGGGACCGTCTCCCAGAATTGTGAGTTTGCGGGCTCCCCTGGAATCCTTTTCTTACTGTTTACCCAAAAGTCGTTGCTCTTGTCTTGGGAAGAACACCCCCCTCACTTTTCCGCCACAAACTCACTGAGAATCGAGAATGAGAATTGAGAATCGGACTTCCCGGGACCGGTTTCTCACCTCTTTACCAAAAATCCTCGTAGCCTGTAGTTAAGGCTATTCGGACACTCCACCCCTCCCTCCCATTGAACCCCACATTCCTGAGTTTGGGGGATCCTGGGTCTGTCAGTGCTTCCACCCCGCTGGAGAAGCCCCTTCGTACAGCTGCAGTTCCCCTATTTGGACTGATCTCCAAGCGAGAAGAGTTTCACCAGAAGTTTTTTTTTTTTTTAATGTATTAATTTATTTTGTTTAAAAAGCCTAACTTGTGGCCCAAAACTGCTCGGTGACATTTTCTCCTGAGATTGTGTGAGTGCGTGTATGCTTGTGAATTTAAACCGCACTCCTGAGCCCCCCTCCCCCCGAAGCGCACTCAGGCACACACACACACCGACACACGGGCACACACGCAGACACACACACACACACACACACACACGCACAGACCACAGACACATACACACCCCAAATACTCCATTCCTTTCCTGTCCTGAGAGAAGCCAGGGGCTCCCTCCCGATCGGTCCCAGTTGGCTGTTCTCACTGGTGCACTAGGAAAGTTAGGTTTCCCGATCCTAGTGGCTATTTCAAGGGCCCCTGGGGCCGAAGTGCCCCTGCCATTCCAGTGGAGGCGGGGGTGGTTCACTGTCCTAATTTTAACCTCCTGGTTGCCCTACAGGAATGAGGGAGGGAGTCCAGGTCTGCGTCCTGATAGACCTCCTGCCGGCTTCTTGGGTGTTTTCATTATGCAGCCCCCCAACATATTTGCTCGCACACACACACACACACACACACACACACAACCATTTTCTTGCTCTGCGCAATTAACCAGCAGTGCAGACTTTCCTGCTTTTCCCCTCCCAGTCAGCTTTATCTCTGCAAATCCAAAATATCAAACCTTATGCAAGACTCTGGATTTCAACTAAGATCCCCCAACGAAATAATTATGCTAATATAATGACCCAGCCGGCAACAACAAAACCTTTTTTTTTTCTTGCACATATTGTCAACATGTTTTTATTCTTTGGCTTCATGCTCTGAAACATTATTTGTGTACTTCTATAAAGACCCTTACCCTCCGCCCTGGGAGTATCAGCGCTGGCTATGTGTTCTTTTCCCCACTCAAGTTTAAAAATGTGAACCCACCCCTGAATAACCTTAGAGATGGCTTCTCACCTGCCCTTGCCAGAGAAGTGAGAGTGTATGGTGAGCGCCTCCGCCTCCCTCTCCCCTCCCCGCCCACCTCCCCTTCTCCCCACCCCCCAAAGAATCCAATTTCCTTAGTCACTGATCACTGCTAACTTCGCCAGCCAACCGGCTTGGTAAGCCAACGGGCTTGGTAAAGTATCGGAGGGGACTTGGTAGTTTTTAAAAAAAGATTTCCGATACATGATGGGCAAGCTAACTGCTTCTGTGATCCTGTGATATTTGGCTGATTTAGGCCGGAATGAGTTCAGAAACAGTTTGCTTCTTCAGTAAAAGCAAAACTGAATTATTTAGCCTTTGGGTACATTCCTCTTTTGTGCCAGATAAATTGCCCAGACACTCCAAAGGGGCATCTGGGAGCAGGGGGACAGAGTTATTAATTACACCAAGCAACAGAACGAGTTCTTTGAAATTCTGTTGATATTTGCATTCTGGGTGAAGGACATATCATTACTTTTTTTTTTTTTTTAAGATTTTATTTATTTATTTGAGAGAGAGGGTGCTCCCGTGCACAAGCAAGGGAGGGTGGAGGGAGAGGGAGAAGCAGACTCCCCGCTGAGTGGGGAGCCCGACATGGGGCTTGATCCCAGGACCCTGAGATCATACCTGAGCTGAAGGCAGCTGCTTAACTGACTGAGCCACCCAGGTGCCCTGGGACATACGTGACGTTAATATTCATCTTTTAACCATGTTTATCACCAAAGCACGGCTGGGACAGAGCCATTCACCAGAAATGAAGATGCTGGGAAATTGTTTACCTGGATCTCATTCCTTTGAGCTAATTTGTAGTTTCAGATTCGAGTTAAAATTAATTCATATTCGTCAATATTTAATTAATTGGACTTCAGTTAATATTATAATTGAGTCAAAATTTTGAATGTACCAGTGGGATTTTTATAGGTCCTTGTGGTGGTTGTGCTCGTAAAATTGCAGGGCCAGTAGGAGCCATGTCTTATCATAATATATTTGACTCTTTTTAATTAACTGCGAGGTGACCACTTATTTAAATAATGTGCCCCCTCCCCCAACACCTACTTATTTGTAAAATGTGAACTATTTAGAAGGCAAGGAAAGTTCACAGAGAAATCATCTTGCTAGTTGGGACCCTCGCCAAACTTGGGGGCAGGAAGGTCTAAGTCCTGATCCAGTAGCTGAAACCAGGGGTTTCAGATGCACCCAGCAAACACATCCATATTTCCGCACCAGGCTGTATGAGTATCCCCACCAAATGGGTAAATAAAGACCAGAAACAGCCTCAAGCCAGTTCAGGTCAGATTTTGTCTGTGTCACATTTACAAAAAAAATTTCCAGTTTTCAGAGCTTTTTGGATATCAACATTGTTAATAAGGGATTGTGGACTTACGTATTTAAAAGGGCCTTTTGACTCCCTTTCTGTTATTTAAAGCATGAGTAGCTCCGTCACAAGCCAAGTTCTCTAGACATGTGCCTGGCACAGAGGGTGTGCTTAATTTGCTGAATGAGTGAATGAATGGAATATGCATTGGGAATTAGAGAGGAAACTAAAAACCTCCTACGTGCTTCTCGGAGACCGCAAGAGCAGCAAAGGAATTCTTACGGGGGAGAAAAAAGAAGAGAAGGAAGACCCAGACTCCTCCTTGAAGAGAGGAAGACCCAGAATCAAGGGTGTGTGGGATAAGGAGTAGGTGATGGAGGATGGGGAGAAGAGCCAGGGACAGAGCCTGATGGGTCTGGGGATCATTCGGGTTCGGGAAGCGTGGCCTGCCTAAGAGAACGAGTAAGGTCTTTCTAGCAGAGAGGTCTGTCTGGCTACTCGCTGGACGCATCCAGGTGCATTCTGACAGGCAACCTAAACAAGATGGCCAAACCGAGTTCCCCGTGGGCCCCACAATCTGCTCCTCCTGGCCCAGCACCCCCTTCGTGAGCATGAGCTGGCTTCTGGTTGATCGGGCCAGAACTTTGGAGTTGGCCTCTTTCTCGCCAGCCGTCAGCAAATGCTCCCAACTCCACCCCACCCGTGGAGACCTAGATCTGACCATGCTTCACCACCTGCACTGCCAGCCCCTGCTCCAGGCCGCCGGCGCCTCCTACCCGGATCATCCCAGCCTGTTTGTTAACCTGGCAGGGGTGGGGGTGGGGGGCATATTACTTTCTGTTGTGTTTCCCTCAGCTCAGAACCCTCCCACGACCCCCATCTCACCTGGAGCAAAGGCCAAAGTCTCTTCCCACCTGGGCCTCTCCACCGCAATTCTCTTTGGCCTCATCTCTGACACCGATCTCGTTCCTCACTCCACTTCAACCCTGCAGGCCTCTTGGGAGTTCCTCAAGCCTTCTGCCTAGAAAGCTCTTCACCCAAGTAATGGGGGGACTGCTCCCGCCCTGTCTTCAGGCCTTTTCTCAAATGTCACCTTCCCGGGCCACCCACTCAAAAGGGACACACACTTAGCCTCCTTCTCCTCTGTCTCTTTCCTTAGCATTTGTCACTCATGTGCAGACATAATGACATAATGCACATTTATTTTATTACCACCATCCGGCCCCTCATTAGAAGGTCAGCTCCTTAAGGGGAGGAAGCTCTGTGTGTTTTATTAACTTCTCTTTCCTCCGGGCTGAGCACAATTCTGGCGCTGAGTAGGCAATCAATATTTGTTAAAGGAATAAATAAACAGTTTCCTGCCCACCTATGAGGGAGGCCCATCTAGAAATGGGGAGTCGCTCCTTACCTGCCATATGTCGCCGCCCATGGGTCTTGGAACAGCTTGGGTTGGACAAGAAAGGGCTTGCTCGAGGTGTCTCTGCTGCTTGGCTCCGGGGGCTCCAGGTAAGGTGTGGCATCCGTGAACTACGTGATCAGACCGGGGTGGCTGCTGTCTTAGAAATACCATTTATCATGGTGTAGCACCGGGCCTGGCCCAGAGTCGGTGCTCCACGGGAACCGACTGTTTACTCTTCTATCACCATTGTTACTATTCGGGAGCCAACGAGCAGTAGCGGCCTGGGTTTCGTGTTCTTGCTTGGGTTTTCCACCCCGTGCAAGCGCCAAGGGGGCATTCGGGAACTGTGTTTTGCTTGATGGAGCGCATGAGCCTCCACTGTCTGTCTCAGGCGGGGGCCATGTCCTTCCGTGAGTGTAGACATTCCCTGGGACGAAGATACCGTTCTGCAAGCATAGGCGCTAGGCAAAAACACCACCAATGAAGGCAAGTGGCTGGAAGCAACCCCCCTCCCCCAGGCCCCGTGCTGGTTGCGGCCGAGGCCTGTCTGCACCCAGTCCCCCCACATCACCCTCTCCGGTGGGCTCTGGCAAGTGGCCAGCTCTGCCAGCAGAACCGAACTCAAGAACACTTGGAACTGGTTTCCCTTCTCTGCTCTCGCTGGCTCATGGGTGCCATCCTGGTCGGAGTCTGGAAACCGGCCACTCAGAGGTGAGACCCAGCCCACTCTTCATGCCAGGACTCGAGTCAGGCCCTCAGGAGCTGACAGGCTGGCCCAGCTCCTGGCTGAGCTTCCCTTCGCTCTCCCCGAAACGCATTCCTGCCTTATGATACACAGGTTTTGTGCGTTTGAAAACCCTGCTGTATGCCTGGCAGCACCTTTTTCTTATTTTCAATTTTCTTGAATCCGATGACTTTCTGAGAAATAGAGTTGACTTCCCAAACCTGTAGGTGGTACATACAGCAAGGGGGGATCGGACGCTGTGAGTCAGACTACACCTGCCGTAGTCCGTGTTTAAAAAATGGGGGGAATCATATAACCGTTAAAAATACATCGTATGTTATTGAAGGCCTGGTACAGTGATTATTTTCACTTACTCTGTAAGGCAGCCCAGACATGCCATAGGCAGTAAGCCTGTAAGACTAGGGTCTCTGTGGTTATTTTGAGTGTGTGCATGTGAGTAAGAGCTAGGCCACTGGGCCAGGGTTGCCCTTCAGGAGGTGACAGTTGAGTTGAGACTGAAAGGAGAAGGAGGAGCAGCCGTGTGGAGGTCAGAGGAAAGAGCCTCCCAGGCATGGGGTGGAGGTCAGGTGCAAAGGCCCTGTGGCTGGAGGACACAGCTGGGCCTGGTCAAGGCAGAGAAAGGCAACCATGAGACTGATGGCGGGTGAGCAAAAGGAGGAAGGCAGAGGCCTTCTAGACCTCTGACATCTGTTCAGTCATTCACTCATTCATTCTTTGGAGTCAAGCACTAGCCTCTGAGTATACAAAGACCAAAAGCAACTAGGAGAAGGAGACAGTCTCAAAAGTGGTTGTGCTAGACGTCCCTGTGGGGCAGGCGGTTGGGTGGGGACCCTGGTGGCATGGCTGTGTTTTCAGGAACCTGCAAACACCTCCTGCCAGCGGTGGACAGGGTACAAGGGAGATGAGGTGAGAGAGAAGAGCAGGTGTCAGCAAACTCTGGCCCTCAGGTCCGTTCCAGCCTGCGGCCTGTTTCCGTGGGTAAAGCTGTATCGGAACTCGGCTGTGCTCGTTCACGTACATACCACTTCTGGCTGCTCTGCAGAGCCGAGTAGTCATGGCAGCAGCAAGAGGTGACCAGCAAAACCTAAAATGTTTACGCTCTGGGCCTTTATAGGAACAGTGTGCTGAGCCCTGGCTGGACGAGTGGGGCTTGTGTCTGGTGCTGGACTGAGACAGTGGGAAAGTGGCTTTGTGACTGGGCATGATTTTGGAGGGTGCGTCAGAGGGCTTGGAGTCTGGAGTCATAGTCCAGGTGAAGGGCGACAGGGGCCTGCCTGACAGCACAGGCCAGGGGGCGCTGGGGAAGACAGAACAGCCCGGTTCTCAGGGGCTTGGGGACTTAGTCCGGGCCAGGGGGCGGGGAGGGCGAGTCCCAGGTGTCTGACACTGGGGAGCCGGTGCAGTGTGTCACTGTGGTGAGTCAGGGACCACGGGAGAAGCTGGTGTCGGGCAGGGGAAGTAATGAGTTCAGTCATGGGCTTGGCCGGCTTGAGGTGTCTGTGGGACATCCGGGTGGGGACGGCTTTCCAGTAGGCAACTGGGTTGCAGGGTCTGGAGCTGACCAGGCTGGTCCCGGCTAGGGGTTAGCATCTAGGAGCCGTCAGCATACAGATGGTCCTTTCAGTCACGCAGTTGGAGGAGACCATCCAAGGAGAGGGTGTAGAGTGAAAACAGAAGCAGGAACCAACGAGGAGTCAGCAGAGGAAAGTGGTTTTTTGTAAATTGTGGCAAAATACATGTGACGGGCAATTTGCCGTTTACCCGTTGTTAGTGTGCAATTCCGCGGTATTGAGGGCATTCGCGATGGCACGTGGCCATCCCCACTAGTTCGAAAACTCCTTCGTCACCCCAAATAGAAGCTCTGGTCCCAGTAGCAGAAATTCCCGGTTCCCTCTCCACCCTCCTAGGCCCCTGGTAATCTTTCATTTACTTTCCGTCCCTCTGAATTTACCTCTTCTAGATGTTTCGCGGAAGTAGAAGCATAGAACTTGGGTCCTTTTGTGTCTGGCTTTTCTCGCGGCGCACAATGCCCTCTAGGTTCATCTGCGTTGCAGCGTGTGCCAGAATGGCTTTCTTCTTTATGGCTGAATGATATTCCAGGCTGTGGATGGGCCACACTGCGTCCACCCACTCGTCAGCAGGCACGTGGATTGTTGCCACCATTGGCTACGGTGACAAATGCCAGACAGAGGAGATTCTGAAGGGATTCCGAGACGCAAGGGGGAGCGAGGCAAGGACCGAGCCCCAGGGAGAGCGAGGCCCATAGAGACCAGGAAGATGAGATGAGGACAGCCCGTGGAAAGAAAGGAGGAAAGAAAGGAAAAGGGCCAGTCCCCACCAAGACAGAAGGCCCAGCTCACGAGCGCCTGTCTCCCCCGCCCACTGTTGAAATCACGCTAGTGATAGTCCGCTCCTAGAGTTGCAGTCACACCTCATTATGCTTACATTTTTACAGTGCTAACTGCTTATCTTTTAGAAACAGTGCCATGTTTCCAGGATACGTTTCTGTCCAAAAGGTGATCCGTGGGGTAAGGCCTCGGGAGCAGCGGCCCCCAGCATGAGCTGCCCCCAGATGGGTGCTCGTGCTCCACCCCAGCCGGGAGAACCCAAGGAAAGGGCCGGGCAGTGCTTTCCCACCCCTCCCGTCCTCAGAACACACATGGATGTAGCCTGCTTTGAGAAAAAATTGATTTGGAACCCCAGACTCACGGAAAATAGCCTAAAGTATGTGCTTCTGATTTTTAAAAGAATTTTTCATGTTCTAGAAGAATTCACCTTCGTGGGGACTTCTGTATGTGAATTGCTCTCTGGCGGTCTCTGTCCATTTGGCAAATAGGTGTGGGCCCCCAAAAGCCAGCATCTGAGGAGCTCGTGCTCGGTCGAGTACTTAAGTGTGTTCATGTAGCCTCATGGGCGAAGTTAAGACAGTTGAAGATGCTACGGAAATTTGAGGTGGTCAGTGGCCGTTGGCAGCTGAGCTGCCGTTGAAGCATGAAGGGGAGATCTTTCAGGAGCTTCTCTGTTGTGTGAATCATGGCCTGGTTGTACTGGCAGCTCTTAAAATGCCCCACAGGAGTACATAGAAAGTATTTCTGGAAGCCCCATGTGACTCGATTCCTTGCCGGTCTTACTTCACACCTGGGCGTGCATCTATCCGCCGGATGGTGCCCTTTGGGGACACTGGGGGGGGGGCAAAACAAAAGCAAAGGTCCCTCGATTGGCGGTGATTTAACGTAACAGACTCCAGGATGGGGGGTTAGAGGCGCCGCAGGGCAGCGACATGGTGACCCCACCTACCCTCCCTCCTGTGCCCCTCGGCCGGCAGGCTCCCACTGGTGGTCTGCACAAGCCTAGCGTCTGTCCTCATTCTAGCTGAAAGGGTGACCGGAGTCCTCGTCCCTCCCCTTGCTGTGGGCAGGCCCACCGTCCACCCGCAGCTCTGAAAGCAGTATTGCTTCAGGGCCGAGGAGCAAGGAGCACGCTCCGCCGTCACCTCCTGTCCATGCGCAGAGCTGGGCTCCCTGGCCGCCGATTCTCCCAGCCTGGTCTCCCTCCCACCCACCTTGCCTCAGCCCTTCTGGGCCGCGTGGGAGGGTTGCATGAGCCTGTTCTGCTCCCAAAGGCCAAACCCCCAGGCCTTCTCTGTAACCACCTGGTGTTCAGCTTAGCGTTCAAGGCCGTTTCCGGCCTCAGCTCCCTTGCATCGCTTCATCTTTCAGTCCTCGGAATGGACTCGCCAAGCCTTAACACAGGTCTCACGCTTTTGCCTGCCCTGTCTCTGAACTGTCGTTTCTACCGATGAAAATCTTTTCTAACAGGACTCTTCTCCGGGGCTGTCTTACCAGGGAAGGCTGAGACCTGACGTAGCGAGCCGAGTGGGCAAGTGTTAAGACCAGGTTTCTCCAGTCTCACCGCTGTTGCCTTTGCACATTGCAGGATGCTGAGCCTGATGGCAGCGCCTACCCCTTACCCCCAAGTCGTGATAGCAGCTGTGTCTTCAGGCGTGTCCGAATGTCCTCTGCGAAGGCAGAGTTACCCCCTAGTTGGGGACCATGGGATTCATCGGCCAGAAGTGGCATGAGTGCTGAATTGCCACAGCCCAGGGCTCCTTGGACATGTAGTAGTGATTTATGGAATGTTCTCGATCGTGAGCTCCTGGAGGACAGGGGCAGCGGTGCCTGCCACACTTCCCACGGGGCTTCACATTTACTGCGTGAGTGACTCAGATGCCGGAGCCCCGAGTTTTCTTCTGAGAGTGAGGCCCACATCAAGTAATGGCAGCCTTTGGTTTTAGCAAAAAGCAAACATCATGAAACCCTTGCCTGAGATCTGATAGCCTTAAAAATGCCATGTTTTGATTCAGCTGAGATTAACATTCCAGTCCTTTCGACATGTAGCTTTCCTTTACCAAATCCCCAAAGAAATCTTAATCGAAGGCCCTTACCATTCACTGACTCCCCTTTTTGCTCAGCTAAAATTGCAAGTCACATTCTTTTCCGAAAGTGCAGGGGTCTTATTGGGGAATGGAGCCTTAGAACCCAACCATGGCTGGGTCCCCTTGCCAGGAGCTGTGTACACAGTGGAGAATATTAAATGCCTCGTTCTGCGTCTAAGCCAATTGTAGCATCTTGATTGATACCTGTTGTGCTTTGGAACTTTTCAAAGATTTCGCTTTGTTAAAAAGTTGATTTGAAACAAATCTGGTCATCATGCCTGCCAGAATTGTTTCATCCCCAAAAGGTGGCACTCGCATTTTGTGCAGGTTGAAAAGCCTGCCCTGCTGTGCTGGAGGAAGCAGTTACTGGGGATCAATAGAGTTGCATAAAGCTGGCTCACTTTGTAGGTAAATACTTCTAACCCTGGCTCGCTTCCTAAAAGATCCATTTCGCCAGCGCTGTTCCCCCGTTCAGGAGCTGTTCCCATCAGGAGGCGCTGGTTCAAGGTCATGGTTCAAGGTCATGGCCCCTGGTGGCAGTGGCAGCGGTGGTGGCTGCAGTGGTGGGTGTGTAGGGGGTGAATGTGGAGGGAGGCTCATCTGGCTGAAGGCACCCCCCCTCCCGTGGCCCCTTTTCCCTTTTCTCTTTGAAAGTGTAAACATGAGCGAAGTACCCACTGCACTGCCCAGGCTGGGGAGACCCTCCCACTTCTGAAGTTTCTGCCACGGAGCTCCAGATTCTAGTTAGATCGTCATGTTTCTTGTTGGGAAGAGAAGTAACTGTTAACGCTGGTCAAAACAGATCCAGTTCACAGGCTGAGATGCACTTCACGTTGAGAACAAGGTCCCCTGTGTTGTTTGCCGGTAGAGACCCTCAGATAACTAACTGTACGTTCACTTGTCCTGTCCCAAAGCTCTTAGCTAAAATGACACATGCCATCCTTTAACATGCCATTCACCTCCTCAGAGCCGTGCCAGGCCTTCCAGGGCTTTAAGGGTTCTTGTCCGAGGGAGCTGGAGACATTTGGACATGGGACGTATTTTTATGCGGCCATTGTTCGTGTGCTCCTGTGACACCTGCTTCCGTGGATCTCGAGAGTTTCAAGCGGAGGGCCTGTCTTCTGCAGCCGGGGGGTGGGGGGAAGGGGCCCGGCAGCCCGGCACCCCTGACAAATCCTGGTGCTTCAGACCAAGGAAGGAGGGTTTTTCGAGAAAGGCAGAGGGTGGCGGATGGGGCAGGGAAGAAAAAGCAGCTCCCCGGAGGGGACAGCCAAACTTTAGAAGTCGTAACTGTTAGATCCCAAGGTTATGTTTTAAAAATAAAGGGTTGCCACGGCCTCACACCCTGACCACCTACCATATGCTTGGCATTTTACACACGTTCCTCCTAACCCTGGCACGGCCCCAGCAGGGTCAATAGGATCACCAGGCCTGGACAAAGGTAGAAACGCTTCCCAGTCCCTTTGGGGGTGGATAGCGGAGAAATCCTTCCTCCTGCTAAACCCAGCTCCGCTTCCCTTTCAGCTGCAGTGTGAGCTCAGTCGAGCTCAGTCGAGACTCCTCTTCTTTGTAGCTTTAGAGATGGTTGCACCCAGGGCCGGCGAGGACCGCCGGGCTACGAGTGAAGGAGGCACAATTATCCTGGTACCATCATCTCAGTGGTCAGCTTTGAAGGCCGGGGTCCGCCTGCCTTTTCCCCCTCTCTGGCACCCCACTAACCACTGCCCGCATGTCTCATTTGGATCAAGTCCCCCCCATTGCTGCTCGTGCTGTTCTTGTTTAGATCCTCTGGGGGAGCTTCCGACCCCTGCCCTTGGGAGGGGGGTGGCACAGCCCCACTGTTCCGCCTTCTCCTTCCGAACCTCTGATGCTCCACTGCCCTCAGCAGTGGCCTGAAGCTGTTGCTGCTGCTGGTGGGGGTGCTGGGGTGACGCATGACGTCTCTGTGGGACACCATGGAATTATCAGTGTATTAAATTAAATGACGGGCACTCGCAATGTTTTTATTAAATAAAACGTGATTAGATTATAAAATAGGAGAGTGGCATACGGTAGCCACCAGCAGCACATGTCCTTTAAAACTTCTGCCGTCAAACCTGGCACAACAGGCTGACTCAGGGTTTCCCAATAATGCGGTACTCGTAGAGTTTGTTGTGTTGTTTACTGCTGGTCACTAGCAGATAAGAGGAAACCCGTACCAAGGGCTTAAGAAATATTTGTAGGGCAAATTGTCTTTAATTGGAGAAATATACCCATTACATATTTTTCTGCAAATCAGCACAAGTGCTGTTACTTTACTTGAGCAGAGAAAGCTGGCAGAATCTTTTAGTATTCCAAGAAAGTGGGGCGGAGGGAGGTTCAGCAAACATTCTCCATAAAGGACCAAATAGTAAATATTTTAGGCTTTGTGGGCCAACAAGGTGTCTATTTACAACTACTCACACCGGTGTCAACTACAAGTAAATGAATGGGTGTGGCCACGTGCCAATAAAACTTTATTTACAGGCACTGAAATGTGAATTTCATATAATTTTCATGTGTCACAAAATATTTTTACTCTGATTTTTTTTTTATAGACATTTACGAATATAAAGACCATTCTTAGCTTATGGGCCATGCGGCACCAGGCGCTGGACTGGGCGGGACTTAGCTGGGGCGTGGGCCATGGTTTGCTGACCTCTGCCCTGTGGGATGCAGTCCAGGAGCTCCACCCGACATTCCCAGCCTTTCTCTGGGTGGCGCAGCCTGTTTTCCCCAGGAGTCCCCAGCCAGTGCCCTCTGCTCTAACCAGCTTGGTGTCTTTGCCCTTCTGCCACGGCACACGCCCTCTGTGCCCAGCTCCTGCTCTTGAACTAGTCCCTCCTCCCCGTTTGCCCCACCCCACCGCTGCCGGGGTAGGTCCTGCCCCTCCCATAGGGTCCGGGATGGGACATTTCCAGATTCCTGCCCCATGTTTATGGTGCCATGTCCCACCTGGAGTCTGTACCTGTCACCTTTGCCACATAGCAGTTACTCATGTGGCTCCTTTTCTCTCCTGAAGTGAAAGGATAGAGACCATGTCTTGCTGTCTCTGTGGGACACCAAATAGAGGAATTACTTGTTGAACTGACCCGAGTTCTTACCAGGTGGAAATCTTACCAGGCTCTAACAATCATCTTGTGTACTTTCTAGGAGAATAGGGCTTCATAAGATATTTGTGAATTCACAGTTTGGTAATTTATTCTAGGAGCGTTCTAGATCACAGTTGTCCAATAGAAACATAATGCGAGCTGCATGTGTAATTTAAAATCTTCCTGTAGCCACAGTTAAAAAGTAGGAACAGGTGAAGTTAATTTGAATAATGTATTTTATTTAATCCAATATATCCAACAAAATATTGTTATTTTAACATGGGATCTACGGGAACACATTTTTTTTTTTAAAGATTTTATTTATTTGTTTGACAGAGAGAGACAGCCAGCGAGAGAGGGAACACAAGCAGGGGGAGTGGGAGAGGAAGAAGCAGGCTCCTAGCGGAGGAGCCTGATGTGGGGCTCGATCCCAGAACACTGGGATCACGCCCCGAGCCGAAGGCAGACGCTTAACGACTGCGCCACCCAGGCGCCCCTTCGGGAACACATTTTTACTGGGACGTTTCGCAGTCTTGCACGCCAAGTCTTTGAAAAGCAGTGTCTGTGTTGCACTCACAGCACATCTCAGTTTGGACGAGCCGCATGTCAGGTGCACAGTAGCCACAGACGGCCTGAGGTGTCCAAACGAAGACAGATCCACAACGCTTGGGTCATCACTGTTCTTCTAAAAGGTGACCGCTGTTTAAGCTACAGACCGGCGCTCAGATCCTTCCCAGCTCCCGCGGTCTTAGGTCACTCCCAAGCTGTGAGCACAGGCCCACCTGACTCCAGGGTTTTCCATTTTGTAAAGTGGTTGTGGTTGGGCTTTGCACGTGGGTGTCCCCTCCGGGCCACTGAGCGGTTTGACCCCAGACCCTTTCAGGACTTTGGGATCCTTCTGGGCAGTCCCCAATAAGTCTTTCCTTCCTCTTTTACGTCAGGGAAATCTTTTCATTGTAAAGCCTCCAAAGAGTACCCAAAAGTGTAAAGGAAAAAAAGAGCCCCTGGCTTCCTTCTTCTCTCTTCCTCTGCCCCTCCCACCACTAATACAGTTCGGTATGGATTCTTTTAGATATTTTGTATGCACATAAAACGTGCATGCTGACGCTTTATTATTTTTTAATTGAGGTGTAATTCATATGCCGTAAAACTCCCCCTTTTATAGTACATAGTTTAGTGGTTTTTAGTATATTCACGAGGTTATAGAATCATTACCACTGTCTAGTTCCAGAACATTCCATCACCCCAAAAGGAAATCCTGTCCCCATTAGCAGTCCTCTCCCACCCCTCCCCCGCCCCTGGCACCCACAAGCCCCCTTGCCATCCATGGATGAACCTGCCTGTTCTGGACATTTCGCACACATGGAATCACACCCTGTGTGGCCTTCTGTGTCTGGTTCCCTCCCTGAGCGTCGTGTGTTTAGGGTCCCTCCACAGGGCTGTGAGTGTTGGCACCTTGCTCCTTTTATAGCTAATATTTTTTCTTTTTAGAAAAAAAGGATCACGTTATGCCCACTTTTCTGCACCTTCTCTCTCATCTAATACTTAGTCTGTATCTTTCCTTATCATTGTGTGTGTCGGCTCCATTCCTTCTCCTAACTGCGTGAGATCCCGCTGTACCGCTGTGCCCCGAGGTGCTTAATTAGCGCCATATCAAGGGCATTGGGTTTATCCTTCTGCACTTTACCAACAATGCTGCAGTAAACATCCTTGTCCAGTGCATTTGTGCACATGTGTGGGATGTTTGCAAATTCCCGGAAGGCGAATTGCTGGGTGGAAGGGACTTCCTTCCCTTTGCATTAGGTTTCTTTCACTCACGTTCATGCGCCAACCCTGCAGGGACGGTGACTTTGCATGTGTCCTTGCCTGCACAACACTGTCCCCGACATGTCCTCTGCACCACCTCCTCCCGCTCCCACCCACACCGTGGGCGCCTCAACCAGATGCCTGTCCTTTCCCCTCAACTCCCCGTCCCATCCGGAGAATAGCGGGCCACAGAACTTTGGGCAATCCGGTGAAAACGTGTGCCCCCCACCCCCAGAATATGCACAGTGAGCATATCCATCGTATTCAGTCTGCCATTTTGGAGGTCCTCAGACCCCTGTCACCTCTCTCCGGGCCAGCCCCTTCCTAAACTTGTTCCCCGTCAATTCCGCTCTGCCCAGTTCCCAGCCCACAGGTGGCTGACTCAGCCCCAGTCTGTCACCGTGAGCTGCACCCGTGCCCGCATGTGCCTCTGGGGGAGGCCCAGCCACCCGGCCGGTTTGTGCCCACACAAGTTCACGATTATTGCCCTGCCTCTGAGCTGAGTCTCCCACAGCAATGGCATTTTCCCGCCCCTTGGAGTTCCCTGCTGACACACCGTTCCAACGAGAAATCCAGTGCCCTAATCACAGAGAAGGTTATCCATCCTTCACCTGAGCTTTCCTTCCACTTTAAATGCAATGGGTCATATTTTCCTTCCTTCCTTCCTTCCTTCCTTCCTTCCTTCCTTCCTTCCTTCCTTCCGTCCTTCCTTCCTTCCTTCCTTCCTTCCTTATTTTTTAAGTAGGCTTCACACCCAGCATGGAGTCCAGTGCGGGGCTTGAACTCACGACCCTGAGATCAAGACCTGAGCCGAGGCCAAGAGTCGGATACTTAACCGACTGAGACACCCAGGTGTCTCATCCTTTTAACATCCTTTGAGATTTCTGAGACACTAACCTGATCTGGTTTGTCTCTCTTCATGCTTGGCGTGTGTAGAATCTTCTAGAAACTACCCACCCTTTCTCCAGTGGTAATATTCACTTAGGGCTTGGCCAGAAAGTCTGTAATTCTCTCAACTCCAAAACTGGGCCCTGTTCTCACTTCGAGTCCTAGTGGCGAAGCATCTGTGTCCAGCTGCCCATTTCTCCCTCGTGCCCCTCCATTGGTTCATGCCACCCGTCTAACCAAATGTTTCGGCATTTCTAAAACAGACTTCCTTACCCCTTTGGCTCCCTGTCACTGGAGCTTTCCAGATAGAAAGTCTCTTAGGGAATGTGTGCAAGAGGTGTTTTGCTTGTTAACAAGGTTTGTTTCTGAAAAATTTAATAAAGATTTTGACCTGGGGCACCTGGCTGGCTCAGTGTTGATCTTGGGGTCATGAGTTCAAGCCCCACATTGGGTGTAGACATTACTTAAAAATCAAATCTTTCACCCCTCCCCCAAAAAAAGGATTTTCCTGACTTTCTTCTTGTTTTGAGCTGTATCATGTTTCATTTCTTCTAAAGTAAAGAACATAGGGACAGTTTTAGTTCATATATCATCTGTTTTTCATCTTGTCTGGCATTTGCCAACATATTTGCTGTGTCACCTTTCCTCAAAATTGAGATAAAATTCACATGACATAAAATTGACCTTTCTTGGGGGGCACGTGGTGGCTCAGTCGGTTAAGTGTCTGACTCCTGATTTCAGTTCAGGTCATGATCTAGGAGTGGTGAGATCGAGCCCCTCATTCAGGCTCTGCGCTCAGCGGGGAGTCTGCTTGAGATTCTCTCTCTCTGTCTGTCCCTCTGCTCCTCGCCCCAGCTTGTGCATGCGCTCTCTCTCTAAAATAAATAAATAAATCTATTTAAAAATTGACCTTTTTAAAGGACAATTCAGTGGTTTTTAGGATATCTGAAATGTTACACAACCGTCTTCACACCACCATCTAATTCTAGAACATTTCCATGACCCCCAAAGAAACCCCATTCTGTTAAGCAGACTCCCGCACATACCGTGACACCCACGAACCCCCTTCCCATCCATGGATGAGCCTGTTCTGGATGTGGCACACACGTGGACTCACACACGCCTTCTGTGTCGGGTTCCTTCCCTGAGTGTTGTGGGCTCAGGGTCCGTCCCCGGGGCAGTGCGTGTCGGGGCCTCGCTCCTGTTCACGGCTGAATAATATTCCAGAGTATGGATTGGCCACAGTCATCTGTTGGTGGACATTTGGGTTGCTTCTCCTTTCTGGCTGTTACAAGTAATGCTGTTGTGAACATGTGTGGACAAGCTTTTTGTGTTTCTCTTGGGTAGATGATACTCAGGAGTGGAGTTGCTGCGTCATATGGTCACTCCGTATTCAACTTCTTGAGGAAGTGCCAAGTGTTTTCCACGGCGCTGCACCATTTTCCATTCCCACCAGCCACATAGGCAGGCTCCAGTTCCTCGTCACCCACACCTGTCACTTTCCCTTGTTTTTATTAGAGCCAACCTAGTAGGGGTGTGGTGGCACTTGTTGTGCTTTTTACTTTCATTTTCCAAATGACTAATGGTGTTGAGCATCTTTTCATGTGCTCACTGGCCATTTATCTATTCAGAGGTGCCATCTCTCACAGCGTTCTCACATCCACACGTTTCTCTTCTCTGTGAAGTGCCCAAAGACCCTGAATCATGGAGGGGCAGGGCACACGTCCGAACTACAGCAGGCAGCGGAGGGGAGGCGGGGTCAGAATGGACAGGACATGAGGGCTGTCCTCTCGTGCACGCCTGCGACACCGCTCCAGCTCTGACCTGTGGCCGTGCCCTTTTCACAGACTTCCCACAATCCTGCATCCTCATGCTTTAGGAGGGAGACATGACAGGGATGTCGGCCTTTACCCTCCGAGTGTCCCTGACCATTTGGGCACTGAGATTTCTAGAATGTTATTTGTAAATTAAATGTGCCATTTGATTCCTGTCTGTTTACCCAGAATTATTTTAGGCTCTCTTTCAGAGACACGAGTCCAAACATTTGAGTCTAGTACAGGTTCAAAAAACCAGCTCATGGGCTAAATCCAACCCACCACCTGATTTTGGATGGCCAAGAGCTAATAATGACTTTTTATGTTTAAATGGTTGAAAAAGATAAACAGAAGAAAATATATTCTGGGACACATGATGTTATGTGAAATTTACATTTCAGTCTCCATAACTGGAGTTTTATGAGCAGATGGCCGTGCTCATTAGTGTACATATTGTCAGTGGCGGCCATCGCCCTACAATGGAGGCGTTGAGTAAGTCTCAGCAGAGACCATCCGACCTGCAAAGCCTAAAATATTTGCTATTGGGCCCTTTACAGAAAAAGTTTACCTAGAGCTGGTCTAACAAACGGTCCTGGTTACATTTGACTAGAACTGCTACTAGTCTAACATCATACGTGTATAAAGACGATGCTGATTTGGAGATTCACAAACACCTTAGACTCTTCGGTAGTGATTAACGTTATCTTTTTGCTTCCTCTAATGGTGAGAGGAGTGATATTTATTAGCTTCTCCTGTTTGCTGTAATTAAGAAGAGTCTTCGTCTGGCCACATCCATCTTGCAGGCTGAGTCCCCTTTGCCTTTTTATGTCTATGAGACGGTGCCTTTTTTTTTTTTTTTTAATTCCACAGCACCCTGGCCTTTTTCTCCATGGCATTCCTCCTTGTCTTTCAGGCCCCAGAGAGCCTGGGTCAGGTTTAGGCCAACAGTCCAGGGTGGGAACCAACAGTCCAGGGTGGGAAGGTGCTCGGTGGTCAGGAAACATCAGTTTCTCTTCTTTCTGGTCTCTGGCTCTCCAACACTCAAACACCAGCTCTGGGGGGATTTGGTGTGCAAATCACGGCACCCAGGAGTGATTTCTGAAATGAGTTACTGCTGCAGGTGCAAGGAGGTGGGCTCCTGTGTGGGAGAAACCGACGTCTGTAACCAGTTGTCCTCGTATTAGGACACACTGTAACAGTGACTCATAATTATGAGTTAAAAATGCGTGATGGCTAATCAGTAAGGAGGAATTCAGTGTTTAGAGATCAAAAAAAGCTAGCTATTTCCACATTTTAGCCATTTCAGATTGAGCTAAAATCCCACTTAAAATGAATTCTGCATTGGGGCGCCTGGGTGGCACAGCTGTTGGGCGTCTGCCTTCGGCTCAGGGCGTGATCCCGGCGATCTGGGATTGAGCCCCACATCAGGCTCCTCCGCTATGAGCCTGCTTCTTCCTCTCCCACTCCCCCTGCTTGTGTTCCCTCTCTCGCTAGCTATCTCTATCTCCGTCGAATAAATAAATAAAATCTTTAAAAAAAAATGAATTCTGCATGATCTCAAAATCTTTTGTTGTAGCCGAGTTTTTTAGAATTAAGACATTCTAGGGGCACCTGGGTAGCTCAGTCGCTAAGCATCTGCCTTCGGCTCAGGGCGTGATCCCAGGGTCCTGGGATCGAACCCCGCATCAGGCTCCTCCGCTGGGAGCCTGCTTTTCCCTCTCCCACTTCCCCTGCTTGTGTTCCCTCTCTCGCTGGCTGTCTCTCTCTGTCAAATAAATAAATAAAATCTTAAAAAAAAAAAAAAAAGAATTAAGACGTTCTAGGAATCACTGCTAGAGCCAGGACTGGTGTCGGGCTTCTCCGGGATACGAGTAAGTGGGGCCTCACCTTAATCTCCTTGTGGCGGGGCTGGTCAGCGTAGCCAGTGAAGACGGCAAATTAGGTCCGTTTCCTTGGTTCAGCTGGGGTGGACACAGTAAAACACTGTGACTTCTTCTTCCTTCTCCTCTCTATTCCCCGCTGGCAGATGTTTCTTTCTCAGGTTCCAAATCTGTGCCACTCCTGGGCTTGGTGGCCTGTGGCTTGATTATTGCCGAGGTGGCCATTGAAGCTACAGCTATTTACCAGCACAACCCGTTCCTGAACTGTTTGACTTCCTAAATGTGGGGTGGTGGGAAAGAAGACTAGTTGCCGCCAGACTGTGGCTTCCTGCTAGACACGGGGCGTATACTCACTTGACTCCTGTGACGGTCACCTGGCCCCATGTTTCTGCCGTATGTGACTGGGGCCCAGGGCCACCATCGTGCCCCTCCTCCAGGAAGAGAATTGTGTCACTTTCTTCTAAAGACCACCAACCTGCCTGGGTTATACAGTGAGGCTCTTCCAAACTATAGTCCTTGAGTTTATAAACTTAAGTTAAAAAAAAAAAGACAAATCCACATGTCATGACAGCCCAGTGGTTCCTAACCTCTCCTCAGTCTGGACCTCTTTCGGAGTCTACTGAAAGCTGGGAATTTCTCCCCAGAAGAACAGATGTAAACACATGTGCCCGCCCTTACATTTCATGTTCAAGTTCAAGTTCATGGACTCTCTGAAGTGTGACCCTTGTGAATCCACAGACTGAGTTATTGGATCCTGCTGTAGCTATTTGAACAGGCATATTGCAGAGTTTAAACCACTTCCAAACATTCTCTGGATTTTTTAGAAGGGCCAGAAATTAGGTGGCAATCTAGCACTCTGGTAATAAACAGAGAAGGCAAGGGTCCTCATGTGCTGTCTGTGTCTCTGTAGAGTTGTGCAGTCAGCTGCACAAAAATTCCATTGGAAAATAATCATGAGGACGTCACCATGGAAGGCAGAAAGAAATAAGAGGCAGGCACAGACATAGCCATCACCACTGCAGGGGGAGGTAGAATCACCTCATTTATGTCTTCATGTTTCGGGCGCCCTCTCCGGCAAGATTAGATCTTCGCATATTGTTACTTTAAAGACTTCTTTATAATATCTTGTTCCAGCAAGGGTGCCAGGACCATTCAATAGGGAAGACAGTCTTTTCAACAAATGGTATTAGGAAACTGGATATCCACCTGCACGAGAGGGAAGTTGGACCCTTACCTCACACAAGATTAGCTCAAAGTGAATCGAAGACCTAAATGTCGGGGCTAAAACCTGCAACACTCGCAGAGGACATAGGGGAAGATCTGCATGACGTTGGATTCAGCAGTGATCCCTTGAATGCGACACCGAAGACAAGGTCACAAAAGGGAAAAAATAGATAAATAGGGATTCAGGAAACTTAAAAGCTTTTGTGCATCAGAGGGCACTACTAGCAGAGCGACCAGGCAGCCCACAGAATGGGAAAAATATTTGCAAATCGTGTATCTGGTAAGGGGTTCATATTCAGAATATGTAAAGAACTCCCACAATTTCACAACAACAAAGAAACAAACAACCCAATTAAAAAGTGGGCAAAGGACTTGAGTAGACGTTTCTCCAGAGAAGGTATAGAAATGGCAGCCATCACATGAAAGGGTGCTCAGCATCACTCGTTGTTAGGGAAACACAGATCAAAACCACAACGAGACCACTTTGCAGCCTTAGGATGGCTAGCATTTAAAAAACGCCCAAACAAACAGAAAATTACAAGTGTTGGCAAAGATTTGGTGAGATCAAAGCCCTTGTGAACTGCTAGCAGGAACGTAAACTACACAACTGCTGTGGAAAACGGTAAGGCGGCTCCTCAAAAAACTTAAACATTGAATTACCATGTAACCCAGCAACTCCACTTCTGGGTGTGTACCCAAAGAATGGAAAACAGAGCCCTGAACAGATATTTGTACATCCACGTTCACAGCAGCGTGCTTCCCGATAGCCAAGAGGTAGAAGTCTCCCCGCATCCATCCACAGGTGAATGGATAAACACAGTGTGGTTCGGTGGATACTGTCCAGCGTTCTAAGGAAGGATTTCTGACACCTGCTACAACACGGATGGACCCTGAGGACTCTATGCTCAGTGAGTTAAGCCAGTCACAAAAGGACCAAACGCTGTATGATTCTCCCTTTGTGGGGACCCTAGAGAAGCCAAATTCATAGAGACAGAAAGTAGATGGTGGGAGCCAGGGGGATTGGGGGGCTACTGTTTAATGGGGACAGTCTCAGTTTTTGCGAGATGGAGGGTGAGGATGTTCGCACAACGTGAATGCACCTAGTGCCACTGAACTGCGCACTTACAAAACGGCTCAAATGACAAATTCTGTTCTATATTTTTCCACAATTAAACGTGATAATAATAGACACTTCCAGTTGTATTTTCCAGCATTATATTAAAGGAGGCATATTATTCCATAGTTTATATTTCGGGAGTCCCACCTCACCTGCTGAGTCCCAGGATCATAGCTTTAGTAAAGACTCTACGAATTTATCTTGTGCTCGTATGCTCGTTGGATGGCGCGTATGTAGTTAACTCATTTGACTTGCACACCCCCACTTGGAGAATTACACTTGCGAGTCAGTGGTCCTTACGGGATAGGAAAGCACGGGACACACCGAGGCCCGATTCCGAGGTACGCTCAGATGGGCTCTGCACCAAATACGATGTCTGGAGCTCTGGGTCTGGGTGCTGATGTGTTCGGGGCACCTGGTGGGTGAGAAGAGAATGATAAGTCACCTGAGCAGGAATTTCAGAAGGGAGAAAATAGGGCTCATTTGTTCAGTCATCTGAGTGCCATCTAGATAGCAGGTATTTTTCTGAGAACAGGAGGATGAACCAGACATGCTTCGTAAAGGGCCTTCGAAAACAGAGGTCGGCACACTAATGCCCCGGGGCCACATGGGACACACTGCCTCTTTTTTAAATCTGAGTCCTACAGGCTGAGAATACCTTCTGCATGTTCAAGTGGTTGAAAAAAAAAATCAAGAATATTTCGTGGCACGTGACAGTTATAGAAAAATCAAATTTCACTGTCCATAAATAAAGTTTTATTGGACCAGGGCCAGGACTAGGGTGAGACAAGTGAGGCACTCACCTTGGGCACAAAAATTTAAGTCACCCCAAAAACTCAGTCATCAAGATAAGTAATATTTTAATGCAGTATTTAAAAAATCAAAACAAATGCCACCAAGAAATCCCTGATGAGCAAAATATCAACATTTTAAAGGCAGGATCAGGATTGCTGACTGATTTCCTTCGCCCCAGGCGCCAGTAAGACTCTTGAATGCAACCCAGCGCCCATGCCTTACATAAGGGCACTGGCAGCTTTCTAGAAACAGTGAGATTTGAGTAGTTTCGACATAGACCTCATGGCCTGTGAAGCCAAAAACGGCCTCTGGCCCTTTAAAGAAAAAGTTGGCCAACCCGGGTTGAAATCAATGTGCTATATTAATCCCTACTGGTGCATAACTATAACCAAACTACAGATTCAGCGGCTTGTCCTTGTCCTCTATTTTTTATGTGTCTTTTTTTAAAAAGTGAGTGTATACTTGTAAATTATTTAATTTTTGGATAATGGCATCTATAAGTCAATAGGGACGGCTAACACTGAATTAATAAGCAAGCTGATGCTTGTGGGCTGTGATGATTGACTAAGTGTATAATTATCTGCATTAAAATTGTAGAGGCCATCATTTACTTTCGTGGTGACTAAATACTTAATTAGTTAACCCTTCATTTACTGGGCTTATAATGTTACTTGGCTTCTTTATAAAATGATGTGTTTCCTGTCCAGCTTCCATATATAGGTCTTAATAAGCTCAATTAAGAACTTAAGCATTAATTATTAAAATCTTAAAATAGTAAATGCCATGGGAGCTTCCTCCCTGGTTTTCCTGCTTTTGCGCTTTCTCCCAGTAGTATAAGAAGAGTGCTCTTTTAAGAATGTAAACCAGAATGTATTGTTCTGGGGCTTCTCTCGGGAACTGGAATAAAATCCAGACTTTTGGCCAGGCCCTCAGGGTCTCTGCTGCTACTTCCAGCCCTCTGCCCTCCCCTGTCACAGGGCCTTTGCACCTACTATTCCCTGTGCTGGGAGTGCTTCTCTTCCATCTCCCCATGTCTGGCCACGTCTCAGCTAAGTGCCATCCTTCACAACACCCTTAACTGGCCTGGCGAAAGCTTGGGAGCCCCTTTTCATCACCCCTCCCCACCAGCTCTGTCCCTCCACTGTCTCCTTTTGTCCCGGCCCAGATTTCTCTGAAATAACCTTGTATATCTGGTGATTGGCCTCCTGTCTGACTCCCCTGCATGAGGATGTCAGCATCCCAAGATCTGGCTTGTTCATAGAACCTGGTGTAGTGCCTGGTACCCAGTACATTCACTTTGTTCCTTTTTGTTTATTTATAGTAAACACACATAGATCCTTGTGACCACCACCCACCAAGAGAGCACAGAGCCGTTCCAATACCCCAGTGCATTCTCTTGAGCTGCCCCTCTGCAGTCGGACCCTCATTCCACCCTTGACCCCTGGCCACCATGCTCTGCTCCCCATCCCGTCACTCAGCGTGATGACTTTGAGATTCATCGTGCTGTTGCAGGCATCGATAGCTTGTTCTCCGTTTCGCTGGGTTGTATTCCACTGTACAAATGCACCACTGTTGGTCTGTCCGGGAAATTTCCTCTTGGTGTTCAATGTCGAATTCATGTTAAAGCCTGTAAGAGTGGAGCATAGGGTTGATCAAGTGAGTTGAACAATAGTGGCATTCCCTGGACACACTATCTTCACTAGGCACGGTGTGCAAATTTATAAGAACTGATGTGCTTTCCAGGGCTTACAAATGTTATCACGGTTTTTAAAATGATACATAAGTAATAGAAGAGGCGTGTTCCTATAAAGGACCATCATCTACAGAAGTCAGTTAAGAAATGAAAGTTTCTCTTTTTTTTTTTTTAAGATTTTATTTATTTATTTGAGAGAGAGAGACAGAGAGCCTGAGCAGGGAGAGGGGCAGAGGGAGAGGGACAAGCAGACTCGCACTGAGTGCAGAGCCCTATGCAGGCTCGATGCAGGGCTCGATGTCACGACCCTGAGATCATGACCTGAGCTGAAATCAAGAGTCGGATGCTTAACTGACTGAGCCACCCAGCCACCCCAAAAGTTTCTCTTCATCTTCCTGTCTCCCTCACCTCCCATGAGGAAAGAAAGCACTGTTAATAATGTAATTTGTGTCCTTCTAGACCTTTTTAATGAATTTACCTATTTTATAACATATATAGCTGCATCTTTTTTACATAAATTTATTCTTGAAGTATTTGAGAGCCTCCTATGTGCCAGGCATTATATAGCTTGGAGATCTTTTTTTTTTTTCTTTTTAAGATCTTATTTATTCGACAGGGAGAGAGAGAGAGAGCTTGAGTGTGGGCGGGGAAGGGGAGACGGGAAGGGAGAAGCAGGTTCCCCACTGCACAGGGAGCCCGATGTGGGGCTCAATCCTAGGACCCTGGGATCATGACCTGAGCTGAAGGCAGACGCCTAACTGACTGAGCCCCCCAGGCGCCCCTCTTGGAGATCTTCCTCAGAGAACGCACTTCATCCTTCTTGATGGCATCATAGCCTCATAGCAGGGATGTACCATAATTTAATGATTTCACTACTGATGAACATTTAAGCGGTTTGCCATTTTTTGTGACTTCAAGTAATGCCACCAGGGATATGTTACCCTTATATCTAATTTTTCAGTTTTATTGGGATATATTTTATTTACCATAAACTTGGCCCATTTAAAGTGTATAAGTCAGTGGATTTTAGTATATCCTCAGGTTACATACCCATCACCACTGTCTAACTCCAGAACGTTTCCATCACTCCAAAGAGAAGCTCCATCCCCGTTAGCAGTCACCCCACGGCCCCCTCCTCTAGGCCCTGGCACCCGCTTTCTGTCTGGATTTGCCTGTTCTGGACATTTCACATGGACAGAATCATACGATATGTGTGTGGCCTTTTGTGTCTGGTTCTCTTACTGAGCGTTGTGTTTTGAAGGTCCACACACTATGGCGTGAGTCAGAGCTTCACTCCTTATGGCCAAAGAATATTCCGTTGTATGGATAGACCACATTTTGTTTCATCAGCTGATGGACATTTGGGTTGTTTCTACTTTGGGGCCACCATGAATCCCGCTGTGATGGACACTGGCATCTAGTGCTTGGCCATTTGCCTCTTCGGACATGTGTGTTTCTCCAGGATAAATTCTGAGGGAGAAGTGAAACCCGGCTTCTAGCAAGCTCCTCATTCTCTGACTGCGCAGGCTCGGACGTGTCCCAGGCTTTGAGGGGTGCTCGGAGGCCGACCCTGCTTTTGGGCAGGAACCCTCCGCTTCCCCCGCAGCCAGTCTGAGGTCTGCACGGAAGGACGGGATTCCTGAGCAGGGACAAGGGGCGGTGATAAAATGTAATTTTCATAACCGTAAGGCAGCAGTATTAAGTTGGAAGGAGAGCTGCTCCATTGGCTCGACGCTGGGACAGAGAGGAGTATGAAGTATTGGCCAGAATGACGAACCCCACAAATATGCCCTGGAATGAGCCTAGCACACAGCACGAGGCGCTCCCTGAGGAGTTGATCACGCTTGTTTGTTTTTGAAATCACAAATAGCAAAGCGCATCACTGCTTCTAGAGTTTCAGATAGTTAAATAGGCCCAAATCGGCAGATGCTCTTGGCCACCGTAAAACAGTGTGAATTATAGCCACGGCATTAACTGACATTTATCGAGCACGTGCTGTGTGTGCGGCTGGCAGTGAAACGCCTCGCTCTCTGGGCTTCATTTTCATTAGCGCAGTGACCCACAGAGGTAGGCAGCCTTTCTTTTCTCCATTTACCAATCAAGAACTGGAAGCTCTGAGAGCCTTAAGTGCCTGGCTGCCTGTAGCCGGCTAGAAGGAGGACGGTGAGGGAGTGTTGTCTTATTTATCTGGTGTCGTCGCTTTGCTCGTGCTGTGTGTCAAGAAGACACGTAGGCCCTGGACGCTTGCCCCTGTTGCGCACTCAAGGGGCAGAAGGTGCTGGTCCGGGAGGAGAGGAGGAGTGAGGGGAAACCCAGCAGGGAGGGCGCTGACCCCTCGGTGCTTCTCTCTCTCGGCGAGCACCCCTGCCCTAGGTGCACCCTGCTGCAGCTACCCCCACCTGGGCCCAGCAGTCCCCGTTTTTGGGCCAAGGTTGGCTGCTTAGGGCGGGGCTGCCCTTCCTCCATCCTCTTTCTGTCTGCTGGAGTGTTGACCTTGACTGGGGCGCTGCCCAGAGCCCCCACGGCCTGAGGAGGCCCATCTCGCGGCCGCAGGAAGTCCTCGTGTGCTTGGCCACAGTCACGCACAAGAGAGGACAGAATGCACACTTCGTGTCGGCGAGAGAGAGAAGCAACTGGCAGCTTTCTGCTGGTGTCCTGCATCCCCACAGACGCTCTCCTCACCAAGGTGCGCTGAGCAAGCGGCCGGGTAGAAGCCTCAGATCCCCAGAGAGGGCCAGTCAGCCCGCGCCACCGAGGTCAGCCATCCACGTTTGATTGCATCTGAAGCATGAAATTTGCGTCGTGAGAGAGATTTGCCTTTCCCAGGGTGCCATCGCGTCTTCGTTCTTCCAGTTGGTAGTAAGCCTCAGAGGGCTTTTTATAGGTTCAACCTGACTTTTTTCTTTATCCCAATAGTTTCAAATTTCATCTGCATGAAAATCTCTCAAGTACTTACCTTTTAAAAAATCACGCTGAAGTCTTAGCGAATGCTTCTCAAAATCAGGGACGGTCAAGATCACCCAGCAGCTAGGTGACGTCAGCCCCGAGACTTCTAGAAAAAAGCATCGAGGGGTGGAAGCAGTGTTGGACCTGGGAGGACCTGAGAGGGGCCTGGGGGGCGGGTGGCCAGGGGAGGCCGCTCACCGTTACTCGAGTTACATTTTCAAGGACTCCTGTCTGTGGCTCTTGCCACCTTCCAAGCAGAGTTAGAACATTTTATTCCAGTTTTTTTCCAAGATTCTCTTTTGCTCTGCTTGGGGAGCTGACTTAATACGGAGCTGGGAACGGAGATCCAAAACCAGCAGCTCACAAAGCCGGGCATTTGTGCGGGACAGTGCGAGTGGCTCCCCGGTCCCCTGCCCCACAGTCCTGCCCAGCCGCGCGCCAGCTGAGAGCGTCTGCTGAGGAAGACGAGGGCCCATCGCAAGTCTTTATGCGCTAGAAAAGCCAGTTAAGATATTTTCAAGGTTTTATGGCACCTTTTTAAATTAAAAAAAAAAAAACAAAAGAAAACACATTTCCGCACAACCTTATCATTAGAATGCCTTTCTAAAATGGAATCAATTTTAGTGTATCTTCTTAGAATTAATTAGGGTTAGTTTTAAAACCTAAAATATCTCCAAGATTTCTCTCTTTGGATTTAATTAGAATAATGAGCTTAACATTTTTTTAAAGCTGTTTTGCACTGGGGTTGATACTTTCACGGGGACAGAAATAGAATGTCCATTTGTTCTCGTATGACTGGTCGGCAGAGACTGGACGAGGAGGGAGAGGACAGGTTGGAGAAACATTTCCAGTTCTGCCTTTCGTTGCTTCATTTTCATTCCCTCAGTGATCCCTGGGTCCTGCTGACGGGATCTCTGACTAGATTCTCAGTCCCAGGCCCACCGAGGGGCAGCTGTCCCCCAAGACCTAGGGCCACTGCAGGCGAGAGCGCACCATGTCGCCGGCCCAGGGCTGTGTGCGCTCGTGGCCCCAGCCGCCGGCCTCTGCCTCTCCCACAGCAGGCTTCCCGGCCGTACTTGTTTATCTTACATTAAAATTTGGGGTAATCTTGCATAGTTCAAGCATGACTTAGCAAGAAATACACTTTCGTTTTTCAGTGTGACCCTAGGACTTCTTATTTAAGCCTGCATGTTTCTACGTTGACATGGTAGAGAAATTGGGCATATTAGAACTAGTCTCTAGGAATATTGCGGCATGGAAGGATCAGACGTTTTGGTGGATTTGTAAAAGGGCATATAGTCATTCTAAAGGAAGCAATGAAAAGAGCCAATCGTGTGTGGGGTGCAAACGTGAAGAGTGGGTTCTGTAAGGCTGTTGGGGGGAAAACCACAGGGTGGGGGGCGAGTACGGGGCTGGCTCAGTTCATTGTAACAATACCACAGACTGGCGGGCTTCTAAACCACAGAAATGTACTGTTCCCAGTTCGGAGATGAGGTGCTGGCACAATCAGTGAGGACCCTCTTCTGGGCTACAGACTTCTTGCTATGTCCTCACGGGGTGGAAGGCCGGGAGGAGCTTCCTGGGACCTCTGTTATAAGGGCACTCACCCCATTCATTAGGGCTCCATTCTCATGACCTAACCCCCTCCCCAAGACCCCCCCTTAACACCTTGGGCATTAGGTGTTCCCACATATGAATTTTGGGGGAACACAAACTTTCAGACCCTTGCATGGTGAGATGGGCTCATCCCCAGCTCCAGCACGCCCTTCTCAGCCTGGGCTCTGATGTGAGTCATCTTGTACGATGTCTAGTTCCCGTTCCAAGGCTTCCAGCCTTCCTCCTCAGTGAGTTAGAAGCCTCCCAGCAGCCTTTGCAGGGGCTGGCACTCTGGCTCTCCAGGGCTTGAGTAGACTTAGGAGGGCCCTGGAATCATCACATGGGGATCCCGTGGCTGAGGGATGGGATTGAGGACTGAGACCTCCCGAAGATGACTTGGGGAAACCCCACCTCCCTGCATCTGGGTTGAGGCTCTGCTTTCTGTCCTGGGCTGGTGGACAAATGTCCATGTGAAAGTTCTGGCCAACCCCTCCTCTCTTCTGCAAGATCTCTCCATCCCATCCCGTCCACCAACACACCACCAGCCATTCTCCCCTCTCTTTCTCGGGTACCCAGTCCCTCCCATTGGGTCCTGCCCATCCCAATGCACACCTGCTGTTACTTCTTCCACTTCAGAAATCCTCTCTCAACTGGTCTTACCCTTCCTGTGGCCATCCCCTTCCTCTCCTTTTCTTTGCAGCAGAGATGTCTCAAGAGCTGTGTGTGCCTGGGGTCTCCAGTTCCACAACTCTTGGTCACTCTTGAATCCATGTCAATCTCTGTGGACTTTGCTTACAGGGTTCCCCTGGAACTGCTCTCTCGTGCCACGGCAATCCATCCAGTGGCCAATTCTCAGCCCCCAATTCAATCAACGCTCGGGACACCACTTGCTTGTACTTCTTTTCAGTCTCATTTGCTGGATTTCCTCCTCTTCAGGATCTCTAAATGGTGGAGAGCCGAAGAGCCCAGCCCTGGGCCTCTTCTCTGCTCTCCTTTGATGAGCTCAGCCAGGCTCATGGCGCTAAATAGGCCATCAATACACTGATGGCTCCAGCCCACATCACCTATACACTGCTGGCTCCAATCCACATCCTGAGACACTACACATCTATACATCTGTATACTAATGGTCTAGCCCAGGTAATCTGTACACTGCTGGCTCCAGTCCACATCCTGAGACACTACACATCTATGTGTCTGTATACTAGTAGTCTAGCCCAGGTAATCTGTACACTGCTGGCTCCAATCCATATCCTGAGACACTACACATCTGTACATCTGTATAGTAATACTCTAGCCCAGGCCATCTGTACATTGATGGCTCCAGCCTACTTCTTGCCCTCAGGCCCTCACGTATATATCTGTTGATTTTCTCAGCATCCCAACTTAGTGTCTAAGAGCCTCTCACACCTCGCACCTTTAAAACTCCACTTCTGAGTGCTCCCCAGGCCTGCTTCTCCTGCAATTTTCCTGCTGTCATCCTTTCACTTGCCAAAAATCTTCGAGACACTCTTGACTCCTTTCTCTCACGCCCCACATCCAGCCCATTAGCAAATCTTACTGACTCTGCCTCCAGTATTTATCCAGATTCTGGCTTCTCTGCACCCCTCCACTGCTATCATCCAGGCTCAGCCACGTCACCATCTCTCACCTGATCATGACACTACCCTCTTAACTGCTCCCTCTGTTTCCATCATTTTCCTTCTTTGCCTCTTCTCAACCCAGCAGCCAGAGGAACCTGGTTAAAACCAAGTGAGGTCTGGGTCATCCCCGGGCTGAAACCCTCTGATCACTTCCACTTCACCGCAAGCAAAAGCTGAAGCCTGTATGATTGTGTGTGGGGGCCCTTTCCCCTCCTTCTTATTTCCTGGCTCACTCAGCTCGGGTCACCAGCCAGGCATGGTCCCACCTCAGGGCCTTTGCACTGACTATTCCCTCCACAGGATTTTTCCCCCAGATATCTGAATGGCTCATCCCTCACTTTCCTTGTGTCCTTCATGAATCTTCTCAGGGAGGCATTCAGCACTCCTGTAAAAATTGCAACCCCCACCTCACCCCAATACTCCCCTGTCTCTGCTTCATTTCCCCCTGGCATCTAGCGCCATCTGACATACTATAACTTTTCTTATTTTATTTACGGTTTCTATCCTCCCCACCACCACCACCTACTAGAATATAAGCTCCATAAAGGAAGGGAATTTCATCTGTTTTGATTACTGGGCAATGCCTGGCCCATGCTAGGCACTCAGTATTTTTCATTGAGATCAATGAATAATGCATGTAGGACCGCCTACCGTGTCAATCCTCTTTCCAGAGATGGGGTTTGGGACCCTCACAGCTGTGTGTCGGAGCCTCCCTTCAGATGGGGCGTCCAAGCCGAATTGGCAGTGTCCCCCAGGCGGTGGGAGCAGGGCTGCTGGCAGTCTCACCTCCAGGCTGGAGATCAGCGTTACCACTTTGCCACACATTAATGGCCCAAGAGTCTGGCTTCAAATCCTCTATCTCCCTGGAGCCCAGGTTCAGATTTTAACCCTGTGGAATCTGCTTCCCCTTATTCTCAAGGAGACATGTCCATTCCAACCTGTTTATTCTAAGAGCATTTCCTAGATGCTCTCTTATGAAAATAAAGTTTCTTTGTGTCAGTCATGTCTGTCTCAAAGGCCAGGTTTTGTCAGAGGCCAAACCTGGGCTGAGAGTTACAAGGGTATGCCCTAATCGCGCACAAATCTGTTAGTGCCAGATGCCTTTATAACCCGAAATGTGGACCCAGTGTGGCTGGAGCGGCATGCTTCCCATTCTGCTGCCAGCATGTTTTAAGATCCTTGGCCATGCTCCCCGCCCCCCAAGTAAGACCATCCCCTTAGAACTCTGCCCTCCCCTTATAAGATGGGGTGCTGTCCTCTTCCCTTCCAAGTTCCAAAGCCCGAACGTCTCTGGACAGAGCCAAGGCCGAATTGGCTTTGAGGTTAGCTTAGGTTTTTGTTTTTGTTTTTCCTCTGTGGGTCAAGATTGGCCAACATTAGGGACCTCCCTGTCACCTCTTTCTGGGGCTGTGTGTCCCCATGCTTCCCAGGCCTGGCTTCCTCTTCCTCTTCCTCTTGCTGAATGGGGCAGGAAGAGGAGGCACAGGGACTCCAGATGCTCTGGGTTCCTTCCCACAAAGTCCCAGGAGGCATTTCTAATGCTGAGTCAATGATGTGGTTTGCAACCTATTTATCTGCACACATGACATTTTCAAAAGTCTTTTAAATTAGGTATCTACTCCTCTGTTCTTACCTCTTTTTCAAAAAGCTCAATCCCCAGTTTGTTTTAGTTTGTATAACCACTGCCCAGAAAAGCCGTGTACAGCTATGAATATCCCACATTGTTTGCCCGATGAGAAATAAATTCTTTCCTCTTGGAGAAAAAGGCACTTTCTCCTCCCAGCACCAGGAAGGACTGTAGAAGGCCCTGCTATGATGCTGACCGTGGGGAGAGTTGGTCCTCCTTGGGTTTTGTTATTTCAGAACAAATATGGTAAACTGTTTCCCCCTTGGTTACTATAGAGAAGAGATTATTTGCCTTTCTCTTAGGGCTTCTGAAAATAATAGATTACATATTTGGGAGGGTTTTTTTTTAGATCTGGTTAATGTGAGATAGAGGGGATTGCTCCGGGGATGACATTGTTTGGTTTGGGAAGTATTCTTGCTGTTGCCCGGCAACAGGCTCTTAGAGACGGGAGTGGACTGCGTTGTCCCTGGCAACCGTTGTTACTCGGCAAACAATGAGGGCCGGCACAGAGCGCCAGGACCGCGGACTCCAGGTTTTAATTGAACATCTGCATCTATTTTTCTCTGACGACATTATGTTTGAGTTTGATTTGCCACGACAGGTAGACCCGGGTCCACCTGGGGTCTCCTTGGAAGAAAGCACACTGTCATTTTGACATCTCATCCTGTGTAAAGCAAGAGACACTGATGGAAGGGGGAGAAAAAACAACTTTCAGCCATTTGACTATGTTGTAGACTGCTCTCCACTGGAGACTTATTTCAGTCTTAAGTGGAATTTCTTTTTTTTTTTCTGATTGAATTCCACGTGTTTGTAAAATCATTACCTGGCCAACCTGCTTCTCGAGTGCTTTCTAGCTTGACGTTTTCCTTGCGGCTGCTGGAGAATATCAGAAAAGCCAGGACTGGAACCCAGGGGGCCACACGGGGAAACAAGCATCCACACATGAGCTTGGCTGGCGACAGGAACTGGACCCAGAGCCTTCTGGTTCTTTAATGTTCCTTGCTCTTCCCGTTAAGAAGTTGGCTATTCAGGTGACTCTCAGGGGAACGTGCATACTACGCTTTCTTGGGGAAGCAGGTGTGTCCCTACTACCAGGAGTGGGACACCCTCACCCTGACCACGGGCACTTTGCAGCCACTGGGACGCTTCTGATGAAGACAGTGTCCCTCCCCACCTCCTCCTCCGGGAGGGCAGAGATAGCGAGTGTTTACCAGGGCTCTCGTTGCTTGGGTAAACACTGCCCCTGAACTTCATTCAAAGCCGGTGACACATTTCTTCCCCGCCCCACCCTGCGCGCCCCGCCCACCCACCAGGGCTATAAATTGGGAAATGTTCGTCAGTGCAGGTTTTTGGTGGGGACTTGATCCTGCCGTGTTCATCTCTCTCGAATGCAATCTGTCTGTCTAAGGCAGCAGCAACCGCAGCAGCGCCTCCTGTATCAGAACACAGCGCCCGCGGTCAGTCAGACAGCTCCGGGGTGAGATTCGCTTTAGTTGTACCAATTGGTCGGTTTTTTGTTTTTTGTTTTTTGTTTTTTGTTTTTTTTTGTTTTGCCAGGGCAGTTCACTCTGTAGCTGAATGCCCCGAGAAAATGTCCGTGGTACTTTTGTGCCAGCATTCCAGCTAATGGCTCGGGACCATGTGTCTGAACAAGCTTCCCAACTTTCTTTTGCAGCCAAAACATATAATGGGATGTCATTTGTGTTCTAGAACAAACAAAAGCAGGTCATATATATGTGCGTGTGTATATGTGTATATACACACGTGTATATACACACGCACATATATATGTGGCAAGCTCGTTAGCCACCAGCCCTGTGAGGTGCAGTAATTCAGCTCCAGTTACGTCAGGTGTTCGTGGAATCAAAATGAGTAAGTTCTGACTTACACAAAGATTCCCCAGAAGATTAATGCGAAGACAGGCTTCTTCCTGAAACCTGTAGCAGCAGGGTAGCTGGAGATCAGTTTTGTGCTGAGAAAGATCAGTCCTTCCAAAGAAATGCTACTTGCGCGCTCCAGGAAATGAGTTTATACCCAGTTCCAGTTTGGGCAAGCCATTTTTCAGGAACTGTTGCCTCATTTATACATTTTCTTCTAAGGGGATCATTTAAAATTTTTCCCCACGGAGATCTCGCCCCCCATCAGGCCTTGCAGCTTGGGCAAAGTGCTTAACATCTTTGGGTGCCTTTATCCCGCTGGGGAAGGTGTGGGGCCGGCTGGTCGCTTAGGGCCCCTCCAGTGCGGCCCCATGTTAGGTGAAGCTCCTGATTTTCAGCTCGGCCCTTCCTCTGCTCTTGAAACCCCAGAGTAAGGGGTGACTGGAGAGGAGTGGGGGGGTCACTTGGAAAGGTCCCAGGCATGATGTTGGCAGCAGGAGAAAAGCTGGCCTCTTTGCCTGAGTCAGCTGTGGAGGTCCTGCCCATTGCTCATACTTATTGGCCATTCCTGGGAACAGGAAGTGCCCTTGTCACCAGGCAGCACCATCCAGTGCGGGGTGGGGTCAGCGGGCTCAAAATCTGGCAGATGTCCTTCAGGAGGGAGCTCCTGGCTGGCCCCTGGTCCCTGTCTTGCTCCTTCTCCCTCAGGCTGTAGGGGGCACTCTGAAGGCTTTGTTTTCTTGAAGATTGGCTGGTCCAGGAGCCTAACTGCACAACTGGGAGATAGGAAGCAGAACCCAGAGCAGCGAGCGTGGAGAATGGCTTGGTTAAGTCTAGAAATACCAGCTTTAGCAAGGCTGTGGCGTTAGACCAGTGGTTCTCAAAGGGGATGTCTCTGACCCTCAGGGAACACTGGGTGGTGTCGTGTTTGGTTGTCGTGACTGAGGAGTGGGTGCTCCATGCATGTCCCCACCGTGTTCCGGACACCCCACAGAGATCAGTCTGGCCCCAAATGTCTGGAGTGGGGAGGGGGACAAATGGTGGCTCAGAGCAGGGCTTCTCAAACTTTAATGTGCATAATGTCCTGGGAACTTGGGTTGAAATGCGGGTTATAGTTTATGAGCTGTTCCAGAAAAGGCAAAGCAGTGCCTCTCACCCACTGCTGACTTTGTCCCCTCAGGGGCATTGGGTTTTCACAACTGGGGGTACTCCTGGCATCAAGTGGGTGGAAGCCAGGATGCTGCTCAGCCCCCCACAGCCAAAAATGACCCAGCTCCAGCGACCACAGGGCTGAGGCCGGGGAACTTGCACTAGATGACGGGGGGCTGGGTGGCAGGCTTTAATCGCTGGGCATAGTGCTACTTGGGTCCAGCCTGAAGCTGCCGGTGGCGGCTCCGTGCTCCGTAACCCGGCCGTCCTTCTGCTCTAGCTAGCATGGTGGGGGGGCAGGTACTTTGAGGTCCTCGGCGCTCTCCAGGCGAGCCTCAGCCCTGCTCTGTGAGGTCACATCCATGCCATCCTGGCAGGCACCATCAGACCCATCCTCACCATTACTCAGACACCAGTCCCAGCCTCCAGGGGCCCTCCACGCCAGAATGGCCACCAGCCTCCTCCTCGCTACCAGTCAGGACCACTGTAGCCACGTCGGCCACCCTCGATTCTTCAGAGACGTATATTGGCAGAGGCAGCCCAGCACCGTGGCCTGCACTCAGGCCCGCGGTCGTGCAGGCCTGGGCTCGGAGCCGGGCACATTGAATTCCATTTGGATGGAACTGAGGGTGCCCGAGGGGTCGGTAACCATCCCATTCAAACACTGCATCCGAAGTGAGAGGAAGCCTGGCTTTTCCATGGAGTGCCAGGGAAGTGTGTGCAAAGCAGAGGCAGAGTGGGGAGGGCTCAGAGGACTGAATATGCCCAAGGGGGCAGGGCGCATGGGCAGAGGGGCTCGTGAGTTGGAAGAGGGCTGAGAGGGACACAGACAACAAGCTGGACAGCAGATGGCCTCGGTCTGCAGGGGCAGGGAGTATGCCCAACTGGGCGGGGGGGCACCCACGGGGTGCTCGTGGGGCAAGATGAGGGGAAGAGTGCTGTCCGGGCCATTATCAACGGGTCCCTTCCGGTTCCTGAGTGGCATTAACTTTGACCTCTCTGAGCCTTGGTCTGTTGTTTCCAAAATGAGAATGATAGGCTCAGTCGGTGGAGCGTGTGACTCTTCATCTCGGGGTTGTGAGTTTGAGCCCCACGTTGGGGGTAGAGAGGACTTAAATAAATAAACAAAAAAATTTTAAAAATAAAAATAAAACGAGGATGATAACAGACTCACTTCCCGAAGAGTTAGGCAAGATCCCGCGTGCAGCCTGCTTCTCCCAGAGCCTGGGGCACGACTAATGCTGAGCAACATCGCTGGCTTCTGCCGCCGCAGGTGTCCTCAGGGTCCTCCTCACTCCTTGCCACGAGGTCGTACTTTATTTATCCGTCACCAGCTGGGGTCCGACCCATCACTGCACTTCATCCTCCCCACCCGTTTGTCAGATAAGGAAACCGAGGCCACGGCCACGGCCTGTGACGGAACTCAGATCTGAACTCCGTTGTGTCCGAGTCCACAGCCTGTGCCCGTCGGTGCACCGGCCACCTTAGCATGTGTTCCGAACTTGTACCTGCCGTATTTATGCGACGAAGGCTGCTGGGTCTTTTCCGCGATGGAGCTGAGATGCAGCGGCGGGCCGGGAAGTAGGAGGGAGCCAGGGGTCCGTTCCTGGGACGTGCTCACAGAGCAGGGCTCTGAGGCTAGCTCTGAATACAGTCTTCGTGTCAGAAGGTCTGGATCCTCCAGAGCAGGCTGGGCTGCCTCATGAGTGTGAAGGGCCCGCCTGGAACCTTCTGGGGCATAATACTCAACCCTTGACGCCAGAATGTTCCAGAGACCACCCCCCCCAGTAGTGAGACTCCTGTTAGTCCTCGATTTAGAACATGCAGTGCTGCTCTGGAGGCTGACCCAGAGCCTCCAACATGCGAGGAAGAGGCAGGGGTTGCCCTAGGTCCCTGGGAGGTGGTTCCCCCGGAGGAGACATCAGGGCTGTGTCACCACTTAGACGTGGCCCGGCAGCCAAGGGAGATGCCCGGTGACTTGAACTAGTCCAGTGGCTTAGGAAACATGGAAGAAGCAGCAAGTTTGAGGGACAGAAGTTGCCTTTTGGGTTTGTCGGAGACCAAGTCTGGTGGCGTTTAAGTGATTACAGAGAAGCGGTGGAATGGGGTTGCCTGCCAAAAGCATATTTGCTGGGTGAAAATGTCGGCGAAGGCCGGGTGGTTGTTTAATTCACGTTTCCCCCTGAATCCATGACATTGTAAGGGGCAACTAAAACCAAACTGCATGTGAGCCGATGTAACCATACCTTCGTTTGGACAATTTTTAAATTAATAGTCAAATCACATCTCTTTAAGAGGAAAGTAAGTGGGTGTTGCCCCATTACGATGGGGGGGAAAGGCCACTGTCCTTTGAGATCAGAATAGCCTGTCCCACCGAGGAGGACAGAAGGAGGACAGGAGCCTGCGGGTTCATGGGGCCCCACCCCTGAGTCCTGCCTGGAGCCCTGCAGACGCCAACTTCCAGGGCTCGGGCCTGCTCTGCTGGAGAGCGAGGGAACGTTTGGCCACGGAGAAGAAAACAGGAACAGAAGCCCAGTTCTTACCAACAGAAAAAGGAATTTGAATTCTGTAGATACTTTATTCCAGAGTAGCTCGGGGCCAGCTCTGATCCTTCCAAGTCCATTGCTGTGGAAAAAAAAAAAAAAAGTGAAAAATTCAGGACTGACAGGGCACCCGGACCGGCTTAGGCAAAGAGGGAATAATGGGCCACCCTCGCTGGAAGTTGAGACTCGATGCTTCTAGAAACAGTGGGTAGCCTTTCCCGGGCCTGGCCTTTTCAGCCTCTAATTCCCACTCCTGCCCAGCAGACTGCAATGCCCTGTTATCCTTGCTGTTCCTCACCTGCCTGCACGTCCCTTTCACTCCAGGCCCGTCTGTCCAGCTCATTTCTCAGACATTGCACCTCTCTTAGAACGGGGACTCTCAATCGGGGCAGTCCTGTCCCCTGGGGCACATTCGCCAGTGTCTGGAGACTCCCGGCAGAGGGAGGTGCCTGGCGTGCAGTGGGTGGGGGCCAGGGACACCGATCAGTACCCCACGGTGCCCAGGACGCCCCTTCCCCTACGGAGAACAACCCAGCCCGACATTAGCAGTGCCCACTGGGAGCCCTGCCTCGGTGCCCATTGGTGAGTGCCTTGGCTGTGATCCAAGCGCAGGAAAGGATGTGGTTTCTACCATCGTGCAGTTAATGAAGACACTTTTCAGCAAGGAGGAGATGGACATGAAGTTCTCCAAACATCCGAGTCGCCTCTCAGTGCCTGGAGCTGAGCAGGGCTGTCCTGAGGGCCAAGCCCCAGCCCCAGGCCAGCAGGCACCGTGCGGACAGAAACTACAGCTCGCATCACCTGCTCCTTAGACCTTGCACTCAGAGGGAAGGGGAGCCAAGAGAAGCAAATGGACATGACTTTTTCTGGTCAGCATACTGCCACTTGGAATGTCAACACAAGCATCGGGGCAGACGCCGGGTTTGAGACAACCAGTATTCTCTGAGAGCATTCTGGACTTGTCGCTGCTTGTTTGTGGGGAAAATAGGAATTGCTTTCTCGGGGGCCAGGGGAGCCTGGTGCCATCCAGATGCCGCCACGCGCCAGGAGAGCATGAACTGATAGCTTTGAGGAGGCCACGTGTCTCCCCAAAGGAAAAGGGAAAGGCCATGTGTCTCCCCAAAGCGGAAGTTAACTGGCCAATCAGAGCGAAGGTAACTAAAAACCTGCTGTGCTTGCTCTTGCTCGTTACCCCGTCACCCCGAAGATGACAAGATGTTTTCTAAATACCAGGAGACCTATGTAAGGCAGGTGACCCCTCCGCTTGGCATATGGAGGAACAGGAATAGAAATGAGATTGCTTCAGGTCGCGGTGAGTCAGCGCCCGCCAGGAGCAGGGCCCAGAGCTGCCCTCAGCTTTTTCTGCGTTTCCTTTCCTGTCATTACTGGTTACTAGGCAACCGGAGTATTTTCCTGTAAACAGAAGCCTCTTCCCTTTGTGCCCCGGGGCAGATCCATTCATCAGGCCTGATCCCCGGCTGCTGCCCGCCGGTCCCCCTTGCCCCTCACTGATACTCAGGGGAGACCTCGCATAGGCTCCCCCTGCTGAGTGTCCCTGGCAGCGTCCCCCGATCTGATGTGCCTTCTCCACCACCCAGTGAGGCCACACTTGCCCCCTTCATTCCTCAAGTGTGTCTTCATCTGGGACCAGATGGCCAATGAAACGTGCGAGGCTTACAAACAACACACTGGGTGTGTTTCTGAGCCAGGGGGAGCTTGGGGCCAACCTTGCCAAGCTGGGCAATGGCTCGAATCTGAGGCCTCTCCTTTTTATTGGCCATCCTGAGGCCCCTGGGACCAGTCGAGAGTGGCCACAGATGAAGGGGGTCAGAGAAAGCATGCTCGGGCCCTGGCTTTGGGCAGAGAAATAGGAGAGAGGACGAATGAGGCTGATCGAGCAAGCAGGGAAGATAGTCCCTGAGTGATTCCCACCCAGTTCCTGTGGCACGTTCAAGTTCAGGGCAGAAGCGCAGACCCACGCATTGACCTACCAGAGTGTGTCCAGGGGTCTCGGGTGACTGCTGTCACTGAGGAGCCTGACCAGCAGAATTGAGGGATTCCCGAGCTTCCTGCTCAATGTGGCAGGTTGGTGCCCTTGACCGTGGGGCCAGCCGTCTCCCTTCCCCTGTTCTGCCAGGTGGAGGGGTCACCCAGATCCAGGCCTCCACCTTCTAGAAGGACCACCTGACCTACTGCTCTCATCTCCAAGGGCTGCTAGCACAGCAGACCAGAGCTTGTGGAGAAAGGCAGTGATAAAACATGCTGGCACTTACCCTTTGGGGCTGAAAACTGATTGCCAGGTGGGTTTTTTATTTAACTTTTTTAGTGTGGAAAATTCAAACATCTACAAAATCAACACCCAGTATAATGAACCGGGTGCAGCTATCACCAGGCTGTACACTTGTCATCACTGTGCCGTCTCCTGCCACTTACATCCACCGCCCCCCACCCTCCACGCCATGATTATATTTTTACACCGGTTTTCCGGTTAAAATTTACATACCGTTAATGCACAAATCTCGACTGTGTAATATTGACAAGTGGGTATTCCGTGTAATGCATACCCTATTCTCATGGAGAATATGTCCGTCCACCTCCCTGGGAAGTTCCTGCCCGTCCCTTCCCCCTGGGTTCCTGCCTCCTCTACACTGATCTGATCTTTCTTTTAAACCTTAGGTTAGTTTTGTCAGTTCTACGTCCTGTACTCTTTCGGATAGTTTCTTTTCTTTTTTTTTTTTTTTAAGATTTTATTTATGTATTCAACAGAGATAGAGACAGCCAGCGAGAGAGGGAACACAGGCAGGGGGAGTGGGAGAGGAAGAAGCAGGCTCATAGTAGAGGAGCCTGATGTGGGGCTCGATCCCAGGACCCCGGGATCACGCCCTGAGCCGAAGGCAGACGCTTAACCGCTGTGCCACCCAGGCGCCCCTTTTTCAGATAGTTTCTTTCACTCAGCGTAACGACTTTGAGATTGAGCCGGGTGTTGTGTATATCGGAGTTCATCCTTTTGTATTAATCAGTGATATCCAGGGAGTATTCCTCTATTAGCTTTTTAGCCGCATCTCTTGTATTTTTTTTTTAATTGGTTGCTTTAGGGATTACAATCTGTATCTTTAACTTAGCACAATCTACAGTTTCTCATCTCCTCCTGATGATGGGCATTTGGGTTACTGCACTTTTTGGCCCTTAAGAATAAAACTGCTATAAACCTCTGTACAGGGGTTTTTTGTTTGTTTGTTTTTTGTTTTGTAGATGTGTTTCCATATTTCCTGGATGAACACCCCAGAGAGGAATTCTGGGCTAAAGGGTGGGCTTAACTTTCTAGAAAACTGTCAAACGTTTTTTCTGACATGGTTGTATGATTTTACATTCCCACAAGTGTGTGAGAGATACGATTTCTGCCTGTGCTCACATTGTTGAGAGACTTAATGTTAGCCATTCTAGCAAGGGTTTACTGGTATCTCATTGTGGTTTTAATTTGCATTTCCCTAGTGACTAACACTGTTGAGCACTGTTTCATATATTTGTGGGCATCTGGATCTCTTTGTGAAGAGCCTGTTTAAGTCTTTTGTCCATTAGGTTGTCGTCTTCTTATTAAATTGTAGGAGCTTTTTACATATTATGGATAAAAGCCTTTTGTCAGATGCATGTTTTGCAAATATTTTTTGCAAAGCCCAGACTGTGGCTTACTGATTTGTGTGTGTGTGTGTTTTAAGAAGGTTATTTACTGGGGCGCCTGGGTGGCACAGCGGTAAGCGTCTGCCTTCAGCTCAGGGCGTGATCCCGGCGTCGTGGGATCGAGCCCCACATCAGGCTCCTCCGCTATGAGCCTGCTTCTTCCTCTCCCACTCCCCCTGCTTGTGTTCCCTTCTCTCGCTGGCTGTCTCTATCTCTGTCAAATAAATAAATAAAATCCTTAAAAAAAAAAAAAGAAGTTTATTTACTTAGGGGCCCCTGGATGGCTCGGTCGGTTAAGCATCTCCCTCTGGCTCAGGTTATGACCCCAGAGTCCTGGGATCAAGCCCCGTGTCTGGCTCCCTGCTCGTCAGGGAGTCTGCTTCTCCCTCTCCCTCTGCTTCTCCCCCTGCTCATGTGCTCTCTCTCGCTCTGCTCCCTCTCACAAATAAATAAATAAAATCTTTTTTTTTTAAGTTTATTTATTTTTTTAGGTAATCTCTGTACCCGACATGGGGCTCAAACTAACAACCCTGAGACCAAGAGTCGCATGCTCCTCCAACTAAGCCTCCAGGTGCCCCTGATTTGTGCTCTTGAAGTCTTTTAATGAACAGAAGTTTTCAGTTTTCACAAATCTAATTTATTGAGTTCTTTGGTCGTACTTATTACTTTCTGCATTCTGACTAAGAAACTTTTGCCTGTGCCCCTATGTTTTCTCTTAGAAGTTTTATAGTTTAGTTTTTTTGTTTTTTTTTTATTTAATGATTTTTTATTACATTATGTTAGTCACCATACAGTACATCCCTGGTTTTTGATGATGATTCATTAGTTGCGTATAACACCCAGTGCACCATGCAATACGTGCCCTCCTTACTACCCATCACCGGTCTATCCCATTCCCCCACCCCCCTCCCCTCTGAAGCCCTCAGTTTGTTTCTCAGTCCATAGTCTCTCATGCTTCATTCCCCCTTCTGATTACCCCCCTTTCTTTATCCCTTTCTTCCCCTACCGATCTTCCTAGTTCTTATGTTCCATAGATGAGAGAAATCATATGATAGTTGTCTTTCTCTGCTTGGCTTATTTCACTTAGCATTATCTCCTCCAGTGCCGTCCATGTTGCAGCAAATGTTGAGAACTCGTTCTTTCTGATAGCTGAGTAATATTCCATTGTATATATGGACCACAGCTTCTTAATCCAGTCATCTGTTGAAAGGCATCTTGGTTCCTTCCACGATTTAGCTATTGTGGACATTGCTGCTATGAATGTTGGGGTGCATATGGCCCTTCTCTTCACTACGTCTGTATCTTTGGGGTAAACACCCAGTAGTGCAATGGCTGGGTCATAGGGTAGCTTAATTTTTAACTTTTTAAGGGACCTCCACACTGTTTTCCAGAGTGGCTGTACCAACTTGCATTCCCACCAACAATGTAGGAGGGATCCCCTTTCTCCACATCCTCTCCAACAATTGTTGTTTCTTGCCTTGTCTATTTTTGCCATTCTAACTGGCATAAGGTGGTATCTCGGTGTGGTTTTTATTTGAATTTCCCTGATGGCTAATGATTTGGAACATTTTTTCATGTGTCTGTTAGCCATTTGTATGTCTTCATTGGAAAAGTGTCTGTTCATATCTTCTGCCCATTTTTTGATTTGTTTGTTTCTCGTGTATTGAGTTTGAGAAGTTCTTTGTAGATATTGGATACCAGTCCTTTATCTGTAGTGTCATTTGCAAATATTTTCTCCCATTCCGTGGGCTGCCTCTTAGTTTTAGTTTTTATTCGTAATTCTATGATCTAATTTAAAATCATTTTTGTGTGTGGTATAGGATAGGGATTGAAGTTCATTTGTTTTCTTCTTCCCATGTGGATATATCATTTGTTTAAACAACTTTCCTTTCTCTGTTGAATTGCTTTGACACCTTTGTCAAAAATCATTTAAGGAGGAAAGGAGCTGGGGCTTCGTTAGGAAAAAAAAAAAAAGGTGAAAATGTAAGTATGGGTTATTAGTTTTGTATTACCGACTTTGATTTATTAATATTTTATATCATTTTTGCATATGTGTTCATGAGAGACATTGGCCTAAATATTACTTCTCTTGTAATATCTTCATCAAGTTTTGGTATCTGGGTTTTGATGACCTCCTAAAATGAGTGAAGTATTCCTTTCTGAATTTTCTGATGGAATTAGTGTATTAATTCCTTTTTCAGTGTTTTATAGCACTGAACAGTGAAAGGCTCTGTGCCTGAAGTTTTCTTTGTAAGGAGGCTTTTAATAACATATTCAATTTCTTTGTTAGATGTGACATTCACATTTTCTATTTCATCTTGTGTCAGGTTTGGTATGTTGTATTTTTCCCAAAAAATGTTCATTTGATCTAAGTTGGTGAATTTATTGGCTAAAGCTGTTCATAAGAGATCCTTATGATTTTGGTTTCTATAAGGTTTGTAATGGTATATCTCACTTCATTTTTTATATTGGCAATTTGGGGTTTTTTTCTTTTTCTTATCAGTCTTTTATAGGGAATTGTCAATATTTTTTCTAAGACTTTATCTTTTTTAGAGCAATTTTAGGTTCACAGCAAAATTGAAAGGAAGGTACAGAGATTTTCCATGTACTCTCTGCCCTCACACACGCCTAGCCTCCCCCTTTATCAACATACCCCACCAGAGTGGTGTATTTGTATATGAGACTTGAACTGACGTGAGACGTCATCATCAACCAAAGTCCATAACGCTATCAGGGTTCACTCCTGATGTTGTACGTTCTGTGGGTTTGGACAGATGTATAATGCACATATCCACCATCACAGTATCACACCAAGTAGTTCCTCTGCCCTGAAAATCCTCTGTGCTCCACTGATTCATCCTTCTTTCCCCTTAAGCCTCTGGCAACCACCGATCTGTTTACCTTCTCCATAGTGTTTCCTTTTCCAGAATTGTCATATAGTTGGAATCATACAGCACATGTGGATTTACTTTTACTTAATAGTATGAATTTATGTTTCCTCCATGTCTTTTCATGGCTTTTATAGCTCCTTTCTTTTTCAAAGAAATTTCAGTTTGGGGGAAGTTTTGGTTCTGTCATTTTCTTCATGGCTTGTGGAGTTTTCTCTCATCTTTTTTTCTTTATTTCCTTTTTCTGCTTAAGTTTAGTTTGCTTATCTTTTTATAGCTTCCTAAAGCTGAAAACTTAAATGATTGATTTTTAAGCCATTCTTTCTAATTTGTTTAAAAGCTTAGGGGCGCCTGGGTGGCTCAGTCGTTAAGCGTCTGCCTTCAGCTCAGGGCGTGATCCCGGCGTTATGGGATCGAGCCCCGCATCAGGCTCCTCCACTGGGAGCTTGCTTCTTCCTCTCCCACTCCCCCTGCTTGTGTTCCCTCTCTCTCTGGCCGTCTCTCTGTCAAATAAATAAATAAAATCTTTAAAAAAAATAAAATAAAAGCTTAACATCTCCCTCTAAGCAGTGCTTTAGATATATCCCTAAATTTCTATATGTGGTGTTTTCATTATTGTTCAGTTCAAAATATTTTCTAATTTCTCTTATGGTTTATTCTTTGCCTATTGGTTATTTTAAAGGTGTATTTTAAAATTTCTAAATATTTAGCATTTTTCTAGACATCTTACTGACCTCTAATTTATTCTTTTGTTGTCAAAATACATATATGCTCTGTATAATTCAATCTTTTGAAACTTGTTTTGTGGCCTAGAATATGACCCACCTTAATGAATATTCCTTGTACATTTGGAAAGAATGTGCAGGTTTGGGTTGTTGTGCTCCATAAATGTCAGGTCACTGTGGTTGATAGTGTCACCCAGATAAATCCTTACTGGTGTTTTTGTTTAGTTTCTATCAAAATTACTGAGAGAAGAATGTCTGAAATCTCCAACTGTGACTCTTGATCTGTTTTTTCCTTTAGCTCTGTTAATTTTTTCTTTGTGGGGGCGCCTGGGTGGCACAGCGGTTAAGCGTCTGCCTTTGGCTCAGGGCGTGATTCCGGCGTTATGGGATCGAGCCCCACATCAGGCTCCTCCACTATGAGCCTGCTTCTTCCTCTCCCACTCCCCCTGCTTGTGTTCCCTCTCGCACTGGCTGTCTCTATCTCTGTTAAATAAATAAATAAAATCTTTAAAAAAAATTTTTTTTCTTTGTGTATTTTGAAGCTATACTACTAGGTTTATACACTTCTGTAATGATTATGTCATTATCAATTTATCAGGATGAAATGTTCCTCCCTTATTATCTCTGGTAATATTCCTTGTCTTCAAGGAATTTTGTCTCATAATTACAGCCACTCCAGCTTAATTAGAGTTTGCATAGTATATCTTTTTCCATTCTATTACTTTCCACCCATTGTGTGCCTCTGTATTTAATGAGTGTTTCAGGGTGCCTTGATGGCTCAGTCGGATGAGCATCCAACTCTTGGTTTCAGCTCAGGTCATGATTTCAGGGTCATAGGATTGAGCCCCTCATGGGGCTCTGTGCTCAGTGCAGAGTCTGCTTGGGATTCTCCCTTTCCCTCTCCCTCTGCCCTCTCCCCCCACCTGCTTACATGCACTCCCCTCTCTCTTTCAAATAAATAAATACATAAAATCTTTCAAAAAAGTAAAAATAAAAAGACGGTTTCTTTTAAAAAGGCAGCATATCATAGAATCTTGGTAGTTTTTTTTTTTTTATTGAGACTGACTAGTTCTATCTTTTCATTCAAATGTTTAATCTATTTATACTTTTTTTTAAAGATTTTATTTATTTATTCGACAGAGACAGAGACAGCCAGCGAGAGAGGGAACACAAGTAGGGGAAGTGGGAGAGGAAGAAGCAGGCTCATAGCGGAGGAGCCTGATGTGGGGCTCGATCCCGTAACGCCGGGATCACGCCCTGAGCCGAAGGCAGACGCTTAACCGCTGTGCCACCCAGGCGCCCCTAATCTATTTATACTTAATGTAATTATTAATGTATCTGAATTTAGGAAAGCCACTTTGCTGTTTGTTTCATCTAGTTTTTGGTCCTATGTTCTTCATTAGCTGCCTTTTTTGAGGACAAATATGTTTAGCATTTCATTTGCTCCTTTGTTAATCTTTAAGCTATATGTTTTGGGGTTTGGGTTTTTTTTAGAGATTACCATAGGGATTACATAATGTTTCTTTAATTTATCACAAATAAGACTACTACATGTTGTAAAATACAAGAACCTTGCACGTCTAATTCCATTTACCCCTCCCCATTCCTTTGTGCTATTATTGTTGTATAGATTACTGCTACATGTTATAAAAACACACAATAGAGTGTTACAATTTTTTGTTAAATAGATGTATTTTAACGAAATTAAGAGAAGAAAAAGAAAAAAATACGGTCCTTATAATTACCCACATATTTATAATTTCAAGTGATCTTTATTCCTTCCCGCAGATCCAAGTTTACCATCTGGTGTTATTTCCCTTCACCCTGAAGAACTTGCTTTTGTGTTTCTCATAGCGTAGGCAACAAAATTTCTCAGGTTTTATGTATCATAAAATGTCTTTATCCCACCTTTTTTTTAAGAATAGTTTTGCTGGGTATAGAATTCTAGGTTGACAGCTTTCCCCCAGCACTTTAAATATGTCATCCCATTGTCTTCTGGTCACCGTAGTCACTGGTAGGATGTTGCTTATCATCCATGCTATTGTTCCTTTTAATATAATATGTAGTTTTTCTCTGGCTGCTTTCAAGATTTTCTTTTTCTTTTTTTTTTTAATTTTAGCAGTTTAACCATGACACATCGAAATTAGTTTTCTTTGTATTTATCATTCTTGGGCTTTGTTGAAATTCTTGGATCTATAAGTTGAGGTCTTTCACCAAATTTAGGAGATGTTTGGCCATTCTTCAAATATGTCTTTTTTCCTCTCCCATTCTCTCCTTTTCTTGTGGGACTTCAGTTACATATGTGTTGGATTGCATGTTCTGTTCATTTTTCTCCCGTTTTTTCCCCTCTCAGTTCTTCAGATTGGGTTCCATTGATCTCTCTTCGAGTTCACTAACTCTTCCTTCTGCCATCTCTAATCAGCTATAAGTGTAGTCGGTAAAATTTCCAGTTTAATTATTGTACTTTTCAGCTCCAGAATTTCTACTCATTTTTTAAAATAGTTTGTCCTCCTCCATTGAGATTCCTATACATTCATTCATTGTGCGTATAACTTCCTTTAAGTTCTTGGACATATTTTTAGTAGCTGCTTTATCTGCACCCCTGGATTATCTTGGTTTGGTTATAATTGACTCCTCCCTTCTTTTTCTTGGGTATAGGTTGCAGCCATTTTTTCTCATAGTTCATGGTCTTTATTGAGTCCTGGATATCACGAATGCTATGTTGTAGAATTTCTGGATTCTCCTCTGTTCCCCTTGCTAGTGTGTATCTTGGCTAGATTCAGACCCTGCCCCTCATACAAATATATCTTTTTCAGCAGCAGCTGAAATATCGTCTTAGTTTGTTCATCTTTGAGCTGCTGGTTTTTCTCCCAAACCCCTGGTGTCTTCCCCACACGTGTGGTTTAGTCAGTTGGCCAAAGATTTGGCTGGACTCTAGGCAGACCTGGGGGCTTGCCCCCTCTGTGGCTCTCTCTCTTCCAGGATTTCCCCCTAATATTCTGAACTCTCTCCTCTCACATTTCAAGGCAACCAGACTACTGCTTTCTGCCACCTAAGCATTCGTGGACTGGGGCGTGCCCTGGCAAAAGTTCAGAATCACTGGTCTGACTCTGGCAGAGGTCTTTCAAGGGTGGACTCCCTGACAATGTCTGCCTGCTTTGTCACCCCCCCCCATTGTCTTTAAATAGGTGTGTGTGTGTGTGGTGTGTTTTAACATTTTGTCCAGGTTTTTTAACTGTTACCGGCAGGAGGGTTAGTCCCAGTAATCTCCGCTGCTACTGAAAGCCAGGGCTGTTACGCGCTTCTTCATAAACAATTTTTTTTTTAAACCTTAACGTTGATGTGTTAAGAGTCCTTGATTAACGGACCCAAATAAAAAAAATTCAGAGAAACAAAATTCAGGAAACTGGATCAACGTATATGCAGTGTATGACCTTGGTTATCTTAGGCGGGTAGGGAAGGATTTCATGCCCTCAACATATTGGAGCAGCCAGGCTGGCCTGCATGATGTCAGTCTGTCTGTCTGATGCTAACATTAAGGGATGTGTTCAGGGGGAGTAGAACAGTCAGTCTCAAAAGGTCATTACATTTCCCAGAAAGTCCTACACATCCTTAAAATAACCAGGTAGATTGTAAATGTCCTGAAACTTTACATAGACTCCCACCATCGGAAGCATTATGTATCATTTGCTATAATGCGGTGTGGGCTGTAATACTAAGGAGACACTGAGGTGTGTATTCATTTGGTAAATATTTATCGACTGCCCGGGTCGTGCACGGCACCGAAGCACCACCTAGAACCCGTCGCACAGGATGCTTTTGTCCCAGCTGTGCCGCTCATCGTGAGTTTCCTGGGGCTGCCATTCAAATACCACGGGCTGGGTGGCTTGCAACGACTGAAACTTGTCCTCTCACGGTTCTGGAAACCAGAAGGTGTCGGCGGGCTGTGCTCCCTCTAGGGAAGGATCCTTCCAGCCTCCTCCGGTTTCTGGTGGCCCCAGCCCTCCTTGGCGTGTCGCCGCATCCCTCCCTCTCTGCCTCTTTCGTCAAGTGGCCTTCTTCCCTGCGTGTCCTATTCCGTCTGTTACAAGAACGCCGTCCTTGGATTTCGGGCCCAGCCTACTCCACTGTGACCTCTTCTTGATCCTTACCTTGATTATATCTGCAAAGACACTCTTTCCAGATACGGTCACATTCAGATTGGGAGGTCACTGTTCAACCCACTACAACTCCCCAGAGTGATTGCCCCTTGTGCCCAAAGTCCCGTCTTAAGTTTCAAGGGCTGTACCTGGCTCTTGGTTCCAGGATTTGGCGATTTTATTTGTGATTTTATAAACTTGAGGAGCACTGCTGTCATTTCAGACCAGATGATCTTTCCCTTTGTCTTTAAATGCCGGCAGCCTCATCCTCCTAACAACTTGGGTCATCCCTAGCGGCCCCTCCAGTTCTGTCATGTTTGGGGAGTTGTGGCCACAGGGACTCTGCGCTGGGCCGGTGGGTGTCAAGGTTTTGAATCCAGACAGTGCCGTTTTTCTGCCCATCTTCCAAACCCACATCACTTCAGCAAACCCAGATTATACAAACCAGAGACCAGCAACGATGGTCTACAGGCCAAACTTGGCCTGTTGCCTCTTTTTCCTAAAGGAAGTCTTATTAGAACACAGCCAGGATCATTCTGTGTGTGTGTGTGTGTGTGTGTGTGTGTGTGTGTGTGTGAGCGAGCAATGGCCACTCTTGTGCCAGGACATCAAAGTCTAGTAGTTGTAACAGGACCAGATCTGCCCAAAAGTCTCTAGTCCTTGGCAGGAGAGCTTTGGCCACACTTCGCCTAAACACCATACACTAAACAGTGTGACAAACAGCACGGGGTAAGCAGTGTGTGAAACTAGGAAACAAATCCGTGTGCAAACCTGGCATGATCTTGAATAACTGGCATTCTGGAAGTTGCGTTCTGGCCGCAGTGAGCTAAGCACAGGCTCACTGTAGAGTCTCACACTCTCACGGGCTCCCCTGGTTTTAATAAGACGTAGACTTTGGAGCACAGTGATTTCTGCCTGTGAACAAGGAACTGGCCTCTGAGTCAGCATTCGCACTCTGTCACCAGTGGATTCTCCCCACAGAGAGCCCTAGTCCGGTGATTTCCTCCCACTGCCACCGAAGCGACCCACTTCCTGGCTTCAGATCGGAACAAAGTGGTGTGTGGGGTGCAAATGACTGGTTCAAACGTTGGGGGAAACTGTAAATAAGACCTTGATTAAGCAACTTCCTATAGAATCATTCCAGAAGTCAGTTCTGTCGGGAAGGCAGGGAGTTGGAGACCCAGGAAATACACCCTGGAAATTCTCCATCTCCTCCTTCCCTGAAAGAGGAGAAGAAGGTAGGGGGTGCCAGTCACCGTGTGGCTCTGGGGACATCTAGTGGTAAGGACTGAGTCAGGGAACCAGGAAACTGCCACAGGCACAGGCCACACATCCACAGATCCATCTAGTGGCTGTCGTGGTACCAAAGGCTTTGGGAGGGGAATGGGCCGAGTCCTAGAATATTCCTCATCAGTGAAGATGGGGTTAAACCAACACTCACAGATTTAAACCCCCACACACTGCTCTCTGCTTTCCTCTCTCTTTGTTAGAGGTGGGAGTTCTTGTGGGGCTAGGGAAGCGTATATAAACCAACACTCACAGATTTAAACCCCCACACACTGCTCTCTGCTTTCCTCTCTCTTTGTTAGAGGTGGGAGTTCTTGTGGGGCTGGGGAAGCAGTCCGTCCTGGGCACTGCGGTGTGCTCAGGCCTCCTCGTGAGGCAGAAGTGGGGAGACTCCACTTGACGGTTGGGGGGACGTGTGTAGAACGGGGGTTTACCTGCCCACAAAGCCACCCCCTCTCTGCAGCTGGCATATTTAACAGCTTTCTCAAGTGCTGAGAGCAGCTGGTTCTTAAAAAGTGAAGACCGTTTGCCCTTGAGCGTTTTCCTGGAATGATTTTTTTGTATCATCTGCCATGTTGTTCTGGTATGAAATGAGTCTTTTGGGGGCTCCTGAGTGGCTCAGTCAGTCAAGCATCTGCCTTTGGCTCAGGTCATGATCCCAGGGTCCTGGGATCGAGTCCTGCTTGGGGCTCCCTGCTCAGCGAGGAGCCTTCTTCTCCCTCTGCCGCTCCCCCTGCTTTTGCTCTCTCGCACTCTCTCTCTCAAATAAATAAATAAAATCTTTCTTAAAAAATGAAGTGAGTCTTTTTGTATAGAATTTTTAAACTACCTATTTGAAAGATGTATGCATCTGGCTGCAAAGAAATACACTTTTATGCTTTCTCGTGGGCGAGGATCTCTAGGAACAGAAGGCAGGACTTTTATCCAGCCCAAGATAAAATGCTTCTTTACTCTCATTGTGTATCACCTCTTTCCTCCCTTGGACAATGTATGGAGATATTTTTGGTTGTCATGACAGGGCGGGGCGGGGAAAGCAGCGCTCTGGGCATCTAATGAGCAGAGGTCAGGGATGCCGGGGTCTGCGTGAAGAACCATCCGGCCCCGGTGTCCCCAGTGCTGAGCGGGACAAACCCTGCCCTAGGAGAATGCCCTTGTCGTCTGGGTTATGGTAGCTCCCCAGATGGCAAGCATCCATCAAGAGCTTGTGATAAATGAGTAAACAATTGAGCGCTGGGAAGCAGTTCAGCTGGGTCAGCCTGCCATCGAGGAGTGCCTGCCGAGCCGAGTTTTGGTTTTATATTGGGAAAAACATTTCCTGCCCCACCCCCTCTCTTACTAGGAGCAGCTGGGCCCCCCGTTTCCCTTTCCTGCTTACCCAATATGTCCAGCGCCCTTGCATTTGAATTTTGAAGACTGTAGGTAGTAACCACTCGCCAATCCTGTGCATGTCTGAGGTTGCCTCTTGGGGCTTCGTGATGGCAGCCCTGCTCCACTCAATCTCTCTCCACCTTTTCTTTAGAACTGAGCATGCAGAATTCCGAGGGTGGATCCGATTCGCCGGCTTCTGTGACTCTCTGTCCGTCGGCGGCAGCCCAGGCCCCTGTGGCCCAGCCGGTGCCAGCATCCCCGCAGGTAACAGACCATCCCGCCTGCTGCCTGGGGCTCGGGCTGTTCCGGGAAAACCAGTGTGGCCGGGGGTGCGGGGGTCGGGGGGGCGCATCCTCTTAGGTTTTGAAAAACACCCGAGTCAGCAGAGATGGAATCTATATTTTCCCGAGTTAACGTGTCGGTCCCAAGGCTGCTGCTGTTAAAATAGCCACAGCTTTATTCTGTTCCCTCTGCCCCACCATGGCACATTCTCTGGCTTTTTTCGCTATTTGTCGAAAAGGTCCCACCAAGGACTCAAGGATGCAAACACAACAAGAAACCAACTTAAGTCTGTTCCTATCGTTCAATGAAAGTTTTCTCGTACCTGGGAAATATCCCTTTTACCCAGGAAGACTACGGATAAGGCGAAAGATCGGTTAGAATTCTAGCATTAGAATAGGAATATTCTTCAAAATTTGTAAGGAGAGACTCTTTACACAAAGGCTCCTGACTTCCGTTCTGCCATGGGGGGAAATATACCCTAGACCTGAACGTAAAGTTAGTGACGTAAGACCACACAAAGCCGAGGGCGGTGGAACAGACTGGAAGCTTGGAGACGTGTGCAGCAGCCCACTGTGGCCATGTGACCACCCAGGAGCACGATTCCAGAAGTTAGAAGCATGACAGAATTGATGAAGCTGAGAAAGCCCCATCATTCAGCAAAACAGAAAGGCAGACCTCAGAGTGGTTTGTTCATTTTAGAGTAGACTTGTGTAGCTTTTATTTCTTGCAAATACAGCAGCCCCCACGGGGGCCTTGCAAGCCCCTCTGGGGATGCCAAGGGCGTGTGATGCGAGTCAGTGGTAGCCTAACTGATTTGTGTCCCTGCCCTCTTGAACCTGACCCATGAGCCCTCCACCCCGGCTGCCTCGGCAGGCCCGAGACTCCTGCAGCCCAGGACCTGGCTGACTCCTGCCAGGGGCCCACCATGGCCACCGCCCCCCTCCCCAGTTCCAGGCCTCCAATCCCTGCTAGGGATGCATCCAGTCCCCCCAGCCGCCCACACGCCCGCCCCGCCCCCCAGGTGCACCCTCTGTTCCCCATTCAGAGACTTCCTGCTGCTCATTCGGGGCACCCCCTTTCTGGCAAGCTCCAAGCGCTCATGTTCACGGGCTGCTCCGCCTTCCCTCAACAGGGGGTGCCTCTCCCCTTGCCAGAGAGAGGAATTCCTGCTGCCTCACTTCCCCGGGTGTGCTCCTCACGCTTCACCGCCCAGCCCTGCACTGTCCAGCCCCGCTTCCCACCACGGTGGCCGAGTTCTGCCACCAGCCCCAACTGGGTGCCAGGGATGGGGGAAGGTGGTGTGGACAGCTGTCTGGAGGGTCCTTCTTATCACCCTGCCTCTCAGCTTGAAGCCAGGGACAGCCCATGTCACCTTGCAGAACAGACCCCAGGGAGGGAGAGCTGCTGGGGGCAGGTGGAAGTGCGTGTGCTTGTGCACGCAAACTGTGTGTGTGTGTATGCACCGTCCTGTCCTCCTATCAGTCGTGCTCGTGTTTCTGTAAGGTGACACTGGAGTAGGTGGCGGTGCTCTGGTTGTAATCTGTTTTAAGGACTAAACTCTGACTAAAGTCTAAATGTCCTTCTCTCCTTCCCTTTTAGAGGGTGTTGGTCCAGGCAGCGGGCTCGGCTCCCAAAGGGGCCCAGATGCAGCCAATCTCCCTCCCCAGGGTCCAGCAGGTGCCACAACAGGTAACCACAGCACAGGGGACATGGGACACTTTAGCCCTTAGCGATCCAGAGCCCTCTCTGAACAAGGCATCCTTTCCTATTGATGCTGTTGCTTTGTCTCTGATATCTTCAGTTCTTTACCAGAAGGTTCTTTTGGAAGCGATGTAAAAAAAAAATTTTTTTCTATTGCAGATGGTTAGCAACAGACCAAGAAAGCTGATGGTCTTTCATTCATGCAGAAATTCAGCATTCGGGGTACAAGCCAGCACCTCGATAGAGCACTGGGGTACTGGGGTAGACACGCAGACAGAGAAGCCAGGTTTCTGGATTGAAGGAACGTGGAACTTCCCAGGGAAGCAAGTGCTGTGCCCTCAGACCAATGCCATGACCCAGGAAGTGCTTCCTGTGAAATCCAGTGATAGCTTCAGAGCCTGGGCTCCCCAGCCACACAGCGGCCCACATCAGCAGCTCAGACCAAGTCCGGGGATCTAGAGCAACGGAGGGCAGGCCTTTTCTGGAAAAGGCCAAATAGAAAAGGCCAAATAGCACAGTTTTCGGCTTAGCGGGCTAGCTGACCCTGACACCCCTGCTGAACCCTGCCTCTGCCTCGCAAAAGCAACTGTGGATGGAAGCGAAGGGGCGTGGCTATGCGCCAGGAAAGCTTTATTACGAAAAGAGGCAGGGCTGGAGTTTGCGGACTTGTGCTCTGTAACACGCTGGACTCAAATCAGGGCAGGCTCTAGGGTCACTGCTGAGACCAGACAGCACACCCCTCCCCCAGGGGGCTCCGGCTTAGATTGCTGGTGTGTTTAGAGGCGCTTGTCTGGAGGCAACTGGGGCGGGTTTCAGGGTTGTGGGACAGAAGCAAAGGCTTCTGGCAGGCCCAGCAGGGAACCAGCGGCTCTGTCTCAGCTCCTTGAGGAAGATGCGAGCAGTGTCGTGATTCCAGAAGCTTCCTCTTGGTGGGGCTGGGCCTGCCCCAGCCTTTCTCTCTGGGCAGCTTGGACTTACAGAGTGACTTCTGCGCCTCCCTCAGTCCCCTAAGGCCCAGCCCGCCCCCAGCATTAGTCCCCGGAACCTTCTCGGGGATGCTCGCTATTCCAGGGCCTTGTGTGTGCGTCATGCACCATGTTGGGTTGTCCTAGGAGGTGGGAATCAGCCCCATCCTGCCGCTCCACAAAAAGGCTTAGAGAGAGGCCACGATGAAACCCAGCCCCTAATTCTCTCACCCCAAAAGGAGGTTGGATGAGGCATCCATTAAGGTTCCCTCTGTGGTGAGAGTGTAAGGTTCTGCGCGTGGAGCTCGGGCTTCTACCGCCTGGGCCAGCGCCCCTGTCTGTTGAGGTGCTGAACTGACGTGGCCACAGGTGAGGGCAGGGGCTCAACAGGGTGGGGCTGGGGCTTCCCAGTGCCCCCCTCCACCTCCCTCTCCATTCTGCTCAGACTGAAGGTCTCCCCGGTGTGGCTCCCAGAACCCCCGCCCCTCAGGGGAGGGGTGCCAGGGCCACCCAAAGGGGACAACTCTGCAGGGAGGCCATGTAGAGTATGACTAGCGCGACCCCTCCACCCTGCAGAGATGAGGGGTGTCTGACCCCCCCAAGGTCACGTTCTGTCCACAGCTCTGGCTTCTCCTGTCCAGCGGAACCACCTCTCTGCCCACTGGCTGGTGGGTGGCAGGGACCGACTGTCCCAGCTTTGCTCTGCAGCTTTGCTCCGAGCTGTGGGCTGGGTTCACCCTGGCCCCCACCCCCACCCCACCCCCCACCACAGAATGGGGGACGCCCACCTCCCCTCCGGCTCCGCAGCAGAAACAACACGCACAGAAAGTGCAGCAGAGCTGTGGACCGGGAGAAGTTCCATTCCCGTGGTGCCTTTTGGTTACCAGTTCTCCTAGTTTCTTGGTAGAAGTGACGGCTGGGGCAGGAAATCTAAAATGTAGGAGTTGATGTTCACAAGAGGCAAGAGAAGTCGCGGCCGGCCGGCCCCACCGGGAGCGCGCCGTGCGTAACGCCAGGTCCGTCCCTGATGTCGTTCCAGGTGCAGCCCGTGCAGCACGTGTACCCCCCGCAGGTGCAGTACGTGGAAGGCGGAGACGCCGTCTACACCAATGGAGCCTTGTACGTGGGTTTCCTCTCCCCTGGGGAGGGCCCTCCTCGCAGACAAGCATGGGCCGCGTTAGGAACACCTCTCACGACTCCTCCCACCTCTTCCCACTTGGGGCAGTGTGTGCGGAAACTTCTCCTCCTCCTCCTCCTCCTTTGGGAGATGTTGGAACCCTTACAACAGTCCTAGGACATCAGAGCCCTGTGGTGATTTCAGAAATCACAGGCGTTTACGGTTCTCACTTCCAGAAAAGGCGCCCATTCCACAAAACAAAACGAAACAAAACCCCAGTCCAGCTTTTAAGTCTGAAGATTCAGTCTTCACAATCCAGACACCATTGCTCTCTCTACCCTCTCATCCTTGCCTGTGTTCACCTCTGGCTCTTTATGATGTTGATAAAACTTGACTTTCCGTTTGTCAAGGGCTTCTAGAGTGTCTGCCTTCGAACTTGGGGCAGACAATGATACATTTCCCGTGAAGCTTGGGGCAGACAATGATACATTTCCCGTGAAGCTCATTGCACCCAAGATGCAAGCCCTTTGGTTCGTTTGATTTCCACAACCTCCTTCCAGAAGTTCAGGGATCGGGCGTGAGAGTTGGGCGCGGTGATGGCCGGAGCTGTGCGAGGCTCTGCAGCACAGCCCCGAGGGGTGTCAGACACACCCAGACACACGTCAGTGCCTGGACAGCCTGGGAAATCTGAGCGAGGTCTGTAGGTCGCCCCAGCGTCAACTTCCTGAACTTGACCTTGTGCTACTGTTAGATCGGCAGTCACCCTGGGGAGACGGGACAGGGGTGCAGGCCTCCCGGAGGCCGGTCGGAGGGGCCTCGCCGCCACCCAGAGGGACCAGCTCTCCAGACTCACCACTAAGCCTCGGGCACTGCCTTTTATGGGGCCAGCTCTGTACGAGCAAGCCAAACCTAAAAATTTAAGGCTCAAACCACAGGGTGAATCATTTAATCCAAATGGTGAAGGAATATCAGATGAATTCTTGGTATTGCTTGGAAATTCTTTTTATTATGCAATGTCATTTTGCAAACACTTTCTGTTTGGAAAGAATCACGGACTCTCGGGGCAGTGGCAGACTTAGGACCAAGTCCTCTGTGCCCTTTGCCCCGGCTCCCCGAGCGGTGACATCCTCTGTGACTGTAGCACAATACCCAGAGATTAGCCTCGGGATGGACTGTCAGCTAGCCCATGGGCCTAGTCACACATAGCGGCCTACACGCCATCGCGTGCATGTGTGCGTGCACACGCGTGTGGTCTAGGCCACTTTACCCCGCGTGCAGATGGCACGTAACTGCAATAAGATACAGAATCGTTCCGTCTCCACAAAGGAGCTCCCTCGTGCAACGCCTTTACACACTTAGAACTTTTCAGCGATGGTTTCGATGAGTCATCCCGGGATCCTTAATATTTCCAGAAATGATCACTTTGAACTTTGCACTGCCCTGACATTTCATGTCTGAATGACCCCATGTGCTCAGTGTCGAGGGGCTCCAGCTCTAACATACAGTCTTGCTGGATTGCCATGGAGACTCAGAGAAGGCCCTTCTCTCTTCCTGACAGACGGACAGCCTATGCCTACAACCCCGAGCCTCAGATGTATGCCCCCAGCAGTGCGGCTTCTTACTTCGAGGCCCCGGGCGGCGCCCAGGTGACCGTGGCAGGCTCCTCCCCGCCAGCGGTCCCCTCCCACAGCATGGTGGGCATCACCATGGATGTCGGGGGGAGCCCTATTGTCTCCAGCGCGGGAGCCTATCTCATCCACGGGGGGATGGACAGCACCAGACACTCCCTGGCCCACACCTCCCGGTCATCGCCAGCTACGGTATGTATGAGGCTCTCGGGGGCAGCAGGGTAGACCCTGAATAGACCCTCCTCAGCGGCAGGGACGGTGAGTGGAAGGCAGCCTGGGGTGGCTGGAGCCGGAGCCCTGCCAACCTGGAAGGGCGTGTGATCCGAGGCAAGTCTCCACCCCTGGGATCCAGGTACTCTGTGGCGAACAGGGCAGAGGCCCCTCCCAGGCTGCTGTGGAACTGGCATCTGAGTTCAGCATCCCCATGCTGGGGGGACCGCCACCATTGGCGTCACTCTCCCAGAGGTCCGGGCCCATCCATCCGGGGGACCACTGGAGCAAACCAGGCACAGGGCAAGTCCCCCTTGGGAACTGCACCCACTCACTGCCACCACACTCCTGCCCCAGACAGTTCCCGACCTGCTTTAAAGTGTGTCTGCTCTTAAAGTCTATTTTCCGTGCTTAGTTTGATTTCATTTGGAAAATTAACACAGAGTAAAATTGGCCCATTTTGGTGTGCAGCCCTGAGGTTTGACGCAACGACCTTGTGTCACTGTGGCCACAGTCAGGGTGCAGAGCAGCTCCTCACCCTAAAATCTCCCTCGTCCTGTGACCCACAGCCCCTGGCAACACTGATCGGTTGTCTGTCACTCTAGTTTTGTTTTTTCGGGAGTGTTGTATACACAGAACATACAGAAGGTAACCTTCTGAGGCCACTTCTTTCACTCACTGTGGTGCTTTTGAGACCCATGCACGTTGTCACGTGAATCAGTGCTTGCTTCTTTGCTCCTGGGTAGGATTCCGTTATACCACAGCTCGTCCATCCAGTCACCATTTGAGGGCCATTTGGGCAGTTTCCAGTTTTTGGTGATTATGAATAAAGCCTGTCTAAGTACTCACGTGCAGGTTTTTGTATGGACATGTTTTCCTTTCTTTTGGATAAATACCTACAAGCGGGATTGCTGGTTCACACGGTAAGTTTATGTTTAACATTATCAGAAATCACCAACAGTTTTCGCAAGTGGTGGTACCGTTTTGCGTCTCTCCCCCTCCCCCAGTGATGTATGAGTCCCTGTGCCCCACCTCATCACCAGCACTTGGTGTTGTCAACCATTCTTCATTTTTGACGTTCTGATAGGTGTGTAGTGGTATCTCACTGTGGTTGTGATTTCCATTTTCTTGATTGCTAATGATGATAAGCAGCTTTTCATGTGCTTGTTTGCCTTTCATTATATGCTCTTTGGTGACCTCTTGGTTCAAGTCATTTGCCTATTTTTTAACTGGATTGTTTGTTTACTGTTGAGTTTTGAGAGTTCTTTATATATCCTAGATACAAGTCCCCTGTCAGATATGTGACTTGCAAATATGTTCTCCCAGTCTGTAGAGTGTCTTTTCATCCGAAATTGTGTAAAGTGTTTCCTCTCACTTCACTGTTGTGTTGGCTATTCACATAATTTTAGAATTTTGTATATAAATTTCAGGTTATTTTGTCTCTATCTACAAAAAATTCATAGTGAGATTTTGATTAAGCAGCTTTAGACCTACAGATCAATTTGCGGAGAACTGACATCTTTCCTATGTTGGGTCTGCCCATCCATGAACATAGTATGTTTTTTTCCATTTATTTAGATCCTCTTTGTTTCTGTCATCAGAATTTTGTAATTTTTAGCATGCAAATTCTGTACATATTTTGTTAGATTTATGCCTTAGTATTTTATGTTTCTGGAGCTATTATAAGTGTTATTGATTTTTAACTTCTGTTTCCACTATTAATTTCTGGCTGTTGGCCTTGTGTCCTGCAGCCTTGCTGAACTCACTTGTAAGAGCTGCAAATAGGAACAATTTTATTTCTCCCTTTCTAATCTGGATGACGTTTTTTCCTTTTTCTTATCTTTTCGCACTAGCTAGGACTTCCAGTACGGTGTTGAACAGGAGTGGCAAGAGTGAACATCTGTGCTTTGTTCCCAGTCTTAGGGGAAAATCTTCAGTCTTTCACTGCTAAGTGTGATATTGGCTATAGGTTTCCATAGATGCCATTTTTCAGGTTGAGGAAATTCCCCTCTGTCCCTCGTTTTCTGCAAGTCTTTATCATAAATGAACATTGATTTTTGTCAAATGCTTTTTCTTCAATTATATGATCATGAGTTTTTTCTTCTGTAGACTGCTAATGTGTGATGGATTACACTGGTTGATTGTCAATTAGAAAATAACTTCATCATTTGCTGTGGGGCTAATAACCTCCTGAAATAGATGATCTTGCCTCATCCCTGTCCTTTTGGTCCTGCTGTGCTTTGGGGTCACCTGACATCAGAGCACCCCACCCCCCAGGTCTCGCCATCCTGTGTGTCCAGAGTGCTCCCCAGGACCTGGTTCTGTGGGCAGGGTGGAGAAAAATCACTGGCTCTCCAGGGGCCGTGACGTGTGGGGTGGGGCCTGGTGCACCAGTTTGCACTTTGCCTCACTCAGCCCCTGCGGCCCACCAGGGCCTGAGCAGCCACAGGCAACCACAAATGTCCTCTCTTGGAGGACTGGCTGAACGGACATGAGTTTCGAGCTGGTATCGATGAGAAAGCATCCCTCACAGACCACATTAACTGTCACGAACACGACAGGTTCAATGTTAGCAAATTGCATCAGTGCATAATAGCAGAATATATACTAGGATCGCAGGTCACAGAGTTCCTGCGAAACCACAGTGTTCTCTGTGGTCCATACTACCCTATTGCAAGCAGATGTGCAGCCCAGAGCCCGGGCAGCCCAGCTCCTGTGGTCTGTCATCTGAGTTGCTTCCAGAGAATCATCCATTGGGAATCCATGAATGGGCTGTGTTTGCCACGCCTCTCCATGCAGCCCAGGAGTGGTCATCTCAGAAGGCAGTCTGATTCCTGACCCGGCCTGCGCTCTAGTCTCTCAACTTGTTATGGCATGGAAACATCTCACACACATGCAGCAGAGATCTGAGGGAGTTTCCAGGAGCTGAGAACAAGAACAGCCTCGAGATTGCAACAGAATTAAAATATGGCTCCGGCATCTGACACTTGCGGCCTGCCAGCTTTTTCTGTCAAGAGTTTTGGGACTTTAAGTCAGTTCTGAAAACAGAGCATGAAGACCAGAGGGAATCACCCGTACAGCCTCAACGAGAGAGTTCAGACTTTTGGGGGCAGATTTTCTTGAGTCTTTATTTCATCAGTATTACATAAATCTTCAAACTGAATGGCCCACATGAGGAGTTTGGGATAAAAGTGTTTGCTGGCACTTTTATTAACCACACAGAGCACAGCTTCTAAACCCAGAGGTTTGCTCTTGCTGTTTCTACCCAGGATTTGCCCTTTGGGTCATGTCAAGGGGAGGCTGGGGGCTCTCGGGCTGCACGAGGTAGAGACCCTGCCACCCCAACAGCGGCCCTTGGAGACCCTCAGGCTGCAGGAGGCCATGCTGTGCAAACAGGTGGGGACTCATGAAGACAAATGTTCTAACCAATTCTTACAATAACAGAAATACAGCATTCCTGCCCATGGGGGGACAGGCCACTGCAGTGGCTCATTAGGGCCTCTAGGTCTGGCCCTAATGAAGGATAAGCTGGCCCAGGAGTCAAGTTCCCCATCTGAGTGGCGTCTTTGTGAACTCTTCACTTCCAGGAAATCGGAATCCCAGCTCACGCGTAGTGGCGGCTCTGGGTATTCAGATCACACAGAGATTGAGACAGTGTGTGCCTTGGCGACTCCGCTCAGGATTGCCACTCACCGGGCCCATCAGCACATGCTGCACTGAAGCCAGAAGGGTGAGAAGTGAAGTCACCTTGGAGAACAGTGGCAAGTGGGCTCTGAGCCTTCTCGGGCCGCATTCCACGCCTAAAGAGCTTGCGTCAGCTTCGTGGCACCTGATGTGACTTTCAGAGATGCCTAGGACGGCGCCATCGGTTTCTTCCTCCCCCAGATGAATAAAAACCCTCATGTGTTGCGTGTGAGAAGCCAGAGTGTCAGCCCAGCCCCTTGGGACACTTTGAGTCGTCTTCAAAAATCCTGAGATCTGGTTCCCGATGTTAAAAGTCACGCTATTTAGGGCCCTGCACTGATGGATTCAAGTTCTACAACATACATCCCAGAGATAGGCCACTTGAAATCACAGGAATTTCTTTACTGGTGTTATCAGAAACTCAGCTCCTGCTTTCAACACGCCAGCGAGCATCTTGCCCCGGACCACCAACACACAGGGGTTCAGAGAAGCCAGATCTCGTATTCTCCATCCGGCTCATCAGCACTGAGTCAAGGCCGGGGAGACTGTGCGTGGACCGTCTGTGGCTCCCCGTGTGTGGCCTGGCTTCCCACACGTGCCCCTCTAATCTCACGGCCACCCTTCCAGATGGCCCACAGGGCTGGCCTGCCACCCACACAGGTCAGAGTTCACAGTGGATAATCAACCGCAAAACATGTCTTCTCTGTGGCCTGCGTTCCCAGTGAAGATGCAGACGAACTCGACTGTTCGATGACCTCACACGTGTAGCAAGCATTTGCTAGAAGCTTCCTCATTGTCTGCCCATCAGGGCTTTCGTCCAACTGTCAGAGCAAACACTTTGCAAGCAAATGCACGTTGTTTGAGAAAGGAATTTTGCCAATAGTGCATCTGCTTTTTCCTCTGACTCAAGTATTTATCATCACCTTTTTCTTTAATTGAATAGCCTCCTTTTTTTTTTAAGCGCCACTTTAGGTTCACAGAAGAATCGAACGGGAATCAGAGAATCCCCATAGCCCCCCACCGCCCCCACACTCACACGGTTTCCCTCATTAGCCTCTCATGGAAGCTTGGTACATTTGTCACTGTCGATGAGCCAATCCTGACCCACGGTTACTATGAACTAAAGCTCCTGGTCGACATTAGGGTTCGCGCTTGGTGCTGTGCGTTCTGCGGGTTTCGAGAAACAGTCAACGATATCGTCTCTGAAGCTGGTTTTGCACGTTTCTCTGTGAAGGTGGGAGCAGGGCCCGGGTTTACTCAGGAGCACAGCTTTGAAAGAGAGATCTGAGGTCTCCATCTCTCGTCTGCCTCCAGTGACAAAGTGAAAGAAGGAGAATGTCATCCTGGAAAGAAAGAAGTCTTTGGTGCTTATTCGGAAAAGTCACAATTAATTTGCCAGAGAAGTCATTGTTCCTGTTCAGGGTGATACAAACCTGCTTAGAATGTCAAGGGCGACTGGACAAGTGGGCCGTTCGTTGGTCTGATAAAATCCGTTTCCGCTCTTTGCCCATTTCTCATTCTCTGGAATTTTCTCTCATGGCTGTGTATGCAAAGTGACCACAGTCTGTGCCTCCACACCGGATCCCACTGCCGAAAAAGGACACCAGCGCAGTGGTCATCACACTCTAATGAGGTCTTTCATGGACTCGTCGCGGTGAATGGGGATTGATTTCTGGGTCTTGATCCTTGTGCTGAGATCATGCGAGATGCTAACATTTGGGAGGGCTGGCCGAAGGGTATACGATTCTTGGTGCTATTTTTGCAACGTTTTTGTAAGTCTGGAATTATTTCCAAATGAAAAGTTTAAAAATTCTTTAATTAAGTAGACCTCTATTGTTTAAAGTTCTAGGAATTATGAGAACTAAACACATCAGCTGCTAAAAACGATTACCAAGAGCACTTAGTACACTCACGATCTCGGGCAGCCATTCCCTCTATACCCGTATCATTTTTAAAAATCGGCTTAACAGTGAGGTCTAATACATCTGTAATGTGTAATTCTTGGTCAAATTCTGGGGCAGCAGGGAGCAGCAAACCACAGCCACGCAGCCAAATCCAGCCAGCTGCCTGACTTTGTAAATAAAGTTTTATTGGCACACAGCCACACCCATTCCTTCACTTGTCTGCGGCTGCTTTCCAACTGCAAGGACAGAGTTGAGTAGTTGTGGACAGAGATTCTCTGGCCCACAGAACCCAAAATATTTACTATCTAGCCCTTTACCGAAAAAGTTTGCCAACCCTCAATCCATAAGATCTGACTCAGAAAGATAATCACAGAAGATTAAGTGATAAATGCAAGGAGCGGAACTGAGTACATAGCACAACCCCGGCTGAGGAGAGAAGCATGAAAGCCAATGTGAATCTGTTAAAATGCACCTGAAAGGACCCACACTAGGCTGTTAGTAAAAGCTTCTCCTCCTGTGTGGGAGTTGGGTGGGGCCGGGGAGAAGTTGAGGCAGGGCTTGGATGGGGTGTGCCAGGCCAGGTGCCCAGGGCACCAAATTTAAGGAGGTGTTCACCTCCACGTGCCAACTTTGCCCTGCCACAATCTTGAGGACGAGCACCTCAAGTCCGGAGCTGGGGGTGCCTCGTTGGCCCCACCGCAGTCCTGGCCCTGAGTGGAAACTCTTCTCTGCCGTGGTCAGATTCTCGCACAGCAAGCATGTAGAATATTACTTACGTATTCTTAACATGTATTCTTAAATTAGCAAAAGAAAAATGGGCAAACAGATTTACAATGCCCTGTTTTCCCAAGCCAGCCTCCCCCTATCCCCAGTGGCGAGCCCCCAGATTCTTTCCGTCTCCCCCCTGGCCCTTCACTGCGGGCCGTTTCCTTTCTGCAGACAGAATTCTGTGATTTATATCCCTGTCCTCAGCGTTCCAGCAGTGTCTCTTTCTTTCTTTTAAACTACTCTCCATGTTCTTTAAAGATCCAAAAGCGTTGCTCATAAAGCATTTATACTTATATTTCCTCTATGGTCAAATAACTAAGCTAGATCTGAGGATGCAGGATTAACCCTAGCACGTTTCTGTCCTTGTCCCCACTCCTCCCTGGCCTTTCCGGGGAACATCCCCTCCCCTCCCCACCGCTAGCTGCCGGAGGCATGTCAGATCGTGGCAGACCCAGTCTGGAGATGCCGCTGTTGCTTCAGCAGTGGTCATTGCTGGCTCTTGGCAGGGGCGACCCCTATCCATGGTGGGCCCTTTTAATGACATTATTATATTATAAATGGAATGGCCCCTTGGGCATACGCTCATGAACTCAGGGACGTAATCTCCACCCTCCCCTAGGAGGCCCCAACACAGTCCTTACATCAGGTGGAATCATGCTAGGATTATACATGAAAGGAGAGAAATTTTCTAAATAGTTGGCTTATTTTAATATACTTGGGAGCTATTAAAACTTGTCTGCTATCTGCTATTACGTTAGGTTCTTGAGACACTGTATCTTTGATCACGAGTCCTTACCTATTTTCTGCCCTCCCTGCCAACAAGCCCTTAAAGCACGATATATGTCCTTACCCCCCCGTATTCTGTTAGTAATTCATGCAGCAGAAACAGATGATATTAAGTGGCCAATAAAAAGGAATATTGCTGCATTGCATCGAATCAAAAATAAAAATTAAGCTCCTGATAAGTCAAGAAACGGACGCATAAGCATATGTGCAATACCAAGACGGAAGGAAACCGGAAGCTCAGAAACCAGGAATGATTTTAGGGAAACCCGCCTGGGTCTGGGCACCACTGCGTCCATCCTTGGCTCCTCCTGACTGTTTGATTTGCTGGGCTGTGCAGACAGCACCTTGCTTGATAAGTATTTTTAAATAGCAAAAAAGTTAAACTCCAGTCAAATATAAAAACTAGCTTTTATTTTAAGCATATTTAAACACTAACTTCTCCAGCCACTGAGAGGATTGAACGAGGCGTTTATACTTGTGCAGTGAGAGTCGCTCCTGCAGCTGTGTAAGGAAGACTCGGACTTCAAGTCAAATGCAAGATGCTCCTTGTCCACCGATGCAGGACGCGCCTCCCGCGCGGGCCGGGAGGTGGCGCCGCAGCGCCCTCTGCAGGACAGACGGACGCGCTGCGCCTTCAGTGCTGCCTCTGGGGCGTTAACCTCCACATCTGGCCTTGGGTGCGGTGGTGGAGTGTTTTCCTGGCCTTCACCGCCTACTGATGTTTACACGAAGATTTCATTTTAAAGCATAGTGAACACCTTGGGAGATTCCACTGTGCATTAATTTCCTGCATCCATGGGCTTGATCAGACCCTATTTAATAGCTATGGGTTCTTCAGGATGATCTTACCTAGCAAGCCTTAATTTGTCTTCTTTTCCATAATACTCTACAGTTTTTGGCAGGCAGTCCTAAATATGTCCGGCACTCCTCTGGGTATTCCCAAGGCCCTCCCAGGGGCCCCACGGGGTCAAAACTGTTTTCATAATAATACTAAGCCATCAGTTGCCATTTTCCCTGTGCTGACATGTGCACTGATTGTGCAAAATCAACATCGATGAGCCCCCGGGGCACAAATGCAGGTGCAGAGCAAGGCAGAGGCGTGAAGTTCTCCCAGAAGTCACCGTGGTCTTCACTACCCTGCACTCACAGTGAAAAAGAAAAGAGAAGCAGTGGATGGGGTACTGCAATTTCCGGTTAAGGTTAACCTGTGGTCCTTGGTGGAACTATTAATTAATTGCTATTAATTGTATTAAAATCTCAGTCCTGGAATTCACATCTTTCCAATATTCTTTCTGTGTGACAAAAGTACTTCTGCTGCCAAGTACGATGACTGTCCTAAGGAAGAGCTGCCAGGCAAATGATTGTGAGCCGAACCAGCCATTTTTGTCATGAAACACTGTGTGTGTTTGAAGGAATAACAGACAAATGATGATTATTCAGACTTGGGGAACTGGCAGACATTTTCTCAAAGATGAATGGTGTGAGGTGGATGTATCCAGGAAAACAGCCGACTAATTGGGTTGCCAATACATTTTCAACCAAAAAAAGAAAAATTAGAATTTTGAGCTTGGTGGTGATATGAACAAATGTGATTTTTCGGTACTATATAATGAAGCGTGTCAACATTTGGAATATCTGCCAAGTCAGTGAACCAATATTTTCCAAGTGACTGGCACGTGATGTGACAAAACCACGCATGTGAGAAGATCCATTCAAATTGCAAGGGAGAATAATGGGTTTTTTAAATTAGTTGTATATTTTTTATCAAGGTCAAATTCACCTAACATAAAATTCATCATTTTAACCACTTAAAAGTATAGGCTTCAGCGGCATTTAGTACATTCTCAATGTGGTACAACCATTACCTTATCTAGTTCCAGATGATACAACCATTACCTTATCTAGTTCCAGAACATTCTCATCACCCCGTAAACTGGTAAGCCTGACCAGTTAGCAGTCGCCCTTCCCCTTTCCCCCCCACCCCACCCCAGCCTCTGGCAACTGCTCTGCTTCCCGTCTCCGTGGGTTCTCCTGTTCTGGACATTTCATATACGCGGCCTCGTGCGCTATGTGGTCTTTTGTGCCTGGCCGCTTTCACTGAGTATCACGCTCCTGAGGCTCATCCGCACCGTAGCTGGTATCACTGCCTCCGTCCTTTTCGTGGATGAGTAATATTCCATTGTATGCGTATGCGCGTTGTGCTTATCCAGTCATCTGTGATCAAAGCTTGGATTTTTCTGGGTTTTTGCCATGGGGAATCATGCTGCTGTGAACATTTGTGTACACGTTTTTCTGAATACACCCAGGAGTGGAATTGCTCGGACCTAATAGCTTAACTGAGACAATGTGTAACCTTTGGAGGAACTCCCGGACTGTTTTCCACAGCAGCTGCACCATTTTCCGTTCCGCCAGCCGCGTGTGAGGGTTCCAGTGTCTCCACATCCTCACCGACACTGGTTTTTTTTTCTTTCCTTTCTTTCTTTTTTAATAGCCATACTAGTGCGTGTGAAGTGGTGTCTCCCTGTGCTTTTCATGTGTTTCCCTGATGACTTAACATGTCGAGCATCTTTTCACGTGCTTCTTACACACCTGTCTGTTCAAGTCCTTTGCCCATTTTTTAATTGGGTCACTGATCATTTTGTTGTTGAGTTGTGAGAGGTCTTTATTCTGGATGCAAGACCCTTATCCAATATGCAGTTTGCAAATATGTTCTCCCATTCTGTGGCTTGTCTTTTCACTCTCTTGATAGCGTCCTTTGCTGTACAAAAGTTTTTAGCTCTGGTGAAGTCCCATTTATCTTTGTAAAGATTTATTTGTCTTCTGTTGTTTGTGCTTCTGGTGTCATATCTAAAAATCCATTGCCAAATCCAAGGTCATGAAGATAAACTTATTGCACATGACTGTCTAATGTTTTCTTCTAAGAGTTTTATAGTTGCAGCTCTTACATTTAGTTCTTTTATTCATTTTCAGTTGATTTTTGTATATATTGTGAGGTAAGGGTCCAACTCCATTCGTTTGCATGTGGAAACCCATTTATCCCAGCCCCATTTGTTAGAAAGTTTACTCTTTCTCCATTCAGTGGTCTTGACACCCTTGTCAAAAATCAGTTGACCATAGACATACAGGATTATTCCCGGATGTTTAATTCCATTCCATTGACCTATGTACATCTATACGTCTATCCTCATCCCAGTACTACCCGTTTTGGTTACTGTAACTTTGTAGTAAGTTTTGAAATCAGGAAATATGAGCCTTTCAAATGTGTTCTTCTTTTTCAAGGTCATTTTAGCTATTCAGGCTCCCTTCAATGCCATACGAATTTTAGGATCAACTTGTCCATTTCTGAAAAAACAGTTGGAAGTTTAATAGAGAATTTGGGTAAGGACTGCATTGATCAATTTGGAGAGTATTGCCGTCCTAATATGAAGTCTTCTGATCCGTGAACATAGGATGTCTTCTGTTCATGTAGGTCTTCTTTAATTTCAGTCGGCAATGTTATAGTTTTCAGTGTACAAGTATTTTACCTCGTTGGCTAAATTTATTCCTAGGTATTTTATTTTCTGTGATGCTTTTGTAAATGGGATTGTTTTCTTTATTGCATTTTCCTATTGTTCATTGTTAAAAAATATAACCGATTTTTGTATGTTGATCTTGTATCCTGCAACTCTGCCAGGTTTGTTTACGAGCATTCATAGGTTTTTTGTGGCTCCTTCAGGATTTTCTATGTCTAAGATCATGTTATCTGCATATAGAGATAGTTTCACTTCTTTTCCAATATGGATGTCTTTTATTTCTCACTGTTGCCTGATTGCCCTGGCTAGAACTTCCAGTACAGTGTTGAGTAAAAGTGGCGACAGTGGACACACACACAGCGGTCAGAAGAGGTGATGGGCAAAGCAGGAACCGTCTCCTTCCTGCACTCAGCCCCAGGAGCCCCGTCCAGCTGCTCTTTCCAAAATATGTGTTCCACCTGCTTTTTGCGCACGCATCGCAGAAGTCTGCCTTCCCTGCGTGTGTTTGAGGAAGGTGTGCATTGGGTTTATTTCCTTCCATTGTGGTTCTCTGCCTGCCGTGGTAGACTCCAGCAGATTTCCCATTTCCATTTAACATGCACAAGTGGGCATCAAATTTGGCACGTACGAATGTGGTGGGAGCCGCACACAGCCGGGTGTTTCCTTCTGTGCATCGCCCTGCTGGACCACCTCAGTCCCAGTCTCCGTGAGGTCCTCAGAACCCAGCTATAGGAGCCCCTTCCCCCAGGAAGGCCTCCCTGTTAGCTTCCAGTGACTGTCCCCGTGATTCGTTCTCATTCCTGTGCAACGCTCTTTGCCCAGTTCACGCTTCATAAACATTCAGGAGCTTATTTCTGTGACGCGTCCAGTGGCCCCAGGGTTCGACGCCTCCCAATGGCAGGGCCAGGGTCTTTGGCCTTGTTGGTATCTTCCTGGAGCACCCAGGAGGGAGACCCCGGGCTTCGTGACCGGACAGGCCGGCCGGGAAGTCAGTAGGGCCACCGCTGTCCTTGGGTGGACAGCTGATTCTCCCTAGCAACCGATGACGGGTCCATCATTCTGCCGCCTTTGCTTCCACCTGAGCTCACGCCTCGGCTCAGTGTTCGGGCTGTGCAGACGGGCTGCAGTGCCGCGGCCGGTGTGCGCGGAATGCTTCGCTGTGCTGCTGGCGCTCCCGGGCTCCTGCGCTCCCCCGCATGTCTGGAGTCACGCTCCCCTCCTGGCAGCTTTCGCTCGCCACCTAACCACGCGCCCCCACCCGTGTCAAGCCTTGTTTTTATTTTGTAGGCGCTTGAATCGTTATTTGGATATTAATAAAAACAAACCTTGGCTGATGCTAACCATCTGATTTCCTTTTTTTTGTTTTTTTCCGTTTTGTTTTGTTTCTGCACACATTTTCTTTAGCTTGAAATGGCGATTGAAAACCTCCAAAAAAGCGAAGGGATCACTTCACACAAAAGCGGTTTACTCAACAGCCATGTAAGTGTGTGTCGACCTGGCGGCCTGCCCTGCCGCGCTCGTAACCCTCGTAGGCATTTTAAAAACAAGCGAAGACCATGAAATGACCGCTGTCAGGTGCTGAAAGGTAGGGGGGAAGCCAACCTAGGATGCTACATCCAGCAAAAAAAACCTTTCCACAGCGTGAGGGAAAGGGTCCTGCGTCCATGCAGGTGGCTGGTAACAGCACGTACGCTCCAGGTGCTTGTGGAGGGAGGTGCGAGATGCGTGTCACACGCTCCCGGAGGGGCCTGGGCGGCAACAGACATCATAAAAAAGTGATACTAAGATAGGCAACAACCACAACAGAAAAGGCAGGACTGGGGGCGCCTTCATGACTCTTAGCTGCGTTTCCTGTCTGTGATCAGCTCTTTGGGGGAAAAAATAATTATAATAATAGAAAAGTGCAAAGCAACATATTTCTATTGAACTGTATAAGATCTTTCTCCTTCGCTCTCCTCCTGGGGAGACAGTGATGGTAGCTTCCGTGCCAGGAGGCAGCAATCGTCCCTGTCTCTGGGCAGCTTCGTGTGGTAGGACGGGACTGAAGGAGGTGACCAGCTAAGAGTCTATATTTCCTAACCAGGACCCCATCAAGACTTTGGTACTGGCCAACGTGCCAGGTGAGGCATTGGCTCAAAGGGCAGTGATGTTGGGGCAGAAACCCAGCTAGGGAAGGCCCAGAAACTTCTAGGTTCTGGATTGGCAGACGTGTGCTGGGCTGCTCCAGGTACACGTGATGAGGGCCCTGCGCTCCTGGGCCTCAGAGGTCCGGTCACTGGAAGGGAGAGCAGTCCCACACCTATCGTCTTGAAGCAATAAATGCATAAATAGTTAAAAGAGCGTCAGGCCCCTGCTGAGTGTCTTCCCCTCCCCCACCCCGCCGGACTAGGTGGCTCATGGTCTCCCTGTCGCCAGTTACTGCTGGACAGTGTCAGCCCCGTGGCCAGATCTGGGGAGGGAGCAATCTGCAGTGTGTGCTTGCTCAGTCTGAAACTCAGGCCACCGTGCAGGCAAGTCTGCACAGTGGCCTGCTCTGTTCAGCAGGGCCCTGAAGCAGACATGCGTGGCCTCGATACAGCCCGAGGGCTCTGGTGCCGGGTCAGCCCTGAGGAAGGCAGAATGTGGGGTGCAAACCCCAGGCAGGCAGGGCTCCGCAGGAAATTTAAAATGTCTTTGTGGAAACGCATGAGCCGCTTGTCTCTGGCTGTAGGAGTGCTTCTGGCTTCTAACACGTTTCCTTTGGAAGGAGACTCCTTTGACTGCTTCCCTGCTGATTCGGTTTCCGAGCTGCAAAGGCTCCCGGCGTCCGTTTCTCCCTGGCCGTGTGTCGTGTGTCGTGGAGCTGTGAGCAGCAGGGTCTGGGCTTGGTGGCTTAGCATCAGAGAAGAGAAATAAGATCTTTCCGAAGAGTCGACCCCACACACCGGGGTGAAAGCCACTTGGAGCTTGTCCAGCCAATGTGAGAGCCAGGAGGGAGAGGGAGAGAATGGGTCCCGGCCCCGAGGTGGGGCCCCGTGTCCCTGTGGCGGCCAGCCACGCTCGCTCACGATGCTTGTCACCCTGGCCGCCTGCCGCTGAGTGAGCTCTAGTGCCAGACGACGCTGCCGAGTCCCGGCTCCGTTGCCAGCCCAGCCCTGGCGCAGACGAGCCGGGCTGGGGGCTGTGCCCCACGGACCCGTTTTCCTAGTTGCCTCCCAGCGACGCTTCTGAGAGCCCAGGTGGCAGCCTCCCCACCCACCGGAGCTGTGCTGAACACAGGGAGCAGAAGGAACGAGGAGAACTCACACCAGGGAGCTGGGCACGCGCGGCAGTAGCCAAGCAGGCGTGAGAAAGCGCGCCCAGGTCACAGCTAAGTGTGCGCAGAAGTGAGCCGTGGAGGTTTTCCCCTGGGGCCGGTACCCGTGCTCTGCGGAGTGTGTTTGCTTCCCGACGACACGCCAGCACGGGGTGGGCCGGCTAGCCAGATGCCCCGAGCCCGGGAGGCGACAGTGCCTTCCAGACCCGGCCAGTGTCGGGGTCACCGGAAACCTCCCAAGCTGCCCTCAAGGGGCTGAGTGAGACCCAGGGGGTCTGCGGGTGGAAGGAACTTTCCACAGGAGGAAACCCCCACAGGAGGAAATGGGCCTCGAGCGGTCTCAAAGACGGGGAGTGGCAGATTTGGTGGCATGAAAACCAGGGACAGCTGTTTGTGGGGAAGGCAGCGAAGCGCTTGTCCTGAGAATAAAAACGTGCCTTCCCCCACCGCAGCCCACATTGGGATGCAGCCACCTTGGTGCCTGGCCTGGGGGACTTCAGTCGAGGTCCCCCATCTTGAGCAGGGGAGGGGCCTGGGCTCCTCCCCGGGCTGCTCCTCAGGCGTCCCCCAGATCCCTGCACAGAACAACACCCCCCACTCGTTCACAGTCATTGTCACATGGGGGCAGCGTGGTCTGTATAATAAACTCCTATTAGTTCCCAACCCTGGGAGGAGGACCTCTTATAGATTAGTTGTATTTAGAGTCTATGACTTTTTTTTTCATTGAGGACCACAAATTGCCAAAGATCGCTTGGTCTTCAGTTGGCATAGGATCGCAGGCCCGTGTGATGACAGAGCATGCCATGGGGCTGGGGCTCGGCTAGCATCGATCGGCAGCCTCATGGGATGGGTGCCTTGTCCAGAAATGGCTCCAAATTATCGTGGCAAATGCTTCTAGCACTTGTCTTGGTCAGACGGCTGGTTTCTTTCCTGAAGCCCCCTCACCGCCTTGCTGACCCCACCCTGGCTCCCAGCAGGAAAGGCCGTTTCCCAGGGGGCACCACCACCACCCCCACCATCTCTCCCATGGAGTGTCGCAGCCACCACGTAGTCAATGGGTCACCGCTCTGTTCAGAAGCCTCTAGGTCACCCATCACTCCTACTAGAAGCCAGCATCACCAAAACATCCTCCGGGGCCCTGCCTGACCTGCCCCGTCCCCTTCTCCCCTCCCCCTTCTGTCTGCTCCCGACACACAGGCCCCCTCACATTCCTCCAACACGCCAGGCCCGTTGCTGCCCCAGGGCCTTTGCACAGGCTGTTCGCTCTGCCTAGAATGCTTCCCCATGGCTCCCTCCCTCAGCTCCATCATGACTTAACCCATTGGTCACTTGAATCAGCTTTCCCTCTGTGCAAAAGGGAGAAAAGGTGTAACTGATTGTTCTGGGGGCTGCTAGAGGGGTCAGCTCTCTCTGGAGTTACTTCTGCTTGGGAAGAACTTGTTGTCAAGATAACCATGCGTCATTGATGTCAATGCCAACATTGACAACTACCCAAGTAAAGAGGTCCATTTTTCATTCCAACAACATGGGGCTGGGGGATGGTGATAAGCCAAAGCGATCATTCTTCCCAAACACTTCCTCATACATGTGAGCTGGTCCTGTCGAGGGCCTCCTCCAGCCCACCACCTGCAGAATCTGACCTCACCCTTCTCGCCCAAAAGTCCATGTTCCTCTCCCACTCCCGGAGAATTCCCTAAGACTCGGCGCTCTGTGCTCCCCAGGGGGCAGAGGGACAAAGGCTGCAGCTTCTGCACCCTGACTGTTGGCATCCCGCATGCGGGGGGCCCCTTAGTGCTTCAGGACCCCTTCTCTTGGTCTGTTGCACCTCCTGGGGGGGCAAACGTGGGCAGACCCTGTTACATCTCTACCTGCCTGAGGTTCTCATACCAGTGGGGGAGATGAACAATAAATAGATAAAATGCACCTGCCAGCTCTGGAGGGGGAAAGTTCTCGGAAGAAAACCTCGGGGCTCACAGGACCTCCTCAAATACCAGCCCTTCCTCACCTGGATCTCAAACTGAAAATAAGAGAGGACGGCAGCCGGGGAACCTAGTTACCCCCATGCCTTGTGGCTGGGGGGCAGCTTCCTGGCGCCAATGGGGCTATGCTCACCCCTGCCCCTTCCAGATGCCCCAGTCCTACCATCCCGCAGCCTCCCAGAGCCCAGGCGGGCAGCGGCGCTCAGGGAGGGGAGGAAGGTGTACCCCGAGGGTCAGGGGGCAGTGCCATGCTGACGTCACAGCTAAGATTCAGCTTACGGCAGCAAGGGGAGAGAGGTCAGGGATCAGGGAGGACCAAGGACGTGGCTCTCGAGGGCCCGAGCCCTGGGCCCGAGCGAAACTTTGGAGAGTAAAGGGTGGCAGAAAAAGCACATTGAGGGAGGGTTGGAAAACTAAATATCGAGTGAGGCGACAGGAGGTTCTCTTCCCAAATGGTCGAGTGAAGGGGGTGAGGTGTCTTTCCTGGGCGCCGTCCTGTTCCCTGGGCCTCTGCCGGGGCCTGCAGCCGCCCTCTGCCCTGTTGCTCTGTGCCATCTCGCCTTCCCTGTCCTGACTGCCCCTCAGTTGGTGAGGCCGGGAGGAGACCACCTGGGGTTACCCTACACTGGGACCCTGGGCGGGTGACGGGCCAACTCTCTGGCAGCCCCGCAGCCCCACAGCCCCGGGGCAGGAGGGCACAGGGCCACCACACGGGGTGCACAGGGAGCAGGCGCTGCGGGAGGCTGGCCTCCTAGTGACGATGGTGGGGCGGCCCTGGTTCACCCCTGCGACTCAGGGAGAAGCAGGAGCCGCACCGGTCCCTCCCTGCAGAGACTTCTCTGCAGAAGCTGCATGAGGAGGGAGCCTCTCCTGGCTTTCCCTGGGCGTCAGGGCAGCAAAATCTATTGGGCCTTAATGCGAGGCCTCAGGCCACTCTTCCTCCTCGGCCTGCGTGTGTGAACGCCCTCTCTGTGCATCCCCCCGACCCCGTCCTCAGCCGTGGGGCCACGTTAACAGACCTGCTCCCAACCTCTGCCCTGAGCCCCGGCCCAGCAGTCAGCCGACCTCCACTCCACAGCAGAGCCCACGGCCCCAGCCCTTCCTGCTGCCCAAGGTGTGTCCTTCTGTTACAGGACCCTCTCCTCTGTCGGTCCCCCACGTGTCCCTTCGCCTGGACCTTTGACCTGTGCCCCTCCTTCATCCCCCGCACATCCAGCCGTGCCCACCTCTGCCTCTGAACCTTTCCTTGCCCCCGCCGGGCCCCACCACCCACCTCTCACTCGGCTGCACTGGAGCCGGGAGGCCCAGGGGTGCGATGAAGGGACGTCAGGCGTTCGTTTGAAAATAGCCCGAGTCAGGCAGGAGGCGGCGGGTGGGGCTTAGGGATGAAATAAACTCGCCCCGAGCTGACGGCTAGAAGCAGGAGTCGGTCCCACTGCTCTCTCTACCACTGTGCCTGTTAGAACCTTTCCACAGTAAAACTGTCTTTTGAAGGGGAGACTCCAGCAGACCCCCCAGCCAGCGTGCTGGGTCTAGGCAGGGCCACTATGGCCTGGGGCCAGCTGGGGCTGAGCTCTCCCTGGGCAGACGCTCACTTCGGGTCTAGAAGGGTGCAGACGGGTGTGCAACGTGCTGGGTCCCCCACACCTGGGGCGCAGAGGGCTGGGAGCCCCTCACAGCTCCAGGCAGGGGCCATGCCTTAGACCGCCTGCCCCCCTAAACCTTCCCACACAGGATCCTGCCTCAGGCCTGGGGCCCGTGCACACAGCCCCCGCCTATCTCCAAATCCCCAGCACGGTCCAGGGCTTTCGCACTCACCCATCTGACCTCCCTTGATCAGGGAACAGACACACTGTGCTCGGGGGGGGGGGGGGGCGGGGGGGGGCCTCCTCTGCGTCGCTGCCTGGTGTGGGGGCTTCACTGTCTGTGGGGATGGCTCCTGCCCTTCTGACCCGATGCTGAGCTCTGGGGGCAGCGGCCTGGGCACAGAACCTGGCTTGGAAGCTCTTCGGTACTGTGTCCCGTTTCCGCTTACAATCTCTCTCTAGGTCCGGGACCTGAGGCTAGGTCAGTCCGCCTCTGTCCGTCGTCCTGTTTTTCGTTTTGTGTTGTTGTTGTTGTTGTTTCAGAAAGAAAAAGAAATTGTTCCTGAGAGAAAATACCCCACAAATTCTAGAGTGTATGGTTTTCGGGCCGCTCGGTCACCCCACCAGCCGTGGGGACACAGACCTCTCAGGCAGCGCACGTACCCTACCTCAGGGAAGCAGCGCCGCGTCGGGTCTGAGAGCTGCTAAGAGGACGGGCAGGAGGAAGGAGTGTCTGGGAATTCCACCTTCCACTCCTCCCTTCCTTCCCCGCCTGTTCTAGGAGAATCTGACTGCCCCAGGGTGCAGAATTCCTGGTTGGGGCCAAAGATGGTAGCACAAGCAATAGGGCAAGAATTCAACCAGGACTTTCATATTCAGTGACCAGCGATGAGACAGGTGGCCAAGCCCCGGCCATCTTAATCCTTAGACGAACGATTTGTCCGTCAATCACAAGGCATCAGGAGGTGGACAAGCTCTAAAGGCCCACGTCACCCTGTTTAATGCCGGGGGCCATGCGGATGGGTCTGCGGAGCTTTCTTCAGTCCTCCTCGTCTTGACATTCCTGTAAGTTGAGGAGACATGGTGCCAAAATGATTAGGAAGACACACCCAAGAGGTCTCAATCACTTGCGGGTTTTTGTAAATTAAGTCAAGGAATCTGAAAACCAGGCTGAACATTGAAGGAATAAATACAGGAGTGGAGAGAAGCTGTTAATTCATGTGCCCAGAATCCCTCAAATCCAAATCAGTGACAGTGGCAATGAATTTCCTCATCATGTCAATGGAGAGAAAGCATGTGCTTCTCCTAATGAGCCCACGTTAGCGTTTCAGCATTTTGGGGGATCCTGTTGAGCGCGAGCCTGTCTTTCTTCATCCAGCTCCAGTGGCTGTTGGATAACTACGAAACCGCAGAAGGCGTGAGTCTCCCCAGAAGCTCTCTCTACAACCATTACCTTCGGCACTGCCAGGAGCACAAGCTGGACCCTGTGAATGCCGCCTCCTTCGGGAAGCTGATCCGCTCCGTGTTCATGGGCTTGCGGACACGACGGCTGGGCACCAGGTGGGTACACGGGGGTGCCCGGTAGCCCCACACCCACCTGTCCTCCTGCGTCCTCTATACAGATATTGAGCTTTTGGAGAACGTGGTCTTTCTCCTTCCACCCACACGCCTCTGGGTGAACTTGGAGTTGTTCTGAACTGGCGGCAGCACGGGCCTGACCGGCCCAAGGTGTTGGCCGTAGGCCATCTCTCTCCTGGTGACAAGGAACATGGGCTTTGCTTCATCAGTCTCTCTTTGTTTAAAATTTTCCATAATAACAGATTTTCTTAAAAAGCAGCCTCCGGATTATCAAGTAGAGTTGGATTTATGATTTCTTGGTGCTTTCTGCTCTGCCTGGACCAATCCACCACCGCCAGCCCTTGGCCCTGCGGAACCAGGGACTGTCACTTGCCACAGACTTATCCCAGGCAGGAAGTGAACACTCCTCCCACCAGAAAACAGCAGCCATACTGTATTCAAAGTGGGCGGCCTAGAGCACACAGAAGGCCATTTCTTGCATGGCTGCTGTCTGTGAAGTCACACATGGGGGTGGGGTCACTCACACACCCTCCGAAGCTGGTGTTGGGCCAAGAGAATGTTCTCTACCACCTTCTGATCCTTTACAGAGAACATTCTTACAGAGCATCAATGGATAGAGGCGGGAAGGACAGGGGAGGAGAGGGAGCCTCTGGTCTCTGGGGACACAGCCACCAGTGCCTTTGGGGGGCCTCTCCAGAAGGCTCATGCATGGCCTCCACCGTCAGAGTGTCCCAGATGCTGGCCTCGGGATTAGGGCTTTTCTCCCCCACGCTTTCCCTCCTCCTGGCACCAGCCAAGCTCCTACCTCATCTAGAAGGTACCCATGCTCCACCCACTTGTCCCTATTGCCAGATACATGTCTGTCCTTCCATGCCTCTCTCCTGAGGAGCCCTTCCGACCTGTGTTCTTAACCAAATTGTCTAAAGCCTTTTGATCATTCATTTCTCCCATAGTAAGCTACGGTAGTGTTTCCCAAACAGTGCCATTTTCCAGATCATCGGGGGATCTGGTGATGATTGGGGGCGGGCGGTGATGATAATAATGCTGATGGTGGTGATGGTGATGGTGGGATAGTGATGACAGTGATGCTGGTGATGGTGATAGTGAAGATGGTGATGATGGTGGTGGGAAGATGGTGGTGGTGCTGATGGTGAAGATGGTGATAATGATGGTGATGGTGGGATAGTGATGACAGTGATGCTGGTGATGGTGATAGTGAAGATGGTGATGATGGTGGTGGGAAGATGGTGGTGGTGCTGATGGTGAAGATGGTGATAATGATGGTGATGGTGGGATAGTGATGACAGTGATGCTGGTGATGGTGATAGTGAAGATGGTGATGATGATGGTGGTGGGAAGATGGTGGTGGTGCTGATGGTGAAGATGGTGATAATGATGGTGATGGTGGGATAGTGATGACAGTGATGCTGGTGATGGTGATAGTGAAGATGGTGATGATGATGGTGGTGGGAAGATGGTGGTGGTGCTGATGGTGAAGATGGTGATAATGATGGTGATGGTGGGATAGTGATGACAGTGATGCTGGTGATGGTGATAGTGAAGATGGTGATGATGATGGTGGTGGGAAGATGGTGATGGTGGTGATGGTGAAGATGATGGTGATAATGACGGTGATGGTGATGGTGATGGTGATGGTGGTGATGGTGATGATGGTGATGATGATGATGGTGAGGCCATGCCAGCTCAAACAAAGCTGGATCACTTTTCCCACTGCAGGACTTCTCAGACCCTTTATAATACTAAAACGAAAGTGGGGAAGTCTCTGAGAGGGATGCCAAGTATAGAATTTCCTGAACCACTGTGATCATGAAATAGCCCATGAACGTTCCCCACCATGGCCCAGGGAACACTGACCCTGAGCACCCAGAATGAAGGGCTAAGACAGAGCACTTGTCTGTCATTCAAGAACGTCTGCAAAGAGAGCTGACCCTGAGATGCTTGGTTTCTAGGGGCAACTCCAAGTATCATTACTATGGGATCCGTCTGAAACCAGACTCGCCCTTGAACCGGCTGCAGGAGGACACCCAGTATATGGCCATGCGACAACAGCCCATGCATCAGAAGCCAAGGTGGGTGACCTGGCCCAAAGCCAGTCTGAGGACCGACTTTCCTGCCCAAGGCAAGGGTTGGGTCTGAGTGTCACTTGGGAGAACATACAGAAAAGTGTTTCTCAAACGTTAAATACATGGGGAGGAGGGGACTACCCAGACTGTGGTGGAAAAAATAGATTCATTTTAACCTCTGTCTCCAACGTCCTGGGAGAGCCAAGGCACAGGAGGCTGGGGAGGCAGCCTCATCCAGCTAGCAGAGCCTTCAGATCTTTCTCTTTTTTAAAAAAAAAAATAGACATTATTTTTAGAACAGTTTTAGGTTCCCAGCAAAATTGGGCAAAAAGTGCAGTTTCCATATGCCTGGTGTGCTCACAGGCACAGCCTCCCCGCCATCAGCGTGGCACCAGAGCTGTGTGTTTGTTACAACTGGCAGAGCTACATCGACACATCATTATCACCTCAAGTCCATACTTGACACTGGGGGTCACTCTTGGCGCTCCATTCAAACGGGTTTGTACGGATGTAGCACGACACGTGTCCAGCGTTACGGATCACCCTGAAAAGGCTCTGTGCCCCGCCTGTTCATCTTTCCCTCCCCTCGACCTCTGGCAGCCACCGACCCTTCCACTGTCTCCGTAGTTTTGCCTTTTCCAGAATATCATAGAGCTGGAATCCTAGCTCTTTAATTTTCAACTATAGGGGGAAAAAAAGAGAGAACACTGAAAATAACCCAAGAAGCCTGGAGAAAGCAGCTTATATACTTAAGTGGCTGCTTCTTCCTGACATTTTGATCCAATGGCTGGCAAGGCCTGGTTGTTTGCTGGAATGTTCTCTTCTCTATCCATCCCACACCGACTCATCTTTTAAGGCAGGGGTCAGCAAACCTTTCTGTAAAGGGCCAGAGAGCAAATATCTTAGGCTCTGCAGGCCAGACACTCTGTCAAGACTGTCGAGCCCTGCCATTGCAGCATGAAAGCCAGCACGGGTGATACAGAGACCAATGGGCATGGCTGTGTGCCAATAAAACTTTATTCACAAAACAAGGAACAGCACTGGCCCTCCGCAGCTGGGATTTGCAGGACCCTGGGATTTGCAGGGCCCCACTCCAACGTCACCTTCCTGGCAGTCCTGCAGTCTCCGCTCCTTCCCTGCTTCCCTCTGTCCCTGGCTCCTCTCCAGAGTCCAGACAGTTCCACGTGGCACCTTCATAACTTGGCCCATCCATGTGTGGCTAAAAACCCACTTTATCGGGCCCTAAGGCCAGCCCAGTGTCTCCAAACCACATGTCCAATCGTGGGAGTTGGAGGTCACGGAAGAGAGTCTCCAGAACATTCTCCAGCAGCCAACAGATACGAGTGGAACCAGCAGTCCATCCTGCAGCTGCTTGTCCACAGACATGGACTCTGTAGCGTCTTGTTGCTGTTTGGTTGGGGCTCCTGCAAACACCCGTGAATCACGACACCAGGCAGAGTATTACCTCAGGAGCAGCTGTCCTCATGGAGACAGGCTCGTGCCATTTACACTGGGAACCACCACCCCCTCGAGTCAGGCAGTCCACACGCGTCTGAGAGGCTTTTCTCCATCCTCACGGGAAGCCGGGCCCCACTTTCCACCAGGAAAGGCGCTCCCCGCTGGAGTTGGGTCCCCCTGCTCTTCCCCGCACACGCCAGCACCACATCACAGCCGTCCGCTGGGCTCAGGACACCGCGCTGGGGAGCCCCGCTCCGTGAACGTTTCCCGTCTGCTGCCAGCACAGGCTGGCCACTGCTTTCTGGCTCAAGGCAAAATGAACGTCCCAGAATTTCCTTTGAGACCACATAATAGTAAGATATTTGTGATTCTATATAAAGAAGTTCACTTATCTTCTAAGGGAGAAGTATTGGGGGGGGGGGAAGATACACACGGCCCCACAAGCAACCACGAATACCCATCAGCGGGTGAATGGGTAAGCAAGTGTGTGCGTCCATCCAGACAAGGGAATGTTATTCAGCCTTAGAACAGAAGTGACCCTGACACCTGCCACGACATGGAGGGACCCTGAGGACACTGTGCTCAGTGAGAGCAGCCAGACCCAGAAGGACACATCCCACAGGACCCCACCCCCAGGAGGTCCCCAGAGGAGTCCTGTCCACACAGACAGAGAGGAGATGGTGGGAGCCAGGGCTGGGGCAGGGGGTGGGGAGTCCGTGCTTCCTGGACAGAGTCTCCGTGTGGGGAGACGGAACGTTCTGGAGACGGAGGGTGGGGGTGGCTGCATGACAGTGTGTGTGCTTTGTGCCGCAGGGCTGTGCGCTTAGAGACGGTTACGGTAGTGAATTTCATGTTGTGTGTATTTTACCACAAGTTTTTAAACATTACACACACCCATACACACACACACACACACACACGCACGCACCCCAAACTGAATCCTCCTCAGCTCTCTGCTCCTTGAGCCCCTTCGGGGGGTACAGCTGGGGCCTCATGGTGGCACCATGTCCCCTGCCCAGGTACCGGCCAGCCCAGAAGACAGACAGCCTTGGGGACAGTGGCTCGCACGGCAGCCTGCACAGCACCCCAGAGCAGGCCATGGCCGCACAGAGCCAGCACCACCAGCAGTACATAGGTGAGTGCCCCCCGGCCTGTGCGCAGGGCTCCCGGGAAAGCTCCGGTGTCCACTCGGCTCTTCGGTGCTCGCGGGTCTCAGCACCAGCGGGATCTACGGGGGTGCTTTAAACAGTTGGCTCGTATGAGACCTCTTTACGTAGGAATGTTCTAGATCAACCCTTATGGCATCCCCAAGATTTTAGAATAGTCAGCAGATGCCCCCAAATGAATATGTAAAGTGACCATCAGGAAAAAAAGTAAAGAAAGTGAAATGCCCGTTGGAAAGAAGTCTAGATGTATTTTAAAAGCTGTTGCCTCAGGACTTGGCTGCCCTCCTCGGTTTTCTTCCTTGCTTCCCTGGAGCGTTTAGGATGCTGGCTCTCCCCTCCTGGTGGCCCGACACACGGCTGTCTGGCCCTTCCCTGGGAGAGCCCCTCCCCTGCTGGCACCACGGCCGCCCGGGAGAGCGTCATGGGCCGTGCCCAGGGAGGCTTGCTGTGGTCAGCGTCCATACACACACACCGAAGACATCAGTGACCTTTGTCTATTTTTAGTGTGTTTTGGGAGCCCAGACAGAACCCTTCAGGGAAGTAGCTAGGGGCAGCCACGGCCAGCCCCCTCCCCAGATTCACTGCCCTGGGAAGCCCCCACGCCAGGGTGATGGGAGCGTCTGCTGAGTGCCAGGCCCTGGGCTCAGTGCTCATCTGTGTCAGCGTATTTACTGTCGCTGGGAGAGACAGTGTTGTCCCTGAGAAAACCAAAGCTTAAAAGTTGTGAGACCCGGGGCTGTGGAGCAGTCACTGGCAACCCTAACCCTTACCCTAATCCCCCAGCACATGGGCCTCCTGCATGGAGCCCTTCTGCAGCTCTGGTGACCCCGTTTTCCTCCCAGATGTCTCACATGTCTTCCCGGAGTTCCCAGCGCCCGACCTGGGCAGCGTCCTGCTGCAGGAGAGCATCACACTACACGACGTCAAGGCCCTGCAGCTGGTCTACCGGCGGCACTGCGAGGTGACCACCCTCCCCCGCCCCGCCCAGGGAGACCCTGAGCCTGAGCCTGGGCCGGGCCCCCCCCCCCCCCGCCCCAGAGCCGGGGTGGAGAGCAGCGCGATCCTCCCCCCGGTGAGGCAGTCGGCCTTACACGTCACCAGAACCGCCAAACTCTCAGACGTCAGCAGGTGTCCCTGGGTGACGCGGAGGAGGCGGGAGCAGCCCCCTGCTTCCTCTAGCCAAGTAGATGGAATCTCCACTCACTAAACCGTGGCACATCCGTCCCCCCTTGGGGTCTCTGTCTGGATTTCAAGGGACCCCACTGCAGTAGCTCTCACAGCTGCCCACTTGGCATGTCCCGACAACACGTGATAGGCACAGTTCTTAACACGCACATCCGTTGAGGTCGACGGGCTGTGTTTATTCGCAGGCAACTTTAGACGTCGTGGTGAACCTCCAGTTTCACTACATTGAGAAGTTGTGGCTTTCCTTCTGGAACTCGAAAGCCTCCTCGGGTGACGGCCCTGCTTCTCTACCTGCCAGGTCACTGCCCTCGCCCCGCCCCTGCGCCCAGGGGCCACAGAGCCGCACTGGCTCATTTCCCAGGACCCCAGGGCTACCCTGCAGGCTGCGGCCCCCCACACTGTGACCCACAGACAATGGGTCCCCTTTCCAGGAATCGCTCTCTGAGCCCCTCTGTGTGTGTGTGTGGTTTCCACACTCTAGTGTGTTGCCCGTTCCCTCGCTTCAGCACAGGGACTGCAGGGGGAACCCCGCGCGTCCCAGATAGAGGACATGTCATCCCCCGGCCACAGGCAGGGAAGGGGACGGCGCGGGGCCCACTGGGGAATTGGAGGCAGGGTGGGTTCCATCCTGGGGGCCCCCTGCCACCCTGCGGGCCACAGCTCACCCCGGTTCTCCCGTTCCCCACAGCGACGGGGATCCGGAAGGCGCCGTCCTCCCGAAGGACAAGCTGGTGTCTCTGTGTAAATGCGAGCCCGTTCTCAAGTGGATGAGGAACTGCGACCACATCCTGTACCAGGCCCTGGTGGAGATCCTCATCCCCGACGTGCTGCGTCCGGTGCCCAGTAAGCGGCTCCGCTGGCTGCTGCGCTCCCCCTTCGCCCGTGTGCTTGCCCTGCCCCCCCGGAATGAGGCCCAGGGGAGCGCCAGCTCACGCTCTGGGGAGGCCCGTCACTCTTGAGGTGCTGCCCACCAGCGCTGGCTCGGGCTTCGGTGCTCTCTGTGCTGCGGGGCTCCCAGTGCCGCTCCAGCCTCAGAGTTCCTCTGGGGCCCGAGATGCCCCCCAGAAGATCCCCAGAGGGTGGGGCCGAGGTCACAGGACAGCCCTACCCCTGTCGGCAGGTTTGCTGAAAGCCCTGGAGAGGGTCTCGACCCACTGTGCCCCTCCACCCCTGGGACCACCTGCAGGGCCCCCCACTTCCCCGGGGTGATAACACGTGCCCCACTCTCCCGCAGGGGGTACACCTGCCAGCCCCTTACAGGCCCTCACTTGGGGCCCCCAGCATCCTGAGGGTAGAAGCCCTGGAGTGAGGAAGCTGGGCCCTGAGGCCTCGCTCTTAATGAGTGAATGCAGTGCGGCGGGCATGGGTACACCTGGCCGTGCACGACCTGTCAATATTTGTGCCCGTTGTCGCGACAAAAACTTCGGTCTTTCTTAATGAACTGGTCTGCTGCTTTTGTGCCAGAAAATGAGAAACAGCCAAACTCTTGCGTTTCTCCGTTGGGCTTGCGGACCGAAAACCGTTCATTGCAGTGCGCGATTATGGTCTCTATGTTAAGGTCTGAGTCGGGGTATGTTTCCTTTTACATTTTTGAAGTTTTTTCTTTTTTTAAACAGTCCAATTTGTTATTTGCAAGCCACCTCACAATAAATTTGGAAATTGGTGGAAGATGTGTACGCACAGGACTTCTCCTCAGCACCGTGGACTGTCCTCTCTAATGCGGGGCTGTCCTGGGCACTATGGGGGTTGAGCGTGGCCCCCCCACTCAATGCCGGGCGCTCCCCCCATTGTGACGACCACAGATGTCTGCACACATCCCCCAGTGTCCCCTAGGGGCAGAGTCGCGCTGGGGGAGGAGATAGAGGAGCAGAGATGGTGCCCCATTTCTTACCCGGTGCCTCCCTCACGGAACGCCCCGAGTTCTCCCGGGCGCCTTGCCGCGTGTGCTCAGCCACCTCTTTCTCTTGCTCTAGCGGCTTCACTGCGTGTGCGCCTCTTACCTTCCTGCTGATTCCGATGCGCAAGACCGCCTTTCTCACTCTAAGTATCACGGCTTGTGTCTCCCAGGTACCTTGACGCAGGCCATCCGTAATTTTGCCAAGAGCTTGGAAGGCTGGTTGACGAACGCCATGAGAGACTTCCCACAGCGGGTCATCCAGACCAAGGTAACCGCTCTGCTCTGGGGGGCAGCTGGCAAGGGCCCAGGGCTCTTTGCCCTCTGCAGGCAAAGCAGGCCGCTCCCGTGGGTCCTGAGGACAGTGAGTCCGCCCCAGGAAGCCTCGGGGATGCTGGCGATGTGCGACGGGCACGAGCAGGGAGGGGCATGACAGAAGCTGTCGTTTGCTGTGATGTATTTGGATCAATTCAGAATAGATAGAATGTTTCTATGCGCTTCATAGGGGGAGGGTTTGATCTCCTTGCTGTCACCCTTACTGCAATAGTCTTAGCCACAAATCAGAATTTAAAATGTGGAGAGTGGGCCTCCGAGTGCAAAAGAGAGTGATTGCCGCTCTCGCAAACGTCTCTTAGAGACCTGCATACAGGTGAGGCCGCGGTCCGAGCATCGGGCCTCCCTGACCACGGTCTGGAATTACCTGTTAGACCAGAGACTCTCAGTCCTCAGGGTGCACAGCAGTCACCAGGGTAGTGGTTAAAATCGCAGATTCCCAGGCCCCACCCCCACAAAGCCTGATCCGGTGGCCCCCAGCAGTCTGTGTTCCCCTGCCCCAGCCACCCCAGAGAGCAAAGGAATTCTCGAAACAGCATCGTAAGCACCCTGTCCTGAGTGCTACCTCACCGAGGCTGCGGCATCTGCTCTAGATGCCAAGACGCCTCGTGAGGTTCGTATCCTTCATTTATTCTCACTCCTCGGGTCCTTGAGACTGTCGGAAGGGTGGGGCCCTCTGCCCCCTCCCCTCTGCGCTGTTGCGGAGCCCACGCACCCTCGCCCTCACCATCTGCGCCTCCCCCGGCCACAGGTGGGCGTGGTCAGCGCCTTTGCCCAGACCCTGCGCAGATACACGTCCCTCAACCACCTCGCCCAGGCAGCCCGGGCCGTGCTGCAGAACACTTCCCAAATCAACCAGATGCTCAGTGACCTCAACCGCGTGGACTTCGCCAACGTGCAGGTGACTTGCTCCCCCGCGATGGCCCTCGGCCTGGGATGGGGCCTGGGGACAGGCTGCAGATCAGCAACGACGTAGGTGTGACCCCCACCCCACTGGCCTCGCCTTCCAGCCTCCAGAAAAATGCTCAAAACCACAAAATGCCACCGGCAGTAAAACCCAGCATGCGTGAAAACAAGGTCAGGGCGGAAGCCCCCTGCGGCCCACCCAGGGGCCCCAGGCCTCCACTCCACGACCCCACGGAGCTCCCCCCCCCTTGCCCAGGTGCTGGGACCCACACCTTGGTTCGCCCTCTTTAAGAATCTACCTTCCCGCTGCCGGTTTCACAGCGCTCTTCTCTGGGCTCGGAAAAGCGCAGGCTGTGCTCGCGTGCGTCGTGCCACAGTGCTGCTCACGCCGAGTCCAGGCTGTGAGTTCATCCACTAAACAAAACACACACTTTTAGAGAAATGAGCGCTTGAAAGTAAAACACCACAAACACGCGGTGTGTAGTCTGAGCTCCGGATGCCGGAAGCATGGGTTTACGCGCTTAGAACCGGGCAGGCTCCCTCTCTGGCTGTTGGTCCGTCCGGCTCCGCCCCTGCGCTCCACGACAGGCAGCCAAGGCCCAGATCGGGTGCTGGTCCCCGCGCTCCCCCCTCCCCGACGGCGCTGGTACCGGGGGCCACACTGACCTGCCACCCACGCCCCACAGGAGCAGGCCTCGTGGGTGTGCCAGTGCGAGGAGAGCGTGGTGCAGCGGCTGGAGCAGGACTTCAAGCTGACCTTGCAGCGGCAGAGCTCCCTGGACCAGTGGGCCAGCTGGCTTGACAGCGTGGTCACCCAGGTCTTGAAGCAGCATGCTGGCAGCCCCAGCTTCCCCAAGGCTGCCCGCCAGTTCCTTCTGAAATGGTCCTTTTACAGGTAAGGCCGGCTTCATTTCCAAGGGAACTCGGGGAAGGCGGGGACGGGGGGCCCCAGAGGCCCAGCTGCATCCTCAGCAGGCTTCCGGGGCAGGCACAGTGTGCTGGCGTGTGCGGCATTCGGCCTGTGGCTTTTCTTTCCAGACCTGCACTCTCCTCCGGCTGACGTGAGGCCTTCAGGAGAAGGGGGCTGGCGCAGCGTAACCGCCAAGCCACAGCTCCCGGGGGTGGGGAAGGGAGCACGAGGAGAGACCCCAGGGACCCAGAATGCGAGTTCGCTTGTTTACCTTTAGGGGGCTTGGCCATACAGAGCCAAGAAGCTTCTGAGGAGAAAACATCCCAAATCCCAAGCCGTTCCACTCTGTCCACTGACTTGGCCTTGGGGTCCGCACACGGCTTTCCACGTGCCGGTTTGGACACGGCGGTCAGCACCTGGGTTCCCTCCTTGGCTGCCTTTGCTAAGCCGTCTCAAATCCACAGCCCGTCGAAGCCACCTCTGTTTTCCCACTGCCAGACTAAGTGCCTTAAGAGTGCATCAACACCCTGGCCCAGGAAGACGTGCAAAGCATTAAGTATAACGTCATCAACTGCTCTTACTCCCTCCCACACCCCGTCGTTCACACACGGGCAGAGTTTTAGCCCGTTAAAAAAGTAACAAGGGCCCGCTAACATTTTCAAAAGTTGATTGGAGCAAACACCGCCTCACATCAGGCAGCCCCAACCCGCAGGTGGTCAGTGAGCGAGGACAGAGGTGTTGACGGAGAACTTGCAGGAGCAAAGCAAGGAAGTGATGTGATTGGCTTTAGCTGGAGCGCCGCGGCTGCCGCCACTTCGGGGGGAGCCTGGCCCTTTGTGGCCTGTGGTTCGAGGGTTCACTCTCAGAATCCTGTGCGTCGCCTCCAGCGTGGTTCCGGTTTTCTCGGGCCACAGGGTGTCAGAGCCACTGCTGGGCAGGCCCCCTGCTTGGTGACTCTGTCAGGGGCTCACACACATCTCCTCCCTGCCTTGTCTCCTCCTGGTACTTTGCTACCACAGCGACGAGTGGGGAAGCTCTGAGGTGGGGCAGTCGGGTGTTTGGGACCAGAGTTTGGGGTTGGGGGCCAAGTGATCTCATTCCTTTAGATCAGGGGTCGCTTTTTCTGTGAAGAAGCAGATGGTACGTATTTCCAAGAAATAAACTCTTATCGGCACACGATATGTAAATGAACAGGCATGGCCAGTGTGCCAATAAAACTGTATTTATGGACACTAAGCTGTGAATTTCAGGTACTTTTCTTGGGTCGTGAAACATAATACTTCTTTTGACTTTGCTTCCAACCATTTAAAATGGTAAAGACCATTTTTAGTTCGCAGGCTGTACAGGCGTAGGCCGTGGGCTGAATCTGGTCTGGATTTGGGGCCACAGCTTGCCAGCCCCTGCTGCAGATGAAAGAGGCAACAGCTCCCTGAAGTTCTGTCTCGTTTTAGGCGCCTAAACCGCTGACTGAGGAGCAAAGTCTGGGTGGGAGGGAATCCCAGGAGGAGGGAAGGCCAGGAAAGGCTGTCCACTGTGGGCGAGTCATAAGGGCACCACAACTGACCACAGGCCACTGGCCAAGTAAGGCTTGTGTCAGACAGAGACACGATGTGACGTTTCCACGGCCTCTTGCTTGGAGCTGACTGCCCCACCCGCCTCCTGTCCCCCTGTCCTCCCCTCAGTCACAGCGGACACAGGGGTGGTCTGGGCAGCTGGCGGTCCCCTCGTGGGTCTGTGGGGCCCCCCCAAAAGCCTGGCTCGACCGCCTGCCCGCGACTCCCCGCTCCCCGGAAGGTCCCCAGCCTCTGTCTGCCCACCCCCAGCTCCATGGTCATCCGCGACCTCACGCTGCGCAGCGCCGCCAGCTTCGGCTCCTTCCACCTGATCCGCCTGCTCTACGACGAGTACATGTTCTACCTGGTGGAGCACCGCGTCGCAGAGGCCACGGGAGAGACGCCGATTGCTGTGATGGGAGAGGTGAGGGCCCGCCCGCCCCGGGGACCCCAAGACAGCATGGCGGTGTGTGTGACGCAGCGGACGGCCCAGGGAGGCCCGTGGCTGGGAGAGAGCTCGCACGCTGGAGCCAAGCGACCTGGGTTCAGACCTGGCTCCTCTGCCACCTAGAGCGTTCCTGCCCCTGAGGCAGACCTGGAACACCCGGCCCACGGGGTCTGCTGGTGTAAAGTACATATAAAAGGCACCATTCTGGCCATTTTAAAGTGAACAGCTCAGTGGCATTTAGTACATTAAGAGTTGTGTGACCACCACTTCTAATTCCAGAACATTCCATTGCCCCAAAGGCAAAGCCCATCTGTGTCAGCAGGCACCACCATCCCTATCCCCAGACGCTGGCACCCGCTACCCTCCCTTCTGCCAGGGTCGGTTGGTCTGTCGTGGGCGTCTCACGCGGGTGAAATCTCACATGGCGTGGCCTTTCGTGTCTGGGATCTTTCACTGGACATAATCTTTTGAAGGTGCAGCCACACTGTAGCGCGGATCCTTGCCTCACTCCTTCTATGGCCAGATAATATTTCCTTGCGCGGGCAGTCAGCACTGTGATGAACACGTGGGTTGTTCACCCCTTTCGGCTGCCGTGAACAATGCTGCTGTGAACGTTTGGGCACACGTTCTTGTTTGAATACCTGTTTTCATTTCGTTTGGGTACATTCCTAGGAGCGGAATTGCTGGGTTGTGTGGGGTTGTTTTGAGGAGGAAATGAGGTGATGCTTAGAGAGCTTTTAGTACCTAATAAGCCTGTCACCATTCAGAGGCCACAGTCCCTTTCCTCTTGGTGGCCTGAGCAGTCAGCACCCACTCAGCCCTCCAGCAGCTCCCAGGCAGGACCCAGAAGGTGCCAGAGAGGACACACCAGCATCAGCGCCACTTCACATGGGGGAACCGCTCTCGCCTGTGTTAACTGTAGATAGAGGACAGTGCTAACATTCACCAGGACCAGGCACCTCTGCGGAGGCCTCTGACTCTGGGCTTCTCTCTTCCAGTTCAACGATCTCGCCTCACTATCACTGACGCTGCTCGATAAAGGTGGGTGTGGCCGTGGCTTTTCCATGAGGCTCTCCCAGGGGTATTCCTCCCACCCTGGGCCTAGTGGAAATCGAGGCAGCTCCCGGGCTGGGTTGAGGGCCTTTAGGAGCTGGCATCCAGACAGGCTGATGTGGCCCGGGCAGCGGCAGGTGTCCCGGTGATGCTTATGCAGGCCTGGCCCCTGCTGGGGCTCAGAGGAGCAGGGCTCAGGATCCCATCTAATCCTGCTCCCCAGCCGCCTCCACATCAGGCCCAGGAGCAGGGCCACAGCCCTGGGCTGCCTGCCTCCAGCTGCCCCTACCCCACCCCATTCCCTGCCCCATGCAGTAGGGGGCACCGACTGCTGAGGGGGACCCTGCCGGGAGTGTGCCCCAGCAAATGGACACTGGCCAGGGGAGGGCTCCAGAAAGGAGGCCTCCCTGGGCGCTGCAAGGCAGTGTCCACGCCTGTGCACCTCTCTGAGAATGTGCTTCTCTCTCCCTCCCTCCTGCGGCCCGCGCCCACGCCCCTCATCCCCAACACTAACCCTGCAGATGACCTCGGCGAGGCTCGAGGCAGCGAGGCCGACTCCGACGCCCGCAGCCTGGGCGAGCCCCTGGTGAAGCGGGAGCGCAGTGACCCCAACCAGTCCCTGCAGGGCATCTAGCGCTGCGGCGCCTCCCGGGCTCCAGACCGGCCCCGCGAGCTCTGCGGAATAGTGCCTCTCAGATGACGGGACCTTTGCTCTGACTCACGGGGCACCAGTGCACCCTCAAAGGACACGCTCTTCCTCCAGAAGAAGACCGTCCTTCGCCACGGCAGAAGGTCACATCGGGCTCCCGGTGCCTGAGCTGCTCACCTGGTGCCTTCTGGGTCATCTTTTCCTTCCGAGTGTTCTTATCCTCTCCTGGGCCGGACCAAGAACTTTGGTCCAAGTCTGCGCACCCCGCCTGAGAGCTGAAAGGGGCGGTGCTGGGCGAGCTGGCGCCTCCACGTTGGGCTTCTCCTCGGCACAGCTGCTTCCGGCTTCCACCAGTATCTTTTAAAACGCAGACCCCAGGAGGGAAGGGGTGTCCTGCAACTGTTGGACAGTACTGAGCCGGCGGATGTCCACGGAGCCCTCTGCCCCGGTGCCCTGTGGTGGGAAGGGACCATCTCCACACTGTGCCCGGGGCCTCCTGCCCTGCCGGCTGTGCTGAGGCGTGGACACCGGCCCACAGGAGCCCCATCTGCAGGCACCAGAGGTCCCCAGAAGCAGCTGTCCATCACCATGGTCCCATGTGGCCCAAAGAAAAAGTCACAGAAACGGCCCGCCCAGGCCAAGACATAGTGGAGTCTTTAAGGATCAAAACCAGAAGTTTTATCAGCAACTGGAAGGATGTGGGTTCTCTCCAAGTTCACAGCCAACATCAAGCCAAACTGCTGGGTCTGGAATGAGTTTGTTCCGAGGGGGCTGGGTGGTCGGTATTTCAGTGGCGCCTTCAGAGGGCAGCCATTGGGCCAAGTCTGCCTGGCTCCCACTCCGTAGAATCTTCTGAAATGCCTGCCTTTGAATTAGCAATCCTGGAGCACTCTGACCCCGGGCAAGTCCCATCTTGAACTGCTCAAAGTGGAAACTCTTCTCTGGGTAAATGAATCCCGAGGACTTGCATAGCCCTTGAACTTTGAACACTCCGGATCCGTATCCGCCATAACACATTGCACTTGGTTAGCTCCGTGCAAGAGTTCTGCCCCCAAACCAACTGCAAAGAAGAAAGACAAACCTCTGGTCTGGGAAGCACCATCTTATGAAATGCAATAGTTTCTCCTTTTGGAAATATGTTTATACCAATAGTTTTGTGCTCTAATTGTTATTAGAATGTTTCTTATGAACATGTATATTGCAGTATATTCGGTCCCTAATATTTTTTTTCTCATTCACGCAGAAGGTACTAATGTAAACTCACGTGGCCTTTAAAAACCTGACTTCTCAACAAGCAGGAGCCCACCCACACCAGGTGTGCGGGGCAGTGTGGAGGGGAAAGACAGGAAAGCTAGGCGCTTGTTTTAGAAACCAAAAGTCTATCATAATTACAATGTTTGTCTGGTTTTTACAGTTCAAGACTTAGATGAAATCAGACAGAAAGAATGTCTTTAAAAATATATATCTCCTCTCCTGGGAGACATTTAAGCTCACGGTTCGCGGATTGTCACAGCCTGCCTTTTCTTCCACGTGGGTTAAACTGTACAAACTGGGTTTCCGCCTTACGCTCCTGCCTTTGCAGGATTCCGCAAGGAACAGCACAAATGATGGTAGAGACACGCACCTTCCAAGCCCGTTCTCATTTTTCATGGCAGTGAACACTCGCGAGCCACACTCCAGCTCCTCACTGCCACACACACACGGTGGCCTGGGAGGGAGCGGGCCTCCCAGCAGTCCAAGCCCGTGCCCTGGACTGCCAGCCTGGCCGGGCTCCTGCCATGCGAGGCTCCGAGGAGAAGCAGTGGCCTCCAGCACTTTATTCTTGGCTCTCTGGGGAGTGTTCCAGAAGGAGCGGATTCCCTGAGTCTCATTTAGCAAGGCCAGCTCTGGGCCAGAGATGGCAAGAAAACAGTTCTCAGCCCAGGATGATCAAGACTGTTTGTAAGCAGACTAGACTTATTCAGATATGGCAGAATAAACCCCGGCTCCAGCCACTGACGAAACCTGCCGGTTGTCCCCAGGGCTTCTTCAGGAGAGGGGCGGGGGCCAAACTTGGGGATCCCCTACAAATCACTGCGTGAGCTTGTTCTAAAACGGCCAGTTCCTGGGCCCCGTTCACAGAGCGGCTATCTGGTGGGATTACCATGGAGGCTGGGAATCCGCCTTGTTTGGACCACCCCTCTTGGTGGGGGATGGGCTCTGACACAGGGGATTATAGGACTTCGAAGAAACCCTGCAGAGGAGACCAACAGGCTCCGGAATAGGAAGGGCCCACGGATGGGAAGATGTTCCAGAAACGTGGGACACAATTCCTGGTCAGCCGCCCCTAAAAGTTGCTCCCCCATGCCAAGGCAGTGCCCCATATGCCCCAGAGATGCTCAGCCTTGGCCCCAGCCCAGGCCCATCTGTTCCTGGTAGAGGCCCTGAGGCCCCCAGGGGACACTAAAATCGTCTACTTGGGAAACTCCCAGGACACAACCATGCAGACTTCCCTTCAGCTGGGCGGCCGGGCCCTGTGTCTGTGGCAAGTCCCTGCCAGGCTCTGAGAGCCCAATGGAACCTCAACTCGCCCCATCCTTTTATGGTTCGTGATGGCAGGCCCTCTCCAGCCTGAGACCCCGAGCAGTGCCAGCCCTTGCACCAAGCACTAGCCACCACCAGCCCTCCCTGTCTGAGAGCCAGACCCAGTGCAGGGGTGGCAGGGTCCCTGGAGGAGGAGAGCCAGACTCTGCTCCTGGGCCTGAGTGGCTGGTGATGGAGTGAGCACAGGTGATGCCTCCATGACCACTGCCCCAGAAGCCAGAGAGGAGATGACCAAGGGAAACTGCTGAAGGCCCACAGGCTATCAAATCCCTCAGAACACCCACTGGGTAGGGACCCAGCGCACAGGGGCCGAACAACAAGGGGAATCTAGTCCTACCAAGAGCCTCTGGGAGGTTCTAACTAATCACAACGGCTCCATACTAAATGCTTCTGTCCAGTCTCCTCTTCCTGACAGTAGGTGTTACCCACATTGTACACACGGGAAAATTAAAGCTGCTGGCTGGAATGCAGATATGATGGCTGGAGCATCAACAGCCATTTTAGACCTCGAAATGGATATCATATAATAAGGATGGCAAAGCAATGAGACAGAAGGAACCTGGATCCCTGGTGATCATGGAGCTGCATTACAATCCTGATGACCCACAGTCAGAGTTCAGTAAGCTGCAGTGGGGGGAGGGGGGCAGGGGGTTCCTGCCTCTGGGAACTCTCTGGTAGCGAGAACTCGGAAGCAAGCTGTGAGGTACACCCCCCCCCCCACACACACACCAGTGTGCTAAGAATGGAGAGACTCTCTCCAGCTGAGGGTGTCACCTGCTCCACCACTTTTCCTCTGCAGCTGTGGCTGCTGCCCGTCTGCTCCCGGCTCCCGCTCCAGAACTTCATCCTTTCACACCTTCTGTGACCTCCAAACCCAAATGGGAATGCCCCTCCACATGCTGCTGACCCACCCCACAGTGACCCACCCCACCACTGCAGAACAGGAGCTCCGCATCTGACCTTTCGGGCCTCCTGCTTGTGTCTCCACCACGGCGTTGCCCACCATCCATCCAACCATCCAGACCAGAAACCCAGGGCCATCTGCCTTGCCCCCACCCCTCCTACCTCCCCAGAATGCCCATAACACAGTCACGCTCTCCTTCCTCCTTGCCACTCCCCAACTCCTCCTGGCCAGGAAAGGCAGCATGGTGGAGGAAATAGGGCTAGGCTATGCAAGTTTGAGTGCCAACTCCACGGTCACGAGCTGTGCCCTCAGGTAAATTACAACTGACCCCTGAACAACATGGGGGTTAAAGGCGCCAACCCTCCTTACAGCCAAAAATGCACGCATAAATTTGACCTCCCAAAAGACTTAACTAATAGCCTACTGTTGACTGGAAGCCTTACCAATAAACAGTCAATGAACACATGTGTTGTACGTTATGTGTATTATTACTGTATTCTCAAAGCAATCCAGAGAAAAGGTTATTAAGGAAATCATAAGGAAGAGATGACATTTACAGCACTGCACTGTACTTATTGATATAAGTCTGCATATAAGTGGGCCCATGCAGCTCAAACCCATGGTGTTCAAGGGTCAGCTGTACTTAGATCAGTTTCTCCATCTGCAAAAAAAAGGTAATAAAAATACCTACCTCACTGCATTGTGAGCTTTAAATACGTTAATACTTAGTACTGGAGTAAGCATTCAACAATGGTGTCTCAGCCTCGGCACCGTGGACACTTGGGGCCAGACCATTCTCACTGGTGGGGCGTCCTGGGCACCTTGGGATGCGGAACAGCAACCCTGGCCTTACCCATCCCCTGCCAAGCGCACCTTCCCTCCCCCAGTCATGACAACCACAGATGTCTCCAGGCATCGCCCAGTACCCCCCCCCCCCCGGGGGGGAGCATAATGGACTCCAGGTGAGAACCACTGGGCGAGAGCACTATCATGATGACCAGTTCCCTGCATCTTTTTGAACCTTGGTAACCACATCAGTTATCACTTGTCTTTCTCTCCCCACACCTCACACAAACCCTCATCCACTCAAGGCTCCAGTTCTTGCTCCTGGAACTCAGCCCACGGTCTCATCTGGGGCTCTTTCACCTTCACTGGACTTCCCACCTAAACTCCATGCCTTCACGCAGACACACCTGCCTTGTTAGTTCTTCTCTTGACACCTCCTCCACGAAGCCTTCCTGGATGCTCTCCCACTAGATTAGGATCCTTTATATCCCACCTTTCCCATAAGCACCGTGGGTGAGTAGCTCTTGTCTGCCTTGTTCAATAGCCTATTTCCCAGATATAACACTGTGTATACGTAGGCTCAGCAAATATTTAGTGGCTGAGTGACTGAGAAGGTTTCTGGGAGAAGGTGCTATTCATGGTAATCATGGGAAGGTAGGGGAAAGGAGGAAAGAAAGCACATGGAGGAACACTAAGGAATGGCCAAAGGAAAGAAAAGAAATCCATTCAGGAGGCCACCACCAGCACTTTTTTTTTCTAATTGCAGCTGGGCTTTAGGAAAATTTATTCTGGTACAGTGGGTTATACATAAACCGGAAGCAAGGAGGCCAGTTAGGTAAGATGGTACAAGTGAGGGGTGGGGAGTAGGGGTGGTGGAGATGGGGTAGTGGAGACACAGAGGGGGAGGGGAGCAGGCAGAAGCCAGAGGTCCACTAGAGCCCGGTGCCTAACAGCAGATCGAGTGGGTTATGAAATCAAGTTGGTGGGTTATGACCAGTTTAGCTGTTTGTTTTTTTGGTTGTTTTTTTTTTTTTTTTAATGGATCAGGACAGAGGTAGAAAAAATGAGAAGTACTGATGGGATAAAGATAAACCTAACTTTGTAAAGTTTTTGTTTCAGTGTAATATGTGCGTATACATACACAGATTAGGTATTAGGCTGCCATATAAGCCTAATGTACAATGTACTGGATATATGACATGTATTGAATATACATATCTATCAAAAGCCACAAGTACTAACCAGTCATTCTCAACCTGTTTTGAGGTCATAGGTCTCTTCTAGAATCCTCTGTGATAGATGTTTGTGGGGTTTTGCCCTCCAGCATCCAATCCACCTTCTTTTGGAATAACACCCGGATTACCTTTTGAGGAACAACCTTTCTCCCATAGATTTAAATACCACCTCTATGTGGGCACTGGAGGGAATGGGCTTGGCATATGCGGGTAGCAGTGAGGAGGCTAGTATGGCTGGCTACAAGGTGAGTGAGGCGGGCAGGAGGGAGACATGCAGGGCTTCCTAGATCCTAGCCAGGACTTAGGGTTTCATTCCAGGAGTGAGCGGCCCATGACCTCAAAATAGATTGAGGACTCCCCTCCATCAGCTCTCAGCTGTGCGACTGCCCACCCGACACCTTCACTTGGATATCTCGAATGGCAAATGGCATCTCAGACCAGCAGCTGGGCACCTGGAGGCATTCGCTCAAGAGTTGATAATAAATAGTTGGAGGCATGAACTGGATAGAGTCATAAACTGAATAGATGGGGAAAGCAGGGTGGGGGGCACAAGGTAGTAAGTGCCCCACCATGCTGGACCCATCCAACACTTTCTCCTAGAAGTCTGAATTGCGAGCTGAATGTAAGACTGAAAGCAACAGAAGTGTGGGGGTTCTCCAAGAGGCGCCCCCCCATTCTGCTAAACAGTCTGCCAAGACCCACTGGAGCCTACCCAGCTTCTTCTTTTCCCCCTTGATCTTAGGAGCATCTTCATAACTTTCCAGAAAATTCTCCCTTTGCTTACATTTGCCAGAAGTGTTTTTGGGGGTTGCAACCAGTGTCCAAATCAACACACCCTCAGTCCCCGTGAATTTTGCAGTCAGATTCAGAAGGGATTCTCCGACCTCCCCGAAGTCCTCCCAGGATGGAGAGGCACTGTTTCAGAGGCGGCCTGGGAGAGTAATCCATAGAGCAGCAAGCGTGGTGCAACCAAGACAGGCTCCGTCTCTGCTGGTCCAGCCAGCGCCTACCTGACCTGGTTCATGGAAGATGCCAGACCCCCAGCTGAGACCCCCCCCCCCAACTGACACAAGAGCCTTTGAGTCCCCAACTAGTTCAGTAATTTAGAAGGACCTGAACGGCTTCCCAATCCTCTGCCGCCCCCCAGTGGTCACTGTGTGACACGGCCTCGTCCTTTTCCCCTGGGGACGCACAGAGCTGGGATTTTTGCCTAGACTGGAGGCAGTTTTGTTTACTAAACTGCAACAATGCAAGATAGGAAAGACCACAAGCAACAGATTGAATGAGCTAGCTTCCTTCTTTCCCTCCTCTGCCTCCCCTTCTCTTCCTCAAATATTCCCTATTTATTTACATAGATTCAGAGTATCTCCCCATGAGATACTTGGTAGTGACAACGGGAAAAGTAGTAACCTGGTAGAGGCTATCTAAACCAAGTGATCTAAATTATCACGAATTGTACAAATCTACATCGTGTGCCTCCTGATGGGACGCACTGAGATGGACACGCCACTGCTGCATTATTCCTGCCCAAAGCTGATAACCTGAGTTTAATCATGAGGAAACATGAATCAAACCCAAAATTTAGGGGCCTTCTTCCAAATAACTGGGAGTACTCATTACCAGTGTCATGGTCAAGACAAAGTAAGACTGAGGAACTGATCCAGACTGTAGAAGACTAAGGAGAAATGATATCCAAGTGCAACATGGGATCCTGGACTGGATCCTGGGACAGGGAAAGAAATCACTAGTGATGAATGGTTGAAATTGAGGTAAGATTTGTATATTAACGAATAATATTGCATCAGTGTGAATTTCTTAGTTCTGATCATTGCACTGTGGTTACATAAGGTGTTAATATTTGGAGAAGCTTGATGAAGACTAAAGTAGCAAAGACATTAGGGTTCGAAGCCAAGAAAGGATTCCTGAGATGTCTTTGGTGCAAAAAGGTGGTTTTATTGAAGCACAGGAACAGGACCCATGGGCAGAAAGAGCTGCATGGGATCATGAGGACTGGCCCATTATATACTTCCAAGTCGAGAGGGGGTTAGGGATAGTATAAGTCTCTAACGCATTCTGGAAGCAAGGTTTTCAGGACCTTGAGGGGGTATCTATTGTTAGGAAAATGTCGTTTATTACTAATAAAACCTTAGTCATGAGACCCTCCAGATGGTTATCGGTGGGTCATATGCTTGGGTGATAATTGCCAACATGTATCTTGGGGTAGGGTAGAGATAAAGGAAGTTTTGAAAGGAATTTTTAATATGTTAAAGTAGACTTACAGGATCCTGGGGGTCGAGCTAAGATTGCCTTTTGCCCTTAGCAAAGTATTAACATGGAGGCAGTTGAGTCCCTAGAAGAATGTCACCCTGCCTGTTTCAAGGACTTGTTGATAGGCTGTAAGTAGTAAGGAAATTTAATAATTTTCTTTTGCCTTTGTTTCCCACATCGAAGACTATATGGAATTCTTTGTGCTATTTTTGCAGCTTTTTAAGTCTGTATTTTAATTTGAAAAGCTAATTTTTAAAAATTACAAGTAAAATAAAGTATTTCCTCCCAATTCCATACTATATTTAGCCGCTGCAGAATGGGAGTGAGGGAAGCTGATGCACCCAGCTTGGGTAAGGGGGCCCCCCCATTAGCATTAGCACCAGCCACATCGGACATTCTGCTGTCAGGAACTCCACCTGTGTGGACTGAGGGAGGACAAGGAAGGGTGCTGAGTGGAGGAGGCAACCCAGGATGACTCCCCTTGCCCTCACCTGACTGAGCTCCTTGAGGGTGGGGAACTGTGTAGCTGATTAATCTCTGCGGTCTCAATCTCAGCATGGGGCTGGGCCGGAGCAAATACCTGCCCGTGATGGGAAGACGAGAACCTAACTGCAGCTGTGAAGGCCCTTTTTACTGAGCCCAACTACGGAAGCCATTTCGTACATGGCTGTGAAGGGAAGTTCACAGTTCTCAGAGCACAGCCAGGGCTCAGGGGGTCCTCGGACTTGTCTCCTGGTGATCCAAGGAGGAAGCAGGCGGCTGAGAAGCCAGCCGATCTGCAGTTTAGGGTAAATCATTTGGATCCTTCCATTTCCCACTCCCAACCTTTGTATTAGGAAAAACTCCAAACTCATTGCTGTGGCTTACGAGGTCCCGCATGCCCCCTCCCTGGCCTCATTTCCTCACTCTGCCCTGGCCACACTGAACTCCGCACCACTCCTCCAGCTCACCAAGCTGGTTCCTGCCTCAGGACTTTGCACTCACAGATCTCCTACTAAGTGTCACCTCCTCAGACGGGACTTCCCTGACCAGCCAATCTAAAGTATCCCCTTTTTCCTTCCTCCCTTTCTTTTGTTCTGAGTAGGCTCCTTGCCCAGCGTGGAGCCCAACTCGGGGTTTGAACTCATGACCCTGAGATCAAGACCTGAGCTGAGATCAAGGGTCAGATGCTTAACCGACTGAGCCACTCAGGCGCCCCAATATCCCCTTTTTCTATCACCGTCACAATATGCGGTTTTATTTTCTTTGTAGCACGAGTCACTCTTATGTTACTTTGCCTGTCTACTGTAAATCTCCTTACAAAAGAATGCAAAACTCCATGAAGACAGGGTCTGTCTTGTTCATCCTGGGCCCCAACATGCAGAACAGTGCCTGATGCACAGTAGTGCCATGGATATATATTGCTGTGTAACACTTAAGGGCTTGTAAGAGCAACCATCCTTTAATTTCTCTCTCATGGTTTCTGTGTATGAGGAACAGGAAGGGCTAGCTGGGCAGTTCTCTCCGGGTTTTGCCATGTGGTTTCTGTGTCTTGGCTTCCTCACAGCATGGTGGCCTCAGGACAGATATCACTGTTTACATGAAGACTGAAGGTTTTCAGGTTTGCTTTTCCAGCAAAGCAGATGGAAGTTGCACCCTCTGTCCCTGTTATGACCTAGCCTCACAGGTTACAGTGTCATTTGCACTGTACTCTATTCATCCACCACTAACGAGTCCACCTCCACTCAAGGGAAAAAACAGGGACCTTACCTTTTTTGATGGAAAGAGGGTCCAAGAATTTGGGACCTTATTTTCCAACTACCACCAATAAGTGATAAACAAATATTTATTTAACAAATAAATATTGCCTAAGTTAATTTGTTAGAGGAGACCAGATAAAGCAAAAAGGGGCCTAAGGGGCAAATGTTGGCTGCCATTGGCACTTTGGAGACAACTGTGAAACCAGAGGAAATTTAGTTGACTCGTCAGGCTTGTAGGTTTAGCATCTCTCTCTGTCCCTTGAAAAACCACAATTGGATTATATTTAGCAAGTGATGACATGTTGCTAGGAGTTGCCCACAGTGTGGGATGGATGCGGTATATGGAACGACTTTAGGAGACATGCAGACATAGCATTAGATGACACCGAATCGCATGATTTACAGTTATCTCGTTTTCAGTTCTCTTTCAATACTTCTCATCGTGTCAAGGAGAGTTTCCGCTGAGTGATAATATGCCTTTAATAACCCTCTAATACTGTGCTAATCTCTCTTTACATCAAAGAAAAAGCAGGCTTGGGTTTAGACACACGGCAAAAGCCAAGAAGACCTACCCAAGGGAAAATATATATAAAATGAAATATAATGAATATAATGAAACCAACAAACTAGAAATGAGAAAACCTAAGCCTACACACTGTTGGAGACCAGATGGACTCAGTGACCACCAGGGTCCTTTTGAGCCTTGACATTCCAGCTATTCCTAGAGAATTTCTAATTCAAGGTCTCTGGCCTCTGCTTACATTTTGGTGGCAAAATCTAGGGTAGGAGAATCAAGGCATCTATTAAATAAAGTTAGTGTAACTCTTAATAGTATTAACCATTTCTCAACCCCCAAAATAAATGAAAGTTTCTGAATAGTGCTGCTCAAGGTCTGACATGTTTACGAAGCCCCTGGGAATCCTGTTAAAATGTGGATTCTGATTAAGGTCTGGTTTAGGACCTGGGATTCTGTATTTCTTTTTTTTCTTTTTTAAGATTTTATTTATTCATTTGTCAGAGAGAGAGAGAGAGAGAGAGAGAGAGAGAGAGCGCACCAGCAGGGGGAGAAGCAGACTCCCGCTGAGCAAGGAGTCTGATGTGGGACTCCATCCCAGGACCATGGGATCATGACCCGAGCTGAAGGCAGACATCCAAAGAACTGAGCCACCCAGGCATCCCAGTATTTCTAAGAAGCTTCCAGGTGATGCTGATGTTGCTGCTTTGGGGACCACAATGAAAAAATAGCAAGTTCTAGGAACAAATATAGTGTGTTCTGAGCATCCCTTCCTAGCTCTGCAGTTACTGATGTTCACATTAGTAGACTGAAATCAGCCATGGTTGAAGAATTTACACCAAGAAAATCAGCACTACAAACCAGGGTTCATTTCATTGTTTTATTAATTATGTTCTAGCCTTAAGAAAGTGATAGGAAAATATAAATAAAATTTATAATAAACTATACCAAACAAGCACACATATAAATACACATACGTACACACATACTGACACACACATTCTCCCCCAGAGAAGCAGTTGTTAAACATTTGTCATGCCCCCATAGGTCGTAGAGATGCATACAGGGCAACCATGTAGATTAGGGATTGGCAAACTTTTTCTGTAAAGACCCAAATGGCAAATATTTTTTTTAAGATTTTTATTTATTTACTTGGGGGGAAGAGAGAGAGAGAAAACACGAGTGAGGGGAAAGGCAGAGGGAGAAGCAGACTCCCTGCAGAGGAGGTAGCCGGAGGGGCCCTCCACCCCAGATCCCTGGGATCATGACCTGAGCCGAAGGCAGAGCTTAACCCACTGAGCCACCCAGGCGCCTCCAAATGGCAAATATTTTAAGTTTTCCTGGCCAGTCTCCATTAAAAAGGAGTCAGCACTGCTGCTCCAGCTTGAAAAGCAGCCACAAACAATATGTAGTGTAACTATTTTCAAATAAAATTTTATTTATGAACACTGAAATTTAAATTTCATCCGATTTTCACGTTGTGAGATCATTCTTCTTCTTTTTCCAACAATTGAAAAGTGTAAAACCTTTCTTAGCTCACAGGCCAGATGTGGCCAACAGGCCGTAAGACCTCCTTGTCTAGATCACAATGGAAGAGGAGTGGAGCTGGGACTCACACCGGATTAGACTCGGGACACAAAGGCCCGGCAGAGGGCTCAGCAGGTGCAGAGACCCGACGGCTGGAAGGCGTTCGGCATGCTTCGAGGCCTGAAAGACCCACGTGGCTACACTGCACGGAGCAAGAGGGGAGCATGAGAGCAAAGCATAGGGAGCTTCGTGAGACTTAACGAGAGGTTTAGAATTTACTCCAGATCCAGGAGAAAGCTCTCTGGACGCGCCGAGGAAAGATGGGCCCTTGATCCAGTTTATATTGTTTAAAGACTCCTCTGCCTGGCGCTGTGCGCGACCCGAGCGCGGAGCCCCCCAGGAGGCGGCGCGGTCTCCCCTGGAGAGCGGCGAGGCTGGCCTGCGTCCTGGCGACAAAGCAGAGCCAGGAATGCGTTCCCACAGACTCCCGGCAGGTGAGCGAGGAGGCGAGGAGGCGCGCGCGGGCGGGACACCTTCAATCGGCCCGCGGGCCGCCCTGCCCGACTCTCGACCGAGACGCTCGAAGCCCCGCCCCGCGCCGGGCGCCGTCCCAGGGCTCCCATCCCGGCGGTCCCCCAGCCCACAGCGGGCCCCCCCCAATACTGATCCCTCCTCCTGACCGCTCTCTCCGACCTCTGACCCTCCCCAATTTCCCCCACCGTCCCACGTGGCCTGAGGAAAACACGGGCCTGAATAACTGGGCCTTCAGAAGGGGAAACTGAGGCCGCACGTGACAGGGCGCCCCGAAGGTCTCCTGTCAGGCCTGCGCACGTGGACAGTCCCCCGCCCCCCTCAAATCCAGAGATTCACCTCGGGGAAGGCCTCAGTCGCGGCTCCCTCGGCGGCTCACGATCCCACCGCAAGGAACTCCTGGAAAACGAGTAGAAAGCCGGGGCGTCGAAACCCAGCCCCTCCGCGCCGCCCCACAGAACGTTCGTTCCCGCGCCGCGGCCGACGCGCGCGAGGCTCACTACGCATGCGCCCTGCCCTGCCCACGCCCCCTTGGTCGGCGGGAAAAGGAGGAGGGGGAGGGGGGCAGTTAGTGCGCAGGCGCATGCTCGGAGCGTGGCCGGGTCGGGACAGCCACCCGGAGCGAGACTCCGCGCCCGTCTCAGTGCGCAGGCGCGAGCTGCTGGCCTCGCTCGGCGTCAGCTCACGAAGTGCGCACGCGCGGGAGTTTCTGGCAGAAAGCAGGCGAGCCCGGGCCGGCGCGGGGCCTTGTGGGAGGGCTTAAGGAAGTAAAATGGCGGACCTGGCGAACGAAGGTAGGGGAGGCGCCGTCGGGGGCCAGCTGGCGGCCCGGGAACGGGCGGCGGGAGGCCGAGGGGCCACAAGCCCGAGGGGTGAACACCCCGGAGGGCGGGGGACCGTGTGCTCCGGAATACTGGCCCATCGGGCCCCACAGCCGCTCCCCATTGCGTCCCCTCAGGCCGGGCTCGCCGGCCCGGCCCATCACTCCCGGCAGTCTCGGCCCTGCCACCGTCCGTCCAGAGGGCCTGGGAGGCCAATGGAACCATGGCTCTGAGGCCCTTCTGCTCCCCGGGCCAGGTCGGGGCCTGAAGGGGGCGGGAGGTGCGGCCTCAGCGCCTTGGCCTCAGATGTAAATAGACCTCCGGGCCTGGTCGTCGCCCAGCGCGCCACGCTCCCTCCCGCGCCCCCTCGTTCCTGGGGACCGGGCTTGCCCCTTTCCCCCGCCTGGCGCCGAGCAAGCCCACTCCCGAATCCTGTGGGGTTCTCATCCTACGCGGGCCCGCTCGGTGCCGAGGATGGAGGACCTGGTCTGTTCCCCACCCCCCCGGACTCGGCCCCCAGTTCCCGCCAGTTCCCCCAGATCCTTAGTGGCGACCTGAGAGCCGCGCCTGGTCTCCCTGCATTCAGGTCTGGCCGCTGAAAGCCCCGGGCTGCTTTTTGGCCCTTTTCCGTTGCACTTCCAGAGAGGGAGAGACAGAGACTGTGCGAATTCCCTCCTCTCTGGAGCGCTGACATCCCACCCGAGCGTTTTTGACAAGGTTACCGTTCCAAATCCTCTTGAGAAAGCACTCCATAAGCTGATGTCTGCTTAAATCAATAGTGGTGTTGATATCTCGGTAGCCTCAGGACTTCCGAGGCCTATTTTTAGCTCCCTCCGTTTCTAGGTGCACAACTGTAGTTCTGGCAAGCTGTCTACCTGCCCGGCCCTCTTCCCCCATACCATGCTCCCTGCTCCCGGGAGGCGTCCTGAGGTTTCCATACTGAACTCTAAGAATGCGTAAATGAAATAATAACTGGCCACCCTGGCCGAGCGTTTGGGGGTAGTACGGTGTATCGTTCGGTCTTGAATCCTGTTGCCTTGTAATACTCCTTACAAAAGCTCGGTGAAGTAGGTACTGTTAGCCTGTTCTCTTGGTGAGGAAACCGAGTTAGAGCAGTTAAGTTACTTGGCCAAGGCAGGTCATACAGCTCATGAGCAGCAGAGATGTGTGAATGAGGTAGTCTGACTTCAGAGCCCAGTCCCCCAATACACACACCCACACCCCCTGCCATTTTGTGCTGTACCTCTTTTACAAGACAGAGGAGCCCACGAGGATTGAGGCATTCCAGTTTATAAGATCCAGTTAAAGGCAGCAGAGGGAGTGGATAAGTGAAAATCAATATGACGTACTGTATGTATTCACAGATTTGGCCCATTCAGTTTCTTGAACTTGTTGATCTTAAAAATAATACTGTCAGCTATTTTACTAGCAAGATGGGCTTATTCAGGAGCAACAGAGAGTCGCAGTTTAAGACAGGCAAGCACTGACAAAACCATAGGCAATTCTCACAATGAAGGACAGGAGCATTATTTTAGGGAGAAGGGGAAAGTTTCAAGAACTTGTTTTGAATCGGAAGTCTGTTAGAGAAAAGCAACAGTTCAGGGTGATGACAGTTTCTCATTGGCTAAGTTACAGGGGTAGTTGATTTCTTACAGAAGATTCAATGTACTATTTCTGTTAGGGCCTGTAATTGATCTTTCTTTCCTGTTGATGTTTCTTCTGTTGGGGACTGTAACTGACAGTTCTGCCCCTAATTTCTATTCCATGGTAAGTCAACCCCTTTTGACCTCCCTTTCTAGCCCTCAAGTCTGTTTTAGTGAGGTTTTTCCCATTATTAATTTTCACAAACTCAAGACTCAACATATCTAACATCATAGTTCACGTCTGCATTTAAATGTCTCATGGGCACATCAAACAAAATCCCCATCTTTGCCCCCAACACCTGCCCACTCCACAGTCTTCCTCCCATTTGTAGTACATGGCAAGTTCATTCTTTGAATTGCCTAGGCCGAACACCTTGAAGTCACCCTTAACTCCTCTCTCTCTCATATGCACGGCAAGTACTGTCAGTTCTACCTTAAAATATTTCCAGAAGGTGACCCCTTCTCATCACTATTACTGGTTTCCACCACTTGGGCCTCCCTTCCATCTTTACCCATCTAACAACTCAGCCCAGAAGCTAGAGTGGCCCCCTTATACCTCCCTTTCCTCCCGTTGCATCACTCTCTCCCTGAATTGCTCTGCTTGAACCACTCTGGTTTCCTCAGTGTCCCTTGAATGAACTCTACACTCCCTCCTTTATGCCTTTGGACCTTCTAGGTCCCCTGCCTGAAACAGTCTTCCCGCAGATGTCCCTATGGCTCACTCCTTCACCTCCTTCAGCTTTTTATTCAAACATTATTATGGGAACTTCTCTGGCCACCAATTTTAAATTGGATCCACGTTGCCTGTCCTCTTTATCCTGCTTTATTTTACTCCCCTGCACATATCATCATCTGACATGCAAAGTTTACTTGTTTGACTACCCCTCTAGAATATAAGCTCCAGGAGGGCATGGATTTCCTTCTGTCATGATCACTGATGGATTCCCTACATCTAGAACAGTGCCTGGCACAGAGTAGGTATCCAAGAAACGTTTGTTGAATGAATGAATGAATTCATCACTGAAGACCCTTTTTGTGAGGTATACTTTTGAGCACAAAGGGGAAATTAGGGTTCCTGTTTTCCAGGGATACCATTTCTAGCATGTGGGCTGACACATGAGCCTTTGATTGCTTAACTGAATGGTAAGTATAAAATAGAGAAATGGAATGCTTTATACTTAAAGTTTTTACTTAATAAACACCACACGCACTCGGTACTTTGCCTCTGACACTAGTTCTGGCATAGTTGTCCTCAGGACATAAATCTTAAGTGGCTTTTTGGCTTGTACAGCCTGCTGAGATGTTTAATTTATTATCTGCTATGTAAACTAGGACTTTCTTGCCTATGCATTTTGAAGCTTTAGGGACTGCCTCATATGTGTGCTTTTCCTCCTGCTGTTTAAGCTGTAGTCAAATGCCCTCTTAGCTTCTGTTTTTCCAGAGTGGTATTCCAAGCTGGTCCATCTTCACACCCAACCCTTCTGTGTCTTTTCCCTGGGCCATTGCCACCTCTCTCTGAGCCTGAGGCAATGACTATGCACCTGGGCTGGGCATCAGAATCACTGGGGGAGCTTTCTTAAAACCACAAAGGCTCAATCCCCACACCCCACCCATTCCAATTCTGTGAGATGTCGAGTGGGCCCTGGGCATCTATAGTGAGAAAGCAGCATGGGTGATTCAGATGTGCAGCCAGGGTTGAGAACCATTGGCTTGAGTAGTGCAGGTTAGGTGTGCTGTGCTTGTTCACAAAGAAACGTTTCCAATTGTGTATCTAATACAGCATCTTGTTGGCCTTCGTTGCCATGGTGATCTCTTCGGGGATGGTGACAGCAACTCCCACAGCCCTTTCTTGGTACTCCTATAGTCTGTGACTTTTAAAGTCCAGTTGGAATGCTGCTCTCCTAGGAGGGAGAGGGAGGGCATATGCGTGCGCGCGCGCGTGTGTGTGTGTGTTTTACACTTGTGTCCAGGGATATTCTCTTCTGCTTGGCATTTTGCTATTGATATATCCCAAACTCATTAATCATCCTATCCCTGAAGTTACTCTGCATCATAAATGGATGTCAGGATTTGAATGCAGAGTTTTGTGTCTGGAAGAGGTAAAGAATGGGCAGGGGGTGAGTAAAGTGTATTTGAGCTATAGGGTATCTTGGATTCCAGATCCCAGTGTTTAAAGATACCACATACATATGAATCCTTGCTGGTCTGTGGACATGGTATAAAGCAGCGTTCTCAACTTTGGCCCTACTGACATTTTGAGCCAGATAATTCTGTTGGAAGGGCTGTCCTATGCATTGTACAATGTTAGCAGCATAGCACTGTCCCTGACTCTACCCAGCATATGCCAGTAGCACACACCCTCCCCTGCACCTCTACCCCAGGGGTCGTGACAACAAAAAATGTCCTCAGACATTGCAGAATGTCCTGGGGCAAGGGGTGAGGAGAACCACCGCCCGGGGTAAGACCCACTGGTATAAAGTAATGGCAGGGCACAGGCTTTGCCATGCAGAGAACTGGGTTTGTGTTTTGACTCTGCTGTGTACTCTCTGAGTGACTTTGAGCAAATTTCTTAACCCCTTTGAGCTTCACTTTCCTCACCAGTAAAATGAGAATCATGATAATCATGGGTATTTCATGGCTGCTGTGAGCACTGGATGAATTAATGCATACGAATTATTTAATACCTATCTGCACACACACAGTAATAAACAGTCAGTAAATGGTAGCTATTTTTGACTACAGTGGACTCATTGTGGACTGGTTTGGCATTAAGTGTTCAGCAGAGAGAGAGAGCAAGAAATGAGTGTGCATAGTGCGAGTGAATCCAGCCCAGTGATGAGATGGCCCTGGGGTGAGCCGTGATGGGAGGCCAGCTGGAGCTGAGCTGTCAGCCCTCCTGGGTTCTGTCTTGCCTTCCACGTGATCACTTAGCCCGGCGTTCTCAGCCTCGACACTGTAGACGTTTGTGGCCAGGTAATTCTTCAGCGTGTGTACTGCCCTGTGCCTTGTAGGATGCTGATCAGCTTCTCTGATCTCCCCACTGTGCCGACAGCACCCTCCTCCCTCCCCCAGTCATGGCAACCAAGAATGTCTGCAGACATTGCCCAGTGTCTGGGGGTAGGGGGGAGCACAGAGTTGCTCTGGCCTGACCAAGTGTCACTCTAGAGATTTTCACGGGTGGTTTGGCTTTTCTTAGTTTTCACCTTACTTGTTGACTTAAAACTTAACGCCTGAGAGAATGAGATACAAGTGAATTGGTTGGAATCCTCAGATCCATAAATTCTCCCCATCCCCTGTCATAAACTTAATTTTTAGGATGAGTGAGAGACAACTGTTTTAAAATTTGTCGTGAAGTTATGATAAACATTAACTCTGGGATTTGTTCTGAGGTCAGCATGTGCACGTGTGACTCTGTGGCACCTCTTAAATCTGTAGCAGATGGGCCTGCTGGTAGCTGAGTGGTGTCATGCTACCTCCAAGGCTGCAGAATCTTTATACATTTTGAAGAAAACTTAAGTTTTGGTTCCATTGTATAGACCAAGAAGATCATAGTTCTGCAAAACTTTTATCCCATGTCTTCAGCCTGCCTCTCAGTTAACTGGAAAATGGGATTACCCCAGCAGTCCTGTTACCATCATACATTCATTGGGTGTCAGGGCTAGTCGGGATCTGGTGTGTTTATACTGTGGAGAAGTTTGAGTGAGTGGAAGCAATAGAAACGAACTGAGGTTAGAACAGGGGAGCTCAGATGGCATTTGGAAGAGTGCCAGTGTGTGGGAGTGGCAAAGGGGGCATTTTAGGTACCAGTTCAATTCCTGCTTAGTTAGTGAGTTCGGGCACAGAGAATAGGCCAGGGTAGAGTGGGAGATGAGGACCATTTGGGGGATCTGAGAAAGGCCTTCTATTACAAAAACCCTGAGAAAGGCAGGCAGCAGAGGTGGCTGGTGTGAACTTGGCCCAGCCTTGGTAGCTCTCCATGGTACTGTGAAGCAATCTGGAGGCAGGTGGGTTTGCGGCATTATCTATTCAGGATCTAGTGGCGCTGATGGAGGTGGCAGCAAACAGCAGGAGTTCTTTGTTCTGTTTGAAGGGGATTTGTTTTTGCCACCTATGCACATTATCCTTCCTGGGTCCCATGGAGTCTTGTCTGTGGTCCGTGTGACCTTGTACTACTTGGTAGAAAACCGTATAGCATAGGGCCTCAGTGAAAAGCACCCCTGCCTGTCCACAGTTTGCTTCATCCTTGGCAATCTTGACACTTGGTGCTATTGCCTAGTACTTGCCGGGAGTCTTAGCCCTGAGTGCGTTCCATACTTGTTTAAGGAGCCTTGAGGAAAATAAAAAGTGACGCCTGGGCCATCCCATCAGCGATGGTGGCAGGAGGTGCCGAGTGTCTATAGTTTTAAAAAGTTCCACAGATGTTTTAAGACACGAAGCCAGAGTCAAAAACCACAGGCAGAAGTTGAAAACTTGCTTCAGGGGCAAACAGACGTGTTTAATTTGGCCCATTTAGGGATTTTTGCTTGTTTTTAATTAAGAACCAACACTTAAGAATTCTGAGATTTCAGGGAGAAAAATAATTTAGGTTTCTGATTTCTCTTGAAAAGCAGGAACCAGCCTCTTCCAGTGGTCTTGTGCAGTAACGAGTCACCAAGACTGAGGAGCAGCTGCCGCCCTTAGGATAGACTCTGTGCCCAAAATTATAATGTTGAAGATACAGCAAACACATGAAATGCATAGGAGAGAATATTAGATGAAAATCATAGACACACTGATCACAAATATGTAAGATACGTCAGCAAATAAATAAAAAGACTTGGAATGCGCAAAATAAAATAAAAAGATAGATTGTGTGCCCTCCAGGACACCACAGTCCCCACTGAGTAGTTTGGGACCTGGCCCACTTCCTTCTTTTCCGGTGCCTGCCTGACCTTGGTTGGCATTTGGGTTTCAGCCCTATTGTACCCCCTCTTAGACGCAGCTGTCTCTGCACATTAGCAGAGAACCTCAGCGTAAAGCTTTTGACGGTCTGTAATGAATTCAGGATTCCTCTCCTCCGAATGCTGGTACTCAGAGAGCAGCGTGTGGCAGCAGTTCTCCAAGATGGTCCAGGGGCCCTGGGAGTCCCCAAGACCTTTTCAAGGGGACTGCAAGTTTAAAACTGTTTTCATAACAATACAAAGACGTTGTTTGCCCTTTTCACTCCTATTCTCTTGTGAATGGACGGAGTTTAGCCAAAGGTTATAGTAGTGTGATGTAGCAGCAGATGGACTGCAGAAGCAGATAAGCAACTCTGGCTGTCTTCTCTTAAGCCAGATATTAAAGAGATTTGTCAAAGTGCAAAATAATGCCGCTTTTCTCACTAATTTTTTTAGAAAGTTATTTTTCATAAAATTTATTGTTTCGCTAAGCTTTAACCATTATTATCCTAAGTAAGTTAACATTTTGGTATTTTCTAACTTGGTAAATATCAACAGCTATAGCCAATAGTTACAAAAGCTCTTGGAGAGCCTCAATAATTCCGAAGTGTGGAAAGCGGTCTCGAGACCAAGCAGTTTGAGAGCTGCTGGCACGTGATAGTGGAGTCCCATTGTAGAGAGCCCGAGTGGATCCTGTCATGAGATCGGCATGGGTTTCTCCCCCATCTCTCCAGCCTGGGGGAATTTTAACCTGGAACTGACTGGCAGGCTCCGGTTCTACTCATGGCACAGTTGGAAATGCCTGGAATGACTGTCCTTGGTTTGTGGTTTACCTCTGCCACTTACTCGCCCCGGATCCTGGGCAGGATGTTTGTCCTCTGTTCCTCCATCTGTAGAATGGGGATGACGCTAATCACGTCCGAGGGTCATCGTTCCAAGAGAACGTTTGTCAGGTAATTGACGCACTGGCATGTGCGGATATACTGTCAGTTACTAGTGGATGTTACTCTTCTGATTGGATGTCTGGGTGGAGAAAAAGCTCCTTTTGGATTGTAGCTGTGTTTCTCCACCTCAGCATTATTGACGTTGGGGCTGCTGGGGGCTGTCCTGTGCATGGTAGGGTGTTTAGCGGCATCCCTGGCCTCCACCCACAGGATACTGGTGGCACCCTCCTTCCCCAGTCATGACAAGGAAAATGTCTCCAGACATTGCCAGATGTCTCCTCAGGGGTAGAATTGCCTGAATTTAAGAACCCCGGGGTTACGGGAGTCCATGGACCCCCAAGAGACTATATTCCCTAATCATCTGACCTGCTATGGTCCTAGGATGCTGCACTCATTTAAATACACAAAGCGTGGGGAGGGGGAAAAGAGTTGACATAGAAGCTAGGGGGTCACCCCAGTTTGACCCACTGGGAACTTATTTTGGTGTATAATGTGCGTTAGGGATCTAACTCAGTCGTTTTCCAAGTAATTAATGCAAAGTTTCTCACATGCAGCATCATTAACATTTGGGGTTGGTTTGGGGACCCTCCTGTGCACTGTAGGATGTTGATCAGCATCTCTCGTCTCCATCCACTACGTGCCATTAGCAGTTCCCCCACATCATGATAACCAAAAATATCTCCAGACGTTGCCTAGTGTCCCCAAGAGGCAAAATCACCCCTGGGGGAGAAGCACTGGGTTATGAGATTAAGTAAAATCATCCAGGAATAGGTTCTTTGCCAGCTGGAATTTAGGGCTCGCCCTCCTAGTCTCCCATTTCCATGGTGGCTGCTTGGCAGATAAGGAGGCATCGTGGACTTCCTATCCCTGTGATGGAGGAACAGTGTTTTCCATGACCTTCAGCACTGTCTCAGGTTCAGTGTAAGGACCTTCAGAGAACCTCTGGGTCCGGCCATTCCATGTTACAGGGGCTGAAGCCAAAGGCCACATAACCAGGGAAAGTCACCTGGTACCGTGCACCTGCTTCCAGCCATAGAGTCAGGGAGCCCATGCTCATTCTTTCTAGTGGCACAGTAGCATTGACTGCATAGGCACTTGTTCTTCTCTGGTAAAGTGACCCGTGTGGGGCCCTATACCTGGCTGTCACTGTCAAAGAGAAATAGGTGTTTGCAGAGACAGTAGTCTTTCCTCCGTGCACGTGTTTAGAAGGCAGGCCTTGCTTTCTTCAGTAAGTTTAAAGTACTTTAGTTACTCTCCCCCAGGTTTGCCCCACAGAATCCTGGGAATTTGCTGACCCAGAATGAATGTCTGTGTCACATTCGTAATAGCAGAGCGGGAGGGGGGCACATGGTTCTTGAGAGTTTGGCCTTCTCAGGTCTGGAGTGTGAGGAAACAGGCTACCCTTTACTCAGAAGGGAAAGGATGTCTTGTAGCATTGATGGTGGTGGCCGCTGGGGGTCTGAGAGTCCAGGGCTTGCATCAGTCATTATCAGCACCATTGGAAGCCGCTCTGTTTTGTGCTTTTATTGCCAGACGAGTGGGACTTGTTTTCGCTGACCCCATCTGCCCCTGAGAGAGCAAGACAGACTTTCACGGCCCCATTAAGATCCCCTCAGTCTTCCCACTGCTGAGGCTCCTGCAGGCTCGGTCTCCAAAATCTGCCAAAATACCCACTTTGCCCTGACTCCAAGGCCTGGGACTAGCCCACGTTGCCATTGTCACTGCCCCTTGTCACCTGGATGACTCCTGAAGGCTGTTCCCTGGTCCCCTCACATGTGCTGCCTCTGTGAGACCCGTCCTCCCCACCACCCCAGCACTTATCTTATTACCAGACTTTCCTCACACGCAAAAATGGGAAGAACTATGTGAGGACCACTGCCGGTGTGACCCTTTAAAAATATAAACCAGGTCATATCACTCCCCTGCTTGGACTCCTCCTCTGGCCTCCCTTGAAACTGGATAAATCCAGACTCCTCACCATGGCCCCCTCCCCAGCTTCACCTCCTGCTTTCCCCCACATAAGCCTCTAGTTCTTGCTGTCCATAGGACTTTTGTACTTGGGATTCCTGTCGCACGGTATACTCTGCCTTCACCTCCCTTACTCCTTTATGTCTGAGGTTCAGATGACACCTTAGGGCGGCCATACCCAGCCACTCACCCTATAGCGCCCTTCTCCCTGCACGCTTTCCCACCACCCTGCTTTATCTTCCTTCTAGCACCTCTCCCTGTCTGTCTTTCATCCCGTCTCCGGTGCCAGACACCATGCCTGGCACGTGGTAGGTGCTCAGTAAGTCGTGCGGCTGCAAGCAGGGCTTCGCTTTTGGCCTCCCACCAGCTCGGGGCATGAGGGACTCTGAGCAGCTGAGCATGTGAGTTGTCCCGGCGCCTGGGCGGCTTTAGGTGGGGCCAGATTCTGAGGGATCTTTTTTTTTTTTTTTTAAAGATTTTATTTATTTATTTGACAGAGATAGAGACAGCCAGCGAGAGAGGGAACACAAGCAGGGGGAGTGGGAGAGGAAGAGCAGGCTCCCAGCAGAGGAGCCTGATGTGAGGCTCGATCCCAGAACGCCGGGATCACGCCCTGAGCCGAAGGCAGGCGCTTAACCGCTGTGCCACCCAGGCGCCCCCAGATTCTGAGGGATCTATCATAGTCTTTGAGTCCAAGACTGATGCTTTAAGGTGCCATCAGTGTTCTTGCAGTCTTTCGGGTAGAATTACAATAATGATAATAATGCCCGGGTGGAATTCCTGCTGCATGCTAGCCACTGCCCAAGCACTGTGTATGCACCATTTCATTTAATCCTCCCTACAACTGCCTGGGGTGTAGCACCATCCCTGTTGGACTGTCAGGGAACAAGGAAGGTCCATTGAGTCGCCCGGGATTCCAGCCATAAGTGTTTGAGACCAGTTTGAATGCCCACAAAAACTAGAGCCTGCGTTTCATCAGTCTTGGTCTGCTGCCTCAGCAGAAGTTCTGTGGTCCTTAGATTTCCTTCCTGTGGGGGGATTTCCGTTGTTTTTCCTGGAACTTTCCCCCAGTCTTCAGCTTCTTTAATTTTACCTCTCGGCTCTGTCCATGTCGCGCCACCTAGTGGCAGAACAGAAAAGTGCTGCAAAGCTGGCTCCCTGAATTTTCTTAGTTTCAGGTGTAATTGCTGACTTTGTAGGATTTATTTAACAAGTTTGTGGGGTTTCTCTTGGATTCAAGACACAGAGGTGCCCAAAGCACAGGTTCTGTCACAGCCGCTTATAGTCTGGGTGAGTGGGGTGGGGGGGGCTGGCCAGGATAGGAGGGTTCTACTGCAGGGCCGATTTGTGTAGAAGTAAAGAAGGCAGAATGGAACTTGGCCTTTAGTGGGACCTCAGGGGACCTGAGGCACCCAGCTCGGAAGTCAGACTTAGGGTCCTGGTCCCAGCTGTGCCACTTACCAGCTTTGTGACTTCAACCAAAGCACTTCTGTCTGAGGCCTCTCCGTCTCGTTTCATGATTCACAGATCAGAGTTGATAAATAATATGTATGTCACAGGGATGTGATGACATTAAATGAGACTGGGTGTCTAAAGCACCTACCGCTGGGTCTAGTAAAGACCGTTCAGCAAATGTGAGTTGCTTGTTGCTCCCGTTGTTGTTTGAAGTATAGGGACACAGCAGGTAGAGCATTGAAAAGTGGCTTTGATTTCAGTAGGTGAAGGTAATGACAGGATGAAGAGCATTCCAGAAAGAAGTGCATAAAATAAAAGATACTATCATCTCCAAAACCATGCCCCCTATAATCTCCCTGAGACCAGTTGAGGGTTGCCTAGGGAAAAACACACTCGAGTACCGAAAAAGGAATTAAGGGGCCCACCACCCTCTACTAGCTGGGCTGGGTGGCCACTGAGCATTCAGGACACTGAGATCAAGAGAGGCATCACCTAGCAACAGCATGTTTGAGATCACTTCCATTCTTTACCAGAGAATTAGTTTGTGAATACAGTTGACACATCAATGACAAATTCACCTTTATGTTGCTGCACAGAACTGTTTATAATAATTCCTGAGAAAAGAAATGACTTGAAGGGTTGAGATAGTAAGTGTTGTAGGATTAAAGCAGTTGTCAGGTCTTAACAGACTGTTGTTTGTGTTGCCAAGATGCTTTCCATATTTTTTGCACAGATAAGAAGATTAAGACACATCAGCCCAGGATTAAAGCTCATTTTACACAAGTACCTTGCTGACATTTTGGTCAAGAATTCCAAGTGGCTTTCCAGATGGGGGCCATTTCCTGGCAGGTGTTTGAGTCATCATTTAGGAGGGGAATAAACAGAACAGGCCAAGATATTCCAGATTCGCTTCTCTGTGTGTTTTCCTGGGCCTACATAGTTTCTTCTGTTTAGTTTAACGGACAGTCCTCGGAGACAAAGGTTGGAGGCGGCCACTGGGGGTGTTCGCACTTGTGGCAGGGCAGGCCTGCCCGTAGTGTACTTTACTCCTTCCACGGCATGGAGAGAGTGTGTGTGTGTTCAGCCTGGATTCTGAATAAGTTCTGCAGGGCATTGTGTGGTTAAACCTTTGAACGATGGAGACAACACATCTTGTTTCACCGCAGAGCGTCCACGTCTTGGGATGTGTCTTCATTCTTGACAGTCTTAAGGATGCGCTCTTGGCCTAATTGCACCCTTCTCTGAGGCAGAGTCACATGACTTGAAAGGCTTAAGCCCACCCCAAAACTCATCGTTCACCCTCTGGTTTCCTTTGTGCTTTTCTGGAATGATAACTGACAGCTGCTTTCTTCCTGATGTTACTTCTCAGAAGAAAAGAGTGTCTGTATTTCAGCTCCAAGGCCCAGCTGGGCAGAAAATAGGGAGGGAAGCAAACCGGAGTCGTAAGTTCTCCCTCTGGCACTTGTACCTGGATGGCAGTGTAGCTCAGATGTAGTCGGAGACCTGGCCCCCTCTGAGTCTTCCATTTCCTTTTCTGTAAAATCAGGACGTTGGTTATGACCTCTCTACAAAAGTGATTGTGAAGAGTCAGGGAGACGAGGCCTATAAAGCATGGAGTGCCTGCCCGGCCCATAAATACACACTCGCTGACTGCTGGCCCGTGTAAGAAACCATCCAGCGGCTTGGGGAAACCCCATTTGGGAATGTCCTTGCTGTCAGTCACACGACACAGGCTGGGGGAGGGGTCTGAAGCCGGGATCCCGAGACCTCTGTTATCCTGGAGGTTGAGAAGTATTCTATTCTATTCTGGGGCCCCCTCTGGGGTCCAGGCCAGCTCTGTGCTCTCCTTCCCTTCCTTGCAGCAGGCAGCAGGGACTCCACCTCCTGTCCTCACATCTGGGCAGCGGCCATCACCACCCGACTCCCAAGGGGTTCTTCTTCTTACGCTGGCTTCCATGTAAAACATTTCTTGCAGTGCCCCTTTCCTTCTTCCATTCTTGCTGCCTCAGACGTAGACACATATGTCCTTTTCTTTTTAAGGTTTTGCCACCAGTCAGTCTCTGGGCAGAAAAGACACAAAACCCTGAGTCCTGGTCCCTGGTCTACTTATAGGGGTGGTCCGGGAAGCCTAGTGTTCTAATTCTCTCAAGTGTGGGACTGTTTAAAAGTCCTCCTCCTTTTGGGCCTCTTTACCACTATTTGAGGAGGCATTTTGTGGGCCCTCCCCCTAACACAGACGTCATACACCAAATTATGGACGTTACTTTGGGTGAGGTCTCTAGGATTTCCCACACCTGAACCCAAGGCATCTGAGGGCTTGCTCTATGTCCCAGGGCTCCAGCACAGTTCTGCTTTAGAAGAAGGGCCTACCTCCTTGGAGTCCCCTGGTTCTACCTAGAGACTTACATGCCCGGTAGGGAGAATGGTCTGTGGTCCCTGGGGTAGGGAGGGAGCCTGCATATCGGGGACCCCTGCCTTCTTCAGAGCCATCTTTAATTCATTTCATCAAGAAAGGAACTGCCTGAGTGATTGGTGCTTATCTTCCAGGAGCTTCTACACTAGACCTTGCAGGTGTAATTGTGAGGACCTCAGATCCGGCGAAGGGAGCGGGTGCCCTCTGCTCTTGTGGCCTTGGGCTCCAGTGGTCTGTTTTCTGTCTGTCCTCGAGGGTCTGGAGTCAGCTGGTATGCTCAAGCATTAGTAAAGTAGCAGGCACACAGCAGGTGTCACCTTGACCTTCTTTGGGTTCTTCTGTGCACCTTGCTTTCTGCTGCCTTATTATTCCCCATTCCTGGTCACCTGGCTAAATGTTGCTGTCCTTCTGCTTCGATGGCACTTCCCTTGAGAAGCCTTCCTGGATCCACTCCTTTTCCACAGCCTCACCATGTTGGATGCCCCTGCTCTGCTCTCTGAGTCCCTTTTGTGCTTCTCCTAATTGCGACATTCAACTAAAGACTAATGTCCACTCTTGGCAGGCAGGGGACATGTCTCTCCATGTCACCACCACACCCGAGAGGCCAGCATGAGGCCTGGCACGCAGCGGGTGCTGGGGTGTGTGGAATTGCAGAAAGTTACAGTTGCTGAATGATTATTATGATTGAATCTATGAACTCGGCAAGATGCGCAGCTGGGGGAGTGGTTCCCAGGCTCGGCTGGGTGGAGTAGAGTGCCTACAGTCAGGGCTGTGTCAGCAGTGCCTCCAAAAGCAGAGCCTGCGTGAAGATGGGTTAGCGAGTGTGTGTGTGGAGAAATTCCAGACATCTCGCAGAGGTTTGAAACAAGAGCCGAAGTCTGCAGCCTTTTTGCGACTGGGCGTCCTATCATGTTATCACCAGGACCGAAAAGACCAGATCCTGGACAGTCCCTGTCCTTAGGGATTACAGCTGGACTGTCCCATTTTGCACCTGTACCTCACAGTGGGGCGGAGGATGGCAGGAGACAGGAGGGAGAGCAGAACCTGTGGGTCAGATGTCATGGGGGCTCACTCCATTCGTCTTCTGGCCAGTGTCCCCACCCGTGCAATTTGCCTGGGGGTTGGGGGACTTTTCCCACCTGGGGCCTGATCAGCATCTGGGATCACACAGGGCTCAGGCTAGGTGTCGTCTGGAGCGTGTGAGCTGAGCAGGGGCACGTGGAGGAGGGTGAGGGAGGATTTAAATATAGCAACAGGCACCTTGGACTTGGCATGCAGCGCCATGGAGCAGGGATGGGGGCAAAGCACCTCCCACATGCCACCCAGGGGCAGAGTTGTAGTTTGAGGCCCCTTGGCTCTGAATCCCACCCCACTTCACACATCAGTGTTGGCCACGGTCATCCACAGAATACAGTTCTCAGGCCTCATGTTAGGGAAGGGATGAGGAAAGAGGGGTTCCCTAGCCAAATAACTTCAGAGAACATTTGGTTAAACCTGTTTCTTTATTGTTGATTTTCTTAACCCTTACTATGCAGATGTCTTGAGCCAGTGCCCCAGGAGGGCTGCTTTTTCACAAACTCATTCAATCGAAGAGCATTTCACAGGGACAAGACAAAACACCCGATTGACAGAATCTGGATCAAATAGTTGGCATTCAATTAACATTCTAATGTTTTAGGTCTTCACGGTGGCCTGGGTCTCCCTAGAAATCTCTGGTGGTAATTTTCCCTTCATTTGTGACAGACAGGCTGGGCTGGGAGTTCACACAGGCCACAGAAGCCTCATTGCTCTGTCCCCTCTTCATTCCCCAAACTTGGGTTTCGGCTGGCTGAGCGAAGGCTGCTTGTCCAGTGACCTAACCAGAAGCAGTTTGGTGGGAGCCGGGTGAGAAGACAGGCGAGGCTGCTGTGGCGAATGTGGGGCAGTCCTCCTCAGAACGGGTTGCGCTCCACTAGTCCTTTTGTAACGCCCATGCTAATTTGCAACTTACGGACTTCGGCCCTCCTGGAGCCCAGCGGAAATTAAATCTCTGTGACCCTGATGCTTTGTGTCTTTGGTGGAGAGCGTCGGAAGCTCACTGCTACGTTTTTGTTAGTGTGGTGGTTGGGTTTGTCGTGACCGCCAAACCATCCATCTTGAGGGTCCTGGTGGGTCCTGAGCTCACCAGTCCCAGTGACATTTCATCAGCTCTGACTCCCTGTGAAGCATCTGTTACGTGTGCGACTTTGAAGGTACCGCAGTCAACGTAACAGGACCCCTGTTCTTCTGGGGCTCACGATCCAGGGTAGATGCTGCCAGCGAGGAGGTGAACACATAACCCCCCACAAGCTCCAGGCCAAGTGCACAGACACACCCATTGCTTTTTATCAGGTGTTTGACCCTTAGGTTTTCTCCCCCCGGCTTCCTGTTCCCCATTTTTCCTGTAGAGCCTTGCACAGAATGAGGGCTTAGTAAATATGTGTGTGAGCACACAGCAGCTATGTGACGTGTGGGAAGACTGCAGAGCGGGTTTAGTCCGAATGGTTATTGGATGGCTCTTCATGGTGCGCACTGGCTGCTGGGCTGGGGCGCGGAGCTATTTGGGATGCCGGAACCACGGTCTGTTAGCCTCCCTGACAGGTAGCCTCGGTGTGACCCGGGGCGCAGTAGAAGCCAAGAGCAGCCCTGGGGGCACGGGGGGCAGGTGTGTAGCTCAAACTGGGAGCTTCCTGAAGGATACGGCGCGCCCGTACCTGAATGAGTGTTGGCCCCGGAAGAGAAGGTGAGAACGTGTTCCGGGCAGAAGGCCAGAAGTAGGACAGAAGCACAGGGCATGCAGGGGGCCGCGGGCCCTTCAGTGGCACCACAGGGGTCAGGCCGGGGTGGCCTGTTGGAGGGAGCTCCAACCCCAGTCAGGGAGGGCGGTGCTGAGTTTAAAGTGTGCGCCTCACACCAGTGGTTCTGGCTGCTCTGCGGAGGCTGGACTGAAGGGAACGAGAGCAGAGGTGGAGAAAGGAAGGTCTTAACTACAGCAGTGGTGGCCTACAGCCAGGAGTTAGTGAGGGAGTCACTGCATGGGTCTCACCCAGGTTTCCAGTTCTTCAGGAAGCTGCTTTCAGAGCTCAGACCCCATGTCTCTGCTGTGGCCTCGCTCTGCCCATAGCTGAGCACCGAGCCCACTCGCAGTGCCGTTGTTCCTCCAGCAGACAGGACTCTCCCAGCTCCTGCTTGGACCCTGCCCTGTGGCTTTGTCCTGCCCCAGGGACCCAGAGGCCGCCCGGGCCTCTCACGTTTGTGCAAATCGCTGCAGCCCCTTCTGGGTGCCTGCAGATCAGCCGACACAAGAGAGCTCTTCCCCTACCATCCAAACGGTTCTCCCTCTGTTCTCGCCCTTCCTCAGTGGCCTTCCATCCATTTCTCCAGTACCCCCTTGCCCTTACTCCTCCTTCCGTCCAGTATTTATCAATGCCAAGTACTGTTCTTAGACCACAGGGCAGCCAGGGGAACGAGGCGCTCTCCGATCTCATGGAGTTGATGTCCTAGCAGGGGAGAAAGAGATAAACCTGTAAATACTGAGTATATCTGGTGGTGGTACCTCCTGTGAGAGAAAGTGTCTCTGCTTCACTGTGAGGCCAGGCAAGTTCTCTTCTATAGAGTATAGTGTGTGTTTAATTAAGTCTGCAGTGGCTAGGCCTCACCTCTCAGGCTGGAGGTTGTTGGAGAAAGGACAGAAACACTTAAGACAGGCTTAAGCAAAAATCAGCATTCGTTGGCTTAACTGAACAGTCAGTGGGGGTGGGGTTAGCTTTGAGCTTGGCTGGACCCAGGCTTCTAGCAGTGTCTCCAGGATTCAGTTGCCTCCCTCATCTGCAGCTCTGCTTCCCGCTCTGGTCCAAGGTCCCTTTTGGTGACGTGAGACTGCTCTCAACCCCAGAGTTACCTCCTACCAGCCCTGCAGCCCCAGCAGAAACAGAGCACCCCCTTCCCAGTAGCTCCAACAAAATTCCTAGACCCAAGTCTCATTCACTGTCAGTGGCTTGGCCTTAGTCACATGCCATGGTGTCCTCTGGGGCAGGAGTATGAAGTACTCTCCTCCTCGGACCTAGAGCCAGGGGCGAAGGAGGGGTGGTTCCCTAAAGAAATGGGGGGCTGGCCCAGACTCCCAGCTCCTTCCCGTGTGCCTTCACTCTTCACAGCTGGCTGGAAGTCGAACGCAGAAGTGAGACTCAGCCCTGGATCTGCAGCCCTGGCTACTGGGCTTGTGGGGTGAAGGGCAGGGCCGGAAGCTCTCTGGGATTCCCTGCGGTAGGAATGGTGGATCAGCCGCTGCTGCCCAGAGTGCCTCCTGCATTCCTTTGCTGTCACTTCCTGTCTGGCACAGGCACTTTCGTTCCCTCTTCCATCTGGGTTTGTCAAGCAGCACCAGCCCCTGTACCGGGAGAGGGCTGCTTAGGGAATCACGGAGGCCTCATCGGCGACCCTTCCGTCCCCCACCGTCCTCCCTTGTAATACTTTGGTCTCCTACAGGTCGTTCACCCCAGTGTTCGCTGTGGGTTGTGCGTGGCGAGGCCTGTCGCAGTGAATCAGACTCAGGGACTCGGGTGCTGCTTGGCTTCCGTGTGCACGGCGGAGGGAATGGCCGCCGTCAGTGGGCTGCTCCCCCGCAGTCAAGACCAGCATATGTTCTGCTTCTCCAAGGAGTGGGAATCTGATGGGATGGGAGCGGCACCATGTCCTTTTGATTGTTTCAGTCTTGTCCCTCTTTGTCCTCAGACCTCCTCCCCTCCCTGACTTTATTGTGGGTGCTCACCATTCCCTCCTAACTGGTCTGCCCGTGTCGTGCCCTTCCCCAGACTGTTCCCTCTTTGAACCTGAACCCAACTCTTTTTACAGTACTTCCCCGAATCCTTAGCATGGCGGTCATCTGCCCCCAGGCTCCTGTCACTTTTACTGTATTTTCACACCTGCCACTCCCTTCCCGGCTCTTGTCTTTGGACTTCAGCAGCCACCTCTTCTCAGGGACATTTCCCTGACTCTAGCCGCTCTGACAAGCTCCCCACACAAGCGCGCTCACGAACCAAAGATCCTCTCCCCTCCCACGGAGCAGGCCTGCTGGGTAAAGCTGTATATAAGTGCAGGTTCCTGGTAATCTTGGCTTCCCGAGACTGAGTGCTCCCCAAATTCATGATCCCCCTTGCTTCCCATCCACTGTCTGCTTCAGGACTTTGCATGCTGAAGGGGGCCCCAGGTGCACCGCATAGGATTCATGCGTGGACCCAGAACCACCACACCCAACCTCAAGGCATTGAGGCAGGCAGCATCTGGGTCTTCCCCACGGGTGAAGGTAGTTCTCATCCAGAATCCTCCAGCTGGCAGCAGGGGCTCACTGAGCTGCCATCCACGCAGGGGCAGGTGGCAGAGGGCTGTAGATGGGGCTGTCCCTGGATAGGAGACAAATGGGGTTGTCTGAGAATAACAGGTGGCACCACCCTGGGCTCGTCATGTGACAGAACATTTCAGAGGGTTTCTTCCCTCAGCAACAACTGTGCGGGATGGACTCAGATTTTTCTCAACTCCTTACATTCTTTTTTTAAATGGGTGGTCGCTGAGAGATCCAGGTGGAACGTCAGATGACTCCGCCAGGGCAAGCTTTCCAAGGAGCAGGAGCTGTGTGGGCAGAGGCTGCAGTCTGGTTATCCCCAAGACCCGCTGGCCTAGAAATTCAAAAAAAAAGGACTAAAAACCTAAACTAGTCTCCAGCATTTGGAATTGGGGAGGTGCCACATAGAGATCTGACATCCCTGTGCCTCGTTCCCGCAAGGCCACAGTTGGTGGCGCTGAATGGTGGCAGCACCTTTGCTGCCCTGCAGCCTGCTGCACTGCCCACCGCTCTCGCTCAGTCACGGACATGGCTGTTCTGAGTGAGTCTTGAAACCTTTTTCTTGGTGTATAATATGCACACAGAAAAGTGCACATACCCTAACATTAGATGTCGGATTTTCACAAACAACACGCCCACGCAGCCACTTCAAGAAACCGTTTTCTAAGTGATTTGATGTTCTTTGGAGTTACTAGTTTTCTGTTGGATTTGCTTTTTTGTTTTTAACTTATTACAAACAAATGTAGCTTTGTTTACTGTGTGACTATAGTGTTGGGGGGAAAAAAACCAATTTTTCTTTTTGCAGAAAAACCTGCCATTGCTCCGCCCGTCTTTGTGTTTCAGAAGGATAAAGGACAAAAGGTAAGGGGCTGGTATGTTCTCTTCTTCACATGATTACTCTGATTTGTTTTCTCCCAGAGGGCTCTCCCAGGTCACATGGCCAAAGGTGCTTCTATCTTTTAAGCCTCCACGCGGAGCTTGAAGGGAAAAGGTCCTGTGGCTTTAAGTTACCGTGGTGAGAAGTTAAGACAGGCATGTGTGGAAAGGGCTCAGAAACCTTGCTTTTCACAGTGGCAGAAGGCTTCTAATTCCTGATGCTTCATTTTAGAAATACTACTGTACATTAGGAAGAATAGGAGAGAAAAGGTAGAAGGAAGGGGGGAGGGAAGGAGGGAGAATAATGGTTGTTAAGGGGGAAGACAGGACCTTTACAGGTTTTAGGGGGAGATTCTGACTCCCAACCAGCTTGGCCTAAATGCATTTATGGTAATTATTAGTTGACTTGCATTATGTATTTACCATCCATTCTTTGTTATTCGTTGCTTCCCCCTCTTGGATTTTAAATGTCTTGGTTGCCCTGATGTTGGAAATAACTTGCCTAACTTGTAGCAGTGAGCTAGCCCTTTGTTACAGTCCTGATCCCCGTGGCAGTAGCGTTCCGACGTCACGTGCTGCTGTTTACCTAGAAGTTCTTGATTTTGTGTCCACCCTGACAAACAGTGTGGAAAGTCGAGGTTGTGTGCAAAGTTAGTTGATGTTCTGTGGTTGATGTTTCTGAAGCTTTTATGAGGACTGTGTGTGTCCAACAAACGGATGGTCCCTTCCACAGCTGCCTCAGGACAGCAGATACAATGTAATACCCGTTGCAAGATTTCAAAGTGAGGGACCAAAGTGCCGCGCTGGATTCAGTGTGTTTTGAAATCTGTTTGTATCTTGTTGATAAGAACAGCATTTGAGAGAATCTCCCTCTGGAGACATGTAATCCACAGTCGAGGTGCTCTGGTGGATTTCCGCGCCCCCCCCCCCCCCCCGCCTGCCGGTAGGGTAGCCAACTCTGAGGTTGGGGCCTTCTGGTCCGGAGATTTGGGACTCCTGGCAGCCCAGCTGCTGCTCCTAGACCCCATCCCTCGGGCTGAGAAGAGAGGCCAGACTTCTGTGTGGCCCACATTGTTCTGAACTGCGTTCAGGTACTGTGCCAGGAAGAGAGCATGTGTGTATGTGCAGGGGGGCAGGAGGGAAAAGTGGCTGACCAGCCCCCCCACACACACACACATGTACCCCCTTGCAGGGTACCTTCTGTGTTAGCCGGGGCTGATGTGCTAGGCTTCCTGTCACATTAAACTTTCCCATTGTTAATTCTGCTACGGGGCGCCTGGGTGGTTCAGTCCTTAAGGGTCTGCCTTTGGCTCAGGGTGTGATCCCAGAGTCCTGGGATTGAGCCCCGCATTGGGCTCCTCCGCTGGGAGCCTGCCTCTTCTTCTCCCACTCCCCTTGCTTGTGTTCCCTCTCTTGCTGGCTGTCTTTCTCTCTGTCAAATAAATAAATAAAATCTTTAAAAAAATTTTTTTTTTCTTTTGCTAAAGAAAGAATCAACACCCGAGGAGACATTCTTCCTGTTTTGTTTTGGTTTTCCAGGTGGTACTTTCAAGACACATCAGCCTCTGCGGTCTCCTCTCCCATGGGCCCTGACCAATACATATAACTTAATTACATGTATTTTTATCATTTTTCTTTGGAGCTTCAGTCACTGTGAAGGGGCTGATGCATTTCTGCTAGCTTTTAGAAATGCCTGTGTTCAATTTCTGATTTAGACATCATAGTTGGTTCTCTCAGGATTTTCTAGAATTTTGAATTTTATTATGATCTTTTGAACCACTTTTAAACGGGTCCGCAAACTAAGGCCTGCCACCACCGCCCGTTTTTGTAAATAAAGTTTTGTTGGCACACAGCCATGCCCGCCCTGTGCCCAGCAGTCGAGGCTGCTTTCCCACTGTGACAGCAGAGTGAAGTAGTTTGGATGGAGACATATGGCCGCAAAGTCAAATATATTCAGTAGCTGACCCTTTACAGAAAAAGTTTGCCAACCCCAGAATTAAAACAAGTGATAAGAATTGATAATTCTTTAAACCTAAGACTTTCAGACAACCAGCAGGATGAAACACTAAAATGTAAAATTTTTTGGCCGAATTTAAAGTATTTTTTAAATTACTAATTTCCATTTCAGTACTGTTTTCACAGTTGAGGTGGTTCTTCTCTGTTGCCTTGTAATTCAAAGGCTAACTTGCTTGTATTACCTCCAGAAGGTTGGGGTGAAGTTGAATCGGAAGAGTAGCTAGGAAACTGCTCATCATCATCTTAAAATGTGCAAATGTAGTTCTTATCAAAATATTGACTCTGAGCCAACTCTAAATGGGCTTCTAAAAATAACTGATCTCTAGCTCTTCAGAGTTCAGCTCTCTGCTCCTGTCATGCCTCTGGGACAACGTCACCGGCAGGACGCAGGGAAGCTCTGCTTGTTTACAGAGGAGGAGCCTCTGTAACTGTCCGGGAGGGCTGCTGTCTGAGCTGTCGGGTGGAGAGTGGCCAGGTGGAGACGGAATCCTCCTTTCTTCCTCTGCTGCTTAGGACAGCTCAGAAGTGAGGCAAAGAGCAAGCCGCATAGCTGAGACAGCCAACTTTGTTGCTCCTCGGCTTCCCATTTCCCATTTCAAGGGAGAAGGACAGGCAGAGCTGCAGGGAGCAGCCGTGGCGCTTCGGACAGAAAAGGAAGTTTGAGCCTCTTTCCGGTCCTGTCTCTCGCCCACTTCCAGCCCGTCTGCCCCTCACGTGGCAGAGGCAGAGCGGGAAACAGGACATACAGGCTTCTGTGGCTTGTTTCTCCTTTTCTCTTCAACTTCGTATTTCGAAAATATTCAGGTCCTCAGAGAATCTGAAAGAATGGTACTGTGGACACTTGGGGTGTCCCTCACGTGGCTTCACCAGCGACATCTTTGTCGTAAATGCTGGAAGCGCCTGACTCTGAGTGGTGCCCATCTGATGTTTCTCCCCTAAATCCTTCTGCAGGAGGCTTCTGGGACTAGGGCCGTTCCTCTCTGTGGCCCTGCTGCTACTGTCACTCCTAAGAAAGTGATCATGAAGTCAGAAATGTCCTTCAATACATATAGTCTGTAATTATGGCGTCCCAGTTTTCACCAAAATGTCCCTTATAGCTGTTTTTTGAGCCATTTCTTGATCCACAAAGATCAAGAAGTCCCATCATCAGCTGTGGGACCACTGACTTCCCTTTTCAGTGAACAATCTCTAAACCACCCCGTGGGCTATGCTTCAGAGCTTGTGTCCCCCCTGCCAAGGAGAGCACCCACAGGCCCCGCTGTTATTACTGAATCATGATTGAGGTAAAAGATTTGAAATCGACAAGAAAGAAATGAAGCTGTCAGCCCAGGCATTTTGTTTTCCTTTTTGTTCACTAGCAAAGCCACATACGTGGCCTTTTCTGTCCTTCCCAACCAAGGCCCAAGTTGCATTTACAGCAGGCTGCAGATTGGTGGCAGTAGCCCACCAGTGGCATCAGTTGGTCTCAGGGCAGGTTGTCAAATCCCCCTGTTGTTCCCGATTAGAGAGAGTGGTTGACGATTTGAACTCCAGTCCTAACTCCTAAAATCCAGGCCCCGAGCTTGGCTGACAGTGCACGCTTGTCCATCCTTCCTTCCATGTTCTCACGCTTCCTCAAGAGGGCGCTCTTCATGAACTGCTTGCATTTCCGCATTTCTGGTTTTAGTAGCAAAAATGAAACTTTTTTTCGTAACTGCCTTGCATGGAGACAGTTTTTTTCTTTTTGATGTGAAGAGATTTTGAATCTTCTTGGAAGGTGGTGGTTTCATGGACTGTGACGACTGTTTTTTTCAGATACTTTATCTTCCAAAAGTTTATTCATCTGAACAGGTGAGGCTTTGAGGTCTCACTTGCAGGGGGATGTCTGTTTGGGAGAAGGACAGAAAGCCGTTGCAGAAATGCTGTTGAGCAGGAAGTAAGGCGTCCCTGAAAGCGCTGTCACAGTGTATTCAGACCTGCTTTTGAAGCTTACTGTTAATGTAACAAGCCTGTCCTGTGTGCACGTGTTTGTTTGGGGTTTGTCAGCCACATGTGTTTTAGGATGATGTCAAAGGCTACCAAAATCTTGATGTCTGATGTTAGCAAACATGTTGAAGAACTACAGGTCCTGTCTTGGTTCTCTAGCGCTCGCTTTTCCTGTCCAGCCAAAACACTCAGACCCAAGTAGAAAATGCTGCGGTGGCACATGTGTTTCTTTCCAGTCCTCTGGTTTAGGCTTCAGTTCAGTGCCACCAGGGCATTTGAACACTTACGCTGTAAAACCAGGGTTAAAAAAAGAAAATCCCATGTGGTTCCACTTAGAGATAGGCCATTTTCCACCGAGCTCTGGGTTTAATTTTCTCTTACCGGGTGTTGGCGCAGGGACCAACCTTCATGTCCTGAGCAGGTTTGAGGAACAGCTTGAGAAGGAAGGCCTTGTTGTGTGTGGATCTCCCCTGGATGGGAAGAATCGATTTTGGTGGTTTTTTAGATATACGGATGAGTTAACATTTTGTTTCTTTTGCCTTCCTCAGAATGTTTGGAAGTTCTCTTAAATCCTCTTTACAGAGTTCCTTTCATCCATCACCTTTAAGAACTAGCCCCCAAGCCCTATCTAAAGAGGTTTTAGTCACTTCACACTCAGAAGAAACATGGCCAGGTCTGTGGAAAGACAGGGCAGCCACTTAGTTCATAAAGCGAAAGAAATGGCTCTGTGTTGTGGACGATGCCAAGGAGGAGATTTGGGGACGAGAGCCCATCTGTTCCAGGACACCGGCTTTGTGACCCATTTCTCAAGAAAAGAGTCTTGGCCACAGAGCTCTGGGTCCACAGAAGCCCTCCAGAGTCCCAGGAACCACCTCGAAGGATGCCAGGGATGTTGTGCTTTTGAGGACAAAGACTTCCAGAACCAGCTTTCTCTTGCCCTGGCTATTTTCTAAATACACCGTTGCCCAGGTGTTTGGGGTAAACATGGGAGAATCCTAGACCAAGGGGCTCCCTTCTCCAGCCGAACTCCTACCCCTGTGGTACAAAACCAGCTCTCCCTGTCTCTGTCAGCTGGTTTGGTCACCACACATCTGCACTCACTGAGGCGAGAAAGTGTTGCCTTGATCTCAGGTTTAAGCAGAACGAGTTGAAAGGGGCTGGAAGCACTCTAGCAGAATGCAGAAGCCTGTGAACCCTCTATGCCCTGTTTTGTAGCTGTGTGCTATTCCAGGCCTGCCTTCCTCACCTCAGTGGACAGAAATGGTGCTGAGGGCCAACCACCCTCATCAGTATTCTTGCAGAGATGGGTCATTAACCCCTAGGGACGGTGAGACATAATCACCCCTGTTCCCCTCTGATAGAGGCTCTGCCCCCATTTTGGTCACCAAGAGTGTTGTTCCTCACTCCCAGCCCATAAACATGGTAGCTCCATGCTGCCTGTGTTGAAAATGGGGGCCCAGGCCTCCTGCAAAGTTAAACTGCAGCCAAGTCCACGTTCATTTTCCGTTCTTTCATTCCGGAGGGCCAGTTTTGTTGAGCAAAACAACAGCATGTGCCAGCTTTCTTGGCTCATCCTCCCAGGCAGGAGCTGCTCAAGTCTGAATGTCTCCAGCCCTTTGATCCCTGCCCACCCCCATCCCATGTTGCAGCCTTTATTTACATTGAAGGAAAATTGTCTTTTTTGCTCCCAGTCCTCTGCAGAGCAAAAAGACTTGTCGGATTCGGGAGAGGAGCCTCGGGGGGAGGCTGAGGCCCCCCACCATGGCACGGGTCACCCCGAGTCAGCTGGTGAGCATGCCCTAGAGCCTCCTGCCCCCGCTAGCGCTTCAGCCAGCACTCCTGAAGCCCAGCTTCTTCCTTTCCCGCGAGAACTGGCAGGGGTAAGTCCACCTCCACCCAGCACTCCACAGCCTGGGGGTCCCAGCCCAGATCGGCCCCTTTCCCTTCGGGTTCCTCAGATCCAGATCCTAAACCACAAGCAGCTGATGATAACTGAAAAGGTGGTCATGATCTCTGTAGCTCCCTTTAATTCTTGCTGCCAAAAAGTCAGGAAAGATTGAGTCCTCTTTTACATTGAGACTTTCTGAACGGGGGAATATGTATACACCCATAGCGAGAAGCTAGTCCTGTTTCCTCAACATGAGGGGTCAAAAGAGGGATTGGATAATGGGGTAGAACTTCCAAATCAAATTCGACCCCCCCCTCTCCGTCCTTCCATTTTTCTTTCTCCTCTCCCTGAATTTGGGCATTCAGGTTCAGGGTCTTAGAAACACCAGAAGCCCCGACTTCCTTGATCTAGAGGAAGAGGAGGTGTCTAAGGCAGACTGCTTTGCAAGACCAGTTGTGTTTGGACTGTGGTTAGGCTGTGAACTGCTTGTCTTCAATCAAAGCAGGAAGAAGAAAAGACTCTTCCTTTGAATCCAGAGGGAACCCCTTGAGCCCTTTATCTTTGTATTGAGAAGGCTTTTGAAGACTATAGGTGGAGAAGATTGTGAACTCTCGAGAACAAGAAATGTCTTGAGTGTTTGGAGGTTGATAAAATGGGAAAGGTAAACATCATCCTACATTCAGGATTGAAAACTCCATGTGGGTACCTATTCCCCCCCATTCTCGTGGCAGGGAAAAATGGCTCTCAGGCAAGGAAACAAGGGACCCTGCTGTGCACACCAGGCACTGGGCAGCCATCCAGGGCGTTACAGTCCCAAACTTCAGTGATCCCTTGTGTCACATCACCAGTCCCCTGTGTTCTCAAGGAAATCATTAAAATTCAGTTACAGCCACCAAACCTGGGACACACAGGAAGAAGTGATGTTGAGCAAAGGTGAGGTTGGAGGCCAGTTTTAACATGTTGGAGAGGAGTCCGTGTGTGGTGGGAAAAGAAGGAACAGTCTTTACCACTTGCCAGGTAGGAGTGACAGGGTCAGTCCCTCATGGCATACAAGTGGGTTTGGGCCCAGTAAAGATTCCAGCCGGGAGGCAGTCACACCAAAGTGTTCTAGGGGCACAGCCCTCATGAGAGTACTAGAGCTGACAGAGCAAGAATGAGGAGGTGATCCCTTTTTCGGTTGGGGGCCAAGCAGCTCCTGAGCCTTCTCGTGAGTCAGGTATTGTGAGTTATTGTGCCTTCGGCCTTTGCAAGCACAGGAAATCATGTTCTCAGTTCCCTGAGAACAGATGACCTTCATGTGGATCTGCCTAAGAGGCTCCAGGGCCTTTTGCGGCTGCCTGGTTTGAACAGCAAGCTTATAGAGCAGCCTCTGACTCCAGGGGCTGAGGGTTTTCAGTTGAGAGCAGGAAACGGGTAGGTCACAGAGGTTGAGGCTCAGCAGCTGCTCCTCCAGGGGCATGTAGGGGGTCTTACCTTCTGCTTGTGGCCAGGCCAGATGTGGATTTCTGAGGCCTGGCCAGTGGGACTTGACTTCTCAGTTCTTGTGGACTTTGGGTCGGAGGCTCTAATCCCAAGAAATTCAAACCATCCCCAGCCCGGCCCTGCAAGGTCAAGTGTTAATAGTAGGGAACCTCAGGATGGGTTGTGGGTCACTGTGGGAGGAAGTCAGGGCTGGGGGGAGCAGTTGATGAATGTACCAGCATAGCGGCAAAGGCCGCGCACATGACACACACATGTGCTATTTGGTTTTAGTGCTTGTAACTATAGGAACCCCCAGTTCTATCAGAAGCCCTTACAGTGCCACTGTCGCATCATTTGGTGACAGCTCTGAGCCAACCAGGGCTCTCTCCGTTGGGCTCTCAGCATGGAAGACTCTAGCTTGTTGCCACTGGCTCCCATTAACTGGCTTTCTTCAGTGACTGGGTGTGTTCAAGGCAAAGTAAACGTTTTTTAGGTCGATTAGGGCATAAATCAAGGCAGATGGAACCCGACCCCAGCTTCCTCTTGGGCTGAGGTGTTTCTTTGGTTAGCTAGGACTAGTTGCTTTTGCATCGAAACAGATTTCCATCTTGTCCCGTACCACACTGGAATTCAGGAAACCACCCACCCTTACCCAGCCAGTCTCGCCCATCATGTTTAATCTGTTCTTTATTGCATGATCCCTCGAGGGAATGTAAAGCTTCGAGCTCTTTGTAATAAATAGTGGCTCACTGAATTGTTGCTTACAAAGGGCCTGCTCGTCTTTCAGTCTCCCCAGACTCTGGCCATCGAAGACTCAGTACCGGGAACAAGCCTCTATATATCAGACTTACTGGCTCTCAGAAGACAGCTTGGAGAAGACCAGACCATATCCAGATTAAGTTCTCTGATCCGGAGAAAGGCAGCTCTTAGTGCTTCCTCCGAGTCTGGCTTAAGTCCCCTGGCCTGAAGCTCAGAGCCAAAGCCCTGTGGAGCCTGAAATGTGTTTATTAGACCCACCAGGAAGTTTAGACAGGTTCTGGAACCAGAACCCTGGCTGGACAGCTTCCCTCATCTTCCAGCTTCTGCACGGGATTTGACCCTCATTCTGCTCCCGCCCAACATTCAGACCTTTGGAGGCCACAGCTCTTTTTCTTTCTTCAGTGTCTGCCTTTTTGGTAAGAACTTCTGAGCTGGTCACCTCAGTAGCAGAATAAACAGCATGGAATTGGCCAGTAGTCCATTTAAAGACCAGGATGAATCAGCAGGCCCCTCCCTTGATTGATTTTTCATCCTGGGCATCCATTTTCCTGCAGCCACAGACAGCGGGCTTTAAAACCAGCCAGCCCATATCGAAATCACTGAGGCCCAGGCAGACCAAATGGGTGTCTGGCGTGGTCTCATTTTCTGGTCTTCTCTGGGAAGTCAGGAAGGCCACGAGTGCTTTTCATTCCTGTTTACTCTCCCTGTGTCTGTGTGTCTGAGACACAGTGTCCAGCCCCATTCCTTCCCCTGGACTGGCCGAGCACCTTTGTTCTCCTGGAGGCCGCACCGGGCAGCCTCATGAAAGCCATGTTCTTTCAGGGCTTGGGGGCGTGGGGCGCAGAATCCTTGATAAATGATTGTAAAATTTCACTGCTTCATCCTTTACAAAGAACTGAAGCTTCCCACATCTACAGTTCCAGGGTCCCATTCTGGGTTAGACGTTACCACCTATTTTGTATTTGGCAAGGATGTGCACACCTCACAGAATGAGCAGCTCCCCCCGAGGTTCCTGTGGCTCTGAGCAGAGCGAGCCACTGCTCCTGCCATTTTCCCCATGCGTCCCCTGCGTCCGCCATCGTGGGGCCTTTGCAGCTTCTGTAAGCACAGTTCACTCGTTCACGCCTCCTGACACCAGGGCTGTGAACTGAAGGGTTCTCCTTGGACTTCTTTCTTTTCTGCCTCCTTGTGTAAGTGTTGATTTGGGGTATGTTCGTCATGGTGTCCCAGATGGGCACTGACCCCAGTGTCACCTAGGTATCATCCCGAAGCCCTGACACTCACAGAGGTGGATTCTACTGTGGGAAGAGGCAGAGGAGGAAATGGGACTTTCACACCTGCTTCTGCCCTGCCTCCTCACCAGAGAGGAATCCTGGAAGCCTGCTCTTAGAGTCTTCCTCCCATGAGTCCCATGTTAGTGGCTTTGGATGCAGACTTCCGGGGTCCAAGGAGCTGCAGCTGCAGGGCGCACCCCTGTGTGTGTCCCAGGCATTGTTCTCAGCTGACCCCTGAGTGGCCTCTCTGTCAGTCTGGTGAGGGCTGGCCCCTGACTACCAGGCTGCTGTGTTTGCACAAAGTGTGTGTGGAGCCGGCGTTGGCCTCGTTTTGGGCCAGGGTGGCTTAAAGAGGAGTTGCTTCACCCCAGACCTTTCCCTATTTGGAGAGAAGACAGCACGAGACAGCCAGACAGCAGGCTCAGACCTTCAGTGCAGCTGGGGGGCTGGGGGGTACAGACATCAGGCTTCTCCTCACGCCGGCCACCGTTGAGGATTTCTGGAAGAGTTGGCATATCCAAAGGCAAGCAGAAATGACTTACTCGTACCTTCTGTCTCCTTGCTTCCTTGTGCTAGCTCCTACTGAGGAGAGTTGCTGGCATCGGTTTCCTCACTGCTTCTGAGTTGGCTAGTCAGACCCCACAGGAGATTCCAGCAGCTTCTGAAAGGTTCTCCCTGGTGGTGTAATGTCCTGTGTTGTCCTCCTCTGTCCTTGGCCTCCCAGCTTTCCAGAACCAAGAGGCCAGTCACGTTGTCTCTTAGAAGAGATTGGGGTGTGGGTTTGAGGGTCTCCTGCATTTGAATGTCGTCTGGCCAGGCACTTTTCTTCTCCAGGTCACTGAAGGGGCTGTGACCAACTCGGGATCCATTTGTGCAGTGAATACATGCTGATCGTCTTTTGTGCACAGCATCCTGAGGGGTGTGTGTCTGAACTGTGAGCAGAACAGCCAGACGGACGCATTAGATCATTTTCAGCTGGTACACAAAACAGGGCAGAGGCCCAGGGGAGGCTGGGCAATGAGGTGGAGAGGAGCAGCTCCACTCGCCGGGTGGTGGGGCAGTGAGTGAGCATGGGTTCACCCTGGAGGAGGCTGGGAAAGGCCTTGGCGAGGCCACACTGAGCGGACCTGCAGGAAGCACGTCCCAGGCCTTGGGGGTGGCACACGCAGAAGGAATGTTGAGGCAGGAACAATGTTGGCATGTTCGGAAAACAGGAGGAGACAGGCTGCAGCGTGACAGCAAGGAGGGGTGGTTCAGGAAAGACAGCAGGGGACCCAGAGGCCTCAGCTCCCGGTCTGGGCCCACTTCTGGGGAGGGTTTCCTAGCACTCATCAAATTCTAAAGGAAACTCAGATTCTTGAGAGGTTTGGGGTGTTGTTGGCATATATAAGAAAATTATGTGTCATTAAGAGCCCCACAATACACCAAGCAAAAACAGAACCGAAGGGAGAAGAGACAATTCAGTCACAGTCTTGGAGAGCTCAGCACCCCCACTTCAGTAGTCAGCTGAGCATTGGGACGGAAGATGGAGAACAGAGGGGGCATGGACAGCACTCTAAACCCAGCTGCCTAGCAAGCAGTCTGCCCTGGAGAAAGAACGTCGAGGGCCCTGTGCTGCAGAGTGCCCGGGACGTCCTCCAGGTCAAACAGACCATTTGCTAGACCACAAAACAAGTTTTGATAAACTTAAAATGACTGAAATCATGCCAGGTCTTTTCCAGCCACCATGGAATGATATGAGAAATCTGTAGATTTCTGGAAATCCACACACATGGAAATGAGCCCAGCTAGCCAGCAGGGCAGAGGGAAGGTGGATGTGGAGGCCTCTCGGGATTGAGGTGGTGGAGGAATGCCCTTTTTGGCAGCTGAGGAAACAGGAAGCCGGGGTCTGACAAGCTTTCAGGGCCCCTGACAGGACCAGGGGCCACTGTTCTATGTGTAACACAGAGACACATGCCTTAGTAGCTTCTCTGAGGCCCGCAGAGCGCCTGTGATTTCTGTCCCTTCGCTGAACAAATGGCCAGGTGAGCTCCTGCTGTGGGCCGAGGACCAGTGCCTTCCTGGGACTTGAGCTAGTGGGGACCCTGACACAATGACACAATCAGAGTGAGGGTTGCAGGGGGCAGGGGTGAGGGGTTTCTCTTGTGAGAAGCCGGGGAAGAGCTAGCAGAGTGAAAAGAAGTCAGCTGATGAGGGAGCGGTGTCTGCAAGGTCATTTCCAGATACCAGGAGTCGCTCTCAAAGTAGCAGATCCCACGGGATCCGAGAGGCTGCCATGTATAGGGTTAGTACAGCCGGGATGCTTCTTGAATGACGAGAGAGAGGCCAGAAGCCACAGGACCAGAGCCGGGGTGGGCCCAGCCACTGTGAAGGAATAGGAAGGAGGTACCTGAAGTCTGTGCCTCAGTGGTGCCACCTAGGGAAGGGGATGGTCCCAAGAGAAAAGGCCTGCTGTGGCCGTGGACCCAGTGAAAGGAAGGCGCTGCCAGAGTATGTGTCTGAGCAACACCCCCACCCAGATCCCCCACCCTGACCCCCTCATCTGGCTGCCCAGGGACTTGACCACATCCTGACTCTTGTCACACCCTTCCCAAGGGCATACCATCCGTCGGAAGCGAGCTTGCTGGGAGAGCCCCCCCCCCCAAGTCCAGGTGTCAGCCTTGGCCAGGTGTCAGGTCAGAGGGAGGGCTACCTCACCTGCTTATCTCACTGACCCCTTCCATCTCCCTGTGGGGGAGGTGCTGGCACCCCCATTTCCCAAGGAAGGAAACAGAAGCCTGGGTGAGTGAAATGATTTGCCCGAGGTGTGCATTTAGGAGGTGTGGGAGTGGGGAGAGTAAGCTCTGCGGGCCTCCAAGGGCTCGAGCACCGCCACACTCTGCTCTCGCGGTCCCGGCGCCGGTGTGTGCCCGTCAGGAGCCCGCTGCTTGACTCCTCCGGTGTTCCATTTCATCTGGGGCCCTGTGGTATGTTCACAGTTACCCCAAAGACTGTTGAACCCCTGTTGTGTTAGGAGGGGTTTGTTTCCAAGCACTTTGATGAATGGCCTCCTCGGGGCCTCCTGAGCACCCGATGCAGCGTGGGGACAGCAGTCCTCCTCGTGCTTTTGCCGAGGCTTGCAGGGAGCACTTCGAACGCACTTGAGCAGGAAAGGCTTGCGTTTCTGACTCAAACCCAAGTTGTCGGCCCACTCGGGAGGAGTGAGTTCAGGTTGGGTTCCCTTTTTCTCCCTTGTCTCTTAGGACGGGGTCCACAAACTCCGGGCCTCTGTCTGCAAGCTAAGATGGTGGAATATGTGTGTGGCCCAAGAAGCCGAAAGTCCTCTGTGGCCCCTTCTGGAGAAAGTGCCGCCCGGGGCTCACTGTGCTCACAGCCCATTATTGGTGTTACTGAGGGCAGTTGCTGCCTTTCCACCCCGCCCTGCAGCTTGCAGAGCACTTTCCCAGGCATGCCTCCTCTACTCCGGAGCAGCTCCTCGAGGCAGGTGGTCCTCGTTTGGCTAAACTTGACCCCTGGGGACTTTTCTGAAAATAAGAAAATTGGCTCCTCTGCTTGCTCTCGTGCAAGCGCCCCAGGAGGAGTGATGTTCACCCCTCGACGTTTGCTTCTGGCTGCTTGGTGCTGAAGAGTTGCAAGTCTGTGAGGGATTGGATATTATCTGGGGGTGGGAGCGGGGCTCATCTTAAGGCCTCTTGATGGCTAGTTGTTCACATTCTAAAACTAAAGGTTGTTAAGGAGGAAATTCCTCAGCCACCTTCTGTCTTAGCTTGTGATTTCTCCGTAGGTTATGTGGTCTGCTGAGTTGTTACGTTTGACGCTTGTGTTCTGAACACTGTGCAGCAGACTTAGGTCCAAGGCATCAAAGTTCTCTGTTGCTCTGGAAGTAATGGTCCACCTTGAAGCGGTTCCTCGCTGTGGAATGTGCCAGGGCAAGAAACAGAAACTGCTGCGATCCGGTGTTCGGCCACCATTTTAACAGGCCTGCTGCTCTCCAGAGTGGAGTGGGTCGCTTGCCAGCTCTTGGCAGGATGAATTTCAGCCAGATACCATTTCACTGTGCTTGAGTTGGGGAGTGGCACACAGTTAGCTGTGACCTGTGGAGAGACAGAGAAACCGCTCTTTGTGTGGTAAATGCGTTCTCAGCCTTTAGGAGGACTCCTCAGCCCATGGCCTGGTAAGGCAGGCACAGAGGGTTCCTGGGGGAGTTTTTGAGCGTTAGGTTGAAAGTGCGTCCGCGACTTGGGTGCATGAGCTCAGGGAGTTGGCTCTCAGCGCTGCGTTTCACGATCCGTTCATGACGGAACTCAGGCTGCTGGGTGCTGGGCAGCCCGGCCCTCGCTTACCCCCCTGCCGTGTGCTGTCGTTTCAGAGGCCAGCTGGAGGCTCCAGCCCCGAAGGTGGAGAAGGTGAGGACATCTCTAAAACTTCTCGTTCTCTTTGGTTGTAAAAGTGGAAGCAGCCTGATTTTCTCCTCTTCCTCCTCCTCATTTTCTGTAGATTCCGACCGAGAAGATGGAAATTACTGCCCTCCCGTCAAGCGAGAAAGAACGTCCTCTTTAACCCAGTTCCCACCTTCACAGTCAGGTAACCTTTGCAGACCACTGCCGATCAGTGAGAGCATCTGTGCTGATGAGCCCACCGTCCCCCTGTGACGCCTCAGACTTGGTGTCTGTCTCCTGCCCACATCCAGTTAGAATCAATCTGAGACTCAGTCTCTGTCAGGAATGAAGCTGGAAGTGCCTCCCCCCCCCGGAATCAGTGACACTTAATAGAAGGTCGTGGCCTAGTGAACTAAAAGAAGATGCGCCAAGAAATGGTCGCTCTGAAATAGAGGAAAAGGATAGTCAGGCCTGTTAGGGGCTCTGGCCATTAATTACATGTTCTCCTTCCCAGGTTTGTGCCTGTGTCTCTAGACTGAAGGTGTAGGAAGTGTTAATTACATGTTCTCCTTCCCAGGTTTGTGCCTGTGTCTCTAGACTGAAGGTGTAGGAAGTGGGAAGTAGAGTGTCCTCCTGACCCTTCAGCCATGTGCCTAGAGCTTGGCAGTCTGGTTGAGAGCGCAGACACACATGCAGTACATATGGAACCAAGTGGCCCCAGAACACACTTTGGTGATGGAATGCCGTGAGCTCCCAGAGGAGGAGGGCTTGGTGGAACCTTGAAGGGTGGGCCAGGCTAGGACCCTGTGGAGGTGGCTGGGCCCGAGAGTGTGGAGGCTCTGGATGGGGGCCAGCAGACCAGCCCGGGGCTTGTTACAAAGACCAGTGCAGCAAAGAGGCAGTTTCCCAGGGTCGAGAGAGATGCTGTGGCTATTTGGTGGGAGTTCTGTGAGCCTGGGGACAGCCTTGCAGATTCAACAGTAAACACTGCCTCAGGGCTTGCCCCCTGTCCTCCCCATCTTGACTCCCCCCTGGCATCGTCCATCTTCTCAGTCTTGGCTCTCTAGTGCAGACTTAGAGACGCACATATGTTCAGAGAGGATCTCTGATTACCCGACTTGGCATTCCTTCTTGGGAAGTTCACATAAAGCATTTTATACCTGCGAACCTAAAGGATAACACTTTAAGGGGAAAAGATACCCTGGAAGGTTGTTTCTGCTTTCAAAAGTGATGCAGATGTGACCGGAAGGCTCCATGTAGCAATCCTTTCAAGATCCTCCCTGCAACACACTGGATTTCACTCCTGTTTCCCTTAACACTCACTGTGGACATTGCCACACCCTTTCTCACGACTGCTGAGACCCTCCTGAATGGCTAAGCAGACCTTAAGGAACCGTCGGGACAGTTAGCAGTCGGGCTTCAGGAGACTTTCTTTTCTCCCTTGTTGCATGGGCGTTCCTGTGAAACAAGGGAGCTTCTGCTCCCTCATGATCCATTGTATTCCTTCCTATTCACCTCGCCCTGCTGCACCACGCCTTGTGGTGGAAGGTACAGCAGAGAAGAGGAGAGGTGATTCGTGCTATGGCCATAGGCTGCAGGGAAGGACAGCCAACCAACCAAGCATTTCCCTTCCGCTCTAGCGCACTGGCATAGGAAATAGTCTGCTCTCAGTCACCGGGGTTGGAGACAGGAGTGGAGCCAGTATCTTGGAAGGCATGGTCTGTGCCCTGCGTTCTGATTCTGCTTAGCTGTGTTCTGTCTACCCAGCTGGTTCTTCAGCTCTGAGGCCCATTGCCTTATTGCCTGGCCCACACCCAGGAAAGCGTTTGATAAGTGTAAAGTAAGGTCCTAAACGGGTGAGGGGACAGGTTCAGCCAACCAGCAAGCCTCTGGCCGGTGACAAGGAGTAGGGTCTGAGGCTTGGAACATCCAGTTCGTTTTGCTTCCCTCCTGGTTGCTCCCATTGGGACCTACAGTGCCAAGGAAAAGCCAAGGGCATGAGGACAAGATAGGCGGCCACAGTAGACCATAGCATCTAAAGGCTTGGTTCATAATGCTGAGCCCCTACAGTGGGGCTTAGAGATCGAGACTTCAGGTGGGGTAGGTGATCGGGTGCGTGTGTGCCCTGCCTACTCACACTGTTTTTCCTCTTGTTCCCTTCCCTGCCTGCACCTCCTTGTCGACAGTATCAAAAAACAATGTTTTTATGCCATCAACCTTCTGCGAGCCATCTGCAGGCAATTCTGACTCAGAACCAGGTGAGCCCTCCTGTCCCTTTGCTTTACTACCAGTCACTGGGGGTTTTCCTGGGATGAAAAGCAGTTGATATTATAAAATAAGATCTTAAACAGGAACGGGCAATTTGAAAGCCGGATTCTTTTTCAGTTCCTAAATGTTTTCCCAAATCTTCAGCTCATAGTTTTGGAATCCAGTGTGAGGCAGGCTTCATAAGCCCTTAATTTTTTGTTTCTGCAGGAGGGCCTGGTCACAAGGAGCCTTTAAGGTGTTGGTTGGTTTTTCTGTTCTTTGGTTTTGTTTGTTTTTGTTTTTTAAAACAAAAAGCAACTATAAAGAGTTGTGTTACTCTTTTTTCAAAATTGTACACAAGTAATACATTCATACCACTTTTTTAGAAAGGCAAATGGAAAATACATAGAGTAAAAGAATCTGTCTGCCCCTCTCCCTCTCCCACCCCTAAGGTAACTGCTGTGAGGTCGATGGAATTTTCCAGACCCCTTTTCTGTGCATTAGAGTCTCACATTAATCAATATTACTTAGACCTGTTCATATAAATATGTAAGCATATTTAATCACAGCTTTAAACCTTGAAGGAAAGTAGCTTGCTCCCCTCTGAAGACTATGGAGCCTTCCTTTTTTGGTCTTTCGCTAGAGATCCAGCTCCAAGATTTCCTGAAAGTTTCTCCCACGTGGCTGAAATTCCTCATAAAAGATTTAATGAGCAAGTTCAACTACCCGAATTCTGTAACCCAACCTGCCTTATATAAATTCATTGCCGACTTCAAAAGCATTGCAAGATAAGTCTTACTCTGGCATGAGGGCAATGTTTTTATAACTTAGGGGGTTGATTCAATAGCACCATTTCAAACAATAGAATTCATTTTGACTCTGAAAGCAGACTTTTTTGAGCTGACCCTCTCTCACCAGGTCCTGAGGAGTTTGGTTTGTCGGGGTCCTTGGGAACCCCTGGAGTGCTGGCTTAGCATGTAGCCCTGTGAACTGTAGGGGCAGTGTTAGCCCAGGTGATCCTGTTCTGGTCTAGGGGACCAGTTGCTGAAGCACGCATCTAGATGGCCTTGTGCTGTCAATTTCCATTACAGATCTCTCCATCATCACCTCTAAGATCTGTGAGCAATGGTCTCACTCCGCTCTCTTGTTCCACGAAACCTTTATCGTGCAGCACTGAGAGCAAGGCCACCCTGAGAAAAGGGGGTTGCCAGGCCTGCTGAGGGGTGCTGACACAGCCTTGCTTCCTGGTCCCTGAGGCAGGGTGGAGTCATATCAGCCTTTTTCCGTCCTTCCCTGCCTGCCTTTCTTTTGTTTTTTAGCTTTAATTTGGGGGAGGGTGGATTTTTAACTGATGGAAGAATTTTATAAAGCACTTCCATATCCCTTTGCCCATTCGATTTTCCCTAGTCGTCCCAGTGATGTCCTTCAGAGCAGAGGGGTCAGATCCCGGATCATATACCCCATATCTCTCTTTCCATCTGGAATACTTCCTCGTTCTTTGCTTGATGTTTATGGCTTTGAAGATTACAGGCCAGTGATTTTGGAGAAGTTTTTCTGTCCGGGTTTGTCCACTGATTTCTGGTGGTTTTGCCCGATTAGTGCCTGTGGGGCTGGAGTACCACAGAAGCGAAGCTGTGTTCTTCACGCTGCACCGTCCCAGGTGGCGCACGGTGCTTACCTGGCCTGGTGCCTGTGGGGCTGATTTTGCTCACTTGGTTAGAGTGGGCTCTGTCGGTTCCTCTGCTGTGAGATCATCCCCTTTTCTTCTGGAGAGATACTCTGAGACTCTACGAAAGCCCATTCCTCTCACTGTTGCCCTCCAGTGTCCACCTCCACCAATGTTCTCTTGCTGGATTAGTCATTACTGTGATGATCGATCGCCAGAGGAGGGGGGGGCCTGCCTTCACTGTTATTAGTACGCTTAATTGGTGCTCTGTAAGAGAGCTGTCCTTTCTCCCCACTTAGTCCCTTGTTACATTGTACAGCAAGACGGATGCGTGGATTCCTGCTTCAGTCAGCAGCTTACATTCTGTCGTTATTAGTACAGAATTTCTTTTAATTGTCCCAGATTCGGCTAGCGGGAGTCCCACCAAACAGGTACCTATTTCCTTTTGCCACAGCTCGTTATTCTTTTAAGCACTTTTTTCTGTCCTAACAAGAGGCTCCAGGCTCATCATCGTCTCTCACAACGGTCCTTCTCAAAGGTGTCCTTCTTAGTGGAGCGTGATCTCCAGAAACCAAGGTCTGCATGCTCAGCAAGCTCACCGCCATCGGACTCTCACTGTGCTGGGCCTCTCGGTCCCAGAGATGGGGACACCCCCCGCCCGTACCTATGCACATCCCTCTCTGTACACATACACACATTTCTTTGTCCATATCTGTCTGCATGTGCGGTAAGCCTGGGTTCACATGTACACTTCCAATCCAGCACCAACAGGGTTCACTTGAGTCTCCCTGCTTCATAATTCTACCTGTCTTTCTGACAGAAATCTGGCTCCCTTTGTCCACAGTGCGTGTCCCATTGCTCTACCCTCCTCGCCAATTCCGTACATGCCAAGCACCCTCCCACCTGCCCAGACCCCACCAGGCTCTCTCCTCTTAGAGTCTTTTCAGTTCTGGCATACACCAAGTTGAAGTTCCCCTGGGGGTAAGCATTGCTTCCCGCAGACATCACTTGGGGTCTTCCTGAGGCAGGGCAGAAAGCACCCTCAAAGGAACCCACTGGCTTTAGATGTGATTAGGAGGAGGGTGGAGGCTGCTTTACAGGGAACCACCTCTTATCCCAGTGAGCTCACGGTGGGGCACGTGGGTGCCCTCAAGAGGACACCGGTGCAGTCACTCATGCATCCCAGTGACCCTGTCATGTGTGCTAGGGCTCTCACCATCAGCAACGGCTTTTCATTGTACCCTGGCCATGTTGTAGGCAAAGTGAGTTTTTTGAGGCCATGAAAAGAGAGCATGTCTATTTTGGTGAAGATGGCGCCTGCAGTGGGCCTCGGCTTACTGCCCTGTGAGCACACCTCCTTGCTGCCTTGGGCTCCTCCTGTCCGCGGTCCTCAGTTGCCATGACAGGTGTGGCATGCCTTATCTGTCTTGTCTGTGGTCTGTTCCCTGCAGCACCCTGTGATTTCTTGTGCGTCTGCGGGGTGGGCCAGGTGCCAGGCCCGGTGCTAGTGGGTGCTCCGTGGCCGTGCTCACCCAGGCCCGAGCCCCCACCCACTGGTCAGCCTAAGCTGGCTGCGAGGGTCAAATGCAGCTAGCATTGCTGCACACAGAACAGAGAGGTGGAGATTGATCAACGTAAGCATTGCAAACCCAGCTGTAAAGTCTTTTTCAGATTATCTCAATTGTGAACTTCATCTCAATATTTTTTGATGCTTTTAAACTGCCAGTCATCTTCTGAATAGTCCTGAGCTTTGGAAATGTGATTCAATATTTGTCTCCTAAAGAGGCGCATCCGGCAGCACGTCTTCGCCTGCATCTGTGGTGTCTGATTCTCCTGTGTGTCGTTTCTATGACCCCTCTTATGAGAGAGACCCCAGCTCCGCTAACGCAGGCTCGTGGAAGCCTGGTGGATTCGACTCCTTCATCCTAACTGGCAGTGAGAGTTTTTGTAACCCTGTTTTTGCCCAAGGAGAGCGGTTTGGCTGACCAACATGCAGGCAGCAGGAAGAAGCCTTTCAGCTTCCTTGAGAATTCTGATTTGACTTTGTTTTATGCCTCAGAGTTTGGTCTGATAACGCATTTGTGTTGCTTCCGTGTGCAGTCGGTTGGTGTTTAGTGTTTCCACAGACTTGTGCAGCCGTCACCATAATTAATTTAAGACCATTCCGTCACCCCAAAGAGAAACCCCGTCCCCATGACCAGTCACTCACCACCCTCTTCCCCAGCCCCTGGCAACCAAGAATCCACTTTCTGTCTGCGGGGATCTGCCTGTTCTGGATGTTTCGTATAAATAGAATCACATACTGTGTGACCTTCTAAGACATCTTCCTATTTGTTTGTCTTTCTTCCAACGATGTTTTTTAGTTTTTGTTTGTTAAATTTATTCCCAAGTACTATTCTCTTTGGTGCTATTGTAAATGGAATAACATGTTTTTGTAAACTTCATTTTTGGATTGTTCATTGCTAGCGTATAGATAAACGCAGTTGATTTTTGTGTATTAATCTTGTTCCCTGCACCCTGACAAGGGTTTTTTCAGATGAGTTGGACCTTAGCCCAAAAGTGACGTTGCCTCTGGTGGCCTAGAATGCTGCCATCCCTGTGCTGCCTCAGGAACAGACCTGACCTGTTGGAGTCAAGGCTTTTTATGCTGATCTTTCCCGTCAAGGCAGATTAGACTGTCCCCACCTCCCCACCCCTTAGAAGATAGGCCAACTCACCAGCACACACAGATGACCACTGTGGCCCAGTGGCCCAGCTGAATCCAGGTTTTGAGCCATCGCCCTGCTTCCTTCCCTTTCCTTGTCCTGGGCCTTCCAGCGTTCTCAGGAAGCAACAAGGTGAAGCTCTCCAGGCACATCTGGAAAGAGAGAGCAAGCCTGCTGTTTGTCACCTTTGATCTTTCATCACAGAAAACGAGTCTCATTTCCCAGACATCTGCTGGTAGTACAGAGGTTTCCGCAGATTACAGATGCGTCCTCCGACAAGACAGGTCCTCTGAGAAAGGGAGACTGATCCCAGGGACCTTTATTGGTTGACTCCCTGACATTCTCCAGGGCTTGTGAGCCCGACAAAGCTCTTGGTAGGCCGCTGGGTGAGGTGGCCCAGGGGTGGACCAGCCTTGCACTCACTGTCACTTTTGTCTCGAATCTTCAACACCCCCGTGGTCTTTCATTGTCAGCACCTGGCCTGGAGCCAGCACTTCCTGCAACCCCCTGGCACCTCCTCATCCAAGCTGCCTTATAACTTTGGTGGTTGAACCGGGCTTCTGTGTTTCTGTTTTAACTGGAAACATTTCCCTGGTTCTCTAGGCTCATGGCTACTGAGGTCCGGACCACAGTCTTCCCCTGCCCTTGACTGTCTCAGCTTTCCTGCTGCCCCCACTTCTACCTCCTAGGCAGGCCTGCTTTTTATCTTTTGTCTTATGCTTGTAGAGGAAAAGAGCAGTGGATTCCGGTTGAAGCCACCAACATTGATCCACGGCCAGGCACCCAGCGCAGGTAGGTGCCCGCCTTTAAGGAGGAAAGTGGAAGGACTTTCTCCCCCTCCTGCCTCTGCAGCATCTATTTGCACTGCTGCCTTAGGCAGCCAGCCGGCATGCTCTGGGTTCAGCCTGCTCTCTGGGTCATCTCAGTTACCTGGCACGTGAGCACTGAAAAGCCACTCTTCAGGAGCCCATCAGACCAAGGAGATTCTCCCCACTGTGAGCGCTTTGCCACCCTGAGGAGGGGGGTGGGTGGCAAGGAAGCAGACTTGGCTTGGTGTGGGGCTCTGTGCCCAGCGATAGCTCAGTTGGTTCAGGCTGTGTCTCCAGAGCATCCCAGCCCCAGCGTGCCGCAGGGGAAGCCTGATTAGCAGCGTGTGGCCACGATCCAGTGGGCTGCTGCTGGGGAGCAGGGCCTGGCAGTGGTGCAGAGTTGGAAGCATTCTCTCGTGCTTCCTGCCCAATTTGTGTTTGGCAGACAGATTTTCTCAGCGTTGCACTTTGAAAAGCAGGTGCAAAGGGTGTTTTTATGTGAGTCCGAGCAGAGTCCTAAACACTGGGGGGCTGCCTGTGGCTCTCTGCTCTCCCTGCACCATCTGTGCTTGATCCTTGAGCCCAGCACTTGAGGACAGCTGCCCCTTGGTTCCCCATAGAGCATTACTGCACTTACTGAATTAATTTCCAGAAAGCCCCTGAGAGCCAGTATGGGGCTGCGTGTTTCTGCCTGTGATGTCCGAGGGCCCCAGGCAAGCTGACCTCTGTTCTCAGGTCTGCCGAGCCAGAAGCCCAAGGAGCAACAGCGGAGTGTGCTTCGCCCGGCAGTGTTACAAGCCCCACAGCCAAAGGCACTCTCACAGACCGGTAAGAAATGGCCCTGGTGCCCAGGCTCGCACGGCAGGGTATCGAACATTCCCGAAGTTGGCCTGGAACAGCTGTGTCTGGTGACTTTGACAAAGACACAGGTGACTCTGGCCATATCTGCTGAATGCACACAGAAATAGAGAGCTGGGGAAACAATCCTTTAAGTCCATGGTGAGCCCAGGGAAGACAGAGCGTGGTCCCACCTTCTCCCCGCGGCACGAGGCCAAGGTGACCACTAGGTAAGACATGCTTTCTGTATACGCTGGCTTCATAAAAGCTGGCTCCCTCCCAAGTGTCTCCAGTTCATCCGAGCATGTTTGCAGGCAAAACTCCGCCTGTGTGTCTGAGAGACTTGAAGGGTCATTTTGGTTATGTGCATAATTTTATCTGCTTTGCCACCCGTAAGACCTAACTCTTAAACCATATTTCCATGATCTCCGCATAGGTCATGGTGTTCAGTTGGCCCGTAATTTCTTAATATTAATGAGCTTTTCTTGTCTTCCTCTTGGTCTCTCCCTGTAATTCAAAAATTCTTCATCAGAAGCAATCCAACATCCTACATGAAGGAAATAGTATTTCTAAAGAGTTTCAACGGGAAGGCTTTTTTTTTAAGTTATGCAGACCAATCAGCCAGATTTAAAAGCTGTGCACATCACGTGATCTCAGCTATTTATAGGGAGAAGTGCATAGAATCAAGATGTTATGAGTAAAACTGTGTTTTATAAAACTCATAATTGTGCCTTATTCAGTATATATTCTTTTTTTCTCTTTTACTTTAGTTAGCAGTATCACTTCTATGTACACTGAAAATTCATGCAGTTCTTTGTGGAATAAGCAATAAGATATTCTCACTTCTGTTAGGTTGTAGTTCTGGGTTCGTTTGGGTTTTTTTAATTTAAGAATTTGTGATTTTCAGTAATGATACCAAATCCTTTTCTTTAAAAAGGAGAAATTACACGATTGGTCTAAATGGTAGAAGGGAGCGCTCGAGGTCCCACACTAAACCCCCGTGACCCCGCCACTGTCCTCTTGTCCCTGCAGTCCCGAGCAGCGGCACCAACGGGGTCAGTATCCCAACAGACTGCACGGGGGCCGTGACAGCAACATCGCCCGACAACCCAGCACGGAGAAGTCCCTCCGATGAGGCACGAGCACTTGAGGTGTGTCTGTGCTGGGCAGGGAGCACGTGAACCTCCTCGGGGCTTCGCTGAGTGTGTAGACAGTTAACTGCTCTGAGGGGCGCCAGGGTGGGCCCGTGTTAGGGCTTTCTGGATTTGCTCAGCGGCGTGCGTGCGCAACTGCAGCTGATGTCCGTAGTTGCTAGAACACCGAGAATGGTCTGTCCGTGGTTCCAGAGTGCTGCACTGCCTGGGCCCAGCACCTCCCCGCGGCCGGGGTGGGCTGGCTTGCCGGCGGGCACTCTGCCCACTGCCTCTGGGGAGTCCGTGGGGCTGGAGGAATGGCTTTCATTGATGAGGTCTTGTGCCATTTGATATGGAGAGATGTCTCCCCTCCCTGTTTCCACACCTGAACAACTCCGGGACTCGTATATGTGGGCCGTTCTAACTGAAGAAATCTGCCTGGGGAGTCAGTTCAGAAGTTTTTGAGCAATGTCTAGGGTTCTGGGATTGTCTAGGCCAAAAGCATGTGTTTTCTAGTAGTATTGCCCAGCAGCTGAAAAATGAGGGGCGTGTTCTTCCGAGCCCGGTTTGCGGGTGGCAGAGGCAGATTTGACGTGCAAGTTGCAGCACCGCACCAAGGCTTCCGTACACAAAGCCGGGTTGCATGTGTGTGTTTATTTCTACTCGGCCGTTTTGGCAGCTGAGCTGCTGCCTGAGATTCTGTACCCTCCACCTCCCCCACACCCCCCGGAGATGCGGGAGCGCACATGGTGAAAATGATCGGCTATAATTCATTTTTAGAATATCCCTGAGCCCCCGTCCCCCCTTCAAACCAGTTAGCAGAATTAAAATTAGGAACCATCTCTGCAGCCTGCTGCTGCTTGGAAACTTGGCTAGCTAGGGCGGCCGGCGCAGCGGGTCTGCTGCACGGCTGTGAGCTGAAGGGTGACCGAGAAGCGGCCCGGCCCCACCGCCTCCGGTGTCCCTGGTGATGCGAGGACAGGCCACCCCTGGGCAGCACCAGCCGCCCAGGGACCCGTGCCAGAGGAGACCCAGCAAGCAGATGAAGCGGCGAGAAATGGCCCGTCTTACTTCTCGGGGCTAACCTGTCACTTCTTTTCAGTTGTTGTCTTGTTTGTGTTTCTAACTAGGAGAAAGAGCCCCAGAAAAATGAGTCTAGCGATACTTGTGAGGAGGAAAACTGTGAGAAAAAAGAGCAAGTTGCACAGCAGGCGTTTGTGTTCGGGCAGAACCTGAGGGACAGAGTCAAGGTGTGTGATCAGAGGCCTGGTGAGCGCTTGCACTCATGAGTCGGTCTGCTCTGCCTCCTCCAGGTTAAACAACAGGAACTCCGCTTTTCCTCACAAAGGGCGGGGAGGTGGAGACAACGAATGTGCCTGTGGGCTGGTCCTGTGATTCTCGGTGCTTCCAGCAGCTTCTTGTTTTGCATGCCTTCCTTTCTGCACGGCTCCGCTCCCGGCACATTCCCCAGCAGGCTCCCTCGTTCTCCCGGGAGCAGGGGACCGGGAGGCAACCGTGCATGCCTATCCCTGAGAACGGATGTTTTCATAGCAGAGGAGACAGCACGATCCGATGCTTTCAACGTCGCTGGAGAGATCCTTGTTGCCTGACTCGTGGGCTTCTCTGCCTTGGCACTAGGCAACATTTAGACTGGTTCATTCTTAGTTGTTGGAGGCCTGTCCTGGGTGTTCTAGGATACTGGGCAGTATCCCTGGCCCCCACCCTCTGGGTGCCACAAGTATCCCATGCCCCCCCCCGCCCCGCCCCGCCCCGTTGTGGCAACCAAAAGTGTCCCTTAATAGTGCTGAGTGTTCCCTTTGGGACCAAGTCACCCTTAACTGAGAATTACTGCCTTATTTTTTTAAAGTAGGGCAGGTGGAAAAGAACTTTTTCTCCCATCGGAGGCAATAGCACTGTCCCCTCCTGGCTGCCCCCAAGGCCTATTGGTCTAGTCTGGGAACTTTGAGTTGGGGGAGAGCATCTGGCAGTAGCGGGGGATCCGGGCTTTGGACCCTGTGTGCTGGCGCTCTGGCAGACCTCTCCTCTGGGAGAATGGGGCAGCCATAACTTTCCAGCCAACAGAGTGGAGTGTCCTTCTGTGCCGTTTCCAGCACCTCGTCTGGCAGGAGCTCCTTTAAAAGCCTGAGAGACCGCATCAGTGGCTGTGTCTGGGGACGTCTGTGGTTGTCACAACTAGGGTGTAGGTACTACTACCATCCAGCAGGTGGAAGCTGGGGATGCTACCCAACACCTCACGGGATCAGGGCGGCTTCCCCACAGAGAGCAGTCCAGCCCCGATGTCAGTGATGCTGAGGGGGAGAAACCCTGAAATAAGGGAACGAAAGTCTCTCCGGCACGTAGGAAACATCAGGTTGTGCCATCTGCTTTCTCCTTTGGAGCTCCCTGTCCAACAGAAACACAGATCCCCAGGGGTGAAGAACAGGCATTGCTGTTGCATGGCTTTAGCCAAAGTAATGAGTCCCTTGGGGGCTGCTCGCTCCAGGGAGGAGGAAACAGGAGAAGAAAGGGCCTTGAGATCCACCTGTGCACATCTTATGGAGGCCCAGGGCTCACGTGATCTGTGGTCTCACAGTTACATGCCACCCTCTCGGTGGGGGCGACTTCTTGGCACCCCAGGACGGGGTTGATGGTACCCACCTCTCAGGGCTCCCGGGAGAATCACATTCAATGATACATTTAGCAGAGCTGGCATGGCAGTTAGCGAGCATAAAGAAGTCCTCGAGAAACGATGCTTTCATTATATTTATAACAAACCCCCCTAAAATATCGCATTTGGAAGCATTCTTTGGCCTCGCATTACAGATCATTGGTGAAAAGGGAAGTAAGATGCCAATCTGAGGGTTTTGTTTTTGTTTTTTTTTTTTTTTAGCAAGGTAGAAGAAGTTTCCTGATGCCTTATAAACTGTTTTTCTGTCTTAACTGTTAAAAGCAGAAATAGTGAAGTTGATTACAGACCCCTCCACCTCCTGCGTTTGTACACACACACACACACACACACACACACAAATTGTGCCATATGGCCTAAGGGTGTGCAGACAGGCTGAGCTGGAGGTCCCGGACAGGCGATTGTCAGAGCAGTAAGTGTTGCCTCTCTGTTTCCCAGTTAACAAACGAGAACACTGAAGTAGCTGACATGGAGAATGCCGGACACCCCAGTTCAGAAACGCCAGCTGCGACCAACTATTTCCTTCAGTATATCAGCTCCAGGTGTGTGTCTTGGGCTTGGTGCCCAGCCTCAGACGGCCCAGGGTATTCCATCACCCTGAGCTTGGGGCCCAGGGAGGAGGCAGCAGCTGGACCAGGAGCCAGCCTGGTCCTTCTGGGGGCAGGACGGAGGTGGGGGTGGGAGGAAGCAGATTTCACCAGAATCCTGGCTGTCCCCCTGGCTCCTCCCTTTATTCCCACTCTGGGCACAGCTGTGGAGGGGCCAGGATGGTGTGCTTTGACAGACCAGGCAGGACCCAAGTTCTGGTTGGCCGTTGGAGTGACCTCTGTCACCTGGATCTCATGCCCAGAACAGAACCCATTGGGCCAGTGGCTGCTTAGCTGCCTCCTGTTACCTGCCAGGTTCCAGCCTGTGGGGACCCCTTACCCTGGATTTGGGCTCGCCGGTGGTTAACAGTGCTGGTGGTGGTGCTCACTAACGGCCTGGGTGCCCCATGGGTATTTCAGAGAGAAAGCGTGTCCCTGCCTAAGAGACAGCCCAGCACAGTGGCTAGAACGTGGGCGTGGACATCAGAGAGGCCTGGCATGAATGGTGGTGACCTCATGCTTGGCTGCCTGGACCCTGATTAGCAAAGTGCATTGGATATTGTTTTAAAGATACGTTTTTTGCACTGCAGCATTTCCCAAATTGGGATGCACTCACATCTGTGACATCTTAAACTGGACGAAATGTGATGATGACAGCAGCTCCGAGGTCATCCAGTATCACCTGCCAGCAGCCCAGGGGTGGGAGGTGTCCCTCCTTTGTGCAGGCTAGGGGACTGGTGGGTTCTTTCCGGGAAGTAGACAGCGCCTCATATGACCTCTGTGATCAGCCTCTCTGTGGCGCTGTCCTCATGCACCCCAATGGTGACACCTGCCTCGAGGAGGTCAGGGGTGATAAGGTGGCTGTCAGACGTGTGCCCACATGCAGTGGACCGTTGGAGGTGGGAGCCGAATGTCTCCTTACCAGTCAGCACAGCCTGGTTTGGAGGCTTGTGAGCACCTGTCCTCGGTGTGCCGGGCCCATCCCCCACAGGGGAGGTTGAGCAGTGCCTACAACCATGCTTTTCTGCATCAGGGGTGTGCCCCTTACCCACTCTGACCGTGCACATGGTGTGCAGCACGTGTGAGTGCCACCTGCCTGTGCCGCTCCTGTGGGGGCCCCACACCCACAGCATGCCTTCTCTTCAGTTTAGACAACTCGACCAATAGTACCGACACCGCCAGCAACAAATTCGTGTTTGGCCAGAACATGAGCGAGCGCGTGCTGGTGAGTGGCCCCTGTGGGTACTGTTTTTCCTGGGGCCCCAGGGCAAGGGACACGTGAATATGGCTGCCACCTTGTCTCCTATAAAGTGGGGATGCTTCCAGTTGCAAGAGAAAGAGGACCCAGTTCCGACTTGGGGGCAGGGTGGTTGCACCAGGAGGCTGTCTAGGAGCTGGTGTCGGAGCTTCCTGCCTTTCTTCTCTGCCAGCTAGCTTGGCCTCATCCTAGGACAGGCTTTCCCTTCAGTCAGGGGCCACGCTTCGTCCTGGCTGAGGCCAGCTGCAGTGATAAATCCTCAGACCGGAGTCCTTAGCCACATGCTTCTGAGACCACTCTGAGACCTCTGGAGCCAAGGGAGTTCAGCACCCCCGTCCCTGACCATGAGGGGGCAGCATGGAAGGGGCTCTGGGGCGGGGGGCCTTGGAGGGGCCCCTGCAGTGTCCCAGGTGTCTCCTGCACGCACCATGGCCAGGCTGTCTCCCCTCCCAGAAAGCCTGGCCAGCTTGGGATGGGGTTCTAGAATTGTTCACCTTCTTCCTTATTTCTGTTCATTTTCTTTTCTTGTCGAATGCATAGGACCCACTGTGTCTGTTTTGAGTGTGGTTAAGGAGCTGTTTCGTCCCATTTCATTATTTCCATCTTTGTCTCAGTCTGCGTTACATTAAGGAGCCTCCTGCTACTTTCTTCGAGTATTAATACTGTCCTTTTCTTGTTAAAACGAAACGGTCCAAGAGCTGCCTCACACAGAGATAAGCAGCTGGTGACACACACCTCCGTGAGATGTCAGGGGAGGCCCCACTTGGGGACTCGGGGGCAGTTGGCCTAGAGCATAGAAGGCTGGGTTTGGGAGGGCCGAGCTACCTGTATCGTGAGGGCACTTTTTTGCTGCGTTTTACCACCAAATGATGCTCGAGGATCGTTGTGTGGAGACAGTGCCCCAGGCTGAAACCCAGCCCCTGGGGAGGAGTTGTCTGGTCTCGTCTGCTGGGCCTGGGTGGGTCCCCAGAGCCGTGAAGGAAAGGCCATCTGCAGAAAAAAAGCCGTCTGCCTGCGAGGCAGTGCCGAGAGCCGCCATCCCAGCAGAGGGGTGTCCTGTTCCGCTGCGGCCGGCCCACCAGGGCCACCCAGACATGCTGTCCTCCCCATGTGTTTCCATCTCCCTGCAGAGCCCACCCAAATTAAATGAAGTCAGTTCAGATGCCACCAGGGAAAATGCAGCTGCTGAGTCCGGGTCCGAGTCCTCATCCCAGGAGGCCACTCCCGAGAAAGGTATGCTGCGGTCCCACCACCTTGTGGGAAGGGTACCAAGTGACAGGGGCACTGTCCATCCACACCCCGGCCCAGGAGGGACATGGGCCCCAGCCCGCTGCAGCACTAGTAGCCACACATGAACCGCCACCGGGGCAGAGTTGAAAAGCCATGGGTGCTGGGGGGGACGCGTTCATCCTAAAACAGAGAGGCTGTGGTGCTTCGGGACGACTCTGGGGATAGTGTTGAGGTGACTGTCCCCCCTCTTCCTTCTTGCCCTGAGGTGGGGGAGGGGAGTTTTTCTTCAGCGCTCTGTGGGAAGAATCTCACTGCCCTCCCGTCCTCTACCGAATGAATGGCGTGGGAGATCTGGAGCCACCCTGGCACCTAGCTCGCAGATGGTCTCCCCGCAGCATCCAGGGCCAGCTGTATGTTTGGGGTCCGTTCCAGGTCCCAGGAGAGTCGGCTCCCTTGAGGCAGAGCCAACCCTGTGTTCTGTCTCTTGTGGGGGTCGCCCGCGCGCACACACACACACACACACACACACACACACACACCAGCAAATAAATAGTCAATGTCGCTCAGCTGATAACATTTCAGAGTCGCTGGCCGAGTCGGCAGCCGCCTACACCAAGGCAACGGCCCGGAAGTGTTTGTTGGAAAAAGTGGAAGTCATCACCGGGGAGGAGGCGGAGAGCAACGTGTTACAGGTGAGGCGGGCCTGGCCAGGGGCGTCTGGCTCCGGTGGGCCTCCTGGCCCGTAGGTGGTGGTGTGAGAGGCCGGCCGTAGCTCCTAGCCTCTCTGTGCGTCTGAGGGGCTGGATCCCCGTCCTCCAGGCACGCGGGCCTCCCCGGGCAGTGATGGAGGGGCCAATGCCCCACCCTCTGGGACCTTGTGGCGGGGCTTCTGAGAGCTGAGTGAGCACTAAGGGACTTCTAGTCTCACTTTGTTTTTGAGCAGAAGCATCAGTTTTGAGGCATTCGCGATAGTTCAGGGAGAAACTATTGTAACAAGCACCCAGAATGAACGACTATGATTATTTGGTCACACTGGCACCCTGTGTTGTTTTATTTAGGAACCAGGATCACAGATGCACCCCAAACTTGTCCCGCCTTTCCGCTGCGTCCCGGGGCAGCATGTCCCCTTCAGTGTGCCTCATTCCTCTGCTTTGCGCTGTTGTGCGTGTGTGTCTGTAACCTGCGTGTGTCGAGCATTGGAGAGTTTCTGATGTGGCATTTTTAGAAGTATTACTGCTTATGCCCACCGAGCACTGTTGTGAAATCTATACAGGCGAAGAGAGTGACTTGGTAAAGATCCGCACGCTTTCTGTGAGGGGCCAGGCGTGGTCTCTTGCATATTCTTTTTTTATCTATAGAACAGCTTTATTGAAATAGAACACATATACTGTGGAATTCATTGTTTAGAGTGTACCGTTCAGTGGTTTTTTGTGTACGCACATAGTTACGCAGCCGCCACCACCAGAATAGAACGTGTTAGTCCCCAAAAACTGTGCCCATCAGCAGTCACGTCTCGTGCCCTCCCCGGCCCCCACGAGCCGCCTTCCCGTCCGTGCATGAGCCTGTTCTGGGCATGTCACACACGTGGACTCACATGCCGTGTGGCCTTCTGTGTCTGGTTCCCTCCCTGAGCGTCCTGGGCTCGGGGTCCATCCCTAGGGTGGCGCCAAGTGACGTGCGTGGCGGGACGTGGAGGGTTCCAGCTTTTAGCTGCTATGAGTCCTGCTGCCGTAGAACTTGTGTACAGGCTCGCGTGTGCGGGTGCGTGTCGTTTCTCTTGCGGAGATCTCTAGGAGTGGGGTGTCTGGGCCGCACAGTGACTCCACGTGTAACATTGTGAGGGACACGTGTCCGCAGCAGCCGCACCCCGTGTCCTCCCGCCCGCCGTGCGCGAGCTGCTGAGTGCCGCGCCGCCTCCCCGGCGCCTGCTATCACCGGGCTTCTGATGCCACCCTAGCGAGTGCGAAGTGGTATCTCATTGGTATCTGGTTTTTATCTCCGTTTCTTTAGTGATTCTTTCGTGCTTTCTGACAATGTAAAATTCATTTTAGCTGGAGGACAGGACATAAAACTGGCGAAGGGTCAGATGTCCCCCCTGGGCCGTAGCTGGCTGACCCCTCCCTAGTAGTCACTTAGGGTAGATTGGAGGCACCCCGGAGTTTGTCCACACCAGCGCCCACTCAGCCAGGGCCCCGCTCACCCAGGGGGCTGCCTTGTGTTCCAGATCCAGTGTAAGCTGTTTGTCTTCGACAAGGCCTCGCAGTCGTGGGTGGAGAGAGGCCGGGGCCTGCTCAGGCTCAACGACATGGCATCGACCGACGACGGGACACTCCAGTCCCGACTAGGTGAGCTGCAGAGCGGTGTCTGTGGAGAGGGCCTGGGAGGGCAGTGTCCCCACGCGGGTCCCCACTGGAGAGCCCCGGCACCTGTGGCCTGCAGGCCCAGGCCCCATCCCAAAACTCTCGCTGCCAGCTCTTTGGTGACTCTCCTCTTTGTGAGTGTGACAGTAGCTGAAACTACTTAGCAGCTCTCGAACTTGTTTTCCAATAATCAAAGTGCTGGTGGCTTTATGGTGGAAAGGGAAAGTAAGAAGTCACACAGTCCCATATAGCCTATGGTCCTGGTCACAGACCTTCCCCCAGCCCGTCCCAGCTGCTCCGCGTGCCTCGGAGGTGGGCCCATTGGGCACAGAGGGCTCGGGGAGTGGACACAGGGAGATCTGGTCAGTTAGAGCCCAGGACCCCACCCCACAGCCTCGCTGAGCTGGTCCACGCTGCTCCGTTTGGGAACGTCTGGGCCCCCAGGTTGCGGTGGGAAGAAGTGGGCTGGTGGGAAGACAAGGTGTCGCCGTGTGCACAGGGTCAGGGCACTTGCAGGGAGGATGGGTTCTGATAAACCAGGCAGGCTGACGGCTGCCTTGGGTAGATATAATGTGTACTTCCAGAGAAGGAAGAAGTCTGTACCCTCTTTTTCTCTACCGTATGTTGCTCCTGGTCTGTCTTTGTCTCCCTCTTGGTGGAAGGTCTAAGCAGCTATTGGCCTCAACCTTTTTTCTAAGAAAAGTGCAGAGTAGGGGCTCAGGCTCGGCCTGTGAGCGGGGCCAGTCAGGGGGCATCAACTTGTAGGCAGTGTGTCACATAAAGAAAATGCACACAGTCCCCAAATGTCCCTCTCTGGCCTTGCCTCCCACCTAATCATCCCACCCCCCCCCCCAAGGAAACCTCCATCCTGGTAACTGCTAGGTGGACCAGCAGGACCCCGTGCACATGGCCACGGGGGAGCTGGGTGGTACAGGGCTGGCCCGGTGTGGGGGGGGGCTGTGGCTTAGCAGACTGGTGGCAGCTTATGCGGACCTTGAGAGAATTGTGAGATTTCACCCCTGTTGTGTTTTCATTCCGGAATGTGGCTGTGGGGTGGGGGTCGGGCCAGGGCTGAGTGGCCTTATCGGTTGCAGTGATGCGGACCCAGGGCAGCTTACGGCTGATCCTCAACACCAAGCTCTGGGCCCAGATGCAGATCGACAAGGCCAGTGAAAAGAGCATACGCATCACAGCCATGGACACTGAGGACCAGGGCGTGAAGGTTTTCCTGATCTCGGTGAGTAGCCCTGGGACAGGCTACTACCAACCTCTTGGGGAAAAGAAGTGTGTGAACAGACCCCTGGACAAGGGCCGTGCCCTCCTAAGCTCCCACAGAAGGGAGGTTCCCAGGCACACCCAGTTGGGCCACTGTAGGGCTGCATTAAGGACTGCCCCTCTGGGGGGATGCTCTGTGGTGCAGCGGTCGGCACTCAGCACTGAGGGTGTGGGCCAGGGAGCAGAGAGCCAGCCAGTTTCCAAACGGATCGGTGGAAGAGAGACAGGAGTGGGCCTGCATCACCGAGTGCCATCCCAGCGGCAAGCTCTGTGAGCCCCTGGGAAGGACGGGCCCTGGGGCACCAGGAGCTTCGGTCTGCTGTCCCTGAGCTTGCTGAGGAGAGAGGGTTAGGCTCCTCCCCAGGCACAGCCCAGGGACTACGGCATCCCATCACAGGAGGGCAGCAGCCGCCCTGACCAAGAGCATTTCCCTCTGCCTATCCCAGGCCAGTTCCAAGGACACGGGCCAGCTGTACGCAGCCCTGCACCACCGCATCCTAGCCCTGCGCAGCCGCGTGGAGCAGGAGCAGGAGGCCAAGATGCCTGCCCCCGAACCCGGGGCAGCCCCGTCCAATGAGGACGACAGTGACGAGGACGTCCTGGCTCCATCGGGGGCCACCGGAGGCGGTGAGCCAGTGGTCCTGGCCCTGGAGGGGATGGGAAGCCTGACCCGGGGGGATGGGGCTTCAGCCAGGGTGGGGACCTGACAGTGAGGCCGCTGCTTCCCAACAGGTGCCGGCGAGGAAGGGGAGGGGCAGACGGCCGGAAGCACATAGCGCCGGGAGCCGGCTGCCCGCGAGCCTGCTGCTTTGTCCGTCTGTCTGCCCACCCGCCTGCCCCGCCCCACCGGCAGTGTGGAGGCGCAGGGCTCGGGAACCACACTCCCCGCTGGGTCGGCCACAGTTCGGATCCGCATGTCCCGTTCAGAAGCAGACTCGGGAACTGCCTGAATGTGGTTTGAGACACGAGACCTCATCATATTGATGAGCAAAACGAAAAAGAACATTTCTTCCCTCCCCTCCTTTGAATTGAAATGGCACATTAAGACTTGTCACGGCTTCTCACTGGGACTGGGACACCTTGTTTCTTCACCCCTCCCTCCTCGTGTGCCCGGCCTCTCTGCCGCCGCCGCCGCCCAGGCCACTGGGTCTGTCCACACGAGTATAAACACTGGGCCTGCTGGACGCTCTGTTAACTACCGTATCTCCAGTTTCCCACAGTCTGATTTGGGGCTTATATTTTTAGATCTTTTTCCCCCAAGGCTTTGTGTTTGGTTTCTTAGGTTAAGACTGTCCTGTGTGTTGAGCGGGCCCAGCTCCATCCTGGGCCACATCCTCCTCCTCTCTGGGCTCCTGGCCTCTGTGCTCGGGTGGGAGGGTCAGGCCCCCACTTGTTCCCCACCCAGGGTTGCTCCAGGCCCAGTCATGGGGTATTGAGGGTTTGGGCCCCAGACCTGTAGAGAGCTTATCTAAAAAGAGTCAGTGGACCTGGTAGGGTCCCCACTCACCCTCCTGCCTCTCCCCATCATGTCGGTCACCCGTCATCTGGCACCCGGGCGCACACCTTCCTGCTGCCGGCCATTCCTTGCCCAGCCCTGAACGATGTCACTGCCCCCGAGACCATCCAGGACCAGGAGCCTCTGTGAGAGGCAGAGGGGGACCTTAGCGAGGCCTTCGAGGAGGGGGTCGGGGGCTGGTTCCAGGCAACCGGCTGTCTCCCACACTCGCAGCATGCACAGGAACAGGTGCCATGCCTTCACCCACCTGGGGCGGCCTGTGAAAAGGGCCCTGTGCACAGGGCTCTGAGGGGGTTCTGAGGAAAGTGCCCAACCTCGCCTTCAGGGGGTGAGCGGAAGGCCTCCGCTCCAGCAGCTGTGCCACCCACACCTCGGGTCGGCTGTGTGCAGCTGGAGCCATGGGAAGACACCAAAGGCCCTCCCAACAGATCCAGTCACACTTCTCTGCTTTAAGCCTTAGCCAACTAGTGACAAGTAAAACCAGATAATGCCCATGTGTTTTGGAACATTTATGTAAGATTGTCATATGAAATGTATTTGGGAACTACATTAAAACTTTTAACTAAAACCCTGGCCTCCCGCATGCCCCAGGGGCCTCAGGAAGCCGGACAGCCTGGCCAGGAACAGCCTCCACCTCGCAGAGCAGCCTGGCCTGTCTGCGGGCCCCGGCCCCACACTCCACATCCAGGCAGGTGACCAAACTTGGCTGCCTTCCAAGACTGGCCGCTTCTATGCTTAGTTTTGCTTCACAGAAGAGCAGTTTGCTTCCCTGCCCAGGGGCCAGCTGGCTCCTGGGGTGGGTGGGAGCACATGAGAGGCGGAAGGGGTAGGTGGGGGTGCTGGCAGGGCCATGGATTCACTGAGCAGAACCAAGAGGAAGCCTGGGGGGCAGGGGGCAACTGCAGCGGCTTTGTGAGGCCCGAGGTCTGCACGGCATGGACAGGGAGGGCCTTGCTCCCTGGGGTCCTGAGCTAGTGACCCATCCTTGGAATCTTTGTCCCACTTGCACCTGGCGGCCAAGCCAGGTCTTCTGAGACCTGATCCAGCCAGTCCAGGTGAGAGAGGCCCTGGCTCAGGGGGCCAGGGTGGGGGTCCTATGCTACGGTGGGGCTGGCGGAGCAAGTGTGCATGGCTCACAGCTGCCAGGCACTGGTCATCATGGCCACAAACTCCTCATCTGTGTCCATGGAGGCGCTCACACCGCTGTAGTAGTCCTGGAACTCAGCCAGCGTGACCTGGGGGCAGACAGGCTCTAAGTAAGGACCAAAGACTCAGGTGGAGGGGGTAGAGGTGTCTGTGGGCACCCACCTGCCCGTCCTTCTCAGAGGAATCGAAGTTGTCCAGGAAGCGGCGGAGCACCTCCTCCTCGGTCCACTCCCCACTTCGCACCTTGGGGTGGGCGCAGCCCCTGTACACCCCGCGGAGGTCATCCACAGTCACCACACCATCCCCGCTGCGGTCCAACTTGGCAAATGCAGCTGCAATGACTGCCTCCCGGGCCTGGGACATGGGGGGCTAGAAAGGAGCAGGTCGTGACTGGGGGCCTGGTGCAGAGCAGCAGGACTCCCGGGCATCCAGGGTCAGCACTGACCTAGACAAGCCCACCAAGAGCTCAGCACTCCCCGCCCCCGCCCCAGACAGCAGGGCAGAAGGGCCTCACCCGCAGTGCCCTCAGGAACTCGTCCAGGTCCAGTGTCCCGCTGCCATCACGGTCCCAGCGCCTGCACACACCCTCCGCTTCAGCCGCGTCCAGCACCAGCCCCAGCTCAGCCAGGCCCTGCTGGAGTTCCCCCGAGTCCAGGGATCGGCTCCTGTCCCGGTCCAGGCGGCGGAAAAACCTGAGAGGCCATGGGGTGCAGTTAAAAAGTGGTCCCTGGGGCTGGGGGTCAAGAAGGTTCAAGGGGACAGCTCACCTGGCCAGGCCCTGGATGCCCAAGGCCCTTCGGGACAGGCACTGTGCCCGGAGCTTCTCCACGGTGGCGTCCACAGCATCCATGCTGGGTCAGGCTGTCTGGGCAACTGGCTGGGGGAGAGTTCCAGGAAGGACTCCCACTCGGCCGACCAGGCTACGGTCTGGTGCCAAAAGCCTACCCTGCCCAGCTACCTGCTCACCTGGCCTAACTATCCTGGAGTCCAGACAGCCACTCCTCTGGCTCCTGCCCGCTTTGCCCAGCGTTGGCAGTGTGTCCTGCCTAGCAGGACTGTTGCTAAGGGATGGCGGCTCAGGAGACTGGGAGGGGCCCCAGCCGTAACCCTCACTGTGCCAGTGCCACCTCGCTCTAGGCACAGCCCTGGGGGCCGAGTGGCAGGGCCCAGAGGGATAGGGCAGTGCTCTTGCTGGCACCACTGCCCACCCGCTGTCTTCACTCCCAGCCTTGCAGTGCCTGGGTCTGGGATAGAGCCAGACCCAGATGGGGAGTGGGGGTGGTCCCCCATCGGCCACAAGAAGGCGAGGGGGACCACAGCCCTACAGTGACCACAGTGTCCCGGATGGAGAAAGGCAAGGCCATGCTGGGCGGCTCAAGACCCAATTCACCTGGAGCAGCTCCCCTCCCCTCTCTGGGCTTCACTGGTCCCCTGCCCCTTTCCACAGGGCAGCAGCCAAAGCTGCTGAGGGATCCAAGTTCAAAAGGACTTGAGGCGGCCCAGGCCCCTGTCCTGCTTTTCAGACCAGTGGCTGAGCCAGGACATAGCATTACAGATTGTTTCGACGTTAAGTCGGACAAAGCCGTTCCTGGTAGTTATTCAGGGGCCAGTGTGGTATTTCTGTCAATGTGGATCTTTCGGTGGGTGGTTTTTTCTGTTCTCAAACATCACTTGGTGGTCTTGCTCAAAACAAGCTGGGGGAACCAGGGGACTGCAGTACCAAGCAAAGAAGTGGCCCTGACCCCCGATGTCATCCAAGAAACACTGAGGCCACCATCACAGAAGGCTTCCGATCGAGACTTCGGACACCTTTGTCGACTAAGAGCATTACACCAACAGGATTGAAAATGATGCTGGATTTCCCAGGACCTAAAACGTGGGCCCCATTTGAGGACCCATCCACTGCAGAGACCCAGAGGTCATCAGAGGCTTTTCAAAGCCGGGACTTAGACACGGCACAATGGGGGTGTCAGAAGTTGCTGTTGCTGTCAGAAACCGATGCAGGGATCGCACACAGCCTGGCCCTGTGGGTCAGGCCACGGCTGATGTAACTGTCGGCGGTATGAGAAACTGCAGTGACATTTTGGTGGCTCACTGCAGTCCATAACTCTTCGAGTAGGCAGAGAAATACTCCATTGTGTTTTTCATGAGGGCTATAAAAATCACACTTTTTTTCCCATAGAAAAATGTAAAATATAACTACAGTTATTATAACTCTGTTTTGGCATCTCCTCATCTTGAAGAGAATCAGAATGTCAACAATAACCCCTCCAGAAATTGGAAGTGGTCCAGGCTCTCCCGACCCCGAGGCCAGTTGACTTCACCATGCTGAGCCTCACTTTCCATAGCTGTAAAATGGGGCACGCATGGGCTGCAAAGATTAGACACAAGCTCCCGTGACTGTTAACTTGTGTCTCCCCGCCCAGCAGGACCCCACCCAGGCCACCTCTTCAGCCCCCACACAGGAAGAAAGGAGGAAGGACCAAGGCCAGGAAATCATCCGATTTATTCTTAAGCTCAGGCCTCTCAGCCTGCCTTCCCTCACACAAGCAGACCCCCTTATTCATCCAGAGAAAATGGGGGCATTGTTAGACGCCAGACGGGCAGGCAGGAGGCACCATCCTGAGGGCTGGGGACGGACACCGACCTTTCCAGGCCAAAATGGGCCCTGCCCCTCAGTGGTTCCTGGTGTGACAGTTCCCTGAGTAAGGAGGCGGGGAAACGGTTGTCGTGGGACCAGGCTGGGCACTTCATCTGGGCAGAGAAAGGCACAGGGTTCCCTGGTTTGATTTAAAAAAAAAAAAAAAAAAAAAAAAAAAAAAGCACCCTGAATGTCTCTGCCCAAGAAGGGCAGCATAGAAATAAGGAGTTTAAAAATAAGATTCTCTAGGGAATATAAAAAGGAGCAAGCTGCTTGCTACAAAAGCTGAACTGGCTGGGGCCTCATCAGATGTGCTGTGGGCCCCTGGCTCCCTTCAGGGGCCCCTAACCCATCCTGTTCCTACCAAGGTCCCAGGGTGCACCTGGCGCTGGTGATAAAGAACAAAAGGCCTGCCCTCAGGTAGCTTACACTCTGGTGACAGGACTTCCCGCCCCAGCAAGAAAGCAGAATGACAGAATGGGTAACAGCAGGGGATGAGATTACTTCAGATAAGGTAGGCAGGGAAGGCCCCTCTAAGGAGGTAACATCTGAGCAAAGATCTGGGTGACAAGGAACAGGTCATGTGCCATCTGGGGGAAGAGCAATCCAGGCAGAGGGAACAGCCAGTGGAAAGGCTGAGGGATGCCTGAGTTTTCCCTGGTGCGGCACAGCCCTACCGCCAGCATGTCTCACACGCACACTCTTCCTTCTGGGTTAAAGGTTGAGGGAAGAACAGAGTCAGGGGAAAGAATCTAGGATTAAAAATTCATCTTCATACAACCAATGCAAAACGGCATAAGGCTTGAGGTTCCCAATTCTGGTCTGGGGTGAAGACAGAAAAAGCTTTAGCCTGGGATGAGGGGTGCTTCAGAAGGAACGAAAATCAGGGCAGGAGGAAAAGGGGGAGAAAAACTTGATGCCATCTGCCTCCGCAAGTGAGAGAAAGCTCAAACTCAGATGCTTCAGAGGCCAGATATCCAGCCCTAAGAGAGAGGAGGGAGCCAGCTGGCCCTCATGCTTTGGCTAAAGAGAGTATCCTGAGCTCAGATCCAAGCAGGCATGGCCAAGACTGGAGCCAGAAATCCAGATTTTTGTGAAACGTTGCCAATTTTTCAACAAGTTGATTGATTTAAAGTTTTGTTTAAAAAAAAAAAAACAAAGGGTGCCTGGCTGGCGCAGTTGGTAGGACATGCGACTCTTGATCTCAGGGTTGTAAGTTCAAGCCCTACATTGAGTGTAGAGATTACTTTAAAATAAAATCTTAAAAAAAAAAAAAATGGGCTAAAGATCTGCCTTTGGCCCTTGGGCTGCCTGTTTGAAACCTACGACTTTTTAGCAGGTTTTGATGCTTGGAAAGGATTATGGCTCTGCCATGGGGTCCCCTCTGGGACACTGGTGACCCCCGAGGACATCCACAGCAGTGGAACTCTGTCTCCATTGTGTAATCTGTGCTCCAGGGCTTACACAGTGGTCCCAAACACTGCAGGCTGGAGGTGGTCCCTCTCCTCCTCTTCCCCAGTGCTGTTGTCAAGGTGTGGACTGGGCCCACCAGGGAGTGGGTGGCTGGGGTCTCTGGTTGGCAGGGGCCCCAGGCGTTCAGCCTCCACCAGGGTGGCCAGCAGCCCAGCCAGGGGTGACCGGCGACGGCAGATGTCCTGCAGCAGCTCCGCCCGGGGCTGCAGCTGCCCAATGAGCTCATCCTTCTGGCGCACAGCAGCCTCCAGGCTGTGGACAGTGGCCTCGGAGGTCAGCAGCTGCTCCTGGAGAGCGGCAATCTCACTGGCAGGAGGCAAGACAGGGCAGTTACGGTACTGAGAGGACCAGAGATTCTCCTCCTCCCTGCCCCTGACTTCCCGGGGCTCCCCATCACCATCAGGATAAAGGCCATGCTCCTCACCAAGACTCCCTGTTTCAAGACCCCCTTGTTATGGACTGAATGTGTCCCCTCAAAACTCTTATGTTGAATCCCTCCTCACCCCCCGTGTGATGTATTTGGAGATGGAGCCTTTGGGATGAGCCCATGAGGGTGGGGCCCTCATAGAATTAGTGCCCTTGTAAGAAGAGACACAGAGAATTTGCTCTCTGGCCATGTGAGCACACAGCAAGAAGATGACAATCTGCAAGCCAGGAAGAGAATCTGTCACCAGGAACTGAATCTATCGGTTGGACCTTCCAGCCTCCAAAACTGTGAGGAGAAAATTTCAGTTGTTTAAGCGCCCCCACCCCCCGACTGCCGTATTCTGTAATGGCAGCCAAAGCAGACTAAAACTCCCTAATCGCTCCCTGGCAATTCCCTTTTCCTTGCATCTTATTTGTTGTTCAGCTTAGAGGGCTCTTCTTCCAGGTAGCCTTTCATCTAAGCCCACTCAGAACCCTATGTGCCCTTCCATCACGACCCCAAACACCCAATGGTGTAGCTGCCTAGTGATGTGTCTGCCTAAGGGCTGTGCTACGTAGGTCTCACTTATATGCTCTAAAGCCGAGCACAGTGCCTGACACATTGTAGGTACTCAGTAAAGATGAATGAATCCAACCAGCTCCTTTTCCCACCTGGGCCCCTGACCTCTCTCCTCCCTGGGCGCGCTAGTCCCATCCCTTCCAATCCTCAGCGCCTCTTCAAAACTAGAGGGCTTCTTCAGAACGGCTGATATGATTCCATCCTCCCCTGATCCAGAACCTGCCATGGAACCCAATGCCTAGGAGGTCGGTGACCCCTGCACCACTCGGAAAGAGTCGATTTTGCATTGTGGAAAAAATGGGCTCCGTTTTAATTTAGAAATCCGCACTTGTGTGACACCTCTTAACTTTGCACGCTGGTGACTAATTCGAGGTTTTTGGTGTTTGTTTTTGCAGTCCCACCAATAGTCCAGCCTACACGAGAATGCACGCGGTTCCCGCGCCTCTCCTCCCCTTCCAATCTCGGCTCCGCTTCCGCCCACCTCCGAGAAGTCCACCTGGCCGGCCCCGGGCCTCACCAGTCCTTGGCGCGGCCCAGCTCGTCCAGGGCAGCGCGCAGCTGCTGGTCGTGGCGGGCCAGGCGCTCGGCCTGGGCGCGCACTGTGCGCTCCGCCGCGTCCAGCCGCGCCTCCAACTCCGCGGCGCGCCGGTGCACAGCCGCCAGGTGTGCGTTCGCCTCGCGGATCTGCAGCGGCTGCGGCGCCGACATGGCCCCGGCGCGGTCCCAGGAGGCCCGGAACCCGCCCCGGCCCCGCCCCTGGGCCCCACCTCCGGGTGGGCCACGCCCCCAGAGGCCCGCTCAGGACCTCGGCGCGATTGGCCGCGGCACGACGGGTCGCGCCCTATTCAAACCCAAACACCCTCACTGGTCCCAGAACTTCGAGACTCCGCCCCTGAGCCCGGCCTAACTCTAAGACTGGCCAAGGTCCTGACAAACCACGCCCCCAGGTGGGCCTGAGCCCTCGGCGGCGCACCCAGTTCAGGCTCCCGCAATGGGACTGTCACTCCTTCAAGACAGGCCCCGCCCCACTGAGAAGCCAACACCAGCATTGGTCCGGGTCCTGAGGTCCAGGAAGCCTGACCACGCCCCAGGCTTCGCCTCGCTCAGATCCACCCCAAAGGCCGCGGCCACGCCCCTTAAGCAAACGTACAGCTCCGGATTGGCCAAGTCCTCTTTGGGGCGTGTCTCCGGTTCTGGCTACGCCCCCAAGTCTACAGCGGACCTCATCCGGCCCAGGGCTTGGACAAGCCAGCCGCAAGGTGGGCACAGGTGGTATCCCGCTAAAATCCTAGCCCCGGGATCGGTACCTTTGCCCGCCCCCGAACCTGGCCACGCCCCAAAATAGTCGCACGCGGTTCAGACCTCGGCTTGGGGGACTGGCAGGGCGTGACCACGCCCCCACGCAGATTCTGGCGTTGGGAGTGACATTTGCGCTGTGTGCCGCCCCAGAGTTACATCTTGCTCCTATCAAGTGGAGCCCCGCCCCGCGCCCGAATCTGTGCTTGGAGATAGGCCCGCCCCTGGGTTAGACCCCACCTCCGTGAGTCAAACCTTTCCTAACCTAGGACCTTCTGAGTTGGAACTAGTGAGATCTGCCTTCACTGATTCTGGCTGACCCCCTCTCCCTCATGAAGTCGGATGGGGTGCACGCGCGCTTACGCCAGTCCGGACTCGGCGCCTGCGCGCGACTGTGTCTGTGTCCGCGACATTTAATAAAGTTGCACGCTTGTTGTCGGCCCCTCCGCACGAGGGGTTGCGCGCGCCGCCCAGGAAGTCTCGCGAGAACTAGCGGCGGCTGCCCTTGGGTGCGAGGAGCCGGCGGGCTGTGCGGTGCGGGGCCAAGGGTGCGCAATCATGGCGCGGACGCTTCTTCAGCAATACCTGGACATCCCCGATGGCACCGAGTGCCACCGCAAGACCTACGCCAGCACCACAGTCAGTGGTGCCGCTGGTGAGCGCCGGCCCGGCCCCGAGGGGAAAGGGTGCGGGGAGGTCATAGAGTCGCTGGGGGCTGTCTCAGGGCGTCCGGGTCGCTGGGGATCACGCAGGTGGCGTATGGCTGTCGCCGGGGTGACTGGGGCGGCGCTGGGTCGTAGGGGAGCTCTTGTACGAGATAAGACTTTGTGAGGGTGTTGGACTAATTCAGAGGGCGCAGGAAGGCGACAGGGTCACTGGGAGCTGTCCGAGGGGGTCGCAGGAGCGCTGTGTATCTCACGGGATGACACGTGGTCGTCGTGGGGGGGTGTCTGAGGTGGTCCTGAGAAACCCTTGTGTGAAGGGGATCCGGCAGGGTTGGAGGGCACCGGGAAGTGATACACGTGACAGGCTGGCCACTGGGGTCATCAGAAGCGGTTGCGGGCGGGGGGGGGGGCTGGGATTTGGGGGTTATTGTTGAAGCTATCACCAGGCTCTGGGGAAGTCGTTGAGTGGCAGGGGGCCATTATTGGGGTCAGAGGAGCTGGGGATTCATGAGACTTAACAGGGTAGGTTGAGGTTATTTGGGGGGATCATAGGTAATTAATTATTGGTGTGTCGGGGCGGGGACAGAAGTTGGAGAACGTTCTAGTGTGAAATAGTTTTTTTGGGGTTCAGGAAAGCGGGATGGTTGGGGATATCTGGAGCTTTTATTGGGACCACCAGAGGGGTCGTAGGGATGCTGAGGAGGTCACAGGTGAGGTGGGTCAGGAGCTACTGTAAGGGTAGCCTTGGGAGGGCATAAGGGGACTCACGGCCCTAGCCCTCTCCTGCAGGGGACATCTCAGTGTCTCGCCCCTTCCAGTCTCTCTGAGAAGTAGGAAGACGGTTTTGGTCACCTCCATAGATCTTCAGCTCTTGAAACAAAGTCTGGTAGAAGCTGAGTCTCCACTGGGAGGCATTTGAATTAAGGTAGACCTAATCATCGCTCCTATTTTCTGCATGTTTAGTGAGATCAACGACTATCATGCCCATTTCTCAGAGGTGGAAACTGAAGGTCAGAGAGGTGTGTTAACTGTCCCAGGATCTTTTCGAGCCGGTGTCCAAGTCCAGGTCTGCTGATCTCCTGAGGGTGGCTGCGGCAAGCACTGTGCGTGCAGGGTCCTTGTGGAGGGACCTCAGGAGAGAGGGTGAACGGGGTGTCCCTTCGCATGAGTGATGTGGAGTCTGCTTGAGTGACGACTTGTTGGGATGGTAGAGGTGCATGGCAGGGTCTCTGGGGGCCTTTGGAGAGAGATGTGCAGTGTGGGATTGGATCGCTGTAGCGGGGAGTACTCGGGCACATTATTATAGGGAGATGCTGGCATTGGGGAATGCCTGGCAGGACTTTGTGGAGGCGCGTGGTTGTGTCTAAAGGGGAATAAAGTAGGAGGGGGTCACCTGAGGGACTGTGGGGCCTTCAGGGAGATTTGGGGAGGCGGATGGTTTAAGAGATTTTGAATCTCAGAAAGACATTCATTTTGGTGTCTGTGAGTGGGAGTGCACATGTGTGATCACAAGTGCAAAGGCCACGGGGGTGGACTGAAGTCTCAGGAGGCTGTTGGGGGAGACTGACTACATTCCAGGAGTGGGGTGCTGCTGAGTGAGGGACCTCTGGGGGGGCTTGCTGGAAGGTCTTTGAGGGCTTGTGGGTGGGAACATTTGACAGACGTGCCATGTCAGGCAGTCACTGAGAGACTCGGGTTTGTGGTGGTCACCGGCTCCCTTGAGCCTTTGAGGGTGTCACTGTGTGTGTGTGTGTGTGTGTGTGTGTGTGTGTGTGTGTTGCTCACTTCGCCTGCCTGCATTCTCTCTCGCTGGCCAGCTCCACTCAACATACAGGACTTGGCTCCTGGATCCTCCCTTAGCTTCCCAGCCTCCCTTCAGGCCTCACTGAGAGAACACTCTTGTTTCCTGTCTGGCTTTCCTGAGATGGTTAGCCCCTGGAGGGCAGGGAGCCTGTACCCCCTAGCAGAGCTCAGCACCCTGTGGGCACACAGTAACCCTGAATGAATCGAGTGACTGAGTGAATGAAGGCGCCCAGCAACTCTTGCGGATGGATGGATGGATTAGGCCATACAGTAACTGAATGAATGTGTGAGTGAATGGATGAATGAATGAACGTAGGCACACAGTGACTGAGAATGAATGATAGCATGCAGTCACTATGAGGGAAGGGATGAATGAATGAAGGATGGAGTGTGCACTGTGTCTGGAGGTCACTGCTGGAGGCTACGAGAGAGCCAGGAGCAGGTGGGGGTTGGGAAGGGGGCCTTTTGCGGGGTGATGGGGGGCCATGGAAAGGTCTAAGTCAGTAGAGATCCTCATGTGCTGGGGGTCACAGGATATGGGGAGGGTGAGCTGTGGCAGGTACCAGATTGGATGATTGCTAGGAGAGAGTTGGGGTGGGGCAGTCTTTGACCCTGAGATATTCGGGGGCTCCCGGGTTATCCATTCCCAGTTCTCGGACTTCTGAGGGGATTATGACGGCGGGGGCACGGTCTGTGTGCAGCGTGGAATGTGAGCCGGCGCACGGGTTGGGACGGGCTGGCCCTGGGCGATCCCTGTGGTAACTGGGCCATGCTGGGGGTCTGCAGGGAGAGGAGGGGTGTGTTGTCTGCCCTGAGCAGGGTCAGCTGGAGGATGGGAAGCTCCATGGTGGGCTCTTTCTGGTGACTTGGAGCCAGCCAGGTGGGCCCTGGTCTGCCCCCCAGTGAGGAGGGTCTGGTGGGGGCAGCTGTCCAAGGCCTTGCCTGGGCCTCACCACCCACCTGGTGCTCTGCTCCAGGCCCGGCCCCTGCCGGGCCCCTCATGCGTAAGAGCCGTGTCGGGCAGGGAGGCCAGGGCGAGCAGAGATGGAAAAGCTGACCGGAGTGGCGAGGCCGGGTAGGCGGGAGCGGCTGCCGAGCCAGCCAGGTGTGAGGGATAGGCCCAGGCCCAAGCTGCCAGCGGGGAGCGGGCCCAAGGGTGACGAGCAGCAGGCCTTGGCAGTCCCGGGAGCCAAGTCTCCGCCAAGGAGGATTAGGCCAGGGAGACTTGGGCCCCATGGGGGAATGCAGCCTTGGATGAGAGTGGGGAGCAGGGCCTGGGTGCCAAGCCCTGTGGGGCGCAGCTGTGGTGTCTGTGCTGGCACTTGAGGCCAGAGAGCAGCCCAGCCACTTGGGCCCCGGGCCCATTCTCCTGTCCACTGCAGGCTGAACCAGCACACTGTGGAGGGCGAAGGGGCCCCAGGCCAGCCTTGGTCAGGCCTTGCATAGGGAGGCCTGGGGCCCAGAGATGGGGGTGAGAGCCCAGGGTTTGGAGCAGTAGACAGGGTTGGAATCCCACCACGGCTGCTCAGCAGCTGTGGGCTCTGGGTAAACTTCAGAACAGTCCCTTCTTGGGTGAAGGGGTGGTGCTAGGAGCTTCCTTGTAGGTACCATGGGGACAGAGAGGGAGGGAGTTTCTCTGATAGTGGAGGGGCCTGCCCCCAGCCAGGGCCACTCCTGGCCTCAGAGTCCAGGCCCTGCTCCAACACACCTCCCCCTCTCTGGTCCTGCAGGCCTGATCTTCTCTGCCTACAGTGTCACGCTCCAGCCCCCAGGCTCCTTCCTGGAGGGAGTGGCGAGGACAGGGCGATATACATTTACTGCAGGTGAGCGAGCCATGGCTTCTCCTTAGGGGCCCTCCTGGCACTGGCCCCTGGGCCCTGACTTAGCACTCACCCCGTCACCCGCACCCCAACAGCCGCCATTGGCGCCATATTTGGCCTCACCTCCTGCCTCAGCGCCCAGGTCCGAGAAAAGCCCGACGACCCCCTGAACTACTTCATCGGAGGCTGCGCTGGAGGCCTGACCCTGGGAGCACGCAGTGAGTGAGCCCCCCACCCGTGACCCCCGCTGACCACAACCCCTCTTTCTATCCCAGACCAGGGACCAGGCAGGGGCCAGGTGTGTGGGATGCTCGCCCCAGCAGAGGAGGGGGCAGTCCCTGTGAAACCTTCCAGTACTTTTGAACCTCTGCCACCGGCCAGTTCAGTAATAGTAAGAGCTGCTCTGCGTAAACACCTACTGCATGTCTACCTCACCAAGCCCGTGTACCCTCCTGTGGCTCCCTGTGGCATTCAGCATGGCTTTCAAGGCCCTGCACAACCTTCCCCATTCCCTCCCTGCCCTCCCCTCCTCCCTCTCTCCCCTTTGCTCACTCTGTACAAGCCACACAAGCCACCTTGCTGTTCCTCCAAGCCAGGCACCGTCCTACCCCAGGGCCTTTGCATGTGCTGTGCCCTCTTCCTGGAGTGCTGTTCACCCAGGCATCAGCACAGCTCCCTCTTTCACTGTCCAAACCCCCTATGTATGATCTGGGACCCCTACTGCCCTCATTCCATATGGCCCTCTTCTACACCTTGTCAGAGAACACAAGGCCACTGTCTGTCTCTGCCCCTGCCCCTGCCCCGTGAGCATGGACAAGGTGCGTGGTCCTTGCATTGCCGTCCCTCTCCCAGCATCCAGAGCCCTGACTGACCAAACGCACAGCCCTGCAGGGGAGCTACACTCAACCATCCGCACCTAGAGCTGCGCGGACTAGCTCAGAGAGGGGGCTTGGGTGGTTCAAGGTCACCTGGGAACCAGCAGAGCAAGCCTCCCTAGTAGGAGGCAGGGCGGGGCCCCACACCAGCCTGGCACAGTGGAGCCACCTGGAACCGGGACAGACACTGCTCTTTCCATGTCCCACAGCCTCGGGGCTGACAACTGCCCAGGCCTACCAGCCTGCCAGTGCTCGGTGGAAGGTTCCAGTCAGGCAGAGGGAGGGCACGGTGGAGGGAGGCCCGTGCATCCTAGGGTTTGACACACACCCCCAGCCCGCCAAGGGGGTGAGCCCTGCACACAGCAGGCCGGCCTCCCTGCCCAGCGACAGCCCTCGGGCAAGCAGGGGCACTCTGTGCTCTCATGCTCACGGTCTACAGAGCAGCTACAGGGCCTGGCGCCTGCGGCCAGGGCACCGGCTGAGACTCAGCCAAGCGCAGGTGTTCCCCACCCCCAGACCGGGACCGACAGCCTGGGTTCCCACTTCCCTCTTGCCTCGGTTCCCGCACACATCTTCAGCCAGACGGTCACCTGACTTAATCCTCCAGGAGCCCGCAGCCCCGACCCCCTAAGCCTCAAGGGAAGGGCATGCTCGCGGACTCCCGGGTGGCCGTGGGGGAGCCCCCCGCACGCCTGACACCACCCTCCCAACTCTGGCAGCTCACAACTACGGGATCGGAGCCGCCGCCTGCGCGTACATGGGCACGATGGCCGCGCTGGTCAAGATGGGCCAGCTGGAGGGCTGGAAGGTGTTTGCAGCACCCAAGGTGTAGTCCCGCCGCCTCCCGGATCCTCGGGCAGGTTCAGATATGACTAAAAATAAATTCTGTGTATACTTCTTTGTGTGCGTCTCCCACCCCTCCTCTCTCCTCTGGGATGGAGCCCTGTCCCTGCCAGGCTGGGTGACAGTGACACCCCAGCAGCAGCCCAGCAGGGGAGCGGGACAGAAGGCCTCCGGGTTTATTCTGGCAGGGCCAGTGGCACCAGCTGGGCCCTGAAGACAGGAGCTGGGCACCGCCCCCCACAGCCCTTCCTGCAGCCCCCCTGCAGGTCACAGGCCATCCCCTCTCTGGGCACTCCCCCAAAGCCAACAGCGTGTGGAAAACACACCCAGGGCCCACGCACAGCCTGACTCCAAATTCTTGGGCACTGGAGCAGAGCACCCCTGACAGGCTGGCCCAGGAGCCTTCTCCCTGTGCGACAGACAGGTGGCTGACAGGCCACCAGGAGCCTGCAAAGCAGGGGCCCGTGGGGGGGACCAGAGAAGAATCCCGATCCTTGCCGGCTGCCGCCTGTCAGGCCCAGTGATTTAGGCAGCCTCGGAATGCTGGCGCAGCCCTGGCCCCCAGCTTTCCGCAGCGCGGCCTCTGGCTCAGCTCTGGCAGCCGGAAAGGAAGGCTTGCTCCAGCGTGTCGAGGCAGGCCATAAATTAGGGCTCTCGGGGCTTTACCCTGGGGAGCGGGGTCGTGTGTGGCCAGGGATGGGGTCCTGGCGGGGTCTGGGCACTGGAGTTGGCCTGGAGGCAGCAGGAGCCGGGCCCTGATGCCCCCTTCTCGCCTCATCCCTCCCGCTTTCTCCTCTGCAGCACCCCCTGGTGCCGACATGGGTGGAAGCCTGGCTTGGAGCCTTGCTTTCCTCTGTTCCCCCTGGGTCGTCACTTGACCAGGTGTCGGGCAGCTCAGACCCAGCATGTGCCGGGCCTGGGCCCTGCTGGCTGCGGCCGGGCTGGCCTCTCCATCTCACTACGCCATAGTCACTCCGGGTCTCCCGCCAGAATTGGCACCGGCTCCAGCTCAGGTCGCGCCCAGGCCTGAGAAAGGCTGGGAGGAGAGGTGGGCCTGCCGAGCCCTGAGAGCAATCTGGGGTCCCAGGTTTGCACCAGAGTCCCAGCTCTTGGTTCTTTAATGGCGTTATTCTCGGTGGCAAGTGGGGACAGCAGGGTCCCTCCCTCAGCAGTGTTCCTGGAAGAGGGAAGCACCTCTTCCATGCTTTCTGAGGGGAAACAGGTCCTCAGGCTCCTGCACCAGGCTGGCGTATCCCTGCTGCTGCTGGCAGGGAGCAGAGCCCTCCGATGCTTGGCGCCCAGGCCCTCAGACTCCCAGCCCTGTGAGATGGAGGAGTCGGGCTGTATCCCTGCCGCTGTCCTCTCCCACTCCTCATTCGCCCTGCCCGCCACAGCCAGCAGAACGGGGGCAACAGTAAGAGTCGTTTCCACGGACCAGGTGCTGCAGGTAGGACCTGTGGTCACTGAGGGCTGAAAGAGGGGGACCTGGTCAAGGCCCAGCACTCGGTCACTTCTCAGCCCGATCCACCCAGGCCCCCTAGTACACCCTTCCTCAGCTCCCTGGCTCTTTTTTTTTTTTTTTTTTTAAGGTTAATTTTATTTTAGAAAGAATGAGCCAAGTGGGAGAGGCAGAGAGGGAGAATCTCAAGCAGACTCCACACTGACCGCGGAGCCCAACACGGAGTTTGATCTCATGACCCTGAGATCACGAGTCGAAACGAAGAGTCAGGCACTTAACTGACCACCACCGCCACCCCCCACCCCTGGCTCCAGAGGAAAAGTGAAAATTCGCAGCTAGCCAGTCCCTTCCTACCTCCTAGCCTTGGTTTCCCCTTTAGCTGGCTCAGGCCAGGGCTGTACTCAGCACATACTCAACCCTCTCTGGGCTGGCCGCCAGTGTTGGAGCAGGCCTGCTAGGCCCCCCAGAATGGGGCAGGAAGGAGTGGCTGCCTCCTGGGCTCCAGGGACCCCCAAACCCAGACCCTCTTGCCCATAAACATTTATGAGGCTGTGAGGGACTGACATCATCCTGCCCCACACACAGACCCCAGGGGGATGGTCCTTGTTTATAGTATCCAGTCCCCCCACACACACACTTTGACTGGAACCCCACCTCCTGCCCCAGCAGCCTCTGCTTGGGGTAGTGAAGGACCTTTCTGGAGTACAGTGGTTTCCCCCCACCGCCCCCATCCTGACTTGATGAAGCCATTTCCAGCCCCAAGCAGTCTGGTCTGGAAAAAAAGGAGGAACTCAGAAAGGGCCTCCCCAGGGCAGGGGGCTGGGGAGAGCAGGAGGGCTTCCTGGAGGAGGAAAAAGCGAGGTGGGGAAGGGAGAGTCTGAAGGTCCGAGGATGAGGTCTTGCTAGATGTGCATGAGGGGGAAAGGCATCCTGGGCAGAATACAGGTCAAAGGCCTGATGTGGGTGACAGGGCAAGGCCGGTGAGCGAGAAAGGGCCTGCTGTTCCTTCTGGGGCAGCGGGGCCCACGCTCCCCAAGGCCCCCATCCCTGGAGACACCCTGCCAGTGGGGACAAGTCTGCAAAGACTGACAGCCCTCTAGGCTGTAAGCCAAGAAAATGGGAGCAGGCTAAATCCGACCAAGGAGAAGAGCCGGGGGGCCTCTCCTCACTGCCAGGAAGGCTCGGCTGTTACTGTTAACTCATCTAATCCTTGCAGCAGCCCTAGGAGGGAGCTGCGCCTGCTGGTCCCGTTTTACAGATAAGGAAGCTGAGGCCCAGCTAGGAGGCTTCATAGGGCCTGGCTCACAGCAGGCACGCCACGTTGGTTCTTTGGTTGTTATTGGCTATTGTGGGGCAACAATCTATCTCTGAAAGACTTCCCAAGCGGTTGCAATGGGAATATAAGCAATCCAGTAGGACAAGGCCAAGGGATCTCAAAAGCGACATCCCCAGGGATTCCTTTAAAAAATTACATGGGAGGGGCGCCTGGGTGGCACAGCGGTTGAGCGTCTGCCTTCGGCTGAGGGCGTGATCCCGGCGTTATGGGATCGAGCCCCACATCAGGCTCCTCCGCTGTGAGCCTGCTTCCTCCTCTCCCGCTCCCCCTGCTTGTGTTCCCTCTCTCTCTGGCTGTCTCTATCTCTGTCAAATAAATAAAAAATAAATAAATAAAAAATAAAAATAAAAAATTACATGGGAGGAGTGGCTGGGTGGCTCAGTTGGTTAAGCACCCAACTCTTGATCTGGGCTCAGCTCTTGTGAGTTCAGGCCCCAGGATGGGCTCCACACTGGGCGTGGAGCCTACTTAAAAAATAAAATAAAATAAAAATAATGAAAAGTTTATGTTGCATGTGGGCCGGGGTGGGACATACCAGTCTATGGAAAAGCGCGCGTGGGCCCTGAAGGGCTCATCCTTTCGCCCTCTAACCCCTTTGTGAGTCCACCTGACTTTAGAACCTGTCCTGGGTCTGCCCACTTCTCCCTCCCTCCATGGCTCCAAGCAGGGGCCAGCCCCCTTCATGGCCCTCCTGCCACTGCAGTCTCCTCCCCGGACCCATCACTCCCACCCTGCAATCTGTCTTCCCTGACGCAGCCACCAGAGGGTGCCCGTGAGCATCCAGGTCGGGTCCTGCCCTCCGCCCACAGCCCTCCAGGGCCCCCACCTCCCTCAAGAGTAAAAGTCCAAGTCCTCACCAAGGCCCGCAGCCTAGCCCTGCACGACCTGCCTGTCTCCTCCCTACCCTTCCCCTCCTCCCTCTCAACCCCTCGCTCCCTCTGCTTGCTGTTCCTTCAACACACCAGGCCAGTGCTGCCCCCAGGGCCTTTGTACTGCCTGTGCTCTCTGCCTGGAACACTTCCCCAGACATCCCCACAGCTATCCCCTCACCTCCTTCAGTTCTCAGCTCAAATGTTACCTCCTCACTGAGGCCTCCCTGACACCCCGCAGAACTGATACCCCACCCAGCTAGCAGCTGCCTGCACACCCTTTACCCACGTCTAGTGTTGCCCATAGCACTTAGCGTCTAGATCCCACGTCATCATCACGTGCGTTGTCTCACGGACCATCTGTCTCCTTCAGGGCTGGGACATATCCTGGTTGTTAACCCTTGGGTCAACAATCAGCCAAGGCACACAGCGGGGCTCCATAAATCTGTGCCCCAACCCTGCTTCCTGGGTGCCAGCTGTGGGCTAGGTTCCGTTCATGTCACCCGCATTAGATGATGGCTGGGCAGGGGGGCCACGGAGAAAGGAACCATCCATAAAACAAAGCTCAAGTCAAGACTTGGAATTCAATTACCAGTATTTACTGAGAACCTATGCGTGCCAGGCATCTTCTCGGGCCTGGAGTCACCTCAGCCAACAAGACCAACAACATGGCTCCTTGGTCAAGGCCCTGAGGCTGGATGGAGCCTGGCGCGCCACCACCCCGCCCCCTGCTAGGAGGCCATGGGGCTGGCTGGGCCACACTATGCGGTCCCTGTGAAGTGAGGAGAGGGGCCAAAGTCAGGGCATGTGTTCCCAGGGGGACACACAAGTCAGGGCGGGATTTGCGGTCATGGGGGTGCTGACTGCTGGGAGACCATGAAATCCATCCTGCTTTCCCTGTAGTGCTTCCAGTTTTCACTTCTGAGTGAAAACCTCTCCCTTGTCCCAGCAAAGACCCCCAGAGCAGCACCAGCACCAGCCGGAACAGCCCCGAAAGGGCTGCTCTGGAAGGGGGCCTGAGCCCCGGAAGCCTTGGGGCACCATCCAGCTGTGCCCGAAGGGTCCTCCGCCCAGAGGGGCAGGTGGCAGTTTTCTGACTGGGTTCTGGTGGGAAGCCTCAGCCCAGCCTCACCCCCTCAAAGCCTGAGGCCAGATGAGTCCTCACTTCAGGGGTATAGAAGTGAGGGGCAGATCTTTGCCCCCCGACTCCCTGTCTGTCTTGACATCCAGGGCTCAGAACCCAGCGGAGCCCCCAGTTCTGTGGATACAAGTCAGCTCGGGGCATCCACAGAGAGTGACTTTGCCAGTGGGGAAACTGAGGCACAGAACAGTCACCACCACTAGGACCTCTGGTAGTTCCCCTGCCGTTATCCCTCACCCTTTTACTCTGGTCCTCCTTGGACTGGGCGTGGAGAGAGGCCCAGATTGGCCCCCAGCCCCATATTGGCGCTCACGGGTCCTTCCTCAGAGCCAGCCAAGCCGCCTGGGGGCTTCATGGAAGCCTGGGTGGTCGGCCCCAGCCCAGCCCCCGGCTCACCTCCAGGAGCCCGCCGAGCTCTGAGCAGTCTCTGAACCAGAGCCAGGGCCAGGGCAACGCTCCGGGGACCGGACAGGCAGGAGGGCTCTCAGCCCAGTTGGAGGGGCTGCAGGCAGACCCATGGTCTGGCCTGACATTCTCCCTCCTTTCTGAAAAACCCATCTACATGCTTTTGCTTTGCCATTTTCCCCTACAGCAGCCTTGCTTAAAATCTATTTTACGGTTTCTTTTTTTTTTTTTTTCAGTAGGTAAAACCGACTCAGACCACAGAATTTACAATATGCCAAAGGGTGTTCAGAAAAAATACCTCTCTCCCCAGCCACCCCCCACCCTGCCGCCCTCCCCAGAGGCCGCCCCCCCTCCCGGTGTCTTGTTTCTCCTTCTAGCAATGTTCCATGCCGAAGCAAACACGTCTGTATATTTTCTTTTCCTCCTACAGAAAGTCTATCACGCTGTCCCTGCTGTTTCAGAGACCTGAGTCTGGTTTCCCGACAACACATCTTGGATTTCTTCCTGCTCACTAAAGACCCATCTCTTGCTTTTAACGGCCACATAATATTCCGTCCTGTGGCTGCACTGTCGTCCCCATTAAAGCACCTTTCTCTGTCCCAGGTTTTTGCTACTAGCCAGAGTGCAGCGATGAAGAAGAGATCTGTTCTAAATGCCATTTTGCGTGTGGATGAATATACCCACATGCTTCCTGAACTCTTTTTTTAAATTAACGACCTGTATTTTTTAGAGCAGTTTCGGGTATATAGAAGAATTGAGCAGAGAGTGTGGGGTTCCTATATACCAGCTTAGCGCCCCCCACAGTGTACCCCTTCATAAAGGGCATGCATCACTGTGCTACACTTGTTACAATTGGTGGCCGCATATCGATACTTTGTCAGAAACTAACATCCCTAGCTGACAACCGGCCCTCCCCTGCTGGTGCTGTACGTTCCGTGGGTTTGGACAGTTGTGGCATGGCCGGTACCCACCTGTACCGGGTCAGCGTAGTCTCACTGCTCTAAAACTCTGGGCTCTGCCTGTTCATCCCTCCCCACCCACCACCACCCTGGGAGCCACAGGTCCTTTTGCTGTCTCCAGTTTTGCTTTTCCAGAACGTCACAGAGTTGTAATCCTACGGTGTGTGGCCTTTTCAGACTGCCTTCTTTCACTTGACCATATGCATTGAAGGTTCCTCCACGTCTTTCTGTGGCTTGATGGCTCATTTCTTTTTAGCGCCTAATAACGTTCCATTGTCTGGATGCCCCACAGTGTATCCATCAGCCAGCAACGGATGTCTGGGTTGCTTCCAAGTTTTGACAAATAGGAAAAAAGCTGCCACAAACATTCATGTGCAGGTTTTTGTGTGGACGTAAGTTTTCAGCTCCCTTGGGTAAATACCAAGGGGTGCAGTTGCTGGATCGTATGGGAAGAGTATGTTTCCTTTTGTAAGAAACCTCCAAAAATGCCTTCCAGAGTGGCTGGACCATTTTGCATCCCCACCAGCAGTGCATGAGAGCCCTGTTGCGCCCCGTCCTCACCAGCATCTGTGCTGTCGGAGCTCCGACATGGAGTGCCAGATTCCGGCGTTCCAGCAGGTGCGCAGCGGTATCTCGTGGTGGCTTTAATTTGTCTCAATTTTTAACCATCTCTTGAGCCTCCGCCTGGGAGCCAAGCATGGTTCCGATATCTTTTTTTAGAGCCTTTATTTATTTATTTATTTATTTATTTATTTATTTATTTGAGAGAGAGAGAGAACACGAGCAGGGATGGGAGGTGGGGGTGAGGGGCAGAGGGAGAAGCAGACTCCCCACTGAGCAGGGAGCCTGACGTGGGACTCGATCCCAGGATCCCAGGATCATGACCTGAGCCGAAGGCAGACGCTTCTCCGACTGAGCCATCCAGGCGCCCCTCCAATATCTTTACTACAAAATGATTTCTTTGCAATTCAGCCTAGGAAGGAGGTGGTACTAGTACCTCATTATTGATGGATAAACCAAGGCTCAGAGAGGGACAGCTACTTGAACAGGGTCACACAGCAAGCGAGGGCAGAGCCAAGGCCTTGTAACTGACTCCAGAGCACTTTCACCTACAATGTCCCGGGCCCGGGGCTTTGGGGACACAGTAGTGACCATGGTAGATCCAGTCCAGGGCATCTGGACCCTCCTGAGGCTCACAGTCCAGTGGGGGAGACAGACATGCGACCAGGCAGTTCAACTCAGGCTAACCAGGACCGTAATGGGGTTAACGGGCAGAGAGGGGCCCAGAGGAATCACTGGGCCCGGATGTCCAAGGAGGATTCAGTAAACTCCAGGAGTAACACGCTCAGCAGAGGCTGGCCCGTGGGGAGCCCGAGCGCGGGAGGAACCGGGAGTGCCACAGCAGCCCTCCACCCCTGCCCAAGGAGCACCCCGCCTGGCGGGGGCTGGGGCTGCAGGGGGAGAAGGTAAAGGCATCCAAAGATGAGCAGCCTGGTCTCCCGGTCTCCGGTCTCCATGTGAAAAGAAATGGCTTGGGGGGGGGGGTCTGCCTCCCGCCCAGGGCTGGCCCCCTGATGGGCCAGGACACCCCCCTCCTCACCCCCACTCCCCCTCCAGCCCCCATTAGTGAGGCCACCTGCTGCGGGGGCCTCAGTCCCAGGCCTTCCCTGCCCACACTCTGCTCCAGTGACCACCATTAAAAGTGAATAATGAGCCAGAGCAGGCAAGACCTGGAGGGGATGGAGTGGGGACGGAGAGACCCCCTGGGCCCCTTCCACATCCCGCTCCCTCCCGCCCTCCACTCCAGCCCCTGGGAAACTCATCAGGAGTCACCTTGCGGAAGGGCCATCTGAGCACCTTCTGTGACTTATTCAACGTCCTCATCAACCACCCCCCTCCCCGGTTCCCCTTCCCCACCAGCGAAGGCTGTCAGATTAAGCAAACAAAAATACAGGTGGCCACTTAAGTTTGAACTTCACGTAACCAATGAACCACGTTTTAGTGTATGTTAGCATATGTCCCATCCAATTCGCGGGACACACTTGTACTCAAGCATGAGCCACTGTTGATCTGAAATACAGAATCAGCTGGATGCCATCTGGCAGCCTTTCCTAGTCCCACCTGGATGGGTGGTGAGCCCCAGTTGTCCTTCCTGCGTGATGGGTGAGTACCCAGAGACTGATCAACATTGACCAGAGGGACCCTGCCCCCAGGAAATGCTGGGGGGCTCCCGTCAGGTATGTCCCCCCCACTTAAATGTTGGACTTGAGGCTCCGGGGGGAGTGAAACCCAGGATAGGGGCCCAGGTAGGATGGGAGAGGTTGAGGCCACATCTATCTGCCAACTGCCATGGTCATATTTTAATTTGGATGCTGAAATTGTAACTCTGGAGAGGTCCCTGGGGGAGAGGGAATGAGGGACCCCATGCCGCCTCCCCCAGGTACCCACTGCGTGAGGTCTGTTATCTTCACCTTCGCACAGCCCCGAATCCCAGGTTTGAATCCAGCTCTGCCCCTTGCAAGTTGTATGACTTTGAACCAAGTGTTCTCGCTGTGCCTCAGTCTCCTCGCCTGTAATATGGGGATAATACTACTAATAATAGTACCCAACTCTCGGGGCTGTTGAGAAGATTAAATGCATCCATATATCCAAGGAGCTTGGCCTGGCATGCAGTTAGCCCACTTAAGTGATGGCCTGTCCTGGCCTCTCTCCCGGCCCCAGAGGGCGGGACTGAGCGGGAATTAGAAGCTAATTTTAGCCCTGATGACACCCCCCGGCCTCCTGCCTTGTCCAAACATCCTCAGCCAAGCGTGAGGTTCAAAGCACCCCCCCCCAACCTCTGACATCCAAGGAGCCTGTTTATTCATTCCTGTTGGCGAGGCATTCCTTGCCTGCCTCCGCCTGCCATCAAGCTCCGTCCCCATGTGGCCTGCCCTGTGTCACTCAGGGTCGGGAACATCTCACCTGTAGGCAGCTTGGAGACAGCCATGGGCAGGGAAGTCAGGGTGGAGGGCAAGGAAGAGGGTGGGAGAGGGCCACTCCTGCCCCAAAGTCCCCCCGAAGTCTTCATTAGTCATTTCCCAAGTAAGATTCCAAACTTCCGTCTGTGTTGACTCCCAAGTGCTGTAACTTATCCAGCATCTGCTCACTGAGCAGTGACTGGGTGCCGGGTCCTACAGGGGGACCCCGGCGCTGTCCCATGAGCTCCCAGGCTAGGGGGAAGGCAGTGACAAGCCAGGAAACGGGGGAATTTTCCAGCTGTGCTTAGTACTTTCCATTCATTCATTCGCTCATTCATTCGTTCTCTCATTCCAGATGTGTTTTTTGAGGCCCCCTTGGGTGTCCAGTACTGTTCAGGTGCTGGGCTCAGCAGGAAACAAAGCAGACCAAGATCCCTCATGGAGCTGACTTTCTGGTGGGAGAAAGGCAAGAGCGAATGCTGCCAACAAGTCGAACACATGGTCTAGTTAAATGGTAGTAATTGTTGTGAAAAGAAATAAAGCAGGAAAGGGTTTGGGAAGTGCTGGCGGAGGCACTTGGAAAGACGGTGATTCAAGAGAGCGGTATCTGAGGAGGCCACGTGGGTATCAGGGAGAGTGTTCCAAGCCGAGGGAACAGCACATGCAAAGGTCCTGCGGTACGAACAGAGAGGAGACACGTAGGGAGAAGTGGCAGGACCTGGGGGCTTTGCCCCCGAGACTGATGACAGCCACGGGAGTGTCTTGAGGAGACATGCAGCCCGAAATGCCGCCATCTGGCTCTACCTTTGTTCCCAGGCCAACTCCCAGCACGCGCACCCTCCAGGTTGAGGGCAGGGCCAGGGGCCACAGCTGGGCCGGGAACCTGAGTGGCTGCAGGTGGATCCCAACTGTAAATTAGGACTTCCTGGGCAGGCACACTCCGAGAGCCAGGGAGGGGGAAATTGCTGCTTGCCCGAGCATGCCAGTGGGGCGGGGGGTGGGAGCAAATTCTGGGCACATCTTCTGCACGTGGCGTCTCCATCTGCTCCCTGCAGGACCAGGCCCGGTGCCCAGGTCGCTGGCATTCCTGGCCCCGATTTTTGCCAGCAGAGGGACAGGTGTCTTGGAACGCTGGAAAACGTCCTCCAAAAACAAACCAACAAATTCTATGCTTTTCTGTTTCCTTGTCCCAACAGATCTCCAACCGCTTTCTGTCTTGCAAAACACCTCCACTGGCTTTTCTGATTCTCAAACCGCCACACAGGAGCGAGCTCCACAGAACCTTTCCAGGGTGAGAGGAAAAAGGGCCCTTTGTTCCCCAGCACCCAGTCTTCCCCGGAATTTTCTATCTCCCGCGCGGGGCAGCGATACGCCTAGGCCCTGGTGTTTCTTCACGCAGAGTTTTGCAACGACTTTTTTCCACTCGACAATAGAGGGCCCCACAGCTTTTATTTCCAGAAATTGGAAAATGAAGCGTGTCTGGCCCCTGCCTGCTCACCCACCGCAGACTGAAATTTAAGCCACGGGAAGCGGCCGGGCCGGGGTGCCAGGGGCAGGCAGACCCCAACGTGCCAGGGGGCCGGGGTGCAGAAAGGCGTGGGGTGGGCAGCTCAGGGATGCCAGGTTTCTGTCACCTGGCGCTTCCCCCTCCCTCTCCACACAGCAGTCCCCAGCACCATGACGATGGGCAGGAAGAGGTCAAGCTCTTGAAGATAACCTAGGAGGGGAAACTGAGGCCCAGAAAGGGCCAGGGGCGCAGGCCTGAGGGTTTCCAGCGCCCTGCCCACAATTCTGCCCCACAGAGACCCTCAAGTATTGTGGGAGGATGAGGGAGACACACCAGGTCACCTGAACAGGGTGCCAGCGTTGGCTTCCTTCTGCAGAGGAGATGACTGGGACCCAGAGAGGTGATGTAACTCACCAAAGGTCACACAGCTGCCAGAGGTCAACATCTGTTCTGTGAAGCTCTTGTGGTCAAGAGCTCTGAGGTCAGTCAGAAGGGTCCAGGTTCCAGCCCGGCTCTACCACTCAGGGTCTGCAGGGTGGATTCTCACTTTAAATGAAGCCTTCTGGAACATTCTAGAACATTCTGGGGGTGGGGGAAATTGCTGCTCTCTGGAGAGAGCAAGAGCCAAGGGAGACTGAAGAGTCTTTTTGGCGGTATGGGGGGGGTGTGAATTCCAGACACTCTGTGAGCCTCAGTTTCCCTGTATGCACGGTGGACACTCAGTAATCCCTGAAATGCCTTTGACTGGGGCCAGGTGGGAGGATGGAGGACCACCGGTGTGTGAGGGTGTTGGGGGCCAGGAGGGCCTCTGCCAAGCCCGCCAGTAACGCTAGAGCTGAGCCAGCCTCGCTGGGCCCATCGATCACCTGCCACCCACATTACACACCTGGGGCTGCTCTCCTCACTGGCTGGCTGCAAGCCAGGGGTCCTGGGAGGCCAGGCCAGGGCTGCCTTGTAGGCTGGGGCAGGGCCAGTCCCTGGGGTGGGGGGCACAGAGTGGAGCCTAGAGACCCTTTGTCCGTAAGGTCACTGTCTCCAGTTGAACTGATGTCTGAGAGCTGAACATCTCCCTCTTTCTGGAAGTTTCTCCAAGGCTCATAGGGGAAGCTTTCTTGGGCCCCGGCCACCTGGGCCAACATCAGGGATGCTAGGGTGACCCCATCATGCCCAGGCACCGTGCCTGCACACCCATCACCCTTTCTTGTGCCTCAGATCACACATGTGGTTCATTTCTCACCCATCCCAGGCCAAGGGGCCCCCTGACTGCCTCCTGAGCTGCCAGCCACCCTTGGCTCACAGCCCTGAGGCCCCAGGGGGAAAGAAGTTTCCAGCAGGCTGGCAGCTCCGTCACCCACCCAGCCCAGGGAGCAAGGCACTGGGGGGTCCGATGCAGGCAGAGACCCCGGCTGGGGAGTACAGATGGCCCCGCCTCATCCCACACACTCGTGCCAGCTCATCCTGAGTCTAAAGGAGGGGGTCCCCCCAGTTTGGGCTCTGGGACCAGCTTCCTTCCAGGGAAGCCCACCTGGCATTCGCTAGGCAAGCCTTGCCCAGAGAGGGTCAGGCAGTCTCTCAGGTCACACGGCAAATCCAGGATAAGCACCAGCTCCCTCCGGCTTTGGGCAGGAGGGGTCCTCTGACCCTCAAAGGCTGGACCCCAGGGATTGACTTTGGTCCACCTGCACATCCTAAGGTCAGCGGGTTCAAATCCCAACCCCCCATCCCACTTGCCAGCTGTTTGAAGTAGACAATAAAAATAGCAATAGAGTCTGAAAGAAAATTTTAGCCAGAACAGGTGGTTTGAGGCCGTAAAATGAAATGAAGGGAGGGTCCATGGCCAGAGGACCCTGGGGGCAGGTGGCACATTGAGAAGGAAGAGAGTAAGGGCAGGGTAGGGCATGCCAGGTGGAGGGAACCGGTGCGAAGATTATGAGGAAGGAGTCAGTGCGGGCGCGGTGGCTGCCAGGGGTGATCACTGTGCCAGCTGGGGTGGTTTGGGAGGTGATCTGCCCCTGCCCAAACCCTGTTCTACCCAAGGGTTTCACTCCCAGTCCCTGTCGAGGGGCAGGGCTCGGAGGGAGGGGGGCGAGTGGACAGAAATAGAGTGACCAGGAGCCCTGCAGCCCTCCCATGAACCCCAAGCACCATCGCCCCCTTCTCCGCGGTCAGGGCGGCCTGGAGCCAGGGGCTCAGACTGGCTGCAGTCACTGACCCCAGGGGTACCTCCAGCCTCCTGGTGCCCTGTGGGGCGCTCGGACAGTCAGCTTCGGGGGTCTGGTGCGTGGAACATCCCGATCAGCCCCCCAGCCTCGCTGCTTCTGTTCCAACGCATACCCACCCATGACTCGGTGACAGATGGCTAGAGCTCCGGTGGGGAGCTAGTTGTGCGTGGGGACCCTCTGGGGACAGCACCACCTCCGTCACCTCTCTGGCCATGGTGACAAGTGGATCTGAACCAGCGGACCCGGGAGCAGGTGGGAGAGGAGCAGCAAGGGTTGGGGGGGTCTCCATCTGGCTGCCGTCCCAGCCCACTGGGAGCTTCCGGTGGAAGCCTCTTGGAAACTTCCTGGCCTGGGCCCGGGGTGGATAAAGCCCCTCCTGGCTCCTCTGGGGCATCTTAAAGTGGTGTGGAGCCATGCCTTCCACAGCGGAGCCATCGTGCTTGGATTCTCCCCTAGACGGGGCACTCCCTCCCTCTGGAGTAGCAGTGGGCAGGGCCAGTGGTGCTAGTGGGGTAGAGAAGGGGCAGCGGGGCTCTGAGAGCACCAGCACCTAGTGCCGGATCCCTCAGGGAGTGAAAGGCAGGACCGGGGCTCCAGCCCAACACACTCACAGACACGGGCAGCCAAACTTGAATCACACATGTGGAATAGGACCTGTGGCCCTCCACTAAACGCCTGTTCAGGGTTTGGCGTTGGTTTTTTCGTTTTGTTTTTTTAAAGATTTTATTTTTAAGTCTTCTCTACACCCAATGTAGGACTCGAACTCACAACCCTGAGATCAAGAGTCGCGCATTCCACCAACTGAGTTTTATTTTATTTTATTTTTTATATTTTAATGTTTTTTTTATTATATTATGTTAGTCACCATACAGTACATCCCTGGTTTCTGATGTAAAGTTCGATGATTCATTAGTTGCGTATAACACCCAGTGCACCATGCTATACGTGCCCTCCTTACTACCCATCACCAGTCTATCCCATTCCCCCACCCCCCTCCCCTCTGAAGCCCTCAGTTTGTTTCTCAGTCCATAGTCTCTCATGCTTCATTCCCCCTTCTGATTACCCCCCCTTTCTTTATCCCTTTCTTCCCCTACCGATCTTCCTAGTTCTTATGTTCTATAGATGAGAGAAATCATATGATAGTTGTCTTTCTCTGCTTGACTTATTTCACTTAGCATTATCTTCTCCAGTGCCATCCATGTTGCAGCAAATGTTGAGAACTCGTTCTTTCTGATAGCTGAGTAATATTCCATTGTATATATGGACCACAGCTTCTTACCAGTCATCTGTTGAAGGGCATCTCGGCTCCTTCCACACTTTGGCTATTGTGGACAATGCTGCTATGAACATTGGGGTGCATATGGCCCTTCTCTTCACTACGTCTGTATCTTTGGGGTAAATACCCAGTAGTGCAATGGCTGGGTCATAGGGTAGCTCAATTTTTAACTTTTTAAGGGACCTCCACACTGTTTTCCAGAGTGGCTGTACCAACTTGCATTCCCACCAACAATGTAGGAGGGATCCCCTTTCTCCACATCCTCTCCAACAATTGTTGTTTCTTGCCTTGTCAATTTTTGCCATTCTAACTGGGGTAAGGTGGTATCTTAGTGTGGTTTTGATTTGAATTTTCCTGATGGCTAATGATTTTGAACATTTTTTCATGTGTCTGTTAGCCATTTGTATGTCTTCATTGGAAAAGTGTCTGTTCATATCTTCTGCCCATTTTTTGATTTGTTTATTTGTTTCTCGTGTATTGAGTTTGAGAAGTTCTTTGTAGATCTTGGATACCCCGACTGAGTTTTAAATCCTTGAGATACGACCTGATTTCTTACTCTCTATTCAAGTCTCTCTGGTTCTTCGGCTTTTGTGTCCTCACGGGGCTGTCGGTCCTGCAGAAAAGGCAGGACAGTGCGGCCAGCGCTCCCAGGAGGATGGATCTGCCCTGAACTGGGGTGTAACCAGGCGGCAAGGGCCAGAGGGTGTTTCTGCCAGAGAAGCCGGCGTCACTGGCGGCTCCTCAGTGCGCTTCAGATTCCAAGTGACCCGTGGCAAGGAATTCCCCTCGGGGGCTCAGTCGCCGTCATCAGCAGGGTCACTGTGGGAAGGCCGTGGATGGGTACACAGCGACGTTACGACCGACAGCTCCATGAGTTATAATTTAATAAGTCACCAGATAATCCCGCCTTCCGGGGAGCGAGCCAGGAGTAGATCTGGGTCGGCCTTCCGTGTCAATGCCCAGCTCTAGGAGACCCCCAGCCTCCCAGAACCGACCTCCACTGGCCCGGAAGAGCGAGATGTTCAGATGCTGAAACATCAAGGCCGTGTGAAGAAGCCTCACGAGAATGGCATCCCGTCGGGGGACTGGGTGACTCCTGGGAGCTGGGCTTCAGACTTTGGCCAGCCTGTAGCCACCTCTTAGCTTCCTGGTCTCCCTGCCTCCCTCCCTCCCTTCCTCCCTCCCTCCCTATCTCCAGGAGCCTGTCCTCCACATGGCGGCCTGAGAGAGTCTCAAAGCAGGAGTAAAGGTGCCGATGGCTCTGTTGGAAGCCTCACGCGGCTCTCTATCCCCCCCCACCCCGAGCATTGGGAACCCCATTGCTGACCCTAGGTAGACACGTCTCCCTGTGGCCTGGCCTCCACGCCAGCTCTGACCTCACCTCCTGCTCAGGAATACGCAGCCTTGCTGAATTCCTCCATCCCTCCATTCCCTGCTGCCTCAGGGCCTTTGCACAAGTTGTTCTCCACCCCTAAAGTTCTTCCCTCCTTTTTACGAAGAGAAGTCCCATGGGGCTTTAACTCACAGCTCACACACCCAGGAAGGCCAGACTAGGTCCCATGCTCCTCATGTGTTACAAACTGCAATTTTACGTTCACTTTGGTGTTCCCTTCTTTTTTTACCTACTTGCTTCCTGCAGTATCCTCCGGGGGCCCAGCACATAGCCAGTAGCCAAGAAACATTTGTTGATTGACTAAACACAGGAGTGGGATCTGGTGGAAGTGAAAGTGGGTAGCTGGAAATTCAGGCCCTTTGCAGCCTCCGAGGAACCCCTAACCACCCCTGGGCAGAACCCACTTCTAGAACGAGCGGTTTCGGTCATCCTTTTCCCTTTATGGATGGGTCAACTGTGTGCCCAAAGCCATACAGGCCTCAGGGCGGTGACTCGAGTGCCCATCTTCTGATCCTGCCCGCGATGGGATCTGAATGCAGGCTCACTGACACCAGCTCTAACATCCCCAGACCAAATTCCTGTGTGGGGTGGCAGTTCCCACACCCACACCACCAAGCAGTTCTAAGAGAATTTAGGTCAATGCCAACACAGCTCAGAGACAGCGTCGGGTCCCACAGAGCTAGGGGCTCACTCCTACAAGCCTGCCCCCCCGCCCCCACTTCAGAAGGTGGCCGCAAGCCCAGGCCATCACCTGTGCTTGTTTCTTTTTAAAGATTTTATTTATTTATTTATTTATTTATTTATTTATTTATTTGAGAGACAGAAAGGGTGCACGAGCGGGGAGAGGGGCAGAGGGAGAAGCAGGCTCCCCACTGAGCATGGAGCCCTACGCGGGGCTCGATCCCAGGACCCCGAGATCATGACCTGAGCCGAAGGCAGATGCTTCACCGACTGAGCCACCCAGGCGTCCCCCGTCCCCTGTGCTTCTGACACCCAGCTACAGATTGGAGGTTCCAAGGACCCATTCCTTAGGTTTCATTAATCGGCTGGGGTGGCTCACAGAACTCAGGGAAACACTTATATTTACCAGATTATTAAAGGACATGATATACGATACAAATCAATAGCCAGACAGAGAGAAGCACAGGGCGAGGTATGGGCTTCCTTGTCTTTCCAGGCAAACAACCCTCTTTGTCACCACCTGCTCATGAACCCGGAAGCCTCGGCACTCTGTCCTTTTGGGGTTTTATGGAGACTTCACACATAGGCAGGATTGACTTACTCACCGGTCACGGGCTGATTCAGCTTCCTGGCAACCGGCCACAACCTTGGGTGGGTCCAGAAGTAACCTTCATGAACAAGGCGCCCATTCCAAGTTTATGGCTCTGAAGCCTTTTCAGGTACGATGGATAAAGACCTAATACATCCAAGAAACAGATTTGGGGAATTTGAATGACCAAATACGCATGGAGTTCTTATAAATCATTATATCACAGCAGACGCGGGGTGGGGAGAGTCCCACAGTTGGCTTTTTGGTGATGGACTGGGCCCTGGGAGCGGACACCTGGGTCACCTGATGGCAGGTGTGGGGGTTGGACTGAGCTGTGCAGCCGCGATAAGTCCATTTCCTTCTCCTCCCCGGTATGGTCTAACCCACACCCTGAGAGACCTCTGCTTCGGTCCTGCATCTCCTGATCAACGGCTGGCCACCCCTGCAAGCCGCCCCTCCCCAGGTAAGGCCTCTTGGGGCACACTGACCCCCTCCCAGAATGCAATGGATGCCCCCTGGGCAAGGCCTCGTGACTGCCCTCCTGGGGTCTCTCCGGGTCCAGGTGGGCCCGAGGTGGAGTTGGGGGGGTGGGGAAGTACTGATTTACGTGCCAGACCACAGGCTTAGAGCTCCAGAGCCCTGGTCTCCATCGGCACCCCAGAGCCCTTCAGGGTTGCTGACCTTGGACTCTCTCCAGCCTGTCTGTTGGGAAAAGGACTTGCAATACAGGGAGATTTTGTGTTTGGGTTTGGTTTAGTTTCTTTCTTTTCTTCCTTTCTTCCTTTCTTCCTTCCTTTCTTTCTTTCTTTCTTTCTTTCTTTCTTTCCTTCTTTCTTTTTAAGATTTTACTTATTTACTTGAGAGAGAGAGTGAGAACAAGAGAGAGAAAGGGAGCGAGCACGAGCTGGGTGGGTGGAGAGAGAGGGAGAAGCAGTCTTCCTGCTGAGCAGGGATTCCCCACACGAGGGCTTGATCCCAGGACCCTGGGATCATGATCTAAGCTGAAGGCAGATGCTTAACTAATTAACTGAGCCATCCAGGTGCCCCGTAAATGTTACATTTTATTGTATTTATTTTTAATTTTTTTAGAGAGCGAGCGAGCACGGGGGTGAGCAGGGGGAGGGGCAGAGGGAGAGGCAGAAGCAGGCTCCCCACTGAGCAGGACCCTGAGATCATGACCTGAGCCGAAGGCAGACGCTTAACCCACTGAGCCACCCAGGCACCCCAGTGTCTTTCTTTTGTTTTGGGGGGGGGGGTTTCTGATCTTTGCAGCATCCCAGCACAGCAGCATTTTTCATTCTGTTTCTAGGAAAAAAAGTTTCTTGGGTTCAACTTGGGTGGGATTCCCCATCCCTCAAAAATCTGTGTTCTTCAAGGTCACTGCCAAAGACCTCCTGGCTCCTAGGAGGGGCTGCCATAAACCCAGGGCCCATACTGAGAAGCACAGACTCTATTCACTTTAATTACATTTCTGTGTATTAACTTTTTGTGCGCGACCACCAAGCCCTGAGGCAAAAGTAGCATATGGTCAAGTTGCAGTCCCTTTCCCACTCCTGCCTCGGGCTATCTCCTGGAAGTTTTATCTGTTGGGTCTCCTTCCAGAAGTGCTGGCACCAGCCCGTAAGTCCACACTCCACTCCTCTCCAGCCTTCAAGGCCACCTGCCAGGCGCTGCACTTAGCTCCAGCCACTCCACCTGCTCTGCCCAGTAGCGCAAGCCTGCCAGCCACCGATGACATTCCCGAGAACAGCTTTATTGAGATACAATTCGCAACCTGCACAATTCACCCAGCCGTACAATTCAATGGTTACATTATTTTTATTTTTATTTTTTTTTAAGATTTTTTATTTATTTATTTGACAGAGAGACACAGCCAGTGAGAGAGGGAACACAAGCAGGGGGAGTGGGAGAGGAAGAAGCAGGCTCATAGCGGAGGAGCCTGATGTGGGGCTCGATCCCGGAATGCCGGGATCACGCCCTGAGCCGAAGGCAGACGCTTAACCGCTGTGCCACCCAGGTGCCCCTCAATGGTTACATTATTTTTAAATGTAACATGGAGGGGTGCCTGGGTGGCTCAGTCAGTGAAGCGTTCAACTCTTGATTTCGGCTCAAGTCATACGATCTCAGGATCCTGGGATGGAGCCCTGCGTCGGGCTCTGCACTGGGTGTGGAGCCTGCTTAAGAGTTTCTCTCTCCCTCTGCCCCTCCCCCTACCCACGGGCGCTCCCTCTCCCTAAAAAATTAAAAAATAAATTAAAATAAAATGTAACATTTAAGGGGCGCCTGGGTGGCTCAGTTAGTTAAGTGTCTGCCTTCCGCTCAGGTCATGATCTCAGGGTCTTGGAATCAAGACCCACGTGGGGCTCCCTGCTCTGCGGGAGTCTGCTTCTCCCTTGCCCCCTGTCCCTCTCCCCTGCTCATGTGCTCTCTCTCTCTCAAATAAATAAAAACTTCAAAAATAAATAAATAAAAATAAATAAAATGTAACATTTATTTCTTTTTAATGTTGCATTATTGGGGTACCTGGCTGGCTCAGTGGGGCCCCGTGTTAGGTGTGGAGCCTACTTAAGATAAAATAAAATAAATAAAATAAAATAAAATGTTGCATTACTTTAGAACTTGTGGCAAAATATATGAAGCATACAATTTGCCATTTTACTCATTGTTAAGTGTGAAATTCCGCGGTATTGAGGGCATTCACGATGGCACGTGGCCATCCCCAGTAGTTCCAAAACTCCTTCGTCACCCCACATAGAAGCTCTGGTCCCAGTAGCAGAAATTCCCGGTTCCCTCTCCACCCTCCTAGGCCCCTGGTAATCTTTCATTTACTTTCCGTCCCTCTGAATTTACCTCTTCTAGATGTTTCGCGGAAGTGGAAGCATAGAACTTGGGTCCTTTTGTGTCTGGCTTTTCTTGCTAAGCCCAATGCCCCCAGGGTAAATCTTACTGTAACCAATGTCAGAATATCCTTCCTTCTAATAATAATCCTATTCCAGTGTGTGGGTGAACAGCATTCTGTCTATCCATTCACCCTTCAATGAGGATCTGGGTTTTCCAAATTTTGGCGGTTGAGAATCATGCTGTTCTGAGTACAGGTGTACAAATATTTGAGTCCCTGCTTTCAGTTCCTTTTGGTAGACCTCAGGGAGTCGGGGTACAACGCTAACTCAAGGTCCGGCTTTCTGAGGAGCTGCCAAACTGTTTTCCCACGGATATGATTTTCCATTTTCTAGCAGCTGTATTAAAAAGAACAGAAAGATGTTAGAAAAATGAATTCTAATGATGTATTTTATTTCACCCAATATATGCACAGTACCATCTCCAATATGTAATCGGTAGAGAAGATCCACATGGGGTATTTTCCATTCTTTCCTGTGAAGTCTTTACGATCCAAGGTGCACTTTACATGTTAAGTCATCTCTCTTTGGATACTAACCTCGCACTGTTACTGGAAAACTGGATCGACCCTGAGGATCTGTGCCGAGACAGTGGCTTTATTCATTCTTCGAGCTGCCTAGTATTTTATTGTAGTGAGAGACCCCAGTTTCACCAGACCCAACTTGGTGGATATGTAGCTTGTCCAAAATGCCCTGCTAGGCACGTCTGTGGCATGTGGGCCAATCCCTCTGGCCTGAGGGTGCGAGCATTTTAAATTATCACACTCACCAGTTTTCCTTTCTTACAAATTCTAGAGCAGCACATGCCTTTTTTTTAAAAGATTTTTTTTAACTTATTTTTTTGAGAGAGAGCAATCGAGTGCGAGCAGGGTAGGGGGAGTGGGCAGAGGGAGAGGGAGAGAGAATCCCAAACAGACTCTACGCCCAGCGGGGAGCCTAACATGGGACTCAACCTCGTGACACTGAGATCACAACCTGATCCCAAATCAAGAGATGGATACTTAACCGACTGAGCCACCCAGGCGCCCTAAGATTTGATTTTTTAAAAGTAATCTCTAGGGGGCGCCTGGGTGGCGCAGTCGTTAAGCATCTGCCTTCAGCTCAGGGCGTGATTCTGGTGTTCTGGGATCGAGCCCCACATCAGGCTCCTCCGCTATGAGCCTGCTTCTTCCTCTCCCACTCCTCCTGCTTGTGTTCCCTCTCTCGCTGGCTGTCTCTATCTCTGTCAAATAAATAAATAAAATCTTTTTTAAAAATAAATAATAATAAATAAAGTAATCTCTAGGGGCGCCTGGGTGGCTCAGTCGGTTAAGCGTCTGCCTGCAGCTCAGGTCATGAGCCCAGGGGCCTGGGATCGAGCCCCACGTCAGGCTTCCCTGCTAGGCTAGGAGTCTCCTCCTCCCTCTCCCTCTGCCCCTCTCCTCACTCATGCTCCCTTTCTCTCTCTGTGTCTCTAATAAATAAATAAAATCTTTTTTAAAAAATAAAGTAATCTCGACACCCAGCATGGGCTCAAACCCAGAATCCTGACATCAAGAGACACAGACTCCACCAACTGAGCCCGCCACACACCTGAGTAGCACAACACACTTTCGATAGAAGCCACGTGGGTCTCTAATATTGTTCTAATAGCCGCATTTTCAGACATGCCAAAAAACACTGAGATGGATTTTTTAGTAAGGCTGTCTTCAACCCAACAGACCCTACCTAGTATTGTTTCAATATGTATCAGTACAAAAAGTACTGAGATAGTTACATTGTCTCTTGGATCCTGCACCTTGGAAGTCTGGTGTGTCTTTTACACGTGGTTGGTGTGCCTCCAATTTGAACACTCCTTTTCCAGCAACGATCCTCGATCTGCATTTAGACTCCATAAGACGGACAGTTGAAGAAGCAGATTGGCACATCCAGGATGTTCCAAATATACTTCGAAGGTTTCCAATCATTGAATTGAGGTTGCTTTTGGTTTTGTTTGATCTTTCTTTTTATTTCAAGACTTTGTTTTGAAGCCATCTCTGCACCCACCATGGGGCTCGAACTCACAACCCCGACATCAAGAGATGCATGGGCTCTGCGACTGAGCCACCAGGCGCCCTACTTTTGATTTTGAAGCTGTTCTTGATTCAGAGAAGAGGGTATCCGTTTTTAAATTTAAATTAGCATTAAAAACCCTGTTTCTCAGACACAACAGCCACACCGCAAGGGCTCCATAGCCTCCCGGGGCTGGCGGCCGCTGAATCGGATGGTGCAGAGACACGGCCTCTGCCCGACGGCGGAAAGCCCCGTGGGATGGTGCCTGCTGTATGCGGAGCTCCACCTGCAGAGCAGGAGGGGTGTTCGGGGTTCGGTCAAGAGGGGAGACCTCAGGTTCTGGGTCAGAATGGCTCTAGCGGGGTGTACTTGGAAAAGAGGCATGCGTGTGTGTCTGACCTCAGTATTCTCATCTATAAAGTGGGCGCTCCAGGGCAGCAGGCAGTGGAGTGGGCAGAGACAAGTTCTAGATTTCCACTCCAGTGGTTGGCATGGGGGGGACTGTGAGGACTTGATGACTGTCTGCAGGGAAGGGAAGGACCCGGGAATGGAGGGACATGAGCCAGACCAGGAGACACCCAGAGCCCCCCAGCACGGGACCAGAGGGGCTCTCTTTGAGCAGTACTGAATGGACACTGAGTAAATACATCACGTTCATGCCGGCATCCCTGAGCCCTTCCTGTGCTTTCCCCACAAGCCGGCCAGGCTCTGCTTCACCTCCAGACCTCTGCACTGGCTCTCTCTGTGACAGGAGCACCCTGCCCCCCGAGCTGTATGGTACCTGGCGAGCTCCAGCCTAGCCCTCCAGACCCAAGCCCGTTGTACCCCTCCCAGACAGAGCCCTGGGTTCAAGCCTCAGCTCCAGGGCACTGGGGAAGTCTGGGGAAGGCTGGGAGGGGCAGGGTCAAGGTGGGACCTGAGAGCCTTGGGACCCACTGAGCTCCCTGGGGACGGACCCCGCCCCAAATACAGAGGCTGTGCGGCCTAGTGGCTGGAAGCCTGGGCTCTGGGGCCAGACGCTACTGCTGGGATTCCCGCTCTGCCATGTCTCTCACTGAGTCACCTGGTCTCAGTGTGGTCATCTGTAACCTGCAAACCACAAGAGTGCCGACCCCAGGACTCATGAATGTCACTTTGGAAGCCCCCGTGTGGCCACAGGCCGGGGCTGTCAGGTTGCTCCCCCGTGACGCTGTCTCCACTCTCCCCCCAGCTGCGCTGACACATGGATGCACAGGGCCTGGCCAAGAAGTGGTGTCACTGGCGCCATTTTCTCCTCGGGATGCTGCTGCAGCTGCTTTTCACTCTGTGCTTTTTCTCTTACCTGCGTTGGTCCAAAGAAGACCCGGCGTGGTCCCCCATCTCCAGGGCCCACACAGCAGAATCTCTCACCACAGCTCCCAATGGGTCACCAGGGCCAGTGTTCTCCCAAGGGGCACCTTGCTGGGCCACGAACGGGTCCTCGGGCCGCCCACCGCTGCTGCTTTTGCTGTGGACATGGCCATTCTACAACCCTGTGACTCTGTCCCGCTGCTCGGACCTCCGGCCAGGCACAGCCGACTGCCAGCTGACGGCCGACCGCCGCGTGTACCCTAAGGCGGACGCAGTCCTCATGCACCACCGAGAGATCAGCTACAGACCGAAGGAGCAGCTCCCGACTGCCCCACGGCCACCGGGCCAGCGCTGGGTCTGGTACAGCATGGAATCGCCCAGCCACTGTCCACAGCTGAAAGCCCTGGACGGCTTCTTCAATCTCACCATGTCCTACCGCAAAGACTCGGACATCTTCACGCCCTACGGCTGGCTGGAGCCATGGCCGGACCAGCCAGCTGCCCTGCTGGTCAATCTCTCTGCCAAGACTGAGCTGGTGGCCTGGGTGGTGTCCAACTGGAGGGAGGACTCGGCCAGGGTGCGTTACTACCGTACCTTGCAAGCTCACATCAAAGTGGACGTGTACGGGCAAAACCATAAGGCCCTGCCACGGGACATCATGATCCAGCAGCTGTCCCAGTACAAGTTTTACCTAGCATTCGAGAACTCCCTGCATCCTGACTACATCACGGAGAAGCTGTGGAGGAATGCCCTGGACGCCTGGGCCGTGCCCGTGGTGCTGGGTCCCAGCAGGAGGAACTATGAGCAGTTCCTGCCCCCTGACGCCTTCATCCATGTCAGTGACTTCCAGAGCCCCAAGGAGCTGGCCCAGTATCTGCTGGCGCTGGACAAGGACCACGCCCGCTACCTCAGCTACTTCCACTGGCGGGAGTCCTGGAGGCCTCAAACCTTCAGCTGGGCCCTGATGTTCTGCAAAGCCTGCTGGCGACTGCAACAGGAGTCCACCTACCAGACGGTGCCCAGCATCGCCTCCTGGTTCACATGAGCCGGCCAGCCTGGTCCGCGGGCTGCTCCAGACGCACCTGCCGGGGCCTCTCCACCAGCCAGGGCCCTTGCTTGCTGGGGAGCTCGCTGAGCTGGGACTTCACCTGCCCGGCTCCTCTATGGCCAGGAGATCAGCTCTAGGATCCTCACGTCCCAGGGGACTCATTTCCAGGAAGGCCTCACCTGCGGGGGTCTCACCTGCCAGGGACCTTGGTTGTTGGGGACCTCACCTGCCCGGGACTCACCAGTCGGGGAGGGACGTCCTCACCTGCTGGGAATCTCACCTGCTAGGAACGTGGTTGCTGGAGATCTCATTTACTTGGGACTTTGCCTACCGGCACTATGCTGCCAGGAGATCGGCTCTAGGGCCTTACCTCCCAGGGGCCTCACCTCCTGGCAGACCTCACCTGCTGGGGACCTCAGCTCTTGGGGACCTCACCTACTGGGATCTGAAACCCGACACTGACCCCACTGGGACCCACTTGCGAGGAGCCCCACCAGCTGGGGTCTCACCTGCTGCACCCCTCACCCACCAAGACACTCAGCCCGGGGAACTGGCCTTGGGGTCCCGCTCACGGGTCTGCTCAATTTGCGTGTGGTTATCGTTGCTGTTGCTCACTGCCAGTGGGGTATGCAGACGGGCAATACTAGAACCATTCTCCAGATGGGAATGCTCCGAGGAAAACCGATGTCTTCTCCCTTCTTGTAGAGCAGCGGCTCGCACCCCAGGGCGACTCTGCCTGCCCGGGCACACTTGGCAAAGGCTTGGGAGGCTTGTGGTCGGCACACCTGGAGAGGGGCTGAGAGCATCCGGTGGGTGGGGGCCAGGGACACTGTTCAACAGCCCACAGGCCCAGGAATGCCCCCCAAACCAAGAACAAGACATTGGCCTGGGCGCCGATGTCAAGAGGTGGAAAAAGCCTGGAGGTCAAGTCCCACCCTGGGTGGGGAGTGGGGACCAGGCTGTCAGGGGGTCCGTCGGGGGCTGGGACAAGTGTAGAGGAAGGACAGGGACTGCCCTGCGAAGGAGAGGGAGGGGGGAACAGTGTGGTGCTGAGCACCTGAAGCCCCGAGAGTGTGTGTGGCAAGTGCTGACCACGGGGGGCCTTGGAGAGAGACCGCTGGGTGTGGCCCAATGCCTGACCCCATGTGATTTTTGCACATGAGAGGGACATTGAGAGTGTCCTCCTAGCGTGCAATTTTGACTGTGAGTGAGGACTGAGTGTATAAGCATATGGGCCGTGTGTCCACGTGTGATTGGATCTGCTAAGCCCCACGTAGGTGCCTCTCTCTGTGCTGTGTGTGTGTGTGTGTGTGTGTGTGTGGTGTGGACTGCAGACAACCCCTGCCCTGGGGTGTCTATGGGGGCAGCTGAGTTTCTGTTCCAAATCTCTGGTGGGCTGGGCCAAGCTCTGTGGTTGGGATGTTGGAACTGAGTGGGAGACAAGGAGGCCCAGGTCCCAGGGGGCCCTGAGACAGTGCACGCGCGCACACACAAACACACACACACACACACACACACACACACACACACACACACACACACACACACAGAGGCAGTCAGGCTTCAGGGGCCACAGACCTGGGTTCTAAGGCCAATTCTCCCCCTGTGTATCCTGGGCTGAGCAACTTTCGCCTCTGTGGCTCAGGGCCATCTGGGATGGGGAAACTGAGGCTTGGCTTCTGCCCCAAGCAGATGGGGACCCCAGCTTCTCTGCCACGGCTGGGCTGAGTCAGCCCAAATACAGGAGGAATCCACCACCCCAAACCTCAGAATCAGAAATTGGGGGGACAGGGACCCCAGACAGTCTCAACCTTGAAACTTTCTACTAAGCCCACCACACATGGGCTGGGGCCTGACTGCCAAGCCCTGCTCTCAGGACTCCCTGGAAGTCCTGCCTGTTAGCTGCCTCGAGTGTCTCCAGCTGCTGCAGGGGACCTGGGTAGCAGGGAACCGGGAATGTCCCTGCTGGGCTGGGCTGGGCTGGATGATCCTTCCCGGCGCAGCTTCTGATTTGGGCCCTCCAGTTGCAGGATGGGGACTGGGGTTGGGAGGGAGGTGGTGTTTAGATGGTGGCCCTGAGCTCAGGTGTGTGGGAAAGAGAGGAGAGGGCCAATCTAGGAGAACAGTGAAGGAGGGAAGGGGCTCTTTCCTAGGGAACCTTGGTGGACTTGGGGGTGAGGGAAGAAGAGAGGGGACTATGCCCTCAGGAAAGCTGTCTGGGGTTAGAGGGGCTTGCACCCTCCAGAACCCCACTCTGAGCTGCAGGAGGGGAGGGTCCATGCCCACTGGTCTCCAGGGTGCCAGGCTTGGGGCATAGCAACCACCCCCTGCCCTGTCCCTCCTCAGACCCTGGGATGTGCGGGCCCCTCCCCACGGTCTGGGAACCCAACCCCCTGTCCTGTCCTGGGCCTGCCAAACATCAAGGTGACACCACTTTTTCTGTCCTCCGAGGGGACGGGTCGTAACCCCCCCCCCCCTCGAGAAGTTCCAGCCAGGGCTTTTATGGGCCGAGGACCTAGGTCCCTAGGGACCCGGCTGTGCCCCAGCAGGCGCCGCTTTTGGGCTGGACAGGGCTGGCGCCCGCCCCAGACCTATCCCCACAGGGAGATGGGCAGCATACATATATTTTTAGCTAGTGAAAGGAGATAGTGGCTCGGTGGGGGTGGTGGCCCGAGGAGGCCCTTTACGGGACAGAGGCCTGGGTCCACCTGGACCTCAGACTCAGCATCTGCATTTGGCTCCCTCTTCCCATGCAGAAGTTCACCTTACAGGCAGGTGGAAGCGGGACACGTCAGGAAGGGGCACAGGACCTAAAGGGAAGTGGGAAGGACGGCCCCTGCCGACACTGCTCCCGCTCACACCACTTCCCTTTGTGTACCACGGGAAAAGGACCCTCTCTGCGCCCCGCAGCTGGTACCCGCCCCGCCCCGCCCCCCTTGGCCTAGTGGAGCGGGCGCCACCACCCCACACCCCACACAGGCTCGTGTCCCTCCGAGAGCTGGGCACGCCCGGAACGCGAAGTCACGACCCAGGATCCATTTTCCACACTTTATCTCGGTGCAGTTACTGGACAGTCCCGAGGCCTCCACCGCGCCTCCTGCGCCCGCACGCGCAGTCCGGCGCCGCGGGCCTGGCCAGGTGGGCCGGGGGCGCCGTCGCGCGGGGGGCGCGGCCGCCGTCTCGCCGCGCCTGGTGAGGTAGGGTCAGACGCAGGCACACTCGCGCGCCGACAGCTCGTGGACCGTGTGGTAGCGGCTGTGCGCGTCCAGGAAGGACACCTCGTCCTCGTAGGCCGTCGGGCGGCAGCAGGGCTGCGCACGCACCCGCTCCCGCCGAACGCGCCGCCGCTGGCGAAGCCGCCTCAGCCCCAGGTCGTAGACGCGCGCAGCCGCCTCGCAGGCGCCTGCGCAGTAGCGGAAGAGCACCGTCTCGTCGGACGCGTAGCCCAAGCCCAGCTCGCTCACGCGCACTTCGAGCTCGCGCAGCCCGCACGGCCGCGTCCCCGGTCGCGCGCGCGCGCGTCTCCTCCGGGGCCCCGCCGGACGGCGCGGACGCGGGGGCCTGCCGGCCCAGGGCGTCAGCTGGCGCAGCTCCACCGCGTCCGGGGCGCCCTGCAGCAGTGCACGATCTGTGAGGAGAGAGAGAGGACGGGGTGGGTCGGTGGGTGGCTGGGAAGAGCCCCGGACCCTCGCTGTTCCTCTGAGAAAACAGCCCCTTGCTGGGGCGCTGGGGCGTTAGCCCACCCTCCCAAGACCGATTCTCAGCTCACTGCCCCATTCCCAACCATGCTCCCTCTGTGGGCATTGTGGGGGATGCCTGTGCAGAACCCCGCGCGGGGGCCCCCATGACTCCCAACAGCCCGTGGTGGACACTGAGAACCCGACCTCTCCTTTCCGGTGCCCTGGAGCACTTTGCAGCCTGCCCCACGGTGAGCAGAGCTCACCGTGATGTCTCACTCCCTGTGGTCATGCCCACGCCCACGTTCTCCGTGGACCCTGACCCTAAGAAGCCTTGCATTGGGGATTTTTCTCCTTTCACGGAGCTGCTCCCACCTCTTTGCAGAAGAGAAAGGGAGGGCCCAGCTGGGGTGTGTGTATAGTGGTCCAAATCCCTGTCCCTGTGGGTCCCCAGCTGGCCCCGCCCCTATGCTGGGATGCCTTGTTGTAACTGGCACCCCCTTTCTGACCAGTGTTGGGGAGCTGCATCCCGTGCTCCAAGCGCTCACCCTTTGGTTGAGCTGTTAACGAGTCTCTAGCTCACTCTTTGGGGGCCCACCCAACACCCCCCGCCCTCCCCCCCACCCCCCGCCGTGTCCCTCCTGTGCCACTGATGCATGCTGGGAGTCAGGTTCTCCATGCACGGTAGCAAATCGGATGTTTGGGATATTCAGAACCTGCAGAGGATAACAGCGGCAGGCACGGAGGCCTGCATGTGACTACCGCGTGGAGGGGCAGCAGGGAATGTCACGGCCTTCCCCTTGTTACATGTGGGACAACTGGGCATCCAAGAGGGCAGACTGGCCAAGGCTGCAACACTAACAGGTGGCAGAGAGAGACACACACACACAAGCCCAAACAACCTTCTTCCTGCCTCCATCGAGTGCCCAAGTTTGGCCCACGTCCAGTCCTCTGCTCCCACGGTTGCTGGGAGGTGCCTGGAGTCACAGATTCCTAGGACTCTAGGGCCTAAATTTATTTCCCAGGTGGCTGGGCTGCCCCGAACTCTGCAGCCTCGGGAGAGCCAGGTAGACAGGGCAATGGCAGGTGGCGCTGGTAGTGGAACTGCAGACAGGGTCTCCCAGCCCGTGAGCAGATGGCAGGCGTGCTTGTGCTTAGGAGAGGAGACCCCGAGTTATCCCCTGCATGCCCACAAGGCTGGCGTCCCTGGCTGTCGAAGGAAATAGCTTATGGGGAGACCCAAGGGAGAGTGTGTGTCTGTTCCCACCGGGGGAGGGGGCAGGGTCTCAGGAATCAGACAAAGCCTTGTTGTGAGACTTGCTCTGCCACTTTCAGCCCTGTATAACTTCAGGCAGGTGATGGTCCTGCTCTGTGCCTCAGTTTCCCTGTCTGCTTAAAGAGGCTTGCTGAGAGTTCCCCTCTGGCTGAGGCTGGGAACATGGAAAGTGGGGCTCAACTGAGCAACATGTTTCCAGTTTTTGAAGCCCAGCGGCAGGGCGGTGGTGGCCAGCACCGGCTGCTCAGGGGTTAGTTTCGAGCCTACCTCACTTGTGGTGCCTAAACTCGCATCACATAGTGTGCCCGCCCCGAAGGTGTACATCTCCACATTTATTCCGGGAGGGGTTGGGGGAGGGCGCGGCGGGGAAGTTGCCAGATAAAGTACAGATGCCCAGTTAAATTTGAATTTCAGATAAACAGTGAATAATCTCTTGGTATATCCGTCCCTGCCTCCCTCCAGCAGGCCCGGCCACCTGCACAGGGTCTGGAACACAAAGAGATGAGATCAGCAATAGCTCCCCCCAGCCCGATCCGCACCCCGTGCTCCCACCACCCCAAGCCTGAAATTCCACCATCAGCGCATTGCTGTCAGGGCCTCACACTGGGACCTTGGGGGGATCAGCGGCCACCCCCTTTCCTTCGTAGGACTGCGCCCAGGGACGGGATGCAGGCTGGGCAAGCACCCGCCCAGGAGCCGAGACCCTTCCCCGCTGACTGAGATCCCACCTTGCCGTTGTGCCCCCAGGTTCTAAGCACTAGGTTTGGGGGGCCCCACCCGGGCCTCTGGAACCCAGGGTCTTGGGAAGGACTTTGCCGCCTGCAGGAGGAAGCGGCGGGCGGAAGTGGAGCCCGTGCCTCAGGCCACCCTTGTCCATTGTGAGCACAAGAAAGGAGGATTGTGTGGGCCGCCAGGGCGGGCGCGGACTTGCACACAGGCTGCACGCAGCGGAACCCCGCGGGCGCCATGCACGCGCCGCGCCCCCGCCCACACCACGGTCGGCGGAGCGGCGCCCGCGTGGACACGTGCGCGCGCGCACCAGGTCGGGACCCACGCCCTTCCCAGGGCAGGCAGGCGGGGCAGCGGGCCGGCGACAGGGTGGAGCGGGGAGTTGGGCCGCGAAGGCCACGCCCCTCGACGGGGGCGTTTCCTTGTCGCCACCGCAGGGCCTTTTCTCCTGCCAACCTGCCCAACCTTGTGTCTCTCTGTCCCTGTGCGTCTCTGTTTCTCTCCCCATTTCTAAGTCTCTCGGGGTATCCCCCTCCCCTTGGTCCCTGGCCACCGGGCGGATCAGTGACCTCTGGGTCCAGCCTCCCTGTCCCCACACCCCGCGCTGGGCGGTGGGGGCCGCCCGGCCGGATGCCCAGGTCTAATCTCCATCTGGACCCCTGGCTCCTCAGGGTGAGAGCCTCATTCCTTGTGACAGCTGAGCCCAGAGACCCCCAGCTCCCAGCAATCCCAACCCCTTCGCCAGCCCTGCCAGGCCATTGGGCGATTTGTGCCCCCCCCCCCCGCATCTAAACTAAGCCTCTGTGCCCCCTGCATGAAATTCCACCGTTATGGCCTCCCCTGTATAGGTGCGGCTGACCCGAGTCGGGGACCGGCTTACACTGGGCCAGGCGGGCGATCCGGGCGTCCAGGGTGCGGGGCAGCCGGCGCAGTGGGGTCAGCGCGGGTCCCAGGTGGTGGCTGAGGAGCAGGCTGTCCCGACACATCCAGATGGAGAGCACCGAGCTGCAGAGCACTGACGCCAAGGCTGCCGCCTTCCAGCGCTGCATCCTCAGCCCACGGGCACGCGATGGTCAGCCCCAAGCCTCCGTCTGTCTGCCTGTCTGTCTGTGAGGCAACAAATGGGAACGAGGCGCTGGGCCAGGCACCGGGGACACGGTGGGGCCCCTGATTTCAAGGCACTTCTGCTTAGTGATCAGTAATAAAATAGACATAATTCATCAAGGAACCAGTGAACAACGTTGTGCAAAATGCTGCCCAGGAAAGGGGTGGGCACTTTGCCAGGGGTAGCAGAGGACCACCCCCATCTGGGGTCCCAGAGTGCTTTCCTGAGGACTGGCAAAAGCTGAGCCTTGAACAAAGGTAGGAGTCGGCCAGGCACAGACAATGGCATCTCAGGCAGTCGGAACAGCCAGTGCAAAGGTCCTGAGGCTGGACCAAGATTGGCCAATGCAACCAGGAGGTTGGGGTGGCTGGAGCCCAGTGAGCTTGTTGGGGAGCGGGGGAAGAGCCTGGAAGGAGGTGAGGGCGCTCCCAGCAGGGGGCACTGTGGGACCGGGTGGTGGAGGAGAGATGGTGCTCTAAACCCTGGGGTTGACTGTTTCTTACATATTGGGGTCCTCAGGAGTGACCTGGGACCCCTCTCAGCCTTGGTTTCCCCTCCAGACAGAGATTAAACTGATGCCCAGAAGCGGGTATCGATGGACCAAAGCTGCCCTAGACCCACCCCCCCCCAGGCCTTTGCACAAGCCAGTCCTCCCACCCAGCACCTTCTCTTCTCCTCCTCCCCACTCCCCGCCCCCGCCACAGTCTCAGCTTGGACAGCGTCTCCCCCAGGAAGCCTTCTCTGGCTGCTCCTATCCGCGCCCTTCCCCCCAGCCCCGGGCCCGCGCAGGTGTGCACCCTCTGGGCCACCACAAGGCCTGAGCTTCCCCCAGTGAGGCACTGAGGACTCAGTGCTGGGACCGCCAGCCCCGGTGCACTGAGTGCGCACAGTAGGTGTTTCATAACGCATGCGCATTCCCGCCCACCCCGGCAGAGCCTCTCCCCGCCGCTGGGCTGCCCCCAGCACGGGTTTACATTCCCGGGCCTGGCAGGCTGGTGTCGGCCCGCGCGGGGCCTGGCGGCCGGCCCGGTGTAAACATTTACACGGAGCGTTGAAAGCCGCGCTGGATGCCGGTCCGCGCCTGGGCTCTGCTGTGGGGTGCCGGGCGCCCCCACGCGCGCACTTCAGGCGGCTCAGGCTGCTGGCCACTGCGCGGAGCCGGCGTTTGCGTGCGATTTGCATTTCAGTTTTGCATGGACCAGGCACGGGGAAGTTTGGCGCACTGAGTCTGGAACCGCCTCTCCCGCCCCCCGTCCCCCGACCCCTCCCGCACCGCCGCCCCATGGGCGCGCTGGCGCAGGACCTACAGCCGCCAGACAGTAGCAGGGTCATTTATTAAGCGCCCGCTGTGTACCAGACCGGGTGCTGAGCCCATCAAGGAGGCACCGTGATCTCCATTTTACAGTTGGGGAAAATGAGTCACAAAGCAGGTAGGGGCTTATCCAAGGGCACAGCTAGAAAAGCATCTGCAGTTCGAACCCTGCTGCTTTGGCAGGACACACACGCAGGGGCTGCGGTGGGCTTGGGAGCAGATATGCCTCGGAGTCGCCCTGAGGACTTGCCCCGCTCTTTGGTGTTTGGATAGGGCCGTTTTCGCGACTGCTGGGGGCGCTGGCCGAGAACGAGCTCCCCCACACGGGGGCGTGAGAGCAAGCTGGGCCAGCCTGCGGATCCGAGGGCCCTTGACCGCGCCTGGCGTGCTGGAGGAACACTGGTGGCCCCTGTGGCTGGAACAGACTGAGCGAGGCGGAGGGAGGGCTGGGGGGCGGGGCCCGGGGCAGGTAGGCAGGGCCTTGGAGTCCGCGGGCAGAGGGTCTCCTTGTCAAGCTAGTGCAGCAAGCGGAGCACAGCCCCCGAAGTTGTCGGGTGCCCAAACCCGCCTCTTGGCTCTAAAGGAGCCCTCTTTGCAGGCCCAGCACCCTGCTTGCTCTCACACCCACGTCCTGCCGTGGTGTGCCTCGGTTTCCCCGTTTGGCTGGAACGAGGCCCCTACAGGGGGCCAGGCTCTGGTCCTGTGTTTCTGCTGAGGGCTTCAGGTGGGGGTGGGGGGCTGAGAGGCTGGATGGGCCCCGTGCCGGCCCGGCCACGGGAGCCCCTGGTGTCCTTGGAGTCGCAGACCCCCCAGAGCTCTGATGGGGGGCAGGAGAGCAGAGGGCCAAGTGTGGAGGGGGCCCAGTAGGTGCGGCTGATAAGCGTCTGTTAACAATGGGTCTTTCAGTAAGGGGGTCACCCAACTGGTTTGTGTCTGGCGCGGACCTGACCCAGAGGGGTGCTGCGGGTGTGGCGGCTGGCGCGGGGAGGGGGCGCGGGGTGCCCGACTCGCGTCTCTGGGTCCCGGAGGCCCCTGGTCCTGGGGAGGTGGACTCACAGCACACGTCGGGGCTCGCAGTCCCTTGCACTCGCCTTCTTGTCCTCGGTCACACACGGGTGCTCTCACTCCCGTGCACACCCGGACACTCCTGCACGCACACCCTGGGACTCGCCGTCGCTTGCACACTCCAGCATGGTGCCACTTACACTCCCTGTTTTCATACTCACCGACTCCAGCAGGATGGGGCTCGCACACGCGGGTGTTTCACACTCATGCAGGCATTTTCACACATGTTGGAAACACTCGACCATTCTATCACGCTCACCCGGGCTGGCGTTCTCACACTTCAGCCAAGCAGAAGCACACTTGCACAGGATGGCACTGGCACACTCGTAGTCCCACATTTTCCCATTCATGTCCTGAGACATGATGAAAGGGACACACGGGCACACAGTCACAGGCATATACCTCCACAGTCACACACCCACGTACTGATGTCCTGCACTCTCGTGCAGGGACGCTCTCACGTTGCCATGTTATCCCAACACTCACGTTATGACCCTTGGAGATGAAGATGTTCACACATCACGGTATTTCTCACTCTCGCACTCTCAGGCCGGGCTTTTCCCATGACATTCACACGCTACTACAATTGAATAGTGGATCTTTAAAAATTCCAGGAGAATTAACATACAGCATTATGTTACTTTCAGGTATACGATATAGTGCTTCAACAATTCTGTACATTTCTCAGCCGGCGTCAGGATCCCCATCCCCCATTTCCTCCATCCCCCACCCGCCTCCCCTCTGGTAACCACCAGTGTGTTCTCTGTAGTTAAGAGTCTGTTTCTTTGTCTCTTTTTATTTGTTGTATGTCCTAAATTCCACATCTGAGCGAAATCATAGGGTATCTGTCTCTCTCTGCCTGACTGATTTCACTTAGCATAATACCCTGTAGATCCGTCAGTTGTTTTGTTGCGAATGGCCAAATTTCACTCTTTTTTACCGCTAATATTCCACTGTATATGCACACCACATCTTCTTTATCCACTCATCAGTCGGTGGACACTCGGGCTGCTTCCATACCTGGGCTATCGCAAATACTGCTGCAGGAGACATAAGGGAGCACAGAGCTTTTTGAATTAGTGTTTTCGTATTCTTTGGGGAAATTCCTGGTAGTGGAATGACTGGATCATATGGTGTTTCCATTTTTAAATGTTGAGCAAACTCCATACTGTTTTCCAGAGTGCCTGCACCCGCTTGCATTCCCAACAGTGCATAAGGGCTCCCCTTTCTCCGCGTCCTCGCCAACACTGGGTGTTTCTTGTGTCGTTGATTTTAGCCGTTCTGACAGGTGTGAGGCGATGTCTCGTTGTGGTTTTCATTTGCAGTTTCCTGATGATGAGGGATGTCGAGCATCTTTTCATGTGTCTGTTGGCCATCTGGATGTCTTCTTCGAAGAAATGTCTGTTCATGTCTTCTGCCCATTTTTAAGTTCATTGTTCTTTGTTTGTTTGTGGGTTTTGGTGGTGTTTTGTGCTAGTTCCTTATGTATTTTAGATACAACCCCCTAATCAGCTATGTCACTTACAAATATCTTCTCCCATTCCATAGGTTGTCTTCTTGTTATGTTGCTTGTTTCCTTCGCTGTGCAGAAGCTTTTTATTTTGATGTAGTCCCAATAGTTTATTTTTACTTTTATTTCCTGTGCCTCGGGAGACCTATCTAGAAAAACGTCACTATGGCTGATGTCAGAGAGGTTACTGCCTCTGCTTTCTTCTAGGATTTTTATAGTTTCAGGTCTCACATTTAGGTCTTTAATCCATTTTGAGTTTATTTTGGAGCATACTGTAAGGAAGTGGTCTAGTTTCATTCTTTTGCATGTAGCTGTTCAGTTTTCCCAACACCAAATGCAGAAGAGACTCCCTATTTCCCCATTGTGGATTCTTGCCTCCTTTGTGGATGATGAATTGACCATATAATTGTGGGTTTATTTAAGGACTTGAATAGGTGGCTTTATTCACTCTTTACAGCTGCCTAGTATTTTATCATCCCAAAAGACCCCAGTTTGACCAGTCTCACATTGATGGACCTGTAGCTTGTACAAAACAACCGGGTAGGCACGTCTGTGGCATTTGAGTGAATCCCTCCAGAGACAGGGGGTGCATTTAAAATTATGATTCCCACCAGTTTTCCTTTCTTAGAAATTCTAGAGTAGGGGCGCCTGGGTGGCTCAGTCATTAAGCGTCTGCCTTCAGCTCAGGGCGTGATCCCGGAGTCCTGGGATCGAGCCCCACATCAGGCTCCCTGCTCTGCTTCTTCCTCTCCCACTCCCCCTGCTTGTGTTCCCTCTCTCACTGACTGTCTCTCTCTCTGTCAAATAAATAAATAAAATCTTTATAAAAAAAGAAGTTAATTTTAAAAAAAAGAAACTCTAGAGTAGCATCTACTTTTGATAGAAATGTAACAGGTCACAGATATACTTACTATTTTCAATAGCCACATTTTCAGACATGCAAAAAAATACTGAGATGGATTTTTTAGTAAGGCTGTCTTCAACCCAATAGATCCTACCTAGTGTTGTTTCCATATGTATCAGTACAAAAAGTACTGGATAGTTACATTGTCTCTAGGATCCTGCACCTTGGAAGTCTGGTGTGTCTTTTACACGTGGTTGGTGTGCCTCCAATTTGAACACTCCGTTTCCAGCAACGATCCTCGATCTGTATTTAGACTCCATAAGACGGACAGTTGAAGAAGCAGATTGACACATCCAGGATGTTCCAAATATACTTCGAAGGTTTCCAATCATTGAATTGAGGTTGCTTTTGGTTTTGTTAGATCTTTTTATTTCAAGACTTTGTTTTGAAGCCATCTCTGCACCCACCATGGGGCTCGAACTCACAACCCCGACATCAAGAGATGCATGGGCTCTGCGACTGAGCCACCAGGCGCCCTACTTTTGATTTTGAAGCTGTTCTTGATTCAGAGAAGAGGGTATCCGTTTTTAAATTTAAATTAGCATTAAAAACCCTGTTTCTCAGACACAACAGCCACACTGCAAGGGCTCCATAGCCTCCTGGGGCTGGCGGCCGCTGAATCGGATGGTGCAGAGACACGGCCTCTGCCCGACGGCGGAAAGCCCCGTGGGATGGTGCCTGCTGTATGCGGAGCTCCACCTGCAGAGCGGGAGGGGTGTTCGGGGTTCGGTCAAGAGGGGAGACCTCAGGTTCTGGGTCAGAATGGCTCTAGCGGGGTGTACTTGGAAAAGAGGCATGCGTGTGTGTCTGACCTCAGTATTCTCATCTATAAAGTGGGCGCTCCAGGGCAGCAGGCAGTGGAGTGGGCAGAGACAAGTTCTAGATTTCCACTCCAGTGGTTGGCATGGGGGGGTCTGGGAGGACTTGATGACTGTCTTCAGGGAAGGGAAGGACCCGGGAATGGAGGGACATGAGCCAGACCAGGAGACACCCAGAGCCCCCCAGCACGGGACCAGAGGGGCTCTCTTTGAGCAGTACTGAATGGACACTGAGTAAATACATCACGTTCATGCCGGCATCCCTGAGCCCTTCCTGTGCTTTCCCCACAAGCCGGCCAGGCTCTGCTTCACCTCCAGACCTCTGCACTGGCTCTCTCTGTGACAGGAGCACCCTGCCCCCCGAGCTGTATGGTACCTGGCGAGCTCCAGCCTAGCCCTCCAGACCCAAGCCCGTTGTACCCCTCCCAGACAGAGCCCTGGGTTCAAGCCTCAGCTCCAGGGCACTGGGGAAGTCTGGGGAAGGCTGGGAGGGGCAGGGTCAAGGTGGGACCTGAGAGCCCTTGGGACCCACTGAGCTCCCTGGGGACGGACCCCGCCCCAAATACAGAGGCTGTGCGGCCTAGTGGCTGGAAGCCTGGGCTCTGGGGCCAGACGCTACTGCTGGGATTCCCGCTCTGCCATGTCTCTCACTGAGTCACCTGGTCTCAGTGTGGTCATCTGTAACCTGCAAACCACAAGAGTGCCGACCCCAGGACTCATGAATGTCACTTTGGAAGCCCCCGTGTGGCCACAGGCCGGGGCTGTCAGGTTGCTCCCCCGTGACACTGTCTCCACTCTCACCCCTCCCCCCACTTTCTCCACAAGATTACCTAGCGTTCCAGAACTCCCTGCATCCTGACTACATCACAGAGAAGCCATGGAGGAACACCCTGGATGCCGGGGCTGTGCCCGTGGTGCTGGGTCCCAGCAGGAGGAACTATGAGCAGTTCCTGCCCCCTGACGCCTTCATCCATGTCAGTGACTTCCAGAGCCCCAAGGAGCTGGCCCAGTATCTGCTGGCGCTGGACAAGGACCACGCCCGCTACCTCAGCTACTTCCACTGGCGGGAGTCTTGGAGGCCTCAAACCTTCAGCTGGGCCCTGATGTTCTGCAAAGCCTGCTGGCGACTGCAACAGGAGTCCACCTACCAGACGGTGCCCAGCATCGCCTCCTGGTTCACGTGAGCCAGCCAGCCTGGTCCGCGGGCTGCTCCAGACGCACCTGCCGAGGCCTCTCCACCAGCCAGGGCCCTTGCTTGCTGGGGAGCTCGCTGAGCTGGGACTTCACCTGCCCGGCTCCTCTATGGCCAGGAGATCAGCTCTAGGATCCTCACGTCCCAGGGGACTCATTTCCAGGAAGGCCTCACCTGCGGGGGTCTCACCTGCCAGGGACCTTGGTTGTTGGGGACCTCACCTGCCCGGGACTCACCGGTGGGGGAGGGACGTCCTCACCTGCTGGGAATCTCACCTGCTAGGAACATGGTTGCTGGAGACCTCATTTACTTGGGACTTTGCCTACCGGCACTATGCTGCCAGGAGATTGGCTCTAGGGCCTTACCTCCCAGGGGCCTCACCTCCTGGCGGACCTCACCTGCGGGGGACCTCAGCTCTTGGGGACCTCACCTACTGGGATCTGAAACCCAACACCGACCCCACTGGGACCCACTTGCGAGGAGCCCCACCAGCTGGGGTCTCACCTGCTGCACCCCTCACTCACCAAGACACTCAGCCCGGGGAACTGGCCTTGGGGTCCCACTCTCGGGTCTGCTCAATTTGCGTGTGGTTATCGTTGCTGTTGCTCACTGCCGGTGGGGTATGCAGACGGGCAATACTAGAACCATTCTCCAGATGGGAATGCTCCGAGGAAAACCGATGTCTTCTCCCTTCTTGTAGAGCAGCGGCTCGCACCCCAGGGCGACTCTGCCTGCCCGGGCACACTTGGCAAAGGCTTGGGAGGCTTGTGGTCGGCACACCTGGAGAGGGGCTGAGAGCATCCGGTGGGTGGGGGCCAGGGACACTGTTCAACAGCCCACAGGCCCAGGAATGCCCCCCAAACCAAGAACAAGACATTGGCCTGGGCGCCGATGTCAAGAGGTGGAAAAAGCCTGGAGGTCAAGTCCCACCCTGGGTGGGGAGTGGGGACCAGGCTGTCAGGGGGTCCGTCGGGGGCTGGGACAAGTGTAGAGGAAGGGCAGGGACTGCCCTGCGAAGGAGAGGGAGGGGGGAACAGTGTGGTGCTGAGCACCTGAAGCCCCGAGAGTGTGTGTGGCAAGTGCTGACCACGGGGGGCCTTGGAGAGAGACCGCTGGGTGTGGCCCAATGCCTGACCCCATGTGATTTTTGCACATGAGAGGGACATTGAGAGTGTCCTCCTAGCGTGCAATTTTGACTGTGAGTGAGGACTGAGTGTATAAGCATATGGGCTGTGTGTCCACGTGTGATTGGATCTGCTAAGCCCCACGTAGGTGCCTCTCTCTGTGCTGTGTGTGTGTGTGTGTGTGTGTGTGTGGTGTGGACTGCAGACAACCCCTGCCCTGGGGTGTCTATGGGGGCAGCTGAGTTTCTGTTCCAAATCTCTGGTGGGCTGGGCCAAGCCCTGTGGTTGGGATGTTGGAACTGAGTGGGAGACAAGGAGGCCCAGGTCCCAGGGGGCCCTGAGACAGTACACGCACGCACACACACACACACACACACACATACACACACACAGAGGCAGTCAGGCTTCAGGGGCCACAGACCTGGGCTCCAAGGCCAATTCTCCCCCTGTGTATCCTGGGCTGAGCAACTTTCGCCTCTGTGGCTCAGGGCCATCTGGGATGGGGAAACTGAGGCTTGGCTTCTGCCCCAAGCAGATGGGGACCCCAGCTTCTCTGCCACGGCTGGGCTGAGTCAGCCCAAATACAGGAGGAATCCACCACCCCAAACCTCAGAATCAGAAATTGGGGGGACAGGGACCCCAGACAGTCTCAACCCTGAAACTTTCTACTAAGCCCACCACACATGGGCTGGGGCCTGACTGCCAAGCCCTGCTCTCAGGACTCCCTGGAAGTCCTGCCTGTTAGCTGCCTCGAGTGTCTCCAGCTGCTGCAGGGGACCTGGGTAGCAGGGAACCGGGGATGTCCCTGCTGGGCTGGGCTGGGCTGGATGATCCTTCCCGGGGCAGCTTCTGATTTGGGCCCTCCAGTTGCGGGATGGGGACTGGGGTTGGGAGGGAGGTGGTGTTTAGATGGTGGCCCTGAGCTCAGGTGTGTGGGAAAGAGAGGAGAGGGCCAATCTAGGAGAACAGTGAAGGAGGGAAGGGGCTCTTTCCTAGGGAACCTTGGTGGACTTGGGGGTGAGGGAAGAAGAGAAGGGACTATGCCCTCAGGAAAGCTGTCTGGGGTTAGAGGGGCTTGCACCCTCCAGAACCCCACTCTGAGCTGCAGGAGGGGAGGGTCCATGCCCACTGGTCTCCAGGGTGCCAGGCTTGGGGCATAGCAACCACCCCCTGCCCTGTCCCTCCTCAGACCCTGGGATGTGCGGGCCCCTCCCCACGGTCTGGGAACCCAACCCCCTGTCCTGTCCTGGGCCTGCCAAACATCAAGGTGACACCACTTTTTCTGTCCTCCGAGGGGACGGGTCGTAAACCCCCCCCCTCGAGAAGTTCCAGCCAGGGCTTTTATGGGCCGAGGACCTAGGTCCCTAGGGACCCGGCTGTGCCCCAGCAGGCGCCGCTTTTGGGCTGGACAGGGCTGGCGCCCGCCCCAGACCTATCCCCACAGGGAGATGGGCAGCATACATATATTTTTAGCTAGTGAAAGGAGATAGTGGCTCAGTGGGGGTGGTGGCCCGAGGAGGCCCTTTACGGGACAGAGGCCTGGGTCCACCTGGACCTCAGACTCAGCATCTGCATTTGGCTCCCTCTTCCCATGCAGAAGTTCACCTTACAGGCAGGTGGAAGCGGGACACGTCAGGAAGGGGCACAGGACCTAAAGGGAAGTGGGAAGGACGGCCCCTGCCGACACTGCTCCCGCTCACACCACTTCCCTTTGTGTACCACGGGAAAAGGACCCTCTCTGCGCCCCGCAGCTGGTACCCGCCCCGCCCCCCTTGGCCCAGTGGAGCGGGCGCCACCACCCCACACCCCACACAGGCTCGTGTCCCTCCGAGAGCTGGGCACGCCCGGAACGCGAAGTCACGACCCAGGATCCATTTTCCACACTTTATCTCGGTGCAGTTACTGGACAGTCCCGAGGCCTCCGCCGCGCCTCCTGCGCCCGCACGCGCAGTCCGGCGCCGCGGGCCTGGCCAGGTGGGCCGGGGGCGCCGTCGCGCGGGGGCGCGGCCGCCGTCTCGCCGCGCCTGGTGAGGTAGGGTCAGACGCAGGCACACTCGCGCGCCGACAGCTCGTGGACCGTGTGGTAGCGGCTGTGCGCGTCCAGGAAGGACACCTCGTCCTCGTAGGCCGTCGGGCGGCAGCAGGGCTGCGCGCGCACCCGCTCCCGCCGAACGCGCCGCCGCTGGCGAAGCCGCCTCAGCCCCAGGTCGTAGACGCGCGCAGCCGCCTCGCAGGCGCCTGCGCAGTAGCGGAAGAGCACCGTCTCGTCGGACGCGTAGCCCAAGCCCAGCTCGCTCACGCGCACTTCGAGCTCGCGCAGCCCGCACGGCCGCGTCCCCGGTCGCGCGCGCGCGCGTCTCCTCCGGGGCCCCGCCGGACGGCGCGGACGCGGGGGCCTGCCGGCCCAGGGCGTCAGCTGGCGCAGCTCCACCGCGTCCGGGGCGCCCTGCAGCAGTGCACGATCTGTGAGGAGAGAGAGAGGACGGGGTGGGTCGGTGGGTGGCTGGGAAGAGCCCCGGACCCTCGCTGTTCCCCTGAGAAAACAGCCCCTTGCTGGGGCGCTGGGGCGTTAGCCCACCCTCCCAAGACCGATTCTCAGCTCACTGCCCCATTCCCAACCATGCTCCCTCTGTGGGCATTGTGGGGGATGCCTGTGCAGAACCCCGCGCGGGGGCCCCCATGACTCCCAACAGCCCGTGGTGGACACTGAGAACCCGACCTCTCCTTTCCGGTGCCCTGGAGCACTTTGCAGCCTGCCCCACGGTGAGCAGAGCTCACCGTGGTGTCTCACTCCCTGTGGTCATGCCCACGCCCACGTTCTCCGTGGACCCTGACCCTAAGAAGCCTTGCAAGGGGGGATTTTTCTCCTTTCACGGAGCTGCTCCCACCTCTTTGCAGAAGAGAAAGGGAGGGCCCAGCTGGGGTGTGTGTGTAGTGGTCCAAATCCCTGTCCCTGTGGGTCCCCAGCTGGCCCCGCCCCCATGCCGGGATGCCTTGTGTAACTGGCACCCCCTTTCTGACCAGTGTTGGGGAGCTGCATCCCGTGCTCCAAGCGCTCACCCTTTGGTTGAGCTGTTAACGAGTCTCTAGCTCACTCTTTGGGGGCCCCACCCAATACCCCCCCCCCCCGCCATGTCCCTCCTGCGACACCGCATGTATGCTGGGAGTCAGGTTCTCCATGCACGGTAGCAAATTGGGTGTTTGGGGTATTCAGAACCTGCAGAGGATAACAGCGGCAGGCACGGAAGCCTGCATGTGACAACCGTGTGGGGAGGCAGCAGGTAATGTCACGGCCCTCCCCTTGTTACAGGTGAGACAACTGGGCATCCAAGAGGGCAGAGACTGGCGAAGGCCGGAGCACTAACAGGTGGCAGAGAGAGACACACACACATGCCCAAACAGCCCTCTTCCTGCCTCCATCGTGTGCCCAAGTTTGGCCCATGTCCAGTCCTCTGCTCCCACGGTTGCCGGGAGGTGCCCGGAGTCACAGATTCCCAGGGCTCTAGGCCTAAATTTATTTCCCAGGTGGCTGGGCTGCCCCAAACTCTGCAGCCTCGGGAGAGCCAGGTAGACAGGGCAATGGCAGGTGGCGCTGGTAGTGGAACTGCAGACAGGGGCTCCCAGCCCGTGAGCAGGTGGTAGGCGTGCTTGTGCTTGGGAGAGGAGACCCCGAGTTATCCCCTGCATGCCCACAAGGCTGGCGTCCCTGGCTGTCGAAGGAAATAGCTTATGGGGAGACCCAAGGGAGAGTGTGTGTCTGTTCCCACGGCGGGGAGGGTGTCTCAGGAATCAAACAAACCCTTGTTGTGAGACTTGCTCTGCCACTTTCAGCCCTGTATAACTTCAGGCAGGTGATGGTCCTGCTCTGTGCCTCAGTTTCCCTGTCTGCTTAAAGAGGCTTGCTGAGAGTTCCCCTCTGGCTGAGGCTGGGAACATGGAAAGTGGGGCTCAACTGAGCAACATGTTTCCAGTTTTTGAAGCCCAGCGGCAGGGCGGTGGTGGCCAGCACCGGCTGCTCAGGGGTTAGTTTCGAGCCTACCTCACTTGTGGTGCCTAAACTCGCATCACATAGTGTGCCCGCCCCGAAGGTGTACAACTCCACAGTTATTCCGGGAGGGGTTGGGGGAGGGCGCGGCGGGGAAGTTGCCAGATAAAGTACAGATGCCCAGTTAAATTTGAATTTCAGATAAACAGTGAATAATCTCTTGGTATATCCGTCCCTGCCTCCCTCCAGCAGGCCCGGCCACCTGCACAGGGTCTGGAACACAAAGAGATGAGATCAGCAATAGCTCCCCCCAGCCCGATCCGCACCCCGTGCTCCCACCACCCCAAGCCTGAAATTCCACCATCAGCGCATTGCTGTCAGGGCCTCACACTGGGACCTTGGGGGGATCAACGGCCACCCCCTTTCCTTCGTAGGACTGCGCCCAGGGACGGGATGCAGGCTGGGCAAGCACCCGCCCAGGAGCCGAGACCCTTCCCCGCTGACTGAGATCCCACCTTGCCGTTGTGCCCCCAGGTTCTAAGCACTAGGTTTGGGGGGCCCCACCCGGGCCTCTGGAACCCAGGGTCTTGGGAAGGACTTTGCCGCCTGCAGGAGGAAGCGGCGGGCGGAAGTGGAGCCCGTGCCTCAGGCCACCCTTGTCCATTGTGAGCACAAGAAAGGAGGATTGTGTGGGCCGCCAGGGCGGGCGCGGACTTGCACACAGGCTGCACGCAGCGCAACCCCGCGGGCGCCATGCACGCGCCGCGCCCCCGCCCACACCACGGTCGGCGGCGCGGCGCCCGCGTGGACACGAGCGCGCGCGCACCAGGTCGGGACCCACGCCCTTCCCAGGGCAGGCAGGCGGGGCAGCGGGCCGGCGACAGGGTGGAGCGGGGAGTTGGGCCGCGAAGGCCACGCCCCTCGACGGGGGCGTTTCCTTGTCGCCACCGCAGGGCCTTTTCTCCTGCCAACCTGCCCAACCTTGTGTCTCTCTGTCCCTGTGCGTCTCTGTCTCTGTTTCTCTCCCCATTTCTAAGTCTCTCGGGGTCTCCCCCTCCCCTTTGTCCCTGGCCACCGGGCGGATCAGTGACCTCTGGGTCCAGCCTCCCTGTCCCCACACCCCGCGCTGGGCGGTGGGGGCCGCCCGGCCGGATGCCCAGGTCTAATCTCCATCTGGACCCCTGGCTCCTCAGGGTGAGAGCCTCATTCCTTGTGACAGCTGAGCCCAGAGACCCCCAGCTCCCAGCAATCCCAACCCCTTCGTCAGCCCTGCCAGGCCATTGGGCGATTTGTGCCCCCCCCCCCCCCCCGCATCTAAACTAAGCCTCTGTGCCCCCTGCATGAAATTCCACCGTTATGGCCTCCCCTGTATAGGTGCGGCTGACCCGAGTCGGGGACCGGCTTACACTGGGCCAGGCGGGCGATCCGGGCGTCCAGGGTGCGGGGCGGCCGGCGCAGTGGGGTCAGCGCAGGTCCCAGGTGGTGGCTGAGGAGCAGGCCGTCCCGACACATCCAGATGGAGAGCACCGAGCTGCAGAGCACTGACGCCAAGGCTGCCGCCTTCCAGCGCTGCATCCTCAGCCCACGGGCACGTGATGGTCAGCCCCAAGCCTCCGTCTGTCTGTCTGTGAGGCAACAAATGGGAACGAGGCGCTGGGCCAGGCACCGGGGACACGGTGGGGCCCCTGATTTCAAGGCACTTCTGCTTAGTGATCAGTAATAAAATAGACATGATTCATCAAGGAACCAGTGAACGACGTTGTGCAAAATGCTGCCCAGGAAAGGGGTGGGCACTTTGGCAGGGGTAGCAGAGGACCACCCCCATCTGGGGTCCCAGAGTGCTTTCCTGAGGACTGGCAAAAGCTGAGCCTTGAACAAAGGTAGGAGTCGGCCAGGCACAGACAATGGCATCTCAGGCAGTCGGAACAGCCAGTGCAAAGGTCCTGAGGCTGGACCAAGATTGGCCAATGCAACCAGGAGGTTGGGGTGGCTGGAGCCCAGTGAGCTTGTTGGGGAGCGGGGGAAGAGCCTGGAAGGAGGTGAGGGCGCTCCCAGCAGGGGGCACTGTGGGACCGGGTGGTGGAGGAGAGATGGTGCTCTAAACCCTGGGGTTGACTGTTTCTTACATATTGGGGTCCTCAGGAGTGACCTGGGACCCCTCTCTGAGCCTTGGTTTCCCCTCCAGACAGAGATTAAACTGATGCCCAGAAGCGGGTATCGATGGACCAAAGCTGCCCTAGACCCACCCCCCCCAGGCCTTTGCACAAGCCAGTCCTCCCACCCAGCACCTTCTCTTCTCCTCCTCCCCACTCCCCGCCCCCGCCACAGTCTCAGCTTGGACAGCGTCTCCCCCAGGAAGCCTTCTCTGGCTGCTCCTATCCGCGCCCTTCCCCCCAGCCCCGGGCCCGCGCAGGTGTGCACCCTCTGGGCCACCACAAGGCCTGAGCTTCCCCCAGTGAGGCACTGAGGACTCAGTGCTGGGACCGCCAGCCCCGGTGCACTGAGTGCGCACAGTAGGTGTTTCATAACGCATGCGCATTCCCGCCCACCCCGGCAGAGCCTCTCCCCGCCGCTGGGCGGCCCCCAGCACGGGTTTACATTCCCGGGCCTGGCAGGCTGGTGTCGGCCCGCGCGGGGCCTGGCGGCCGGCCCGGTGTAAACATTTACACGGAGCGTTGAAAGCCGCGCTGGATGCCGGTCCGCGCCTGGGCTCTGCTGTGGGGTGCCGGGCGCCCCCACGCGCGCACTTCAGGCGGCTCAGGCTGCTGGCCACTGCGCGGAGCCGGCGTTTGCGTGCGATTTGCATTTCAGTTTTGCATGGACCAGGCACGGGGAAGTTTGGCGCACTGAGTCTGGAACCGCCTCTCCCGCCCCCCGTCCCCCGACCCCTCCCGCACCGCCGCCCCATGGGCGCGCTGGCGCAGGACCTACAGCCGCCAGACAGTAGCAGGGTCATTTATTAAGCGCCCGCTGTGTACCAGACCGGGTGCTGAGCCCATCAAGGAGGCACCGTGATCTCCATTTTACAGTTGGGGAAAATGAGTCACAAAGCAGGTAGGGGCTTATCCAAGGGCACAGCTAGAAAAGCATCTGCAGTTCGAACCCTGCTGCTTTGGCAGGACACACACGCAGGGGCTGCGGTGGGCTTGGGAGCAGATATGCCTCGGAGTCGCCCTGAGGACTTGCCCCGCTCTTTGGTGTTTGGATAGGGCCGTTTTCGCGACTGCTGGGGGCGCTGGCCGAGAACGAGCTCCCCCACACGGGGGCGTGAGAGCAAGCTGGGCCAGCCTGCGGATCCGAGGGCCCTTGACCGCGCCTGGCGTGCTGGAGGAACACTGGTGGCCCCTGTGGCTGGAACAGACTGAGCGAGGCGGAGGGAGGGCTGGGGGGCGGGGCCCGGGGCAGGTAGGCAGGGCCTTGGAGTCCGCGGGCAGAGGGTCTCCTTGTCAAGCTTGTGCAGCAAGCGGAGCACAGCCCCCGAAGTTGTCGGGTGCCCAAACCCGCCTCTTGGCTCTAAAGGAGCCCTCTTTGCAGGCCCAGCACCCTGCTTGCTCTCACACCCACGTCCTGCCGTGGTGTGCCTCGGTTTCCCCGTTTGGCTGGAACGAGGCCCCTACAGGGGGCCAGGCTCTGGTCCTGTGTTTCTGCTGAGGGCTTCAGGTGGGGGTGGGGGGCTGAGAGGCTAGATGGGCCCCGTGCCGGCCTGGCCACAGGAGCCCCTGGTGTCCTTGGAGTTGCAGACCTCCCGGAGCTCTGATGGGGGGCAGGAGAGCAGAGGGCCAAGTGTGGAGGGGGCCCAGTAGGCGCGGCTGATAAGCGTCTGTTAACAATGGGTCTTTCAGTAAGGGGGTCACCCAACTGGTTTGTGTCTGGCGCGGACCTGACCCAGAGGGGTGCTGCGGGTGTGGCGGCTGGCGCGGGGAGGGGGCGCGGGGTGCCCGACCCGCGTCTCTGGGTCCCGGAGGCCCCTGGTCCTGGGGAGGTGGACTCACAGCACACGTGGGGGCTCGCACTCGCCTTCTTGTCCTCGGTCACACACTTGGGTGCTCTCACTCCCGTGCACACCCGGACACTCCTGCACGCACACCCTGGGACTCGCCGTCGCTTGCACACTCCAGCACGGTGCCACTTACACTCCCTGTTTTCATACTCACCGACTCCAGCAGGATGGGGCTCGCACACGCGGGTGTTTCACACTCATGCAGGCATTTTCACACATGTTGGAAACACACGACCATTCTATCACATTCACCTGGGCTGGCGTTCTCACACTTCAGCCAAGCAGAAGCACACTTGCACAGGGCGGCACTGGCACACTCGTCCTCCCACATTGTCACACTCGCAGACATTTTCACCACTCACACCCTCCAGCACGATTCCACTGAGAAACACAATGACTAACTTAGGTGTGTGCACACTCATACATTCAGACATGATTACACTCACATATGTGAACACAATCACACACTGAACTGTTCTCACAACACTCACCTGGTCACTACCACACTCACATCCTAGCGTCTTGCACTCACAGGTTGAACCCTCGAGCTTAGGCATGCTTCCACGCACTCACACATCATGACAGCCATGTTTACCTGCTCGTGTATTTCACACTCACACACGCTCACACTTGGGCATTTGGCACTATCATATTTGAACACTACCCCGCTCGGAGACTAGCATGTTTTCACACTTGCACACTCTCACACAGCGTAGGCTGGCTGCCCTCGCCGCTTGGAGCTCTCACACTCCCAGCCGCTCAGGTGTTCTTAGCCTCTTGCGCACAGGTGAGCTCCCACGCAAGCGTTTTCACACTCTCACAAGAAACACACGCTGTCTCTGGCACGCCGGCCCGGAGAACAGGCATGGCAGTCAGGCCCCCAAGCCCTGCCCTGAGCACTCGGACCCCTGCACGCTCAGGGACACAGCCTGAAGGCTCGGCGTGTCCCGCATCGTTCCCAGGCTTGACCTGGGGTCGAACCGGGCCCGCCACCTGCTTGCCTCTGTCATTCTCTCATCCTGGCCACACACTCACAGACACGGGGACACACCTGTGGGCGCCCCATGGGTGCTGTTGGGCTCTCGGCTGCGGAGGCTCTGGCACCCGGTGAGCGGCACAGGCATGGTGGGCTGTGAGCGCGGTGAATGGAAGGGGAGGCGGTCGGATGATGCAGCAGATAACCGCCCTGCCCTGAGGCCTGGTGTGTGGCCCCGAGCCCGCCTGCCTGCATCTCCCCGGCCTCCTGCGCTGCCCAGACAGGGCCTGGCCAGTGGTCTCCTCTCCACTCTCAGAAAATGTCCAGACCCTGGAGAATCCTTACTGCCCAGGGAAGGGAGCCCCCTCCTTTCTTGGCGACCATGACAGTCTGAACAGCAGCAAGTGGGATCAAGGAGGACCTCACTTCTAGCTGGAGGCCACAGAGTGCCCAGGGCTGGGACGAGGCCCAGAGACGGGTGATGAGTAACCCAGAGTCACACAGCCAGGCGAGCCCTTCCAATCTTCCAAGGAACAGACAGGGTGAGGGTGTGGGCATGTGGGTGTTTCTGGAAGCTTCCTTGATAGTGCCAAGAAACTCCGCTTATTATCCTGGTGCCCAGGCAACATCCTGAGGCTCCACCTTTCCATGGAACCTCCCAAGAGACGCAGGCCAGGCATACCTGTTCCCGAGATCAACAGCCTCCTTCCCGCAGAGCTCCTGGCCTCAGGGAGGCACCCCTTTCATGCTCATTCCCAGGGAGAAGAAGGATGGGAGGGGACACTTCCCTCCATCCACTTATCTCTCTAGTCTGAGGGAGGCCTTGAATTGCAGCCTGCCCCCATCTGGTAAACTCCTCTTCATCCTTCAGAGCCCTCGCTCCTACAGGCCTTCCTCCAGGAAGCCATCCCGGCTTGCCATCTTGGATCCCCAGCTGTGGGTCCCTCCCTCTTACCCAGCCCTGCTGGCAGAGTGTCTGGATCCACATATGTCTTCTCTGGACTGGGGGATTTTGGAGGGCTAGCCTGGGCTGGGTCCTTTCAAGGCACGGGCAGGCTTTAGTAATTCTGTTCACAAAGGTATGAGCTTTGGGGCGCCTGGGTGGCTCAGTCAGTTAGGCGTCTGCCTTCGGCTCAGGGCGTGATCCCAGGCTGCTGGGATCGAGCCCCACATCAGGCTCCTCCGCTGGGAGCCTGCTTCTCCCTCTCCCTCTGCCTGCCGCTCCCCCTACGTGTGCTCTCTCTCTGTGTCAAATAAATAAATAAATAAAACCTTTAAAAAAAGCGGGTATGAGCTGGCTGCAGCTCCTTGGTCTCCAAACTTTCCCCGGTGTGCTGCCTTCCTCCACATGCAGCCTTCTCCTTCCCACCTCACTCCTGGACACCTCCCTGGCCTTCCGATAGGGGATCTCCCAGAAGGGTGCCACCCAGCCCAGGGGAACACGAGGGAGGACCCGGAGGAGCTGGACGGCCGGCTCTGGGGCAGAGCGAGCCAGGCCGAGAAGCGGTGAGGGCAGCCGTGGGGGCCGCACGCGCACATGTGGGTGAGCGTGTGAGGAAGGGCTCGTGTCTGAACCCTGCAGCACCCGGGTTCTAGATGGCTGCCTTCCGATCCCTGCTCTGCCTCTTCCTTGCTGGATGACACGGGGCAAACTCCTCCCCCTCTCCAAGCCTCAGTTTCCCCATCTGCGCAGGGAGCTGCCTGGGACACCCCTGCCCTCATCCAGAGAGCCAGCTCATTTCAGTGAAGTCCTGCGGGCCTGGCCGGTGGCACAGGGGCCGGGCCTCGGACACACGTGCTGGCACGCCTCTGCCATCCGTGCTGACAGCTCCGGGGCCGGCGACTGGCTGATTCCCAGGGCAGCCCTGCTCCTGTCCTTCCCCCTAGACGGCCCCTGGAGGTTCCAGCGATGGGGAAACTGAGGTCACGGGAGGGGCAAGACTTGGCCTCCGTCAAGGCAAGACTCAATGGTCCTGCAAAACAAGAAACAAATTCCACAGCCCACAAAAATGTGCCCTCTCCCTGGGAGGCCCCAGGGCCCCGCCCTGCCCCGTGGTGGAGATGGGGAGGCCAGGGCAGCCGCGAGCCGGCGACACACATCTGGGGGTAAACCAGGAACATCTGGCTAGCGCAGCTGGTTCCGATGCCGCGTCTGCAGGGGCCTCATGAGGGGGGGGTGCAGTCACAAACACCCCCAGCCAAACTTCCAGGCCTAGTCGGAGGTGGGGGCCCAGCCTCTCTTCTTCTCCCCACCCAGAAGCTCTCTGTTGCCCTGTTGTTAGAACCATCGCTGGCTCCCTGCTACCCTGCAAATCAAGTCTGAACTTCTGAGCTTGTCTGAAGGGGCTCTGGGTCTGTCTTCGCCAGAGTGAAGCCAAGGGGCGTATAGACAGAGAGGTGATTTCTGGGGAGGACTGTGCTGGTTGCCCCATGATAGTAATAGCAGCAAACGTCATCATCATCATAATAATAGCTAACACCAGCACTGGCGCACACCCCCTGCCTCTGCTGTTTTAAGCACTTTCCACATAGTAACTCAGAGCACGGGATGGACTATTTCATCCCCATGTTGTGGGTAGGATAACTGACGTACAAGGAAGTGAAGTTATGTGCTCAAGATCAAACAGAGTGTAAGTGGCCAAGCTGGTATTTGAACACATAGAGTTAGGTGAACTCCTACTCATCCCTCAAAGTCCCAGCCCCAATACCCCCTCCACGTTCTTAATCACTGTACCATATGGCCTCTCTAACAACAACAATAACATTAACACCCCCACCACGTTGGCTATTATGTTTATTTAGTGTCAAGCACTGTGCTAAGTGCTTTCCACGTGTTTAACGGTCCCCACAGCCCCTGGAAAAGATGTCATTATTCCCCACACAGTCAGGTTGAGCGGCCGACTCTTGATTTCGGCTCAGATCAGGATCTCTGGGCGGTAGGAGTGAGCCCTGCCTCAGGCTCTGCACTCAGCGGGGAATCTGCTGGAGGTTCCCTCCCCGGCTCCTACTGCCCCTCCGCCTCACTTGCCCCTGTGCACTCACGCTCTCTCTCTCTAAATACAAATAAATAAAATCTTTAAAAAAGAAAAGAAAAAAAGAAAGAAAAGAAGTGGCCGAACTGAGGTTGAACCTGGGTCTGACTCCAAACTTGTCCTCTGAAGTGCCTCCACAGTCCCTGGGTCCTGGGTGGCCAAGGTAATGCTGCGAGGGAGGGGAGCAGCGGGAGAGCATGACAGTCCTGCCATTTGGGAGAAAGGGGGCTGACATCCACGGAAATAAGAGGTTTTCTCAAAGACCCGCAGCAGAGCAGAACCAACAAGTAAAGGGCCTGCATGGCAGCAAGCCCAGTGTGCCAGACTGAGCTCCACCCCCAACACATCAGATCAACACTTATTGAGTGCCCACTGTGTGCTGGGCCAGGCAGGGAACTCAAGATGACCAAGGCTAACCTGCCCCCCACCCCAGCCCTTGTCAAGCTCCCTGTCCAATCAGGGAGGTGGATAAGAAAGAAGAAATAAAGAAGATAATTTTGATGTTGGCAGTAGGTCAACAAAACAAAACCAGGTGAAGTTATAGTGACTGGGGGGGCCCTTTAGTGTGAGCAGCCAAGGGGGGCTTCTTGGAGGAGGCAGCATTTGAGCTGAGACCAAGTGAAGATTTGGAGAGCGTGTTCTAGGTGGAGAGAGCTGCAGGAGCACATGGAGTGGGGGGGGTCAGTGTGGGGAGATGAGGTAGGGGAGATGATGGGGCCGGGTGACCTGCAGGGTCAGCTCTCCATCCGCCCCCCACCAGTGCCTGGAGCCCTCTTCCTGAACGTGCTGCCACGTGGGCCTGTTCTGAGGGAGGCTGGCCTGGGGAGCATGGGGGGCAGGGCCGCCAGCTTTTCACACCCACCATTTCTGGCCCAGCCCTCTGCGGCTGGCCTGTAAAATTCCCACCTTGACCGTAGCAGGCTGGTCTGCCTAGCCAGGCTGGCCTGGGGCCCGCCTTGCAGGCATCTGGGGCGGGTAGGAAGGGGCTCCCTGGGGTGGGATAACAGGATCAGCCTAATTAAGCCTGGCACGGCTGAACAGCTGGTATGGGGCCCGGCGGGTGGCACAAGGGACCTGGGTCCTCTGGGAGTAGCCAGGAGGACACCATGCAAAGCTGGTCATCGGACAGAAGGGGAACAGAGGCACAGATCTCAGGTGTGACTCAAGCCCTACCACTGGTTTCCTGGGAACCAGGGCACCCGAGTCATCTCTTCTACCTCCCCAAGATCAAATTCTGCCTCAGGTCCCCAACGCACTGAGCTTTTTAGGCACGCTCGCTCTGGGTCTCAGTTTCCCCAACTGGGAAGTGAGAATCACCTGCTGCAAACAAGAGCTCCTTGTCTGATGTCTTCCAGGACCAGCCCAAAGCCTGGTTTCGCTTGGATTTGGAGGGAAGGTCTTTCCGCTCCTGAATACCTTTGCTGATGTGCCCCATTCTCCCCTCAGGCTTCCTTTGTAGCCGTTATCTCCCCTGAAAGTAACCTCTCCCGAAAATAACCTCCCACAAATATTTGTTGGACAGTAAATGGTGTGGCCACTGGGGTCAGGGCTCCTGGGCCTTTTCCTCCAAGGAAGACAGACTTGGACCCAGGGTGGGGCCCCGAGTGGGGATCAAAGTGTCTACTTCAGGGTAGGAGGGTCGGAGGAGACTTCCTGGAGGAGGGGCATTGGGGCTGGGGCTGTGAAGGACGAGTAGGAGTTTTCTAAGTGGGAAAAGAAAGGGCATTCCAGGTAGCAGGAACTGCACATGCAAAGACCTGGCTGGCTGCCTTGGGAGCCTCTCCTTCACTCCCTCTCCCACCCCCAGGTGGATCAGGCAGCAGGCCCATCTTACCCTGTGCTTCATCCTAGCACAGAGCTTGGCACGCAGTAGTTCGATGCTTAGGACATATATGGGGCAGGAAGGAAAGATCCCTCCAGCTCGCCCAGTCTCAGTTTTCTCAGCTGCAAACTGGGGAGAACCAGCCTCCTGCTGGGCCTACCCCATGCTTATTTAGTACTCACTGAGAAGAGGGAGACCCCATCTGCCCCTCCATCTCCCCATGTGGGCCTCCCCCCAGAGACCCAGACCCCACCTTGGGGACCAGGAAAGACGTATCTGCAGAGGAATCTACAGTCTCAGCAAAGAAGGCCAGGCCCAGTGATGCCAGATTCATTAAAGGCCCATTCCTCTCTGTTCTGTGTTTCCAGCCCTAACTTTCAGGAATCCGGCCCTGAATGCCCCAGCCCAGTTTTCCCTCTGCCAACCTCTCAGAATGGTCTCTTCCTCCCACACTCACCCAGACACCCTGGATTTTCCAAAACCAGTCATGTTATTACCTGCCTCCAGATCTTTGAATGTGCAGTTCCTGCTACCTGGAATGCCCTTTCTTTTCCCACTTAGAAAACTCCTACTCATCCTTCACAGCCCCAGCCCCAATGTCCCTCCTCCAGGAAGTCTCCCTTGATCATCTTACCCTGAGGTAGACCCTTTGCTCCTCACTCTGGGCTCCACCCTCGGTCTAAGTCTGTCTTTCCTGAAGGACAAGGCCCATGACCCCGGACACCAACAGTCAGCCACACCATCACCATCCAGCAAACATTTATGGGAACAATCTCTTGATTGTGTCCTTGTGCCTGGCTGCAAACTCGTTCCTTCTCCTGCCCCAGACTCTTGAAAGCTATGTCCTCTGCTTGTATCCTGAAAACTGGTCTGAAACCTGAGGAACAAGCACTGATGGTGGAATTTCAGCCACTGTGCCCTGCCACCTGGGGGGGGGGGGCGGATGTTTTGTTTTCTTCCCTGTACCCCAGGAACTAGCTCTTTGCTGATTGCCACTAGAAGAGGTCTCTGGCCCAGGGGTGGCTCCGGAACCCTGAACCTCAGGAGTCCTTGGATGAAGGGAATGGGAAGGGGTGTCCAAAGGGCCCCAAGGCAAGGGGCTGGCGGTGGGGGGAAACTGGCAAAACTGGGAGTCTTCCCTCCACTGACATCCGCCTAGACCAGTCACACCCCATTGGGGCTTCCTCAGCCTGGGGCACTTGAAGCCAGACAAAGAGTGTCATGGAACACACAGAGAAGGATTGAGCAGAGAGACGGCAGGGCAGGCAGGCAGGAGAGAGGAAAGTCAGGGGGCTGGCCTCCAGCAACCCCCCTCCCAGGACCCTGGCCCTGCGCCCCAGATCTGGGCTGGGGTCCCAGACTTGCAGGTAACCACAGGCCCCAAGCCCAGCCAGTGACACCACAACGTACACTGTTGCTTCTTGGGGGAAGGGGTAGTGGTGCCACCAACCCCTGGGAGTGGCCATTTCTCCCTCCAGTCCCACCCCAAATCTGCCCGCTGTCTGCATCCTCCCCGCCTAATGACTGCTAACCCACACACCGCACCTTCTGGGAGAATTCTAAGACTACCCTGAGCGAGAGATGCCCTTTTTAAAAAGCAAGGAAGCCGCAGCCCCCTCTCCTTCAAATCCACTCTTTGCCCTTAAGGGACTACCCTCCCCCCAAAAAGGGTTTCGCGCCCTCTTGTGGCTGAACAGGCGGCTCCCGGAGCCGAGAGAGCTGGGCCCTTACCGGAGGACACCGTGTCCCCGGCGGCGGCGGCGGCTGGAACGCGCCACTGACAGATGTTTACTTCTGCGCGCAGCTGGGCCGCGACGGCAGCTCCCCGGCTGGGGTCTGAGGATCCGAATGCCCCCCACAGGCCCTCGTACACCACAAGGCAGCCCGGGTGTCTGGGTCTAGCCCTCCTAGAGGCTAGGGAGTGGATTCCGGCTGCCCCCGCTTCCACCCCTGTTCAGGCGCACACTTGAGGGTCCAAGGAGGCAGAGGCGCGCCGGTCCCGTCGGACAAGGACCTGGGCCAGATCCTGGCTTGGAGAGGCGCCGAAGATCGCCCTGCCCACCTCTGCCCCCCTGCCGTGCGCGGACCTGTCGCCCCCTAGACACCACCTTCATACACATGCCAGGACTTGGCTAGAGCAGGGAAGCTACCGGTCTAACCGGAGCCCCTGTAAGCCCCCAAACCTCCGTCCACGGGGCCGGTCCTCCCCCAGCGCCGGTCCCCTGCGGGTCCCCCGCCTGCCCTTGCTTACCTGCTCGGGGTGCCTGACTACTCGTCAGTGGTGGCCGCGCCTGCCGCCCGCGCCGGCCCCAGCCCCTGCCCCTGCGACCGCCATCCGGGCCGCCTGGGCCCGCGGCGCCCGGGGGGGCCCGGGCCGGAGGGGGCGGCCGCGGGGGGGACGCGGCGCGGGCCGGCCCATGGGGCCCCCCCGGGCTCGATCAGCCGCGGGCTGCGGCCATCCCGGCCGGGCTGGGGCTGGGGCTGGGGGTGCCCTGGACGGCCGGCGGCTCTGAAGGCGCGGGGCGCGGGGGCGCACGGACGGCGCGGGCGGCCTGGGCGCGCGGCGCTGGGCTCCGGGGCTGCGGCGCGAGGGGCCCGGGCTTTCGGAGCGGCTCCACGGCGCGCTCTCCCGCCGCCTCCGCCGCTCCCGCCGCGGACGGCTTGGCCGGCTCCGGGCGGGGGGCGGGGCCGGGGGCGGGGCCAGGGGCGGTGGCTCGGGTTTCCCGGGACGGGAGCCGCCCCCGCCCAAGGAGGGGGGCGGGAGGAGCGCAGGTGGCTGGGGTGCAGGGGCCACAGCGCTCCCGGAGACCACAGCGGCGCCCCTTTAGGAAAGCCAGGGCCCCAAGACCTCCCCTCCCCAAGGGCCCCCTTCTGGGATAAGAGGCACAGCGCCCCCGACGCCAGTATCCGCGGCCTTCAGCGCCCCAAGCTCTGTTGAGAATCTGGTTTTACTGCCAGACTCCCGGGTCCTGCTTGGTCCCCTTTCGGAAGGCAGGGCCCCAAGAAGTACCCTCATCAAGGAAGCTCCTCAAGGGAACCCCCAAAGCAGGGACCCCCCCCAGTTAGCTGTTTCCCACCCCTACTCCAGAGACCCGGACCGCGCATCTTCCATACGCCTGGGGCCCCGAGAAGCCCCTCCCAGATTCCCCTCCGGGGAATTAGGAGTTACAGCACTACCCCAGACGGCGGTCACAGCAGCCACAGTCTCCTCCTACCCCACTGAAGATTGTGGGGTCCTCCTAGTCCTGCCCTAGGTCCTCTTTCCAGAAAGCTTAAGAAGCCCCCCGTAACAGAGCCATTCTAGAGAACTGAGACCCAAAGTTTCTTTCTAAGACAGTAAGTGATACCCTGAGACTGATGATACCCGCTGCCCACAGAGCCCCTCATCAAGTGGCAGTTCTCCCCAGTCTGGCCTCAGAGCCCTGAGGGGGATCCCATTCCCACTCCTGGTTCTCCACGGCTTTCTCTGGATAACCAAGACCCGGCGTTTGCCCCTTCCCTCCTGCGCGCCCGAACCCACCGCGCCCCCTCCCCGACGGCTCCGCGTTCCTAAAGCGCCCCCTGGCGGCCGCAGCTGACTCCAGGGGTGGGTGGAGTGGGCGGGGCTGGAACCTCCGTGGCCCCGCCCCCCGCGGCCTAGTTACCGAAAAACACCCTCCCTACAACCCCGCCCTCGGCCCCCGCATCGAGTTTTTTCCCGCGCGGTCCCCACCGCCGCCTGCGTTCCTGGGGCCGGGTGCTCCGGTTTCTCTCTCCTGCCGCCTGATTTCTTGGGGCCTAACTCTGGCCCAGGCTGCCTGCATTCCTCTGATCCCAGGAGCCCTGCGATTCGTATGGCTATTAGACCTTCCTAGGACCACTGTCGAACCTCCCCGCCCTCAACACACGCACACGCACACGCACACACACACCCCCAAGGGGCTGGTACAACTTGCACCACTACGCAGTGTACGCAGTGGTAGGAGACACTCAGGCAGTTGCACCTCCTGTACTTGGGCTCGTGCGGGTGGGGCACGTCGGGGTCTGCGCACAGCCAGCGGGAAGGAAGTACGCCAGGTTGTGAGCTTGTGGGTCTGGTGGGGGCATAAGAATGAGCAGGTGTCAGAGAAGTGGCGGAGTCGGAGCTGCCGGGTCCTGGTCCGGGATGGGAAGGACAGGTGTGTGTGTGTGTTAGGGGTAACAGCTCTGTGCGGCCTTGGGCCAACATTTCTTGATTGTGCCTCAGTTTCCCCATCTGTAACACGGGGTATTATGAGTAGATTCTAATAGGGTTGTAGTAGAGATTGAGTAAGTAAATAGAAGTAACCATCCCTGGCTCGTGCTGAGCGATGCCCAAGTGTCTGCCATTATTGGTATCACCATGTGCTCCCTCCCAGTGACACACACTCGAAGGGTTTGGTCCCTGTGGCCATTCACACACAGACCCCCAAATCTGTGATCCAGGCGGGGTCACACCTGGTGCTGTTCTTGTTCTCACACACACTGGGACACTCTTTATGAGAACGGCACCATCCCTAAGACACACAGAGCCGTCACAACCACCCACGTCCTTGCCCAAGGGCATGCATGGACACACACACAGGCGTCCTTACTTCGCTTCCAGCCAGACACACGTATGCACATGGACACAAAGCTCACACTACCCCTAACACACACACACACACACACACTGCCCAGTAGAGACACAGACACACGGGGTATTCACACAGTAGCGCACCGGCCCTCACATTGGCCCCTTGGTTGTTTGTGCACATGCGTGAACACTCGGCGGATCGTTACACACCCCCATGTTACCTAACGACACGTTAATACACACACCGTGTGACCCACTGCACACCCACTGCTGGTACAGACGGCCACATGGAGACAACTCATATCCCGGCGGTGTGCACACACACAGCCCTCACGTGGACGTTTCGCACAGTAACTCGAGAAGGACACACCACCGAGGACGCCGTCTGCACCCACAGCCACACAAGCGAAGGAGCTCAGAGACACCGTCAAGCGTGCACACGAGCGCACACACGTGTGAGGCCAGTCCGGGAGGCATAGCCCCCCTGCGCACACGCAGGCCAGCCAGGAGCCCACCCCCACACACCCAGCCACCATTAAGCTGTCGCTGGCTGCCCCTCGGCCACCTCCTGCTCACCCCACACTGCCGGCATCCCCCTCCCCACCGGGGCTGGGGCCATGGGGGTGGGGGCCTGCAGACACATGGGGCGGAGGACACACACATGTGCCCACCATGTGGACGCTCGTAAAATGGTTGCCCTAGCAACAGCAACTTGAAAGACTCGGTTCTTCCTCTGGGGTGGGCAGGGGCGCCAGGGTGAGGCTGTGGTGGGGCGAGACAGGAGGCGGGAGGTGGGACGCCAGGACACATGCCCACCTTCCACCGTGGTTGGAAACCCCATCACACTCGGGCCCTCAGAAACCCTGCTCTGCTTGGGGCCCCACGTGGTCACAGGAGACACGTCACATTCACTCTGTCCCGACACCCTCACGCACCGGTGTGTCACCTCACACAGCCCAGCATCTCCGGACACTCTCTGTCACCAACCCACGCACTTCGTCACCCCCTGGACAGACGGTGACAGACACCCTGTCACACTGGCTGACTCACACAGCAGCTGGGAACTGGGGCGCACACAGACACGCCCTCCCTCTGGCCCCCGCCCCCCTCAAAGAAGCTGTCTGGGCCCAGCCGCCTGGGAGGCCACGGGGATTCAGAGGCTGGTTCTATTTGCAGGAAACACGGGTATTTACAATGCTTTATTTTTAAACCTTCCTTCTCCCAGACTGTGGCTGCTATGGGGCGGGGGTGGGTGGAACAGAGCCTTGAAGCTCCCCTGCTTCTAGAGCAGCCATGGGTTGCGTGGGGCTGTGGTCTCCCCAGCACGCAAATATGCACAGAGAAACTGAGGCTCGCTGTGGAGTAGGGGTCATCTGGGGGCACGTGGCTCCTGTGGCTGATTTGAGCCTGCTGGCCCCAGGGTCAAGGTGAAGGCAGGGGTGTGAGAGCGCAGGTGCACCCAGAGCTCAGGCCCTGTCACCTGCCCGCCCTCCATGGTGTTTGCCTGGGAATTAGTTCCGCTCTCTCACTGCCTCCTCAGATGTCCCCCCCCCCCAGGTAGCTCCAGGCAATGCCCCCGCCCCCTCATTGCTCTGTGCTCACTTGGCAGTTGTGAAACCTGGGGATCAGAGAGGTCAAGACGCTGGCCCAAGGTCATAGGGTAGGGAAGAAGCTCAAACCTGGGGCTGGATGATTCCAGAACATTCAGCCACTGCCCTGGCCACTCCTCCACCCCTGACCCCCGAGGCTGGCCCCCTGCCCTTCCTGCACAGTCACTGCTCCCAAGGGGGGTGCTCTGTTCACTAGTGGAGGCCCAGGCAAAGTTCTGGGAGGCCAGCGGCTGCTGGCCAAGACATGGACTTGGCTGGTGGAGAAGTTTCCATCTTAGCACCAGGAGCTGGTCCAGGCCCTGCGGGCCCAGGGCTGTAGCTCAGGACCCCCAAGAACCAGCACTGCAGGGGTAGAGGCGGCCTGGAGCCCTCTGTGTCCTCTGTCCCTCCCGCCACCCCCAGCCGGAGTAGGTCCATACACTCGGCACTGCCCCACCCCAGCTGGTCACGGAGATGGCTGGGCCTCAGTTGGCTCATCGGTGAAATTGCTCCCATATTCGTTCTGTGCCCAGTGCAGATCCTCAGGGATTCGTAGTGTCGTTCTCCCGTGGAGAAGTGAAAGGGCTTGCCAGGGGTCACTGGGACAGCTCCGGCCTGCCAATTGCCAGCCAAGAAGCTCCCCCGAACTAGGCTTCAGGGTTCTTAATTTGACGGTCATCCTGGCCCCAAGCTGGACAATGCTGAGTGGAGAGAAGCCTCAGCCTCAACAGGGGACACAGCCCAGGGTCAGCGCGAGGGCCCTGGGGGCCAGGAAGAGCTGGTGGCCTCAGCCGGGATGGGGCCCTTGAGGCCCGTGGGCGGCAGGAAGGAGCTAGCTGGTTCCAGGCGAGGGAGGATGGGAAAAGCAGGGCTGGCGGCCGTCCCCATAGGGCCATTTGCAGCCACAGGCCACAGGTCAGGGGCCCTGTCTCTGGCGGCCCCAGGTCAGCAAGGTGGGAAAGCCATCAGGCCAGCCCGGGGGAGCCAGGGCAGCGGGGCAGGCAGCTGGGTGGGGGCTGGGCCGGGGGTTGTGTGGGCACCTGTGGGGCAGGGAGGGCCTCACAAAGCACAGCCACACACTCACACACGAAAGCCACAAATGTGTACACACTGTCACACACACACATACAATAAACACAGACACAAACACTCACACTCAGAAACACAATTATATACACAGAGCCCCCAAGTCACACACACTCCTCAGCCACAGCTGCGTATATACCGCCATACATGCAAAAGCCATAAATGTGTACAAACTGTCTCACACACACACACACACACACACACACACACACACACACACACAGCAGCCCCAGCTGCCAAGGCTTGTGGGTGCCCTGCAGCACCCCCCCCCAGCACCCTGGCTCTTGCCACCCGTCCGCCCAACCCTGCTGTCTCACGTCCTTGGCCTGGGCTGCCCTAATCCCTGTCTCGTGTCCTGAAGCCAGAAGATAAGGGGCAGCTGCAGCCCCAGATAAAGGAGGCGCAGCCACAAATCCGGGGTGGCCCCAGCAGAAACGGGCACTGAGCCCGGGCCGCACCTGCCCACTGCTGCCACCCCATCCGGCCCAGCTGAGAGGGACAGAGAGAGGGCAGGGAGAGACAGAGGCACAGGGAGGAAGCAGGGGGACAGAGAAGAGGGACTCCGAGAGAGAGGTGTAGGGAGAAGCAGAGGGAGAGAGGGAGGGGGAGACCAACAGGACAGATGGGAGAGAGAGTACACACAGCACATTCTCCAGGCCCTGCCTCCCCCCCCCCCGAGTGCCTCAATATCCCCATTGGTCCCCTGTGCCACCTGTCTCCTTCCTGCGTCTCCCGATCAGTCAAGATAAGGCATTCAGAGGACGACTCAGGCCTGGTTCAGGGTGGGTGGGGCATCTTCCTGAATGTCCCCACATTCTCCAGGGTGACACCTGGGACGTTCTTATGCCCCTGCCACAGCCTCAGTGAAGGCAGGACCCCCCAGCGCAGGTCCTGGCCCCTCTGTGCCTCAGTCTCCCCAGCCACGGTAAGATGCACTCACTCAGCAAGTGTTCACTGGGCACGTCCTGTGAGCCGGGCCTGGTGCTGGGTGCTGGGGACACAGAGTGACTGAGGTGGACCAATTTCCACCCTCTCTGAGTTCAGAGGACAGTGGGGAAGATGGCACGTGGCCAGGTAGCACCAGGATGATGAAGGCGATGATTCCCAGATGCTCAGATGGCTGCAGAGACTGAGGGGGCAGTATCCCTAGCAGGGGGCAGTTAGAGAGGCTTCTGGAGGAGAAGTGGGGGGGGGGGAGAGGAGGAAGACAAGGAGGAGGAGAGGGAAGAGGAGAGAACTAGAGGGTGAGCGGAATGAACAAGGTGATTGGGAGCAGGGAAAAGACTTCTTGCAAGAGGGAACAGCACATGCAAAGGCTGAGAGGTTCAACTGGTTCATGGGAAGTCTGGAATGAACTTGGTGCTTGAGTTTAGGGAGTGAGGCAGTGATGAGGAATGAAACTGGGGAAGGTAGCAGGGGCTGGGTTCTGTAAGAACTTGGGGGCCGTGGTACAGGGCTGGGGCAGTAGGGAGACCTGGAAGGACTGGGAGCAGGGGAAAGCCATGGTCATATTTGTGGCTGGGAGCAGGATGGAAGATTGAGGCCCGGAAGTGGGCGGGGGGAGTGGTGGGAGAGGGGATGGACTAAAGACAGATTCTGGAGGGCAAGTGGGCAGGATACAGGAACTCAAAGGCTGTGGGGGGGGGGAGGCAGGAGGGGAGGCTGACACCCTGGTCTCTGTCTCAGGACGGTGGGGCAGTCCCTGGGCCAGGGAGCTCTGGGACCCATAGATTCAGGTGGATTTGGGATGAATGCCTGTTCCCTCTGCACGAAGTCAGAGAGTAGAGTAAGTGCGTTAAAGCAAGAAAAGGGCTTGGACAAAATAAGTGCTCAATATTGTTTAGTTACTGGTAAACGATTAACACTACACCATTATAATAATAAGCAATTAATATTATTAATATTAATATTGTTGTCAATGGCCAGTCCACAGCTCCCTCCCCCCTCTCCCCGCTCACAGGAGGCCCTCCTCGATTGCTTTACACAGAAAGGCAGGCCATCGCAAGGCAGAGCCAGGGAGCCCGTGGAGTCCCAGAGAGGGAGGCTATGTTCAGACAGCCTTCTGTGGGCCTCAGTTTCCCCATCTATCCAACCGCCTCCCCGGAGTGGCCTGCGGTGCCTGTGGGACAGTGGGGGGAGACTCCTGGTGGAACCTCAGAGGGCAATGGGACGGGCATCTTAGGAGGGAGGAGTGAGCTCCCGTCCCTGGAGGTGGGCAGGCACAGCTGGGCAAAGAGTCTCGCCAGGACTGGACGCCGCAATCCCACCGTTTTATCCCCAGATTGTCCTACAGAGGGCAGCCGAGGCCAGCGGTGGAAGCCAGCCCGCTCCCCGCCCACCACCCCCTCGGCCCCTCCGCGAGCTCTCAGGGCAGGGATTCGCCTGTCGTAGTCACTGCTCATGTCGGGCACCCAGGACAGCCGCTGGCACGCAGGCACTCAATAATTATCTGTCAATAATGCCTCGCATAAAAATCGTGGAGTTTAAGTTTTTTTAAAGCCCCCGTTCTAAAGTTTTTCGAATACCCTCCTGCGTCGACCGCGGCTGGTCGGGAAAGCCACTGAAGACGGAATTCCGAGACCCGCAAACAGCTCAGCTGTATTACCCTAAGCCGGACCCGAGGCTCCACCCCCACTCAGGCTCCGCCCCTTACGTCGACCCGCGTACAATGGCGTCACTTGGAGCGCCCCGGGCATGCGCATTTCCCCAACACGACCGGGAAGACACTTTCGCGACCCGGAAGGCCTTCCTGCTGCACTCTGAAGTCGGCGTGAGGGGGGCCGATGGCGGAGGGAGCGGCGGAGGCCCCAGCAGAGAGTGGTGGCGGTGGCGCTTCAGGAGCCGGTGCGCCGGAACGGGGGGTGGCGCCCATTAAACCTCAGTGAGTCTCTGGGGCAGGGGGAGTCCTTCACGTGGCCTTTCCGGCACCTACAGGCGGTGCATGCCGGGTGACGGGGCAGGAGCCCAGGCGGGAAGCTCGTAGGCTCTTCAGTGTGGGCCGTTCCTGCACCCGCAGGGTCGGAGTAGACAGCGCACGTTGGGGGCTGTCACGTGTGCGAAGGACACCACGGTGCTTGCAGGGGTGGGCAGAGTTGGAGGCTGGGGCCGCAGTGCATGCTGGGGACTGTAGTCCCGGCGTACGGCGGGAGTAGCACTTGCGCACCTGCAGCCAGCCTCAGCTACAGGCAGGGACTTGTCTGAAGGGAGGGCCGTGGGGCATGCTGGGGAATGTGGCGACTGTGGCCCCCATTGCAAGGCATGCGGGGACATGTAGTTTTCTATAGCCAAATGTGGCTGGGGATGTTCATGCCTGTTTGTAGTTTGGCTCAGTACTCTGGGCAGTGGGACCCAGGGACAAAACTAGTTCTGCCTGTGGCCTTGAGGTGCGCCCTCACTGGCAGCTGGCCGGTTCTAAGTCGTGCACTCCTCATCTGCAGAGGCATCTAAGCAGGGACAGGTGTTCTCAGTCCCTTTCCCCAGCGTCCATTGCACCTGAGCTGGAGAAGGGAGCCCCTCCACAAGCCCTTTTCCCACTGCCTCTCTGGTGGCAGATACCTGACTACCAAGGAGCAGTTCCACGAATTCCTGGAAGCCAAAGGGCAGGAGAAGCCCAGCCAGGAAATCGAGGCAGGAGACCGCAGTGGCAATGACCTGGCTGAACCTGAGGCCAAGCGCATCCGACTGGAAGATGGGCAGCCAGGGGAGGCGGCTGAACCCGGGGAGTGGCCGCAGGTTCAGAAGAGAGCCCGGGGCCAGAACAAGGGCCGGCCCCACATGAAACCCACCCACTATGACAAGAATAGGCTCTGCCCCTCCCTGGTCCAGGTGAGTGTAATTGTTGTTTGAGAGTCCTAGAGACCTTCAGTCTGAGCCTCCCTGCTCCCCATTCGATCCTCAGGAAGTTGTGACGTGAGTGTTATTGTCCCCATCTTCTCGATGAAGAAACCTAGGCTTGATGGGTTCCTGACTTGCCCCAGGACAGTAGGAGGCGGGGGGAGGTTAGAGGCTCACACCCAGACTGCCTGGCTGTCCCGATGTTCCCCATCCTCCCTCATGGCCTCTTGGTTCCCCTGCAGGAATCAGCTGCAAAGTGTTTCTTCGGCGACCGCTGCCGCTTCCTGCATGACGTGGGCCTCTATCTGGAGACCAAGCCATCGGACCTGGGCCCCCGCTGTGTGCTTTTCGAGACCTTTGGCCGGTGCCCCTATGGTGTGACCTGCCGCTTCGCTGGGGCCCATCTGGGACCCGAAGGCCAGAACCTGGTGCAAGAAGAGCGGGTCCAGGCCCCGCTGGTCCGCAACGGCCTGGACAAGGCCCTGCAGCAGCAACTGCGAAAGCGCAAGGTCCGCTTCGAGCGCGCTGAGCAGGCCCTACGCCAGCTAAGCAAGGGCCACGTGCCAGGCCCCTCCCCTGAGGCCGCTGTCCCCGAGGTGTCGGGAGCCAAAGGTGCCCCCTTGCAGGACAGCGGTGACGCCCAGCAGGCCCTCCCGGAGCCAGGCGCTGGTGCCCTTGCCAGCAGCTCGGTGCGGACCTGCGGGCCCCTGACGGACGAGGACGTGGTCAGGCTGCGGCCTTGTGAGAAGAGAAGGGTATGTGGTCGGGGCTTCTTGCTGAGGGCGCTGGTAGCGTGGGAGCAGAAAGAACTGGACGCACACCCGCAGCCCCATAGAGCCTGGGCCGGGGTGGAGGAAGGGAGGGAGGGAAAGGCTTCCTGGAAGAAGACGGGGCATCAGGCCTGCAGTTTTGACGGCTGGGCGGAAGCTCTGCCGCGGAGGGGAAGACAGGAACAGAACAGTCTTCGCACAGGGATCCGCTGGCTTGCACAGAGGCCCAGAGGTGGATGGCGGGTGGGGCGGGGAGAAGGGAAACCCCGGAGGCCTGGCAAGCTCCCCTGGGTTTTACTTCCCCGCAGCTGGACATCAGCGGCAAGCTGTACCTGGCCCCCCTCACCACGGTAGGTCAGCCCGGCCGTGCCCGGGGTCTGCCCCTGCCTGCTGGGTCATGGGGCTGTGATAGGCATCCGGGGTCCCTGCCTGCTGCCCCTCACGTGTGCCTGCGTCCCCTGCTGCTCCCAGTGCGGGAACCTGCCCTTCCGGCGGATCTGTAAACGCTTTGGGGCCGACGTGACGTGCGGGGAGATGGCCGTGTGCACCAATCTGCTGCAGGGCCAGACGTCTGAATGGGCGCTGCTCAGACGCCACCCGTGCGAGGATGTCTTTGGCGTCCAGGTTGGTGCCGCCTGGAGGGAGGGAGGCGGGAAGGGCGGAGGGGCTCTTGGCTGCCTGGCTTTGGGGCAGGTTCAGGGTCGGATCTCCCTGACCCCAGGCCTGATTCCATCACTCCCACACCCCTCTTGCCTCAGCCATGGGCCTGAGGGCTGACCCAATGCCCCTTTAAGGGCCGGTGGCCTTGGCGCAGGGCCACTTTGGGGAGACAAGGCCGCTGGCTCGATCCCCATAGTGGCAGGGACAGCCTGGACCAGCCCCTCACTCCCTGCTCTGCCCCCGGCCACAGCTCGAGGGCGCCTTCCCTGACACCATGACCAAGTGCGCCGAGCTGCTCAACCGTACCATCGAGGTGGATTTCGTGGACATCAACGTCGGCTGCCCCATCGACCTTGTATACAAGAAGGTAGCGGCCTCGTGGCCCTGAACCTCCACGGTGTGGGTGGGGCAGGAGCCCGGGCCCTGGTCTTGCTCCCACCTGGGTCTCTGGGAACCCGCGGGGGCTATTGTGCCTTGGTTTCCCCGTTTGGATGGCGAAGGCAGAGAAGGGTGTGTGGCCTAGCTTGGTTCCCGCCCTTCCTCGCTCCCGCCTCCCGTTTCTCGCAGGGCGGGGGCTGTGCCCTCATGAACCGCGCAGCCAAGTTCCAGCAGATCGTCCGCGGCATGAACCAGGTACGCCCTCGGACGCCCCCACCTCCTCCCCGGCCTGGCCCCGCTCCCGCTGACCGCCACCGTCGCCACAGGTGCTGGACGTGCCGCTGACGGTGAAGATCCGCACGGGCGTCCAGGAGCGCGTGAATCTGGCACACCGCCTGCTCCCCGAGCTGCGGGACTGGGGTGCAGCCCTGGTCACGGTGGGTCTCGGGGCACAGAGGGTGTGGGGGCCTCGGGAGCACTTGGCAGACCTTCCTAACGGTCTCTCTTCCTGCTTCTCCCTCCTGCTCTCTGGCTCTCCCTCCGTCTCGGTCTCCATCTGTCTCTTTGTCTCTCTGTCTCTCTCTCTCAGCCTGTCTCTCTTGATCTTTCTGGGTCTCTCTCTCTCTGTCTGATCCTCCGCCTCCCGGCCCGTCTCTCCCTCCCCGCGTGTGGCTTCTCCTCCAGCTCCACGGCCGCTCCCGGGAGCAGCGCTACACCAAGCTGGCCGACTGGGAGTACATCGCGCAGTGTGTGACGGCAGCCAGCCCCATGCCCCTGTTCGGTGGGTCCCCTGCCGCTCAGCCCGGACCTCCCGCCAGCCCCGCTCTCAGAGGCCACATGCCTGCCCCCGTGGGTGTCACTGGGCTGGCAGGAACTCCCCTAGAGCTCCCGCCTGCCCATGGCCCGCTGACACCCCAGCCTCTGTCCCTCAGGAAACGGGGACATCTTGTCGTACGAGGATGCCAACCGTGCCATGCAGACAGGTGTCGCTGGGGTGATGGTCGCCCGGTAAGTGTGCCCTATGCCTGGGGTGTTGCAAAGAGCCCGCTGGAGCCGCCCCCCCCGCTTCCCTGCCCCCTGCCCTGCTCAGTGTCCCCAGCAGGTGGCTTTGCCGGGACAGGGGGCAGAGAGAGGGGGCCGAGACGGCTGGGGAGAAGGGGTGGACCGGACATCTGTGCGGACATCTCTGCACTTGTGGGTGGAACTCTCGGGCTTTGAAGGTCGGCCGAGCCCGGTGGGGAGGTGGGGTCCAGGGCTGCAGCCGCCAGGCCGCCGAGCCCCCTCCCCGCCCTCTGCAGGGGCGCCCTGCTGAAGCCGTGGCTGTTCACGGAGATCAAGGAGCAGCGGCACTGGGACATCTCGTCATCCGAGCGCCTGGCCATCCTGCAGGACTTCACACATTACGGCCTGGAGCACTGGGGCTCGGACACGCAGGGCGTGGAGAAGACCCGCCGTTTTCTCCTCGAGTGGCTGTCCTTCCTGTGCAGGTGGGTGCTGGGGCCGGCCAGGCGCGGGTGGGGGCCATGTGTGGGGACAGCCCGGCCTGACCCCGCACCCACCGCCGCCCGCAGGTACGTGCCTGTGGGCCTGCTGGAACGGCTCCCACAGAGGATCAATGAGCGGCCGCCCTACTACGTGGGCCGCGACTACCTGGAGACACTCATGGCCAGCCAGAGGGCTGCTGACTGGATCCGGATCAGGTGCCGGGAACCCCCGGTGCGGGGCTGTGGAAGTCTGAGGGGCCCATGGGCCGCAGGCCTGACCTCCCCCTGTGCCCTCTTCGCAGTGAGATGCTGCTGGGACCCGTGCCGCCCGACTTCGTCTTTCTGCCAAAGCACAAGGCCAACGCGTACAAGTAGCCGTGGGGTGGGGGGGCGTGCGAGGGCCCAGCAGGGCCTCCTGCTGCATGAGAAGACAATAAATTTTATTCTTTTAAAAACCCAAGACTTTCTGTGACCCCGAGGCTTCCCTGTCCCGTTCTGGGGAGCTTTGTCTTGACGCTGGGCTGACCCTGTCCCCAGCTGTTACTTCTCCATTCTCATTGATAAGGGTCTCCCAGCCACTCGCATGGGCCCAGCCCTGTGCTGGCACTATGGCTGCCCAGAGACGCCTTACCCACAAAGAAACCACTAGAGCCTGTGAGGCAGAGGCCTTGACCTACGTGGGTGTGGATCAAGGCAGGCTGCCTGGAGGAAAGAGCCCTAGAGTTGCCCAGAGCATGGCTGGCAAAGGTGGAAGGCAGCAGACTGAGTCCAGGGTCTGCCCCGCCCTTTGTGGGGCCTGTCTCTGGCTGCCTTGGTTTCTCCATCTGCCCTCTGCCCACCCCCCCACCTCCCCGATACCCGGAATCCCGACCAGTGGGCGGGCCGCAGCCTGGAACCCGCCGCCCGGAGTAACCAGGCAAACAGAACTCGGCAGGACTCTGAGCCTGTTCTCCGGGTGGGCCGCCTGTGCTCCCACCTGCTGCCCTCCTGGCCTGCCCAGGCCGGGCCCCCTGCCTCCCCATGCAGCACCCCAAACCCTTCTATGCGCCTACAGCTCCCCCAGAAGGCTTCAGCCCCCGGGGCCTGGATGGCACCGAGGGGCCAGGCAGCCAGCCCGCTCCTGCCTGTGCGGAGCCTCTTCCTGCTGTGGGTATGAGTCAGAGGGTATCGGGTGTGAGGCGGGAGTCGGGGTGCCCGACGAGGTGGGGGACCAGGGCTCAGGGCCCCACCCAGCCACCTCCTTTTGTCCACAGGTTCCTCCAACCTGTATCAGCCCCCAAACCCGGAGAAAGAGGTGTTTCCAGCCCCTCCGGCAGGTACCAGCCTCCCCCCGACCCTTGTTGAGGACCCGGGGGTGGGTTGGAGGGGTCGGGGCCTATCTTGCCCATGCCCCTGGCCCCAGGTGGCCCTCAAAAGCTAAGGCCTATGTCTCTGGTTCCTCAAGTAGGCCTTTAAGGGCAAAGCCTGTGCCCCCCATTCCCCAGACAGGTCCCCAGAATGATGCCCCAGGCCCCTGGCTCTCAAACGGGTCCTCAAAGTCAGGATCTGTCTCCCCATGACTCAGATGGACCCCCAAGCCAGGTCTCTATCGCCTTTCCCACAGATGGGTCCCCAAGGTTTGGGCCGTGCCCCTCACCCCCTCCACCCTGTACTCCTTCCCCCAGGCGGGTCCCAGAGCTGCTCTCAGGGCTGCCCCTCCCTGGCCTGCAGGTTTCCAGATGGCGCCCTGCGGGTGCTTCTTTGACCCCCGCATCTACCGAATTGAGTGGGCCACCACCGACTTCGGCCAGTCGTCCCTGTACAAGCTGACGGCGGTGGGCGGGGGGGGACCCCCCAGGGGTCCAGCTGGGGGCCCTGCCTCGCCAGGCACCTACCTCCTAGAGCCCCAGCAGTACCTCAAGGCCCCGGTGCCCGCCCCTGCGCCCCCGCCGTACCCGCACTACCAGCCGCTGCCCGGGGGCCCGCAGTACCTCCTGCCCTACTTCCCACCCGAGGGGCCTGGGCCAGAGGCTCTGGGCTTTGTGGGGGATGGGGGGCCCCCCGCCTACATGGAGCTGCCTCCACCCCTGCTCAAGGAGAGCTTGGGGCCAGCCCTGCCGCCGCCCCCTCCGCCACCGCCGCCTGTCCCCAAGGAGAACAAACTACCTCCCCTGCTCATCACGCTCCCCACTGAGGCCTCGCTGCCCGCAGGCGCCTATGGCCACCTCAAGGGCCGCCTCAGTCAGTTCCACGGGCCCGGCGAGCCCCTGGCCTTCCCGTCCAAGGAGCTGCAGGGTGGGGGGGCCGGGCCGGCCCTGCTGTACCCGCCAGGCCCTGGGGAGCCCAAGGTGGCTGAGGCAGAGGCAGCCCCACTGGGGGCGGACGAGGCCAGAACCCCCGAGGCAGCCAGGGCCTTCGTGCTGCCTGAGAAGGTGCTTCTGGAAGATGCCATGAAGCTCTTCGACTGCTTGCCGGGCAATGCTGAGCCCGAGGGGTCCCCGTGCAAGGCCCCTGGGCCAGCCCTGCCGGACAGCGGGGGCGGCGGGGACGACTCGTCCAGCGACATCCGCTCGCTGCACCTGCCGGACGAACTGCTGTCCTTTGACTACAGCGTGCCAGAGATCCTGGACACCGTGTCCCACGTGGACTACTTTTTCAACTTCAAGGCCCTGGAGGAGGATCCACCGCCCCGCCCAGGGCCCCCAGCCGCCAACACTGTGGCCCTCACGGTGCGACCTGAGCTTCCCAGCAAGAGGAAGGCTGGCACCTCGTCCGCCAAGAAGGGGAGGCAGGGAGGCAAGGGCAAGCAGGCTGCAGGCCCGGCCAGCTCCGCCCCCTCGGGGCCCAGGCAGGACCTGGGAGCCACCCCCCATTAAAATGGATTTGACCTCTCAGCTGGCTATCAGCTTGGTGGCATCGGGGCCTGGGGACAGCAGGCTGAGGCTGGACGTGGAGTACGGTCCCCTCCTCCGCCCATCGCAGCCGGCCCGGGGTCACATGGGAAGGCCCGGCAGGCCCTCAGCACTTCCTGGGTGCTGGGCTTCCAGAGCTGAGCCAGGGAGCCCTCCGGTCACGGGGAATTCGAAATCCCTCCTCTCCAAGCCCCAGAAAATTGGAGTCAGCCAGCAGAGACGGGGGGCTTCTGGAAGGTGGGGAGACACTGTCCAGACTGCACTGTAGGGATCTTTTGCCCAGGTGTTTGGTGGGGCAAGGGTTGCCCAGAGAGGGGCAGAAAATGGCCTGGAGATGAGGCCTGCCCTCCCCACCGCCCCCATCCCAACCTGCCTCTCTCCCCCTGCAGAGGAGGAAGGGGCCGTCCTGCCCCAGACCCTGGGCCAGGTTTCCAGGGCCTTCATGGTCACGCTGTGCTGGGGTAGCCCCAGGGGTGGCTGGGTGTGGGGAGGCAGATTCTGTAGCCGGAACCCCGGCACCTCCCATCTGCCAGGCACCGCGCCAGGAGCCTGCCGGGCTCGCCTCCCTGCACGCTCATTCCAGAGCTGCGGGGAGAGACGGAGGCAGAGTCCGCCCCTGCCCCTGCCCGGCCCTGTTCTGTGCCTGGATGGAGAAGCCTGGAGCCCACTGCCCTCCGCTGCCTGCTGAGCCGCCTCTCCCCACAGCCACGTTGGGGGTATTTTTGAGACTAAAGCCAAGTGCGCTTGGTGAAGGGAAGGCCCTGGCGAAGGACGTCGGAGAATGGGCTTGGTTTCCTTGAAGGTCAACATGAATGTTAGCTGTCAGCCTAACGGGGAGGGCGGCTGGGGACACGCTCGCAGGGAGGGCGGGGTAACGGCTCCCTGCGCGGTCTGCGGGTCACGGCTTTCCACCACTAGACTGAGATGGGACTGGACCACGAAGCGGACCGTGGAATATAATTTTTTTAACTTAAGAATCAGGAAACTCACGGGACCACCCAAGTTCTCCCTTCGGATGAGATGGCCAGCCCATGCCACCTGGAGTTAGAGAGACGTGGTGTGGGGGGAGGGACCCCCACTGGATGGCTAGGGAGAATACGCATAGCCGTGGACGTGGTATATGCGTGCACACATGTGCACGTGCACACATGTGTGTAGACACGTGTGCACGTGTATACATGTTAGCTATATGTGTGTGCACAGGTATGCGCGTCTGTCAATGTGTGTACGCGTACACAACGTTCGTGTCCTAGTAAACACACAGGTCTGGGTGTGTGTGCACGAGGCACGTACGCACATGCGTGTATACACACACCACGAAACAGCCCTGTGCGCGTGTGCACGCATCCACGTTTATACGTGTGCACATGAAACCCACGCTTCCCAACATTTCTCCGTGTACGTAGCAGGACACGCGCGTACGTGTTTGTACACACGTGAGGGTTTATACCCCAGAAATGGAACCTCAACCGGTCACTGCCTTGCACAGACCCCCCATTTCTCCAGCGGGACAGGGGGCTGTGTGCTAGCCCTTTCAGAGGATCGCCTCGCACTCCGCTGGGTGCTCAGCTCCCTCATTTCAGCCACGACCCGTCGAGGATCCGGGCTGCCCCGGTCCCGGTGCAGAGGAGCTGCGGCCTGCGGGAGGCGGCGGAGGCGGGGGCAGGGGGACAGAACACGCTCGGAACACGCTGCACACGCACGGCCGCCGGCTGGTTTATAGAACGCTCTGAGACCACTCTGGGCTCCCCCGGCGCGCTCAGGACCTGCCTCGGAAACACGCACAAGCCTTCCGGCACCTCCTGCACAGATGAATCCAGAAGCCCTTGAACCTGAGGCCCTTCTCGGTGTGCAGCAGCTTGGGGATGGCGTAGGCCAACCACACGGACAGCAGCATGGCCACCATGAGCGGGATGATGGTGACCGCCGCCGGGATGATGGACAGGGGGAAGGCCCCGTACACGTAGACGCTGAAGGTGGTGTGCAAGTGACAGTAGCTGCAGGGGCAGTTGGAGAGAGGCCATGGGCTGCTGTCCCTGGGGCCCTGCCCTTCAGCCCAGTAGATGTATTAAAACCCACAGATAGGAGCGCTGGGCCCCGGTGGTGAGTTGGGACGCCGGGTTCCAGTTCTGTCCATTTCAACTCTTCTCCAGTCTGAGTCTGCTGTCCTCTGTCTGCTGGCAACAGCCCTGTTCCCCCCCCCAAGATTCCCTGTGGTACCCCCTCCTCTGGGGACAAGGTGTCTTCCTGACTCCATGCCCAGGCTCGGTCTAGAGAGACAAACCACCCATCCCATTGCCGAGTGGAAGCAGAGGGTGGGCATGATGGGACACAGGCATCCATGAGGCAGGCAGGGAGCAGCAGGATATAGCAAGCCGGGAGGGAAGGGCATCCCAAGAGAGGGGACCCAGGGTATAGAAGAACTCACTGGAAGCACGGTGCGGAGAGAGGAGCTGCCGGGGCCAAAAATAGTCCTCTCTCTCCTCTGGATATGCTACCCCGTGCCTTCCACCCATGGCCATCCCAGAGTGGGCCCCACTAGGTCAGAGTGTGGGGTCTCAAGGGAAGGTAGGGTCTCCATGTGCTTTGGGGGTGGACTGTGGGGGATGGATGATGGGGGGGGAAGGTTATTGTCCCATACGCACCCCCACAGTGGGAGATGTTGGTAATCTAGGCCAGCACACCTAGAAGCCTCTTTGCACACATGGGTGGTAAATATTCAACTACCAGCTCTAAGGGGAAAGGCTGAATTTGTAGGGTGTGCCGAATCCCATGGTGTAAATTCTCCCGCCGTGGCTGATTTCAGGCTACCAAGGGAAAGACAATTGGCTTGCAAGATCCCTGGAGATTTAAGAGTTGCTCATGCCCACCACCAATGAGATGGGGCTTGAGAGGGATGCGGCTGCGGGCCATTGCTGTTTCCCCAGCACCCAGCATGGACTTGGAATGAGGACTCATTTAGTGAGTGAACAAATGTCAGCTAGAACTTAAACTATCACTCTTCCCAGGGAGAGTCTGGGCTGCTGGGAAAATTGACGCTTATGCAGGACCCGCCAAGGGGAGGGAGAAAAGTGGGTCCCTTGCGTGTGTGTGACCTGCCCCAGGAGAGCCAGCCATCCCCCAAGAAGCCTGGCACAGGGCGATCCACCCCGGCTCACCTGTAGTATGGATCCACGATAGAGACGTAGAAGACGTAGATTCCATTCCTTTGGTCAAAAATGACCTTGTTTGCCGTCGGACCTCCCAAGATCTGATACGGGACATTTGGCCATCTCAAGGGGACATCGTTGTCGGGGTCGTGGCAGCTCACGTAGTTCTGGGGAGGACAGAGGCATGCCCACTGGCTCCGGGGGCTGGGCTGGGCCGTGCCAGGCCCACAAATGCACCCCCACTGCATGCAGGGCCCAACCTGCAACACTTCTCACCAAACACCCATGGGAGGGGGGGTGAGCCCAGGGTCAAGCGCCTGGTGGGCAGGTGGCTCGTGACCTTCGCGCGGGACACTGTGGGTGGCTGTTCAGCCTTTATCCTGCCCTCCGGTGTCTGGGCCTTCCCACGCTGCAGGGACTGCAGGCTTAGCCGCTCTGCTCGCCAGAATCCCTCACAGCCCTGAGTCCGGGTGTGAAGCAGACGTGACAGTTTCAAGTACTCTTGGTGTTATGGGCCGAGGCGTCCCCCCGAACCCACAGCCAGTCATAGGCTGGAGTCCTAATCCCCAGGGCCTCAAAATGTGACCTTATTCAGAGATCGGGTTTTTTTCAGGTGACCCAGCTAAAATGAGGTCGTTAGGGTGCCTTGATCCAATAGGTCTCGTGTCCTTATAAAAAGGGGAAATTTGACACACGTGCCCAGGGAGAACATTGCGTATAGACAGAAGCAGAAAGTGGGGTGTAGGTCTACAAGCCAAAGAATGCCAGCGATGACCAGCAAACCACCAGAGGCCGGGAGAGCCTGGAACAGATTCTCGCTCACTCTCAGAAGAAGCCAACCTTGCCAACACCTCGATCTCAGACGTCGGGCCTCTAGAACCAGGAAAGGATCTGTCCCTGGCGTTGAAGCTGCCCGGCGCGGGGTGGTTTTGTTATGGGAGCCCTAGTTAACTGATACACCCGGGAAATCTGAAGGTCGAGAGGAGACAGAGCCAGTTTCCTGGGGCTTCTTGCTGGTGCGGCCACCGAATACGGTCGTGGCGTCAGGAAGTGGTCAGGTGGTGGCAGCAGCTTCTCTGCCCCGTCTCCAGATCCCAGGATTTCACACAAAGGGGGAATATCCTAGAACTCAACTGCTGGCCTTTAACCAGCACATCATGCTGCCTCCCTGAGCCCAATACTTTGCTCTTCTGCCTTATTTGCTGGTGGACCCAGAAGGGAGAGGGGCTGGCCTTGTAAACAGGAAAAAATGGAAAAGCAAGAAAGTCAAAATGATGGTGAGCCCAGCAATATAAAAAAATGAAGGGCTCCTTTTGCAGGGCATCAGCAAAAACCCCAAAGACATCAAAGACAATCCGAGGGAGGCATTTACAAACTGTACTGCAACAAAGGGTTGGTTAATCTCTCAGCTCTATAAAGAGCTCTTGAAAAGCAAGGAGCATCTGAAATCCCAGTAGGAACAGGGGCACAGGCTGTGAACACGAACCACAGGACAAAGAAGCGAAGGTGGCCCTCAAACAGGAAAAGACACGGAACCCGGCCCCCAGCGGGAGGCAGGTGCACAGAAATGGACAAGTTCGTGCTGGGATGGTACACCTGCTGGTGTGCCGTGGAGGCAGGTGCGTGGTGGGAGGCTTGTGGCAACAGCCCACGGAGGGGACCTTCGTGGTATCTGCCCAGATTGCACGTGTGTGTAGCCTATAACCCAGCCAGCCCTTCCCTGCCTGCAGGCAGCTCCACAGGACAAGGGACGCACGCGGGTGGATGGAAGTGAGACTGGAAATGGCCCACGCCCCTCAGTGGGACAGCGGCTGAGGCACCTGGGAGCACCCACCCCGTGCAGCACGGTCACGTGACCTTAAGAGGCAGCTGCTCTCTATGCCTCCTCCCCTGCGTAGACACAGCTCTTCCTATCAGGAGGTGGGGTCTGGTGGGCTCTGCAACCTGCTTCTGACCAGTAGAACGCGTGAGGGTCCTGGGTCTGGGACTTCGGGAGTCTGGAACCTTCCGCCCTTGGAACCCCGAGGCCATTGTTGTAAAGGAGCCCAGGCTACCGTGCTGGGGAGAGAAAAAGCACATGGACAACCCAGCTCTGGGCTAACAGAAGCCCCGCACAGGACAGAATCTTCTTGGACCCGCCAGCTGGAAGTCCCTGCCTCGGGTCTGAGGTGCAGAACTGCGAGAGACAACCCTGCTGAGGAGCCCCCCCCCCCGCCCCCGCCAGCACAGCCCTCCAGCCGCTCTGCTCCTTCCCCTGGCTTCCTTGGCAGACACAACCTTAAGTCAGCACACCAACAGAGCTGGTTCTCAAACCCACGCCAGCCCCGACTTGTCCTCTGGCGTCTCCCTGGGTTTCGCTAGCCACTGGGCTCCTCTGTGGCACCTCTGAGTTTCCCGCATGCCGCTAGAGCGCTGCATTCCCTTCCGCTGCCTGCTTCATCCCTGTGATGGAAATGGCCCCGGGGTCCGCCCACGTGTTCAAGCTGGAAACGACGGCAAGGCTTGACGCTTCCCTTCTCCTCCCGCATCATCCAGTCCCGCACCAGGCCCTGTTGTTGTGCCCGTTAGGCATTGAACGTGCCCCCCCCCACATTCATATGTTGAAACCGTAGCCCACAAAGGGTTGGAATTTGGAGGTGGGGCTTCTAGGAGGTAATTAGGTTTGGATGAGGTCCTGAGGGAGAGATTAGTGCGCTTCTAAGAAGAGACACTGGAGAACTGAAGTGAGGGTCTCAAGGAGATGTTTGCGTATCTGTGTTCATAGCAGCATTAATTAGCCACACTGCCCAAGATGTGGACAATTCCAGTGTCCACTGACAGGAGAATGAATGGTGTCCGTCCATCCAGTGGAATGTCATTCAGCCTTAAAAAGGTAGGGACCCTGACACCAGCCACGATGTGGACGGACCCCGAGGACACCGGGCTCAGCGAGAGCAGCCAGACCCAGAAGGACACATCCCGCAGGACCCCACCCCCAGGAGGTCCCCAGAGGAGTCCCGTCCACACAGACAGGGAGGAGCTGGTGGGGGCCAGGGCAGGGGCAGGGGGTGGAGTCCGTGCTTCCTGGGGACAGAGTCTCCGTGTGGAGAGACGGAACGTTCTGGAGATGGAGGGTGGGGTGGCTGCACGATGGCCTGAGTGTGCTTTGTGCCGCTTAAAATGCTCACAGTGGTACCTTTTATGTTGTGCGTATTTTACCCCAATTGAAAACACGTTTACAAATCCTTAATTTTTAAAAGGGGTGTGGGGCACCTGACTAGGTCACTCAGTAGAGCATGCGACTCTTGATCCCAGAGTCATGAGTTTGAGCCCCACGCTGGGTGTGGAGCTTACTTAAAAAAAAAAAAATCCTTCAGGGTGCGCCTGGGTGGCTCAGTCAGTTAAGCATCCGACTCTTGGTTTCAGCTCAGGTCTTGATCTCAGGGTTGTGAGTTCAAGCACTATGCTGGGCTCCAGGCTGGGCATGGAGCCTACTTAAAAAAAAAAAAAAAGGCTCTGGGAGTAAAAAAAATTAAAAAGCTGGGTCATATACAGACCATGTGAAACGAACAAAGGAGACAGTTGCTTAGCCTAAAGCCCCGTATATATTGACGTAGCTAACTCCACTTTGTGGGTTTCAGTGGCTGAGTGGCCGTCGAACAGCCCATCCAGTGACTGTGCTGAAAATCCAGGCATTGTGGCTCCATGATAGAAAAACCTTCACATCCTACAAATTGCCACTCACTGGGACTGATGGGCGGGCGGGGGGAAGTACTGGGACAATCTCCTAAACGCATGCTCGCATGCTACTTTGAATGACAGCACTAACAAGAAGAATGCATACTCCTTATGGACACAGTCGGAAAATAATAAACGCAAATCACATATATGTGGCTTTCTCTTAAAAAAAAAAGATCAGGGACGTGGGGCTTGCGCAGCAAACGCGTGCAACTTTAAAAGGGTTGGTTATAGTTTAGGTGAATTTCACCTCAGAGTGGGGGAAAAAAAAAAGTAAGCGCATCGTCAGTAACAAAATAAATGATCAAACTCAGACAGAGGGAGCGTGAGAAAGCTTGGAAGGTGCCGGCTGGGAAAGGAAGCGCAAATACAGGAGCCAAGTGTCTGCGCCCGGGATCGGCTTCAGGTGTGGGGAGCGAGCGCCACCTATTGGCGGCGTTGCTGCGCTGCGTTGCGTCGCGTCCGCGCCCTTGGCTTTGAGAGACTGAATAGCCACAACCTGTCCGCCAGAAGGCTCGAAGGAGGCCCCGCGGGAGCTCTTCCTTACACGGACACCATGCCCTTATTTCTCCGTTGCGTACGAACCCGTGTGCACTATAGAAACGCTCCCGCGGCCAGAGAGACCATGAATTTAATCAGCCTCAGTAGTGATAGGCATTTGGATGGTTCTGGAATTTTGCGCATTATGAGAATTCCCCCCCCCCCCCCACCAAGGCCCAGCGCCTTGGTGCTGACATCCCCGATTGTTTGGCCAGCTCTGGTGGGAAAGATTCCCGAAGGACTTGCTAGCCTCACACTCCCAGATGCAGCCCCAGGGCCCCAGGGGTCATCGTGTGCATTCCACCCCCCACCCCCTTTCTGTGGACTGAAGGCTTGTGTCCCCCCCCATCCCTACGCTGAACCCTACCCCACAGATGATGGGGGGGGGCTCAGGTCATGAGGGTGGGGCTCCCATGAATGGGATGATTGCCTTTATGCCTTCTGCCCTGTGAAGACGTGCGGAGAGGACAGTGGTCAGCGAGCCTTGAACTGGGACTCCCAGCCTCCAGCAGCACGAGACATAAATGCCTACTGTCATAAGCCATCCAGCGTATGCTGTTACAGCAGCCCCCCGTGCACTGAGACAGCCCCCCCAACACACCCCAGCATGACCAGTCAGACCCGTCTGACCGCTGGCCAACAGCGCATTGTTCGGACCTGTTTTGGAAAAAGAGGGAACGCTACCTCTCGGTCCCAGGCGAAGGGCCACTTGTCGCCGGCGTTCTCCATGATGGAGGTCCAATTCTGGGGCTGGGCTCGGCAGAGCGCCGTCTGGGCTGTCAGGGAGTACGTGTACGTGAACAGCCCGTGCACCTCCAGCAGGACGAACTCTGCCTTGATAACCTCCTGGAACTTTCCTTCCCGCCACCTAGGACACAGGTGTAGGACTGGGCTGCAAGGGGCGGGGATGCGGCAGTCCCGAGGTGTGCTGAGGCTGTGCTGGGGGCGGCAGCGGCAGCAAGGAACGGGGTGCCCCCCCACCTCACCAGGCTGACACTTGGTGGAGGGAAGCAGCAGCAGGTGGGACAAGGGAGGGTGGGGAGCTGGGGGGCACGGGCCCTGTCTCCTGCCGGGTGGCTACAAGGTCTCTCTGCGAAGCAGAGACTGGAAGAAACTGATGGGAGGGTCTATGGCCAAACACTATCACTTGTAAAGAAATGGATGAATTAGTTAACAAGCAAGTAAACCAATACACAAATAAAACTCTTCACACTTGTCCTCTGACACCTCTCTGATGACATCTGCCACCATTCCAAAGGGATATATTTAGGGCTGTTGATTTGGGTTGTTCTAAAATCATCGTTTTGGGGGCAGTTTGTGGTCTCCTGCTTATGCCCCTCCTCTGACTGGTCTCCTGCTTATGCCCCTCCTCTGACTGGTCTCTTTCCTTCTGGGCTTGCATCCCCCCATATGGCCGCCCTGAGTTTGGGGCTCGGTCCTGTGTGCCCTGCCCACAGTCTCGCCGGCACATGGGATTAGGGCCATGGGGAGCTGAGACAGGACGTCCTAATGACCCTGCCTGTTTTCAAGTGTAAGCGGGTTCCTGCCACCGTGAAGTCCGCCCACTGCCACTGACTCAGATGGTCTGCAGGGCACAGAGCTGAGCCGCTGGCCGACACGTGCTTGTTTAAAACAATCATCATTAAGTAAAATGGAAAAAGCCAGTTCCTCAGGTGCACCGGCCACACTCGGAGCACTCCGACTGGGCGCGCGGAAGGATGGAGCTTTTCCACCGGGCGGGGCCGGTCTGGGGCTTCAGGGAGGTAGCTCCCCCTGGGGTGGTGTGGTTCTGGCCCCCACGGGTCGACCACCCACGACAGTGCAGAAGCCACGCATGGTGGGTGTGCAGGGGCTGTGACGAAGGAAGGCAGCAGAGTCCACGGATGGGGGAGCAAAATGAGAGCCGTGGGCTAAGCCGCGTCCCCAGACTCCCGTGGGGAAGCCCTAGCTCCCCATATGACTGTGTTTGGACTTGGGGCCTTTAAAGAGGTGGCTGAGGCTGAGTGAGGTTGTAAGGGTGGGCCCTGATCCCACGGGAGGGGGGGAGAAGCATGGCTGTGCTCGCTCCCTCCGCCACCGGAGGACACAGGCAGAAGGTGGTCGCCCGTAAGCCAAGGAGGGAGCCTCGGTGAAACCAGCCCTGCCGGCACTCTGACCTTGGACCTCCGGCCTCCAGGACCGTGAGAAAATCAGCGTCTGTCATCTAAGCCCCTAGTCGGTGATATTTTGTTATGGCTGCGTGAGGTAAGACATTGCAGGAAGAGGGGGCGCCTGGGTGGCTCAGTCAGTTGGGGGTCCGACCCTTGCTTTCGGCTCAGGTCACGATCTCATGAGATCGAGCCCTGTGTCGGGTTCCCACGCTCAGTGCAGAGTCTGCTTGAGATTCTCTCTCCTCTGCCCCTCCCCCACTTGTACGCGCTCTCTCTCTCTCTAAAATAAATAAATCTTAAAAAAAAAAAAAAGAAAACAGGCATTGCATGGCGAGGGCACAGCAGGGGCAGGGCCGGGAGGGGCCCTGGTTGTGCAGAGAGGGGTGGGGAAGGCAGCAGGGAGGAGGGAGTGCTATCGGAGGTAATGGGGTGCGTGAAGGGCCCTCCTGGGGTCTTACAGTTCCACCACGGGCTTCCACGGGGTGTTGTAGTAGACGAGGTGGGGGCAGCCCAGCTTCTCGTACTGGTAGTCCACCACCAGATCCTCACTGGCCTTCTGCCCCTGGAAGTTGGGGTCGTAGGCTTCCCTAGGCAGAGACAGGTGGGGTGGGGGCTTGTATCTGAGGGGCCGTGGTGTGTGTGTTCCTATGCTGGGGGTCGGAGGCTCCCTGTGCCTGGGTGCCAAGAAGGGCCAAGTCTCACCCCATGCCTGCTCGGTGGCACTCGGGACCAGCCGCATGCACAGAGGGTCACCCTGGCCCTCACCCCCTCCTGCCTTGGCTGACGGTGTCTGGCTACCTCTGCTTGCTCAGGTGAGCAGGTGCTCAGGATCCAAGAGCAGGTGGGAGGCTGGCAAGATGGCGGAAGGGTAGCCTGGTAGGTGGGCAGGCCTGGGCCGGGGGCCCTGCCACATCGCACTGGCTCCCTGCAGACCCGGCCCCCCCCACCTGTCCCCTCCGCACCTCAGATTCCCTACTGTCCAGATATCAATCTAAAAATGATTTCCGATTTGCCTTTGGCGCCCGGGGGGCAGTCACGGGAGGAATGCCCTGAAGGGAAATGTCAGGCTCACCTCTCGATGACGTAGCTGTAATTGTCCTGAAGGCCCACGGGGTCGAGGATGCCGTGGTGACAGGCTGAGATTTCGCTGTGAGCGACAAAAGGTGGTGAGAAGCTCCCTGCCCCCATGCAGCACCCAAAGAATCTCGAATTCTTCCCTTGGACACGTATACCCCCGCTGGCTTCATTTTTGAGACCTGTCTTACTTCCAGGCTCGGCTTGCATTTTCCCTGCCCAGAATCTCCAAGGAGCCCAAATTCCTGTGGGAGAATGATTGTCAGAGGCCCAGACCTAGGCGCTGGGTGTCTGGACTCTTGAGACAATCATTTCCTGGATTTTCTTTGTGGTGTCACCATCCGGGCATGCCTCCTTAGGCAACGTGGTGTATTTCTGCCTGATTTGGGGTTTTAAAGACTAGAATCATGTTGTGTGTTTTTTGCACCTTCTGTTCCACATCCTTGTTTGTACAACCCGTCCAGGCAATTCTGCCTCCGTGGTTTTCACGGCTGGGGTCGTCTGTTGCATGCAGCCACCGCACCTGTCCGTCCATCCTCTTGTCGATGGATTCAAGCTGGCTTGCTTCCAGCTGGCAGCTATTAGGAATAATACTGCTGAGAACATTCTGGAACCTTGCCAATGTCCAAGCGCATGATTGGAATTGCTGGGTCAAAGATGTGCTTTCTAAAGCAGCTGAAAAACGCATCTACCTACCAGCGACGTCAGTGCGTTCTGGAGGCCACCAGGGGCTCCCCACGCTGACCAGCACTTGCCACGCTGCATTGGCCACGCTCTGTAAATTTTCCCACGCTGGTGGGTGAATAATGGCCTCTAAGAAAAGTTTTCATTTTCTTTTCCCTTTTAAGTGAGGTTGGCCACCTTTCCAGCACTTTTTCATGTTTACCAGCCATGTGGATTTCTTTCTTGTTTCTTTTTCAGAAGTGCCTGTTCAAGACTTTTGCCCTTTTTAAAAAAAATGTCTTTTTAAAAAATTATTAAGTTGTAGGAATTCTTTATAAAGTCTGGATGCAAGTCCTTTGTTGGTTACACATGTGGCAAATATCTTACCCCACTCTCTTTCTGGCAGAAGCTCTTTGTATATTGTTTAAAAACTGTATCCTGCACACATGTCCTAAATATATAATTTATTGATTCAACAAAATGTTTCCATTTGCGGGAAATGTGGTAAAATCATCGCCTGAGTTTATTGTTGCCCTTGAGCTGTGGGGCACTGAAGCTAGCCCCGACTAATCCTAGAGCCAAGCGTTAAATGTTCTGGAATTTTGCCGGCCAGCGTTCGTGCTTAAAAATCGACGGGGCGGGCGGATTCACACCACAGGAATTGGGCCGTGCTTGGATTCAGGGCCTCCACCCAGAACCAATTGTTAACACAGTTATCAGCACACCACTGCCTGAATGGGAAAAGGATGGCAGTTTGGCCGATCTTCTGGCTTTTTTCTTTTTTAAATTGGATTCTCATGGCTGCATTCCCTGGGAGTAACTATGGATAGTGGAGGCCAAGTTCCCCAAAATTTCCGCAACCAATTAAAACTAAAAACCCTCAGCAATTTTAACCAAAATGAAGACTTCAGGGACTCATAAAAGAAAAGAGAACACACAAACAGATTAGGGAACAGGAAAAAAGGTAAGCGTCACCAATTGATAAACGAGGGGAGGTCACTGTGCCAGAAACACCAACTTAACCCGTTCGTAGTCCTTATTTGACTATTTATTATGGAAATGTCAAATATACACAAAAGTAGACAGAATAACGTCCCCTGACTTCAACCATCGTGAAGCAGTTGTGACCACGCTTGTCCGTCCCCACCCCTCACCCTGACAGCAGCACACTTACTTCTGAATGACGATCTTTTTCTCCTGGTCGCAACCCACGGAAATGAGCGCTGTCTGCGGAGGAGAGAGGCAGGGATGCTGACCTGGGTCGGTGAGAGCCACTGATGGCCCAGCCCCAGCAAAAAGTCACACCCAGGAGAGACTGGACATGATGTGCCCGGATCCTGACACGATGACCCAGGCTCCTGGGAGTCACTGCAGCCAGGCTTGGCCCCTGGAGCTCAAGCCCTAAGAGCCCACCAGAGCTATGGGGTAAGCCTAAGCGCCTCCCATCACCGGCCTACGTCTTAGCTCTAACCAGAAACCAATTTATAAATGCAGGATAATACTTGGCATATAGAAGACAGGGGAGGAGAATGAATGAATGAATGAACAAACGAATGAATGAATGGGCTTCAATAAACAAACAGAAAGGAGAAAAGAGAAAAAGCTATTTGGGGTGAGCCTGAGAGTCTTAGGGACATGCTTCTCAACCTGGGGTACGGTGGCATCCTCAGAGATACGAAAAGGAGTCTAAGAAGCATAAGAGAAACTTTTGGTGTTTGAAAAAGAGCTTTATGTTAAGGCGAACCCGGATTTACCATGGAACAGAATCCAAGATTTGTATCAATTTTACAAAAACTGTGGTATAGAATATACAACATGAAACTCACCATATTAACCATCTCTAAGTGCACAGCCCCGCGGCATGAAGCACACTCACACAGTCGTGCAGCCAACCCCACCCTCCGTCTCCAGAACTTTCCATCTCCCCCACCTGGAGACTCTGTTCCCGGGAAGCACGGACTCCCCACTCCCTGCCCCAACCCTGGATCCCACCACCTCCTCTCTGTCTGTGTGGATGGGACTCCTGGGGACCTCCTGGGAGTGGGGTCCTGCGGGATGTGTCCTTCTGGGTCTGGCTCCTCTCGCTGAGCCCAGTGTCCTCAGGGTCTGGCCACGTCGTGGCGGGTGTCAGGATGTCCTTTCTTTTAAGGCTGGATTATATTCCAGTGTGAGGATGGGCCCTATTGTGTTTATTAATTCACCCATCTGTAGACATCTGGGTTGCTTCTACCTTTTGACTATTAGGAATAATGCCCCTATGAATACTTGTGTACAGGTTTCCGTGTGGATGTATATTGTTTTCCGTTGTGTTGGAGCACCAAGAAATGCTGTTACCAGAGTTGGTGAGACCTGTTCTGGGGATATCCAACAAGGAATGAGACTTCCATGCATGCATCTCCTCCGAGGACGGTGAGTCATCAGGGGCAGCCCTGGGGGATGCTGTCAGGAGGAAAGGGAGTGACCCTGGCAATTGGGACGGGATCACCTTCATTTTCAGACCCTGGGCATGGGCTCAGCCAGCCCTCAAGGAAAAGACAGATGAGGCCCACTGCCATTATTCTTTTATTTTTTTCTTTTATTTTTTTTAAGTGGGCTCCACACCCAGCGTGGAGCCCAAAGCGGGGCTTGAACTCACGACCCTGAGAACAAGACCTGAGCTGAAACCAAGAGTCAGACGCTTAACCAACTGAGCCCCCCAGGTGCCATACTCCCCACACTGCCATTATTCTTAACACTAACAACAAAGAATATGGGACAGCAAAAATTTGGGACATACCAGCGGCTTGAGGTCCACACACGAAATTTCCTTGTTGGCTATGTCCAGAGTGATGGTAGATCCTGTGGGTCTCTTTATGCTGCAAGGCAACAGGAATGTGTGGTATTTCATACCTGTTTCACAAATAGCATCAGCGTTGGGGCGCCTGGGTGGCTCAGATGGTTATGTGTCTGCCTTTGGCTCAGGTCATGATCTCAAGGTCCTAGGATCAAGCCCCATGTCAGGCTCTCTGCTCAGTGGGGAGTCTGCTTCTCCCTCTCCCTCTGCCTCCTCCCCCTTGCTCATGCACTCTCTCTCTCTCTCTCAAATTAAAAAAAAAAATCTTAAAAAAAAATTGCGCCAGTGTTAAAAATAATCACAGACCCATCAATTTATTTATGCATCCATCCATCCATCCATCCATCCATCCATCCATTCATTATCCATCCATCCCTCCATTTGTCCATCTGTCCATTCATCTGTCTGTTCATCCATCCCCTCAGCCATTTGTTCCAGGATAGTGACCGAGAACGTCTGCTCACACATGGTGGCCCCACCCTCCCTTGAGTGTCTACCTCTTCTTGAGTCAGTTTTGTTAATTTACATATAATAACTTATTGAAAACAACATCTGACACCCAATTTCATTATCTCCAAGCTACATATAATGTTTTCTTATTCTGTTTTTCACTGAAGCATAATTGAAATACAATACCGTATTTATTTCAGGTGTATGACATAGTTATTTGAGGTTTCTATACATTGCAAAATGATCACCATCATAATCCTAGTTACCATCTGTCACTGTCACCATACAAAGTACAATATTATTGACTATATTCCCCATGCTGTACATTACATCCCCGTGACTTATTTATTTTTTAATGGGTAGTTTGTACCTCTTGATCCCCTTCACCTGTTTTGCCCACCCTCCAACCCCCCTCTCCTCTGGCTACCATCAGTCTTTCTCTGCATCTATGAGTCTGGTTTTGTTTTGTTTTATTTGTTCATTTGTTTTGTTTTTTAGATTTCACATGTAAGTGAAGTCATATGATATTTGTCTCTCTCTGTCTGACTTATTTCACTTAGTATCATGCCCTCAAGATCCATCCATGTCATCACAGATGGCAAGATTGCATTCCTCTTAGGGCTGAGTAATATGCCATCGTACATATATACCCCATCTTTTTTGCCCATCCCTCCACAGAGGGACACTTAGATTGCTTCCATAATTCGGCTACTCTAATTAATGCTGCTATAAACATAGGGGTGCATGTACCTTTTTGAATTAATGTTTTTGTTTTCTTCAAATAAATATCCAGAAGTGGAATTACTAGATTGTATGGTGGGTCTACGTTTAACTTTTGGAGAAAACTCCATACTGTTTTCCAGAGTGGCTGCACCAGTTTGCATCCCCACGGTGCAAGAGGGCTCCCCTTTCTCTGCATCCTCGCCAACACCTGTTGTTTCCTGTATTGTTGATTTTAGCCTTTCTGACAGGTGTGAGGCGGTTTTGATTTGTATTTCCCTGATGATCAGTGACGTTGAGTGTCTTTTCATGTACCGTTGGCCATCTGGATGTCTTCTCTGGAAAAGTGTCTATTCATATCTTCTGCCCATTTTTTAATCGGATGTTGTTTTTGTTATTTAGTGGTGTGTGTTCTTTTCATAGTGTGGAGATCAGTCCCAGTATCTTCTCCCAGTCAGCAGGTCGCCTTTTCACTTTGTCGATGGTTTCCTTCAATGCGAAGGAGCTTTTTAGTTTGAGGAAGTCCCTCCCATTATTCTTTTCACAGGTTCTGTGTCCATACTTTTCATTTTCCATTCCCAATGTTCATTTCAATTCTCTCTCTCTCCTCCTTTGTTAGATTTGCGGGGTCTCACCTAGTGTACTGGTCTTCTGAAGAACCAGCCTATGTCTCATTGTGACTTGATACTGTCTTTTGCCCTCTGTTTAATATATTTCAGATGGTATCATTGTTAATTCCCTTCTTTTTGTGGTTCCCCTAGTTCTTTAAGTTAAATATTTAGTTCGTGCATCCTTAGTCCATCTTTCCCCCTAGTAATAAAAGTGCTCAGGGTACACATTTTCCTCTGAGTATCTTTTAGCTGTGTTCCATGGATTCTAAGATTCAAGGGTTATTTAGAAAAGTGTCTCTTAATTTCCAAGAAAAGGGGCTTTTTATTACTGGTTTTGCTTTCTGGCCGTTCAATTCTAGTTTTGTCGGATTAAAGTCTGCACATGTGGTCTGAAAATCTCTCCTGGGAGATCCTGATTGATGTTTCTAATGGCCAAGTACATACAAAAATTGAGTGATTTTTAAATAAATTCAGCATACGTGTGAGAGAGGGACATATATTCTATATTAATAACATTCAACGTACTTTTTTTTTTACTTTTCATTAATGTTTTTCAGCTTTACTGAGGTATAACTGATAAATAAATTATAAGATCATTAAGGTACACAATGTAATTATTTGCTGTAAGCATGGAGTTAATTAACACATCCATCATCTTACATATCTACCTTTGTTTGGGGGGTGGTGAGAATATTTAACTTCTACTTTCTTAGCAAATTTCAGTTATACCATACCGTGGTACAAAATGCTAGATCTAGAATTAAAACCTGCTGTTGAAATATATACTCTGGGGACCTCCCGGGAGTGGAATCCTGCAGGATGTGTTCTTCTGTGACTGGCTTCTTTCACTGGGCACTGTGTCCTCAAGGTTTGTCCACGTTGTGGCAGGTGTCAGGATCTCTTCCTTTCTAAGGCTCATTTCCCATTGCGTGGACGGACCCCACTGTGTTCGTGCACTCATCTGTGTGTGGACATGGGGCTGGCTTCCACGTTTTGGTGACTGCGAATCATGCTGCTGTGAACGTGGGTGTGCAAGTGTCTGTTTGAGTCCCTGCTTCCCATTCTTTCGGGTGTAGACCTAGAACTGGGGTTGCTGAATCATATAGTAATTCTAGGCTTAATTTTTTGAGGAACCCACCACCTAGAAAGTGTTTTCAATCATTCTGGCCTTACCTTCTTTGGAGGGGCTAAGTCTGGATCTTGGCCCTGTGTTCCCAGATCCTGTTAAGGGAACCCCATAGATAGCCTGGGCCACCCTTCCCCCACTCTGGTCACATACCTGGAGGTGAAATTGGGGTCGGCTCTGCCCCAGTGGTGCTGCTGCCTCAGGGAAATGTTCTGTGGAATCAAGAGCAAATGGGCACATTTGCGACAGTGGGACAGCCTGGGGCCGCGCACAGACGGGGATCAGGGGAGATGGAGGTAGGACGGGACCTTGGGAAGGGGAGCTGGGAAAGTGTCTAGCCCCCCCCCGATTCTAATTGTCCAACTGGCGAGAGGCTTCTAGAAGCTCATGGAAATGACCACCCCAAGCTCCTGCATTTCCTTGCTGCCTTTGTCTGGGGGACCTCGTGAGGGGTGACTTTGTTCCCCTCTTCTTTAGAAGGTGGCAAGGACTGGTCAAAGGCTCTGTTGTGGCAGACTGATGCCTTGCCCCTTCCCATCGAAACCTCCCAACTCCACCCTAGGCTTCCGGGGTCAAGCGCAAAACCAATAGTGCAACCATGTGGCCTGGCTTGGCCCTACGGATCCCCCAGACTCCTATTTGGCCAAGTCCCTCCTGGTCCCCCTAGTTCATCCCCCTCCTGATACCTCATTTTACCCAACCACCCACATTTCCACAGGGCTGTGTTAGGCTCTCTGCCATGGCTTCTGTGCTTATCCCCTGTGACAGCTTAATGACCTCACTAGTCTGGGCAACTGCTGCCTGCCTGGGGGGAGGGGCAGGGCTGTGCCCTCTCGGGATTCTCCAGCGCCTTACCCGCTGTGTGCAGGGAAGCAAGGGGGGAGGAAGATCAGGCCGTGGAGCGCCTGAAGGATCCCGGAGCTGGCTGGGCGCCATTCAGGCTGTGCCCTTCATCACACGCGCCTGGGGCTGGGGCAGGGGCGCAGCTCACCAGTCTGTGTTTGACGTTCCCGTCGTAAGTGTAGCCGGCCTCATAGATGACGGCCTGCAGGCCCAGGGAGTGGGGGTTGCTCACCATCGCCTGGCAGGGGCCCAGGATGAGAAACACACACAGATGTCCTGGGCCAGCAAGCACGTAGGGGTACCACTGGGGGCTCTCATCCACTGGGGACCCCCGTGCACCTTCACACTGAAAACTGTGCTTGCTCTGCAAAGGCGGGGGTCCTCCAACCCCCAAATGCGCCCCACCTCATCTACCCCCCAGCTGTGGCTGCTGAGCCCCGTGCTGCAGACAGTCTGGAGGTTCAGACCTGGCCCCAGTGTATGGCCTGGCGTCCCCTTGCAGGCGCTGGTCCTGGTGGCTGGACTTTGTCCCATGGCCTTGCTTTAATTGGCTCCCCATTTTCAGCTTTATTACTTGTACCCAAGAGTCCAGGCTTGGACATTTGGGTTTCAGGTTGGGGGATACCCACTCTCTCTCGAGCACCTCCTGCTGCCTGAGGGAAGGCATGAGTCGGGCTCTGGCTGGGCTAAGAGAGAGAGGAGCTCATTGGAAGCAGGGGGCAGCCCAGAGAAGGGTGGAGAACAAGGAGCAGAGGCCCCCGGAAAGGAGGCCAGACAGGCAGAGGCTCATTGAGGAGCAGGACAGGGCATGTCTATGAAGGCTCATGAGCGAGGTCTCTCCCTGTGGGATATCAGGGGACTTTCAGAGCCTGGGACGCTGGGGAGCGCCCCGTCTCAGGAGCGCCTGTCAAATGCAGGAGGTGGCCTTACCAGTGGGACCAGGGACATGCCTGGCCGCGGTATCATCAGAGCGGTCAGCTCCAATTTGCTGTTCATATCAATGCTGTACATTTTGTTGTCAAAGTCTCCTTGCAGAAGTTCGGCCTAGGTGGAAACGCCAAATAGATCCATGAATTAAACCAAGCTCCTGTTGCCAAAGCAGAACTGGCAAGCAGGTGGGAGGCCTTCCGTGGTCTCCCCTAGGGATGGAACTTTCCAGTCTGTCACTCATGCCACTGTCTTCCCCGCTAGATCCTGCAGCCCCCAGAAGACGCTCGAGGTCCACCCCGTCACCCCATTGCAGGCCCTCCTCTCTCCAGAAGAGCCCCCCCTACCTGACTTTTGCCGTGTGAGCATTCCTAGGGGATGGGACTTGGTCCTGCCCATTTTCCAACTTTGTTCTAAGTCTCTTTCAGTCCCCAGGCTCCCCCTCATCCCCTTCTTTTCATTTTATTCATCTTTGAAGCGCCCAGGCCACTGGACCTGTAGATCCCCAGTCTGGTTTTCCTGGCGCAGGCGGGCGTGTTCCTCTGGGCTCTGAGGTTCTGGTAGACCGGTGGTTGGATCGCGATGACAAGACTCAACAGGTGGTTGATCTTCCGTCAGCAGCACCTAGGACTGGCTGTCTCTCTTTTTTGCTGTGGGGTTGCCACAAGACGATATTCTATCATTTTGTTTTCACGAATTTGCTGGGAGAATTTTATAGACACTTTCCCCCTCCTACTTGTAGCTGACCCAGTAGAACAGTTGGAAGGGAAGATGGGATAAATGTTTGCATCTTGCCTTTTATTTCCCCCATTTTCAAGGAGACGGACCGGTTTCCTGCCATCCTAGGAAGGTAGCCAATGAGTTGCTTCTTGGAAAAGTGGCTGATTCCAGGTCTGGGGTGGAGAAACGACCAAGAGAACCTGGGACATCCTGCCCTAGCTACGGGACTGACCGATGTCGATGGTGCCTGCCAGGTTTCTCCACTACCCTTTCCAGACTGTTCCCTGTGAGCCTGTGACTAAGACCAGTCCACCCTCAGGCGGGGGGTTAAACTTCTCCTCCGGGAGGGCGATTATGTAGGTACATTACTCAGGTTCTTCTGCAGGGGGAATGGAATGTGTCTCCGCTCCTTTTATTTATTCAGCCACTTATTTATATCCCTGAGGACTCATATTATCCAACCAGTTGTCCCAGCTTTCATCCATGGGTTTTTTTGTGTTTGTTTTAGTTTTGTTTTTGTTTTAGTAGGCTGTACACCCCAACGTGGGGCTCGAACTCAACCCCAAGACCAAGAGTCTCACGCTCTTTTGACTGAGCCAGCCAGGCGCCCCATCATCCGTGGATTTTCGTTATGCCAGTAGTTGCTGTTTTGGGTGTTTCGTTTTTTGTTGTCGTTTTTGTGCGATTTGGGAGAACTACTCGCTAGTGGCACAGCCATCTTCCTCAGAAGAGTTCAAGGGGCCAAACATTTGCCCAAAAGCCTTACTACTGCTCGCTCTCACCCTCTCTCCTTTTCTCCTCCACGTGTGTCTAAGACTGGCAATTTCCAGACATGGGATTTCAAGCGCCCACAGGAAAATCCCCGTAGCTGGGGATGGATATTTTATCGTGGCAAGTGAAGAAAACAAGAAAAAAACACTCCCATCTCTCAGCACCATCGTTTCACAAAAGGATATTTCCATCAATTGATATACTCCGTGTATGACACAAATACTTTTCCCCTCGTATCACTAAAGGGCATGGATTCAAAGGCCATTTGGAAATGGACCCCCTAAAATCTTTCTGTGATTTTTCTGTGGCCCTTCAGAAGGGAAGTGGCCTGGCAGAGACATAACAGCGAGTCAGCCCGGGCTCCACGGAGCACAGCACTGACCTTATTTCTGATTCCGTGGATTTCGGAGCATTGAGAGATGGGATGAGGTTGCTGGACAGGACCGACCCAGAGATGGCATTTCCCTGGGAATGTAAATTGGTGCTGGAAAACAGTACAGGGGTTCCTCAAAAAATTAAAAATAGAGCTACCCTACGACCCAGCAATCCCACTTCTGGGTGTGTATCCATAGGAAATGAAATCACCGTCTTAAAGAGATATTGTCGCCTCCATGTTTATTGCAGCATTTTTCACAGTGGCCAAGATATGAAAACAACCTAAGTGGCCATGAACAGATGAATGGATTAAAATATGTGATATGGGGATGCCTGGGTGGCTTCCTCAGTTAAGCATCTGCCTTCGGCTCAGGTCATGATCTCAGGGTCCTGGGATTGAGTCCCGCATCGGGCTCCCTGCTCAGTGGGGAGCCTGCTTCTCCCTCTGCTACTCTCCTTGCTTGTGCTCTCTCTCTCTCAAATAAATAAATAAAATCTTGAAAAAAAATAAAATAAAAATTAAAAAGCCAAACTCATAGATACTGAAAACAGATTGGCGGTTGCCGGCAGTGGGGGGTAGAGGTGAGCAAAATGGGTGAAGTTGTTCAAAAGGTACAAACGTTCAGTTATAAGATAAATTGGTCCCGGGGGTGTCACGTCCGGCGTGGCGACTACAGTTAACAATACTGCAGTGCGTGTTTGGAAGCGCTAAGAGAGGAGATCGTAGAAGTTCTCATCACTAGAAAAACACAATTTGTAATTACGTAAGTGATGGATGTTAACTAGAGTAATTGTGATCATTTTGCAATGTATACATCAAACCATTGTGCTGTCCGCCTTAAGGGAATACAGTATTATAATGCCAATAAACATATTTCAATAAACACATAGTTACAACTCAAGAAAACTGGGAACAGTTTAAAATTAAAAATAAATGGCATTCTCCTGCACTTCTGACCATGTGATTGCCAGGGTCTGTGAGAGTGGCTTCAGGAGGGGCCCCGAGAAGATACTGTACTACTTCTGTCCAGCGGCTCGTCCCTCTTCCCCAGGGTATCCTCAGTCTCCTTTGGCAGACGGGCCCTTTGCACATCCTTGGGCAGATGGCCTGGTGGACTGACCTCGTTACTGTCCGAAGGAGTGGACTCTCATTGGCTCACCTCCAGCCATGTGATTGGTGTGGGAGTGGGCGTGCATTCCCTCTGAGCCAATGAGGTGCAGGAGACACTGGCAGGGGCGGGGCTGTCTCTTGGCTTCCGCAGAACTCTGATGAAAGGCTCTCTCTCTTGCCTGGATACTGTGTGAGGCTGCCCGTCTGCACCTGCCAGCTCGAGGCCATGATAGGAGAATCCAGGGCCTCTCAGAGGCATCTGGATGGATCTTCAGGATGAAGCATGGAACACCCCGGGCAGGCAGAATGGAGAGATGGACAGGAGCCTGCTCCTTGCTGGCATGACCTGAGTTACTGAATCAAGCCTCGCCTGAGGTCTTCCCCCTTCAGACTTTTTGGCTGCATGAGCCACCAGTTGCTTTTGCAGCTTAAACCCATTCGATTTAGACTTTTTGTTACTCGCAGAATAACGAATCAAAATTGATGCATCCATGTTTCCATATTTCTATAACCCCCCCCCCGCTTTGATCAGCCCACATAGCGGGGGGGGGGTCAAGGCCAACCCCCACGGCTTAGTGGAAGCCTTGGGCCCAATCGAATACCCCTCTCCAGAGCTCTCCTAAGAGCCTGTAGAACACTGACGGTTCGTTTGACTCCTTGAGGAGGGAGCAGCCCTGGCAAGCGCGTCGTTGCTTTATTCTCGGCTGGCTTCCTGGTTACAAAGAGCGTCTACTAAAGTGATGTATGTTTGTATCTGAAAGAAGAGGCATGAAACCCGTATAAGGAGAGGGCGCCAGCCTTTGGGGGCAGTGGTGGCTGGTTGCCAAATTTGGTTGTTTATGTGAAATTGAAGTGGAACTGTTCGTCCCATATTTCCAACCCTCCTTAGAGCTCTTGGGTGTGGGGCTGGTGACAAATGCCCAACTCTGGGTCTGTGAGATTTGTCTTTTTTAGGAAGAGTGCCTGGACCATTGATCCAAACAGTGGTGATCACATACTTTGCAAACGTCAACTCGGAGTTGGGGATCCATGAGAATCGCCTGGATGTTCACGGGGCACTTCTGGAAATCGAAAGCTGGAAACACCGAATCGGGGAGCGGGGTCAGTATTTCCACTCTCCCCACATCAGTGAACATCAGGGCTGCCTCTTGGGACCAGATGTTTTGGCCTGCAAACTAAGCAGAAAGCGATTTCAGAGATCAGGTCATTCTAAGTCTTTTTTGAGGACACCAATTTTATCTTACACTTCAGATTTAAAGCAGGTAGACCAAACAAACAAACAAACAAACAAACAACCAAAGTCACCAGTACACTTTGTAAAAATACCTACTTTCCAGCTTCATTCATTCCTTGGTGATTAAAAATGGAAACGCTGTCTTTCCTCACCAGAGAGGATAGGCGGGAACGAAGTCTAAACTTATGCACAGGTCCTGGACCGCTCTGGAGAGTTGGGACGGAAGCTACAGACCCTCACCCAGAAAATGCCCTGGTTGTCAGAATGTCACCCCGAAGCCTTCAAGGAGACAGTCCTATTCCTCATCCTATCCTATTCCAATGCCGGGCAGCCTTCTGGAACTATGGTGCCTGCAGCCCAAACAGCAAAAGCACTGACATAGGGATCAGCACACTTGGCGGACTTTTCTGGCATGGCTGCTGCTGAGTTACAGGGCCTTAGGAAAGAGGGGAACTTGAACTTCAGTTTTTCCTCCCTTGTAAAAGTTGGACATTATGATCTCCTTCCTGGAGCTTGGTGAGGATGAAATAGAGCCAGGCAGGCATGATGTATAAGGTAATGTGAAATGACCCCTCCCTACCACCACTTCCTACCTGTCTGTGCCTCAGTTTTTCCATCTGTCCAATGGGGACAATTTAAAGCTCTACTTCTTTTCTTTCTGGTTTTTTTTTTAAGTTTATATTTGTTTATTTTTAGTAATCTCTATGCCCAAGAGATTGGGCTCAAACTCACGACCCCGAGATCAAGAGTCACACACTTTCCGACTGAGCCAGCCAGGGCCCGCTAAGGTTCCACTTCTTAAGATGCTGTTTGGGATTGGGACGCCTGGGTGGCTCAGTCGGTTGGGCATCTGCCTTTGGCTCAGGTCATGATCCTGGGATCCTGCAACTGGGTCCCGAGTCAGGAATCCTTGCTCTGTGGGGAGCCTGCTTCTCCCTCTCCCTCTGCTCCTCTCTGCCCTGCTCATGCTCTCTCTCTCTGACAAATTTGTCAGAGAGAGACAAAGCAAGAGAGGGAACATAAGCAGGGGGAGTGGGAGAGGGAGAAGACGACTCCCTGCTGAGCAGGGAGCCTGATGTGGGGCCCAACCCTGGGATCCCGGGATCATGACCTGAGCCGAAGGCAGACGCCCAACGACTGAGCCACCCAGGCACCCCAATAAATAAAATCTTAAAAAAAAAAAAAAGATGATGGTTGGGATTAAATGAGGTGCAGACGGAAAACCCTCAGACCAGCACCTGGCATATTCTGAGTGCTCAGTAAGTTTTAGCTGCTGTTGTTGTGATTGTCATAACTAGTAAAATCACTATTACTATTAAATTTTTAATATTAATGTTAATTCAATATTAACATTAATATTAAATTATTGCTATTGTTATTAAAATACTAGGACTATTTTAATAACTAGAGTAATTTCTGGCCTTCAAAAAAAGGATAAGAAGTTTGAAACAACGGGGCACCTGGGTGGCTTAGGCGGTTAAGCGTCCAACTCCGGATTTCGGCTCAGGTCATGGTCTCAGGGTCGTGAGATCAAGTCCCATGTTGGGATCTGCATTGAGCATGGAACCTACTTAAGATTCTCTCTCCCTCTCCGTCAGCCCCTGCCCCCCCCCCCCGCTTGCTCTCTTAAAAAAAAAAAAGTTTGAGAAAAGTACCATTTCTTCACTGACAGGGTAATGACACTACTTTGATTTTACCTACTTTGATCAGAGAACTTGGCAGGATTCCCAGGCTGCCGTAATACAAATTGTTCTCCTGAGTTAAAACCGCCAGCTCGTATTCATCTAGGAAAAACCAAACAAGATAGAACAAAATTCAACTGAGGGTTGTTTCAATGGATGAAAATATTAAAAATATTAAAAGTTTACAAAAAATTACCCCAGATTCCGTCATATAGACCAGGGGTCAGCAAACTTCTGTAAAGGACCAGATGGTAGATATTTTCTGCTCTGCTGATCATGTGATATGTTCACAAGTGTTTTTTTTTAAAGATTTTATTTATTTATTCCACAGAGATAGAGACAGCCAGCGAGAGAGGGAACACAAGCAGGGGGAGTGGGAGAGGAAGAAGCAGGCTCATAGCAGAAGAGCCTGATGTGGGGCTCGATCCCATAATGCCGGGATCACGCCCTGAGCCGAAGGCAGACGCTTAAGCGCTGTGCCACCCAGGCGCCCCAACACAAGTGTTTAACTCTGAAAGCAGTTAGGGGCAACTTGTAAATGAATGGGTGTGATTCTGTTCCAATAAAACTTTATTTACAAAAACAGGTGGGGGCCTCATTTGGCCCTTGGGCCATGGTTTGCTGACCCCTGACTTAGGTAACCCCGGTTGAATGTTTTAGGGAACATCTTTTCTGGTAGTTTGTATCCGTGGTATCATATTCTGGAAGCCCCTCAAGTTTTTTAAGAAAAAAAGCCTAACTGTCTTCTTTCATGTGTATGAATATACCCAGATGAACCATAACTGACTAAACCAGTCCTCCACAGATGGACATAATGAGGTTGTTCCTGGTCTTTCGCAGACACAAAGTTCCAAGGAACACAGGACACCACTAAAAGGTTTTGTGAAAGGGTCGGCTTATCTCCTGCGTATTTTTACTCTTTGAAAAATGAAAATTAAGGAAGCTTTCAGAAAAAGCGAGGCTTGGGCTGAAACTTGGGGAAAGCATCTGGTGTAGAAAAGCGGAGGTGTGTTTGCAGAGCAAGGAGCGAATTAACCTAGCTGAGGGTTTCTCAACCTTGGCTCTACTGAGTTTTGGAGCCAGATCCTTCTTTGTAGTGTGTGTGAGGGGGTGTCCTGTGCCTTGTAGGGCGCTGAGCAACATCCCGGGCCTCCACCCACTGGATGCCAGCAGCACGCCCCCAGACAAGATGACCGCAGTTGTCCCCAGACATCACTGAGTGTCCCCAGGTTGAGGAAGGGGGGGCTTGAGTTTCAGGGATGCAGGACGAGTCCGTTTCGGAGCTCTGCTGTGCATCGTGCCCATAGTTAATACTGCACTGGGCATGTCACGATTTGTTAACAGGGCAGATCTCCTGTTATGTGTTCTCAGCACAAGGGAATAGAAAATGAGGTGCAGTGGAGGAGGCAGGGGGCAGAAGGACTCACACAGTGACAGGACGCCACTTACATACAAGCAAACGACCTGTGTGGATGATGCTAGACATTCTCGGCAGATCCGTAATTGATCCACGGTGTGCGTCTTTCAACTGACTGTTGCCCCAACTTCCTAACCGTGGTACCTCCGGGAAGCCAAAGAGGGGCCTGGGTTTAGGGAGCCGGTCTGAGGGACTTCATTTTTTTTCATTTTTATTATAATTATTTTAAGAGACAGAGAGCGAGCAGGGGTGGGGGTGGGGGTACAGAGGAGGAGGGAGAGAGAGCCTCTCAAGCAGGCTTCACATTCGGCACGGAGCCTGATGCGGGGCTCGATCTCACGACCCTGAGATCATGACCTGAGCCGAAATCAAGAGTCGGATGCTTAAGCAACTAAGCCACCCAGGCGCCCCAAGGGACTTTAACTGTACTTGGAATATTAAAAAAAAAAAAAAAATTTAAAGGACCATGTACCACTGGTTTAATTATTAGAGCATTTTATATCACGAATTTCTGTAACTCTAAGTCAACTTTAAACAGCTACGGGGACGCAGATGGTAAGATGTAATGTGATGATCAGCGAATAGGGAAGATACTGACTCAGCACCCAAGTGACCCCCCCCCCCAGTGTGTCCCACTCTTTGCCTCTAAGTTTCCAACTTGGGAGCTGTGTGAGGAGAAATATTAGTCGGGTAATGGTCGTCTTTCAGGACAGCAGCAGGACAATTAAGGAGCAAAGAAATCCTGAGATGCCATCTGTTATGGGTTGAAATGTGTCCCCTCTGAAAAAGATATGTTGCAGTGCTAACCCCCAGGACCTCAGAAGGTGACTGTATTTGGAGATCAGGTCTTTAGGTGATTAAGTTAAAATGAGGTCATCGGGGTGGGTCCTAATCCAGTATGACTGGTGTCCTTGTAAAAAGGGGGGATTTGGACACAGCCACACAGAGGGAGCATGTGTGGAGACACAGGGGGAAGACAGCCATCTGCAAGCCGGGGGCCCTGCTGACACTTGATTTCAGAACCGTCTGTCGTTCTAAGCCCCCCAGTTTGTGGGCATTTCCTGTAGCAGCCCTAGGAAGCGAACACCCAACCCATCTTCTACTTCATGGTGAAAGGGTACAAAAATATATGTCGGGAATTGTTCCCGAATATGCGATAATCACATTTGGTTGAGGTATAGCTTGGTTTGGTTCGGTTTTGGCCGGACTGGATCTAGTGGGTTGGTGGTTAGTAAGCCCCGTAGAAGGCCCTTCTAGAAAGCTACGCATCAGTCGGGCACGCACTGGCAGCAACGCTGTGAATGGTGATGTTGGCTTCAGAGATGGAAGAATACAAGGTGTTGGGTCCTTCTCGCACATGGATGGGGTAAACGAGCTGACCTGTGAGACGACAGGGCAGAGTCGTGAGGAAAGGGACCCCCCCACCCCCCGCTGCTGAAACATGGAGCAATCCCTGCCGCTCGCCCCAACCCTTGGTAAGGGACTCGGATGATACAGAGTGAAGGAAAACAGCACCCAGGCGCACGGCTGTAGAGACTGTGCAGAAGGTGCTTGTGTTCCAGAAAACCAGCCCAGCATGCCCCCATGGGACAGGACTGCGGCACATCTGGCTGCAGAGTTCACAAGAAAGGCTGTCTCACTGCTGGAGGCGTGAACATGGAATGCCTTTGACGATATGGGTAACATGTGCAAGGAATAAGAACTTCCTTTCTCGAAGGAGCTCTCCAAATGGCCGGGCCAGCCCTGAGCCCTTCTCTTGCGCTGGGGGGAGGGGAGGGGATCCATGGTGTCAGGGGGCCTGACTGGTTCTGCATAGTGCGTGGTCTTGCAGCCACACCTGTGCCCAGGGGTCCCTGACAGTTCCCCTCCCCGCCCCTGCCCCCTTCTGCTTCTTGTCTCCTGCTGGCTGGCAGGCATTGCTCGGATTCTTGGATTCTTTGGCTAGGCCGGCTAGGCCAGCGGGAGGTGCTGTGCTATTTCCCGGGTTCTCTCTGGCCAGGGGAAGTCCAGGTGGGCAGCCCCGAGCCATGTCCTGGAGCCACTGACCTTGGCGCCAAAACAAGGCTTGTGGTTCTTGGAGGGAAGGCTTGGGCTCTGCCCTAGGGGACTGGTGGGCGACTTTCGGAACCTGCCCACGTGGTCCTAAGGACTCCAGAGGACACGAAACTGGGGCGGGGTGGGGGGCAGGGGGAGAGATGGACATAGCGAGGACCGGACCGCGAGTGAGAACAGGCTGGTCCCAGTCTGCTTGAGGCAGGGGAGAGAAAAACCAGCGGTGCTTTCCCCGCCCAGAACGGGACACCCAGGGCAGCGCTGAGCCTCGGCCTGGCTCACCTGAGTTTCTGGAAACCAACAGGCTCTTCTGAAACCAGAAGATCAGAATGCCTTTCTGGCCCGGGGTGATGAGGATGTCCAGGGTCCCGTTGTAGTCGAAGGGCAGCCCAAAACTGGTGTTCAGGGGGTGTTCTGAGTAGCTGAACCTAGCCTGAGGGGAAAAGACCAATGAATCTGGGGGGAGGAATCACGGGGGCAGTGGTGGCAGGGGTCCACGTGCTTTGCTGCAGAGACTTCCTTCAAACCTTATTCTCTTGGCCGGTGGTTCTCAGCTTGGGGCAGCCCTGCCCCCCAGGGAACACTGGGGGAGATAGGAGGAGCTGTCAGGACTGGGGGTGCTCCCAGCATGGTGTGGGGGGGCTGCTCCACACCCCACAGTGCCCGGGATGGCCCCCAGACAAAGAACTCTTCCTCCCCCCACGTGCATAGTGGGAGGCTGAGGAGCCTGCCCTCTCCGTCTGGGCTGCCAGAGACGCAGCGCTCAGGGCCGGATGGATGGTGCTTGACCCCGACGCCGCCACCTCCCGGACACGGGGGTGGGGGAAGTTGGGGGGTGGGGGGTGCAGGCCCAGCTGCACAACGTGCTGAGCCTGTGAGTGCACATCGCAGTCCCCGCCCAGGCCCACTGTGTCATACACCGGCTGCCTCTGGTGCCCTGCCCGCCGGGGGCTGCGCTGCCGGGTGGCAGAGAAGCCGACCAAGGCAACGCGCCAACCCTGAGGGAGTCAGCCTTCCATCGCTGGCAGGTGAGGCCAGGGAAAGTGGTGAGCCACAGCAGCGGAGCGCCACTGGGTCCGGCATGGGGCTCGGCTCACTGCGGGGGGAGCCCCAAGCCAAAGGCTCCAGCAGTTTCAGGCACTCAGCGGCCAGGAGCAGAAAAGCACTGAGTACTGAGTACGGAACAGAGAAACAGGCCCTGCAGGGCGGTGACTGAGGCAGCTAAACTACAGGGAGGGAGCCTGCGGAGCCTGCAGGGCATCTGCCCGCCTCCCCCCGCCCCCACGCCCCAAGTGTGGACACCCGCCAGCCGAAGCCTGTGGGATTGCGGGTGGGCAGCCTGAGAAATCGCGCTTAGGTGGTAACCCTGGACTCTGCGGTCACTCCAGAGCGGTGCAGGGCCCGGGCACTTTATGTTAATGAGGGCGCTCTGGGCGGGGGGCTATGCTAATGAGGGCGCTCTGGGCGGGGGATGCGACCCAGCACTTGGTCAGAGGGTGGGTGGGGCTTCAGCCGGGAAGTCAGCCCAACCTCGCAAAGCTTCCTGACAGCGGGGGCTCCCCTGAACTCCAGAGCTGCACATGCCGCCTACCCAGGGTGCAATCCTGTGCTTAATCTTCTTCTGCCTTAATATTTTTTCTTCAAATGCAGTTTACATGGACTGACTCCTCTTCTTAACTTAGTCTTATTCTACATGGTATCTGTGAGGTCACAGGTGTCACGTACTGATTTTCCGAATACCCACGAAAATCATCATTAACAGAGTTCAACATGAAGCATTTAAAACAATCTTGTGCGTTGTCAGCGATGCATACACCACACTTTGTATTTCATCCCTAGCGTTCAGTGCAGGGCCTAGCACCTCCTAGACACTACCTTCAATATTGCCAAGCGCATGACTGAATGAGCAAATGAAAGGGGGAGGAGGGTGGTGGGTGTGCGAGTGGGTAGACGGGTGAATGGCTGAGTAGGTAGGTGCACAGGTGGGTGGGTGAATGGCTGGATAAGTAGGTAAATGGATGGATGGATGGATGGATGGATGGATGGATGGATGGATGGATAAGTAGGTTGGATAGGTGGGTGGGTGGTTGGATAGTTGTGGACGGATGGATGGATGGACGGACAGATGAATAGTTAGGTAGATGCATACATGGATGGATGGGTGAATGACGAGCTAGGTGGATTTCAGATATGAAAATCCAAGTGTGTGAGTCTTAACAAAAACATGGCTTGGGGCAAAGGTCACTTAAGTCTCTCTTCCCAGTCCGAAGTTACTCACCTTCCCTTGATCAATGAGAAGCAGCCCAACCTGTGACAAGGAGTGAAAGTAGAAGATCCCACCCAAAGACCCGACTAGTTCTGCCTATAAAACAAACAAACAAAAAATCACATATCAATAAATCATTAACGCATTTGATTTTAACTCCAGATTACCGCATAAGCTAAAATGAAGGAAAGTCTTTTTTGTTACGATCTATTTCCCCTCTACGGGAATGTAGCATGTAGGACAGAAGTCTGAATGAAGATAGCTTTTTTGGGGGGTGTTGGAGGAAGTGGTGTGGCCTCAGACTGCTAGATGCCTGTCTACGCTCCGGCCTCGGTTCCTCATTCCTGATTTTCGGTTGGTCAGCAAAGTGCCCAGAAGCCAAGTTGGAGCATGAGGTCGAGGGCCCCGCCCTCGGGACAGTGGGACAGCCCCGCTGGCTGCCTCCAGACATCTTTCGGTTAAGAGAAAGACTACTATTTTATTTAAGCCTCTTGGGTTAAATGGGGAGTTTTCTATTATAAACAGCACCATGGACTGAATTGTGTCTCCCCCAAAATTCGTATGTTAAAAGCCTAACCCCCATCTTAGCCCATGTTGGCTGCTATCACAGAATGCCACAGAGTAGCTTATAAACAACAGAAGTTTATTGCTCACAGTTGTGGAGGCTGGAAACCTGAGATCAAGGGGCCGGCATGGTCAAGTGAGGGCCCACTTCCGGGTTACGGTCTTCTTACTGTGTTCTCGCATGGCAGAAGGAGGCTAGCGAGCTCTCCACAGCCTCTTCTTTTAGAAGGGCACTGATCCCACTCATGGGCACTCCATCCTCATGATCTAAACACTTCCAAAGGCCTCATCTCCTAATACAATCACATTAGGCATTAGGATGGCAATATAGAAATTGGGGAGGGGACACTAACATTCAAACTAGCACCCCTGATGGGATGGTCCTTAGAGGTGGGACCTTTGGGAGCTAAGTAGGTTTGGATGAGGTCATGAGAGTGGGGCCCTGAGGATGGGGTTAGTGTCTTTGTAAGAAGAGACACCAGAGCACCTGGTCAAGAATTCATATTGGGAGGGGCGCCCAGGTGGCTCAGTTGGTTAAGGTCATGATCTCAGGGTCCTGCTCAGCGGGGAGTCTGCTTCCCCCTCTCCCTCTGCCCCTCCCCCCTGCTCATGCTCTCTCTCTCTCAAATAAATAAATAAAATCTTAAAAAGAGAGAGAGAGAGAGACCAAGCGTTCTCTCTTCATGTGAGGACACGGTAAGAAGGTGGCCATCTGTGAGCCAGGAAGAGAGCCCTCACCAGGAGCTGAGTCAGTCAGCACCTTCATCTTGGATTTTCCAGCCTCCAGAACTGTGAGATGTAAATGTCTGCTGTTTAAGTCACCCAGTCTGTGGTGTCTGTTATGGGGGCCCGAGGTGACTAAGACATACAGTCAATCTATCCCAGCTGGCACAGGTTGCCGGACTTCCCAGCCCATCACCTCCCCACCAGACACCCCAACTCCTGCCCTGCTGGCAGAACTCCAAGGAGATGAATCATAACTGCTCAGGAATGTCAGCCTTCTGGCCTCAAAAACAACAATAAGCGCGCGCGCGCACACACACACACATACACACACACATACACACGCACAGAGCAGAAAGACTATTGTATTAATAATTGGTATTTGATTGAGGGGACATCAAAAAGAATAAACTTCACATAAAAAGGAGGAGTGCACTTTCAGTTGTACTTAGGATGGTTGTATTGTGTTGGGTGGAATGATGACCTTGTCAGTGTCTTTATTTGGAGACTAAGGATGGCTGAAGAAGATGCATATGGGCATCAAGTTGACAAGGGGCGGACTTGTGTTGGTTCACAACAAGCTGGACTGAGCCAAGGAATGCCCAGGTAGCTGGTAAAACATTGTGTCTGGGTGTGTCTGTGAGGGTGATCCTGGAAGAGATCTGCCTTTGATGTAGTAGGCCCAATAAAGATCACTCTCACCGATGTAGGTGGGCATCACCCAACCCACTGGGGGCCAGCGTAGAACGAAGAGGAAGAGGAAAGGTGAATTTGTTCTCTCTTCTTGAGCTGGGATGTCCTGTCCATCTTCTGCCCTCAAACATCAGAGTTTCTGATTCTTGGGCCTTCGGATGCTGGGACCTCTACCAGCCGTTCCCTGGTCCTCAGGCCTTTGTCTTCAGACTGAACTATGCCACCAGACTTCCCGGTTCTCCAGCTCACAGACGGCAGATAGCGGGGCTTCTCTGACCCCTTAAGCATATGAGCCAATTCCTATTATCTGTCTGTCTAGCTATCTGTCTACCTACCTGGTTTTGTTAGCGATGATTGTTTTCAACTGAGCACAGATGTTAAGTCCTTCTAGGCCTAATTTTGGTGAAAATATGCAGTCAGTTAGGTTCTAGGCTCCCTTGGGCCTCCTGGGCAGGGCAGAGAATTGCACTCAGGACACGGTCAGAACTCGAAAGCAGAGTAGACTGTCTGCCTTCCTTTACACATACGTCCTGAGTGTTTGGGGTTGGAGCCACTCTCTGCAGCAGAACAAAACCTCCTCGTGCCCTTGGCTACCCAAGGATCCTGTCCACTTCAGCTGTTCGGATCCTAGCTCTGCCAAGCTGTGCGGTACAGGCCCTGCACCGCTCTGTGCCTTCACCCCTGTATCCGTGTCCTGGGGCTACCCTGTGCTTGATGCCTTAAAACGACAGAAATGTACCATCACATTGGTGGAACCCGGAGGTCTGAAATCAAGGTGTTGGCAGCGCTGGTTCCTCTGAGGAAGAAAACTCGCCATCCTTCTCTTCCAGCATCTGGTGATTGCCGGGAGTCCTCGGCATCTCCTGGCTTGCAGATGGATCCTGCAATGTTGGTGGCATCATCACACGGCCTCCTTCTCTGTGTGTGCATCTCGCCGTGTCCTCTCCTCTCAGAAGGACACCAGGCAGGGGATTGGGGACCCACCCCGATCCAGTATGATCTCATCTTCACTTAAATCATTAAATCTGCAAAAGCCCGATTTCCCAGTAAGGCTATGTTCTGTGGTTCTGGATGAATATAATTTGGGGAGGGTGGGAACTGACCCAGGACAGTTCTTTCCTCTGTATAACTGGGATGAGAATGGTACCGTCTGGCACCGGTCTTTGGGCGGGCCTGGGGTTCAGTGCAGACTCCGCTGTGGCACCGGGTGTATTTACATGACTACTCCTGAAATCATCCAATGACCCAACACCTTTTGAAACCTTTCCGAACTTCCTAATCTGCCTAGCCAGCTCCTTCGCCCTGGAATTTTCCCTACTCTCCCAGCCCATCAGACTCTGAAAAAGAGAAAAGCTCTTACTCATCCAGCAATTGCTAATTACTCCTGTGCAGGACATAAATATATATTTATTTTTGTTGTTCACTTTTTTACCAAATTGAACATACCTGTTTTTCATAGACAAACTTCTGAAATCTGTATCCCCGGGTGTTTGAGAAATAGACATTGGTCTGAGATATCTGATCTCCGTGCAAATAAGCAAAAACTGAATTACTTATATCCTGGAAGAACACACACACATAAAACAGTCTCTTTAAAAGGCGATGGAGGGTTAGAGGGGTTGGGGAAATGTTCTTTAAGGGTACGAGCTTGCAACGGGTAGACAGATAAGTTCTAGAGATCTCATACACAGCACAGTGATTACGGACAACAACACTGTATCATAAATTTCTAAGTTGCTAAGAGACTACATCTTAATTGTTCTCACCACAATAAAGAAATGATGATCACCTGATGCAGGATTAGTTAATGCTGTGTGGCCATCATATTGCAACATACACATGTATCCCATCAACACACTGCATACCTTAAATTTATACACTGTCGTATTTCAATTATATTTCAATTGAAAAAAAAAGAGATAGATGCCCGTGATCACACTCCTGGGCATTTATCCCAGAGACGAAAACTTCTGTGCAGACAAAAATGAATGTTCATAGCAGCTTTACTCATAATAACCAAAAAGTGGAAACAACCAGATCCACTCTGTAGAGTATTACTTGACAACAAAGGGGAAGTGAGAGGAGTCTCCAGGGCATTTTGCAGAAAAAAGCAAATCCCCAGAGTTACACGTTGTAGGATCCCATGTACAGAACATTCTTGAAATGATGAGATTATAGAGATGGAGAACAGATTAGTGTCTGCCAGGGGTTAGGGACTGTGGGGCAAGGATGTACGGAGAGCTTTGGGTTGATGGAACAGTCTAGTATTTTGAAGGAAGTAGTCTTTCTGTGACTTCACACATGTGATAAATGGCACAGAATTAGACACACACGGTATTTCCTTGTCAGCTTCCCGGTTTTCGTTTTTTTACTATAGTTATGTAAAGTGGAACCATTGGAGGGACCATTGGTGAAGGGGACGGGGGACTTCCTGCAGGGTCTATACTTATTTCAAAATAAAAGTTTAAAAAAGGAAGCTAGGTGGGTATAGTCCTAGTGTGTCAGCCAGGTGATCCTGTATCTCAGGTCCTCTTGTGGACCCTGGGGAAGGGACCCTGTCCAGGTCCCTCATGGAACATGATGGCCCAGCCCTCAGGGATTACTCTGTCCGTATTTTCATTTATCATTATCTATGATCAAAACAGAGTGAAAAAAACAAATGACAGGCTCCACGCTGTATACTCACCATGCAGAAGGGATGTCCGCTGTAACAACAGTTGTCCCCAGAAATGCGTGAAACACGGTGTTCTATACCTAAAAGGACAAGATCATTTTAAAAAACATGAGCTTCCGGGGCGCCTGGCTGGCTCAGTCAGTGGAGCCTGAGACTCTTGATCTCAGGGCCGGGAGTTCGAGCCCCACATTGGGGGTGGAGCCTACTTTTTATTTTTATTTTTTATTTATTTTTTATTTATTTTTTAAAGATTTTATTTATTTATTTGACAGAGATAGAGACAGCCAGCGAGAGAGGGAACACAAGCAGGGGGAGTGGGAGAGGAAGAAGCAGGCTCATAGCGGAGGAGCCCGATGTGGGGCTCGATCCCATAACACCGGGATCACGCCCTGAGCCGAAGGCAGACGCCCAACCGTTGTGCCACCCAGGCGCCCCTGGAGCCTACTTTTTAAATAAATAAACAAACAAGCCAACTAACCATGACTGAAATTCCATCAATTTCAGGGCAAAGGGAAGAGCAGGGTTTCTCAACCTTGACACTACTGATATTTGGGGTCAGAGTGTTCTCAGTTGTAGGGCTGTCCTGTGTGCGTTGTACTCGGTTTCGCAGCACCTCTGTCTCTGCTGACTCTATCCCAGTGGCACCTTCCCCCAGTCTTAACATCTAAACTATCTCCAGACATTGCCACAGGGGGGTGTACCTGTGATAGTTGAGAACCACTGGTTTTGCAGGAACTCTTAGGACCCTGACGAAATGGCAGGAAGGGGTCCTTTCTCTTGGGGAGGCATTCTTTGATTCTATTGTAAAAGCAGAAGCTTCAGCTCCAAAGAAAATATACACGTGGCCAACAAGACAGGAAAAGGCACTCTCGGCATCACTGATCATCAGGGAAATGCAAAGCAAAACCACACTGTGATGGCACTCGTACGTATTAGGATGGCCATTATCAAAGAATCAGAAATCAAGTGTTGGCGAGGATGGGGAGCCATCGGGACCCTCGTGCACTGGTGGTGGGAACGTAAATCGGTGCGCGTGGTGTGGGAAACAGGATGACAGTTCCTCAAGAAATTGAAAATAGGGATCTGGCAATCCCACTTCTGGGTCTCTACCCAAAAGAACCGAAAGCAGAGACTCAAAGAGATATTTGCACACCTATATTTATGGCAGGATTATTCACAGTAACTAAAACATGGAAGCAACCCAGGTGTCCATTGACAGATGATGAATGGATGAGCAAAAATGTCATGTAGACACACAGTGAAATATTATTTGGCCTTGAAAAGGAAGGAAGGACATTCTGACACCTCCTGCAACATGGATGGACCTTGAAGATGTTGGGCTCAGTGAGAGGAGCCAGATATAGAAGGACACTTATATGATCCCTAGAGGAGCTCCATCCATAGAGACAGAAGGTAGATGGTGGGAGCCAGGGTGGGGCAAAGGGTGGAGAGTCAGCCCTTCGGATGCTATTAAAGAAAGTGAGGAAGAGAAAAGGAAGAATAGAGACTGGACTGACTGACGTTACAAGGAGCCCTTATGGTCCCTCAATATATTAAAACGTGGAGCTTCCAAATGACCCAGCAACCCTACTCCTAGGCTAGCTTACCCCAGAGAATTGAAAACTCACGTGCACATACAACTCATGCAGGATTGCACACATAAGCACTATCACACAATGGCTAAAAGGATGAAACAAGCCAAGTGCCCAGCAGCTAGTGAATGGACAAAAGTGGTTCACCCATACCGTGGAATATTATTCAGCCTTAAAAAGGAGCAGTCACACGCTAAAATGGGGAGGAAGCTCGAAAACACAACGCTCAGGGAGAGAAGCCAGACACAAAAAAGCCACAATGTGTGTGATTCCATGTGTGTGAAATGCCCAGAACAGGCATGTCCACAGAGACAGGAAGTGGGTGTGTGGTTGTCAGGGGCTGGGGATGCGTGGGAAGTGACGGCTGATGGTGACGGTCTTTCTTCTTGGGGTGATGGAATGTTCCAGAACTAGACAGTGGCGCTGGTTGCACAACATTGGGAATGTACTAAGTGCCACTGAACTGTATACTTTAAAATGGTTAAAATGGGTCAGTTTTATGTGACTTTTATGCTCCCTTCCCCCCCAAAAAGGAGAAAGAGACGTGAAGTGTGAGAGAGAAAAGAAGTGGCATGGAAGGTCAGGAGGGGGATAGAGGACCAGGCAGCAAAGCAAGAGCCAGCTCATGGGTGAATTTTGGAGGAAGGGAGAGGAGGGAGGAAGCAGGGAGGGCTGTGTGGCAGTTTGGCTTGGGGCAGTAAGTTCTGCAAGGAAGGGATGTTTCAGAGACAGCTGGGTGTTTGGTTTGGATGTGACAATCGATGACATGGCCCCCAGACGGGTCAGAGCAGGTTTCTGGGGCTTGTTTCTACAGTCCCCGACAAGAGGCCCTGGGTCCTGGCTCCACCTGGATTAGGTACATTCTCTACCAGCACCCCCACCCCGCCACGCATCATGCCCTCAGCATCATCGCCAGGTCACCTTGTTGTTGAGGGTCAAATCCCAACACGTAATGAAAAGTGAGACAGAGCCCAAACCAAGGTGTAGCTCTTCTCCTGTGCTTCTCTGTCTCTCCCAGTGGGCTGCCAGCCCCTCTCCAGCCAGGGCTCAGCAAGCACCTGGCAGGCACCACACTGGCTGGGCAAGGATTCCTCTCGTGGGGTCCATAGTCTTTTGCCAAAACTAATATAAATGAAAAAAAAGAATAACGAATTGCAAGATGGTGATCTGCCAAGCTTTGTGGCTCTGGACTGAGGAGACTTTGACTCCCAGTGAACACTGGGTGATATCCGGGGACATTTGTGGTGTCAGGATGAGGTGGGGGGGGAGGGAGGGGGACTCCTGGCAGGGGGTGGATGGGGCCAAGAATGCTGCCCCACATCCCCACAGTGCCTAGGGCAGCTGCCCCCCCCCCCCCAAGAATGACCTGGCCCTAAATGTCAGCCGCGCTAACCTTGAACTGACCTCTTTTCTTTTTTTGTTCTTTTCTTTTTTAGTTTAAAAAAATTTTTAAAGATTTAATTTATTTAAGAGAGAGAGAGAGAGCAGGAGGGTGGGGAGGAGTGGAGGGAGAAGGAGAATTAGACTCCATGCTGAGCATGGAACCCGATGCAGAGCCCGATCCCACCTCCTGAGATTGTCACCCAAGCCAAAATCAAGAGTCGATGCCCAACTGTCTGAGCCACCCAGGCGCCCCAAACTGACCCCTTTCTCATCACAGTGGGTACCCGACCATCCTTCTTTTCTAAAGAATGGCATCTCCCTTGTCTTCATTCTTGACCTCATCCTTTTCCCTCCTACGTGAGGGTTTTCTTCTTTCTCTCTCTTCATACAGCTTACCTTCTCTCCTGTTCCCTGTCCCTAATGGGCAGTAGGTGGGACTGAATATTCCCATCACCCAGCCTTGTCACCGAGCATGTATGAGCCATTCTTGGCCCTCCTCGATCCTCTCTGACATATACTCCAATGCAATTCCTGTTGATGTCCCTCATTTACTTCAATCACGTAAGAGCAGGCTTTTGCGGCTTGTGACTACAATCCCCGATAGAAACTAGGTTCCCACCATACGAATAATTTTCATTTGAATTTGAAAGGACAAGGTAGTGTCTAGGGGCTGACATCCAAGGAGTAGCATTGTTTGTATTTCCAAAATTAATAAACCTGTTCCTGGATGTTGGCAGATTGCAAACAAAATTTAAAAAATACAAAACACGTATACCTATAGATGCGTTCCAGGAATTGGCTTCATAATCATAAATATAGACTTTCTGATTCACGACTAAGAGCAATACTGAGTCAGCGATATGTGCTGATGTTACTTCTGGTATGCCAACCTAAAAATAACAACACAGGATATCAGGAAGTGCACCCTTTCCAACGATTCAGAAAGTAAGACGACTAGACGCACATTTAAGAAACATGTATGCTGGGGCGCCTGGGTGGCACAGCGGTTAAGCGTCTGCCTTCGGCTCAGGGCATGATCCCGGCGTTGTGGGATCGAGCCCCACATCAGGCTCTTCCGCTGTGAGCCTGCTTCTTCCTCTCCCACTCCCCCTGCTTGTGTTCCCTCTCTCGCTGGCTCTCTATCTCTGTCAAATAAATAAATAAAATCTTTAAAAAAAAAAAAAAAAAGAAACATGTATGCTAACAAAAGTTGTTTGGTTCCTTGGTGTTGGGAACTGAATACTCTGCGATCAGCTGGAACCGAAACCGAGAACTTGGAATTGGTGCTTGGTGCCCTCGGATACCTCCTTCTTCCTTATCTATCTCTTTCTTCTTTATCAAAACTTTCCCTGAGGATAAAGCCTAAAGTGCAAATAATGAACAATGAACATAAATGATAAATGTGTTGCTTATAAGAGAAACACTGGCATTTGAATAGGTGGCAAAGCCTTCTTTAGTGTAGGGGCCAGTCATAGAATTTCTCCAGATAGTTAATGAGAAGGTAATGGTTTTTCTGTTTTGGTTTAGGACAGTTTAGGGAGGCCCTGAAATTAGTGCATAAAATCTATCTATTCATAACACAAACAGTTATAAGGAGCACTTTCAACAATTCTGCTTCAGAAAAGAAAAAAAAAGCCTACCTTAGTAGTAAGGGCAGAATAGAATTAACCCTTCTCCTGGCTTAGAAATTGTTCTCAATATCTTTAGAAGTACATTGTAATATAAGCCCCCAAACTAACAAAAACAGACTGGAGTGATCTTTTCAAACTGTGTCTTCCCCGTGAGTGTTACTTATGTTGAGAATCCTTCAGATGGTTCAGTAAAATAACTACCTTCATTGACGTAGGGATGGAAAGTGGAAGGAGACTACTTTTGAAATTATCTCTCGTGAAAAACATTTGTCTTCTGAAATAGATAATAAAAGTTAAATTAGGACAATTTCACACAAGAAAGGGAAAAAAAAGGCAAGGTTAAAAATCTTCTATGTTTAAAAACATTTATTGTAGAGAGAGAGAGTGCATATGTGGGTGGGGGGGTGCGGCGGGAGGGACAGAGGGAGAGGGAGAATCCCAAGAAGATTTCCCGCTGAGAAGAGCCTGACACAGGGCTCGATCTCATGATCCCAAGATCATGACCTGAGCTGAAATAAAAAACGGGACGCCCAACAGACTGCCCTTTTTAAAAACAAAGTTTAGGTTTAGGTTTTGTCTGTCTATCTATCTATCTATCATCTATCGATCATCTTTGAATGAGTAAACTTTGTAGACTGGGTATTTGACTTCTTGAAATAACATTTTAAAAGTGTGACCATGTCAAATATAAAATTATATAAAATGTACATTAAGCAGCTTGCCTTACTCAGGATGAACTTCAGCTTTGTCATTTATATGGTTCTAATCCCACTAAAGTAAAAGGTTTCAGACCAGGAACGTGTGTGCATGAAAGAAACAATGTGTTCCTTCAGGCAGGAAACTTTTAAGAAGTGAAAGGCCATCCATGAACATGGTATATTGCTTCCTTATCCAGATCTTGTTCTTCTGCCTCCTCAAGAGAGTTTTATGGTTTTAGACAGAAAGGAATTGCTGAGTTAATTCTTATGTGTTTTAAAGTTTCTGTTGCTATTGGGAATGATGTTTATCATAACTGCCTTTTCTGAGTGTTCATGGCTGGTTTACAAGAGAGGTGTTGATGTTTTCAATGTGTGTGTTGTATTTGGTCATCTTGCTGCACTCAGTTATTACTTCTAGTAGCTGATACTCGGATTTGGCAAATGTTGTCTCTTTCTTTCCAATGTGTTTTACATTTCATGTCTTTATCTCATCATATTGCATTGGCTGGGACCTCCAATACAAAGTTGAATGAGAGTGATAATTCATATCTGTGTATACTGTGTCTTTTACAAGGGTAATACTTTTCAGCAAATACTCAGTTGACATCAAAACCAATAAAACATTGGAGGAGAAAGGAACACTGAAGCATAAACTGTGGAATATTATTTTACTTGTTTACTTATTTTTGGGTTTTGTTTCTCTCCCTCCCTCTCTCTCTTTTTAAGTAGGTACCATGCCCAGTGTGGAGCCCAATGTAGGGCTTATACTCATGACTCTGAGATCAAGACCTGAACTGAAATCAAGAGTCAGATGCTTGGGGCGCCTGGGTGGCACAGCGGTTAAGCGTCTGCCTTCGGCTCAGGGCGTGATCCCGGTGTTCTGGGATCGAGCCCCACATCAGGCTCCTCCGCTATGAGCCTGCTTCTTCCTCTCCCACTCCCCCTGCTTGTGTTCCCTCTCTCGCTGGCTGTCTCTATCTCTGTCGAATAAATAAATAAAATCTTTAAAAAAAAAATAAAAAAAAAAGAGTCAGATGCTTAATGGACTGAGCCAGTCAGCCACTCTTGGGTTTTGTTTCTGTTTTAGAATCTGTCATTGAGGTGAGTTTTCATTTCTTTTCTTTAAAGTGAGCGAGTGAGCGAGTGGGCACATCTGCACGTAAGCCAGGAGGCAGGGGTGGTGGGGTGGGGAGTGGGCGGGGGTTGGTGGGTAGGAGGGACAGAGGGAGAGGAAGAGAGAGAATCCCAAGCAGGCTCCACGCCCAGCATGGAGCCCAATGCAGGGCTCCCATTGCATGACCCTGAGCTATGACCTGAGCCAAAATTAAGAGTCAGGTGCTTAATCAACTGGGCCACCCAGGAGCCCCTGAGGTGAGTATTCTAAAGGAAAGTTTTCTGAAATACTATAAGGTTTTCACCTATTTTGGCCTTTTTTTTTTTTTTTTAAACAAACTCTCATTCATGCATTTGGCACACATTTATTGGATACTAAGCTCTGGGGACATAAAGATAACCAAACATTTTTTTCTACCTACAAGACCTTCTTTAGCTCACTAGGGGGAAAAAAATACAAAGAAACAAGTTTGGGGTTGAAATAAATATATAGTGGCTCACTTTTTCAGGAACCGTAGCTATTAGAAACCTAGTTAAGGATCTAGAAGTGAGGGGCGCCTGGGTGGCTCAGTCGGTTAAGCATCTGCCTTCCACTTGGGTCATGATCCCAGGGTCTCTGCACATTGGGCTCTCTGCTCAGCGGGGAGCCTGCTTCTCCCTCTCCTGCTGCCTGTCGCTTTGCCTACTTGTGCTCTCTCTCTCTCTCTGTCAAATAAATAAATAAAATATATTTTTTTTAAGTTTGAAATACTAAATTAGAAAGTAGGGGACTCTCATGCCAGTCTTGCAAAAGACGGGCATGCCGACAACAAAATATTGTGTCTGTAAACAAGGGAAAGAAACAGGAAACATGTTTAAATTCGACGTATCACGATGTCATAGCACAAGGTAACAGCCTGCTCCAACGGCACTGGCAGCCGGCATCAGCCAGGCCACGCTCCTACTCAGAAACCTTGAACGGCTACCTATAACCTAGAGGATCGAGGGCAAGACTTCTTAACTGGCTTACAGGGTGGTCCATGATCTGCCTCCCTATCCCAGGGCTTCTTGCCCTCCGCACTACTGACATCGGGGCCACATGATCCTCTCCTAGGGAGCTGTCTCACGCACTGCTGGGACAGCAGCACCCCTGGCCTCTGTCTGCTAGATGCCAGTAGCACCCCCAGCTGTGACAACCACACACGCTTACCACCATTGTGCAAACCTCCCCTGGGGGGCAGAATCCCCCCCCAGTTGAGGACCACCACCCTGGCCTCCTCGGTCGCCACCTTAGCCTAAAGTTTTATACTCCGGCCTCACGCGTCATAATGTGTCTCTCCTTCACGCCACCTGATACTGCTTATTCCCTCCAAAGCCAACTGCTATTCATCCTGGGAGGCACTCAGTCCTTACGCTGACATACAGAAGGCCAGCTCTTAGCCAAGTACAGCTCTGTGTCCTTCTCCGGGCTGATACTCCACTGTCCCTCCCCAGTCAGGTTCCTCAACTCAATTCATTGCTTTCCTGACCTTCCCTACACAGTCACCCTGATGGATTGAAATCCTACCTGGGCTTCAGCTAGTCCCTGATGCCCCTTCCTCCATGCAGCCTTCCTTGATTCCTCCCAAGACCCCTCCTCCTCTGAGCCACTAGTTTCCATGTACAACTCTCCTAACCATATCTCCCTCCAGGGCTGCCTCCCTGGTCTCTCACTGGACCACAGCCTCAGCCCCTCACTTGTCTCCTTATGCTGTCTCACTTTTCTGCTTCCCGTTGGTCACCCAACAATGAATTGTCCTTTAAAAGAGAAGTCAGTCAGATTGTGTCACTCCCCTGCCTAATCTCTGGTGGCTTTCCACTGAAATCCAAATTTGTCACCACACCTTACAAAGCCCCATGTGATTTGATACTGTTGACATCTCCCTTCACTCCTTCCCCTCACTCATTGTCCTCGAGCTGTTCCTCCAAAAATCAAGCAAGGTCCTGCCTCAGGGCCTTTGCATATGCTGCCCCTGCCACCTAGGAAGCTTTACCCCCTGACTGCAAGAGGAAAGGACACCCTAGGGAGAGGTTCCAGGTGGGACAAATGTCTCAAGAAGTATACACGGTAGCAACATAAACAAGTTATAATTTTAGGTTAACTGCTAAGAAATGGGATCCTTGTGTCTGAGAACGTGTGTTGAACATTTTGACAGATTCTGCCAAACTGTCCAAACGTATTTAGCCTCATCCACGTTTGCCCTCACCCTCGCCAACACTACAGGCAAAAAGTGACATTTTCATCATTTTATTAAGCATTAGAATGTCTCATTGCCAGAAGCTGTTGGAATCAGACCCTCTCTGACTCCAATGTGTTCTGAGCATCAGTATATCATTTAAGCACGTTATGCTCTAAGCTGGGGGTCTGGCAAACTTTTCCTGTAAAAGGACAGAAAGGAAATATTTTAGGGGCCACATGGCCTCTGTCTTGACCACTCAACTCTGCTCTTGTAGCACAAAAGCCACCACAGAGAGTCAAACTTTATTGTGGACATCGAAATTTGAATTTCACATCATTTCACATATCACAAAATATGGTTCTACTTTTGATTTTTTTTCAATCATATAAAAATGTAAAGACTATTCTTAACTTGCCAGCCATATGAAGTCAGGTGGTGGGCTGAATCTGGCCTGTGAGGCCATCGTTTGTGACTTCTGCTCTAAAGCAGATGTGATGAGGGAAACATTCCGCTTCTGAGCTGTCCAACACGCTTGCCACTAGCTCCACTCAGTGCTTGAAACGCGCTTAGTTTGTGTGGATTCTGCACTGTATTTAATTTTAATTAATTAAAATTTTTAATTTTTTTAATTGCAGTAAAACACACATAACATGTGTATTTCACAATTTATGTTAATTGTGATAAAATACACATAAAATATATCATTATAATCATTTTTTAGTGTCCAGTTCAGTGGCATTAAGCACTTTCATGTGGTCGTGCAGCCACCCCCACCCTCTGTCTCCAGAACTTTCCATCTCCCCAAACTGAGACTCTGTCCCCAGGAAGCACGGACTCCCCACCCCCGGCCCCAGCCCTGGCTCCCACCATCTCCTCTCAGTCTCTGTGGACGGGACTCCTCTGGGGACCTCCTGGGAGTAGGGTCCTGCGGGATGTGTCCTTCTGTGCCTGGCTTATGTCACTGAGCATAACGTCCTCCAGGTTCACCCATGTTGTACCAGGTGCTGGAATGTCCTGGCTTCTGGAGTGACATAAACCTTGGGCCTCTGTGTCCTTGCTTTCTCTCTGTCTGTCCCACTCTTTGTTGGCTGCTTCCCCACCCACATGCCCTGCCTTCTCTGGGATGTCCCTTCCTCCTCCTTGGCTCCTGCCTTCCTCAGCTTCTTTGTCTCCTGCTTTTCAATTTCTCTTTCTCTTCTCCCACCTGCTCTGTAAAATCAAGATTCACCAGAACCTCTGGCCGCTGACATGGGATCCCTGGGTGACGGCCCACAGCCAGAACCACCACTGACATGCAGATGACCTTCTGTTACCATCTCTGGCCTCATGTGCCCTCGATGTGTCGCAAGCAGCAAGCCATCCCATGCTGCCACCTCTTCCCCCGCCTCCCACCCCGTTCCTTACACCAGAAGCTTGAGGGCCATCTTAAACTGCTTGCCCACCTCCCTTCTCCACACACCAGGAGAACTGACAAGTCCTGCTGAGTCCCGTCCTGCTCCTCTATTATAGCCTCGCCTTCCGTTTAGGCTTTAGCCTGTTGTTATTTTGTTTTGGGTTTTTTTTCTTTTGGCCTGAACTCTTGAAATCCTCCTGCATATAGAATGTGTAGCCCCCAATCCTCCACCGCCCTTAGGACGAGTAGTAAACACTTCAGTATGGTGCACACACCTGGTTTTCTAACCTTGCACCCTGATGACCTCAGGTGCATGCTGGGCAGAGTGTTCCCATTCCTTTGAATGCGCCCCCCTCTGTGATGATTAATTATATCCAGGATCTGTGATGCGGGGGGTACCATACCACACTGTAATTCTTTTTTTTTTTTTTTAAGATTTTATTTATTTATTTTACAGAGATAGAGACAGCCAGCGAGAGAGGGAACACAAGCAGGGGGAGTGGGAGAGGAAGAAGCAGGCTCCTAGCAGAGGAGCCTGATGTGGGGCTCGATCCCAGAATGCCGGGATTACGCCCTGAGCCAAAGGCAGACGCTTAACCGCTGTGCCACCCAGGCGCCCCACACACTGTAATTCTTTTATTTTCTGGTTTCTTCATTTCTCTTCCTCTGACCCCCACCCCGACTATGAACTCCCTATAGGCCAGCGACCAGCAACACAGGACGCAGCCATCTTCCTTAATGTTTGTCGAATGAATGAATGAGGGCAAAGCTAGCGTTTTAATAAAAAGGAAGGTAACAGTACATAAAATGGTCACTTACCCTAGATACAGGGCTATGTTTTTCTTGCAAGGATGTTGAATCAAGTGTGCCGTCGTAGATGAAAAATACAGAAGGTCCTAGAGAGATAGTCACACAAATCTTAGTATCAATAATAACGAATCGTTGAGAAAAACAATTTCCTGATGTATAACATTGAAATTGTAAAGGTGAAATTGAGGTGGGGCATAATAGCAATGTAGCGTAATTTTCCTGTTTTCCTAGTACACTAGGACGTCAGATGTCAAAGTGGGGGGCTGGGGGGGGAAGCTGGGTGAAGGGTACCTGAGACATCTCTGTGCTACATTTGCAACTTACTGAGTATTTATAATTATGTCAAAATAAAAGATTAAGAGAGAGTCACAGGACAATTACTGATATCACATCGCATTCCTTGTACACGTTATTGCTGATTCACAGATCATGAGTTTTTGAAAGAGACACCAGAGGACGAGGAATTGTAAAGGTAACATGTTAGGGACCAGGCGCTCAGAGAGGATTTAGAAATGCAGATATCACTTCTGAAATAATGCCATGTCAACAGGAAACACATTTTAACAGGTGAGATATTTCTTCCTGCCTTGTAGGCACACATGGGGTGGAAAAAAAAGTTCCTTTTTGCAGGATGTCATGGAAGCAAAGGAACGTTTTGCTGCTTGTTATCCTACAGTTACAACGTAGCAAATGAACACTGAAAAGGGGGATCTGAGTTCTAAGCCCACTTCCATCTCCTGGTTTTCTTCGGGTCATTGGGTGGCTTTCACCTAGTTTTTTAGTGAAATGGGAAAGATTAACCCCTACTTCAAAGCACAATGGTAGGAATTAGATAATGTTCTATGTCTGACACATCACTGGCACCCAAGAAATATTAGCAAGTGTTAGTTCTGAAAGTGAAGAATGAGAGAAGTAGGGAGCCACATACCCCTTGAATTTGCTGACTGATATGAAACAGCTTTCCTGTCCTCACCATGTGATTACTAGAGGTAAGTGACAAGAGAGACCATCTGTCATGTTTACCGAATATTCAGCATGACTCCTACCAGGGTGCCTCTGGATGAACCCTAAAATACCTGTTCCTGATGCTTTAGGGTTATGGGAGCCCATGGAAAATCTGATGAAACTGTGGGCCTTCCTCTCCCACAAACACACACACGTACATGCAAAAATGGAGATTTAATTCCCAAGAGCTCATAAAGGCTCATTTGCAGACCTCGGATTAGGAACTCTTACTCCAACTCCAGGTTTTCTTCCCCCACCCCCTCTTCTTTTTTGGCTATGGCCAGGGGTGGGGAGATGGATGGTATTGGTGGCTGGAGAATGTTGATACAGTTTATAGCTTATAGCAGAGGTTCTCCGGCTTGGTATGTGCCAGAAGCACCTGGAGGCTTGATGAAGGGTCGATTGCCGGGCCCCACCTCCCAAGTCTCTGAGTCAGTAGATCCAGGGAGTGCAAGTCTAACAAATTCCCGGGTGATGTTGGTGCTGCTGCTCCAGGATCACACTTGCAGAACCAGTGTGAGGAAATGGGAGAACTGGGTATCACCAATCTTTCCAAACTTTGGGACAAATCCCATCGGTAAATCTTACTGGAAAACTCTACTTTTTGCTTACTAGCTATGTGTCTTTAGGTCAGTGAGTCTTTAATTTTGCTGGGTCTGTTTTCCCATCTTAAGGAATCACTGCTCCATGAACTGTTGTAAATTTCAAGTTAGGCCATGCACCAGGAGCACACATTTACTATTTCATGGGCAAACAGGGCCCTGCTGAATACGACAGCTTACTCCAGGCAGGGATTCCCTGAGGGCAGGAACTGGGCATTAGCATTTATCTTCTAACCCCCGTGACACCCTCCATACAGTATTCACTAATCTATTTACTGGAATCTAAAAATGTTCTGGGTAAGGAGTGAGTGAGATAAATACTTCACACCCTCATGGAGCTAATATTCTAGTGACAGCAATAGACAAAAAATTTGTCAAAACATAACAGAAATTAGTGATTGATAGGAAAAAGCCATTGCGGAGTGGTGGGGGGAGTGCTTTAAATAAGGAGATGTGCTATGTAAGTCAGGATCAGAATGACTTAAACCAGGATCAGGAACCAGCCACGGAGAAATCTGGAAGCAAAGTGTTCCAGGCAGAGGGAGTAGCAAGCGCAGTCTCCTCGTCCCCAAGGCTGGCCAGAGTCTGGCTTGTTCAAGGGATGGTGTGACCAGGGGTGGGCGGGGGCCAGATCGGTGGTTCTCAAATTTCCAGAGGATACATGGCAGTGCCTAGAGACATTCTTGATGGGATTGTCAAGCCTGGGGTAGGATTTAGCATCTAGCGGGTGGAGGCCAAGGAAGCTGCTCAACATCTTACACGGCACAGGACAGCCCAATCCCAAAGAGTGTCCTAAATGTCAGCAGCGCAGCTGTTGAGAACGTCTGGGCCAGACCACGCGGGGAAATGTAGGCTGCGCCAGGCGCCAGGAACTTGGGTTTTATTCCGGGCGCCACAGATATCAGGGCAGGGGAATGACGAGATCAGATTCGTTTACAAATGATCCCTCTGCCTGCGGGAGTGGGCGATGGAGAGTTGGGGTGAAAGAACGGGAAATATCGAGTTCAATTTCTAGAACAAGAAACTGGGGAGCCTTAACGAGGCTGGGAGCCCCTACTCAGGGACGAGCCGCCCCCTCCCCGACCCCGGGCAGCACCCCTCCCCGGGGAGGGCAGCCCCACCGGCAAAGCGGCTGAGCTCTCGCCAGCAAGCAGAGCCGCAGGGTCGCCGCCACCACCAGCATCAACACCAGCATCTTCGAAGAACCACCGCCACCAATGTACCTCAACCGCCACTGGGTGTCGCCTCACAGTCTGGGCATGCGCAGAGCGGCGCCTGATCCTCAGCGCGCCGCCGCCAGCGGGAGGCCTGGCGTCTGAGCAGGCGCACCTAGTCTCCCGGGGAACGCGAAGGCGCACAGCTCAACACGCCCCTCTCCTTGAGTGCCTGGGTGTGCGCACACAGACGCTCACGCTTTCTCCGGCCTGAGCATGCGTTCACTGTCTCCCGAAACCGCCACCGGGAAGGGCTCCGGCGGGCGCACACAGCCGCCCGTGAGCAGGCTAATTTGAGCATGCGCACGGCGTGTCCCGGGAAACCCGAATCCACCAACCAGGTCGCACTACAGAGTCGGAGCGCAAGTCGCCTGCGCGCCTTAGCCCAAGTGTATGCACAGGGCTGTCTATGCGTTCTCACAGGGGCTCTCGCCGCACCAACGGCTCTCTTATCAGGGGCCCTGGAGCGTGCCCACAGCCCTCCACATGAGCAGAAGGGGCTTGCAGCGCGCCAACTGGGAGGCCGGAAGAGGCGGAAGAGGTGAAGAGGCTGAGCCCCGCCCCCACGCTCCTGCAAGCCACACCCCGTCGCTTTCCGTTCCGGGTCACGCCCCCCCCCCCCCCCCCCGCCAAGCGGGCCCCTGGACACGCGCGGGATTTCACGTGCGCACTAGCCGGGCGAGAGGAAATGACGCAAGTCCTGTGCGTCGCCAGAATGGCCGGGCCATGGCGGCGGGCACAGGCTACGTGCGGTTGTGGGGCGCTGCGCGATGTTGGGCGCTGCGGCGGCCACTGCTGGCCGCCGCCGGAGGGCGGCTTCCGACTGCCGCTGGAGTGTGGTTGCCTAGAGGCCGGCGGGCCTGCGACGCCGCGCCTCCCTGGGCGCTGTGGGGTCGAGGCCCCGTGGCCACGGGCCAGTGGCGGGGACTTTGGGAGGCGAACAGCCGCGGCGGCGGCGGCGGCGCATTCTCCAGCGGCGAGGATGCTTCCGAGGGCGGCGCGGAGGATGGAGCCGCGGGCGCGGGGGGCAGCGCAGGGGGTGGGGACGGCCAGATCATAACTGCGCTGACTCCTATGACGATTCCGGACGTCTTCCCGCACCTGCCGCTCATTGCAGTCACCCGCAACCCGGTGTTTCCGCGCTTCATCAAGATTATCGAGGTAATGAGCGCCCCCGCCGTGGCCTCCAATTCCCCCAGCTCTGCAAGCAGCGGGTTGGACCGAGGGATCCTTGAGCACCCTCATATCACAACTTTTTCCAGGCATGAAGTTTCTTAAAAGTTGGAGTTCGAGTCCTTGTTTTCTCACTACTTTGGTGAACTCGAGCCAGATTCTTCCCCCTTTCAGATCCCTGATGAACCCAGTGAGTTTAGGACTGCCCAGTTAGAGTCCTAGTCATAGAAATCTCCGATGCTGGGAAGGACCGGACCAGAGAACAATCTTACGGCCCAGTTACTTTTCTGCGGGTTTTAGTAAATGTTTCGTGACACTCTCCCTCGGGGCGGTTTGCAGTGTGGTTGCGAGTCCCTTTGGGATCAGGACTCATTCCTCCCTTAAACATTTCTTGACCGCTTACCACGTGCCAGGTACGGTTCTTAGGGATACAACAGTGAACAGGACTGATAAAAATTCCTGTTTTTGGAGCTTACGTCCTAGCGGGATACAAGAGGCAATAAATAAGATTAGTAAGTAAATTACGTGTTAGGAGGCAAGACTACCATAGGGATAATAAAGCCAGGAATAGAATACAGGAGGCATAGGAGGAAGGTCGGGTACAGATGTTCTTAGAGGGATGCAGCCATGGTTTATTCATTCAGTAGAGTGTTCTTGACCTCTTGCTATGTAGCAGGAACTGGGGATACAGCAGCAAACAAGTCATATGCAGTCCCTGTGCCTAAGGAACTTGTATTCTGGTGGAAGAGACATTAAGCAAGATCATTTCAGACTAAGAGCCAAGGGGGTGGGGATGATGGACTGGGGTGATGTAATAGAAAGCAACATGAGTGCAAGGAACTTGAGTTTTTAGAGTAGGAAGGACCCAAATGCCTCCCTCCCCTCTATTTTTTAAAACGTGGAAATTAGAGTCCTTGGTGAAAGGTTATCTGTTAACTGAGCAAGGTCATATGATGAGTCAGCCTCTGCATTCACTCTCCAGCCTCTCCCTCATACTCTAGTCTTTGCTAAACAAATCTCAGGACTGGAGGAGCCGCTCCCACCTCCTCTCCCACCTGCTGATTGCGTGTGTCCGCGCTACTCTTCAAGGGCCTTCCTTGGTTTTGAGTAGTGGTTACTTGCAGGCCCCAGAGCCTATGGGTTCATATCCTGGCTCCACCATCCATAGCTCCTTCACCTTCAGAAAGCTGGTCCTCTGGGCCTCCATTTTCTCATCTGTGAAATGGGCATCATTATCATACCTCAGTTCTTAGAGCTGGTCTGGGAGGTAAGTCAGAGGAATAGCCTAATATCTAAATCAGAAGCTGCTGCTATTGTTTGCAGTATGATACACTCCTGACATTTCAGAAGCTTGTCCTGGAGGCCTTTTTCCTGTCCTTGACCCTAGCCGACCTCTAGGGCCAGGAGTGTTCAGCTACGGTCTCTTCAGTCCTGCAAAGGGGCAGATGCCTCTTGTGCCCTGTGCCCAGAGAGATGATTCCTCCTGGAGGTTCTGTCTGCCCACCCGGAGTTAGCCAGGAGGGTTAAATGAATCGCTGTGGAAAGCGTGAGACTGACACATGGTATGCACTGTATTTCTGTTTTTGTTACCTTGTCAGCGGCAACAAGGAGTCCTGCCAGGGGGAGGAGGCAAGAGCTAAGATGCAGCAGCTGTTATCAGAGAGGAATTAGGGAAACTTCCATGGCCGTGGGTAAAGGTTTCTGAACCTGTTGGCAGAGCTCTACTCCTGATTCTGTGGTTGACACGGGCTGTGGCTAACTTGTCCCTGTAGTTTCTCCCCTTATTAGTGGCCTCTCAGTATAGATCAGTGGCTCTTAATTTGTGGTGGGTCATGTATCCGTCCTGATGGCTGTCATGGACCTTTTCTCTGGGAAAAATACATCCGTAGGGTCAGGAATTCTGCACCACAAGTTAAGAGCCCCCGTTAAGAGATGAGTTAGAACACTGGTTCTCAAACTGTGGTGCTGAGGCCAACAGCATCGGCATCACTTGGGAGCTTGTTTGAAATGCAGATTCTCAGGCCCACTCCAGGCCTTCTCTGTCAAGAAACTCCAGGGCTGGGGCCCAGCCATCTGTCTAGCAAGTCCTCCAGGTAATTCCAATGCTACTGAAGTTTGAGGGCCCTTAAGTGTAATCAGAGTCTGGCGTGGGAATCAATGCCCGCTGGAAGGAAATCACTTGAGTCTTACAGACGTCTGTGCACCTGCTCCATCAGATGTTCCCTAGAAGATATTAACCCTCTTTCTGCCATTGAAATGACATCAAGATGATGCGTTGTCATCCTGGGGCTTTCAGTCCTTGACGAAAAGGATGTAGATGTGATTGGGAAATACTTGAACCCAAATTGGAGGAAGTTGCCAGCCTGTGGGATGGGCCACAGTGGAATTACGCACATTTAGTGTTGTCCTTCTGACATTGATAAAAATCAGAGTAGTCTAGATGTTCAAGTGAAGACAGTTCACCTCTGACAAGCTCTTGAAATTGGAAGTTAAATCAATTTCTTGGTTCTGGCCATTGTTCTGCTTCAAGTTTTCTATAGAGAGTGGGGGAAACCACCAGGGAATGCAGCCCTGTCAACCTGTCCACTACATTCTCTACGCCTTTGTGTGTGTGCTTTTGGTTTGGGACTTCCTGGACTGTGTTGGGTAGCGTCCTGGGTCAGGTTAGCATAGTCTGGAGAATAATCTACAAAACGCTAGAACTACTGTCAAAATGTCAGCTAGAAAACCTGCCCTGCGTTTCACTTTGGGATCATTGTCATGCTAGGTTAAAAATAAGAAGCTGGTTGAGCTGCTAAGGAGGAAAGTCCGTCTCGCCCAGCCATATGCCGGCGTCTTTCTCAAGAGGGATGACAGGTAAGTGTAACTTTTCCTTCATGCCTTCGTTGAAGTTGCCCTGGAGTGTAGCTCACCACAAGTCCTGCTCCATAGAGTAGCCTGGACCTCTGACCTTTGACCTGGAAGGAATCAAGCAAAACCTACGGAGCACAAGGCCAGGAGCCGAGCATACTTTTTTAGTCTGGGCTGAAGACCTGGCTCAGCTCTAGGTTTCATGTATTGTCAAGTTGCAGGGGTGGGGGTGGTGGGTGGAACTTCGCCTCCAGGACCTTTGGTGGTAACCCCACCTGTGAGGTCGCTTCAGAGCAGAGCTAGCGGGGCAGATAGTACAGCTCCAGGTACATCCACCTTGACTCCAGGTGGGAATTCGTTCCACTTCTGAGTTAGAAGGTCTGTTCTAAGCAGGCTCTGTGGCGGGAGGCGTGGAATGAAATCCCTTCTGTCTGGGCCTGTCTTTACAGCTGACTTAGCCCAGGAGCTGCGCACCCGTGTGCCTGGTGGCAGCCGCCAGGGGCCGCCCTTAGCTGGCAGGCACTCTGCGGGGCTCTGCGGCACCTGTGGGAGCGAGGGGGTTGCCCTCGGTTTTCAGTTGAGGCTGGCAGGGTTATTTCTCTTCTCTTCCTCCTCCCTCTTCACCCGAGACATCCCACTGAGAATCAGGGCCTGTGACCATGTACCTTTGTGTCCCTGACCCTTAGCAACGAGTCTGACGTGGTCGAGAGCCTGGATGAGGTCTACCACATGGGGACGTTTGTCCAGATCCACGAGATGCAAGACCTTGGGGACAAACTGCGCATGATTGTCATGGGACACAGAAGGTGAGGGGCCCCGAGTGAGTGGATGGTGCAGGAGCAGAGGTGCTGAGTGTCCCCAGGTTCTGGTATCAACCATCCTTCTTGCTCAGCCCTACGGCCTTGTCACTGCAGGGGCTAGGTGAAAGCTGGAGATGGTGGAGACAGGTCACCTCCGGGTCCCTCTTGTTAAAGTGGCAGTATGGGTGGTCAGTGACAGGTTGTATCTTTTACGCACATGACTCACAAAAGCATCACAAGCGTGAACTAGCAGGTTGCCTCGTGTCGCATGTTGAAGTGTGTCTCGGGGTCTGCTGTTCACAGTGGGCGTGCTTTTCCCCAGGAGCCTTGTCTGCTTCTGCCTGCAAATCCTGCTGGATGCCCAGCTTAGTGTTGTGGTTTTTCACTCAGCCAGACCCATTTCCTCGTCAGAAAGGCAGCACCCCCAGAACACACTCGGGAAACGGGGTGTGTTAGGCGCTGATTCTGTGAAAGGTCCTGGTGGTGGTCCCACCACACGAAGCCCCTGCACCCGTCTTCATCTGCTCACGTTAGAGGAAGGAGGCTGCTGCTCTCTGCTGGGGGCATGTGTGAGCTGGAGGGAGCAGAAGATGCAAGAAAATGAATAAAAACAGCGGTGGCTACCCAGTGCTGTCCTGACCTGTGAGGGGCCTTACGGAAGGAGTCCTGCTGGCTCCAGGGGCCAGGCCTCCTTTATGCGGTTTGCTGGGGTCAGCCGGGCACTGGGTCCCCATCCCACCAGCTCTCAAGCCGGCCCTCCAGGCAAGGGGACAGTTAGTTACCTCATGTGACAGGAGAGAGCCGAGAGGTGAAGTGGCATGTTTGCATTCACGTCACCTAACCGCTGGTGTCTGCTGGGTACTAGGGTGTGGGCCAGAAATAGGCCTACCCCCTACCCCCAGGAGGGGAAGACGTGAGCTTCAAAGCCGGTCACCAGCTGAATTCTGAAGGTGGTGGGAGCTCTGGGGGGACGCGAAGATGAACAGAGTGAGGAGAAGGCATAGACAGGATGGACCTCACACACAGTGGGCAGGGAGGGCCTCTTTGTGGAGGTGCCCTTGAACTGAGGCCTGAACAACACGAAGGTCGAGGGAGGGACAGGCGGAGTCCTAGAGTCGGGCTGTGCTCGGTGCAGCCAACAACTTGGGATGGGCCCCCGAGCTGGGTGCTGCTGGCTTACCCGTCGGCCTTCAGATGTTCGCAGAGGACAGCGGGGTGTTGGCGTGGAACACGGAATGGCTGGGTCAGCTGGAGGCCAGCTGTGTGCCGGGGGTGGGGGGTGCTAGCCTTGGGGTTCTGAGACAGCAGCTTGGTCTCCAGCTCCCGGGCCCCACGGGTCCCTCTGTGGCCAGCACCAGAAGCCCTGGCAGCTTCATATCTGCCTCGTCTCCGTCTTCAGGATTCACATCAACAGACAGCTGGAGGTGGAGCCCGAGGAGGCCGAAGCCGAGAACAAGCAGAAGCCGCGCAGGAAGGCGAAGCGGGGCAAGAAGGAGGCGGAGGAGGAGCTGAGCAGCGGGCAGCACGTGGAGGTGATGACGGAACCTGCCTCGGGGCCCCCCGGCGAGGTGCTCATGGTGGAGGTGGAGAATGTCGTCCACGAGGACTTCCAGGTCACGGAAGAAGTGAAAGTAAGTCGCTGCCCCCACCCAGGGACCCCCCTGAGCAGGGGACATGCCACCGAGGCTCTAGCCCATTAAAGCCGTCAGGTTCTCGTGGAATGCAAAAAGTGCTCCCCTCCCCCCGAAGTCCTGGGAAGAAATTGGGATCTAGAAGGTAAAGGAAATGTCCTGGGGTCCTTAGCTGCCCGTGAGGGAGGCAGGATTGGAACCTGGGTCCAGCGCCAGCCCCTGTGAGCTGCTCAGGATCCCCTGGCCTTCTTTCCGTACTGGCTCCTTCCCCTCAAGCCCAGGGCTCTGGGAAGGGAGCAGGGCCCACTCACCGTGACCCGCGGCTTCTAGACAAGAAAGCAGCAGCCTTCTGGCCGCCTTGACCCCGGATGCAGGCTTGCCTGCTGTCTTCGTAGCTTATCGAGCCAGCTGTCAAGGTGGTGGGTGATGTCCTTCCACCCGTTCTCCTAGTGCAGGTTAGAGGCAGGGGACCTGTTTCCAGTGGGTGGGGGTGAGGAAAGGCAGAGGTAATCGAAGGCGCCTTACCGGTGTGCGTCCCGGCGTCGTGGGCCTCGCTGGGGAGAACACGCCGTGCGTAGCCAGCCAGCAGCCTCGGTCTGCTCCTGTGGTGCTGTGTCGAACAGAGTTCTGGAGGCTTCTGAGCTTGGCGGGGAAAGCTGGGGTCCATTGGTGATGTCTGCCCCGGGCGCTGGGAGGGGTTTGGCTGCCTCTGCCAGCGGCCCAGGGCAGCAGTCAGACCCACAGGGCCACGCCGTCCAGGACAACTTGCCGTGGTAATGGAAGTGGTCTCTGGTTCTGCGCCATCAGCCCCGCGGTGGTCAGCGCTCGATCTGTGGCTGGTGTGACCGAGGGACGAAACGTCGGGGTTTGTCTTAATTCTGATTTATTTGGATGTGAGGAGCTGCCCCCTGGCTGCTGGACTGGACAGCAGAGCTTTAGTTTCCTGTGAGGATCGGTAGTGGGAGAAAGTGAAATTCACTGATGAGATTCGTAGATGCCGCAGGGAAAAGAATCCGAGAGACTTGAGGCCACACGCTCGTGTTTGTCCGTGCAGGTGCCGCGGGCCTCTAGCTGCCCTCTGCAGGCTCCTTCTGGAAGGTCAGCCCCATCAGTTCAGGGACAAACCCCTAACTAGAGGCTGGGTGCTTGCAGTGAAGGAACGCGTGGTGGCCGCTCTCTCCGTCCCCACCTGTGCCCTCACTGGGGTGTGGTATGCTGGGAGCCGCCTTCTGGAAATCACCAGGTTCCAGTGGTTCACCATAAACTGTCCACGGTCCCGCCGGCAGCATTACTGGCCTCGCTGTGGCAGTGGTGCCTGTGGTATCCACAGCAGAGGGGCCCCTCCACCTCCTCGGGGAGCCAGGACCTGAGGTTCTGGGAGGGGACAGGCTGAGAGCCCTGGTGACTCGCAGGCCCGTCCCCGGACAGAGGAGAATTCAGACCAGGGTGTGCTGAGGTTGAGGAGAAGGGTGTTGGTTGTGAGGCTCACGCTTGAAATAAAGGAATAAAGAAATCCCTTGTCGCCCTTTTTTCCTCAAAATGGCTGACTTTAAGGTCAAGGTTCAGCATGGTGTAAGGAGGTAGGCGTTGGTTTTCATCCTTACTGTCCTGATCCTGAGTCCCTGTGACTGGTGGATTCAGGCTGCGCTCCCGGGCATCTGAGACGATCCCTGGCCTGGGCCAGGCGGGAGGGGCTCCTTGCGCCACAGCCCCTGCTGGCCCCCGGGACCGATGGCAGCCTCCCTGTTCGCCAGGCCCTGACCGCCGAGATTGTGAAGACCATCCGGGACATCATTGCCTTGAACCCGCTCTACAGGTGGGTCTCCGGCGCCGTTCCCCGGTCCTGGTGTGTGGTTGACCCTCGCCGAGGCCCGGCTGGGGTCGGTGGGCCTCTTTCTGCAGCTGGGGTTGCTGGGAGGCTTTCTCAGAGTGTCGTCCTGATAGAAAACCCTGCCAGGGGCAGAGATTCAGGCCCCGGCCTGTGTGAACAGACCTGCCTCCCGTGCGGCAGGCCGGCTCTGTGGGGGGAGGGGGAGGGTGGTGCCTTACCCAGAGCAGGTTCTTTGCCTCCTCCATACCAGCAAGGGCTTGGATTTGCCCGGAAGCCTTCTGTCATCGGCTGGGGCGGAGGGGAGGAATCTCACTTGGGGGTTGCTCCGTGGCTGCTGGAGGGGGCTCGTGTCTGGGCCTGGGGGCGTTAGTCTCACGACTCTAGGACGGGTGGCCCCACTGGTCTGCACCTGGCTCTCCGTGGGCATCCCAGGACGTTGACCATCGCGGCTGGGGAGGGGAGACGCAGGCCAGCGCTCCTGCCAGGGGCCCAGCCCGAGCGGCTGCAGCATCCCCGCGCCCCGTGGCGGCGTCCTCTGTCCCTTCCAGAGAGTCTGTGCTTCAGATGATGCAGGCGGGCCAGAGGGTGGTGGACAACCCCATCTACCTGAGTGACATGGGCGCTGCGCTGACCGGAGCCGAGTCCCACGAGCTGCAGGACGTCCTGGAGGAGACCAACGTGAGTGCACCCCGGCCCGTGCTGATCTGTGTGGCGGCCGGCCTCCCAGCCCGGCTGCTTGTGCGTGGTTCCGCTTCCCAGTCCGGTTCACGCTCACCCGAGTCGGTCAGGCTGCGTGCTGCTCCCTGGTCTGTCTCGCAGCTGCCGGCGTTCCCTCCGCTGGTGCCTTCCGCTCAGCGGGAGCTGTTTTGGGCCATCAGCCTTGTGCTCTGAATGAGCGATGCCACTGCGAACGTTCTCGACCACAGCTCGCAGACGTGCCGGACTTTATCTGTAGGAGGTGTTTGCAGAACTGGGCTTGCTAGGTCAGAGGGGGCTTGTCTCCAGTTGGCGACACGTGGCCAGGTCGCTCTGGCCCGTTTGCGCTCCGTCTGGGAGGTGCCTGGTCCCCCCACACGCTCACCACAAAGAGATGCCAACTTCTGACCATCACTCGCATCTTCCCTTTCTTGGCAGATTCCCAAGCGGCTGTACAAGGCCCTGTCGCTCCTCAAGAAGGAGTTTGAGCTGAGCAAGCTGCAGCAGCGCCTGGGGCGCGAGGTGAGCCCAGGCTGAGGACCCGCCACGCGGAGAGGGCGGCGTGCGGTGTCACTCCGGTTCGGGGCGGGGAAGCCGGCCCGGATGCCCCCCGTCGCGGCGGGGCGCTGCTCTAGCTTCAGCGTCCTGGGAGCATGCTGCACGTTGGGACCCAGCCTCGGACAGGTTGAAGCTCTGTTTCCCCAACGCTCTGTGGTCTGTGGCCCACCTTCCCGATTGTGGGCAGATCCGCGGGCTGCCTGCATTGTCGGTTGCTTACCAGTCGTGCTGTTTTTCAGAATTGACTGGCTTTTTCTGCTTTGCTTTATTTTAGAAAATACTTTCTGGTCACATCTCTAATTGGAAAATTTTTAATACTTGGTTATTAGCTCGAGGCAACTTTTTTTTTTTTTTTAAGATTTTATTTATTGAGAGAGCACGAGCGGGAGGAGGGGGAGGCTCCCCTCTGGGCAGGAGGCCCAACGTGGTCCTCGGTCCAAGGACCCTGAGATCCTGACCTGAGGCGAGGGCAGACGCTTAACCGACTGAGCCGCCCAGGCACCCCCCCCCCCCGTTTTAGTATTTATTTGTGTCTACCCCCAGTGTGGTGCTCAGACTCGTAACCCCGAGAACAAGGTCACATGATCCACCGGCTGAGCCCACCAGGCGCCCCCTGCACAAGGCAGTTCTTACTGCACCTCCGATGGGACTCAGGAATGGGGGTTGTAGGCGGCCTGGGTGCTCGGCGGCCTTGTCCGTCCAGAGGAGCCCTGCGCCCGTGGGAGGTGCCCAGCGTCAAGCGAGCTTCACCTGGTCGCAGTCAGGACTGAAGAGCGAGTCCTCTCCGCTCTTGGCACTGTTTCTTTTTTTTTTTTTTTTTTTTAAAGATTTTATTTATTTATTTGACAGAGATAGAGACAGCCAGCGAGAAAGGGAACACAAGCAGGGGGAGTGGGAGAGGAAGAAGCAGGCTCATAGCGGAGGAGCCCGATGTGGGGCTCGATCCCACAACGCCGGGATCACGCCCTGAGCCGAAGGCAGACGCTTAACCGCTGTGCCACCCAGGCGCCCCCTTGGCACTGTTTCTTTCCAGGCCCGGCTCAGGGAGACTGGGTTCGAGGGGGAGGGAGCGGGTGGCGGCTCTCGGGCTTTCCTTCTGTGTCCGGAGGAAGCCGCGCCCCCGACCCCTGGCAGTCCGCGGACGCGTGTGCGTGCTCCCGTGCACTGAGTGCGCTCTGACCGTGGCCTGTCGGGCCTGCAGGTGGAGGAGAAGATCAAGCAGACGCACCGCAAGTACCTCCTGCAGGAGCAGCTGAAGATCATTAAGAAGGAGCTGGGCCTGGAGAAGGAGGACAAGGACGCCATCGAGGAGAAGTTCCGCGAGCGGCTCAAGGAGCTCGTGGTCCCCAAGCACGTCATGGACGTCGTGGATGAGGAGCTGAGCAAGCTGGGCCTGCTGGACAACCACTCCTCCGAGTTCAAGTGAGCGTCCTGGGGGCTGTGCCCGTCTCTGCGTGGCGTCCACCCTCGAGGGCGGCCCCCTCTCGTGCCTCAGCCAAGCCGCTGACCCGCCAGGGGCCAGGATGCCAGGCCCAGAAGCCGGGAGGGTGGGTCCCTTGGCCACCCTCTGGTCACACTGGGCGCCTGAGAAGCACTTGGCCTGTGACAGTTCTGTCTCGGCGCCGCCGTGCAGAACGCCCTTTTCTTTGTCACCTGTTTCCCAGCTGGAGAACTTATGCTTAGAGAAGTCAGTCAGTGAGCAGGCCCGCTGGGCTGGTGGGTGGGGACCGGGATTTGAACCCAGGGATGTCTGGCTTTGAGCAGGGCTTTCAGCCAGGACCCCTCTCCTTCTGTTCCCTCCTTTGCGTGGCCTGTGAGAGCCAGGAAGTCAGCGTGTCTTCCTGGGGGCTCCGCCTTGCCCCCTGGGTGCGCAGCTCCCAGCCTGGGGTCTCTCTCCCGGCAGTGCTGATCTGCCCCTAGCCAGGCCTGTGTCACGTATCCCCTGGGTGAAGTCCTCTTCCATTTTTACCCCTGCTGCCTCCATGGAACGGGATTCTGAGCAGTCCTCGTGCTCGCTGTGTCTGGGCCAGGAAACGGGCCGAGCCGCTGTGCTGGGGGCTCTGCAGTTCCCACCACGCGGCCTTCGCCGGTTACCGGCTCCGCCAGCTGGGGCACGCTGGCCGTGCTTCATGCGTCAGGGTCAGTGGGCGCCAGTACCGCGGGCTGGTGGCGGCAGTGCTGGGCAGCTGGCCGGGCCCCGCTCACCGGCTCTGGTCTGTTCCCTGGCAGCGTCACTCGTAACTACCTGGACTGGCTGACGTCCATCCCATGGGGCAAGTACAGCAACGAGAATCTGGACTTGGCCCGGGCCCAGGCAGTGCTGGAGGAGGACCACTACGGGATGGAGGATGTCAAGAAGCGCATCCTGGTGAGGCCGCCCGCGCCCCTCCCCTGGGTCCCAGGCCTCCCCCTCCCCCCACCCCATGCCAGTGAGGTCCCCTGCACCCCTCCCCTGGGTCCCGGGCTTCTCCCTCCCCCCCACCCCATGCCAGTGAGGCCCCCTGCACCCCTCCTCTGGGTCCCAGGCCTTCCCCCCACCGTCCCAGTTAGGCCCGCCTGCACCCCTCCCACAGGTCCTTGGGCACAGGCTGCTCGAAGCCGCCTCTGGGCGCCACAGTCCCACCTCCTAGGCATTTGTTCCAAGCACCCAGGGCGGGCACTGAGGGGCTGGGTCTGTCGTGGTCTGGATTCGGGACCTAGGCCTCCCCCATGTTGGTGGGGGTCCCAGAGGAGCCCCTTGGGGAATTTCTCGTCTAGGGTCCAGGAGGGCCTTGGCTGAGGCAGGGCTGGCGGGGGTCATCGGAGGCCGTGGAAGGAGAGGGAGGGCTCCAGGGGGAGAGACTGGCATTGGAGCAGCTCAGAGGTGGCAAGGGCAGCCTGGGCCGGGCAGCCTGCTCCAGGGGCCTCGGGTTTCTGAGGAGGGACAAGAGTAGTGCCTGAGACGACACGAGACGGGCCTGGTTCAGGGCCAGTAGGCCGTGGCTGGAGCAGCGAGAGGGTCGATACGGTCCAGGATGTGGGAGGAAGGGGTTACTACCAGCCTGGCTTGGCGCCCTGGTCACCCACAGTGGGTCACTGCCCTTCCTGGGGCGTGTGAGCCTTCCAGTCAGCTCAGCCCCTCTGGGACAGGCCTCGTCCCTTCCACAGGCCCCAGAGGCTTGAAAGTCAGCGTGACAGTGGTGAGGCTCACATCAGGCAGGGCCCCCGGTCCTGCAGAGAGGACGGCGCGTGTCTCATGGGAGCCCGCCTCTGCCTGCAGGAATTCATCGCTGTCAGCCAACTCCGAGGCTCCACCCAGGGCAAGATTCTCTGTTTCTATGGTCCCCCTGGCGTGGGCAAGACCAGCATTGCCCGCTCCATCGCCCGTGCCCTGAACCGCGAGTACTTCCGCTTCAGCGTCGGGGGCATGACCGACGTGGCCGAGATCAAAGGGCACAGGTAGGCTTGGCCTGGCTCCGTTCCTGTGTGTGTGAGGGGGTGTCAGCGGCGAGCGGTGACCTCTGCTCACGCTGGGCTAAGTGACCGATGAGCGCGGCCATCCACTGACTGCAGGCCTGGCTGAGTCCAGCCGCGCAAACGTTGGCTCAAAACCTTGGCCCCTCAGCCACCAGGAGGGCAGACCACCAGGAGTGTTTCTTCCTCGGCTGGTGCTAGTTCCAGCTCCCATCCTACCCAGTTCAGCTCCCCTGGCTCGGGGGCCAGAGTTCTCTGTGTCCAGGACTGTGGACTGGAGCCAAGGGTGAGGCAGTGTCCCCACTGAGGACAGGGCGGCACGCCAGTGAGGCCTCAGCACCTCTCCTGGGTCTTTGCTCCCCCTCCAGGCCCGCGTCCAGGGTCTGGAAACCGCCGGTCTGTGTGCCGGCGCCCTTCCATTGGGGCGGCCATGGCGTGTTTTCCCGGGGCTTCCCGCCACGCTGGCCTCTGCCAAGGGTGGTTCTTGGAGTAGCTTCCTGGGTAGTTTTGGTGAGACGCAAGTGTGACAGGAGTACAAGGATCGTGTGGGCTGCAGGAGCTCAGAGAAGGCACCTGGAGTGTGGCAGGGCCGTGGAGGCGGGAGTGGGCGGGCGAGGAGCCTCCAGGCTGCGGTGGTGCCGGGGAGGGGTGGGGCAGCCGCGCAGGTTCTTGGCTCAGGGCTGGGGTCTGAGCTGGGAGGAGCTCAGGAAGAAGGGGGGGGGGCAGAGTCAGGCCCTGGCGTCACCTGGGCCCTTGGCTCAGAGAACGCCTGAGAGTGTGGCCAAGCACCATTCACCCAGGCCGAGAAGAGGCCTTGGCAGAGTTTTTAAACAGGTGCATGTCTGTAACATTGCGGGGTGAGTCAGCAAAGGAGAGGGGCCCAAGAAGGCAGGGACAGGTATTCTGTGCTGATGTTGGGTCTGGGATCCCAAACAAGGGTGAGAACAGGGAATTTACTGCTCTTACCCTATTGTAACAGCAGTGACAACCTCTTCTGTCCGCAGCCCTCCAGGGCTTCCTCCTCCCTCAGGGTAAAAGCCCAAATCCACACTGAGGCCTGCAAGGCCCAGCACACCCCGCCCTCTTTGCTTCCTCCCTCTCTCCTCCTTCTTCCCCCCTCACTCACTCTGCTCCAGCCATAGGGGCTTTCAGTATACCAGGCCTAGGCCTGCCCCTGCCCCAGGACCTTTGCACAGGCTGTTCCCACAGACAACCCTCTACTTTCAAATACCCACACAGCTTGCCTCTTCACTTCTTTTGCTCAGAACGTTTCCCTAAGACATTCTGTATCTCCACCTTAACGCCCCTGAAATGGCATTCCAGAGCCCCTGTCCTTCCTTCTCTTTGTAGCGTGTATAAAGTTTATTGAACCTCATAATCTCCTTCGTTTGGTGGGCCATCTGTCTGCCTTGCTGGGTCTTACCTCGCAGGCACAAGACTCGTGTCTGCCTTACTCTCTCTGAGTGCCAGACCCCCGCAGCTGAGCTGGGACAGTAGAGCAAGGACGTGGTCAAGAAACAGTCCAGCAAGTGCCAGCCAGGTCCGGGCCATGGGCCCAGTGACCCCGAGACCTCGGAGGCCATGCTGTGCCTGGGAGGACCTGGGTCGGGGGGACGTTTCTGCCGTCAGCACCTGGCTGCTCCTGATCTCTCTTGTTCTGTTGGGTTGGGCAGTGTGGGCTGGGTTTCACCATCCGGATAGGAGGTGCTGGCTGTGGGGACGGGTCTGAGTGAGACCTGGTGTTGCATCTGTTCCCTGCCCCGAGTCGGAGCTGGGGGACGAGGCCGACATTCCCATTGCTGGAGAGCACAGGCCGTTGGGGTAGCTGTCCGCTTGTGCCAGCCTCCACGCCGCCTCCACATTTCCTGTTGCCGCCGCTCTGCATTTCCCGTTGCCGCCGCTGGGCGGCCCTCCATGGAGGCCAGGTGGTACCCTGAGATCCTGGTGCTGTCTGCGAGCTGGGCCTGTGGGTGCCGGCGTGGCCAGCCCCAGGTGGGCGGGGGGTCAGCCGCTCCTGCTCTGCTCTGCCCCCAGGCGGACATATGTGGGCGCCATGCCGGGAAAGATCATCCAGTGTCTTAAGAAGACCAAGACGGAGAACCCCTTAATCCTGATAGACGAGGTGCGCACAACGAGGGGCTGGGCGCGGCCGGGCTCGGCGCGGACGAGGCAGCGCAGCCTACATTCCCGGCACCCTTCCCCAAGGCCGGACATGGTCCCTTGGGCCTTCCTGGGCCAGAGCTCCAGGCGGTGCCGACCAGGCAGAGTCTGTGCCCAAGATCAGACCCGCGGCCCCCGCCGTTTTGGTCGTTCCCTAGTCACTGGGTGGCCCCGCAGCCGCCAGGCCCCTTCATGACACAGCTTCTGTCCTGCCTCGGAGGACCCATGGCAGCCCACCTGCTTGTGCTCCAGGCTTGCCCAGTGCCCGCCCCTGGTGCGGGTGAAATCTGGTCCCTCCTGGCTCCCTCCCGCCAGGGTGTCTGGTGAGCAGACATGGGGAGCAGGACAGGTGCCCAAACTAGCCGCCTTCTGCTGCCCCTTCAGGTAGACAAGATAGGCCGGGGCTACCAGGGGGACCCCTCGTCAGCACTGCTTGAGCTGCTGGACCCCGAGCAGAACGCCAACTTTCTGGATCACTACCTGGATGTGCCCGTGGACCTGTCCAAGGTGTGTGTCCTGCCAGGGAGCTGGGCCCTGTGGGGAGAGTCAGGGTGGCCAGTCCTCCGGTACCCCCCTGCCGCCTTCCCCAGGTGCTGTTCATCTGCACGGCCAATGTCACCGAGACCATCCCTGAGCCGCTGAGGGACCGGATGGAGATGATCAACGTGTCTGGCTACGTGGCCCAGGAGAAGCTCGCCATCGCAGAGGTGAGGGCAGGACCCTCACCCCAGCTCTGGACAGAAGAGGGTACCCCACTGCAGCTGGGGCTCAAGGCATATTTGAGCACCGAGTGGCAGGCCCCTAACCAGAGCTGTGGCCCTGCTCGGAGGGGGGATGGCCGGGGTCTGCCCACTCGTGGAGTTGTGAGTATTGCCGAGAGCAGAGGTGAGGCCTGCTGTGAACCGCGTAACTGCGCACGTCTGACCCCAGCGAGGGCACTTCCCCACCCCACCCGCTTCTCTGGCTGGGCGTCCAGTAGCTCCCGTTCCGCTCCTCCTGGAGGTGGCGTCCGACTCCGAGGGCTGGGGGCTCCGGCCCACAGGCTGCGCCTGCTTCGGACGCCAGTTGCGCATTCCAGGGCTCGCTTTCCTCTGACCGACTGGCTGGCAGTCAGGCGTTCCCCTGACCTCCCCTTTGGGTTTGATGGTTTGGTGTCACGGCTCACGGAGCTCAGGAGAACAGTTTCCTTCCTTACCAGTTTATTATAAAGGATACAACCAGGGAACAGCCGGAACAGCTGCATGGAGCCCAGCACGGGGCAGGGGCTTCTATGCGCTCCCTGGGCACGCCCCCCTCCCAGCGCCTCGCAGCGGGTCCGCGGTCTCCTAGCTCCACAGTCTAGGGTGTTTCTGGACACTTCATTCCACGTGCGTCGTTGAGTAAATCATTAGCCACTGGTGACTGACTGCACCTGCAGCCCTCTGTGCCTGGGGCTCAAGGGCGAGGCTGACCGTTCCAGCCCTCAGACCAAGGGGCTATTTCATAGGTACCAGCAGCTGCCCCGCTCACCCTACCACTCTGAAAATGCCAGGGTCTTGGAAACTCTTGGGTCCGGACCTGGGATCAGAGACCTACCGAGTACAGATTTTTTCTACCCCACTCTCCTGGGCCCCGGAAGAGGAATAAGGGGGAGAGAGCCTTGAGCGTGATGTTGGCGAGAACACAGTCTCTCCTGGGCATTCCGGGCACAAGGCTACCTGTGCAGCGTTGGGGACTGTGTGCTCGGTCCTGATAGTGTCATGCCCTGCCCCGTTAGTGTGCTGCTCCCTGTCCCGCAGCACACCTGTCCCAGGGGCAGCCTGGGGCCCCTCGGCTGCTTTCAGGGCCAGTGCCCCTTCCACCTGTCTTCCCGCCAGCTGTGGGGCCTCGAGTTGTGACCATGGAACACGTGTCCTAGGCCAAGGGTCACCTGGGATTCAGGTCTCGGTGCATTTCTTAGTTGTTAGCGGTCTCCCTAGGCCCGGGGCTGGATTCCTACCCTAAAGAATGAAGCAGAGAGCCAGATTTCCTTCCAGAGAAAAGGGAGGGTGTTTCTGACCTAGTGTTTTCTTTTTTTTCAAAGATATTATTTATTTATTTGCCAGAGAGAGGGCGGGAGAGAGAGAGAGCACAAGCAGGGGAGCGGCAGGCAGAGGGAGAAGCAGGCTCCCGCTGAGCAGGGAGCCCAGTGTGGGCTGATTCCAGGAGCATGGGATTATCACCTGAGCCAAAGGCAGACAGACACTTCACCGACTGACCCATCCAGGCATCCCGGACCCAGTGTTTTCTTCGTAGGAAGGGGTTGAACACGCTTTTCCCAGAGCTCATCGCAGCCCTCGGGCGCTGGGTCCCAGCCCTTGGGGCCTGACAGCGGCTGCCTGTCCCCTGGGGTGGGAGGGGAGCCAGAGGAGCTCTTGGCTGAGGTAGTTATAGGGGTCCTGGAGCCTCCCCACCCCGCCAAGGAGGGACAGGCTTGGGGACCTGGGCAGGGTACTACTTTTAAACCTTTAAAGGGACAAGAAGAACACGGACTCCCGGAGGCTTCAGGGCCAACCTGTTGACAAACGTACTGACGTGTGTCGTTGTGTCCCCCGTGTCTCAGCTGCCTTCTGCCTCCCAGTTGGTGCTCTGGACTGTCTGTCCCATGATTGCTGTGTGGCAGGAGTCAGGCTGGGCTGTGGGTGAATTGGGAGCCTTGATCTCCCCATTCCTGTGCTCGGGAAGGCGGCTGCTCAGTGTGAGTGGGGTGAGCCCAGGGATCAGGAGAGACCTTCGTGGAGGAGTGGCGTCTTGGATGAGATTTGGAGGCAGGACAGGAGTGGAATCTGGGCAGAGGGTGCAGCAGGAGCAGAGGCCTGGGAGCGTCTGGAGGTGGCAGGCTGGGCATCTGTGGGGGTCCTGGGCCTGCCGTGCTCTCTGCCCAGACTCCCTGGCTCCTTCCCCTCAGGTCTTGGCTTTGGTGTCCCCTCCTGGGACAGCCTTCCCCAGCTCCCCCTGCCCCCAGCTGAGAGGTCTGTGCAGGCAGGTGCTGGGTCCCCCTCCGTCTTTAGCCAGCCGGGGGTCTTGGGAAGGCTCGGTGCTAAGTGGGGGCCACAGGAGAACCACTGGTTCCTGACCCTGAGGCCCAGGGTCCTGATGGCATTTTGTCCCCTGCCAGCGGTACCTGGTGCCTCAGGCCCGAGCCCTGTGTGGCCTGGACGAGAGCAGGGCCAAGCTGTCGTCCGCCGTGCTGACGCTGCTTATCAAGCAGTACTGCCGGGAGAGCGGCGTGCGCAACCTGCAGAAGCAGGTGGAGAAGGTGAGCGGAGCGCAGGCTGCGGCCTGCGGCCTGGAAGACGGGACCCCACTCCCAGGAGTTCCCCAGAGGAGTCCCGGCCACACAGACAGGAGCTGGTGGGAGCCGGGGCAGGGGGTGGGGGGTCCGTGCTTCTTGGGACAGAGAGTCTCCGTGTGGGGAGATGGAACGTTCTGGAGACAGATGTGAATGCATCTGATGCATGGAAGCTGCAGACTTATAAATGGTTGAAATGGTTATTTTGTCTTTTACCGCAATGTTAAAAAACTAAAAACAAGTGGGGTGAGGGGCCCACGCCCACCCTGCTGCCTTGCCCACCCCAGGTGTTACGGAAGTCTGCCTACAAGATCGTCAGTGGCGAGACCGACCTGGTAGAGGTGACGCCCGAGAACCTGCAGGACTTTGTGGGGAAGCCCGTGTTCACCGTGGAGCGCATGTACGACGTGACGCCCCCCGGCGTGGTCATGGGGCTGGCCTGGACCGCCATGGGTGAGCAGCAGATGCCGCCGAGCCCCCCTCCGGGAAGGGAGGCCAGAGGCCAGGGAAGAGGTTGGTCTGTAAGGTGGCATAGTGCCCCACAAGCCTTATTTGGATTGAGGGGAGTCGCTCTGGCCCTGGGGCTGCCACCCAGCAGGGGGCGCCCTTGTCCAGGTGCCCTTGCTCAGCCAGGGCGCAGGGCGGTGCTGTGGGGTGGGGTCTACAAACAGGCTGGCTCGGAATGGCGCAGTGTCTGCTCACTTGAGATCTAAAGGAACTGGGGTTCGGTGCTGTGAGGCTGTGCCTTTGCTGTGTCCACGTCAGCGAGGGCAGCCCAAAGCACGGGTGAGCGGCAGCCCCAGTGGCGGCGCTGCGATGTGGAGAAGCAGGCACCAGGCCAGGGGGAGAGGGCAGAGGGAACGCGGGGTGTCCCCGAGGCACCCTGTGAGGTCGGGGGAGAGGTCCCAGGGTTCACAGCCTCTGCACGCTGGTCTCCCAGGAGGCTCCACGCTGTTTGTTGAGACATCCCCTCGGCGGCCCCGAGACAAGGACAGCAAGGGGGACAAGGACGGAAGCCTGGAGGTGACAGGTCAGCTAGGGGATGTGATGAAGGAGAGTGCTCGCATCGCCTACACCTTCGCCAGGGCCTTCCTGATGCAGCACGAGCCCTCCAATGATTACCTGGTGACCTCGCACATCCACCTGCACGTGCCCGAGGTGAGCCCCCGGCTTCCCCGGCCCCGGCCCCCTGGCGGGTCCCCAGCCCTCATCCAGTCCGCCCACCCCCCCAACCTGCATCTCCCCGCTAGGGTGCGACCCCCAAGGATGGCCCGAGCGCCGGCTGCACCATCGTCACGGCCCTGCTCTCCCTGGCTATGGACCGGCCGGTGCGGCCAAACCTGGCCATGACGGGCGAGGTCTCCCTCACAGGCAAGATCCTGCCGGTGGGTGGCATCAAGGAGAAGACCATTGCGGTAAGTGTCACTTCCTCCCCCCTGGGGTGGGTCTGGACCAGAGGGCGCCCCCCACCCCTGCACCATCCTGTGTCCTTGCACAGCTGGTGTAGGCCTCAGGCAGGCAAGGAAGGGTACCAGCCCCTTACAGACTGGGACTTGGGCCCGAGTGGGGCGGAGTGTCCTAGCTGCCCCTCCCCATAGTGGTCCTCCCCCTCTTCAAGGACATTTCCCTTCTCCGCTGCTCTTAAGTTAGGAGTAGGGTGGACACCTGCTTCCTCTTAAACCAAGCACCGAGAATGGGGGATGCAGAGATAGGTCTGCCCTCATCACACTTGGTCCCATGCTTCCCCCCTCAGTGCTAGGACCCCTGCCCCTTTGTCCAGCCCTCGATCCCCTGCGTTCCGAAACCTGGCCTTATCCGCACCCCCCTTCCCCTCCCACAACCTGCCCACAAGGCAGTCCACCGCTGGCAACAGAGGCTCTCTGCACCTAGCTTTCCTCACTTGAAAAATGGGAGATGGAAGAAAGCAGCACACGCCGTGTCCCTGGACGATGCCTGGTGGCTAGTGGAAAACTTGGTCCCCCAAGGGGGTAGTCGGGCAGCAGCACTCTGGGTGAAATAGGGCCTGATGGTGGGAACCCTGGAGGACTGTGGGCGCAGCACAGACCAGGATCCAGAGCTCACAGGTGCCCTGAGGCTGTGCATCAAGGCCGGGCACGCTCCAGCGCACGCTATCTGTTCAGATCCCATGTACTTTTAGCTGTCAAGCCAGTAAACAGAAGGCCCTGCTTACTGTCATTCATCAGAGAACTGGGGCTCTGGGAGAAGAGGCTCCTGGGAACAGAGGCCAGGAATGGGGTTTGGACTTCCGTTTCCTCAGCTGCAAGACAGGGTGTGCAGGGGAGCCTGGTCGGGGCCAAGCCGTCCCAACTGACCTGCCTGCGCCCCCTCTCCCCGTGGCCCCCAGGCAAAGCGTGCTGGAGTGACGTGCATTGTCCTGCCAGCTGAGAACAAGAAGGACTTCTATGACCTGGCTGCCTTCATCACGGAGGGCCTGGAGGTCCATTTCGTGGAGCACTACCGCGAGATCTTCAACATCGCCTTCCCCGAGGAGCAGCCAGAGGCCTTGGCAGTGGAGCGGTGACGGCAGCCCAAGCTCTGCTGGCACAGACGGGCCCAGCTGGGCCAAGGTGGCACTGGGGCCAGGAGCTCTGGGCCGCTGAGCCACCAGGAGGCTCAGCAGAGGCCCGAGTTGAAGGACCTCAATTACGGCTTAATCACGGTGTCTGCCATATATGAACTATTTAATTATGATTAAAACCCCTTTCCAGTACTGCTTGGCTGCTTGCTCTCTGTGCACCACCCTGCCCCTCGCCATTGCTCAGGAGGGCTCACCCCTCTTAACCCCGACCAGCACGACATCCCCAAATTCCAAAAAGGCTTTATTGCACGACATCCCCAAATTCCAAAAAGACTTTATTACACAGGAGGGAGGGGGGGGGTTCAGTCCTTCTTGGCCGCTGCTTTCCGCATGGCGGCCAGGACGTTGCTCAGCTCCTCTCTCTTCCTCTTGGCACGGATGTGTGTCCCCACCTGCCGGGCAAGGAGGGCACTCAGTCGGCGCCCCCAGTCCCAGCCCTGCCCCTCGCCCTGCCCTTAGCCGCGCCGGGGCACCTACCCTTTTCTTGATGAACTTGAGGGCGCGCTTGTCCTTGGAGACCTTGAGCAGCTCCATGGCTCGCCGCTCGTACGGGGCGAAGCCGCACACCTCTCGGATCATGTCCCGCACGAACTTGGTGTGCTTGGTGAGGCGCTGGGGAGAGGGGAGGCCGTCAGGGCGAGGCGCTCCGAGCCTGCGCCGCCCGGGGCAACAACGCAGGCGTGCAACCCCTCACCCGCCTTTCCACGCCGGGCGCCCCTGCCTGGGCCGGGACCTCCTCCGCCGACGGCCTCGGCTCTCCGCGCCCCAGCCTCGAGCCAGCGGCCGGGTGCGCTCAGGCGGCCGTTCGCCGCGCGGGCGATTCCCAGGGGTGTCCACCCTCCGCCGGGACCGCCGCCGGCCCCGCGCTCCGCCGCTCTCCCCGCCAACACGCCCCCCGACCGCGCGCGCCCGCACTCACCCCGCGGCGGCGGCTGTGCCTCGGCTTGCTCACGTTCTTAGTCACCTTGTGGCCCTTGTTGAGGCCCACGGCCATAGGGTAGCGCAGAGCCATGGCTGCAGACAGGCGTGGGGAGAGGGAAGTGGAAGAGAGTCCGCGCTCGGCCCCCGCCGCCCGGAACCCCGCGCCCGACTCCCCCGGACTCGCTCGCGGCGCGCAGCCAGACCCCTGGGCCGCACCGGGGCCCCGGAGTCCGGATGGCAGCAGATCCTACTCGCCCGGTGCCCCACTAACCTGCTGTTCTTCAATGGCTCCCGCGGCGGAAGGGCTGTCGCCCCGCGGAACTCTGGGCTATCTAGCTTCCGCGGGTCGAGCGGGCCAGAGAGGCAGGAATGCCGCGCGCTCCCCCTGGCGGCTGGAGGCCCTGCGTTCTCCATGCGCATGCGCTAACCATCTCCCTGTGCATGTGCGTTTACACCACCCAGCCGAAACTAGCCTTAGCCGGGGTTGCAGTAATGCCCTTGTCGGTGGTTTGAGAGTTCGAATCCTACTTCTGCAGCTTGCTGGCTGAAATCCCACCTAGGCCGCTAGCTTAGGGACCCTGCGCCAGGGACTTCAGCGCGCAGTACTTGAATTTCCTCATGTATAGAATGAGGACAATAAGGGGCGCCTGTGTTGCTCAGTCGGTTAGGCACTCTGCCTTCGGCTCAGGTCATGATCCCAGGGTCTTGGGATCAAGGCCCGCATTGGGTTCCTTGCTCCTGAGGAGCCTGTTTCTCTCTCCTCCCTGCTCATTCTCTCTCAAATAAATAAATAAAAATCTTAAAAATCTTTATTAGAATGAGGTCAATAATAGTGCCTATTCCAAACTGTTCAAATAAGATATAATGGTACTTGACAGAAAATAAAACTTCCATAAACAGATATTGGCTTCATTCTATATGACACCAAACTCTGTTAGAACTGATGAAGGCGATTTGGTAGAGTATCCCCTGATGGCGTTTGATATAATTTGATGTAATTTTTGGTGGTGCAGGGACATGGTAGAAACAAATATATCTTTTCTTTTTTTCTTCTGGTTTTTACCTTTCAATCCTACTTATACCCAAATGATGGTTCCCATCTGGGGCTAGTCTCTTTGGGGTTAACCCTTCTAACACTTGCTAGTTCTAAAGCCTTGCACAGCCAACAGTAGCTAGCATTTTGTAATACTGTATTTATTCTACAGTTTTTATCTGTACCGTTGCTTTTTCTTTATGCAAACCACACTAATTTACCATTTTAGGGAGTGGAAGTGTCGATTTTCAGTAATTGATATAAACGTCAGTGATGTGCAGATAGATATAGCCCACACTTTGTTTAAAGTCCCTTTTCAGGGGCGCCTGGGTGGCACAGCGGTTAAGCGTCTGCCTTCGGCTCAGGGCGTGATCCTGGAGTTCTGGGATCGAGCCCCACATCAGGCTCTTCTGCTATGAGCCTGCTTCTTCCTCTCCCACTCCCCCTGCTTGTGTTCCCTCTCTCGCTGGCTGTCTCTATCTCTGTCGAATAAATAAATAAAATCTTTAAAAATAAATAACTAAATAACTAAATAAATAAATAAAAATAAAGTCCCTTTTCAGAATCCCAGCTCCTGCCACGGACTTCCTTCTTCTCTCTCTCTCTCTTTTTTAAAAGACTTTATTTATTTGAGAGAGAGAGGGCACACAAGCAGGGAGGAGGATCAAAGGGAGAGGGAGAAGGAGACTCTCTGCTGAGCAGGGAGCCCGATGCAGGGCTCGATCCCAGCACCCTGGGATCATGACCTGAACCGAAGGCAGATACCTAAACCACTGAACCACCCAGGCGCCCCTTCCTCCCTCTCTCTAAGCAAAGGAAACAATGGTAACACCAACTTCCAGTTGTGAAGATGCCATGATATCGGTAATGTCAAGGGCTTAGTGACTGATACACATTATCATTATTGGCGCACAAACCACCTACTTCAAACCGCAAACAAGGTCTTTGGCCCACAGTCAGTACCTTTCCTTCCACCGCTGACTTCCCGCATGAGATCTACCTCTCTCAGCCTCCATTTCTCCACTGTTAAATAGGGTGGAGAAGTCTGCTCCCCGTACACGTATCCCTCTTTACCCACCTGCCACCAGCCAACTGGAAAAACTAAGCGATGTGAACGATCTATGTGCAAGGGAAGGATTTTTATTATCAAACAGAAGGTGGGTCCAGCCCAGAACACATTCTTTCCCTCCTCCCCCACCTCAGACGCCCATGGCAGGTGGACAGTTTGAAGGCTGTCCCCTGCTTGGGGGGAGGGTAGGGGGACCCTCCAAGGTTGAGTGAGTGGAAAGAAGAGACCAGGGATGCACTGGTTCCGGGCTGGGAGAGAGACAGGGTTCCCAGGGTGCCCTGTCTGACAGGGCCAGGGGCCTGGGCAAGTCACACCACCTCTCTGAGCCTCAACTTTCTCATCCGCAAAATGTTAGCAGCAACCGTGTCACACCTAGGGTGGCCCCGAAGACTGCGGTAAGGCCTTCCAAGTCGCTGACAGGGTGCCGGGCCCACATCAGCACCTGCACACCCGGCGTTGTGACTGTTTCCAGGGGCTGGCAGTTCTTCTCGGTTTTCCTTTTCTGTCTTGATGACTCCGTCTTGAGCCACGGCCACCAGCTCAGAGGCGTCTCGGTTCGTGTCGCTGCTCTGGAGGAGGATGAGGGAGTGCCACCCCCAGCAGCTCAGGCGGCCGCGGCGGCGGTGACGTTGAGCTCCTGGCGGATGAACCAGGCCCTTGGGTGCGGCAGCCATCCCCGGAGCAGGCCGAGCAGGTGGAGGCGCCGCGGGTAGAAGACGCCAGGGGCGCGTGTGGCGCCGCCTCGGATCACCGCCAGCGCGGCCTTGGGCCCTGGGGCCGCCTTGGCCCTCGCGACGCCCCTGGGGACAGGAGGGTGCGGTGGAGACTGCGGTTGGGCGGCCCCCCGCAGCCCCCTGCCCCTGAAGGCCCCAGGCCTCACCTGACTCCCTCGGCAGTCGAGGCGCGATCCCGGAGGCCCAGGACACACATGGTGATGGCCACGTTCACGTCCTGCACGTCCAGCTCCCGCCGCAGTGAGCCGAAGAAGCCGTCCAGCGCGAACTTGGCCGCCGAATACGGGCTGGAGAAGGATGTGGGCACATGGCCTAGGAGCGCGGGAGGGCAGCAGCTGAGTGACCACACGGCGCTCCCCCTCCTCCAGGGAGCCTTCCTGCCCTCTCCAGGCTCAACCGCCCCGAGTCCTGTGGCCTCCCGACTCCCCGCCCCGCGGGCACGCACCGAGCAGCGAGGACACGACCACCAGAGAGCCTTTGCTGTCTGTCAGGCTGGGCAGCGCCAACGAAGTCAGCTGCACGTAACTCAGGAAGTTCACCTGGAGGTGGCGACTACGAGTCACCGCGTCGCGGAGAAACTCGAGCCCGGGAGAGGCGGGGCCTTGATGCGGTGGGCGGAGCCTGGGAGGGGCAGGACCTGAGGTGGGAAAGGGGGGGGAGGGTGGAACCTGGGGATAGGAGGGATGGGGCGCTGGGCGCGGTGGGGCGGGGCACCTGCAGGAGCCAGCGTGTCGCCTGGACGCTCCGGGACCGCGTGCCTGCCGGGGTGGCGCCGAGGTGGTTCAGCACGAGGTAATCCAGCCCTCCTGGCCCGGAGAGGCCCATCAGCAAGGAGCTGGTCCTTGAGGCTCCGCCCCTGGGCCCGAAGAGACCCCGCCCCTGGCCCCGTCACCTTGAACTAGAGAAGCTCCGGCCAGAGCACTGACCCAGTGAGTTCCGCCCCGGGTAGCTCCCCGCCTAACATCAAAGAGACCGGGTCCTACTCCCTGGATCCTGCCAGGCTTCGTCCCCGATCCAATAAGGCCCAGTCTAGGGTTCCGCCCCCTAGAAGCAATGAGGCTCCACCCCCTCCCCGGACACATAAACCTCCGCCCACCGACTACCACGGCCCCACCCCTTTCGGGTCCTGCCCCTAAGGCCTAGGCCACAGTTCCAGAGTCGAGGCCCCGCCCCTCACCCAGCTTGTCCAGCGCAAACTGCACCACGCGCCCGGGCACCTCAGGGGAGGCCATGTCCGCAGCGATGAAGAAGACCTTGGGAGCGCCCAGCTTCCGGCAGTTCCCTACCACCTGGGGGGGCCAGAGCTGCCCGTGGGCCCGTCCACCCCAGCTGGCCTCCCCTCCACCTGCTAGACCACTGGGGCCCCAGCCTCAAGCCCCCTTCCCAACTCTGAGCTTCAGGCGACATCCAGCATTATTCCCAAAGCTCTGCCGCTGGGATCGCAAACTGGCAGCCTGGGGGCCCAAATCGGCCACATTTTATTTGCGCAATACCAACATTTAAAACTCAGGAGGTTTCATGTAAATCTCGAGATTTCTGGCCTCTCTAGAAATTTTGCAAGGTTTGTCGCCAAGAACTGTCCATTTCCTTGGAGCCACAATGGGCTGCTGCTCAGGAGGGTCCCCCCACCCCTCTTTTGAGTTTGAGAACGCTGGCTTTCAGCACAGGCTTTGGACACCACCATAACCCCGGTTTTTGAGGAACACTCCCTGTCTTACTGCATCAACCCCACACCGTAACCCACGAGAAGGTACTTTCACTGTCTCCGTTTTGCAGATGAGGAATCTAAGGCTCAGAGGTTAAGCTACTTGCCTAAAGTCACACAGGAAGCCTGGATCTTTAAACCCAGGCCTCGTTTTCCAGCCAGTCCCGCCCCACCATTCAACTGGAAATGGGCTGTCTCACCTTCTGCAGGAGGGCCTCGGTGTGGGCTGTGAGCACGAGGTGGGAGCCCAGGCGAGCGTAGTGATACGCCAGCTCCTCCCCAACGCCTGCGCTGGCCCCGGTCAGCAGCACGCGGGCTCCCTGGAGGCTAGCTAGCAGGGTGCGGGGCTGGTCAACCTTGGGGGGGGGCACCGGAAAGCTGGCCCAGTTCCTCCGTCCCCCACCTCCAGGCACTCACCAGGGTCGAAGTTGTCATCCCAATAGTAGGAGAAGAACAGGGCCCCCAGCCCGGTGAGGAGGAGAACCTTCATGGCCCGCCCCGGGTCTGCAGGCTATAGCGGGGGAGAGGACAGCAGGCACAGGCCCGGCCCCCGGCCAGCCCCATTTCCCCAACTGTGATTTGTTTATTGAAGACGTTCCAGGCCCTGCCCTCTCTCCTCCATCTCCACAGCCACCTCCTGGTCCAGGTCAGCACATAGCTTCCCCTGGCCTCTTCCGGGCTTTCTCGCTCCTCGAAGCAGCCAAATTACATCTTGCCTCCCCCTGCTGAAAATCCTCCCCATTTCATTTAGGACAAAAGCCAGGCTCCTTGAGGGTCAAAAAGGCCCTGCACAGACCAGCCCCTCTGGCTTGCTCTGCTGTTTGTCCTGCCCGCCTCTTCACTGTTCCTCAAAACCAGCCAGTCCCCATCCTGCCTCAGGGCCTTTGCACGGGCTGTTGCCTCTGCAGGGAATGCTCTTCCCAAATAGAACTCAATGAGTTGCTCTCTCACTTCTTTGAAGTCAGCGCAAAACTGACCTTCTCCAAGGGAAATTCCCTGACCGCCTTTTCTAAAGCGCCTCCTGGTCCCTCTCCCTCCCTTGCCTCCCTCTACAACTTCCATCCTCTCAGCACTTGCCACAACCTGAAATTACCCTCACGATTTGTTACATGTTCACTGTCCCTCTCTCCTCCTAGACTGTCAGCTCCAGGAGGCAGGAAGGAAAGGGAAACCTGCTGCTGCTTTGTTCACTGCTGCGTCCTCAGGGCCCCAAAGGGTGCCAGCCATGCAGTAGGGGGCTCAACAGACACCAGACTGACCCTGAGTGATATGAGGAACACTGGAGGGAAGTGCTGGAAGGAGGGCAGAAAGACAGCTCTGTCTGGAGACACCCAGAAGGAATCTTAGGGCTCAGATGGAGACACAGGAGCCTGCGTCATCACATAAGATGTGACTTCAGCTGTGAGAGTGGATTTACTTGTTCCAGGGAGAAGGTGAAAGAGAGAAACAGGCCAAGTGCTTAACGTTTGGGGGGTGGGGGTGGGGGGTCATGAATCTTTCCTGAGAAAGGCACAGTCCCATCACATCTTGGGGTTTCTGTCCTCTGAACTCAGGACAAAGAGGAGAGGGAGACTTCCAGCACTGAGAGATGGTGGGGTTGGGGTGTCTTCAGATCCCTAGATCCAGGCCTCAGTCCTTTGCCCCCTTCTGCAAAGTTCCAGCTGTCTCCCCGCTGCCTCCCCCATCCTCCTATTCCCTCCCCCCACCCTATGCTCTTCGGGCAGCCAAAGGGATCTTCCAAAGAAATCTGATGTTCCCCTTCCTGCTCCAAACCCTCTTAGCCACCCATGGAGACCAAGCTCCTCACCTCAGCCCACAATGCCCCTCGGGTCTGGCCCTCGCCCACCTGTCCATCCTCTTCCACCATTACTGTCTATGAATCTTTCTCAGCTCTCAGAAAGGTGAACTCCTCGCCCTTCCCCAGTCATGGGAGCCATCCCACCTCTCCCCACTTTCCAGGGGGAAGCCCGTGGAGCCCCGCAACTTGACCCTCTTCCCACCTTGACCACAGCAGCCAGGCAGGGGGGGTGGGGTCGGGCGGATGAATGGCTGGCTGGCCGTGTGGGTGGATGGATGGATGGATGGACGGATGAAGCAGCCGCCTGCGATGGGGCGGAATTGGGAAAACCAGATCCTCGCAGAAGGTGCTCGTCCCCTGACCTCGCCAGGCCTCAGTTTCCCCTCTGGACAAAAAGGGCGTGCGACGTGCTGCGCGCTCCCAACCTCGCACTCACCCACTCGGGCCTCAGTTTCTCCCACCGTCCAGCGGGGCTGGGGTCCGGGCCTGGGAACCCGGCGCGCGCCCCTCGGAGCTCCCTAAGTGGCCGCGTCCGGCCGGGCCCCCGACCGCGCCCCCTCCCGTAGGGTCCGGGTCACGTGACACTGAGCCCACCTCCTCAGGGGGAGGGGCCTAGCCAAGGGAACTCGGCGCCCGGGCGTTGCCCAGCAACGGCCATCCGCCGGTCTCGCCCTCTCCCAGCCTTGGTCCTGGTCCCGCCCCCTGGACGAAAGCCCCACCCCGGACCAGATCACGTGTCCTAGGGCCCGCCTCCCTCGCACAATTCCGACCTCGCGTTGCCATGACAACCATGTTATTGGCACACTCTTTCTGGCCCTGGGCCCTCAGTCCCCCGCGCGGGCGCGGGTGGATCTCCCGGGCTCCGACATCTTCTTGGGTCACTTTCAGGCCTCACTCTAGACGCCTGACTCCTCTTCCCCCGCCCCCCACACCACCAGGGCCGTCCCAGATCGGACTACATTTCTCAGGAGTCTCGGCGGTTAGGCGAGCTGTCTGGCGCCTCACGGGCCGTGCTGACTCCATTTCCCAGGCAGCTTTGCGGCGGACGGGCTCTGAAGATTACACTTCTCAGAATCCTTTCGCGGTAGGGCTGCCAGGCGTCTCTGACCCGTCGCGTGACTTCGACTCCCGCAGGCCTTTGCGGCCGACTAGGGTGACTACGTTTCCCAGACGCCTCTGCGCCGCTGTCACCGGAAGCGGCGGGCGAGTCGAGTGTCCTTGCGCGCGGAGCGGAGCGACCATGGTCCCCCGAGTGTGGTCGCTGATGAGGTGCGTTGAGCTGCCGGGCGGGCCCCGAGCCCCCGAGAAAGTCCCCTCCTGTGGGCACCCCCTCTGGTTTGCTCCCAGCTGGATCTTCGAATTCCGTGGTGTCAGGTCCCCCATCGGCCCGATGGGGAAACTGAGGTTCAGGCGGGGAGGGGCTTCCCGAGACGTCCTGTCGCCTCCTTCCCGCTTCCCAGCGAGCCCTCGCCTCCTGACTGTGTCGGAGCCCTAGATGCCTCCTCTGTAAGGTGGGAATGCCGCAGGCGCTGTACCCGGAAGTTCATGCATGCCCAGAGCGACATCCAGGAACTGACCAGGGCCACTTGGAAACTCGAGGGTGGCGCGCAGGTCGTGCCTCCCGGGCTGGAAGGAAGAAAGTCAGGGGTCTTAAGTCTTCACGATTCCCTGCTCTGTGTGCGGGATCACCAGTGACCCTTCTTTCTCTCTGGGCCTCAGTTCACCAGTTAAATGGGGCCGAGTAGCTCTGCTTTGCGCAGTGTAGAGTGCTGTGCATAGTAGGCGCCATGCACGCCACCGGGCCCCCTGGATGCCTTGTTCTTCTGTATTAGCTGCCTGGCTTCAGGCGTGTCACTCCTAGGACTGTGGCGCCCTGGAGTCGGACTCCTCCCCTCCGGGGCCTAGGGCCCCTACTGGCCAGCAGTGCCCGAGGAGCTGCTGAGCAGCTGTCCCTCCCTGACCGCAGGTTCCTTATCAAGGGCAGTGTGGCCGGGGGTGCCGTCTACCTGGTGTATGACCAGGAGTTGCTGGGGCCAAGCGACAAGAGCCAGGCTGTCCTTCAGAAGGCTGAGGAGGTAGTTCCCCCAGCCATGTACCAGTTCAGCCAGTACGTGTGTGAGCAGACCGGTCTGAAGATACCCCAGGTACCCTGGGACTGGGAGTGAGGCTAAGGCTTGGTGGGAGGAGGGTGTCAGTTCTGGGGTGGCTTTTGGTCCCTGGTCCCTCCAGCCCTGCTTGGTGTCCTCCGCCCTGGGCTTTGTGCTGCTCTTCCTGCCTCTGGAAGGGGCTGGGGCTGTTGGCTGCGCCCTTCCCTTTTCACCTGCCCCTTCTCTCTTCCCAGCTCCCAGCCCCTCCAAAGTTTAACTTTCACATCCGCGACACCTGGAATTCAGGTAGGCCCTGGTCCCTGTCGTTGGGGGGGTGGCTCCTGATGCCCCCCAGTCTAGCACCCCTTACTACCGCTTCCTGGTCATTCCTTTCCATTGCTCCCCTTGCTGCTCCGTGCAGCTCCCACGGATCTAAAAGAGGACAAGGGGTGGAGATTTCAGGGAGGTCTGAACAAGATGGAGCCTCCTTTGAGGATGGGTCACATTGGAGCTCATCGTGTGACCTCAGACAAGAGGAGGCCCTGCCCCACCTCTGCCTCAGTTTCCCTGTGTGGAATTGTTGGAGCTGGAACTGGTGCCTCGAAAAGCCTTGCAGAGCTAGGGTTTCTGGGGGGCTGGTGTTGGTGGACTGAAGCGGGGGCTGAAGGCGCTGGGCCCTCCCTCTCCACAGGCATCATTATGGTGATGTCGGCTCTGTCGGTGGCCCCCTCCAAGGCCCGTGAGTACTCCAAGGAGGGCTGGGAATACCTGAAGGAGCGAACCAAGTAGCCTGTCAGAGGAGGCCACCTGCCCCGGTCAGGAACAGGGGCAGGGGCACCACAGACCCGGAGACTCCAGACTGGGACTGGGACCCCACTCCAAGGGCAGCTCCCGGCCTTGCCGGCCCAATAAAGGACTTTGGAAGTGCTCCCTGACCCGTGTGCTGGCCCTGGGGACTTGAGGCGGCCTGGCTCGTGCCCAGAGTGCAGGGGCCCAGGCTTCTGGCACCTAGCAGCTCCTCAGGGCCTGACCTTGACCCCAGGCATGGTTCACCCCTTCGCTGTCCAGGGCCCTGCCTGCTGAGTCCCCAGCCTGGTATGGGGATGGGGAGCAGAGACTTGGCCCTGGTCCTCCATAGACTGTGCTCTATGGGTTGAGGAAGTACTGATGGCCAGCCCAGGTTGGGGGTCTCAGCCTGTGGAGCCCAGGGTGGGACATTCTGGAGGTGGGAACTCGGTGGGGTGGGCACAGTTCACCTCTCCGCTGTCCACATGGCCAGGAGTTCCTGTGGCTGCTGAGTCTGCATGTGGCTCAGCTCACTGATCACGTGTCTCGTCTAGTCCTGGCCTTCTCTTGGCTGCTCTCTACCCGCATTCCACCCTCTCGCCACAATCTGGGGATTCCTGGGGACCACAGGCTTCGTGGCCATTACAGTGCGTGGGGGGGGGCTCCCGTATCCACAGAGGTCCTGCCCTCCCAGGGTCCCCTGCTCCCCTGGGGAGGCTTTCCCGCCCCACACTGGTCAGCTGCCTGGTGACCTGAATGTTCTGCCCCACCGGGCTGAAGCTCCACGAGGGTGGGCCCTTGGAGTACTCCCAGCCTGGAGAGCATCCCACCGTGATGGCAGTGGGAGGAAACCTGTGTCCCAGACAAACGGTGGAAGGGGGGCTTGGCTGGGAGCCGGAGACTTGGCCAGGGTGCTGCTCTGGGAGCACAGAGCAGGCCTGGGCAACGGGGCCCTGAGCTGACGTGGGATTCCCTGTTCCTCAGAGTTCTGGGGGTTATGCTGCTTGGTCTGGGGGTAGAGCTCATTGAGGCCCATGAACTAGGAGAGGATGGTGGTTACCTGTGAGGAAAGCAGAGATCAGAAGCCAAGACATCGCCCGGGCTCTCCTGGGATGTGAAGCTGGCGTGTGTCCAAGAGAGGTGTGGGGAGGAGTGTGGGGGAGGATGGTGGCCTGGCCTGGCATGTTTAGGGAGGCAGAGCCCAGAGTGAGCTGTGCCACTCTGCTTTCCAGGAACAGCCTCTGGGTGGGTCTCCCATGCGTGGCACCTGGAGGCCGCCTGGCTCCCTGTGCCGCGCCTGCCCGCTCGTGTGCCGGCTGGGCCACGGCAGGGAGAGGACCAGGTCTAGAGCAAGGGCAGTGTGGGAACATCCCTGATCCTTGGGACTGCCCGGGAGGAAGCCAGCCCGGGTTCAGGGCTGAGACCTGTGACCCACCCCAGCCTGACACCCTCCACTGAGCCCTTCCCACATACCCAGGAAGGAGGCAGATCGTGGGCTCCTTTTACAGAGGGAGAAGGTTGCACGCACGGCCAGGTTCAAACTCGGCTCTGTCCGCCTTGGAGCCCGAGGAGTGAGCTTCAACCCTCCCTGGGGCGCAGGATTTCCAGCTGCCTCACCTGCACGGACCCAGTCCTGGGCCTTCGAAAACAGGAGGGTTTGCGCGCAGGGCACCCGAAGCTGGGGCTCCGGCATATGCTCCACAAGGTCCTTGAGGCCTCGTGACCCTGCCATTGTCATTACCACCATTTTACAGAGTGAGGATGACCTGGGGGGGTTGGGGAGAGACCTGCCAGGGTCACCCTGCCACACTCTGAACAACTCCCGGCGATGCCCACAAGAAGGGAAACCAGCCGCTGTAGGTCAGTGAAGAGTCACTCTAGGAACATGCTCGGCCCTTCCAGCCCCCCTCACCACATCCGGGTGGCCGAGCCTGCAGCTCCATGAACTTGGCAGTGGCGTGCTGGGCTTTGGGGAGCCCTTGGCAGTAGCGCTGCTCCCAAGAGCAACTGCAGCCCCCGCAGGACGCACCTGTGTCAGGGGTGGAGGGGGATGTGAAGGGGGGCCTCTGGAGAAGCAGAGATGGCTGGGTGTGGGGCCAGGGCCGCCGGGGAGGCGGGGGTTCGGGGAGCACCTGGCCCTGCGCACCACACAGGTGTGCAGGGAGGGATGGGGCAGGGGCTCGTGGCTTACAGCCGAGGGGCCAGGCCGATGGATGCACCTGTCGGAGAGCACAGCAAGCAGGGCTGGTTCATCTCATAGAGGTCATCGTACAGACGTGACCCAGACATCCCGAGGGCACCCCTGCCCCCAGGCCCCACTCTTGGGAGTTGCTGGGGCCTCAGGCGGCTCCAAGCCCTCAGGATCCCTCAGTAGCTCTGCGGAGCCGCCCCCAAGCCCTAGGTTTGTTAACACTGTTGGCCCTGCCACCTCTGCTTTCTGGATGGCTCTCAGCTTCCCGTGTGTTTTGGGGCTTGGGGGGGGGGGTCCCCTGAAACAATTTAAGCTCTGGTGTGTAGCCATTGCCCACATGGCCCCAGCCACCAGCCCAGAGACTATGGTGCCATTCTCAATCCCCCTCCATCCCCTGTGCAGTCAGACTCAAGTTCCTCTGTCTGCTTGAATCCATCACCAAGACCACCTCCCTGGTCTTCCCACCTGCCCCCTTCCATCCATTTCCCCAGCTCTGAGTCTGATGATGTATGTCACTGCCCTAGTCAGAAACCTTCTATGGCTCCCTGCTGCCCTCTCCTTGAGCCCAGACTCCTTGAAGGGGCCTCTGTTCCCAGGCACAGTTGGTTTTCACCACCGGCCTTGGCACTCAGCTCCTGCGCTCTTTCACTGGGCCGTCCTTCCTCCTGACTCCTGCTCTTCCTGCCCACAGCTCAGCGGCTGCCTCCTCGGGAAAGCCTCCCCTGGAGCCCTTCCTCCCCCAGGCTGAGTCAGACACCCCCTCTGGGCCTCCTGACCGCCCCGTGGGTGTCCCATTGTGGCACTTGCTGCTCGGGGGCAGGATCACCCCACCTCAGCAACACACAGGTTTGGGACCAAGGCCAGGCACTGTAGGTGTCGAACAGCACCCCTGCCTCCACCCCGAAACACCAGCAGCACCCTGTCCCCCTGGTCGGGACAGCTACAGATGTCTCCAGGTGCTGCCAGGTGTCTGTCCTGTGGGGACAGTCACCCCAGCTGACCACCACTGCCTTGGGAGGTCGTATTAGTTTCCCAGGACAAAGGACCACAACACACATTGATTAGATCACAGATCTGGAGGCCAGAAGTCCAACGTGGGTCTCACTGGGCTAAATGCAGGTATGGACCGGGCTGCTCTTTCTGGAGGCTCCAAGGGGAGTTACCCTTTCCGGCCTTTTCCAGCTTCAAGAGACCACTGCACTCCTTGGCAAGAGAGCCCTTCATCTTCAAAGCCAGCCTGCAGCCTTTCTGTCCGCAGCTCCTCCAGCTCCCCCACCTCCCTGCTCCCCCCAGAAGGACCCTGGGCCCAACTGGATAACCCTGGATGATTCTCTGCCTCCAGGTCCTTAATGAATCCCGGCTGCAAAGCCCCTTTTGCCACGGTAGGTGCCATGCGTACAGGTTCCAGGGAATAGGGTGGGGACACCTCTGGCCCCTTCAGGAGGGGGTTATTTGGCCCACCACAGAGTCTGAAGGCTGGGTCACCTGTCTGTCTTCCCCCAGACAGGGCTGGAGTCCACTCTGATGTGTCAGAAAGGGAGGCAACCATCTCGCTTCCACAGACCAAGAGGCAGAAGGCCTCCGTCACCATGGCTCCCCTGGACGGGTGGCCCTGACCTCCCTCCCCAACACTACAGCCAGACGGGGGCAGGGGGGCGGGCGGGCGGGCGGGCGGCAGAGACGGAGTCTGGGGCTGACCCGGGGAGGGAGCACACTGCTGTCAGATCTTACCCCACTGGGATACAGTCCCACTTAGCAGATCCTAGGAGTCAAAGCCCCAGACACAGGGAGTCCATGGTGGGCGTGGGGGCGGGGGAGTGTGTGTAGCAGGGACGGTTGGGGTTGGGGAAGATGAAAGGTTCTGCAGACGGGTCAGTGATGGCCGCACAGCAGCATGCCAATACCAATGCCACCACTTAAAAATGGTTAGAATGGGAAATTTCACATTCTGTGTATTTTACCACATTAAAAAAAAAAAAGTACGGCGGCCTGTTTAGCAAGGGCTGCGTGCGTCATGGACATGGAGGCAGAGTGTGGGGGACAGAAACACCTGAGGTACGTCAAAGGGCCCAGGAGGGGAAGAGGGACCAAGCGGCCACGATCCCACGAACTCCGGGCCCGGGCTCACAAAGGCTGGGAGTGTGCGCTGTCCGCAAAGGGCTTCTGGGAACCCTAACCGCCCCTTAAGGCTGCCCTTCGCCCTTCCCTGAAGGAAGAGCCATGGCTCAGCAATGCCAAATACGATTTACACAAAGAGGTGAAATAAAAAGAGAAAACGCTTTAAATAAAGGGTATGTGAACAGAAACACATTTATTACAAAAAAAACAAAACCAAAAAAAAAAAAAAAGGAACAAAAGAAACACAAAAACATTCACATTGTATTGAGCTACAATATGGCAGCAGATAAAAAAAATATTGTACAGAGTTTAAGGTAACTCCTAACAAAACACACTCGTGTTGCCGCGTGACAGAACAGAGGGGTCCAAGCACTCAGTAGCGGCGAGTGAAGCGGGTGTCGCTGGGTCGGCTCCCCCGGTTCTGTCCTCCAAAGCCCCCTTGCATGCCGCCGCGAGGGATCACGTGGCCCCGTGAGGCTCCACCCGGGGCGAAGCCGCCACGCCTACGACCAACACAGAGCCGCGTCACAGAAGCCTGCCCGGCCGGCACGGTTTCTAACCCTTCCCCAGTGAGCCAGCACGCACAGAGGACACCAGTACGAACATCTTACCCTGACATCCCTCCCCGGTTCATCATGTGACCTGGCCCAGAGTGACCAGACATACTTCTTTCGCCACCTACAAGACAAGAGGTCCGTTTCAAACAGCGCCTCTGAGCGCAGCACGTGCAGCTGAGAGGACCCCAACGCGGGGCTCGTGTGACTCCAGTCCCTTTCCCGAGCCACCCGGCCAACGCAGAACCCGCAGATCCCGGCCGAGGCATCCGCACACGAAAGGGTACGCACCTGCTGTCCTGGCTAAGTCAAGGCAGAGAGGAATGAACCTCACCCAACCCCCCCCCCAAGTCAGTGATGAGCAACACCCTGTGGTCTGACGGAGAGCAGCGAAAGCTCTTCCTGCCCTCAAGCAGCAGGAAGGCTGGCTAAAGCAGGTGCAGCTTGAGCTTTCCAGATGCTTCTCCACAAAGACAGACACACCCCCGGCTGAGGGCCGGTCCTTACCTTGCCACCTCTTGTGGTCCCTGTCTATCATGCCTCCATCAGCAGCACCCTGCCACGCACGGTCATCCTCTATTCTTCGGCCATGGTCCCCCCAGTCACGTCTGCCCCTTGGAAAAAGATATCTCTGATTTGGATTGTCCTCCTCTCTGCCTTTTAGAGTAGGATGGATGGTGGGTTTAGCATTGTGTGCCCAGTCCCCATCCCTTTGAGTGGTGGGGGCCTGCGGGCAGCGGGACCTGGCTCTCGATCCAAGGTTGCTCGGCTCTGAGGCGGCCCCAGCCGAGGCCAGTGCGCTGGGTCAGGGGCCGAGGGTCCTCAGTCGGACACATCAATCCTGCCGGCAGCGTGTGAGGCCCACGCAAGCAGGGTGGGGTGCAGGACACATACCTGGGTGGAGGAGGCAGCCCCCGGCCCTCGCTGATCCTCTTGTCAGAGCCATATCCGCCCCACCCGTCGCGGGAGTCCCGCCCGTGGCGCTCTGGTCCTCCGTGCCGTTCGGGGTAATGCTGGATGTTAAAGAGCCAAACAAAAAGCAAGCTTCGGTATGGAGCCTGGATCCCGAGGCCGCTGGGGCAACAAGCTAACAGTGACAATGACAATAGCTCAGAAATGCTGCCAAGCACGCCACCCGCGGTCTTGTGCCACCCAGGCCTTTTAGCCTGCACAACAGCCATGTCCCCTAAGTCCACCCGTGGACTAGGTGAGGAAAGTCGAAGAATGGAGTCACAGAACGGAGAAAGAAACTGAGGGCTGAGATTCACCCTAATCCAAGTGGAGAGAATTCGGGCACTAAGGAGAGAAGGACGCTGGGCCTAGTGACTGCCCTGTGCCAAGAACAGACAATGGGTGCCGGGTGCCTGTGCCCCAGCCGCACAGAACCACCAGAGCAGAAGGGCCACTAGGACCCTTTAGCACGACTCATCCTGGACCTGACGCCCCCGGTCAGCCCTCCGCCAGCCACCCTGGGGCTCTGCCTGTGGAAACGGTTTGCCTGGCACAGGCCACACGAATGCCTGACCCTGTTCTAGCAGCATCTGAAGAAAGGATGGAAGAGGGAGCCTCCCACCTAGAAAAAGCTTGTTTTGATTTAAAGATCTGAGAGAGAGAGCATGCATGGGGGGGAGGGGGGAGAATCCCAAGCAGAGTCCCTGCTAAATGCAGAGCCTGACACGGGGCTCCATCCCACGACCTTGAGACCACGACTTGAGCCGAAACCAAGAGTTGGACGCTCCACCGCTGGCGCCCCCCAGGCGCCCCTAGGAAAAGCTGTTTGCAGTAAGTGCCTGCTCGTCCTTCACCTGAATCCTGCCCCTGTGAGCTGGAAGAACGGCTGAGGCTCTTAGGGAGCTGGTAAGATGGCTTTCGTTGCACTGTTGCTCTCCCCGTCCCACAGATCCAACCTGTGGCCCTGGGGTCTTTTGTGCCAGAATCACACTCTAAGTGAGAAGACCTGGAAAGGAGTTCTGGTCATGAAGCCTCTTGGATGAAAGCACTGGCCGCCCTGTTGCTGTTCACATCCATGCTTATCTTACCCATTAAGCCAGGAAGTCCCCGAGGCCGGGGAGCAGGGGGCACGCTCTTACACTGGGAGCCCCAACACCTGTGTCTCCACCACCTGCTTCCCCGGCCCCTCATTCCCAGATGTGTGCAGACATCTCCCTCAACAGAAGGGCGAGGGGCAACTGTACCAGATGGACAAAATACAGCACCATTCCTTCCACGAGCAAAATCAAAAGCCAAAAGGGTCCAAGAAAGCCAGTGCTGCCAAATGGAGCAAGAGCTGCTTAAATGAGTCCCCAAAATAACATTTCCATAAAAAACCTTCAAAACACACCAGCTTTTTAAAAAATTACAGCTTGCGACTTAGACCACTTCCTTTACTTTTAGACAAACACAAATATTTAATAGAGAATAACTGGGACGCCTGGCTGGCTCAGTTGGTGAAGTGTCTGCCTTTGGCTCAGGTCACGATCCTAGCTAGGGTCCTGGGATCGAGTCCCGCATCAGGATCCTTGCTCAGCAGGGAGAACGGGGAGTCTGCTTCTCCCTCTTCCTCTGCCTGCTGCTCCCCCTGCCTGTGTGCGAGTGCAAGCGCTAATGAATAAGTAAAATCTTAAAAACAAAAAAAATCTGTTATCAATGGCCTTCTAAAACCACAAAGCTGACAGAGCACACTTCACACAAAGCCCACTTCTCACTCTCCCTGGTACGTCACCAAGTAGCCACGCTCTTCCGTCTAACCGACCAACCCACGTAAGGGTTCAACAAGACCAGAAAGCCTGTGCCAGCGTCCCGTTCTGCGTCCCTGTCCCCACCTGCCACCCGGGCAGCACTGGTGTCTTATTTAGGACAGTGTGCGTGAGGAGAAACACGCTTCCAGTTTCAGGAGCGCCTGAGCTACTAACGGTGGGCAAGGAGCCCGCAGTGACCGGGAGCTGCACGTGAGGGGCTGTGCTAGCCTGGCTCTCAGCCCGTTCGGTCACACTCCCTTGTGCGGGAGAGAAGCAGCCTCAATTGCACAGCTGGAGACACGCGCTCAGCACAAGTGCTGCCACCAGGATGCGACTCTCTGGTGCTGGTTCCGGAGCCCGGACATTTAACCACCACGATCAAGTTTACAAAAAGAAACGGAAGACCAGGTGTCCGTTCAGCCGCATCTCGCATTTACCTCCAGGAGTAAAGATAAAGGAATCATGCAAGGATTGCTCCGGAGGTGGCAGAAGAACCCCCTCCATCTGGCCAAGGAAGGCAGCCGCCAGCCATGCCCTCAGCAAGAGGGAGGGAGCCGCACAGAGCAGGCTGTGCTAGAGGCAGGGAAAGGATGCCCGCAGGCAGCAATTTTGCCAGCCGTGCCCTGACCGCTGCGCAGCCTTCCCTCAGTCCCCTCGACCTTCCAAGTAAACCCACGAAAGTCCATGCTCTCTGGGCAAGTTCTCAAGCTAAATCTAAGACAGGAAAAGGAACCAATCAAGCCTATTTTCTAATGGGGTCATCCTGCAGAGCACGGGTGTGGCCCAGAGACTGAGCTGCTTGCCCCAGGCGCCGTGGGCAGGCGGACCCCGCCAGCACAGCGCTGCCCGCCCCAGGCGCCCCGGACTTGTATGTGCTCAGCTGTGCAGGGCTCGATCATGCGGCAGAGCCTGTCAGAGGCGCCCAAGGCTCTTTAGCCGTCTGTACAGGGCATCGTTTACTCTATTTAGAGGCGGATAGAACCTCAGGGTCAGGGCCTAAAGAGGCCCGAGGATACAAGACTACACCCCCCAGCTGAGGAGGGAGAAAGCATGCCGAAGGAGAGAGAATCGATCCCACCGCAAAAACTGGATACAACTGGAGTTTCTGACTTACCTGTCCTTCTCTTTCTCCCATCATGGATCTTGAACCTTCTCTCCTGAAAAAGGCAATTTACATAAAAACATTAAGCAAAGAAAAATAGGTCAGTTAGGCCCCCCTAAACATTTCCCAAATGGAAGCCAGGTAATTTGTGCTCTGATGGTTCCAGTGAGCCCGCAAAGCCTAGAAGGGCCGACCCTAGTTCTTCAGCATTCAGAAAGAGAGGAGAACGGTGAGGGGGGGGTGGCGACGGTGGCGGCTGGCTGACCTGTCGACGGAGTGGTCCGGGTATCGGCCCCGGTCCCTGTGGTCAAAGTCGTGGAAGCGGTCTTGGCGGTTGAAGTCAGAGTGGTAGCGCTCATCCAGGGCGGCCCGCTTTGCTTCCGGCCAATAGGCATCGTCTCGCCTGGAAGGGGAAGAAAGGCGTACGTGTAACTTCTCCTCCACCTTCATGACCTCTGGCGGAGCTGGTGAACTGGACCCTCAAACGGTCCTTGGCTCCTATCACTTCACGGAACAAGAATGAACTTTATTAACAGGGTCTCTGCTACACCAGCTGAGAGGGGCTGGCAGGGTGATGTGGGATCCGACTTTAAGACTCCGTGCTATTTCGTCCACCGTGCCCCGCCTCCCCTACACAGAAGAGCGTTGGTTTCCCTGACAGAAGGGCAGGTGGGCACACATGCGCCTCTGCAGGTCGCCTCTGGGAACCGCACACGGCCTCGATCTATCAGGACAGCAAGCTAAAGCCGGGACTGTGAGCTCTCCCTAGCACACGCTCTCTCCTCACATGGGGACGTGACCCAGCAAAGACACCAATGGGAGGACTTTGAGAAACACCTGCAACATACGGTTTCAAAACATTTAGGACCGTAATGGACTCCCAGCATCAGTATTTTGCACAGACGAAGTCCTAAAATAGCTTGAAGGCCCTCAAAAGAAGTCTTGCTGGATATTATACGGGGACCTCTCTAACCCATGCACTCAAGATGACGAATACAAACGGTGGTTTTTCCCAAGTGGGGATGCAGGCAGAAAAGCCTGGATAGGATCAGTGCTGGGACCGCCACCCCCGACTCCCAACAGCAGGGCTGAAATCAGGCCTGCTTTGCACTGGGGCTAACATTTTAGTATTCACATGTCACATCGGTATGTCCGGGAAATAAAAATAATGTTCCGGGAATAAACCAGAACAAATCACTACAATGACAAAGCCTAGAAAGGGGGCCCGAAGGAGGTGCTTCTTGGTCTCTGGCCACCCACTCAGCACTTGCGTGTCACGTGCTGCTCTGGGGATCTGTGCTAGGACTTGAACGTGAGGCTTTACTGGGCAGTGCTTTGTGCAGCCATTTCTCTACTGACCCCTAACCACCTCAGCGTCCTGACGAAGTAAAGGACATCAAACTGGGCTGTAGCACGTACTTGTGCTGCCTTTGAAATAAAAAATTCCTGTTAACATGATTTTGGGGCCCACACCCCAATTCTACACGCCCCGGGCCACCTCTGGGGTGGGCTAAGAGCAGCTCGAATTACCGGCCGTCCACGTCGTAGGGCCTCCGCACCGCAGGCCGCCGCTCCTGCTCGTAGCGCAGCTCCTGCTGGCGCCGCAGCTCCTCGCGCTCGCGGTGGATGCGCTCCTGCTCCCGCCGGCGCTCGTGCTCCACGTGCATGCGCTCGCGCTCCAGCCGCTCCCGCTCCATGCGCTCGCGCTCCAGGCGGTGCCGGTGGAAGGCCAGCCGCTCGCGGGCGATCTCCAGCCGCTCCCGCTCCTCCCGCTCCCACTGCGCCTGCATGCGCTGCTCCCACTCACTGCGCTCACGCACCCTGCGGGAGAGCGGCAGCTGGAGGGGCTGCGGGCCACAGTGCTGGCCGCGCCACCCAGCTGAGCGAGCTGTCAGGACACAGAGCGGCCACTCCCGCCCTGGGGAATGCAGACTGGCCACAGAGCACGGCAGAAATGCGGACTCGGGCGGCGCCTGGGTGGCACAGTCATTAAGCGTCTGCCTTCGGCTCAGGGCGTGATCCCGGTGCTCTGGGATCGAGCCCCACATCAGGCTCCTCTGCTGGGAGCCTGCTTCTCCCTCTCCCACTCCCCCTGCTTGTGTTCCCTCTCTTGCTGGCTGTTTCTCTGTCAGATAAATAAATAAAATCTTTAAAAAAAAAAAAAAAAAAAAAAAGAAATGCGGACTCGGGGATGTGCCACCCCCCACGGGACTCCAGCTCCCGCAGATCCACTGACGAGAGGGCAAGAGCAGCGGCAGGCCTGGGATGCCAGCATGGGCCCCGCTGCCAGCACAGTTCCTGCCCAGAGGGTCATCAGGGCAGGGAGGCACGTGCACGCAGAGGGTCAGCTAGAACAGGAGCTCAGCCTCACTCCCTGAAATGCTTTCTGGAGCTCAACATCTCGTCCCATGAAACAGCCCATTAAAAATAAGCAACGAAACATACTTTTCATAGCAAATTAAGTCTCAGTGAAAACCTCTGCTCCCTAACCCATGAGCTTCGGTGCGTCACCAGGGAATGGGGCCAGGGCACTAGCATCGACGAGCTGACCGACCAGCTGGGGCCCGCAGGGGCCGTGTGAAGCGCCAGCAGGCTGTGCAGGACCCCCACCAGCTCCTCTCTGGCTAGCGACAGCAACTGCACCCCAGTGTACCTCCTGCCGGTCCCTGTACGTGCGACAGCAACGAGCCGGCGGTGATGGCTGCCAGGCTGTCTCCCCCCAGCCCTGGCCACACGCTTACAGATACGTGTTTGTACCTGCAGAAGTATATACTCCGGCCTCACCGCGCCCCTGGCTTAGACTAGAATAGCTACTCCTCTCCCGTGTACTCCTGATACCTAGTGAAGCGAAGCCACGCTGCACGACTTGCGGGGTCCGACCTGTCCCTTCTGGCGACTCTCTTCTGTCTGCTTTCCTGTCAGGTTACCTCTGCCTTAATACACTGATTTCAAATTGTGTCTATTCACATCTCTCATGTGCCTCTCATGTACAGAAGTTACATTTGCATTTAGTTGACTTCTCCTTTGGGACATTTTGGGCCTTCTAAGCCTAAACTCCTGAATATACTTACTTTCACTTTATACGAACATAAACTTCATGTTTACATTCAGTCACCAGTTTATGGTGACTGTTTTGTCACTGATGTGAGCTGGAGACCCAAAGTGCTGTCTGAAGAACAGCCAAGTGACCTGAAGCTCTTTGGGGGAGTCCATCCTTTTGTCACTAGTGAGAAATGTCGCTTTTGACACATCACATTCCCACACGCACATGGGTCAGGTGCGCTGCTCTATTCGCTAGTTACTTCAACAAAAGTGCCTTCTGGGGCACCTCGGTGGCACAGTCGTTAAGCGTCTGCCTTCGGCTCAGGGCGTGATCCCGGCGTTATGGGATCGAGCCCCACATCAGGCTCCTCTGCTATGAGCCTGCTTCTTCCTCTCCCACTCCCCCTGCTTGTGTTCCCTCTCTCGCTGGCTGTCTCTCTCTGTTAAATAAATAAATAAAATCTTTAAAAAAACAAAAACAAAAACAAACAAACAAAAAACCCAAAAGTGCCTTCTGCCCACTGCCTTGCCCTCGGATGCAGGCAGCTGTGAGCGGGGACTGATAAAAACAATGCCCTACCACCTTTACGCGTTCTTACTCTGCCAATATAACTAATGGTTTTTATTTTTTAAGCAAGTTTAGGGGCGCCTGGGGGGCTCAGTCAGTTGAGCGTCCGAGTCTTGGTTTCAGTTCAGGTCGTGATCTCTGGGTCATGAGACCGAGCCCCATGTCGGGCTCCGCGCTCAGCGGGAAGTCTGTCTGATATTCTCTCTCTCTGCTCCCCGCCCGCCCTAGGCGCCCTCTAAAATAAATAAATCTTAAAATAAAAAAAGAACTATTTCTTGACATACAATAAACTAACTCATAACTCTCTCCCTGCATATGTTCTACCGTTTCTCTTTTTCCCTTTCCACAGCTTCTGGAGTACATTGGCTATGTTTGTTAGCACTACTGCCCCACGAAGGCATTCCAACTCTCTGCCACTACCTCCATAATCTTCAAAAAGAAATGGGCTTATCTCATGAGAAGATCATTGGGGAAAAAACCCCACAGGATGAAAGCCAAAGGAGCCAAGAGGTTTAAAGCAATATTCCACAGACAGGGGACTTTGGAAATATCCCCCTAGGATACGATTATAACCAGTCCAGAGATACAAGCAAACCAGTAACACTCCTGGACACAGACTCACCTACGGGACTCGGAGTCTCTCGCCTTCCGAGGCTCTTTGACTTTATCAAAGGACACAACGGACCGCTTCTCTCTGCTGGCTGATTTGCGATCCTGGCTCTTAGAAACCTGGTTCACCAAAAAACATGCAGAAGTTAAAGCAGAAATGACAACAGGAAGAATCAGGCGGCTCCAAGTCCAAGCATCCAACGTGAAGGCTGGAAATGAACACTAATGTTTAATGGAACCACCAGGTAATAAGGTGTTCCCCTCCTAAGAAATGTCATGTTTTCTTTATCATAATTAAAAGTCAGAGCCTCATCACCATGCTAAACTATGTGAGTACTTTCAATAGGGTCAAAAATGAAAGTATTTTCCCCCTAAAACTTTTTATATGATCCTAACCATTTTTTAATACTTCGTTTTCCACATCCAAAATAAATTCCTTACTCTTGTTCTTTTCTTTCCTAATTAAACATGCAGTGAGTGCCTGACCATGGCTACTTCTAGTATATCTATTGGAGGATTCCTGATTTGTGTGGCTGCATTATTTTTATGAGATCTTCCCATCTTAGCCCTGGAGCTCGTACTTCAGCTTTGGCCATTTTTCAATCATTCTATGTGAAATAAAGGTAGAAGAGATCACGTGTATTACAATATTTGTACAGACACAAGCAGACTGAAACCTTCCATAACTGAAAAGCTGGCCTGCAAGAGCAGCAGTGGTCTGTCACCCTGCAGCACGAGTTGACACGGCAGGTCTGAGGCGGGCACCTGGGAACCTAGTGGCCAGAGCGCCTGCAGCTGACAGTCCCCTGGTCAGGGTGCTTCACCGAGCCTAGACCATGCAAAATGTGGTTTGTGCTGACCACGTGCTTTCCTTCTGGGAGTCAGGAAGTTTGGTATGTATCTGGCAGAACGCCTATGTAACCAGTCCCCAATAAAAACCTGGGGTGCTGGGGAACCTCAGTTAATGAAGCCTCTGCTATTGGCTCAGGTCAGGGTCCCAGGACCACGTGATCGAGTCCCACATCGGGCTCCCTGCTCAGTGGGGAGTCTGCTTTTCTCTCTACCCCTCCCCCCCCGCTCGTGATCTCCCTCTCTTTCAAATAAATGAAATCTTAAAAACACAGAACAAAAACAAACTAACGCCTGGGGTGCTGCGGCTCTAATGGGCTGACAGGCCTCCCCAGGCAGGAGTGTGACCCACGTGTTGCTGCATTTTCAGTGCTGTGTGAGCTCACACGCAGGACAGCGCACGAGGGAGCCTGCATGGGTCTCCCGCACACTCTGCCTGCGTCTTTCCCCCACAATGTGGCTGTGTGTCCTTACGGCACCACTGGAGCCAATCTTAGTGGGGGGTGCCACCATAGGCTAAGCCCAGTGGTCCTTAGAGTGAATCACTGAATGGGGGTGGCCGTGGGGACCCTGGACCCATATCTATCCAAGTTGCAAGACTGTAAAAATTGCACTGATGGACATCAACAGCTGCCAGAGAGAAGCGGTAAGAACCCAAGCCGGGTCCTCTGTGAATTCTGTTCTGTGGAGCATCCACAAGGAGGAAGAGCAGGGGGCTGAGCCGAAGTCGAGACTGGACATAGAAAGGCAGGAAAGGCTGGCTGGGTTGCATGTGAGTTTAGGGATGCACAATGGAGAGCTGCTGAAACTTTCAGGGGAGGCAATGAAAAGGCCAGCTACGGGCTGATTCAGAAAAAAAAGCCAAGCAGTCCCGTACCTGAATTCTCTAAGACTAGCGCTCTAACCCCTGAGCTATTACGGAACCTTCACCACATTTGAATTTTAAAATTAGCTTTAGGAAATTAAAAAAAAAAAAAAAAAAAATTCTCATCAGAAAAGAATTAAATATAAATGAAAGCTTTTTAAACGCTTTGTTTTTTAAGAATGTCAAGATGTCTACATTTTGAAAAGATGTACCACCTTTCTTAAAGTTCAAGAATTGCCTATATAGAAAACATAAATAAAAAAAACATGAAATAAGAAAAATACCATATCCTAGTTAGAAAATTACTACTCACTCTCTCTTTGGATCCGGAAGTTTTGACGCTAATAACAGGCACACCTTTAGATTTATCCATCACTACAGTCCGCTCTGTTCCCCGACTTCCTACAGGAGGAAAGGAGTTGTGTGACATAAGAAACAGGAAACACCCAAATTAGCAAAAAGTACTCAACTCTATGGAAAAGAAATCTAGTTTGCGTTGCTGACTGACAACAGCAAACCACGAACCACACCAACCATGAAGAGAACACACCCCAGACAGCATCTCCAGTGACAATACCTGATTTTGTAGTTCGAGATCGCTCTGAGGGGCCGGGTTTCTGATCGTCTTGATCTTTACTCTTTTCTCCACTTCCGTCTTCACCCTTCTTAACATCCTCTTTTCTATCAGCTTTATCTTCCCTCTTAAGGTTTGCAGACCTAGAAATAACGTCCCAGGACACACAAGGGTGTTAGATCCAGTATTAAGAGAAGCAAAGGAGCCCTGACCGGACTCTTGCCCTGAGCACCACAGGACCAGGAGGCTGCCTGGGCTGCCATCGACGGGACGATGAACAACAGGGAGTCCCACCTGCTCTCCCCAAGCACCCCTGGAAGAGGGAGAAAGGAATCATCTCAGCTACTGGAGGCGAAACCGTTCCACCAAACATAAAGAAATGAAGGGGTGAGGGGCCCTGCGGTCTCCCCCAGCTGTGGAAAACGTGCAGAATGGGAACTACAGAATAGGACCATTTTGGCCGCAGTTCCCTCACAGAAGAGCAGTACCTGTCGCTGGACTTTTCCTTTTTCCCCTCACCCTCTCTCTTTTCAGAGGTTTTCTTCCCAGTAGGCTCATTTTTTGCCTGAAAAAGAGAATCAAACAAGTATTACCGTATGTCCTAAAAGGGCCACAACCCTGGAAGAAAAGAGCCACTTACTTTTTCCACTGAGATCATCTTCCCATGGAGCTCTGTTTTGTGCAGGTGGTTAATGCATTTTGTGGCCTCTTCTGCTGTGGACATTGTAACAAAGCCATAGCAGCGAGCTCCAGGACTCCGGGCATTTGTCACCACCTTGGCACCCACCACCTCAAAGGAAAGCACACAAATATGGCTCAGACAGGACCCCCCCCACCCCGACTCCACGTGAAATGCGCAGGGCATCACAGTTCACGCTGCTTTCCTCGGATCCGTGAGTCCTGGTGCCCTCCCTGGGGTGGGGACCGTGCGACAGGCCCTGTCACCTGGTGCCTAACAAGTCCACCAACTGACAACTAGGGAGGATAATGCTATTGCCTCACTGCGACTCCTCTGAGGCTCTGCCCCACTTCCCGCTGCTCCTCCTGGGGACCAGGATGGCAGTGCGGAGGAGCAGCGAGGAAGTGAGGTGCACAACAGGCTGCTGCTGGCATTCCGTCAGCCACATGGGCAGTGAAGCCAGAGGACAGATCTGCAGATGGAACCTGACAGATGACACTCGGAGCAATAACAAACTTCAGTGAGAGGGCTCTGGTGCTACAGGCACATCTTTACACACTGTTTACTTTTCCTGATGACCCTGCAAGCTGAAGTTAGACACCCTGGCTGGGGGGGGGGGTGTCCCACATAAGCCAATATTCATCATTAGACCACATAGGGACTCAAACCCAAGGGAGTTTCCGAATGGGCTAGTCCCCGACTCAAACACCCGAAGCCTGCAATGGACCCAAGACACTGGAGGCTCCAAGGTGACATGTCCCTGCTGAGAGCACCCATCTGCTCTGAAGGCCATGGTGGAATCATTAAAGGTGCCCACTTTATATTTACTCAGCCTCAGGGAATCACTAGTTGGGTTTTTTTGTTTGTTTTGTTTTTAAGATTTTATTTATTTGACCGAGAGAGAGCACGAGAGGGGGAGGGTCAGAGGGAGAAGCAGACTCCCTGCTTGAGCCCGATGCAGGACTTGAGATCCCGGGGATGCAGGATCATGACCTGAGCCGAAGGCAGTCGCCCAACCGACTGAGCCACCCAGGCGCCCCGCACTAGTTACTTCTACAACCCTGTCATATTTAATTTCACTCACTAGCTCTCGGACATCAATAACCAAGGTAATACTACCGGTTTTCTCTGTTGTGATTTGTTGAACCCTTAGTACAAAGGTCTGTGCCTTCAGCTTGCCCCAAAAGCTACCTCTGAGACAAGGAGCCAAGGATGCAGCAGCTGATTTGGGAGGTGACGCTATAAAGCACATGGTTGGGGGGTGAATAGAGTAGGGAAGAGACCCGACACAGGGGCTCTGAAACACAGGGAACCACAGCAGGCCCCGGGGGGCTGGGGGAGGCAGGTGCATCTATCCGTCACTGCCAGTTCACACACTGAGCAGACAGGGAAGCCAGGCAGCTGCTGCAGAGGACAAGAGGCCAGGGCTGCCCCAGCTGTGGGTGAGAGCAGGTGAGCCGAGAGTCATGGGGCGGAGGCACCAACAGCTCTGCTACAGCTACACAAAGCATCTTAAGGAGGCAGCAACTCTGAGGGCCCCCACGTGTAGAACCGAGGTTCACATGGGGGAAGTGACATGCTCTGGGCCACACAACTGCGAGTGGCAGAGCTGTGGCCTCCAGCTAAGACCAGTCTGACTCCAAAGGCCCTGTTCACAAGCCCTTCCCACAGCTTCACTCGTGTCTGTAATCTCCCCACCCTGCCCTCTGCTAGGGCCCCCAAAGCCCTCCCTGAGTTTAAGGCTCAAAACCGTAGAAATGGATTCAGGAAATCCTCTAAAACCGAAGTGGTGGCTTTTGGGCTGGGGAAAAGGAAGAAAAAGTACTAAGCTGATGTGGGCTCCGGGAGCTTCCATCTCTCTCACCTCTAGCCATGGACAGATCCTCCACAGGCCATTAGCAAATGTGAGTTAAAGAATGGCGAAGTGTTGTTCAAAGCAGTCACCAGGAGGGGACAATCTGCATGTAAAGGCCATACTACATCGGCTTCAAAACGTTTTCTGCTCCAGGAAACCCCTGGTCTTACCTTTCCGTATTTGCTGAAAAGATTCTTCAAATCTGTAGCTCTGGTAGTAGAAGAAAGTCCACTAACCCAGAAATTTCTACCACAACTGCTACGACCTATTTCAAAAGAAAAGCCTGGTCAGAAACACCATACTCACAAGATCCTGAATCTTAAAGACTGAAGTCATTCCAAACCAGATACTTTCCCCACTTCTCCCAGATGGCAGCACAACCTAAGCCAGCTTAGACAGGAGGGCCTGCCCCGTCCTCACACAAACCCTGCAAACGCACACTAGGCCCACCAGGGCTGTGAGCAATGCCACTTACAATAGTGAGTCAGGGGCTAGTAGGACCATGGGAAGTTTGCTCCCTTAGGAAGTCACCAAATGGCATCAGGCAGCCCAGTGGGGTGGCTTCTGACCTAAAACAGCTGCTGTCAGGATGAACCCAACTCAGACGCTTCTCTTTCTGGTTGCAAATCCCTTCCCACCTAATCCCTTGTCTGTATTCTAGGCTGCTAAGAAGGACTCTGAACCGACAAAATGTCTTCTCCTTTAGTGATTTTAATCAACAGATACGGTGTTGATAAAGCTGAAGTACCAGGTAACCCCAAGATATCTGAAATCAGAAAAAAATTTTCCATTTACAAGCATCACTGAGGCTAAGGAATCTGCAAATCGGAGGGTCAGTCAGGATCAACGAGCTCTAGCGAAAGCAAGAGTCTGCTTCAGATCGATACCTTAACTCAGGGCCTATAACCCAGAACCTGCAGAGTGGACGGCAGAGGAGGAGAGAAGGGCTTCAGGAAAGGCCGAAGCAAATCTGGGTAAGAAACGCAGTATGCAATGACCTCGAACCAGAAAGCCCACTGCTGCCAAGGCCAAACGCACTCCAAGAGACCGGTGTTGCCCCAGTGACCTACCCTTTTCCTCTTTGGAAAGCCTTTTTGTATCCGAGTCATCTTCGACAGAACTAGAGACAAAAGATAATGTCACTCCAGACGGAAGATGCAGAGACGAAACGAACTCAAAACTATAAAACACGTGCTGAGGTTGCATACCTACCCGAAATTTAGTTCTGAAAAAATGACACCCCGACAAACTTGTATTGGAAATCTGACCTAACCATAAGATTTCAGACCCACAGGAGTTAATTAATTCTGCTGGGCTAAAGATAATTAGGAAGAATTAAAGAAAACAACCATGACAGGTTGAGAAAAGAAAAAAGATTATGTAATCAGTTTAAAATAAACAAAGAGAAATAAAACATTGTTTAGAAGTAAACTACAATTGCATCAGTCTGGCTGGCCAATTGCAGAAAAAACAGCTTATGTGTGTCATTAAATGACCAATGAAAAGGAGATAGCGTCTGGTCTAAAACTGAGAAAAAACAAACCTCATTTTCTGATCAGCGCCCTCACTGGCTGAGGACTCTTTAGGAGCCGGAGGGACTTCATTACAAGCTTCAAAAGCAAACTTCTTCACGTCTTCTTTGCTATCTCTGGGGTCTGGGCTTGAGGCTTCCTGGGGCGCTTCCGCGGCCTCCTCGCTAGAGGCTTCCGTGTGCTCTGAGGCTTTACTACTCTGCTCAACTGGCTTCTCTAGCCCTACAGGCTCACAGTCCGTCCGCGCGCCATCGCCTGGCTGCTCCACGGGCTCCCTTTTCACTACCGCTAACAGGGTGTCTGCCCTGCTCGCCTGAGCTTGTGCTGTTGACTCGCTGGCCAAATCTAAATCACCCTCCTCCGGATGGGCGCTGCCAAAAAGGTCCTCTTCCTCCGCAAGCTTTCTGTCTGGCCCCACGCTACTTGTATCCTGTGCAAAGGGCTGCTCCAGCTCGGAACCTTCTTCTTTTACTGGCTCAGATTTACAAGTTTCCCCCAAAATGTCGAGTATTTTCTCATTTTCTACGGATTTAACAGGAATAGAATGGCACAAGGTTTAATTACCAGGGAAATAAAGCAATCACAAATGTGGAACTGGCACGGCTGCCACACTAACACGAAGAGAACTGCTAGCTACACAGAGATTGGAAAACCCGCGGGTACACAAAGTTACACCGGTTACACTACCTGCACTCCAACCGACTGCTACAGTAAGCCGCTACGCTACATGGAAGAGAAAAGCATCCCAGAGATTTAACCCCCAAAACCTTCTGGCTGATTCTTGACAGTCTTCGTTCTGTCGTCGTTTACATAGGACTCTTCTGAATTTAGCTTCCAAAGTCCAAGGTGCTTAACTGAATGTATCACCATTCACTGAACAGCTCAATTTCCAAATTTCTTTGAATTTCTTTTAACAGAACAGTCCAACATGAAAACCAGAATCTCTTCCATCGGTGCTCTGAGATATTTGCAGTCCAGAAAGTGAATAGTATTTGTTTGGAATTCTCATGAAGAAACTCTTTCCTCTTCTGGAATCCAGTTATGTCTCAATGTTTTAAAATGCATCTCCCTATAGCTACCTGCACTGCCTGAATTAAAAACCACAAAGTTAAGACACTGCCCAATATCACAAGATCTGTTTTGTGGGGTGCACAGGTGTTAGCTCATGAGAGGCATCATGCAAACACTTTCTACACACATTTAAGTGCCGTTTACGTTTAAAAAGGCATGAGATCGTTTCATCTCACAGTACATTCTGTAACATGAGAAGTTAGCCACTTTCACAGATCTGGTGATATGGCTGGGTTTCCAATCTCTATGATCCTGGTATGTTCTGGATCGTAAACCTTTAGAACAATGTATACTACAGTAAGGCAACTTTTTAAAATTAAAGAATTTAAATTAGAGAAGGTGGAAAGCTAGAATGGTTCCAAACCCCCGCTGGTAAGTTTTTCATTTAACAGTACCTGGCTCCAAGGATGGCTCTTCAATTTCCTGCAACAAAAAACATAAATAAGATTGTGCCAGATGAAGGAAACCTATAGCTTCTTTACACCAAAAACTGTTCACTAAAAAGGGAATTTCTAACACACGTACTAGGAAACTCACAAACACAACAGGTGGAGAAGCTACTCACATTCAGGACAAAGCCCACACACGACACTGGGGCCTCACTCGCCTCCGGCCCAAGCCCCACCCCCGCCCCTCCGCCTGGGCTACTCTCAAGGGCCCGCTCTCAAGGGCCCAGGGCCTGGCTGCCGCTCCTGTTTGCGCTGCCTCACTTCCCCAGCGCCTGGCAACATCCTCACTTTCCAGGGAAATGACTGCATCACACGCTCGTCTGTCCCCCTAGACTGAACTCTTAAAAGCCAAGAGAGCAGTGTTTTCGACTACCGGTAGTGTGTAACAGAATGCCTGACATTTATCAGTCATTTTTTTTTCACTTAATCTAGATTAACGTCTGAGAACTTGAAAGAGTGAGGGAATAAGGGCACAGGTGGTCTGACCCCTGTTCTCAGTTCTAATCGTTCTACCATGTCTGCACCTGGTCGCCTGAGAGCTCTCCAGGGTTACACACTAGTCCTCCATTATCTCTTCTACCGGCGTTCCCACTGGGCCACCTCTCATTCCTAATCATCCCCCAAACCCTTCCCAGGAAGCCCTGGCAATCCAGACCACTACTGCTCCTTGCCTCCAACAGCGCCCGGTTTTACTGGCCCTTCCCTGTCAATCTGCCATCATGGTGAGCAACGGTTCCTCCATGACCTACAGCCTTCGGCAAAGGCCCCTCACACCATCTCTCTCCCGACAGGCCCATCTATACCCCTCCTCACCCCCATCTGAGTCCCACACATCCCCCAGCATGTAACTCAGGGGCCATCTCCTCCCAGAAAGCCTTCTCCTAACGGCGTCAGAGACTGCCCCACTAAGAGCCTTTCTCTCACCAGGCGGTCCCCAGCGCGTGCAGACGCCCTGCATGAGGCACTCCGTCCTGCAACTCCAGCCCATACTGATGAGCACTGATCAGGTTCCAGGCACAAATGTAAGCCCTTTACATACACGTTAATCCTCCGAAAGCCCTAACACGTTGGTACTATCAGTACCGTTCTTCCTTTCAGACTGGGAGACTAGCACAGAGTGGCTGACAAACTGCCTCAAAGACACACAGCTGAGCCACGTTCTACACGACGGCTGTGTGAGCAGGAGTCTATCAGCGCAGGTCTCTTCCCAACACTGCTGGTGGATATTTCACACAGGGAGGAAGGGTCCTGTGAGGGTGGCGATGTTCATCTCTGCACGCATGCCTGACACGCCACAGGCATGCACACACACACACACACCTGGGACATGGGGGCGGGTGGTCTGCACCTTCACTGGGAGCTGGCCTGCCATTCTGAAGAGCCCCGGGAAACTGTTCACTTTCTCATACCTTCATTCTACAGATTTTGTTTCTCATGTAACGTACCCCACTCTGGGATTTAACCCTACAACTAAAGCCAAAGATCATTCTAGGCAGAATTCTCTCAACACGGGGGGGTCTTGGACCTAGAAAGACTCGAGAAAATGACAAGACCCAGCTCCCCTTTCCTTTCGGAGCCAAGAATGGGTGGTATCACTTGCAGCTGGAGAGAGATATCAGCCCTAAAGGTAGGCTAGGTTCCACCATGCATTCTTAGGTTTGCACCCTCCTTGAAGCTGGGATTCTGACTTGCCAATAACTAACCTTGCCCCTGCCTGGCTGAAGTAAATGGAGATGGCGTCTGAAAAAGGATTTCTCATTAAGCAGTACAGGTGAATGAAAGAGGACAATAAAAAAATACACCCAAAAACAAAAATAAAGACTGGCAAAAGCTGATGGTATTTTCATTTCCTCGCAAAACTTTCCAACGAAAATCAGGCAGCTACCCAAGTAAGTTTATTCCAATGGTTTATATATCTAGGTAGGCTGGCAGAAAAATTAAAAGGAAACTCAAGACCCACATTTATGTAAATCCTACCTGAAAGTTAGTCCACATCTCATTTGTTCTCATCTAAGATTTAATATTTACACAGATGATACAGTCAAGACGATAAAGTCATCACAAGAAATCTGTGCATTTTCTATGAGAAAAATTCCCAAAGGCTGAAGCAGATCCCCCCAAGATTTCACCTTTCCCAGCTGTGATGTCAGTGTTCTGGCCGCCCCACCCTCCTGCATCCTCTTCTGGACCCCGTTAATATCTCCTAGGGAGGGAGCGCTCCCCCAACGCCCACCACCATTTCCACTTATAGTCTTTCTGCAGAGGATACTACCCAGAACAGATCAGACAGGCAGTCTTTTCCCCCAGCAATCAAATCAACAAGAACTTCCCCAAACAGGCCCTCCTCTCAGCTGCAGATAAGCCACAGTGCTTGTAGGGGAAGCCAAGATGAGGAGTCTTTTTTAATAGGCACGTTATGTTTGGGGAAAGTGGAAAGCAAAGCCCGCTGAAGATGCCCACAGGGCAAACAAACCTTGCAATGACTTTTACTTGGGAATGCCATACAATGTCTGAAGTGGCCTCCAGAAATGGTAGTCTACCCTTTGATTCTAAAGTCACGGAGACATACAATTTACCTGTAATATAGTGAAGTCAGATGATGAAGTATCTAAATTGTTTAGGGTTTCTTTGTCCTCTATCTGTAAAATAAACAAAAATACAGTTTACACATGTCAATGTTACGTAACACAACAGTACATCTGTGAAATGAAAAATAAAAGGCATGAAAATCACTTAGGACAAAATTCTGGAATCCAAACAACATTACAGCCTAACTTCACCTCAATTTAAAGAAATGTTATAAATGTATATAATACCTGCAAATACACTGGGAAACCCACTACGGTACCACTGAGGATTTTAAGATACAAGCTAAATGAAGAAAAAGAAAAACAGAAAATTTAAGTTTTGTTTTTGTTTTTAAAGATTTTATTTACTTATCAGAGAGAAAGAGAGATATTGAGAGAGAGCACAAGCAGGGGGAACAGCAGGCAGAGGGAGAAGCAGGCTCCCCACTGAGCAAGGGTCCAGTGCCGGACTCGATCCCAGGACCCTGGGATCATGACCCGAGCTGAAAGCAGATGCCTAACTGACTGACCCATACAGGCGTCCCCAGAAAGTTTAAGTTAAGCAGAAAAGAGATTAAAATTAGTACACACACTCTCCGAAGTTAACTGGAACGCCAGGTTTGGGGGCTGCTCTTCTGTGAACAATGTCCAGAATCAGACTGCAGAATGGTTTCTCGGATTTCTGGGGCCACCACTTCTCCAAGCCGGAATGCTACTGCTACTGAGCCTGCTGCCCCAAAGTGACTCTACCCCAGACCAAAATGACATGTCTGAGTACCCGCCTCCTAGCCTCACCAATTTCCAAACTGGAGTGCGGGGATAGAAACATAGGACTGGGGGCGCCTGGGTGGCACAGCGGTTAAGCGCCTGCCTTCGGCTCAGGGCGTGATCCCGGCGTTCCGGGATCGAGTCCCACATCGGGCTCCTCCGCTGGGAGCCTGCTTCTTCCTCTCCCACTCCCCCTGCTTGTGTTCCCTCTCTCGCTGGCTGTCTCTATCTCTGTCAAATAAATAAATACAATCTTTAAAAAAAAAAAAAAAAAAAGAAAAGAAACATAGGACTGCCAAGGCAGGTGGCCCACAGAGGCCCCTCTGCTGGGGAAAAATGACTGGTATGTTGACCTTCTATTCTAAGAGGTGGGCTCTGCCCAATAAGGTAGGGGTTCCCCAAACACATAAGGGAGGTTTATACTACTGTTGTTGTGAGAACCAAAATAATTTGAACTGCTTATTGTAAAGCACCAAGGTTGTTATATTTTAGGGAGGGGGGATGATTTTTCAAATATTTTATCAACAACATGTATGGCTATTACGTTTATCTGACTAGGAAGCACCCTTGCACCACTCCTTCCTTCTCCCGATGCGATCGTCTTCGGACAGTGTTTCACAGGAGTGCAGCACACACGCATATGAGACCACCCCTCCTTCTTCTGTCCACATGAATGGCAGCATATTCCATCCCCTGCCATATTTCCACTTCCTCTTGAAGACTGTTTTAATTCATATGAACCTACTTATTTCATTTACATGGTTATGTAACAGTAATAACTGCGTTACTGGAAGCAGTAATACAGTTTTACGGCAACAACAGCCCTATGGTGTTGCTATATGCCAGGCAGTTTTAAACCAGGGTCAGCAAACTTTTCCTGTCAAGGGCCACACAGTGAATATTTGAGACTTTGCAGGCCAGATGGTCTCTGTCATGACTACTCTACTGTTTGAGATATCAGCCGCCACGGGTGACTGCCACAAACAGGTACGGCTATGTTCCAACAGCTCGTTGGCCAGTTTGATGACTTTGGATCTAAGCTAGTAATAAATGTTCATCTATTCAATCCTCCCAAAACCTATTATTTTTACAAGTGACGTCCAGAGAGGTTAAATAACTTGCCCAAGGTCACATAGCAAATTGAGTGTCAGATTTCTAGTGAATGGTCTTAATTCTTAACCTACCCTGCTTCCCTAATTATAATTTAACTACCACTAGCAGACATGTAGGATGTTTCCAGGCTTTTATGACTCAAGGTATTATTTTCTAATCAGAGGGGAAAAAACTGCTTTCAGAAAGAGCAGCTAATAAGGAAGGATACGTACTTCGCGTCACTGCTCTAGAGTTTTGGGTACTTTGTAGAAGTCCACAAATGAAACTTACACCAAAAAATAAAATTACACACCCTACTCGTATCAAAATGGCAGTCAATTCTCAAAATCAAACTCTCCATTCAAAGATGACCGTCCGCTACCTTTAAGGATACTCAGAATCAGTTCGAAGAGGAAATGCAAAAATATTCTAAGGAAAGGGAGAAGCGGATCCACTAGCAGAGAACAGGATTTCCTTCCCTGGGGGCGACTTGGGACACTCACTGCAAGAGATCTGAGAGCCACTAAGAAACAAGGTACCTCCCAGGAACCAACACGTAAGGATTTCTACCGAGATGCCTTGTTAGGCATCTTCTAATTTTCACTGCCTTCTTGGTCTACCCGACAAACACTCATCCTCACAGAAATAAAGTAATCTAACAAATTATTCGCACCAAGTCAACACGATGTATGAGCTAAGCACACAGACTCTGGAATTAGCCCGGTCTTAATTCTTTTTTTTTTTTTTTTAAAGATTTTATTTATTTATTTGACAGAGAGAGACAGCCAGCGAGAGAGGGAACACAAGCAGGGGGAGTGGGAGAGGAAGAAGCAGGCTCATAGCGGAGAAGCCTGATGTGGGGCTCGATCCCGTAACGCCGGGATCACGCCCTGAGCCGAAGGCAGACGCTTAACCGCTGCGCCACCCAGGCGCCCCCTGGTCTTAATTCTTATTCTCTTCTGAGCTGTGTGCTGCCTGGAGATACTTCTTTACCTCTTTATCCCCTGACTTCCTCAAGAAGGAAGCTGGCAAAATATCATCTACATATGTCCTGTTTAAAGTATTGAAGGACATCTGCCTCATGCCTGGCAAACAGAATTCAATAAATAGTACCCGTTATATTTGTAGTATAAGTAGATGTTTCTAAAATGAAAAAAAACTAAAGCTTTAAAGACCACGTCAAAGCTTATTTTATGAAAGGATGACTAGGAAGAAGGCACAGATCAGTTCTTTATCAGGAAAAGGTCAACTTTCAACCTCTATTTTGGTATTTTCAAGGCATGCGAACCATACTACCACAGACCAAGCTCCTGTAATAGGAAGGTCTCGGAGAACGCCCCTGAAATGTTTTATGATGCATTATGCAAACAGACAGCAAATACTCCTAGATCTCACCGAGACACTTCTCAACAGAGTGTGTTTTCAGAATTGTCTGGATCTTACATATGAACAAATTAAGCACAATCCCCCTGAACTAGCATTAAAAAAGCTCAAATCCAAATATAAACCTTATCATCTCTCACGACATTTGAGGAACTGACACAGTCACGGGGCATCCTAGAGAGAGACGCTGCCGAGTTACCTACAGCATGTTCTTGAAGCTGTTCAGGAAGCTCTTTCATTTCTCCCTCGACTAGCTCTCTACTATCGGACAGGGACTCTGGGAGGTTATCCGCATCGTCGTCTTCTACACAGTCTGCGACACTTCCATTATCGATTTCTGCTTCATCCAATACACTGATATCCATCATGTCAATGTCTTGCAAGTTCTCCAAACTAGTTTCAACATCCTCCTGAGACAAAACAAAACACAACCATCACATGACTGTCGTAGGTCGATCCACCAAGTTGATTCACTGACAAGGCCGCACATACCTGTCCATCCCCAGAGTTTTCCTCCAGCCCGTTGTCTTCCACACCCTCTTCTTCTGGTTTACGCCCTGAAGAGAGAATAGTTTACAGCACCAGATCAATGACTTGTATCTTCCAGAAGCAGTACTTTTACAGACCCTAAGCATCACAGAAGCAGTTACCAACACCCCTGGCACTTCCCCATTTAGGAACGGTAATCTGGAAGGGTAAGGCCTTTCAGGACAGGGCAGCCCGCTCCCATCAAGCAGAAGAGGTTCTGTTCTCATCAGGTGGCTGTGCAAGGATAAGGAGCTGGAAATGAGTGCTTAGTAAGGTCAAGGCAGATGAGACCTGTTTTAAGGCCTGGCCTTCCTGTCAAGTAGCTGTGGCCGTGGGGAAAAGAGTATTTCATACAGTGTGCTGTTTTTTAGTTAAGAAACATGGAGCATATTTTCCCACAGAAATTGACACAAAACAAAATATAAATAAGGAATAAGAAATGCCGTTCATAATTTTAACACCTAGAGTTAACGCCCATGTTATACTGACATACAGACATCCTCCTCCATTCTACGTATATGCACGCGCTATACTTACAAAAATGACACTGTATCATGATTCTGTGACCTTGTCACTATGTTATGAACTTATTTCCATATTCTTTAACAGCATTATACAGAGATACCACCATTAATCTAATTAATGCGTATGCGTGGAAATTCAAGAAAATGCTGATAAAGATGAACATCCTGGCAATTCTTTTCGTACATAAGCAATCACCATTTTAGAGCTTGTTTCTAGAAATGGCATTCCTAAGTCAAAGGGTAGGTATATTTTTAAGGCTTTTATTAAAAACAAAGAACCCACATATTATCAAGATGCCGCAGAGGAAGGTTGTTCCAATTCATACAGTCGCATCAACAAGACTAAAATGCCCATCTTTCTGAATCTCTGTTAAAACCACCTCTTACTTCTTACCCTTACCAATGTTCTAGGCAAAAAAGGGATACTTTCTAACCTGAATTTATTCTCAGGTTGAGTATTTTTGTTCAGGAGGCTAGACTCATTTTCTGTCTCACATTTTAGTTTTTAGACAGATTTGACTCCATGCTTTGAAAAATGAGGAAATCCTTTCTCCTCAACTTCCCTCACTCAACCTCTTACTATTTCTTATGAACAGATTTATTTTAGAACGTTCACCATCTGTTCTGAAGACAACAGTTCACAGCGGGCAGGCACACTGGCACATTCATCTAAATAGCATTTATGTGGCCATTTGCCTTTATTTTTTGTACAAATTATAAGAATAAATTAAAAAAAAAGAAATAAAAAATGTAAATGATAGAAATGCCAAGGCTGAAGAGAAAATGGAAACCATTAGCCATGATAATAAAAAATGTAAGGGAAAAGTGAAATTTTTGGTCTGACAACAGGTTTGCTAAACTTAAACTGACTGACTCTTTTCATTGTGAAGAATAAAATCCCATGTATGAAATACGAGCGCATGTCTCAGAAGCAGTGCAGGACAGCAAGGTTATGGGCTTTGGTGCTGCAGCTCCTTATCACAAAGGCAGTGCTCAACTTCTTTTATGACTTAGTCACAAAACAAAAAAACTCACTTCCTTCAAGATCTTTCTCCCAACATGAAGATGAATTTCTTAAGGCCGTTAAGTGTTTTTTCAAGGAATGTAAGGAAAGCAAACATTAACTTGCTTATACCTAAGGATTAAGCTTGTAAGTGTATGAAATGTGTAATATTCAGGGCAAAAAAAAGGGGGGGAGCACAAAAACCCAAACCTAATTATTTATACCATAACTGAGTTTAAAAAAAAAAAAAAAAACCTCTCTCAGGGGTAAGAACTTCCTTATTACACGTTACCTGATTTTTCCATATTCTTCTTTTTTTAAAGATTTTATTTATTTATTTGACAGAGAGAGAGCGCGCGTGCACGCACAAGCAGGGGCAGAGGGAGAAGCAGGCTCCCTGCTAAGCAGGGAGCCCAATACAGGACTGGATCCCAGGACTCTGGGATCATGACCTGAGCCAAAGGCAGACGCTTAACCAACTGAGCCACCCAGGCACCCCTGATTTTTCCATATTCTAATTTCATTCAGGAATATCCTTCCGGAAATCTGGAAAGTTTTTCAGGAATACATTATTTAAAAACATAGATCATGACACTAACAGAATTCAATACATTATGTGCAAACAGCCCTAGCGGCTGGCTGGGAACACCACTGCCATTTGTAGTAGCTATGACAAAACATGCCTTGAGCTTTAAAAAATGTCTGGAACTTAACCCAATGGTCCTTATGTAAATATATCAGGAACTTGCACCAGCAGCATTTCCACAGATTTATATTTGATAAAGCTGGTATCATTCTAGAATACATACACTGGTTTTTACCCAGTTCTATCCTAGTTACTGGGAAATATCTAAGTAGGTCACCACAAACTTGCAACCCTTCATTTCTCTCTCCCTTTAACAAGAGACGCAGCACGTTTCCAACAAGCAAAAGCAGTTTGCCACTTTCTAACCACCTTTGCTCCAGGGCAGTAGCACAGACACACTGCAGAGAAACCCCTGGGCGGGGGCAGGGGCGGGGGTGGCGGGTAGGGCCTAGGAACTCTCTCAAGAAAGGACCAGAAACGCCAGGGGAATATGCGTAGGGTCCTGGGATAGAGCCCCACGTCGGGCTCCTAGCTCAGCAGGGAGCCGGCTTCTCCCTCTCCAGCTCACCCATGCTTATGTTCCCTCTCTCGCTATCTCTGTCAAATAAATAAATAAAATCTTAAAAAACAAAACAAAACAAAACAACCCCTTACTTAAAAAAAAAGAGAAAAAAAAAAAAAGGAACATTTAGTCTTCAGTATATATAGAAAGCATAACCCTGGCTGGGAAGCTTATCAAGAAGCACTATTTGGGAAAAGGCACCCTACTTTCTAAAAAGAAGGGAGGGGCGCCTGGGTAGCGCAGTCGTTAAAGCGTCTGCCTTCGGCTCAGGGCGTGATCCCGGCGTTCCGGGATCGAGTCCCACATGGGGCTCCTCCGCTGGGAGCCTGCTTCTTCCTCTCACTCGCCTGCTGTGTTCCCTCTCTCGCTGGCTGTCTCTCTGTCACATAAATAAATAAAATCTTTAAAAAAATAAAAATAAAATAAAAATAAAAATAAAAAGAAGGGAAAAATGTGCTTAAACCAATGCACAACTGATGTGAATAAAAAATATAGCTCTCTGGAATAAACCAGAGTGCTGTCTTTAGTACCAAGGGAAAAGGTGCCCCTCAAATCCTTTCTCCAGAGTAAAGGTCATCCTGGTTCGCAGCCTCCGAACTATAAGGCATGGCTCTACTTGTCCTGCTCCGGCATCCCTTAACCTGTTCCTGGCTCCCCTGCCTGGGATTCCATCTCCTCTTCCTCTGCTGAGCTTCTGCCTCAGGCATCATGTCCAAACTCACCGGTGAGACCGCCTCCTCTCAACTCTGCCGGGATTCCCCCACAGCACCCCGAGTGGCCTGATGCATGTGGGCAGGTCATTACTTTTAAAACGTATTTGATTATACAAATACATTTATGTAATTATATGCTCAAAGAGTCCCACTCATTTCACTGTCAATTTTACTTCACTAATAAAAGACTCATGCTCATAAATATCTTCTTGCACATTTTTTAAAAGATTTTTATTTACTTATTTGACAGAGAGACAGCGAGAGAGGGAACCCAAGCAGGGGGACAGAGAGAGGGAGAAGCAGACTCCTGAGCTAGGAGCCCGATGCGGGGCTCCATCCCAGCAGTCTGGGATCATTGACCTGAGCCAAAGGCAGACACTTAACGACTGAGCCACCCGGGCGCCCCATCTTGCGCTACATCCTACATGTTAATCCACCTCCATCTTTTACTTCATACCGTGAATGTTACTAGTTTAGCGACCCCAGGGCAGAGAGGCTTTATTAATCTACCATGTCCAGTAAGTGCCCATTTCCTCACATCCTTGCTAATACGGGATATCAGGAGCGGTATAAGTTTTTACGAGTGTAAGAAACAAAAATGATAATTTCATTTTTATATGCTTTCCTTCAATTACTAGCAAGAGAATCTTTTTTTGTATACAGGTCATGTTTGTTTTTTCTTTGCTCTGTGAACTGCTTATTCATAGTCTCTACTTCGCCAACCGGACTACATGTTTTCCTTACTGATATGTAAGAGTGCTCAACGTGGTCTGGATATTTATGTTCTATGATACTTTTTCTCAGTCTGTCGCATCTGAATTATTTATGATGTCTTTTGCTGAGAGGATTAAACCTTTTACGCAGCTGAGTTTATTTGCCTTTTTGTCTTGCTTTTAGTGTCATTTCAGGTCTCCCTCACCACAGTGACTATGAAAGTACTATCCTAGCCAGAATTTCTATTTGCCATGGAAAGAACAGACCTTTTCCCACCATCGGATAGACAGCCAACTGTTCCAGCATCATCATCTGAGAAATCCTTATAGCCACCTTTAAAAAAAAATATTTTTGGGGTGCCTGGGTGGCTTTGTCCTTAAGTGTCTGCCTTTGGCTCAGGTCATGATCCCAGGGTCCTGGAATACAGCCCCACATTGGGCTCCCTGCTCATGGGGAAGATTGCTTTTCTCCCTCTCCCACTCCCCCTGCTTGTGTTCCCTCTCCGTCAAATAAATAAAATCTTTAAAATATACATATATTTTGGGGCGCCTGGGTGGCACAGAGGATAAGAGTCTGCCTTCGGCTCAGGGCGTGATCCCAGCGTTATGGGATCGAGCCCCACATCAGGCTCTTCCGCTATGAGCCTGCTTCTTCCTCTCCCACTCCCCCTGCTTGTGTTCCCTCTCTCGCTGGCTGTCTCTATCTCTGTCGAATAAATAAATAAAATCTTTAAAAATATATATATACATATATTTTAAGTAGGCTCCACACCCAATGTGGGGCTTGAACTCACCACCCCGAGATGAAGAGTTGCTCACCCTAATGACTGAGCCAGCCAGGCAACCCCAATGCCACCTTTAAGATGAACAAATCTTCGAAATTCCCATTCTTTGATATCCTATTGTTAAAATTAGAGCAACTCTATATCACTGATTTCTCACAATTTTAGTTATTCTTATACGCTTTCTTTTTAGATCAGCTTGGGGCTAATAGACAACTTTCTAATATGAGATCATTACATCTAGGAAAACTTTCTCAAGGTTAGTCATGTCACAGGTCTTAAGTATTTCCTTCTACTTTTATTTTGCCATTTAAGAACACTAAACATAGTTTTTTTTTTTTTTTACATCCATCTTGCTTAAGTCTTTGACTAAAAGTATCACTGCCGCTTCCAAAGTCCAAGAGAATCAATTAATAAACAATTTTAATGAGCTAGCAAGTTCAGTTGGTGCACTGCCCATCTCAGCCAGAGCTTTATTTTTTCACGTTTCTGAAGCTGTCACTGGCTAATTTGACTGCTTCACCAGGATTTAATTTCATGAGGCACATTCGGTCCAATAGACCTTACAAACCCACCACTGGCCTACAAGGTACCACTCTCCACAAAAAACAAGGGTGTCTAGAAGAAATGGCTGATTTCCAAGGTGCAGCAGGAGAGTACAAGAGACTGGAATACCCTATTCTGCCAGAAAGCAAGAAAGCACTCAAAGAGTGACATGGATATGTCAAAAAGACACACAAGTCAGCTTGAAGGGCTCTCACTGAAACAATCTGAATATCAAATTAATCACAAAGGTTTATAACTTACTGAACAAAGAAAGAATCTCTAAGTTCACACCGATAAATAAGGAAGAAGAGCAAGCCATCCCTTGTGGTAGAAAGCCAACAAATAAATGCAGATAGGATAATAAATACAGAAAATCACCAATGGATAACAATCAGTGGGTGCTAAAACTAGTGGAGGATGAACAAGATATTTACAGAAGTCTCAAAGTATGTTCCCCACAGATACAATTACAAAGGGTAAGACAGTAACTTTCCAGTGGAGAAACCTGACCAACAGCACTTTAAGTCAGTTACTCAAATGGACAGCATGTGCCTCGAGAAGATATGCTGAGGAAGAGAGAATCCAGGAAGAGTAACTTTTCTGGTACTGCTGACAAAAGTATATAATTTGAACCTAATGAGAGAGAAAATAAATAAATAAATAAATAAACAAACACCAATTCACAAACCAGCCTTCAAAACAAATGGTCTGTACGTTTCAAAACTGGCAATACAGGAATACAATATAAGTCTTGGAAACTACCCCAGATAAAAGGAAACCAGAGAGACATGACAACTGAATGCAATGCATGACCCTGGATTATTTTTCCTTTTGAGCTATAAAGAACGTAACATCTAAAGAAGATCTCAGTTTAGGCAACTGTATCCATGTTAATGTCTCAATTTTGACAACGAGGGCTCTGTAATAATACCCTTGCTGTCAGGCAATACTGTAGTATGAGGGGCAAAGGGGCCCATGCCAGCCATTCCTTCTGAAGCAGCTCAGAAATGAAACAAAACATACATACATACTAAGGAGGTGGGGGAGGATAAAATTTAGTAAAACGCTAACATCCAGGGAGGTGGGATGAAGGACACATGAAAATCTTTTCCGATTCTTGCATCTTTTCCCTAATATAAACCTGTATCAAAACAGACAAACAGGCCAGCAGCACAGGATCAGGTAAGAGCTAAAAAGCAAACATACCAACTTTGCTTTTCCAGTTAAGTTTACTTTTCTGGTAATTACTTTGAAAGATTCTGCTTAACAGATTACTGGTATGAAACTACTCTGGCGAAGTGCTGAAATTGCCTGACACACACTCCAGGATTGTGATTAAAATAATCAGTATGCAGATTTCAAAGCATTTTCAGTTTGTTCACCAAACAGGTCAGAAGAACGAACCTTATTTCCATTAAACTCTTGCTAAAATGTAACAAGGTTGTTGAAAGTAATTCAGTAGAATGTACATACTTGCCCTACCAAGTGTCAAAATGTACTGTAAAGCTCAGGAATAGAACAAATTATGCCAAGCAAAGAACCAGACACAAAAGAGTTTGTACTGCATGGTTCCATTTTACATGAAGTTCTCTAACAGGCAAAACTAATCCATCATGAAAGTAATCACAACAAACTTTTTTTGGGGGGTGATGTTAGGGGGCTTAAAGGAGTGTGACTGGGGAAGGGCACAAAGAATCAGACAGAAATGTTCCATATTTTGATCCCTACCTACCTCACACCATATGCAAAAGTAAATTCCAAATGAATTAAATATCCAAATTAAAAAACAAAACCATAAATGTTACTCTACAACATAGAATACTTTTTTTTTTTAAAAAGATTTTATTTATTTATTCGACAGAGATAGAGACAGCCAGCGAGAGAGGGAACACAAGCAGGGGGAGTGGGAGAGGAAGAAGCAGGCTCATAGCAGAAGAGCCTGATGTGGGGCTCGATCCCAGATCGCCGGGATCACGCCCTGAGCCGAAGGCAGACGCTTAACCGCTGTGCCACCCAGGAGCCCCTACTTTTTATAATCTTAAAACAAAGGTGGACCTTTTTTTTTTTTATTTTTTTAAAATAACATTTTTTTTAAAAAAGATTTTTGTCTATTTAGAGAAAGAGTGTGCAAATGTGCAGGAGCGGAGGGAGGGGCAGAGGAGGAGGGAGAGAATCTCAAGCAGACTCTGTGCTAATAAACCTGACAAGAAGCTCCATCCTGTCCATCCCAAGATCACCCACAAGATCATGACCTGAGCTGAAATCAAGAGTTGGATGCTTAGCTGACTAAGCCATCCAAGCACCCCAAGAAGGGCCTTCTATTTATTTTTTTAAATTATTTTTTAAAGATTTTATTTATTTGAGAGAGAGAGAGAGAGAGAAAGAGACAGCGAGAGAGGGAACACAAACAGGGGGAGAGGGAGAAGCAGGCTTCCCACTGAGCAGGGAGCCCGACGCAGGGCTCAATCCCAGGGCCCCAGGATCATGACCCGAGCCAAAGGCAGGTGCTTAACACCCAGGCACCCCAAGGAGGACCTTTAAAAACACAACATAGAGTCTAGAAACCATACAGAATAGGTTGACAGTGCAGCCCGTATTACAGATTAAAACTTGAATGACCAAAACATCACAAACAAGTCAAATGGCAAACTAGGAAAAAACAATTGCGACATTTTAGAGAGCAAGTCCTCAAAAGTCAGTGAGACAAACTCAGCAGAAAAGTGGGCAAAGGGCATTAAAGGAAGTTCAGAAAATACAGATGGCCAATTACCAGAAGCGGTTTAGCCTGTGAAGAGATGTAAATTAAAACATAACCTGTGAAGAAATGCAGATAAATACAATAGTTTTCTCCTATGTAAGAGACAACATATAACAAGATAAATAATCCTCAAATGTTCGGCGAGAATTTAAATAGGCACCCTTCTCCCTGTTGTTGGTGGAGATATTAGCCAGTACAGCCTGTTGGAAGAGCTACTCATCAGTAGCTATTTCAAAATAAAATGCACATATCCTCAACCCCACAATTCTACTTCTAATTAAGTTATCAAAAATAGGGCACCTGGGTGGCTCAGTCAGTTGAGTGTCTGCCTTGGACTCAGGTCATGATCCAAGGTCATGCGGATGAGTCCCACATCGGGCTCCCTGCTCAGCTAGGAGTCTGCTTCTCCATTTGCCTCTGCCCCTCCCCCACTTGTGCTCTCTCACTCTCAAATAAAATATTTTATTTTTTTTTATTTTTTTTTTTAAAGATTTTATTTATTTATTTAACAGAGACAGCCAGCGAGAGAGGGAACACAAGCAGGGGGAGTGGGAGAGAAAGAAGCAGGCTCCTAGCGGAGGAGCCTGATGTGGGGCTAGATCCCAGAATGCTGGGATCACGCCCTGAGCCGAAGGCAGACGCTTAACGACTGCGCCACCCAGGCGTCCCTCAAATAAAATATTTTAAAAAGCTATCAAAAAACATATATTTTTTTTACACAGAGACATTTCTGGTTCATGGCAGCACTGAAAACTGGAAATGCCAAGTCAAAACTGAAAAAAATCTCAACAGTTTAATAACAAAGGAGACTGATGAGCTAAACTGTGGTAGACTGATAAGAAACGTTACAATTAAGCTGTTTAAAAAGAATAGGTCTTGGGGCGCCTGGGTGGCACAGCGGTTAAAGCGTCTGCCTTCGGCTCAGGGCGTGATCCCGGCGTTGCGGGATCGAGCCCCACATCAGGCTCCTCTGCTATGAGCCTGCTTCCTCCTCTCCCACTCCCCCTGCTGTGTTCCCTCTCTCACTGGCTGTCTCTATCTCTGTCAAATAAATAAATAAAATCTTTAAAAAAATAAAAATAAAAAATAAATAAAAAGAATAGGTCTTTTTATACTTGCAGGGACTATGGAAATATGTCCTCAATGGGGTAAGTGAAAGAAGCAATCTAAAAAATATCTTGTAAACTAAGACCTATTTCCTTAAGAAAAGAAAAACATACATGTATAGTTGTATACGTATCTTTATATATTTATTTTTTTTAAAGATCTTATTTACTCGTTTGAAAGAGCGAAAGAAAGAGAGAGCACGCACAAAAGCAGGGGGAGCGGGAGAAGCAGGCTCCCAGATGAGGGGATCGATCCCAGCATCCTGGGATCATGACCTGAGCCGAAGGTAGACACTTAACCAACTGAGCCACCCAGGCGCCCCTTTATATATTTATTTTTAAAAGACCGCAAATGCACAAAAAAGTCTGGGAAAGTTTGCCCAACCTTCTAACAATGAGTTACCTCCTCACTGGGGAAAAAAGGAGCTTCTGCATTTTACTTAATACCTGTCTGTATTTAAACAAACAAAACAAAACAAAAGAAGAAAATATTTAACACAAGTATTTCTTTTTTTATCAAAAAGAAAACAAAACACAAAAGGAGGTCCAACAGGCTCTATTTTCCACCAGTATGACTGTCTTTCTGTGATTTTCCAGCACTCTTTACCCTGGCAAAGACATTTACTCGGGCAAAGCCAAAAATGTGCAATGTACTATGGACCACAGAAGTGCCTTCATTCCAAAGTGAGGTTGCCTGACTGCTGCTGTCCAAGAGCTTACGCCACCCAGTGTGGCTGACATTGGTCCCTGCCTCCTAGATACTTCAAACCCAATTCTTCACCACTAGCCAGGTAATACGAATATTTCATATTGTTTTGGGGCCTGAGCAACAAAGCCACCAATTACCAAGAGAACTTTTAGAACAGTTCAAATGCCCTGTTTTAGCTGATTCTTTCTTAAAACAGTAGTTGAATGTTACTGAATGAAATTACTGAGTAAATACTAAAGAAGTAGAAAGACAAGGAAGATGATAGAGTCTCTGCCCTCAACAATCTCTTTACCATGGGGCAGAGTGACATTAGCATTTCAGCAAGGTCTAAGGGGAACGCCTGGGTGGCTCAGTTGGTTAAGGATCTGCCTTTGGCCACGGTCATGACCCCAGGGTCCTGGGACTGAGTCCCACACAGGGCTCCTTGCTCAGTGAGGAGTGTGCTTCTCCCTCTGCCTGCTGCTCCCCTGCTTGTGCGGATGCTCTGACCAACACAAAACAAAACAAAACAGCAAGGTCTCCGGAACCAGATCATCACTATACAGAGGGCTGAAGGTGAGAGGAGTTACTACTGGTGGGATCACAAGTCATCTGTTGATGAACAAGGACTTGAATGCAGACACATGGGGAGAGGGGTAGGCAGAGAATATAAGCTTAGGCAAAAGAGGACCAAGAGAGGGAAGCATATGTTTGGGGCCTGACTGAAGCCCAGGATGTAGAAGAGAAAGGCTGAAGGGGAGAAGAGGGAAATGGAAATTTGGGTCAGATGCTGAAGAGCACTAATGCCATGTGGAATGCGGCATTTATGCACTAGGCAATTTTGAAAGCAATGTCTGTGAAAGTTACAACTCTGTTTTGGCCAGCTGGTATTTAAAAGAAAAGATACATTCCACAAGTCAGAGAAATAGAGGAGACCCAAGCAGTCCTAAATACTCTCTATGTAAAAAAGGTTAAGAGTCTGGATAAACAAGGGGTGCTGAGGCCTGATGAACCAGTATGTAAATATCCCTTCCATCCTGTCTGAATTCCTAAGTACCAGAAAAACAAAATACACTAGAGGGGTCTTAAAGGAAATGCAAAGCTTCATTCCAGGCCCTTTGGATTCACAGGGTAGTTCACAGACCTCAAACACAGCCAAGTAAACAGGCTCATTAGCAGAGAAAATAATTGTGAAAAAAGTTTTTATCAGAAGTGCTTTTATAAAATCCTTCATACCTTTGCTAGATCTCTTTGATGTCTTCTTGTTTCCTTCAGAGGTAATTTCAATTTCATCAGGATTACCCCCTTCATCTTCAATTGCCTAAAGGGAAGGTTAAAAAAAGTTTACCAAAAAAGGCAGCACTAAGACTAGACTTTCACAGAAACTGCAGGTTGCTGATCTGGAAAGGGCCTCCCCCCATCCATTTGTTGTCTTGCTCTACCTTGGAACAAAGGCTCTGGAATCAACTTATTTCTTAGTACAAACATCACCACAATCTAGTTTATCCTATTCCTGGACCCAAGAGAACTCAAAAAGGAAAAAGCACACTCTTCCATCTCCTATGACTTCACCCAGCAATGTGTTGTTCGACCCTCTGTGACTCGCTCTCCATGCCATGCCTACACTTGGCACTGTCTGGACAGAATACGAACACTCCCTCGGCTGAGATCGTACCGTGTGTGGCATGAGACTGGACGTGACCCGTACTACCTCATCAGATCACTCACATCTACGACTGACTCCAAAGGTCTTGCTCTTAACCACGAAGGGACCTACCTGAAAGGGTACAGAATTATAATAATCTCTTGGCAAGTCCTACCTCCCACCCAAGAGCTTGTCATTCCCTTGAACAGCCCGCACCCACACTCAGCACAGCACGTAGCACCAAGGAGGCGCCAGCAAATGGTTACTGAGCATGTCATCAGTGATATCCTTGGATACTGGGCTTTGCTTTTAGGTTTTACTGTTAACCCTTCCTCTCGTTACTGTACTACCCTGTGAGCACAAGCTGTATAAACCCACTTTGAATAGCATGTTTTATTTGTCAACGGTTTCAGAAATTTCAGATCTTCAGGAGTTCTCAGTGTGGAAGTCTGAATTTGCAACGGGGCTTAGGAACTCCACATCTAATCTGTACCAGGAACAAAGAAAATCTCTTTCTCCTCTCCAAAGCCATGGTGAGGAGGAGGAACTGGGAATTCTGCTCTGGGATCAAGGAAAGCACAACCAGAAAGTCCCTCCCATTCTTCCTGGCAAAAGAGGATTCTGGAATACCACTAGAAGAACAGAGAACTGCCCCAGACAGGAGGTATACCATTTTCCCCCTCGATATGTCTCCTCTGGGTGCAGTGTTTACAGGATCATCCCTAGGGACGCTATGGGCTATGAGTCATCCTTATAGAGCTCAGAAAACTACTCTCTGTGCTCCTTCCGCCTTTTCCTCATTTGCCCTTCCTGGAAAAATTACAAGAAAAGGGACTCTAACTAGATAGTAGAAGTAAGAAAGAAAAAGAAGATCAATAATTCTAAACTCACTTGGATAAGACAGCAAACATACAGGCTGATAATATTTATGTCCTATGACCACACCCCTAAGAAAATGAAAACGCAGAAGGAATGAAAAATGGCTCAGAGATGATAGTGACGGAGGATCCTTGAAGTCACATACCAGTTTCCGCCACCAATCTGACAGGAAGGTTCAAAGCCATCCTGTAAGCTTTGCAGCCTTGCAGACTGTCTGCGAGTAAAGAGGATGAAGGTCCCAATTTGGCTTTGTTGACTGGAGACCCTGGTGGCAACCCTCAACCTTCTGGCATTTTTTCTAGAACATCTTGGTTGATGAACTACCTGCCCCAACTTGAGTAAGGGAAGTTAGTATCCATAGTGAAACAAACACAAGCTCAAATTAGAAAAGCCCAACTGACTCTGGACTAATCAACCCACCATTTTCGAGCCCTAGCTTCCTCATTCACAAAATGGGAAACAATCCCTACTTCCCCTTAATAGTAATCAGTAATAATTAATGCCCTGGTCCTCAGTTGTTTGGGAGCCAGAGGGTGGAAAGAGTCACAATCACACAGTCTACAGGGGTTGGAGGGTGGCGAGGCTGAGATTACACAGGAGAGGTCCCAAGATGAGAAAAGGTGAACAGGAGAAAAGGAAAGAAGCCAACAGGAATATGAAATAAAGGAAGCAGAAGGACCCAAACATTTAATTAACTGCTTACGCTTTTCACACCCATCCCTCAGAACCCCTCAAGGTAGGGATTAGAGTCCTAGTTTTGCAAGTAACAAATGGTGGCAGAGAGGAAAAGTGAATTGTGACAACGATCGTTATCTTCATGTGCCAGGCAGCATGCCAAGCCCGTTTCATGCAATCTCGTTTAATCCTAACACGAAAGCACGCTCTTTCCTTCTCTTTACAGGAGAAACAGGCTGAGAGCGCGTTAAACGTCTTCCGTGCCCAAGCTCAGGCCACAGAGAGCCGGCAGAGGCCTGAGGCCAGACACAGGGACGGGAGCCCCCATTCTGCGTGCCTCCTGGCGAAGTCCTGAAGCTGTCTTCACGTTCTCCCTACCAACGTCTCTTAGGTTTCTGCTCGCTATCGCAAACAGCACTTTCCTTTCCGTGTTATTTCCCCGACCAAAGGATGGCGAACCCACAAACTGCTTTTCTTTTTTTAACGTCTGAACGTGTTCTTGACGTGTTTGCTCAGTAAACTAGCCCCCTCCTCAAAGTGCGTCGACCCCAACGGGCCAAGGAGCATCTGACTCTCCAGAGGAAGACCCGCGGCCAGCGCGGGCTCAGGCAAGCGGCCGGCCTGGGTCCCAGTGCCGACGCCTCGTCTCCGCGGCCGTGTGACCTTGGCCGAGTCCCCCCACCTCGCCCAGGAAATGAGGGCTTCCGGGTTTCCCGTCATTTTTGGAGGCTGGGGTGGGCCGCCAAGAGGAAGGCCCTTCGTGCAGTGGCTGGTGCGGAAAACAGGAGCCCTCGGCCTGGGTGCCCCGCCGCCCGCCGTCGCAAGGCCGCGGGGCCTTCACCGGTTCGCGCCCAGATGTTCCCCTCTCCCAAGGGCGGTACTGAGGTTCGCACCCGGGCGCAGCTGGCCTGGGAGTTCCCGCTAGGGCCTGGGAGGAGCCGGGAGAAGCCCAGAGCGCCAGGCCAGACGCAGGCCCCACACGGGACCGGGGGCGGACCCCGAGGCCAAGGGACCCCAGTCGCGTCCGCCAGGACCCCCTTCCCACCTTTTGCCCGCCCCCGCAGGGCCCCAGCTCCACCTTCTTGAGTCGCTCCATCAAAACGCTCTTGTTGCCGCTCGAGTCCAGATTCCGTTTCCTCAGCTCCGCCCGCAGATCGATCACCCGTAGATCGCTCAGCCGCCGCGTCCCGGTCTCCGACGAGGCAGAGCTCAGAGCCGCTGCGCCCGCCGCACCCGAATCGCCTAGGCCTGAAAGAGTCTCCGCCATTCCAGGGACCCTGGCTCCGCCGCCCACTTCACACAGAACCGGGCCGGTTTTATCTGGGCACCTAGCACAAAATGGCGCCGCCTGCGAGGGAACCGCTCCAGCCGCCCTGGCGCGCCTCACTTCTACGCAGGCGCACCCGGCGCGGAGCCGACGCTGCCGGTCGCGTGTGCACATGCGTGGTGAGCGCTCGGAGGGATATGCGCAGGCGCATTGTGTCTCGCCAGCCTCCCGCCGCGAACGGCCGTGACACATGCGTGCTGCAGTTACAGCGCCTGCGCGTTGTGGTGGGGAACGTGCGGTTGGTCGACGCGCGAGCGCGCGTGCTGTTCAGAAAGCTGGCATGGGCGGCACGCATGCGCGGCCGGAAAGCGGGGCGGGAGGAAGCGAGTGCGTTTTCCTCTTAGGCGGCGCCATTTTGTGCTCAGAGCCGCTACAGCCGCCGGCGGTGTGGGAAGTGGGTGGAGGGGACGCGAGACCTGGGATGGCGGAGCCCCTGGCAGGGTCCGGCGAGTCGGGTTCTGGCACGGCCGCTGTCGGATCGGGTGTCTCGGAGGCCGGGACGCGGCGGCTGAGCGACCTGCGGGTGATCGACCTGCGGGCGGAGCTGAAGAAGCGGAACCTCGACACGGGCGGCAACAAGAGCGTATTGATGGAACGGCTCAAGAAGGTGAGGAGCTCGACTTCCCGGGGTGGAGCAGGGGGCCAGGGCACGCCCCCGCGCCGGCCTGTCACAGCGATTCCCGGACGCGGGTCCTCCTCCACCATTCCCCCTTGTGACCGACCCCGGCCCGAGCCGCGGGGACCAGGGGGCCCGGCTGTGTGACCTTGGCCCGTCACCGCCCCTCTCTGTGCCTCCCCTTTGATCCTCTTTCCAGATGGTCGCCTCAAGCGTGCTGAAAGCGCGTCCTTTTAGCCGCCGGCGGCCGGCTGCATTTCTTCCGGGCTCCAGTTGGAGACTCGGTTCTGTGACCTTGGATAGGTGCCTTCTTCTCGCTATGCCTCAGTTTCCTCCCCTGGGGGAAGGATGAGTGAAGAGCCTTTTAAGATCTTACGGGACAGGGGGTTGTGCTTGTTTCTACACCGGGACCTTTGCTCTTGTCATGCCCTCCTCTCCATCTCTGTTCTTCCAGGGCTTCTCCTAGTCGGTGCCTTGTAGTCTTTCTCGCTCTACCTGAGCTGTCTCCCCAACGTGCTTCCTAAAGTGTTGCTCCATCTCCCTGCTTCTGTCCTGCACCGTTCTGTGTTTATGCCCCAATGGCCGCACTCAACCCAAATTGAGTATGGAGGGATTGTTGTCTCCCCAACCAGAGCAAGCTCGTTGCAGAGCTTGAGTTTACCATTGAGTGCCCAGTCGTGTGCCAGTCCCGAGGAAGGTGCTGAGCAACCCCCTCCTCCCCACACCACCCAGTCTGTCTGGTGGGTTTTCTCCCCAGAGGTCAAACATGGCTTGTGGAACACCACTCAGCCCTTGACAGATGGTGCACCTAGTGCAGCGTCTCTGTCAGTTGTTACTGTTATTAAAGTGGAGGGTTCACAATTTCTAGTTGAAGGGCCATTTTGGAACTGGTCATTGACCCGCAGTCTGGAGACCCAACTCGCACATCCCTTTGTCTTTTGTGCTTAGGGTCCAGAGAGAACCAAGTTGTGCTAGGTTCATCCTGTGCCTTTTGGGCTTGCAGCCCAGATAGCAGAACCAGAGTTGTTGCTCTTTGCAAGGAAGTGTTTGACTTTGTTTGCTGGAAGTTGTTACTTAACAAAGAACAGTGTGTGCCCCGCAGCTCTCCACAATGTTGTAAAGTTTCATCTCTTCTTAATAGGCGGTTAAGGAAGAAGGGCAGGATCCTGATGAAATTGGTGTCGCATTGGAAGCCACAAGCAAGAGGACAACAAAGAGATGTATTAAAGGTATCCGCTTGTACTTATTGCTGCTGGAGGCCTGAGCGTGTAGAGAACTTACTTACCAGTCGAGTTTTTTAACACCGTTTCTGTCCTCCGGGCCAGGAGAATGTCTTTGGCCTTAATTGTTCCCATCTAACAAGTAAGCTTGGCTTTCACCGCCTTACAAGTAGTTCCGTCAGGAGTGCTGGAAGGAGTAGAGAGGTGTGCGAGTGCTAGGTAAATTAAAATTGAAACGTGTGTTAAAGATATCTCAGCTCTTTGTTATTGGGATTCAAAAAGAACCAGAATAAGGCAAGCTTTTAAAGCTGCTCTGAGAACCAAATATACTATGTGGCTTCCTTCCTGGGAAGTTGAAAAACGAGGTTTTAAACCAAAGAAAATGACACCAATCTAAGATAGATTAGAACCCAGTATCTCTAAAGATCCAAAATAGATTATTGGAGTATTTGCACCCAGCGTTTTTTTTTTGTTTTGTTTTGTTTTGTTTTGTTTTTTCTTTTTAATCAGTGAGTTTTTTCGTTTTTTTTTGTTTTGTTTTGTTTTTTTAAGATTTTATTACTAAGTAATCTCTCCATCCAATGTGAGGCTTGAACTTACAACCCCAAGATCAAGAGTCACATGCTCTACCGACTGAGCCAGCCAGGTGCCCCACAGTGAGATTTTTCTTTTTAAATTGAGGTGTAGTTCACATGCTATAGAATTCACCTATTTACAGTGTACACTTCATTGCTTTTTAGTATATTCACAAAGCTATGCGAATGTCAGCACTATTTAATTCTGGAATATTTTCATCACCCCAAAAAGAAGCCCCCGTGCCTACTAGCATTTGCTCCCCATTTCCCCCTCCTGCGGCCCCTGGCAGTATATAATTGATCATTCTGTTTCACGTAAATAGGATCGTGCAATATGTGGTCTTCTGTGTCTGCTTATTCTGTTGAGCATATTTTCAAGGTTCATTCGCTTTGTGACATAGATTAGTGCCTCATTACTTTTTGTGGATGGTACTAGCTGTTTTTGGAAGCATTTAATTCCCTAAAACTTTGAAACCTTGTTACCCTTCTTGGCTTTCATCCTCATTATAAGGACAGTCAATATAATTGGGAACTTCTGTGTGATGGGTATTATTTTTCTGGAAGGGTGCCAACACAGTTGGAACGGCTGGACATACCCTGTTATCTGAAGAAGAGTTAAACTTAGGCAGTGAAGGACAGGTGCTTAGAAAGGAAAAAGAAACTAGCTTGTAGCCTTTTCAGTAATTTTATTTATTTGTTTATTTATTTATTTATATCATTAAATTTGCCATCGTAGCCATTTTTTTTAAAGATTTTATTTATTTATTTGACAAGAGAGACAGCCAGTGAGAGAGGGAACACAAGCAGGGGGAGTGGGAGAGGAAGAAGCAGGCTCCCAGTGGAGGAGCCCGATGTGGGGCTTCATCCCAGAGCAGCGGGATCATGCCCTGAGCCGAAGGCAGACGCCCAACGACTGCGCCACCCAGGCGCCCCCTTTTCAGTAATTTTAATTTACTTTTTATAAGTGCTTTCCTAGAAGGACTTTTGCATGACTCATCTGTTTAAAACTTTATATGTTTTCAAAGCTTAAACTTTTTAGTTAGGCTGTGTGAAGGAGTTACCTATAAATTGATTTTAAACACATTGATGTGTTTTTGCTGCTCGTGTATGGGTCAGGTATAAACGCTGACTAGTCAAGTGAGTGCAGACTGAGAGATGTGTGTCTGTTAATTTAAAAGTTCTTAGTGGAAGTTTTTAAGGTAGGTACTCATTTAAAACTTGAGAGATTCAAGGCTTACTAATCAAACTGTTCTTGGCTTTTAACAGGGATCTTTGGATCATTAGACAAACCAAACCTTAGTAGAGTGCCTCCAATGCATGTCCAAATGTCTGGATTACAGTTTAGGTGATGGTAAAACTGCATAGACTTAACCCTTTTGTCAAAATTGCTTTGATAGTACTCACTTTTGTTGGTATAAAGAGATGTTGGTCCCAGTGTAGCTGTAGTTAGGATGAGAAGGGCACTGATCCCTTCCCATTCCTTTTTTTTCTGAGAAGTCGCCAAAGGCCCAGAGAGGAAGCGGGTGGCCAGGGCCCTGGGGTAGAGGACAGCTCCTACAGGTTGTTGAGCTAGCATGTTCTTTGTAGGTGTCTGCACGTGTGGTTAGTTATACAAAGCGCTGGGTGGTGTCCTGGTCGAAATTAGGTCTTAGGATTACATAAAAGTAAAAAGTAAGTTAAACTTTCTGGGGAAAAACTTCATTATGAGTTAGAACAAGAGACCTCCTCCTCTCTAACTCATTTAAACACGCAAAATTTGTGAAGCTTGTGGGTGTGTTTTGAAAGATTACAATTTTGAATTGCTCTTCTGGCATCTTTGTCCCCCACCCCTTCAGTTTGTAGTTAGCTGAAACCAGGCCCTTGGAATTGGGGTCCGGCCTCTCTGCCCGGCGTGTGTCATTCCCCCTCTCCTTTAGGGCACTTTTCCGTCTGCATCTCTCCTGTTGACGTCCTTCGTGGGTACTGCAGGCTGCTATTTAGAGGCCCTGAAAGTGGGTGCTGCTGCCAGACATTTTTAGACAGCTTTTAGGAGCTGAACCAGATTCTCCTGTGTCAGATGCAGCTAATACGACTGCTGCTGTCGTGGGGAACACGAACATAGCACAGCGCCTGACACACGGTAGAGCCGTGCATCTGCAAGGAGTACTCCTTGTGGTGCCGAAGGTGCTTTGGGTACGCACTACAGTTTGGGTCTTTACTCGAAGATTGATGTCTCTTCTTGGTTAGTTTACTCATTTCAAAAAATTATAAAAAGCATACTCCTAGATACTTTCGAAAACGTAAAAAGTATGCATGTGAAAATGAGATCATTTCTCATGTTTTCACCCTCTATTTTAACCCCTGTTGGTAACTGGGTGCCTGAGTCGTTCTCATTTGTGTGTTTTATAAATGCATCTTTACACTTCATTGCATACAAATGTGTACACGCTGTTTAATAAAAGTAGAACTACTCTATATGGTGTGTTTTTTTGTTTTTTTTTCTTAACTTTTGTGGGCATTTTCCCGGATCATTAAATACTCTTTGGAAGCATAATTTTTTAAAGTTGTAAGACACTTGACACTGTTGACAGTTTGAGGTAAGTCATGCTTTCCAGCAGGGCGCTGTCCTGTGCACTGTCTTACGTTGAACGGCATCCCTGGTCACTACCCGCCAGCTGCCGGTAGCATCCCCGAGTTGTGACACCAAAAATATTTCCAGTCATTGTCAGATTCCCCCCCACTTCCCCTGTTGAGGACAGCTGGTGTCCCCCATATGAACAGACTGTCGTGATTTGTTTCCCCTTTGAATGTTTGGGCTGTATACAGTTTCTAGATAGATGACTTACGTTTTTAATTCCTTGTCAGACGTTGTAGTGCACGCCCTTACCAGTGGGATTTCTAAAATAAAAGGTATGCACGTTTTTAAGGCCAGAACTTGAGTATTATCTGACTGAAAAATTATCTTGTAATTAGGACAAAAGCTGGAGGAAGAGGGTATGGAAGACAACGGCCTGGAAGAAGATTCCAGAGACGGGCAGGTATGTGGCGTCTACGGCAGAGACACCAGCAGGAGCTCTGTGACCAGCCACCCGGTCGTTGACGCCTTTCGTTTTCTTGACAGGAGGATATGGAGGCAGGTTTAGAGAGCTTGCAGAACCTCGACATGATGGATGTTGGTGTGTTGGAAGAAAGCGAAGTTGAGAATAGCAGTGCTCCCGACTTTGGGGAGGACGGCGCTGACAGCATTCTCGGTTCCCTTTGTGATAGCAAAGAATACGTGGTGGCCCAACTGCAAGAGCTCCCGGCGCAGCTCACAGAGCATGCTGTAGGTAACTTGAAGACATGGTGGAATGTGCCGGTAGCCCTGGGGCTCCTGGGCGCTCACGTGCCGCTGCTGGGAGTGAGAGCGCGCTGGTGGTTGATTAAATAGCGCCCAGCCACGTCAGCAGTCACCATAAACACAGAGTTCCGTGTCTAAAGCCTCGTGGTAAATTATATCCGTTTACACTGCACGTAAGTCAGATGTTAACTAATGGCTAACTTCTCTGCAATCCTGGGGAGTATTTTGATAAAAGGGTGGGAGGCCCTTCCTCAGCATGAGTCGTAAAAGGCTGATACTGTTGGTGAAAGTATTTTCCTTTGGAAAATAGGTTTTTAAAAACTGTAGAAGCATAAGAAGGAAACAAAAACAGTTCATAATCTCAGCATTTGGGTCATCCTGTTGGCTTTTTTTAAGATGTGCTCTATGGACAAGGCTAGATGGGTATGTTAAAAGACGCGAAAGTGAAGGAAAGTATTCATGAAAGAAAAGAATAAAAAAGAAAAGAAAACCACTCTTAGCATCCTCATACATAAGAAAACCACTTATGAAAGAAAGTGGCGAGGGGCGCCTGGGTGGCTCAGCCATTAAGTGTCTGCCTTCGGCTCAGGTCGTGATCCCAGGGTCCTGGGATCGAGCCCCACATCGGGCTCCCTGCTTGGCGGGAAGCCTGCTTCTCCCTCTCCCCCTCCCCTTCTTGTGTTCCCTCTCTCGCTGTCTTTCTGTCAAATAAATAAAATCTTTAAAAAAAAAAAAGGTGAAAAGAAAACCACTCTTAATGTCCCAGTATATAAAGGAGGCTTGAATTCTGTTCCCAATGTCGCTTTCTCAAGCTTTCGCTTCTGCTCTTAGGCGGAAGACTGTGGTGGCCGCCCTCAGACTGATAGCCATTCAGTCCTACTACATTGGTATACTCAGCCTTTTAGTTTGGTTGGTATTGTTTGTGTTTTGGTTTGGTTTTCTGTTCTCTCTTTTTAAAGGCATTAAACTGGCGGGGGGGGGGGCTGGAGTGCCCTCATAGGACGGGACTTTAAACCCTTAAAGGTCAAAAGTCACAAACTCCAAACGTCCCTGCCCCTCAGCCTAGGGTGCCATTGAGCAACTGACTTGCTGGCCTTGGCCTCTCTCGGTGTGATCCTGTTGTGTGTTAATTATTTCCAGAGCGTGGACTTGGTTTCTTACCTCTTGGTGAATCGAAGCATCCAGGTCATAAGCTTCAAACCTGGGGAAGGAAAAAATACATTTGGGAAGGCATGCTTTTGTGTTTCCCTTAGGAAGGTAGAAAGCTTTCAAACTGAGTGCCATTTAAGATAGTTCAGTTAAATGTTCGAAATAAAGCACCCTGGATTAAAAGTGCCCAGTTACTGTGATTTTTTAAAAGTATCTGTTACCAAGTGAAATCGGAGAAGTGCGAAGTTTTCCATTTTCCTTTTGAGCTCTGCTCTGGAAATTGTGTCCAGGTCGCCTGTGTGGACCACCAGAAAATAGATGCTGCCTGGGAACTGAATATGTACGTTCCTGGGCCAGTGCTGACTGAGCACCTACTGTCTGTGAGACCCTCTCAGAGGTGCAGTACCACACAGTCCTGGAGCAGGCAGGGGCCATCGAGAACCCAAATAATCCAACAGTGGACTTGTACATGGTGGTGGGCGCTTGAGGGAAGTAGACCCGTAGGTCCCTTAGAAACTGGTGAAGTGCACGCCTTGGCATTCACAGCTCTGTCTCCATTAAGGGGTTCTCTGTTTTGTTTTTCAGGTGGATGGCGAGGGCTTCGAGAACACTTTGGATGCTTCATCATTGGACTTCAAAGTACCTCCGGTAAGTTACCATTCTGGTGCTGCATAGCTGGAAACATTACGCAAGTAGTTCATTGTCTGTAGTGAAAACGGTTGTGTGCATGTGTAAAAATGGTTGGTTAAGCACTGATCCTGAGCTGGGGTAAGAGGTCGAGCCAAACAAGTACAGTCTTAACTGTTTGCATTTTAGTGGGCACCGTGTTAATAACCAGCAAGAAAATAACTAGAAGGGAAAAGTTCATCCAGGGAGAGGTTGAAGTGGTTGGGCTGTAAAAGCACCTAGAGGAAGCCCCACCCAAATTGAGGTCTGACCCGTGTGCCAGGAGGGAGACTGGCTGAATGTAGGGACGGAGGCCGCAGACATGAGCAGGCCTGACTACCCTCGTCTGTGGGTCAGGAAAAGGATTTGGCCCATTGTCTTATGTACAGTGGGAAGTCAGGGGAAGGTTTTGAGAGGAGTGAACAGATGGTTTTGTCGACAGGTTCCAGTTATAAGTAACAGCTTATTTGGGGAGAAATAGATTTTTCTCAAATCTGGTATGACTTCTAAAGCAGTTGCCGTCTGTGCTGTGGCTGTTTGCCTTCTCCAGAGGCTGCTAGGTCAGCTCAGACTTGGGGTGGAGCGGCCAGACCCTCCAGGGAGACTTGAAGAGAAGAGGCCGAGCGTCACTGCTATCTACCTGGCATTGCCCGGGAGAGGCCAACAAAATGGGCTTGTCCTCACTGAATCACCCGAGAATGGAATACGGTTGTTTTGAGTGTTTATTCACACTGTCTGCCAGGGAAATGTATTTGCCCAGTTTTTAAGTGCCTTGTGGAATTTTTTTCTCTCTTTTTTTTTAAATAGGATATTGAAGAACCTCTATTGGAGCCAGGTACTGATAAGAGAAACACGACAGTTAATGGTTTGAAAGTTTTCCCACTCTTTTTTTCACTCTGTCTATATATCCTAAGCTGTGTATGGTTGTGTAACTGATTTTAATGGTGGACAATCCAGATCGTACAAGGATCAGAGATTGGAAACCCACTCGTATCACCAGATCTGTGGAAGTGCCCTTCTGGTTTCTGGAGGTCAAATATATTTGGTGAGATATAGTGATTATTTTCATCTCTCTAACCACGTAGAGGGGCATTTAAGTAATTCCCCCGGTGATTCTTCCATGTGTTTCTACACATGAAACAGATCTTGTGATATTTTGCTGCAGTCTTTGATTAATACAGTTAAGGCAGGCTAAACCGGTTGTCAGGGCACTTATAACCCGAGAAGTGACTGGATCCCAGAAGAGGAAACAGAGTCTCTTCAGGAAAATCTCCACCGCGTTATTCCCCTTCTGGACTGCGTTTATCTCCCGCCGTCGGAAGAGTTTCTGGTTTGCGGATTGGACTGTTCTGTTAAAAGAAACTCAAAGAAATTTGGAAATTGAGCTGTCATCGAATGGTGATCGCATTCGGTTCGGCACCTTGGACATTGGAAAAATAAGTCTGAAGACCCACACTTGAACAAAAACACGAAGAAGACTGTCGAGAAGCTGCCACGTGGTTGTAGGTGTTTGAATCTGTGGGGGCCTTTTCTCTTCCATGTAGCGTAGCGGCTTACTGTAGCAGTCGGTTGGAGTGCAGGTAGTGTAACCGGTGTAACTTTGTGTACCCGCGGGTTTTCCAATCTCTGTGTAGCTAGCAGTTCTCTTCGTGTTAGTGTGGCAGCCGTGCCAGTTCCACATTTGTGATTGCTTTATTTCCCTGGTAATTAAACCTTGTGCCATTCTATTCCTGTTAAATCCGTAGAAAATGAGAAAATACTCGACATTTTGGGGGAAACTTGTAAATCTGAGCCAGTAAAAGAAGAAGGTTCCGAGCTGGAGCAGCCCTTTGCACAGGATACAAGTAGCGTGGGGCCAGACAGAAAGCTTGCGGAGGAAGAGGACCTTTTTGGCAGCGCCCATCCGGAGGAGGGTGATTTAGATTTGGCCAGCGAGTCAACAGCACAAGCTCAGGCGAGCAGGGCAGACACCCTGTTAGCGGTAGTGAAAAGGGAGCCCGTGGAGCAGCCAGGCGATGGCGCGCGGACGGACTGTGAGCCTGTAGGGCTAGAGAAGCCAGTTGAGCAGAGTAGTAAAGCCTCAGAGCACACGGAAGCCTCTAGCGAGGAGGCCGCGGAAGCGCCCCAGGAAGCCTCAAGCCCAGACCCCAGAGATAGCAAAGAAGACGTGAAGAAGTTTGCTTTTGAAGCTTGTAATGAAGTCCCTCCGGCTCCTAAAGAGTCCTCAGCCAGTGAGGGCGCTGATCAGAAAATGAGGTTTGTTTTTTCTCAGTTTTAGACCAGACGCTATCTCCTTTTCATTGGTCATTTAATGACACACATAAGCTGTTTTTTCTGCAATTGGCCAGCCAGACTGATGCAATTGTAGTTTACTTCTAAACCATGTTTTATTTCTCGTTGTGTATTCTTAATGGGTGAATCTATTCCTTTTCTTTTTCTCAACCTACCACGGTTGTGTTCTTAAATTGTTAACCGCTATCTTCAGCTAAATCCAATTGACTTTTAAGAATCTGACATTGTATTTTGGGGGTCAGATTTCCTATAGAAGCTTGCAAAGGTGTCTTAAAATTTTATTTCAGACTAATTTTCTGGTAGGTATTCAGTTTTAGCACATACCATACTTTTAATTTAGTTCTCTTTTTTTGTTCACGTGTGAGTAACATTCACTTTTGTCTCTAGCTCTTTTAAGGAAGAAAAAGATATAAAGCCAATCATTAAAGATGAAAAAGGTATGATTTAACATACGTTGCAGGGAGCCGCCTACGGATCCCTTATTTGGGGAGGGAGGGGTCTACAGGTACCCGCACTGGGGATCCGGTGGTTGGTTTCGTTGAGGATTTCCAGAAGTAACCACCTAACAGTACCTTAACAGTCTAGATTGAAGTGTTGGTGAGCTTCTGTGGTTCACGTCTCTGTTGTGGTTGTCATTTATGGGATAGTGGAAATCCCGGTGCGCTGTCTCCTGTTATAGTCCCGTTCTGCCCGTTAGAATAACAGAACGAGATTGCAGAAACTGTCATCCCGGGTGAGAATTGGTCATCAAAATTCATTGCCGTTTGTAACTGACGAGGACCTGATGGCTCCTTGAGTAAGGGAACGGTTTCTGCCCCCCGTAGTTTTTGTCTTCGGTCCTGTAAATGCTTAGTCCAGAAGCGTTGAAATGGGAGGTGGTTGGGGATTAAGAGCGGGCTGCGTCCGGAGGCAGGTCGTGCTTCCCGTGCGGCCTGGAGGCCGAGCTTGACCCTCTCCCTCCTGCGGCAGGTCGCACCAGCAGCAGCTCTGGCCGGAACCTGTGGGTCAGCGGACTGTCCTCCACAACTCGAGCGACGGATCTGAAGAACCTCTTCAACAAGTATGGGAAGGTGTGTGCCCCCTAACGCCTCGCCCCCCGGCCTCTGCTCAGCGTTAAGTAACGAACTTAAGACTTTAGAGAGTTCTTTCTTCTGTTGTCAGTTTTGTTGGTGGTCTTTTCTGTGTGTGTATTTTTAAAGGTAAAAAAACCAAAACCACAAGGGAGAAAAGGCCACCTGGTTTTGGGTAGTGTGCCTTGTTTCCTCGCTGAGAGTGGGTAACAGCGGGTAGTGCATTGTGTCACAGAAAATGTATATAAATTGCTGTGGTCTGAACGTTCTCGTGGTTCATTCTAGTTTCTCTTAAACTGTTCGTGTTTTGGCCCATACAAAACTTAACGCTATCATGCTGAATTTTTTTCCGAAGCAGTAAGTGAAGAGTTGATTTTTAAAATTTCCGCATTTTCAAATACACAGTTCGAGAACGGGAACATGGTAGTGGCTTAAAAATAAATCCACGAGTATGTGGTCCACAGGGGCAGAAAGAAAATAGTACCATTCAGGAGCCTTGCAGAGACTTTAGGACATTTAAAACCGATTTTCATTGTCCTGGAATTAGATCACGAAACAGTCTCACCTTCAGCCGGGAGGACCGTGCTGGTGTTGTGGGTGCCTGTGGGGCGTGGTGCCCCTTGGCAGGGAGGTGCTGGGGGGAGCACCGGTGGAGCTTTGCAGGCATTTCTCTGCCCAGGTCTGTGTGCCTGAGTAGGAGCTGGCAAATGCATTCGTGTTTTCAGTGGACAGGACCCAGAGGAAGCATTCGTGAGATGAATTTTTCTTCACTGCTAATGTCTTTCAGAAGGGCTTAAAACTGGGAGGCCGCAACCTGTCCTCCGTTTGTTGACTTCCTTCTTGATGGGGTTACCAGTTACGAAGCACAGCGGCAGCTGTGAGGGCACTGGCCTCCTAGATCTCCCAGGCTGCTGGAAAGATCACTCAAGTAGATAGAGCACATGACACGGGATTCATTCATGAAAGTACAGCCTGCCATCAGTATGTGGGAGGGAGACCGAGTTTAGATGGGGGTCACCTTGCTGAGTAAGTGCTGTTTAAGCCGAGGCCTCGGTAGTGAGACAGTTGGCCTTGCCCACGGAGCTGGGCACTGGACTATAGCCGTGGGACTTCGGCCCTGTGGTGGGACGAGTCTGTAATTTGGATGAACTAATCAGAGGCTGCTGTGAAGGCGGAGGGCAAGGCCAGGGGGGCAGGGACAGGCGAGGTGGTCTTGGATTCTGCTCTTGGGGCCATCGGGAATGACGTCCTTGCAAGGACCATTAGTTTGATGGGAAGGTCACATGACCCTACCATTGGCTCAGCCCCTCAACCTTGAAGAAAGGGAAGTTTTCTCTCTGAAAGAAGTGACATCTGTCTCTCGGGAGAATCTGTCTCCTTCGGCCCTGTATGGGGTGCTCTGGACCGAGGGGGCTTTCCTCTGTAGGGAGAGAGCAGGCTTCTCCATATATCTGCAAGCGGAAACACGGGCACCAGGGTCTGCCGGGAACGGAGAGATGATGGACACACACCCTCCCCCCGCCCCCGTCATCTCACTGTTGGGGACCCTGAGGTCCAGAGAGAGGAGAGGCCTTGCTCATGTTGACCTGCTGAATCACAGGGGTCAGAGCCAGACCTGCTAGGGCTCTTGTGTCCTGATGAGCGGCTCTGCACTGGCGTAGGTGCTGGCTCTACTTTCAGCTCTCTAGAATGTCCTCTGAGCATCCATGTAGTTGGGTTTAAATCTGCGCTCTGGTTCCCTGTCTTCTCTCTGTCCTGTTCTTGGATGCCTTCCTCCTCTTTTTTTGCTGCCTTTTGCATCGAGTATCTTTTCTGCGCAGTTGCTTGTTAGCTGGAGTCAGTGCAAGTAACCAGCGTTGCGGTATCCTGGTTCCTTAAGGTGTAGAGTCAGCTTGTTTATTTGGCTTGTTTGCATTTCTTGGTGTGGGCATCTATCCTGCGAACTTCGCTCTTAACTGCTGTGGCCGCGCCCCGTAGGTTTTGCTGTGTTATAGTTCCCTTTTCATCTGTCTCAAGGTATTTGTTTGATTTGGGTTTCTTCCTTGAGCCGTTGGTTGAACTGTAACATTTGTCTTTGGTGGCCGCATTTAGGAATTCTGTTACAAGGGGCGCCTGGGTGGCTCAGAGGGTTAAGCGTCTGCCTTCAGCCCCCGTCATGATCTCAGGGTCCTGGGATCGAGCCCGGCGTCAGATTCCCTGCTCAGGGGAGCCTGCTTCTCCCTCTCCTGTTCCCCCTGCTTGTGCTCTCTCGCTCTGTCACAAAAATAAAGTCTTTAAAAAAAAAAAAAGGAATTGTGTTACAAGACTGAACGCAGTCTGTTCTTTAGTGATATTCCAGTTCGGGGGAGGGGGCATTCGAACCTGGAAATGGTGCACCGCCATCGCTCCCTCCCAGCCTTTGTGGTGGGGTCATCCAGTTAATAAACAATGCCGTACGGTCTTGGCTCATTGATGTGTTGGTTGGTTGGTTGGTTGGTTGTATTTTGGTGTGTTTGTGGGGTTTTCTTTTTTTGGTTTGGGGGGGTTCGGTTTTTTTTGCTTTAAACAATTATCTTTTTTTTTCTTTTTGTGTATTTGAGAGAGAACGAGAGTACGGGGGGGTCAGAGGGAGAAGCAGACTCCCCACTGAGCAAGGACCCCAATGTGGGACTCGATTCCGGGACTTCAGGATCATGACCTGAGAGCCAAAGACCGTCACTTAAGCGACTGAGCTACCCAGGTGTCCCAACAGTTACCTTTTAAAGAGATACATAAACAAGAAAAAGCGTGGGCTCTTAGTTATCTCCATGTTTATCTTTTGGGGTGCTTTTTATTCCCTCTTGTTAATATCCAAGTTCCCATTGGGAATTGTTTTCCTCCTTCTTTAAACTTTTCTTATAGTACAGTGTCGCCAAGGATGAATTCTTGCTGCCTTTGTGGATCTGAAAATCATTCTTTCGCCTTTACTTTGAAAATTGTTTTTGCTGGGAGCAGAATTCCAGGTTGCTTGATTTTTTTTTTTTGTTTGTTTCCTTTCTTGTCCAGACAGCAGTGCTGCTCCCTCCTTCTGGCTCATGTTGTGTCACTGGTTGACTGTGGGTTTCACCTTTGCTCCTTAGGGCACAGGTGTTTTTCTTGTCTGGTTTACCTGGAAGGTTCTCTTTATCACTGGTTTGGAGCAGTTCAAGCTGCAGATGTGCTGTGGTTTTATCCGCTAAGGTTTTCCTGTGCTGCTTGCTTTTGACGACGCCACAGGTGGTCCCGCAGGCCACTGATGTTCTGGTTCTGTTTTGGTTTATTTCCATCTTTTTTCCTCCGTTTCATTTTTAGTAGCTTCTTTCTGTTGCTATGTCTTCAAATTCCGTCATCGTTTTTTTCTGCAGTGTCTGCTGTCCGGCCCATCTCGTGTATTTTCCGTCTCCAGAATTTCAGGATGTTTTTAAATATCTTCTCTGTGTTTACGTAACATGCTGAGTGGTTTCTCCAACTTCTTGAACATTTAGGATATAGCTAAAATAACTTTAATATCATCGTCCAGTAGTTCTGTTACCGGAGTGCGTTCTGGATCTCTGTTTATTGGTTGGTTGGTTCTTTTCATTAGAGTCATTTTCTCGTTTCTTGGCTTCTCTAGTCTTTTTTGATCCGACACCAGACATTGTGACTTACGTGTTGTGTTCGGGTTATTCGTGTGTTCCTGTCAGTGTCCTTGAACTTTTGCTGGGACACTGTTCACTTGCTTGTTCCTCCCCAAGTTTGCTGTTAGGCTTTGTGAGGTCAGAGCAGACTTAGTTCGGGGCTAGCTTTGTCCCCTCCCGGGGCAGCACCCTTCTGAGGTGTCAGCCTGATGCCCCGTGAATTGCAAGCATTTCCATTCCAGCTGTCGGGTTCACTCTGGAAAAAGTGAATTATTTGAGGCCCTGAGCCTGGGCCTTGTTTCTTCTTACAGGTGGTTTTCTCCCTAGCCTCTCACATGTGTGCTGCTTAGGGCCCTTTGCACTCTCTGGGGCTATCTTCATGCAGCACTTCCTCTCCGGTACTATGATTTCTTGCTGCCTTGATTTCTTCGGACACTGAGTTGTGCTCAGCTCACAGACTCCCACCCTTACCTCAGGTGCTCCTCCCGCCGGTGGCTGAGAGAATCTTTAGGAAGTAAGCCGGGACAACCATGTGTGTGTGTGTGTGTGTGTGAGTGTGTGTGTGTGTCCCCTGCAGGGGCCACCGTCCTGTGGGGCCGGGTGTATGGTGTCTGAAAACCCTGGTTGCCTATGTTTCCTCTAATTTGCAAGGTTTTCTTCAGGCAGCAGGAGGGTAAATGCTTGGTGCGCCAGCCTGTCTGGAAGTTGAAGCCCAATTGGAGAAAATGATCCAAGTGGGAAGGACTTTTGATTAATTAGTGAGTTGTGGGTTGTGGCGTTTTAAATGTCTTTAGCTTTCCGTGTTTGTTTTCTGTCTCTCCGAGGGCTGCTCTTGTATGGAAAGCAGTTGGGTTTGGATAGTCAGGGTGAGGTAGAACCACTTCAGTGACTTAAATATGGCGAACCGACAGTTTGTGGAGAAGTAAAAACTAATGGAAAGAATTCTGATGATCAGTTAACTGCTAGTCAGTTTTAGCTAATCGCGTGGTGATTTTTATGGGAAAATGAGAGTGTCCTTTCTCACGAAGGTTGTCGGGGCCAAAGTGGTGACCAACGCCCGCAGTCCCGGAGCTCGGTGCTACGGATTTGTCACCATGTCGACATCTGACGAAGCTACCAAGTGCATCAGCCATCTCCACAGGACTGAGCTGCATGGAAGAATGATCTCCGTAGAGAAGGTCAGGCGGCTCTTGCCTGTTGTAACCCATCCAGTTCACGAGCGAGGAGACCTGGACCATGGGCCATTTCTAATCCATACTGTATTTTAGGCCAAAAACGAACCTGCTGGGAAAAAGCTGTCTGACAGGAAAGAGTGTGAAGTGAAGAAGGAAAAATTATCTAGTGTTGACAGACATCATCCCGTGGAAATCAAAATTGAAAAGTAAAGTGATTATTTAAAATCTTTCTCTTAAGCTTTCTCTTGGGGGGGGCGGTGGGCTGGTCAGGAAGAGGGCAGGTGGCAGCCACAGGGTCCCTCCTTGCCACAGGCAGCCTCACCGGCTTCTTACTTACGTATCCCATTTGTGCATCTTGCTACCACTTCCGTATTCAGGTTTCAGTAAGGGTCCCTGCGAAGTAACCCGTAACCGTCAAAAGCATATTCACAGGAACCTTAGTATTTACGTCCAAACTATTTAGTGGTCTCTTGAAAGACAACACAGCTGGAAGGAAAGAATAATAATTTTACTTCATTCAGTGTTCTGGGTCCTTACACAGCCACTCACCCTGTGGAATCGTTTCCTGATCCAGACTGGTGTTCATGCAGCCCTTGCTTTTTAACACAGCAACTTTTTTTTTTTTTTTTTAAGATTTTATTTATTTATTCGACAGAGATAGAGACAGCCAGCAAGAGAGGGAACACAAGCAGGGGGAGTGGGAGAGGAAGAAGCAGGCTCATAGCGGAGGAGCCTGATATGGGGCTCGATCCCATAACGCTGGGATTCACGCCCTGAGCCGAAGGCAGACGCTTAACCACTGTGCCACCCAGGCGCCCCAACACAGCAACTTTTTAAAAAATACAGCATTATTCACAGGAGCATAGCTCGATCGAATGTCGAAAAGAATGACCTCAAGCTAGTAGTTTGTGCAGTGTCTGACAGTTGTCAAGTGCTGCTGTGTTTCCCTCAAAAATGTAAAGTATTCCGGGGTACCTGTGAGTTCACTGTGGCACCCACGGGTACCTTGGCAGAGGATTTTGGGATCAGTGGGTCTGAGATACCATCTGTAAAGGATGGAATTAGGGACGGGTTTTTAGAGGAGGCGTTGCTTGCTAATCATTTTCTCGAAGTTGTAAGTGTATCTTCTGGAGAAGGTAGAGTTTGGTGATGTTCTTCATGGTGCGATTCTCAGTGCTGAGTATCTTAAGTTTATATTGTCAGTACCGTTTACTTGCCGTTCTAGGGCCACTTTCACTCTGAGAAGTGAACCCTTTGCTGAGAATGTCAGTCTCAGTGATTCCATTTTGCCATTGCTTATGTTAGGAAAATGTATAGTCGAGTGAATGTAGGGGCTTCATTGATACTCCTAAGCTTACAACTCCCATTTTGAAAGGTATAATTGCTGGTCTTCATTCCAAGAAATCCGTAGGCCTGTGAGCAGTGGATGTTAGATTAGCCTTCGTGGATTTACAAGCGAGACCTGTAATTTTATCAGCAGCTTCTTCAAAGAGACGCATTCTGTCAGCAGTGCTAAAAAAAAAAAAAACCACCTTGTAATTGTAGAATATTGGTAGCTGTTCAGTTGTTCAGAGTTCTTGGTGTTTTGGAATGCATTTCCGTCATTGATTTTCTGACCACACAGTGAGACGAGTTTTCGGGAGAAAGGAAGGGGGTAATAACGAGCTCACCTGAATCAGGTGGTTTGCTTGATCCCTGAAAGAGTCCTAGGTTGCAGAGGGAACGGACTCCAGAAAAGGAAGTGTCCGGCTAGAGAGCCCCCGGCCCAGCTAGGAAGTGGCAAGGCCAGGATTCAGTCCAGGCTGGCTACCCCCAGCACTGGGGCACGTAACCAGTGATGAACTTGGGATGTTTAAAACCAGACTGCCTCCAGGTGGTCTGACTGGGAGGTTGAACAGTTCAGAATATGTTTGAATCATATTTTTTTCTTCCAGTAAACCTTTGTTTGTTAACATTTTATTTCACTTTAAGAATTTCTACGTTCAGGGACACCTGCGTGCCTCAGTCGCTTAGGCGTCTCCCTTCAGCTCAGGTTGTGGTCCCAAGGTCTTGGGATCGAGTCCTGCATCGGGCTCCTTGCTCGGTGGGGAGCCTGCTGCTCCCCCTGCCTGCTACTCTCCTGCTTGTGTGCACATGGCTCTCACACGCAAGCTCTCTGACAAATAAAATCTTAAAAAAAAAAAAAAAAAAAGAATTTATAGGCTCAGTAGTCAACCTAAGTGAAATAGAAACACTTTTCCAAAGAACTGGCTTGTCTTCCCGGGTTGGATGAGTGGTGATTTTTATGTAGTTGCCATTTGGAAAGTCCACACAAATGTCAAGCATAATCCCACTACCTGAGGGTAACCGTCTTTTGTGTAGATTCCTCCAGCCTTTCTTCGTACTCATATGTTCGTATTTTAGAACTTTTTAACGTGGTGTCACAGGGGAATTCCTCTGTGTCTAGGAGGTGCCATGTGAGTACAGAATAAGCGGGGGGTCTCCTTGGAGAGAGAAGGTGCCACCCCCAGAATAGCGGGACACGCACATCAGATGTGATTCGTTGTGGCTTTACTTGCAGCCACGCAGCACCAGAAGCCATCTCTGTCCCTATTAGAAGGGACATGGGTGCTGTAGCTGTTGAGGGGAAACAGATCTGCGTGCATTACCCGCGACAAACGTGCCGGGAGAAGTGCTGTAGTGCAGTGTGCCGAGTGGCAGCCCAGCCCCGTGGAGCCCTACGAAGCGCAGACACGGGGGTGGAGCCCAGTGATTGACACTTAGGCCCTGTGGCGGTTGTCCCAGGGAAACTGAATAAGTTGATGCACCTACAGTGTTTGGGGTTTTGTGTTTTTGTTTTTTCTGTTTTTGTTTTTAAAAAGATTTTATTTATATATTTGACAGAGAACGAAAGCACACAAGCAGGGGGAGTGGGAGAGGGAGGAGCAGACTCCCTGCTGAGCAGGGAGCCCGACGTGGGGCTTGATCCCAGGACCCTGAGATCATGACCTGAGCTGAAGGCAGACGCTTAACCGACTAAGCCACCCAGGCACCCCTGTTTTTGTTTTTTTAAGCAAAACCAATATGCTAAAAACAACAGTTTTCGATCGTGGTACATGCCATCAATTATTATGGTGTGCGTTTACAATTTTAAAAAATTTTAGGGGCTCTGGGGGGGCTCGGTTGAGTGTCAGACTCTTGGTTTCAGCTCAGGCCATGATCTCAGGGTCATGTAATTGAGCCCTGTCAGGCTCCCCGCTCAGCAGAGTCTGCTTGGGACTCTGCCCCTTCTGTTCATTGTCTGTCTTAAATAAAGTTTTTCTCAGGGCGCCTGGCTGGCTCCGTTGGTGGAGTGTTCCAACTCTTGATGTCAGGGGTGTGGGTTTGGGCCCCACAGTTGGGTATAGAGCAGTCTTAAAAATAAAATCTTCTATTTTTTTAAAAAGTTTTCTTAAAGTGAATATTATTTTAAATTTTTTTTTTTTTTTAAGGATTTTACTACTTATTTGAGAGAGAGAGGGAGAGGGCATGAGTACAAGTCAGGGAGGAGGGGCAGAGGGAAAGGGAGAAGCAGACTCCAAGCTGAGCGTAGAGCCCCACGCAGGGCTCGATCCCAGGACCCTGAGATCACGACCTCTGCGAAGGTAGATGCTTAACCTACTGAGCCACCCAGGTACCCCAAAGTGAATGTTACTTTAAAGATGACAGCTCTGGGGCCCCTGAGTGGCTCATTCAGTTAAGCGTCTCTGTTTTTGGCTAAGGTCATGATCTCTAGTTTTGTGATATTGAGCTCCAGGTTGGGCTCCACACTGGGCATGGAGTATGCTTAGGATTCTCCCTTTCCTTCTCCCTCTGCCCCTCCCCATTCACCACCCCCCACCCAACACACACAGACAAACACACGCTCTCTCAAAAAAAAAAAAAAGATGACAGTTTTGTACTGTGGAAGTTCAGAGAGGAAGAGTGAGCTGAGAGAGGTTTGCTGGGACAGCCTGAGCTCTGCCTGGGTTGCAGGGAAGAGAGGGCAGGGAGCGCTGGTTAGAGAACCCCGAGGGGCCTGGCTCTCCCGTCCTGGACCTGGCACGTGGTGGACATTTAATAAGTGTGGGATTTAATTACCCGAGACAAAGGCGTTAGGGAATATGGGAGACAAATGTGAGTGGCAATGATGATTTAGTTCACCATGTAGAATTTTACTGCATAGAATAAAGCTGCCTTCGGTTGAAATGTTACGTTTCCACATGAGCTGGAACGTAGCATGCCATTTTAACTCCCCCGACGTATGCGGAAGTGACCAGGTGCCGTGCTCAGGGCGGGTGGCCCGCTGCTTCATGTAGCAGGCACCTCGCATCCTCTTGCTGTACCCCGTTTTATTTTATACTGTTTATTTAGGAAAAAATGTTTTCTTCTACATAAACATTCCACCCAGAGTGAAAACTTAAAACCAGTTTTTCGCAAGCATTCTTCTGTAGTTGAGAGTGTATCTCACGTATGCCCGTGTGCCTGTCTTGCAGACCAGTGCATCGAGCAGTTTGGAAAACTGTCCACGAGCCTGCAGTTTCATGCTGCGTATTTCTAGGTGTAGCAGAGAACTCTGGGGGAGCGGGGGGAATAAGGGCTGGGTCTCAAGAGGGTATTAGATCATTACCGGTTTCCCAGTAACTATCCCTGTCCACTTGCTGCCCAGATGGTTTGGTTTGTGTGGAAGTCTGAATGAGTGAACAACTGCCAGGGTCCCAGGAGCTCAAGTTTGTGATGACCGTGTTTTTAAATAGAACCGTGATTAAGAAGGAAGAGAAGATGGAGAAAAAGGAGGAAAAAAAGCCTGAAGACATTAAGAAGGAAGAAAAAGATGAGGATGAACCGAAACCAGGACCTACAAATCGGTCCCGAGTCACCAAATCAGGTGAGCAGAGCCTGCCGAGGGCTCCCCAGGAGGGGAGAGCCTGGTGGGGCGGCGGAGGGAGGTGCCGTGGAGCGAGTGTGCGTGGTGTGCGCTGGGCTGACTGCGGGCCAACTGCGGGTTCTGTTGATCGGCAGCTGTTTGAGCAGCAGGGCCTCAGGGGACGACGTGGCTTGAAGGAGTCTCTGGTGACGTCGCACACCTGGCGGTGTTCTGCCCCGTGATTTATGGTCACTGGCGGTTCAGGGACCGGGCTGCTTGCTCTTCCTTGCGTACCTTTGGCAGAAGAGTGTCCGGATGTGCGAGGGAGAGGTGGCCCGGGTCTTGTCAGGAATTCGATGAGGTTCTGCAGCCTGTTCCGCACCTTCAGGCTGGCGTGAGGCGCCACAGAATGTTTTGTGGAAAAAACAAAACCCCATTCTCCCCACCCCTCCCCCCCCAGTAAAACAAACAAAACTCAGCCATCTGGAGCGTTGGAATGTGGTACCGCGCATTACAAATTAGATCTGAAGTGTTTGGGGTAATTTACCAGCGGTCTCATGAGGAACGTGTTTTTAAAATCCTCCTCAAGTATTGCAAATCTCCCCAAATCAGTAATAGTCGTGGTGGCGAGAGTCTGGTTATTGTGTCGTCGAGGGGAAGATCCATTTGGAAGCCTTTATTGCTGTATGTGAATGAAGGGAAGCCCAGCCATCTGATTCAGAACACAAGGGCCTGAATTCTGCAGAGCTTTCCAGAATGTGGAGGAGGACTAAAAAGGGGGATTGGGTATCCTGGAGCCATGAGGATTTAGCGTGCAGGTGAAGGAAGCTGGTGGGTTGGGTGTGTTTGCGTTGCAGACGCTCGACTTAGATTAACCCTGTAAGATGCGGGGAAATCGCAGCCGCTTCCTTTCAGGTGAGCAGAGACCCGGCGTGGTGTGCCAGCTGCCTCATGTCCGTAGTCGCTGCGGGCCTCAACGGGGAGAGACAGGAGGTGCGGAAGCTCCAGCGGTTCACATGAGTCACTCAGGGGAGCATCGAGAACCCCCACCAGCCTGTGTGCTGCCTGCCCTCGGGAAGTGGGGGCATCAGCAGGTTTTCATAGATGGCTGTATTTTTTTCCTGAAGGAAGCAGAGGAATGGAACGGACGGTCGTAATGGATAAATCGAAAGGAGAGCCTGTCATTAGTGTGAAAACCACAAGCAGGTCAAAAGAGAGAGTAAGTATTGCTTCTTCTGCTTCAAGTCCCGCTGATTGGAGGGTGGTTTAACAACCACTTTGATTTGCGTTATGAAAACAGTGTCTCGCCTTTAAAAGTTTAAGAGTTCTTTGAAGTGCTCAGAAGGCATGTTACTAACTGCTCAGATTGTATGTACACACACACCTAACACGAAGTTAGGTTCTACAACTTATTTCAAAACAGTGCTCAGTCTTTTTACTTTCCATGATGTGTTGACCCTCGCTGGCTCTTCGTCAGATGATACCATCTTCTAGAAGGAAGACTGGTTCACAGAAAGCCCACCATTGGGTAGGATGGGCAGGACTCAGGCTGCTCAAGTCAGAAGACAGGCTCTGCTCTTTGGTTAACCTAGTGCTAGTTGATCGACTTCTTCTGTTAATTTGTTCTCCTTGTGTGACATGAACAGGAAAGAAAAGTGGAGTCCGCTGCAAAACTGACGTTCACGTTGTCAGGGATGGACCTCCGCTACCTAAGCCATACACGGCTGGACAAACTAGGGGCTTCTCGTGTTGTGTTTTCCACCCCGGAAAACAAAACCCTCTGCTTACCAGCGGAAGGTTCTAGCTGAAATGTTCCTGAGGAGAGCCGTCCTCTTAGAATGAACACAAAGCTAACGGTGTTCACTGTAGAACGCTTCGTTGTGGAGGACTGACTTTTGAAATGCACATTCGCATTCTCAAATAGTCATTCCTAGTGTCATTTTTCTTACGGGCTACATGAAAACCGTAAAAAGAACTATCAAATCAAGAAATCTAAAGAAAGCCCCCCCAAAACCCCGTAAACTTACCATCTGAATAACGCTGATGTTAGAAAAATAAATAGTAATAATGTCTGCCTGATTAGAACCTTGAGGTCAGGGGCGCCTGGGTGGCGCAGTCGTTAAAGCGCCTGCCTTCGGCTCAGGGCGTGATCCTGGCGATCCGGGATCGAGTCCCACATCAGGCTCTTCCGCTGTGAGCCTGCTTCTTCCTCTCCCACTCCCCCTGCTGTGTTCCCTCTCTCGCTGGCTGTCTCTCTGTCACATAAATAAATAAAATCTTTAAAAAAAAAAAAAAAAAAAAAAGAACCTTGAGGTCATGTAGGAGGACGACACCATAAGAACAGAAGCCTCTCTGCTTTCACGTGGATGTCTTACACTTCCTTTCCAAGGGCATTGCACACACGACACGGCGTGTACGGTCTATTTCCAAATAATTACGGAGTCACAGGAAGTTGCCAAAATAGTAAGGAGGTCTATGTACCCATCACCCTGCTTCCCCCAGTGGTTTCCGTTCACTTGACTGTAACCCAGTTTCAAAGCCAGGACGGTGACATTGGTCTGCGGGGCGTGCATGCATGGAGTGCCAGGAGTTTCAGTTACTGGTGGAGTCTCACGTGAGCACCGCCACCGTCAGGCTCCAGGGCCAGCCGGTCACCGCAGAGATCTCCCGCTTATGACCCACCCCACCAGCCCAGCCCCAGGCCTGGGAAGCTGGCCCTCTGCTTTCCATCTGTAGGATGTTGTCCCGGTGAGAATGTAGCACGTGACCTCAGCATGATGCCCTTGAGAGCCGTGCAGGTTGGGTGTGTGTGTACCCTCTCTCTTTTTAAAGCCGCGTTTACCGCTGCACTGTGATCATCTTACCCGGGCCCTCACTTAGGGACACTTGCTGGTGTCACGTCCCCTGTTGAGGACTGCTGTGGGCAGCATTTGTGTGCATAGGCCGTGGCAAGCTCCGGGTTTCTAGGTGCCGAGGAGCACGGTCGTTACTCTTTGTGACGGATGTTCTCCGAGTGCCCTTCAGAAAGGGAACAGGATCCTACAGTCCCTGGGTGCGTAGAGCGTGCCAGGCTGCTAGGACGTGGGAGGCCGGGCTGTGAGCCCAGGGGTCCGCCTCAGAGACTCCAGCGCCGCGCGGGCCTCTGCACTACACTGCAGCCTCACCTGGGCACTTAAGGGGTCGGCCCTCTGCCGTCCGGCCTGGGGTGTGTGTGAACAGACTCAAAACTCTTTGCCCGTCTCCTAGGCGAAGAGTGTCGTCGTGCTGTTTTGGGTTCTGGGTCCATCTTTGTGATGAGATTGTCCTCTGTGTATGTGCCCCCCTCTTTTTTCGGCAAAATAATCGGACCCTAGCTATTGCTTGTCTTTCTCTCGGGTTGACCCTCCAGCACCACCACCCACAAAGTAATTAAGAAAATAACCAGAGGAAATTCTTAAAAATGTCTCCCAGGCCACTTCCCTAGAGACCCTGAGGCAGTGGGTCTGTAGGAGGCCCTGTGTTCCAAGCTGTGAAAGCTTCCGGGGAGAGTGAGTGTGGCCAGCTTGGGCGTCCTAGCCTCTGAGAGCCTCAGAAAGGCGAGTCGGCGGGCAGCATTTCCTGCCTTACCCCGGAAGTGGAGTGGCAGGGCAGTTGCCCACAAATACTCTGGCTGAGTAGGAGCTTGCTTTCACAGTAGATCTTCTTTGGCCTGTTGTGTTTGAAGGCCTGAGGCAGCAGTGAGAAGTGCAGTCCATCACCCAGCTGGGCGTCCAGTGTGCACGTGCCCTGTGGCTCTGTGAGGCCTGGTTCTGGATTACGTAGAATCCTTTCTCTTGCTGCGCTAAGATCTGCCGGTAGGTTTTGTGGGGTGTCATCCCTCCTTGTTCTTCCATGACGCCCTTTGTTTGCAGTGTGTGAAGGCAGTTCTCTAGAGGGAGCAGTGTCTCTGGGCTGTGGGTGAGCTGAACTGCCTCCTGGGCCTTCGTGGAATCCGTGTGGGACAGAAGGATTTTCATCCACTTCAGATACACATATCTAACTTTCATTGTGCACTGGTTGCATTTTTCTGACGTTAATAAACCAATTTTGGTAAACAGAGCTCCAAGAGTCAGGATCGCAAATCGGAAAGCAAAGAGAAGAGAGACATCTTATCATTTGATAAAATCAAAGAGCAAAGGGAGCGAGAGCGCCAGAGGCAGCGGGAACGGGAGATCCGAGAGACGGAGAGGCGGCGGTGAGTGGGGCCCAGCAAGCTGGCAGGTGGGTGGTCTCCTCCGGGCGCGCTCCACCTTTCTCCCCATACGAGTGTCCTGCCTGGCCCAGACTTGCTGGCTGCCTCCTGTTTCCCGAAGCAGAAGGCGAGGGTCCTGAGGGGTCGTGGTCAGCCTCGGCATAATGTTCGTCAGAGCTGGTTTCATTTGCCACCTGAGCTGAATCCAGAGTCTGACGCCTAACCGGCTGAGCCACCCAGGCGCCCTTATCAGAGTCGGGTTCTGCTGTGCAGCGTTGCCCCTGGCCCGGTAGCAGGCTCACCCATGTGTAGCTTGATGGAAGGGTCCCCGGTGTCGAGGTCTCCGTCTTCCCTGCTGAAACCACACATAAATAAGATCAAGAGTGGAACCAGGCGATGTGGCACTTAGATGTTATTCGCAGAAGTGGCATCTTCACTCCTGAAATGTCTGTGTTTCATAGTGGTTTTAGGCAGTCTCGGTCGCATGTGACATTCTTTGCCACGCTCACCTTTTGTTAAGTAGACAGTTTATGGAAAGTAGGCCTGTTCCCAGTTTTGCCTTCTGCCTTTTCCCGTCCAGAGGTCCCTTGTCATTTTCCTTCATATACTGCTGGGCAAAACGAAAGCTTTACATCATGGTGTTTGGAGAACTGGGCTTGAGCGAAAGCGGGTGCTGTAGAAACTTCTCCAGTTACGCTGCGTTTGCTTTCTTATGTAGTGGGATTCCGGCGTCTCTGCTGATACAGCTTTAGAAAGTAAAAGCACCGTTCGCTGTATTTTGTTTCCCACTCGCTTGCACTGGCTTTGGAGCCTTTCCAGTCACTGAGGGCAGGTGCGAGGAGGGGCAGCGACTCCTTTCGCAGATGCAGAGGGCGCATCCCCGTCCCCCTCCGCTGCACATGTGCGGTGGCTGATGACGCGAGCCCTGGCGCCAGGCCACATGCCACCGGCCCCCTTAGCTCGTGCCTAGCCTTCTGTGCCCACAGCTTCCCAGCTCGCTTGGAAAGGCCCTGTCCTTAGAAAATGCAGTCTTCTAGGAGGGAAGGTGTGAAGAAAGAAGGCCCATTACACAGCTGCGCAGTCGTTCCTCCACGCTTCTCCATGCGCGGCAGCCTTCAGAGTGGCAGTTACCCTCGGCTTCTTACTTCTCTCCCCCTTAACGTGCGGCTTCACTTTGGTGCCTCTGAGCCGGGTCCTCCTGGCCTGGACCCCAGGCTGTGTTTCCAGGCCCGGCGCCCGCCCTAGCTGCTCACCCCTGGCTTTGTTCTCGTGACAAAGGAGAGTCGGAGGTGGGGGTTTCTGGCCAAGGCGCGCAGCTCAGCGGAGTGGGGGCAGCGCCTGTCACGCGTTCTCCCGGGTGCGACCCCTTGGGAGGACGAGGCCCGGCCGCCAGGCGCCGGCGCAGGGAAGTCAGGGCGGCCTTCCCGTGTCCCCGCAGAGAGCGCGAGCAGCGCGAGCGGGAGCAGCGCCTGGAGGCCTTCCACGAACGGAAGGAGAAGGCACGCCTGCAGCGGGAGCGCCTGCAGCTTGAGTGCCAGCGGCAGCGCCTGGAGCGCGAGCGCATGGAGCGGGAGCGGCTGGAGCGGGAGCGCATGCGCGTGGAGCGCGAGCGCCGCAAGGAGCAGGAGCGCATCCACCGCGAGCGCGAGGAGCTGCGGCGCCAGCAGGAGCAGCTGCGCTACGAGCAGGAGCGGCGGCCAGTGCTGCGGAGGCCGTACGACGACGGGCGGTAGGGACCTGGCCCCCTTCCCTGGAGAGCTGGGGACACTGACCACCGAATCCGGTCCCTCTGCACGCCTCTGCGGGACTCCCAGCAGCCACCACCTCAAGTTTATGGGGTTTCTCGATCCGGGGTCTCGGCAGCATCTTCCCTGAGTTATTTTACAGAGAGTCTTACTAGTTGCCACTTGCTGAACAGTTGGCGATGCTCTCGCTTAGGCTGCCCCATTCTTCACACTGTGGTCCCTGGTGGAGCATAACCACCTGCCCCGTGCCTGTCGTGGGGCCGGCTGAGCCTGCCCTTAGGCCCGCGGGCACCTCCGTGGCCGGTGGGCCTCGTGGACAGAGAGGCGCGGAATTGCGCTGTAGAAAAGGAAATTGCCTTCCCCTTCACAAAGTAGGTTTATTGGTCTCCAGCTCCTCTGAGCTGCTTAATTGACGGTCACCCATCACCCCACCACCCATGAGCCCAGTGTTCTGGTAAAATCAGGAAGACGATAATTGGATGCCATCCTGCGCTGTGTGTAGTTCACTATCACCCGATCTAATTCCCTTTGCTTTTGCAAAAAACTCAGAGGGAGGTTCGGGTTACCATAGAAGACAGGAAGAGGGGAATGTGGCAGCTAGGAATGGCGTTCCAGAGGAATCAAATATTTCATTTCACTTGCATCTGGGCTCACGCGGGGATCAAGGTATTAACAGCCTTGTGATACAATTAGCTCCCAGCAGCCCTCTTTTCAGGACTGTCAGATGAGAATACCGGCATGCCTCTTGGCAGTTTGGGGAATTTTAATTTATCAAATCAAAGCAATAATGATTGAATGTTTAGAGATTAGCCCTGCAGGACATTTTAAACGATACTGGGTCTGGAGAGAGCTCCCCTCCCCACCTCCACCTCCTTCCCTTTTTCCCTCATTTCCTGTCATAAGTAAAATTCACGTTCTTTTAAAAATAAAAAACAGGCGAGATGATGCTTATTGGCCAGAAGGCAAGCGTGTGGCTATGGAGGACAGGTACCGCCCAGACTTTCCTCGGCCGGATCACCGCTTCCACGACTTTGACCATCGAGAGCGGGGCCAGTACCAGGACCATGTGCCTGACAGGTCAGCACCCACCCTCTCCTGCACCTGTGGATGGAGGCACCTCAGCCTGACGCAGGGATGGGTCTCTTGTCTATTCTCTGACGTCTCATTTACTCGTGAGGCTTCCAGTGGTTGGCTCGAGCCTTCAGCAGGATGTTGGACTCGGGTTTCTTAGGGTGTCCTCAGCTTGTGGGGCGGGAGGGCCCTCAGCTCCTTTCACACGCTGCCGTCTTCACAGATCGGCGTGGACTGGGGGCAGTTCCTGAGTCTCGGCATCCCCATACTCAGCTCTCCAGGGCCCACACTCTGGGCCTCACAACTCCCCGGGGCGCTCTCCCAGCCACCCCTCTGCCGAAGCGAGCCCCTCGGGAAGCAGAGGATTTCAAGGAGGGCATGCGCAGCCTCCTTGTTTGTACGGAGAGGGAGCTGTTTCGAGAAGGGGTATGACCCGCCTGAGCCTTTGCAGGCAGAGCGGGCCGGAGTCCACGTCCCTGAGGGTCACTGACCGGCATTTGTTCCTGTGCCAGCACACCAAGGGAGAACTGACTGTAGCACTCGGGAAAGTTCTTGCGGCCTGGCTTGGTGTTTTAAAGGTTTGATAAGGTTTTTTTTAGCCAGGCCCTTTTTAAAAAAAAATTTTTTTTTCTGCTGGAGTCTTTTTAAAAGAGGAATATATATATAGTTGATCAGGAAAGCAGCCCTCGATTTTCTAGTTTAAGAATTCTCTATCTGGGTTTTTCATCATGCTCCCCTGGGCTGCATGTGTCTGAGCCGTTTCACTGTTCATTAGCTCTTCTGTGAGGAAGGGAGAGCAGGGGGAAGATGGGCTGAGAAGCCAGTCATTTAATGAATGGTGGTTTGAGATTTGGCGTGAATCACATGTATTGGATCAAACCAGAGGTTAGAGACCCTCTAAGGCTTCTCTGGTAGACCTTGGGTTTTGTCACCAGGCCACAGATAAATGAGGCATTGGCTTCATGGTGTGGGTCTCTACCTCTGAGATCCCTCCAAGGGATTTTAGTTCAGTAAAATCTTTATTCCCACCTTCTTACGATCTAGCCTCACTCCCATCCTCAGGGAGAAGGCTTTAGATGCAAGCCCGCTTGTTCTCACAGGCCAGTAAATTACAGTTCTTACTGGGTGGAATGGACTAAGTACCCAGGTGTGGAACTCGTGTGTGTGGGCTGCCGAAATGTTGTCTAGTGCACCAGCTGCCGTTCGAATGAGATCTTTCCCTTTTGCAGGAGGGAAGGTTCAAGGTCCGTGATGGGAGAGCGAGATGGGCAAGTAAGTAAAACCCAGACCTCAAACCTGGGGTACATCTGCTCCTATGTTGGGGGTGTGTGGAAGTGTACATAATTGATTGTTTTCTGATTAGTGAGTCTGTGTGTTCGAATATGTAGGGCCTGTGCCACCTCCAGAGAAGGATGCATAAGGGGCTCTGCGGGCACTGACTCCCCTGGGGGTGTGGGAGGGGCTCTCCTGTCATCAGCAAGGAGGAGGTGTCCTGACTCTTCCAGGGAAGACTCTAAGTGACTCCTCTCAGAGGACCCTTCAGCAGAGCTGTCAAGCAGCATAAAGTGCAGGGCTCTCCACACTCACAGGGCCAGAGAGGCCTCTGCAGCACTTTGTGTGGTGCCAGAGATGGAGCTGTAGGGGTGCTCAAGGGTTCTTGAGCAAGGAAGGCATCAGGAAGCAAGAGGCCCTGCCAGGGTTGCCGTGGCATTGTCAGGGTCGGAAGAGAGCATCTAGCGAGGTGAGGGTCAGGAGGGGCCTGGGCAGGTCTTCTCGGGGCCACACCCTGGCCGGCTGCAACAGGTTCACCCGCCTGTCCAAGAGTGACGTGGCTAGAGTTGCCCTGTCGCTCTTGTGCCTTCCAGCACTACTCAGACGACCGCCATGGCCATGGAGGACCGCCAGAGCGTCACAGCCGGGACTCCCGGGACGGCTGGGGGGGCTACGGCTCTGACAAGAGGATGAGTGAGGGCCGGGGGCCGCCTCCTCCACCCAGGTTAGTAGCCGGCGGCTCTGGAAATGGGCCAGCCACGTGTGCCTTGCTGGTTTGCCCATAACAGCCCTTCCCGCACTTGCCTCAGCCCCGTGCCCACGGGAGCCCCTACCTGCTGACGGAGACAGCCCTGGAGCCTTTCTTATACTTGCCCCAGGGACCTGGAGAAGCTTTATGCACCCACCCTTGTCCCCCAGTCACCTGTAGGCGTTTTTAAGGTGGGTGTGGTGCCTGTGGGAAGGTTCCCTCCCCTAGGTGGGTTTTCGGGCGTGGAGCAAAGAAGGCAGCACTGCTTTGATAGATAAACGTAAAGTGTTCTTTCCCCAGTGACCTGTTTAGCACTCGGTCCTTGAATACCGTTTAGTCCATTTTGCTGTAAATACCTGTGGGAAACGGAACCGGGAGAACCCCTCTGCAGACAGAAGATAGCCCCGAGTGCCGTCACTGTACGGCTGGGCAGCCAAGCATTCGCCCTCGAGGGCAGGTGTCGGGGGCTCCGATGGGCTCCTCGTCCCAGGTCTCAGAGCACTGGTCAGCCTGGGCCTGGACCCCGCTGGTGGTTGCTGGTGCCCAGACACTGGGACCTTGTTTGGATTTGTATCACCTGGAGTTTCTCTCTGTAACTTCTTTTAAACCACTTTTTTGAGCCATAGGCACATGCTGTAGTGTTGACCCATTTGCAGTGTACCATCCGATGGCTGTAGTGTGTTCAGAGCGGATACTCATCACCAGCATCCATTATAGAATGTTGTCAGCACCCCCAAAGGAAGCCCCCATTAGCAGTCGCTCCCCGTTCTGCCTGCCCCCGCCCCTGGCTCCCGCTGAGCAGTCTGGCTCTGGATTTGCCTGTTCTGGGCGTTTCACACAAAGAAAGCACGTTACATGGCCTCTCGTGTCCGGCCTCTCTCAGTATTGTGTTTGCAAGGTTCATCCACGCGGTCTCACATGTCAGTTGCATTCCTTTTTATGGCTCAGTAACGTGCCACGTGTGCGGAGGAGACCGCATTTGTGTCTTCACTCACCAGCTGGTGGACACTGGGGTTGTTTCCACTTTGGGGCTGTCACGGAGTCGTGCTGCAAAGAACGTTCCTGCACGAGTTTTTCCGTGAACAGTTTCCCATTCCCTTGGGTGGATAAGCAGGGATGGACTTGGCGGGTCCCACGGTCACCGTGTGCTATCCTGTTTTACGTTTACACTGGCCACGCGTGAGGATTCCTGTTTCTCCACATCCTCGACAGCACTTACCGTCTGTCAGCCAGTTGGCCACAGGCCAGTCTTGCGGGTGGCATGGGGGGCTCACATCTGACACGCGTGGTTGTGGCAGTAGCCGTGGTGAGCTCCTGCCCGTGTGCTCCCTGGCCACGCGTGTGTCTTTGGGGCTTGTCTGTTCTCATTCTCTGCCCTCCTCTCTCAGGAACCCTCGACCAAGGGCAGGGTCAGCCGTGCCACGGCCTCACCGTAGAGGCGCACTGGGACACTTACGGATCTGCTTTCTGTTTTGACGAAGGGGTGGACGTGACTGGGCGGAGCACAGTCAGAGGCTAGAAGAGCATCCGGAGCGTGCGTGGCCAGGCTCGGTGGACACAGGCACGGCGGGCCGGGAGCACGCGCGGTGGCAAGGTACAGGCTGACTCGTGCCCACGAGCTGAAGGAGGGCCACACGTTTCCGGGACAGTCCAGGGGCCGGCCCCTCCCCCCCAGGTGGTTGCAGAGGCTTCCAGGAACTTCAAGAAGGGAGCGTGTGCCAACTCTTTCCTTTCTTCCAGGTGGTGAGAGGGGCCTGTCTGGGCCCTCGGGGCCAGGACACATGGCAAATCGGGGCGGGATGTCGGGGTAAGGAGTTCTGTCCCTGGATAAAATTAATTTGTTCCTGCCCCTCCTTTCCTCTCCCCTTTTTGCATGTTTGATCAGTTTGCTGGGTTGAATGTTTTGAAAACAAGCCCCCGAAGCGGCTCTTGGCCGCTTCTGCAAGTCGCGCTCCTCAATTACCCGGATTGCAGTCTGTGATGATTTTTCTCACCTGGAAAAAGCCAAACGGGCTCTAAAGGCTGCAGAGCCATATGCTGCCCCACATAGCGAGGAAAACGTAAAGCACTTCACGGGGACAGAACGTGTGCCTTTGTTCCTAGGCGAGGCGGCTTTGCACAAGGCGGGCATTCCCAGGGTCACATGGTGCCCGGTGGCGGACTGGAAGGTGGAGGACTGGCCGGCCAGGACCGGGGCAGCAGAGTCCCGCACCCCCACCCCCACCCCCACCCGTACCCCCACTTCACCCGTCGCTACTAAACCCCACTCACTCTGAGTGCCCAGGTAGGCAGATACACTGTTGAACCAGCCGGAGTTACCTTGAACTTGGGGAACCTTTTAAGAAACAAAAGCAGATCCTGCCACCATGTTGTAGCTCAATACAATGTGAATTCACTTTTTTTTTTTTTTAATAAACGTGTTCTTCTCTGCCATTTTTAAGACAAGATTTCTGTTAACGAGGCATTCCATTTTCCATTAATAAAAGTTTATGGTTCGCACTCGTGTGTGTCGCAGTGATTCCAGAGCGGGGGGGCGCCCATCTCAGCAGCACCCTTGTGCGTGTGCCTGTAGAGGCTGTCAGCCCATCTGAGCGAGGCCCCCAGCCGCCCAGCGCACTCGCCTTCTTACGGGTGAGGAAATGGGTCCTAGGGCTTGCAGTAGGTGGCAGCGCTGGGATCCGAATTAGAAAGTTCATTGGAGGAGGGGGCCGTGCATCGTGGAGGCCTCAAACTCGTCGCTTCACCCCTTGGGCTGGCGTGCCTGGGGTGGGGGGCATCCGGTGATGGCGTGCAGGGTTTGGGGGTCTGGCTGAGGGCAGGCCCTCCTTGGTACAGGGCTGGTGGTGCCTGATCCCCCCGTTTTTCTGGAAATGCTAATTAATATAATTCCCTCATGTGTGATTATAAAGGATCCTTATCTTTTTCATTGAAGTCTGCCAGACAAGGCACCTGGCTGGCCCTGACTGTCGTACGGGAGCCCTCCGGTCCAGGCCCCTCCAGTGTGACACACAGTGAAGTGCTTCTCCCAGAGAACAGCTGAGCTGCGCCCAACAGGGAGCTTGGGTGACCGCAGGCCGAGTGGGGCGTCCAAGGGCCAAGCCTGTCCCTCCTGTGAATGGGGTAGGCCTGGGGGCAAGCAGGAGGGCCCGTGTCCCACAAATCCTGGCCCTGATCTGGAGTGGTGAGAGTTAATCCCCCAGTGTCCCCTGCTGGGAACCTGGATTCCCTCCCTCCAGAACTAGGACAGCCACCCCACAGGCTACCGAACAATTGCCAATTCTCCCGGAGTAGCCTGTGTTCCCGCTGGGGTGTTTAGTTTTAAAAGAGCAATCTGAAAATCCTCCCCAGCTTGCGGTGGAAGCTGGAGCATTAGCAGGTCGGCTCTGGCCCTTGGTGTCCTCTTTGAATTGAGGCGAGTAAATCCCGCGTGAGCTTCTCCCGCCACGGGGGCTTTCGGAGTCATTTCCCAATGACAGGTTGACAGGATGCTGTCTCCATGGTTCCTCCTGCACCGGGCCCGTCTCTCCTCTGCAAGCCAGAGTCTGGAAATCGGGGTCTGGACTTACCGTGTTAGGTGATAAAAGCCATACGCGGCCTGGGGTTGTGGGTGAGACCCGTTTTGAGATCTTGTCCCCTAGCTGCTGCGGAGCGACTGCCCTCCAGGAGGTAGGGGTGACTGACATCAGGAGTGAGGCTGCTGCCGCCAAGCTGCCCCATCAGAGCTTCAGACAGCCTGTGGGAGCGAGAACAGCCCCTTCCTAACCTCTTATTGCTTCTGTTTGTGTCTGATGACACATCTTACTGTGTTGCTTTTAAATAGTGTGTAGTTAGATTATATTAGGTCTGGTTTTTATTCCAGGAGAGAAAAGGGACGTAGAACCAAGTCTGTGTTCTTTTTTTTTACTATTTTTTTTAAACATATAATGTTTGTTTCTGGGTCACAGGTCTGTGATGCATCAGTCCTTATGTGATACCCAGTGCTCATTACAACACATACCCTTCCCAATGTCCATCACCCAGTTACCCCATCGCTCCACCCCCTTCCCCTCCAGCAACCCTAAATTTGTTTCCTATGATTAAGAGTCTCTTATGGTTTGTCTCCCAAACATGGTTTGGCTCATTTGATTACGTGTCTGCCTTGGGCTCAGGTCATGATCCCAGGGTCCTGGGATTGAGCCTCACGTCAGGCTCCCTGCTCAGCGGGAAGTCTGTTTCTCCCTCTGCCGCTCCCCCGCTTGTGCTCACTCTCTCTCTGACAAATAAAATCTTTTAAAAATTTTTAAAAATTAAAGGGGGCTGCTAGTGGGCATGAGGGTTGTTGGCACCCTTTGGCTCCTGTGAACGTTTAGTGCTTGCACACCTGTTTCCCCTTCTGCGGAGGCACCGAGGCCTGGAATTGCTGGCTCACACATTCATTCTGTGTTTAACTTTGGAGGAACCAACCGTTTTCCACAGCGGCCGCCCCACCTCACAGTCCCACCAGTGACACGCGGAGTGCCACTCTCCACACCCTCACCAGCACTGATTTTCTGGTTTCTGTGTGATTATAACAGCATCCTAAGGGTGATGGGGGTGTGGATCAACAGAGCATTGTCCATCCGTACACTGAGTAGCTGCCACGACGTGGATGGACCCTGAGGACACCGGGCTCAGTGGGAGGAGCCAGACCCAGAAGGACACATCCCACAGGACCCCACTCCCAGGAGGTCCCCAGAGGCGTCCCGTCCACACAGAGAGGAGCTGGTGGGAGCCAGGGCTGGGGCAGGGGCTGGGGAGTCCGTGCTTCCTGGGGACGGAGTCTCCGTGTGGGGAGATGGAACGTTCTGGAGACGGAGGGTGGGGAGGTTTCCACAAAGGGAATGTGCTTCATGCCACGGAGCTGTGCACTTAGAGATGGTTATGTTTTATGTGTATTTTATCACAACTTAAAAATTTTTTTAAAGATGGGGGTCTGTTGGGTACCATTGGAGTGAGAGGCACTGGGTAGAGGCTGGGAGGGCAGGCTTGAGATTTACCCCATCTGGCTGTCTGCCCATGGGAAGTCCCTAGTCCCTCTCTGCTTCAGCTTCCTTAACTGGAAGAAGGGAACAATAATAGTATTTACCATTAAGGGTCTTTGCGAAGATGAAATTAGTCAAATACGTGAAAAACTCAGAATTGTTCCTGCCATACAGTGAGTGCTTAACGTTGAAAGGCACTGGGGGGCCCTGCAGGGAAAGGTCCCAGGGTGCTCGTGCTGTACAGGGAACCTGTAAGATATTTTGAGGCCTAGAGAATAGGAAGGGAGAAATTCTCAGCTCCAGAAATAAAGAAAACTGCAAAATCAGAATTCATACCTTATCAAACGTCTCCGCATCTACACAAATGTGTCAACTTCATCAATTGCTGAATTTTGTACTCATACAGATTTCATTACATTTCAAAACAGTTGCTAGGTTAAATTTTCTCACTTTGCAGGAATTCCCCAGTCTGCATGGTGATTGCCAGTCTTAAATTGCGTGTGTGACTCAGAAAACCTCAAACACGAAGTTATAAAAAACCCTTTTGATTTTTAAAAAAATAACAGCCACAAAAGTTATTGGCTAGTGGGGACTGAGGGTCTTTTAACTGGCTGTCCGGGCCGAGGGGCGGGGTCTCCACTGACACTCCTGGTGTTGACACCCCCACCGCCACCCCACCAGGTAAGACCACCCCTCCCTGGGGCATGGCAGTCACAGGATGGTGAGCCAGGGTTTGGACCTGGGCTCGCACCTGCCAGGTGGGTTCACATCTCAGCTCCCCCTCTTTCATCAGCTGCGTGTCCTTGGGAAAGTGACTCACCCCCTCTGAGCCCACTGCTTTCCCGTTCCTCAGAGGGGTGTGATACCGCCTTCATCCTGGGAGGATTTGATGGGTGACCACAGCAGGTCCAACATGTCTGCTGGAGGCCTCTTGCTCAGTGGGGCACTGGGTCCTCAGGACGGTGATTTCCTCCTCTTCCCGGAGTGCTGTGCTCATCTTAGGACTGGAGCGCTGCACACCATGCTTGCAGGGTAATTGGGTGTGTGCATTTCCTGTGGCTGCCCTCGCAAATTAACACGAACTCCGTGGCTCAAAACAGCACAAACTTCTCTCAAGTTTTGGAGGCCGGAAGGCCTGCAATCCAGTGTCTGCACGGCGGGTTTCCTGGGGAGGCTGTCGGGGAGGAATCAGACTCCCTGCTTTCCAGGTTCCCAGGCCTCCAGCCCCTTGGCCTTGGCCCCTCCTCTGTCTGTAGAGCCTGCAGTCCCCCCCCCCCCCCCCGCCAACACACACCCTCTTTCCCTGAGTCCCATCTCTGACCACAGGCGGGAAAGAGCCTCCAGTTTTAAGGATTCATGTGATCAGATTGGACCCACCTGGGAATCCAGGCTCTTCTCCCCATCCCAGGGGCCATGACCTGAATCCCATCTGCCACAGTTCCTTTTGCCACATTGGAGAATATTGTCACCCGTGCCAGGGATTGGGATATGTATGGACATCCTTGGGTGGCGAGCGGGGGCTTTACTTGGCCTATCACCCTGGGGCGTGACACAGTTCGCTTTCGGGGTCGCAGATGTGAACGCTGGCCGAAGAAGTGAGACCTACTAATTCATGCCCTGCTGTGGAAGAAGACGTCCCCAAGCCCAGATGTGTTCAGTCCCAGCTTCTCCGGGTACCAGAGAAATGACCGTGACTTTGGCCACCAATGAACAGGCCAGACTCGAAGGTTACTGTCTACGCTAGTTCGCTATTTCGTGTGTGTGGCCTCCAGGTAACTTGCTGCATCGCTGATGTCATCAGAGATCGAAATGGTCCCAGTGAAAGTGTACGCTGCGCGGCGGGGGAGGGGGGCCCAGATCTCTCCCTGAAAGGTGGGCACGCCCAGAAGCCACAGGGCGGCCCCGGAGCTGTTGTTGGCTTGTACCTGCGTAACCTTGAACCCGCAGCAGACCCAGCCGCCCAGTGGCCTCCGGCAGCAAATAGCAACACAGCAGAGACCACGTCCTACTACACAGAAGGCACTCAGGATGATGATGCGGGACCCGGTGAATTAAGGGCAGCGGTGGGGCTTAGATCCCGGCCCCTCCCGGGGCGCCCACGACCGTCCGCACCCTGCAAGCAGAATGCAGACGTCCGCAGGCGTGTGCGCAGCCTGCCCTCCAGTGCCCGGCGTTTCAGAACACAGATCTCATGATGACGCAGGTAGGGCGAGGCCAGCAGAGCCGGGGAGAACAGCCACCCATAACACAGTCTGGAGGCACCTGGCTGGCTCAGTCCATGGAGTGTGCGACTCTTGATCTCAGGGTTGTGAGTTCGAGCCCCACACTGGGTGTAAAGATTACATTAAAAAATAAAATATTAAAAAAATACGTTTGTTATTCACTGTTCCCAAGGTGGGGGCAGGGAGGGGGGACAGAATGGACAAGGACTTTACTGTGGTTTCTGCTAGCAGGGTAGGCTCGGGACCAGCTAGTCTGAATGATCTCAGTGGGCGCTGTCCTTGTTGTCTGGCCCCTGGTCCTGGGGGGATCCTGGCCCTGAGTGTGAGAGGCCCCCAGAGGAGAGAGTTGGCTCTGTCGATGAGTTTGCATGTGAAAGGCACACTAAGGTGAGTCCTTTGCTGTCTCTGGGAATTAGCCCAGCGCGGGAGGGGCTGCCCCTCCAGTCAGAGTGAGGCCCCCTGATTGTCGAAGCATCCAAATTTCCATTCAGTGGAAAATCCCCCTAGTTTCGTGTCTGATGGGGTCGCCAAGTCCTCGGTCTTGTGGTGTCTTCAGGAAACAGCAGGTGGCAGCCGGTCCCCCCTGGGATTGAGAGGGAGCACTGCAAACCCATTGGCACGCAAGCAGTAGTAAGGCTGCTGTCATGTGGAAGGACGAGGAACACCACTAGCGAGAGTCACCAGGGCCGAGGCAGGTGCTAGCCTTAAATGCAGGCTCCCAGGCCCCAACTCACAACTGCTGATCTGGTTCAGGCCTTCCCTCCAGTCATCCCTGGAGTCCTGACCGGTGGGTGAGAAGAGCTGTGCAGTTTCCAGGGCATCCCCACGGTGGCCCTGGCAGGGAGGCCTCCATGAGGGTCAGGTGACTTACTGGAGACCAGCTGGATGACCGTAAGCCGGTTGCCCTGAACCCCTCTGACTTTTCTCGTAAAATGGGCTGGGTGCTTTCTGAGGACCCAAAGAGATGATGCGTTGAAGGGGCTTTGCACACTGCTCAGCACACAGTAGGTGCTTAGCCAGTTGTCAGAGCTGCTGTTGATTCTTCTAGAGGGGCTACATCTATGCCGGGGCCTTCCACCTCCTTGCCAGCAACCCCTTCCCCTAAGGATTCAGTGTGTCCCTCGGACTTGGGGAGGGAGTCCGCTCCGTCTCCCATCTCAACCATGGCTGTAAGCTATGATGTTGCATTAGCAATTTTTTAGAACAGGAGGCCCGCTTCTGGCCTCGTGATGCCGCACGCTGCGGGGTTAAGTGCCGGAAGCCGCCGGTGGCGTCTTGCAGCTTCTTGCAGCCCTGCGGTCTTCCCCACCCCGTGCCAACCAGCTGTGAAACTGCCCGGACGCCCCACATACCCAGCCACAGAAACCTCGCGTTCGGCCCCACGGGGAGGCTCGTAAAAGGCACTGAAGCTTCCCCCGCATGGCTGCTGCTGGCCACGGCGGCCCAAATATTTACAGACTCGGCTGAAATGAGACACAGCAGGGTAGATCTCACCAGCAGCCCCAGAAAACGTCCTCTCATCCCCTGTCCTGGGGACACGGGGCACAGAGCTGGGAGCAGCCCACTGGGCTGGGGTGTCCCCAGGAAGGCAGGATGGAAGATCCGGGCCTGTAGACACGCCCCTGAGCGCCTGAGCCCTTTCTTGCGTGCTCATTTGTTTAGCAAACGCTTCCCGGACACTTCCTGTGTGCCGGGCCCTGTGCCAAGGACACAGCCACGACCGTGACCGAGACACAGCTGCCTTTGACGCTCAATGGATGACTTCAAGCAGGTGTGGAGACGCTGGCTTCCTGGAGGAGGTGACAAGAAGGGCATCTGGAAAGGGAACAGAATGCACAAAAACCCCCAGAAAAGAAAGGGCGTGGCACCTTGAAGGAACAGAGCCAGTGGAAGCATGGAAGGCTTGGGCTCAGAGTGGGCTCTGAAGCTTGGGCTGGTCAGGGATCAGGCTGCCAGCCTGTAGGTGATGAGGGGCCCATGGTGGGTTTTCAGCAGTTGAGAAGAGGAGATCCCTGCCCTCCCAGCAGGCTTCAAGGGTGACCATCCCTCTCTCTCTCTGGGCCCTTCCTTGCTTGGGCGTCCAAATCCTCATTGTTCCTGGTGCCCCCCCCCCCCCCCCGCCACATGCAACCAGCACTTCCCACATCAGCCAGACCTGGAAAAGGGTGAGCCAAGGCGAGCTCATGCACCAGGCTCTGCCTGGACAAAGGCGCAGCAGGAGGACCCTGTGTGGCCTCCTGGCGTGGGGTCCCCTCCCCAAAGACCAGAATGTAGGCTGGCAAAGCTGACAAGGTTGGTCATCATGCCCCATCCAGACTGAGTCATGCTGGCAGGAAATGCCAAGATGCTATCGGGGGACAGGGCACAGGCGACACTGCTGATAAGAGGGGTGAGCAGGGAGGGATCATGGGACACACTTGGGCTTCTCTGTGGAAGAGGTCTCGGGCTCCAGCGGTAGGGGGAGGCCTGGGGGAGAAAGAGTGGGGAAGAAAGAGGCAGAGAGACACAGAAGAGAGAGCTGCAGAGAGAGACGGAGACTTCTAGAGAAGGGAGACAGAGGCTGAGACACAGAGAGTTAGAAAGAGACACAGACGCAGAGACAAAGGCACACATGGACCCAGAGAGACCCCAGACCCGCAAAGATGTCGAGCTGAGGGGCTGCCGTGCCCCCTGCCTCCCGTGCCCGCCGGGTGGCGCCCAAGAGCCATGCTCTGTGCTCTCCTCCAGCCTGCCTGCCCCGCCTGCAGCCAGGCTAGTCCCTTTCTCTCTCAGCCTCGGCCTCTGGCTCCCACTAGAGCCGGGGGGGGCGGGGGGGGCGGGGGGGGGGGCTTTAGTGGGAGGCCCTAGGCCCCAGGGTGAAGGGACAGAGGTGGGGGCTGGAGCTGGGGCTGGGATCCAGACTGTGTGTGTGTCCCAGGGCTGTGGTGTCTCTGTGTTTGTCTTGAGTGAGGGGGTGTATTCATATGTGTTCCTGTGTCTGTCTGGGGAGAAGGGGCGACTATATGTCGTGTGTCTCCACACCCCCAGAAACATGCCATGACCACCTCTGTTCACCTTCCCTGGCAGCTCTGCTCTGAGTCACTCAAGGAATTTAAGAATTGAAACAGGAAGCATTTGCTGGTGCTCCGTGGGAGGGACCACTGTGTTCCGGAGGACGCTAGAGGAAACAGTTTCTGCAGAGACAAGAACTGATGCTCACACACTCACTGAGTAAGATTTAGGTTCCACTAAACCTAAGTACTTACGATGTGCCAGGCCCTAGTCAGGATACTGCTTTCATACTGGGGACTCAGTTTCCTCATCTGTGAAATGGGCCTAACGTTAGCACCTAACTCTTAGTTTCGCTATTAAGTGATTGAGCTCAGTTTTGTAAAGCTCTTTGAACACTGCCTGGCACAGCCTAAGGACTAGTAAGTGTCAGAAATCATCTCACTTAATCCTTAGAATTACAAGCACATCCATTAAAGTTTGGGTCAGTGGGAGCCCCTGAGAATCCTCCTCACATTGCTAGGGATTCGATGCTTGTCTTAAAGACCTGAATAAGTTGGATGTCCAGGTATGTCTGCACCAAAACGTCCCTTTTGGTCTAGTCTAGCTCAGTGGTTCTCAAACTTCAGGAAAATGAGTAGACTAGATCATGCTGGGTATAGAAATCTGAGCCAGCTCCTGTTCCTGTCACCAGAGACTTAGCAGTGAACAAAACACATGAGAATCCCTGCCCTAGGGGAGCTTCTGCTCAAGTGGGGAAAACATAATAAGTGAAGTTGATTTGTTTGCTCAACAAAGGTGAGTTATTATAATTGCTTATTATCCATCAAAAGCTTTCAATACACTTAACCATCTGCCTTCCAGAAAGATGGTACTAATTTATACTAGCAATGGACATGAGTACCCATTGCCTTGTATCCTCAAAAAATCTAATATTTTCAGATATCAGATATCTTTCTCAAATATAAGAATGGGGGAATTCTAGGGTGGTTAAACACTTTTGCATGTGAACCTTTCTTTTATAATTTCCCACTGACGTCTTCTGTGTATCCAAAATAGCATCCATGTTCTATGCATGTATCTCTCTATTCTTATTTATTTCTAACAACTCTTTCCATATGAAGGATGCCACTTTTGAACATGTTGGTGGCAAATAACTCCTGTTTTCAATAAAGATAGACTAGAATAACCCAATTTACCAACAGGGACCACCATGAGCCCTCATTTGCCAGATATCTTAGCAATGAATTCCTTATGAAATTTCACTGGATGGGGACAGAGGTCCAAGAAGTAGTAGCTATGAAGAGAGCACTCCTGAGGCAAAGCCTTTCTTAGCTAAGGATCCGTGTATCCATCTTCTGAGATAGACTCAGCACTCAGGGACTTTTCTAATGCATAAAATAGATCATGCCACTCCCTTGCTTCAAACCCTCCCATGGCTCCCCACTGCCTTTAGAAGAAAATCCAAATTCCTTTTTTCCATGCCCTTCTCAAAGCCAGTCCCACCCCTCCACCATATTTTCCTTTTTGCTTACCCGCAGGTAGAGAGACACCTGAGCCCTCCCATTAGTTCACTCCTGCCATGTTCCAGGGGCTCTGCCCCTGCCTTCTGGTGTGGCTTTGGGGAAGTGATTTCCCTCTCCGAGCACCAGCGTTCTCATCTGAGAAATGGGATAACAACAGTACCCATCTCATAGAACTGGCGACAGGTAAAGCAGGGAGGTACCGTCCATTTGTTTTCCCCAGTTTCTCCCTTGGGGGGACCTTGGCAAACAGCAGCTGTCCCAGCGACTCACTTTCTTGGTCATAAAATGAGAATACAAAAGTAAGTACTATGACGGGTCCAGCGAGAACAGACTCAGCCTTGAGGAGTCAAGGACTGAATTGGACCTGGTAGGGATTGTAGAGAACTCATGCCCCATCCACAGAGTGCCCACGGCTGCGGCTTAGAGACCTCTGATCCAAGGGGACAAAAGTAGGTAAGAAATCTCTTCTGCATCACAAGAGCATCTGTGATTCCAGATTTTGTGATGCCAAGTTCAGTGGACCCGCCGTGTGCGGTAGGGACAAGTTGGCCCACACTCGCCCTGTCTTCCCACTCCCTGTATTGGTGGGATGCAGGCCACTCCCATTCGTGCTCCCTCTGCCTCTGACCACCCACCCTTCCCACTTCCTGCTCCTTCTCTGAATTCCCTCAGAAGCTTCCCAACGCGCCTTTTCTCCTAAGACAGCCAGAAGTGATGTGTGCTGATTTCTTTTCTAAGCCCTGGCTCTTTGATTCTAGAATGTTCAGGGGGATATATCCTGAGGGTCTAGAGTGAGTGCCAGGCATTCCGAGATTCTGGGAGTCCATGATTTTGGCGATCCCACGACTCCGAGCCTCCCAGGTCCCGGAGCTCAGGGACTCTGAGCTTGTCACCGTCTGCCTGGGTCTTCCATAATTGCCCGTGACAGATAATATAGTGTCTTGAGGCAGAAACCATGATCCCTCTAATCCAGTGGCCCAGGCAGAGGGCTACCGCCCGCAGCCACCTGGCTTTCCTAACGGCTTAATGAGAAAGTCAGAATTAATTAGAACTGGCACCCAGCACTCACTGGGCTCAGCGTGGCTGGCTTGGCCTCCCTATGCTAAAGCCCGGCATCCCCGGGCCTTGGTCTGACCTGTTAGAGACACCAGTGACTGTGATGCATGAGGCCTGACTTAGCCTGCTGAGGGGAGGGGGGGTGGCTGCGGCCATGGTGACCTGGTTCTGCAGGTAGAGCCAGCCTGTCCACCTGCCCTGGAAAGAGTGCACACCAGCTTGGGCCCTCATTATGCCACTTGCCCTCTCTGGGCCTTAGTTTCCCTCCTTTGTGCAATGAGCTCAGCCTCATACTTTGCTGTGGATTACGTGTAAATGGCTCAGCATTTGTGCTATCATCTATCCTTGGGCGCATGGACAGATTCCCAGAAGGGATACAGCCAGCTTATCATTTCAATAGCTGTTATCAGAAAGATGATGCCATTTCACACTCTGAACCCCGATGTGTGAGATTGCCCTTTTCCCAAAATAGGCCCCAGCAACATGGTAAATTATCCTTTTTCATCTCAAACAACCTGATAGATTTAGTTTTAAAAAAGGGTGTTTCTTGGTAGTTTTTCTTTTATAGCTCGTTTACTAGGAGTGAGAGTAAGTTCCTTTCATGTGCTTAGAAGACATTTGTATTTCCTGTTCAAGAACTATATGTCTTTTGCTGCGTTTTCTATTGGGTTGTTGGTCCTTATTGATCTCTGGAAGCTTTTTACATATTTAGGAAATCGGCGTTTTGTCTAGCATGTCTTGGAAAAGTTTTCCTAACTTTGTCTATTGACCTTCGTGTGTGTGTGTGTGTGTGTGTGTATGCAGGAATTTTATATTTGTATGCAGTTAATTACTAATCTTTTAATTAAAGGCTTTAGGGCTTAATGTCATGCTTCAACGCTCTGGGATTGCTATTTTGAACTCCCATGTTCTCTTCTAGTCATTTTATAGTTTCTCTCTCTCTCTCTTTTTTTTTTTTTTGGAAACCATTGTTAGGGGGTGGGGACCCATCTGAAATTTATTTTGCTTTTAGTCACTTTCTGGTTTTTTGAGAGAGCGTGCCAGCAGGGGTGGGGGATAGGGGCAGGGGGTGAGGGAAAGAGAGACTCTCCACGTCCAGCACGGAGCCTGACGCGGGGCATAATCTCACCACCCTGAGATCATGACCTGAGCTGAAATCATGAGTCCGATGTTTAACTGACTGAGCCACCCAGGCGCCTGGCTTTTAGTCACCTTTACAATCTGCATCTGAAGTCTGATGATTGTATGAGGGACATCAGCATGATTGCTGGAGGTGGGTGGCTAGTGTCTGGCTAGGGTTCTGGCTCTGCCATTTTTCACGGCGTATCCTTAGGGAAGTCACTTATCCTCTCTATGCCTCAGTTTACTCATCTGTAAAATGGGAGATAATAGCGTCATGTGAGAATTAAGGGAAGCTTTTATTATTATTTTTTTTAATCGAACACCCGGAACACCATCTGTCGCTTAGCAGGCGCCTTTTCTGTTTTGCTATTTTTGTTTTTATCTGCTTTTCTTTGAGGAGTCAAATTGCACTTCTCTGTGACTATTCTCTCAGCAGAGCCAATTAGTGAGAGACTACGCTTCAGGAACATTCTAGATGCTTCACCGGCAGCAGTGTATCCTCATAACAATCCCACTAAATGGATGGGGACCTCGAGGACAAGGGAGGGTAGGTTCCTTCCTCAGGAACTTTCAAGGGTCAGGGTCAGGGTCAGGATTGGAGTCCACTCTCTGTCTTGTTCTGGACTCAGCCTCCCTCCCTCCCTCCCTCCTCCCACCCTCCCGGGCACTGCTAAAGGACTTCCCAGTGGGCCCAGTGAAACTGGCTTCTAAGTCCAGACATAGAGTCATTGAGGTCAAGCCAGAATCCTGGATACCCAGAACTGGTCAGTCCTGTCCTGGCAGGTATGTCAGTGGGTAGGGACAGGCAGCAATCAGGGAAGGCTTCTGGGAAGAGGGTGCTTGGGTAAGCGTGACTGTAGAGACTAGCTGGGCCTGAGAAAGGGATTGCAAGGGTGGAAGAAGACAAGCAAGGAATTGGGGCTGGGTGATGCCCTGCTCACAGCCTCCTGTGGCTGCTAGTGGCTTTAAGTCTTGACTCCTGATTTTCCCTACTAGGCACACACTGAACTAATAGTTGGGACTCCTTCCTGGGAGTGTTGAACTCCCACTCATCAGCCAGAGACCAAGCCCCAATGCCCACCCATCTGGGAAGCCATCCCCACCTACTGGCCTTTCTCAGCCTGGGATCTCCTACTTAAGCCTTGACCACATAGGGCTGGGAGTGTCTGTGTCCTGCTATCTGTCCCCATCTCCCCAACTAGAAAACCTTTGAGGGAGGGGCCCTAAGTTGGGATCTTTCTGGTGAGCAGCACTGCCCAGCCCAAGCCAGCCCAGACACACAGTAGGTGCTTGCTGAATGTGTCTTGAAGGAAATAAGGGAATAAATGAATAACAAATACAAACGTGGGTCACTTCCCTCCTCTGACCGTAGCCTTCCAGGGCTCCCACATCCCTTGGGGTAAAAGCCCAAGTCCTCCTCCCCCCTCCAACCTGCCCTTTTAACCACGCCGCCCTCCCTTCTCCCTCTCTCTCTCTCCCTCTCTCCCTCTGTTCCAGCCACAGGGCCTCCTCCCCGCCTTCCCCCAACAGGCCTGGCGGGGTCCTGCCCCAGGGCCTTTGCACTGGCGGTTCCCGGCTCCGCCTGCAGTACTCTCAACCAGGACCCTCTTCACAGCCGAGGCACTCCTGGCCCTTCACGACTCAATCCAAACGCCACCTCCTGAGAGAGACCTCCCTTGACCCTCATCTCGGTCTAAAATAGCCCGCCAATCTCCTCTCTTCCTCCTTTCCCTCCCTGGCCCTTCCCGCGATCCGAGGCACCGTGTCCGTACATATTTATCTCCATTGCGCGTCTCCTTTCTGTGCCTTTCGGCCGCAGGTCCCCCGGGCGCGTCCGTCCGCCCGGCGCGCGGGAGGCACCGCCACGTCTCGGCCGCAGCCCGGGGCCCGGGCCCGGCGCCGCCGCGTCCCGCCCTCCGGGGCCCCCGCCTGCTTGCCGGGCGTGCCCAGGCGGGCGGGCGGGCCAGCGCGGGGGCGGGCGGCAGGGCCGGTCGGGCGGGCGGGCGGGCGCGGGGTCCGGGCCGGGGCCGGGGCGCCGCGCGGGCGCCATGGAGGGGCTGCGGCGGGGCCTGTCGCGCTGGAAGCGCTACCACATCAAGGTGCACCTGGCGGACGAGGCGCTGCTGCTGCCGCTCACCGTGCGGCCGCGGGACACGCTCAGCGACCTGCGCGCGCAGCTCGTGGGCCAGGGCGTGTGCTCCTGGAAGCGCACCTTCTACTACAACGCGCGGCGGCTGGACGACCACCAGACGGTGCGCGACGTGCGCCTGCAGGACGGCTCCGTGCTGCTGCTCGTCAGCGACCCCAGGTGGCGGGGCACGGGCACGGGCGGGCCGGGGGTCCTGGGGGGGAGGGGCGGGCGGGGTCCCGGGTGCGGAGGGGGGCAGAGCGGGGCGGGGGAGGCGGGAAGGGTTAGGGAGCGGCGGCCCCGCTGGGAGGAGGCGGGAGGGCCCGGCTGGGGTCCGGGGTGGGGTCCGGGGGGTGGGGTGGGGTGGGGAGTGGGGCCCGGCTGGGGTCCGGGATGGGGAGTGGGGCAGGGCTGGGGGGAGGCGGGAGGGCCCGGCGGGCGTCGGGGGTCCGGGGTGGGTTCCAGGGTGGGGAGGGGGGCAGGGCCGGGGGCGGGGGGATGCAGGAGGGCGCGGCGGAATGGGGTGGGATGGGGACAGGAAGGTGGACTACGGGCCTCCACAGGGCCTGAGCTCCGGCTATTCTGGGAACTAGATGGGAGGAGACTGGAGACAGGCAGTGAGAGGCCTGGGGCGGCTGGGTACCCCCGATTCCTTTTCTTTTGCTCTGCCCCCTCTCTCTGACCTGCCCTGTCTTTCTTACTGTTCCTCTGTCTCAGTCCCTTCCTCTCTCAGTGGTGCTGGCCCTGTTTATTTCATTTCCGGTCATTGTTCCTGTCTCTGTATCTCTGTCCATGACTGTCTCTGCTGCTTCTCTCTGTGCGGCTCTCTGAGTCTCTCTGCCTTCTCCTCCCTTCTGTCTCCCTCACCAGTCCTGTCCTGATGCTCATTCCCCACACTCTGACCTGGCCATGTGGGGTTTCCAAAGAGGTCCCCTGGCCAAGGTGACGCATGAGCGGCATCTCTCTGCCCAAGGAGGTGTCTGCAGAGAGCACATGGAGAGGCCTGGGGCAGCCCAGGGAAATGCTGCAGGCCACACGTGGTGAGCTGGACAGTGAGGTGGTACCGGCGGCCAGGGGAAGGACCTGAGCCAGGATGTGTAACCCTAGAGTTTATGGGGGTCACGCTCGCTGGGTTTGGCCTTCAGGTTTTAATCTGCCAAGCCTGGGGTGATGTTTTGAGAGCGGGAGCCTCAGATGCTGGTCCTGGAGGCTTGAGGTGGGGTAGGAGAGCTGCCTCCCCAGGCCCTCTGGAAGGAAGGTCTCTGGGTGGGATGATTTGGGAGTGGAGGGGTGAGAGTTGTCATTATTTTGTTTTTTTAAGATATATTTATTTATTCATTTGAGAGAGAGAGAGAGAGCCAGCGAGAACAGAGCAGGGGGCAGGGTCAGAGGGAGAGATGGAAGCAGGCACCCCACTGAGCAGAGAGGCTGACATGGGCTCTAGTCCAGGACCCTGGGTTCATGACCTGAGCCGAAAGCAGATGCTTAACCGACTCAGCCACCCAGGCGCCTCGAGAGTTTTTTTTTTTTTTTTTTTAAGCTTTATTCATTTATTTGAGAGAGAGAAAGCAGGGGATGGGGAGAGCAGAGGGAGAGGGAGAGAGAGTCCCAAGCATATTCCATGCTGATCGCAGAGCCCTGCATGGGGCTCGATCCCACAACCCTGAGATCACGACCAGAGCCAAAACCAAGAGTCTGACACTCAACGGACTATGCCACCTAGGCGCCCTGAGAGTTATTATTTTAAACAGGGTTGTAGCAACAGCTTCACTGATGAGGTGACAGTTTGAGTAAATTCCTAATGTAGGTGAGGGAGGGAACCAAGTGGATATGTGGGGGGAGAATGGTCTGGGCAGAGGGCACAGTCTGCGCAAAGGCCCTGGGGCAGGACCAGGCCTGATGTGTTAGAAGAGCAGTGAGGAGGCATGTGTGACTGAAGCAGACTGAGTGAGGGGGAAAGAGGAAAGAGAGGAGGGCGGGGAGGGGACAGGGCGGGTAGTGCGGGGCCTTGGGGGCCCATGATGAAGACTTGGGCTTTTACCCTGAGGGAGGTGGGAGCCCTGGAGGGCTGTGGGCAGAGAAAGGCAGGACAGGACTCAGGAGCTCACAGGCGTCCTCTGGTGGCCACTGTGGAGGACAGACTGTGGCGGGTGGAGGGCAGAAGCCTGGGGACCAGGGCAGAGTTCCAAGTAAGTGATGGCAGAGGCTGAACTAGGGCCAACTTGCTGTTCTTGCAGCTCTTTAGGCAGAGTTCTGCCTCAGGGCCTTTGCACTGGCTGTTCCATCTGCCTGGAATGGTTTCCACCTTGCTTCCTCCCTCCCTCAGCTCTGTTGGGCCTTTGTTCAGATAATATTACAGTGTAATCTTCCCTGACCACCCTCTTTAACATTGCATCCTGCTAACGCGCCCCACCCCTGCTTTATCTTTCTCCCCAGCACTTATCAGGAGCTGACTTCTTCATTTTTCATTAATTTTTTCACCTCATCTCCTCCCCTAGACTGTAAACCATATATGCGGGCATTTTTGTCCTCCTCCTCACTGCTGTCTTCCCAGTTCAGTGCCTGGCACATAGTAGGTCCTCAGTAAATATTTGTTCAATGTGTTGTTCCTGGAGGTGAGGAGGGGCTGCTCAGAACACTTTCCTGGAGCTCTAGCAGTGCCTGGAAGTGGGGGAGGGTCTCAAGGCTGGAAGTGAGTCCTGGGCAGGTTCCGGAAGATGCAGTGGCCCGGCACTGAGCGGATCAGGCCTTGCGTGCCAAGGGGAGGGCTGCATTTGGCCTGCAACCTGTGTCTTTCTGTCCCCGTCCTTCAGGTAGTTGGAGGACATGGAGCTATGACCCAGGGGACTGGAGGAGCTGGCTGAAGGAGCAGGCTGGGGTTGGGGGCACCTTCCAGAGGCGCCTCCCAGGAGCCCTGACTTCACGCTGGGTAAGTCTCTAGAACTTTTTTTTTTTTAGATTTTTTTATTTTTAAGTAATCTACACCCCACGTGGGGCTTGAACTCACAGCTCCAAGATCAAGAGTCACATGCTCTACCGACTGAGTCAGCCAGCCGCCCCTCAAGTCTCTAGTACTGCTAATGCAGAAGGGACCTTACAGATTGTAGAGATCACAGATGTGGAAGCTGAGGCCCAGACAGGAGAAGGGACTCACCGCTGTCAACTGTCACCCCTCTCCACACCATCATGATTTTTGCCCCTTGGGTAAGGACGTGGGCCTTACCTTCTCACTTACGTTTAGACTAACTTTTGTTGCCTCTAACTGACAGGAATGATGTTGCCCTGACTTGCTGTGTGACCTTGGGCAAATCACTCCCTCTCTGGTCTCTGTTACGCACTTTTTTTTTTTTTTTTAAGATTTTCTTTATTTAGGGGCGCCTGGGTAGCGCAGTCGTTAAAGCGTCTGCCTTCGGCTCAGGGCGTGATCCTGGCGTACCGGGATCGAGTCCCACATCGGGCTCCTCTGCTGTGAGCCTGCTTCTTCCTCTCCCACTCCCCCTGCTGTGTTCCCTCTCTCTCTGGCTGTCTCTCTGTCACATAAATAAATAAAATCTTAAAAAAAAAAAAAAAAAAAAAAAAAAAAAGATTTTCTTTATTTATATGACAGAGAGAGGCAGCGAGAGAGGGAACACAAGCAACTGGGAGTGGGAGAGCGAGAAGCAGGCTTCCTGCTGAGCAGGGAGCCCCATGCCGGGCTCGATCCCAGAACGCCGGGATCACGACCTGAGCCGAAGGCAGAGACGCCCAAGGACTGAGCCACCCAGGCGCCCCCCTATTACCCACTTCTTACGCAGAAAAGACTGGGCTTTGCTTGGCCGGTTTGGTTGACTTGCATCTTTGCCTGCAATTCCTGAGACGGTCACCAGGTGGCTCCAAACAGCCAAGCTCGCGCCGCGGGTAGGGGCGGTGGGGGCAGGGCCAGCGGGAAGGAGGGGACGGCTGCCTGTGTCACTGTCCAAGTCAGGGATGTTAGGGAGAGGGAAAAAGAAAAGCTGGTGTTTCACCCTTCCCCGGGCCTGGCTTGAAACTGTTTTATTCCCTCTTTGCTGCCGTTGCAAGTTCTGGGCTCCTGGGGTGTTCAGTGAAGTACTGGCCTGACCTCCTGACCAGCGGCTGCCTGCGGCCTCGGATGCACCCGACGGAGCCCCTAGCATGTCGCTGCTCCAGCCGAGCCAGCAGCGGGGGAGCCTGTGTGACCCTGAGGCCACGGCTCTCCCACTTTGGGGCCTCGAGTGCCCAGTCTGCAGTGGGAACCAACGTGCCATCTTGGAAGGCTCCCGTGTGCAGCCGGGGATATGACACGAAGAGAGGCGCAGAGGGGAGAGGAGAGGAACTTGGGGACATCATCCCTCCTACCTTGTACATTCTCTGGGTCACACCTGTGCCCAAGCTGTGCCCCCTGCCTGAAGCACCTTCTACACTCCTCTCTGCCACTTCAACTCACCCGGGATTCCAGCCTCCTCCACGAAGTCTTCTGGGATTCCCTCCTCACCAGCCAATGAGCACTTTGTCCTCTTTGGGGCCCCCACGAGCCCCCTCTACTGTGAACAGCCTTGGCTGGGCGGCAGGTGCAGCCAATTACTGATGAAATCTCCAATGAAGACAGGTGGAGACTGGAGGACCCCAGCCCTCCCCCAGCTCTCCAGCATCCCAAGTGCATGCCTCCGGCCCCAAACACTTCCCCATGGTGCGCCTGTGCCCACTCCCTTGGCGGTGTCCTCATCCCCTAAATCCCTCTGCCTTGTCCCCTACACGGGGTCTCCTGGTTGGGTCTGAAGGGCCCTGGGTAAGTGGGCGGGGCTGGGGGACCCGTATCCGTAGAGCCATGAGGCACAGGCGGTGATCATGGGGGCATTGCAGGCAGCGTGATGTGGGAATTCTGGGGACGAGACCTACTGGGTAGAACGCCGGGCTCCGGTTGGACCTCTGACCCGCGCTGCGTGCTGTCAGGACCTCTGTACAGACCCTGTGGGGGTTGGGGGAGGCGTGGGGCTGGCGCACTCCCTCGAGGGCAGTGTTCGCGGTCCAGGTGCTGGCGTGACGCAGGGCAGAGGCGCGGAAGCCTGGGAAGAAATAATGTTTTAATTAAGAGTGGTGTTGGCCGCAGGGCCGTGAGCGTGGACAGGTGGGTAGTCAATGGCAGCCGCGGGGAGAGCCACGCTCCCACTGCCCTTTGCTGTCACGGGGATGGCGCCAGGCGCCCCCGGCGCTGCTCATTCGTTTTCCGAGCCCGAGCGCTGGAGGTTCGGTGTGGGTGACCTGGGTTTCACCTGCGCCTGCGACCCCTCCGGCGCCCAGTCCAAGACCAGGTACCTCGAGACCCCAGTGCCCGTTCCTTGGGGCTCCTCTTAGGGCAGGGCCTCCACTCCCTCTGTTGTGGTGGGTAAACTGAGGCCTCAGCTGTTTGCAAGGCACCCTTGGGGCCTGCAGGGGGGGAAAGAGCTAGACCCCTGCTCCTAGCTGGTTTGGCTCTATCATCACTTAGCCACAAACACATACCTGATATGTGTCTGGGGCGCCGCTGGGCAAGCTTGGGGGCCTGCCCCCTAGGGCCTGGCAGGAAAGTGGGGGCTCTTAGTGATCACCCAGCTCCATTCCTCTGCCCCCACTGCCTGCCGGAGTCTGCGTGGCTTCCTTCGCGGGCTTTAACTCACTCTAGACTGATAACTGCCCCATGGTGGTAGCCAGGATTATGGCCCATTTTACAGATGGGGTATCCAAGGTCATCTTTCTCTGGGCTGCTGCCGCAGCAGCCCCTGAATGGAAGGGTCCAGCCCGTACAGCGTCCTTGATGAAGAAGGGGAGGGTTTCCTGCTTCTCGACTGAGGGTGGGGGCAGCTTTTCAGCCCGTTTTGACATTTAACAAACACTATGCAAATTACATGCAAATTACCACCCATTTCTTAAGCCTCGACAGCCCAGGCGTGTACTGAAATTATAATGTTGGACCTGTCCGTTGGTGTTTGCATGGAGGAGGAGTACAGAGCCTCTCCTTCCTCCTCCTCCCTTCCATTTCACTCCCTTCATCCTCCCCTCCCTCCCCACTTCCCTTCCTCCCTTCCTTCCCTTCTCCTCCGCCTTCCCTTTATTCCTTTTACTGCTTTTCTTCCTTCACGTGGTTCCTAGAAGGCCTCCCAGTCCCGAGGTGAATGCAAAACGTGACAAAAGTAGCTCCTAGTGTTCCCATTTCCCAGATGAGATGCAGGGAGGCACAAGTCTGGCCTGACATCCCAGGGCCACATGTAGAAAGTGATGTCCCCCACTGAGTGTCATCATGAACCAAAGTGGACAGAGCCTGTGACCCAAGAAGGAAGATGACAGTGGCTAGAGCAGTCAGGCCGTTGCGTAGGCTCCAGGCTGGGCAGGGCTTGGCAGAGCCCAGACGAATCATCCTGGAGGTTTTTGGCTTCAAGTGGTGGGCTGCCGCAAGCTTGGATCTGGAAAACTCTGGCCTTGATGGACTGCACTCCTCCAATCCTGCTTTCTCCTGCTACTCCCTCGACATGTTCTTTGAATTCTGGCCACCGCCAGTTTGCATGGTCTCTCTTTGGCAAACTCCTATTCATCCTTCAAAGCCCAGCTGCAATGCCCCCTTCTTCGTGCAGTCATTTCTGATCCTCCAAGAAGAGCCTCCACTTCCCTCTGGGCTTTGGTTACACTAGATCTCTCTTTGGTCCAGCCCCGGCCACTTGGGGGCTGCAGCATCACTGCCCACTCGGCTCAGTTCCAGCACCTACCTGGTTATGACACACCCCGTGTGGGCTCTGCGGTGCTCCCTGTGGGCCTGTGGGTCCTGCAGCCTCCGGCTCAGACCTGACGCAGGGAACTGGAAGGTGTGTTGGTCCTCCCTGCCTGATGACTCGAGCCTGGGGCCCCAGGGTCACATCACCGGGTCGGGACCAGGTATAGAAGGGCCATCTTTAAGTGCATATGAATAAAAGATTAAGTGTTTCCAAACAAAATCAAGTTCAAGTTCCCGAACTTGGTCTCCTGTCTTCCCTTGCCCGGGTGAGCGCCTCTTTCCACGTGCAGGCTCTGCCCTCCGCAGGAACAACTTTCTCCTTGACTCCCAGTCTGGGTGACCCCAACCGGCTCCTCCCCTCTCTGGGCTGTGAAAATAGGGGAAACCTGCCCCCCACCCCCCGGGGGGCCTCTCAGGCTCCTGGCTCCGCCCCGGGAGCAAGTCTGGGCTGCAAGGAGTTTCGAGTGAGACCTGGCAGCCACCATCTCTTCCTGGGGCCCAAGGCGTCCTGGGGAGGGGCCACGTCCCGTCTCCCGCCTCTCAGCTGCCCACTTGGGTTGGTCTCCCAGAATCCTGGGTGTGAGGGGTGTTCCTGGGTGGCAGGTAGATCCAGGTGGTTCCCAGAGAGGGCATCTGTGGCTCAGCCAGAAACTGCCAGCGCCCAGACTCCCTGAGTCCGTCCTTCTCTGCCTCACTCTCTCCCTCTGTGACTCCAAGCCGGGTCTTGGCATTCTCTGGCTCTGCTTGTTTGTTCCCTGAGCATTTATTGAGCGCCCTCTGTGTGCCTGGCACTGTGCTGGCTGCTGGAGATACCAAGACAGACCCTGCTCCAGCTCCCACAGACAGTGAGACAGGTTGTTCACTGCATCAAAGCACCCCGATGAGGGGGGAGAGGGCCCCAGGAAGTGGAAACTTTCACAAAGGTCAAGACACCCCCCCTTTGACCCTCATGAGGCTGGAGAGTCAGCAGAAGACGCATGATGCTGCAGGATGAGAGGCTGCTCCTGGGATCCCGGCGATCCCTCCCCTGGGCTAGGCCCCCAGTCCTCCACTACATGACCTTGGCGGATCCTTGTCCTTCTGTGGGCCTCACTTTTCCTACCTGTCCAAGGAAGAGGGGTGTCGAGTGGCTGGGCCAGGAGCTGCTCTCATGGTACAGGCTATTTTTTGGCAGAGAAATCCTGACTCATTCCCGCACTCAAATGGGTTTGAAAAAATCCTCCAAGGGGAAAAGAGTTGTAAGAAACGAAACAAAATTCACAGAGTCAACTGCCCAGCCTGCCATCTGACTCACCTGCGGTGGAAGCAGCCTCACTGCCATCCCCCAGACCATTAGGGAACCTTGCCTCTTTCTTCCCCTGTTGGCCCCTGGTGCCCACTGAAGGCTGCTGGCCTTCCCATGAGGGCTCCAGGTCTGGCTCTGAGGGCTCCTGACTTGCCACTGACCTCACACTAGTGCTCTGAGCTGCAGACCCACTCAACCTCTTGCTGAGTCCCACATGGGAGAAATGTTTCCTGGCCTCAGGGCCTTTGCATGTGCTGTTTCTCTGTATGCAGCACCCTCTCCCATCCTCACCTTTCATCTTCTGATTTGTATGTTCGATGTCACTTCCTTGAGGAGGACCTAAACAAGTCATGTCCCCCCGGTTTTGCATTCTCACATCATCCTGTTCTTTTCCTTTGTAGCATTAATTATTTATATTATTACTTATTCAGTGTGTATTTTTCCCAGTAGCCTGTGGGCACTGTGAAGGCTGGGATGGGTCTCATCTGGTCACTGCTGGATTGCACAACATTTAATAAACCAGTGTAAGGGAGTGGGGAGCCAGGAACACCCTCACTCTCCAAGCTCAGTGAGGGACCCTGCCCCAGCTGCTGTCACCACTGTGTCCGGCTCTAGGAGGCCAAGGGGCACAGAGGCTTGGAATTAGGATTCCATGCACTCCAGCTCCTGCCACTGTGATAAATGGGGAAAATTCAGAATTAATTATTAACTGCCCCGCTGAGCTGGCCTGATCTGGACAGATAGTGTCCTCGCCGCCACGTCTGCTCAACATTTCTCAAGAGTTTCCAAGAGGTTGAGAGGCAGCTGGCTGAGGGGCGGGGTGGGGAGAGGCCCAGAAGTCACTGGAGCCAGATGGCCCTGGGTGCAAAGCCTGCCTCTGCTGGGCTTTTTTGGGCAACTCACTTTCCTTCTTTGAACCTCCATTTTTCTCATTTGGAAAAAAGGGGGGGGGAATCCTCATCTGTTGGATGAATTTATTGAAGGAATCACTTTGAATTAACAGAGGGTGGTCCACAGTAATCATAGAATAAATGCTGTCGAATCTGGCAGTTGCCTCTGGAGGCCTAATTCTTCCCCCCGACCCGGCAGAATAAAATGGGGTCAGTGTGGAAGGCTGACTCCTTACCCACAGGTGCCTCTGTCTCCCTTAGCCGGTGAGCGATGGCAGATGGCAAACATAGGTCTGAGTTGTAAGAACTGCTCCAAGACAAAAACCACAAAGGAGCAACTGTCTGAACTACTACTTCCTTTTCCTTTAGATTTCCCGAGGGCCAGACCCCACTGCCAGGGCACTGCACCCCCTGGTGGGCAGTGAGTGAGAAGTTAAATTCCCAGTGCTGTCTGGTAGAAAGATCATGGAAACCACATATATAATTTAAAACTTTCTGGTAGCCACAAGAAAAAAAGTAGAAAGAAACAGGTGAAATTAATTTTATTTTTTATTTTTTTAAAAGATTTTATTTATTTGAGAGAGAGAAAGAGAGCACACAAGCAGGAGGAGCAGCAGAGGGAGAGAGAGAAGCAGGCTGTCCGCTGAGCAGGGAGCCCCACGCAGGGCTCGATTCCAGGACCCTGAGATCATGACTTGAGTTGAAGGCAGACGCTTCACCAACTGAGGCACCCAGGCGCCCCATTTTTAATATGTTTTATTTAACTCAGTACAGCCAAAATATAATTTTAACATGCAATCAATATAAAAAAAAAACCTGTTAAGGAGCTATCTTAACATTCTTTTTTTTCATACCAAGCTTTTTTTTTTTTTTAATATTTATGTGAGAGAGAAAGAGGGACAGGTAGGGGGGAAGGGTCAGAGGGAGAAGGAGAGAATCTCAAGCAGACTCCCACTGAGCTCAGAGCCTTATGTGGGGCTTGATCTCAAGACCCCAGATCATGACCTGAGCGGAAATCAAGAGTCAGATGCTTAACTGACTCAGCCACCTGGGCGCCCCATCATACCGAGTCTTTAGACCTTGATGTGTTTTTATACTTGCAGATCATCTCGGTTTGAACTAGTCACATTTTAAATGCCAGAGGCTCGCAGGTTGGACAGTACAGAATCGGGTACGTGGCTCTATCAACCGCGTGGACCCGCGCACTCCCCTCTGCTCTGCGTCCCCCTCTCCTACCCGACAGTCTCCCTTCCCCGCAGCAGCCACTAGAGGGCGGCCGTGAGCACCCGAGTCCGGTCCCCTTCCTCCTCGGCCCACACCTCCTTTGTTCTGGTTGCCCTTGGGGGCAGGTCTTGCGGGAGACCCCCGGGGGGGGGGGCACAGGGAGGATTTGGGCTTTTACCCCACGGGAGGTGGAGCCCTGGAAGGCTGTCAAGGGTTCAAATACTGCCTCTGCCTTTTCTTGGCCTTGCGACCTGAGGCCAATGACTTGCCCTTCTGGGCCTCAGTTTCCCATCTGTAAAATCAGTCCAGTCCAGTAGTAGACCATCCTCTGACAGCGGTGAGGTTCAAATGAGCTCCTGGCCTCACGATGGTTACGTAGGAGTTCCTGCCTCCCGGCAGCAGTCATGCCCGGGATTGGGGGAGGGGGGCGGCAAGAGAGGCACCAGTCTCTGCACAAAACCCAGGAGGTGCCACCAAACTCAGCCATGTGAATAAATACTACTTTTTTAAAAGAATTATTTATTTGTCTTAGAGAGAGAGAGCATGAGTGGGAGGGGCCGGGGGGGAGAGAGAATCTCAAGCAGACTGAGCGCACGGAGCCCGCCCGCCCGCGCGTAGGGCTCGATCCCAAGACCCTGGGATCATGACCTGAGCCACAACCAACAGTCGGAAGCCTAACCAACTGCACCACCCAGGCACCCTGGATGAACACTATTTTAATACACATTTAAAAAATAAAATGAATGCAAGGGCGCCTGGGTGGGTTAAGCGCCTGCCTTTGGCTCAGGCAGCTCATGATCTCGGGGTCCTGGGATCCAGCCCGCCATGAGCTCCCTGCTCAGCGGGGAGTCTGCTTCTCCCCCTCCCTCTGCCCCCACCCCCACTCATGCACGCTCAGTCTCTCTCTCAAATACATAAATTAAAAAATACAATAAATGTGAAAGCATCTACAATGAACAAAGTATCAAAGTGTGAAATATCAACAGGCTCTGACCCTGCACTGGCTCCACCCGGCCTCACTGGCCTCACCCTATCTGGGTTACTGCTGCACCTGGGAGGCCTTTCCTCTGCACAGCCTCCCCTCCCGGCAGTAAAAGCTTCTGATTAAACCTTAATTCTCCATGATTAAGCCCAGGGATCTGGGGGCCCAGCAGCCCTGCAGGAGGGAGGCCCTGGCAAGGGGCAGGCCAGGCTGGGCCTCCCTGGGGGAGAGGGAAGACCGGGAGGGAGGCTGCTGAGTGGCTGGAGCGGAAGCTGGAACTTAATGAGCCCCTCAGGATTAATTACGGGCCCAGGAGCAGGCTGAGAAATCTATTAGCCAAGTAGTTCCCGACTTGAGGCTTCCCTCATTCGCTTTGTCACTTTTTCTCTAAAACTCCTCCTCATCCTTTCCCAACAAAATAGATTTATTTTAAAAACGCACCTTTATATCCAACCATGGAAGCACAGATATATATATTTTTGAGTGAAGTAGATGGTAAGTATAAATTTGGGAGGATATACATTGAAATGAATATATAACTGTGAAAAAATGATCTGCGTGGTCCTGTTTGGATCCATAGTAACAACAGCCGCCTTGTGAGTACTTGAGTATGTGCTGAGTGTTTACACACTTCTCTTCACTCATCTCTTCCCCCCTATAGCTCTGGGGGAGCAAGCTGTTATTACCCCCACTTTCAAGTGCTTATCTGACTCTAGGATCTGTGTTCTTGAGCCCCACTGTCTACATCAGGGCGGGTTCTGACTTGAGAGCTTGTCCTGCAAAGCCCAGGAGAGCTGCTCTACCCAGGCAAGCCACTTTGGGTTCCAGATGAGACCAGAATTTGTGATTTTATTTTATTTTATTTTATTTTTTTGCTTTCTGCCTCCATGCATCTGCCTTCGCCATTTTCTCCGCCAGGAATGGCTTTCCTTCCCGTGTGTGACTCCTCCCTGGTCTTCAAAACTCAGGGTCCATGTCTTCAGGAGGCTTTCTTTGTGAACCCCACACTGAGGCTTTACCCACTCCACCGTGGGGCACCCCGTCTTCTTCCACCCAGCCTGACCAGTTGGGCTGGGGGTCTCTGGCTGGTTCTGGCTTCCCCAGCCTGGGATCCCCTCCCGGGCTGGGTCTCCACTAGCCTGGCCCAGGGCAGGTAGGATATCAGTAATGGGGGGGCACTCATGGGCCCTTGGGCTCTGCCGGGGAGCTAGAGGAGCCATGAGGGAGGAAAACATCCTTCTGGTCTGCAAACGGATGGCTGATTCTATATCGGTTTTGCTCAGGGAGGGTAGGAGCTGTCCTCAAACTCGTACTGGCTGCCGAGGCTGTGGGGGCGGGGGCAGAGGGGCTCCTGCTCCCCCTTCTCCCACCTTCCAAGCACTATTATCTTTCCATTTTACAGGCGAGGAAACAGGACGGGAAAGAACGAGTGATCTGTTTGAGTCACACGCCAGGGATGGGGCACAGGGCCTGAGGCTAAACTCTGACACTTGTGTCATGAACCGCGCCCTCCTGGGTCCACTGCCCCTCCCCATTGCGTAGACGGGGACACTGAGGCACTGAGAGGCAAGCCGGCCTCGCTGAGGTCGCATGGCTCGTCGTGGGGGTGGAGCTGGGGACAGTCCCGCAGTCAGAGGGGGTGGTGGATCTGGAAGGAAGGTGGAAGGGCGAGGTTAGGGCAGGGCTGGGGAGCGAGTCCACTGGGGGGCCCGAGGCCCCGCCCCCTTCCCGGTCCCTCCCGCGTCTCCACCTGCCTCTCCCGCCTGTTGCTGGTCAGCGGGCTGGTGGGGGTCAAGGGAATGAATTTAACTGGTGCAGGGCGGGCAAGGTGAGCCCAGAGTGAGGGCCCGCCAATCCCCCAGGCTTTCTCGGGCCGCCGGAGGCCCACAGAGCAGGTGGGAAGCCTTAGTCCTCCCGCTCTCTCAGCCCCGCTCCTCGATCTCGCCGCACCCCCGCCCTGGCACCTCTCCGCCCCCACCCAGAGCTCTGTCCTGGGGAGCTTCGCCTGCTCACAGAAGTCACAACGGTGGAAACTCGGGCGTGTCAGCCGGCAACCGGAGCGACCGGTTCCCACGAAGATGCCATGCGATCGGCAGCTTTCCTGAGCCAGGGCTGCCAGACCCCTTCAGCTGCGTCTGCTGAGCCTTCCGCCTTCTCGAAGCCCAAGGGCCAAGGCTGCTCCCATGCCTGGCGAACCCCCAGGACACACACACACACTCACGTGGGCACACGCGTGCACCTACCGTGGATGTGCAGATGCCATGCCTACCCCGCGTGCTGTTCCCCCCCCTCCCCAGACCCACACATCAGCCCCACCCTCTGCCTGCTGCCTGGGAACAATTATAGTGTCAGAGAGGATGCTGCCACCCCTAGACGGCCAGCCTCATGTTTAATTCATCTCCGGGCTAATTATAGCCAGGCTGGGGGAGGGGCATGGTAACCTCGGCCTCCCTTCCCCCGCCCTCCCTGCTGCCAGGGTGATTGGGGAACTGTGGGGGTCCGGGGCTATGTGACCCCCTCTTCCCCGAGCCCTAGGCAGGGGAGCCAGCCCTGCAGCCCCTCCTCCCCGGGAGCATCCCTGGAGGCAGCTCTAATGGCAGAAACCCCAGCTCAGGGCCAGGCAGGGTGGGGGGAAAGAGGACGACCACTGTGGGGCAGCATCCGGATGCTCCCGTCCCTCCCTCCCTCACTTCCACAGTCGGGGATTGATAAAAATACCTCGGGTGAGCAGGCTATTACTGTCTTCCGGGTGGGCCCACCAAAGCTCGAGGTCCCGCGGCAGAGGGCTGGGGAATGATCCCCAACACTTAGGATCGAGCGACGTTCCGAGCTGTTTGCAGCAGCTGGCTCTCTGAACATGTGAGCCACCTGGACCGCCACCATCCTTGAGTGCTCACTATGGGCCAGCACAGTTCTGAGCGACTCTCATGATTACCACCAGGCCAAGATTAGGGTAAGACAAAACTTAAGCAGGTGCCAACAAGCCCAGTCAGCAAGAGAAATACTATTTTAAGTCATATTTTCAAAAATTCAAACCAATGCAAAAAAGAGTCCACGCGGAACAAAATATCCAACTGTTAAGGGCAGGCACATAGGTCCCTGCATTGGTGGGACTTGTATGAACGTTCTGATGGTCCCCACAGCCCTGCGAGGCGGGAGTGTGATGTCAACACCCCATGCTATAGATGGGGAAATGGGGGAGGAGCCAGGCGGGGGTATGTTCTTGCCCAATCTCCCCCCCTGCCTGCCCTCCCCACCTCTTGGCCCAGGTGGGGCTTTGCTCGTCCTTCCCCAGCCTGGACCCCTCCATCCTGGCTTCCAGCTCATCCCCATCAACTTTCCTGAGTCACACTGCCTGAGAGGACTGTGGGTACCAGCTGCTGGGGACGCCTGTGCCATGGACCCATGGCCCCCACCATAGCTTTCAGATATCAGCAGCTGGCAACTCCCTGCTCCTGGCCGGCCTCGATGCCCCCATTTGTCCCCTGGGGGAGTGAAGCCTCTTGCTTCTGGTTTCCCATAAAGCAAGGTGGGGGGTACAAACCAGGTCCCCACCTGCCTCAGGGGCCACCATTCGTGAGGCCTTCCTTAGTGGATAAACACAAACCCTCCAAATCCCACTTTAAATATACACGAGGGCCAGGGGGTTAGTGCTCAGAGTCCGTAGCCAGTTGGCCTGGGTTCAAATCCCAACTCCACCACCTGCAAGTTGTGTGACTTCAGGCAGACCATGTAACCTCTGTGTAGTAAAGCCCGCCGCGGTAAAATGCCTTCGGATTCAATGAGTAAAATTAATGCACGGAAAGCTGAGGGCCATGCCCTGCATACAGTAGGTGCTCAATGAGTAGCTGAAGTCACCGGGGCCAGGCTCTGGGCTCGCCCCGAGCTCCCGGCACCCCCGGTCCCTGCAGTCCTAGGAGGTGGACCCGTTGCAAAGACAAGAAGCCGAGGCTCCAAGCAGGGTGGGGACGAGGCGGAGGTCGCAGGCCAGGAGCGGGGCCGGGGCGGCGCGGGAGCAGGGCGGCGGCGCGGAGGGCGCGCGGCGCCCCGCCCGGCGGTGGCATCGCGGCCCGGGACCGGGACCGCGTTTGCGGCGGCGCCGAGCGTTTCCATGGCAGCCTGGCGGGAGCCGGCCGGAGCGATTAGGCGTCCCGAGGAGCTGCTGCTAAAAATAGCAGCGCCGCACCGGGCTCATTAGCTGCCGGGCTTTTGGCTGCCAGGTACCCCCTCCCCGCCCGCCTCCCGCTCGCGCCCGGGCGCAGCCAGGCCGCAGGGGGATGCGGCGGGGACGCACAGCCCCGTCCCGGGCCCTCGCCCGCCCGCACCGGACTCCGGGACTGGCCCCCACCCCCGCCCTCCTCCCGGCCATCGGCCCCAAAGGCAAATCTGACCTCGCTGCCCCCGTCCTTAATCCTCCCTTGGCTCCCCATTGCCCTCAGCTCCCATTACCTCCCCGACTTCACACCCTCCACCCCCACCCCCCAGCTGTGGATGCCTCTCAGGGGCTCCCACTCACGGCACCCACCTCTGCGTCTTGGCTCCTGCTGTTCCCTCCATCTGGGTCCCGCTGCCTGCTCCCCTTCGCTTTCCCGCTTCCTCGCACCTCCCCCCCCTCAGCTTGTGCACCACCTCCTCCGGGAAGCCCGAGGCCCAGCCCCGCTCAGGGGCCTCTTCCGGGCGCCTCAGCACAGCTTCGAGCTCTTAGGGGGAGGAGAGAACGTGCTTTGATCTTGCCTCGGCAGAAGGGCATGGCACGCGGCCATCGTTCAGAGTTTGTGGAATGAACGAGGGTCTGGAATGACCCAGCTCTGGCGTAGGCATTTCCGGGGCCTGCACAGTAAGCCTTCCGCCTGCCCTCTGTCCACGCTGCTCCACGTCCTGCTTCCTTTGCCGACGACGGCCTGGCTGTGTGACCCGGCCAGGCCACTCGCTGTCTCTGGTCCGCCACAGACAAAGGACTTAGAGGTTGAAAGGACTAGCTGCCGAAATTTGGAAGGAAGACAGAGGGAGAGATGAAGGTAAAGACACTGTAGGAGAGGATGCGCATTCAGGAAAATATCTTAGAATGAAGCTAAGTCTTTTGGGGAACCAGCAGGCAGCCCAAGATGGGCAGGATTTTCCCCAGAGCTGAGGGGGACACTTTCCCGGCCGGCCACATGGTGGCACATTTGGCACGGTCCAGCTTGGTTGTAGCTAGACTGGAAAACAGCAGAGTCTCTGGGGCATCAGGAGGTGGAGATGTGTGGCAGGCAGTTTGCAGCAGGGGCGTGGTAGCAGGGAGGAGAGCAAGTCTGGGGCTGGCAATGTGGGCGGTGGCGCGCCTCAAAACTTTTTTTTTTAAGATTACTTATTTATTTTTGTGAGAGAGAGAGAGAGAGCACACGAGAGCATGAGCAGGGGGAGGGGCAGAGGGAGAAGCAGACTCCTCTCTGAGCAGAGAGCTTCATGTGGGGCTCGATCCCAGGACCCCAGGATCATGACCTGAGCTGAAGACAGACGCTTAACTGACTGAGCCACCCAGGCGCCCTCAAAACTTTTGATTATTTATTATTTGAGCTCTATGTTGCCATGAGTCTGTGACCACGTCTGTGACACCGTGAGACCAGGGCTTACGTGAAAGAGAAGCTCATCATTCCTGTCCTCACAGTCCAGGCATCACCCCTGGCTGCAGTGGTGACTCCACAATCACCAGGGACCAGACTTTTTTTTACCTTGTGGCTCCATCTCCTCAGCTGACCTTCCATCTGTGGCCCATACTGGCTGCTCCAGCTCCTGCCATCACGGCCACCTCCCAGATGAGGGCAGAGGAGGGTAGCGAGAAGGGGTGGAGGAGGGCCTGTCCTTATGTTCTGAGGTTACCACCTGGAAGTTATGTGCATGGTTTATGCTCACATCCTCTTGTCTGCTATGTACCCAAATGGTCACACTGAGCTGCAAGGGAAGCTGGTCTTTAGCTGGGCAGGTTCTATTTCTAAAGGAGAAAGCAGAGAATGAATATCAAGGACCAGCCCACAGCCTCTGCTACCGAATGGGCTGGGAAGGAAGAGTGGACTTTGGTCACTGTTTCGGTGATCCTAGCAGGGTGATGCCCCTTCTTCTTGATCTCTGGACAAAGAGACCTGCATGACCCAGTCCTGTTCCTTCTCTGCCCTCCCCTCCTCCCTCTCTCCCCCTTGCTCGCTCTGCTCCAGCCATAGGAGCCTCCTTACTGTTCCTCCAGCATGCCAGACTCAGTCCTGCCCCAGGGCCTTTGCACAGATGCTCTTCCTCCACATTTCTCCATAGCTCCCTCCTTCTCCTCCTTCAGATCTCTGCTTGAATGTCACCTTCTCAGAGGCCTTCCCTGAATGTCCTGTTTAAAATTGCAACCTGCCCTCCCTCCCCACTTCTTGCCCCTTCCTGAAGCCTTCCCTGCCCTAATGTTCTTCTTAGCATGCTGTGCTCTTTATTTTTTTAAAAATTTTTATGCTCTTTAAAGCCATATAGATTTCCTTATTGTCTGTCTTCCCCGCTAGGCTGTGAGCTAGACCACAGTTGGGATTTCCACCTGTTTTGTTCATTGTTGCGTTCCCAGTGCCTAGAACAGTGCCTGGCACTCAGTCGGGGCTTGAGAAATATTCTGAATGAGTACACCAAATAAATAAAGCAGGTACAATCATTCCCCCTTTTAGAGACATGGAAACAGGTCCCAGGGGAAGGGTGACTCACCCAAGGTCACATGCTGGTGGGTGGCAAAAGAGAGTTGTGTTTCCTGCCCAGGTCCCCCCTCCTCTCTGTCAGCTCTCTTTCCCCACCTTTGCCTCCTACCCCGATAATTACTTATCAGTTTTGGTTCTGCTTATGTCTCCTGGAGCACATTTCTGTCACTTGCAGCCAAGAGCCTGGGATGACCAAAGAGGCACCCCCATCACGCCAGGCACAGCACCTGGTCCATTGGCCGCTGGGTCCCTTTTAGTTGCCACATAAGTATGAAAACGTGTGCACGTTGAAAATCACACCTGAAGTGCTCCTACCCCAGTTTCAGAGGCACGGAACGATGAAGCACAGCGTGGGGAAGGAATGGTCCTACACTGCCAAGAGGAGACAGACGTGGAGTTCCATCCTTACCTCCCCCCTGCTGTGAGATGAGGCTCACTGCCATTTAGGGCAGGGCAAAGCTAACAGTCTTGAGTTCGAATCCTGCCTCGTGTGGCTTTGGGCATCTTCCTCTCCCTCCCCCGGCCTCAGTTTTCTACTGAGAAATGGGATCCTGGGCATATGGCACAGAGCACCCCACTGTGCCCAGAGCCTGGCGTACAGAAAATGCTCCCTGCGACAGCAAGGTGAGGACATCCATTGGTTCCCTGAGGCCGCAGACCCCCCACTGCAGACCCTCTCCACCTTCACCGCCTCACTCCATATTCCCTCGGCCGCCCCGTGCCAGATTTCTGTTTAGTTTAATAATCTCCCGAAAGTTTAATTGTTGTTTTATTCATCCGTGACCTTTTCCTCTCATCTGGAGACGTATTATTGCTAATCTACAAATTTCAAGAACCAGATTTATTTGCAAAACCAATTACCTGCCTATGCAAATGACCTCTTTCTGCGCCCGCCTTCCAGGCCAGCTGGCTGGTGGGGGGCAAGGGGGAGCCGCTGCCCGCCCCCTTAGAGCCGCTGCTCAAACACTTGGATGCAAACTTATCTCTAATTCCTCCGAGCGGGGCAGCCCTCTCGGCCCAGGAGTTAATTAGAATCGCAGTAATCAAGGGAGGCCCTGACCCCACATCTCTCAGCTCTGACTTCCTAGAGGGGCCTCTTGAAGTGGCCAGAACCTCTGATTGCCTTCCTACCTGGCCCTTCTGATGGGAATGATGCCTGTTCATTTGGCCGTTCGTTCGTTCGTTCGTTCATTCATTCATTCATTCACTAATTCACAATTACTCACGACTGTGTACTGTGTGCCAGGCACTGTTCTGTGGCAAAGCAGGGAACAAACAGACCAGCCAGGAAAAAAGAAGTTTCCATCTTTATGAAGCTGACAGTTGAAGAGAGAGAAAACAAACAAGATAAATAAGGAAAAGGCATAGCGTGGCACATGGTTTGAATTGCAGTGGAGGAGAAGCAAGAGGGAAGGGGAATAGGAGTGCCAGGGATGGGTGGTCAGGGAGCACAGACTCCCTTCCTCCCTCCTTCACTCTGTTCCAACCACACAAAATTGTCGATTCTTAAAATGCCAAGCTTGGTCCTGCCTCAGGGCCTTTGCATTTGCTGTTCCCCCACCTGGAGTGTTTTTCCCAACATGTTGGCCAGACTGATGCTTCCTTCCACTGTCTCAGCTGACATGTCACCTCCTCAAGGAAGCCTTCCCTGATTACCCCTGCTATGGGCATCTTTACCAAACCATTATGTCCCCTTTCCCTGCTTTATAATTCCTACTGCTTCCTGGAATTAGAGTAGGCATTTGTGTGTTGTTCTCTGTCTCACGCTGCTTAAGTAGCAGCCCCTCGAGGATAGAGGAGCTGTGATTGTTTTCTTTACAGCTGTATCGCCAGCATCCAGAACAGTTCCTGGGCACTCAATAATTGTTGAATGAGTGAATGAGTGAATGAATGAATGATGCAGGGGCCAGAAGTCCATGCCAGTCATCGTGCAGAGGACATGATGACTTCTCGCTGCGGTCATCTTGGCCTTCGTGCTCCCCCTCCGCCTCTGAGTGGCTGAAATGTTCCCATTTCACAGGGAGAACATGGAGGCTGCCAGATCAACAGCCGAGGGGCCTCCCTCCGTGGTCCTCAGGGCCCCAGCCACTGCCGACAGGAGGAAGGGACAGAGAGATCACTCGGCTGGGTCCGGGCTGGCAGGCAGGACCTTAAGTTCTCAGTCTGGGTGGTCCGGGTGAGGGGAACAGATGGCTGGCCATGCCCAGGTCTCCTTCCCCTTGGCTTCGAGGCCACACCCACCCCTGGTTCCCTCTCTCCTCTCTGGCCTACCCATCTCCCCGGCCTCCTTGTCACTTCCTTTGGCTGATTCCTGCCCATCCCCCTGGAGACTCTCCAGCAGCTTCCATCTGAGGGTAGCAACTTCCCCTCACGTCCACTTCATGTCCAGGGCCTGTTCCACATGCCCTCCCCTTGAGCCACTGGGCATCGGCCTCTTCTTTGTATATGTTTTTCCTTCTGCCTGTGACACTGTTCCCCTTTGGAGTCCAGCCATGTCCTCCTGACCTAACGATCCCCTTCCTGTATTAGATATCCCAGAGCAGACGGAGCATGCCTTACAGAACCGGCACAATTTCAACGATGGAGCTGTTTGTTCAATTGTTTGCCTAGCATTCATCTTCCCAACTAGCCGCTAAGCCCCAGTTGAGCAGGGGCCTCGAATATCCCAGTATCTCCAGCACCCAGGCACAGAAATGGGCACTCAGCAGGAGCTTAATAAGTGTTTGTTGAGTGTTTGACCAGGACGGGTGGGAGGGAGGATGGGGGGATGGGAGGGAGGCCGTGGGGTAGGGGGATGGCAGGTTGGGTGGGTGGCTGGGTGGGAGAGGGATGAAGGGATGGGGGAGGGGTAGGAGGGTGGTGGGCGAAGGGTGGCTGGGTGGGTGGGGGACGAGGGAATGGGTGGATGGATGACAAGTAATGGAGCCTGGAGTTGCTGAGCTGGGCTGCTCCTGGCAGTGAACCCGCGGTGAAGCCCCCATCCCTGGCCCTGCCAAATGCCTCTGAGGGTTCAGCAGACTGTGTGTGGGATGGGCAGAGACAGAGCTGCAGACCCCTTGCTCCTTCTGCAGGGCTCAGACCGTCTCACTCAGAGCCGGGGAGCCAGACCCGCCCTTGAGATTTCACAGCCTCCCGCCCCCCACGTCTGTGCCCCCACTGCCTAGAGCTAAGCACATCCTCCCGGTGTGCGGAGGCTTTTAGCCTAAACGCAACCCCCCCAGTCCACCCGCCTTTACCCTCTCACTTGATTCAATCCTGGGCCGCCCACCGATTCAATTATTCTGCTGCTGGGGTGGCCGGCAATTTTCTTTTGGGGCTGGGAGGCTGCTTTGGTATCTGTGACTTTGAACAGCACAGCGACCCAGAGACGGAAACACAGAGACAAGAAGAAAAAAGGAGAGAGACAAACACAGAGAGACAAATGGAGAGAGAGATAGAGGGAGACATGGAGACAAAGAGAGAGGGAGAAGCAGGGATAGAGGGAAGGATAGAGGGAGGGAGAGGGAGGAAGTCAGTCTGGGCTCACTTCATCTTGATGGCCTCAGGCTTTCAACTTGTTCAAAGCAAGGGCCACTCTGCAAAGATTCCAGAATGTCCCCCATGACCTCATTTCACTCCCCCATCCTTCAACACACACACATACGCTCGCTCTCTCTCTCTCTCTCTCTCTCTCTCTCTCCACACACACACACACACACACACACACACACACACTTAGGAACACAAAGCTCAGCCTAGTCTTTGTGGAGGACCCTGCTAATGGCCAGAACAGCTCTGAGATGGAATGGGAGTTTGTGGGAAGGTAGTGAGCTCCTCATCCAGAGAGGAGTCCAAGCAGAGGCTGTGCACTAGAAGTTCCTTTCAGATTCCAAATGTGCTCAGGGTGCCAATTTATTCTGCACTGAGGTCTTTAATTTTTCTCCGAGCGCTCCTTCAGTACCAGGGCCTGGGATGGAGGGAGCGAGGGGGAGAGAGGGAAGAGGGGAGGGCAAGGAGGGGACTGGGCAGGGCAGTTCAGGGACTTGGGGGCTACGGGGAGAACCTGGGCTTCTACCCCAGGGAGGTGAGAGGCCTGGAGGGCTGTGGGCAGAGGGAAGGGACCTGACTCAGGTTTCCCCTTGGCAGCCTCCAGGGAGTATCTTGCCCCTCTTTGGCTTTGGCTGTATGACCTTGGGCTTGTTCCCCTTCCCTGCTGTGGCCCCTGAGCCCCTCTCTCCACACAGAGACGATGGGCTGGGCCATCTCTGCGCACCCACCTTGGCCCCACCCTCTGAGCCCCCTCAGGGATCCTTGATGACTCCAGTGCCCTGTATCACGGGTGATTATCTGTGTGCGAGCCCTCCCGGGAGCTTTGTAGACAATAATGAAATCACCAAATCTCGTGATCGGAGCCTTAACGGGGACGTCCTTAGCAGCCGGCACCTCTCCCCAGGGAGACGTTCCCAAGGCTCTCGCAAGGAGAGAAGACACTTCCTTCTCATTCTGCCTCCCCTGCCAGGAGCTTGAACAAAATCAGCCGCTCCCTGGAGAGGGATCTTGGGGATTTTCTTATTCATTCGGCCTGTGTCGGACGGAGTCTCTCAAGTCTCGGCCTTGCGCCCTCCTTGCTGGGCAGCTCCCCTCCCGTCTGGATCGGGGGTTTCTCTAAACTGGGTTCCTGACGGGGCTTCTAAGCTTCCCTCGCAAGGGGCTGCGACGTGGGAAGCATAAAGTGGGGTCACCCCGCAAGAGGCAAAACCTTTCCTTCTGCCCCGCCCCCATCCAACCCTTTCAAATTGTGGTCGGTTAAATATAAAGTGAAATTCACCATCCGAAGGATGTTTAAGTGCGGGGCGCCGTGGCATGGGGTACCTCCTGCTGTGGTGCAATCATCACCCCATCCAACCACAGATTCTTCTTTTTTTTTTTTATCATCCCAAACAGAAGCTGTATCCATGACTTTTGCTTTGTTGCCATAACAGCGTATCTTGGTGACGCTGGGGTTCTGCACTGTTCTAGTCCGTTGTGCAGGTATGGGTGGGTCATCCTTCAAGGTCTAATCACGCCCTTGTTCCTCCCAGGCTGTCTAAGCTTTCTACACTCTGGAGTTTACGCTCGTGATCACCTAGCTGCGGGGCTGAGAGCGTTTGCTTTCTGGGGTGATATTAAACACACTTAGCTCCAGGGAGGGCAGCGGGACCCACCCACGAGACCAGATGTGCTGGGGCAGGTCCCTGCAGCTCTGTTCCGGGCTAGATCTTGAAGGACGTCCGGGGAGAGCAGGATGGGGCTCAGGGATGGGCCTGGGGAGTGGGCAGGAGACATCGTCTATTCACCAAGTGTTCTTGGACAGTGACAAGCCCAAGCTCACGGCCGAGTGCGGAAGGGGCCTTGACCCGAGGCTTCCTAAAGTCCGTCCTGTTCTTCTCCAGCAGGTATTGCTCCTTTGCCATAACAGGGCCGCAGGTGTTGGAAAGAAACGGCGAGCAGACCCTCAGCGAGCCTCCTCCGTGGCTAGGAGCCGGGAATAGGGCGGCAGGGAGGGGTGCTGTTCCGAGAGCCGGGGCCAGTCCCTGGTCCAGCCTGCAAGGCTGCAAGAGCATCTCCTGGCTCCTGAGCCCTCCCGGGAAGGTGGCCCGAAGAGGAGGTTAATGGGTTGCCTGGTGAGGTGGAACTTAACAGTTTTTAATCAGGAGAAGCTGCCAGCCACCTTTCCTTTGTAGAGTGGAGACAGCTAAGGTCTGTGAAGCAGAACTTCTTTATTTGGGGAGAGCCAACTGAGTGATTCCTCCCAGTTTTATTCGTATTTCAGTGGGAGCCCGTGGTCGTGGCGAATGGTGATGACGGTGCCGTAGCAGGTTGGATCTGTCAAGCCAGCCCCCAATCCAACCGCCGAAAGCACTGGGCGCTTATGTTCGTTTGCAAGTCTGCAGATTAGCTGGGTGATTCTGCTCCAGCCTCAGTCCTGCCTCTGCGCTCAACTCGGGGCTGGGGATGCAGCTCTGCGGATCTTGGCTGGACTCTCTTGTTTGGGGGGTCAGCTGGCTGCAGGCTGGGACAACTGGCTTTTCTTTGCTGTGATTATCTTCCGTGAAGATCAAGGATCTGGCAGACTAGCCTGGGGTTGGTCGCACGGGAGCTGGGCTCCGAGACAGCTAACAGAAGTACGCAAGGTCTCTTGAACTTGGAAGCAGACTCTGGTCCTGTTGAACGTGGAGATGGCTGTGGCTTCAGCTGACACTTTGGTTGCAGCCTTTTGAGAAATCCTGGAGCAGAGGAGCAGTTAAACCGTGTCCTGGTTCTCGATCACAGAAACTGTGAGATAATAGACAATCGTGGCTTTAAGCGGCTAAATTTGTGCCCATTTGTTATGCAGCAGTAGCTAGCTAATACACCTCTCCCCAGACTCCTGGATGTGCAGAGCTCCTTCCCATCTGAGGTTCTCTCTGATGAGTTGAGGTGGCCTGGATGGAGATCTAAGGGCAGGAAAGGGCACTCGGTGGTGTCCTGGTGAGGCCTTCGTCCTAAGGATAAAGGGAAGGGACTGGATTCTAATGCAAGGCTTAATGGGGATGGAAGTCCCACCTCACTCGCTTTTCTTGTCATGGTGTTTAGCTTGGTGATTGGGACCTGAACTCATTCATGAGTGTAAACCGAATGAATGTCACCTTGAAGCCCCACTGGGGTGTGCAAGGAAGGACCTGGCTTAGGACCAGCAGGAACAAGGAAGCAGGACTGCCCAAAACCGTTGTTCAACATCACCATGGAGGTAACAGCAGGAATGGCCCATCCATCCCACCATCTGGCTCTCTCTCTCTGTCTGATGTTCGAAACCATGACCGAGCTGTGGACCGTGAAGGGTCTCGGGGGTCTTGGACCACTTGAGGGAAATGTCAAGAGGCAGCCAGCGGGAACACGTGGGATTTGTGGGAAGAATGAAGGAGAACTGACTGTATCTAGACCATCTTTGCTTTAGCCTATCCTGCATCCTTCCTTCTTCCGGAACAGCACCTTGGATTTTCCTAGGGGGCCTTCTCTTGTCTTGCTTTTGGTTCACGAGCTTCAGGCAGGGTCTGCGTCAGCCTGGGCACCAGGTAGGGAAGCTATAACCCTGTGTAGCAGCCACACCCACATCCTCTTGGGCTCACCTTTGCATGCCAAGCCTGCTTACTGCAGAAACTGGCAACCTGCTCTCGGAAGATATCTTCCTGGCTGCCGGAGCTCACTCAGCAGAGGGCAGGCCAGGCCAGAAGGCAAGAGAATTAATGCAGCACTCAACCTTTACAGATGGGGAGTCGGTGGGCAAATAGGGCAGCTGCCTGATGCTACTGTTGGGATAACTCCAAGGCGTGTTCTCTACAATATCTTAGAGACCCCTCCCCTCCACACCACCTGCTCGTCATCACCCCTGTGTTGGCGATTTCCCTTCCGGGTCTCACTTTCCTCTCCTTGACACTTCCTTGGATCAAGAAATGCACTATTTGTCCCACTCCACCCCCTGGATCTTTGCTTCAGTGTCCCTTTTTGGGAAAGCCCAATAAAGACACCCAGGACGGGCCAATCAGAGATGCGGAACCTCTGGCTTTAGTGATTGGCTCAGGGCCACCCACCATGACCCAAGCTGGCCCAATCAGAGTGAGCTCCTGAATATTTGCTGGGTTTATGGGGAGAGTTCTGTTATGGGGGAGAAGACACTTGTTTTCCTCAGAGGTTGGTGAGCGGATGGGAGCCTGGTCTTCCTGGCACCTATCTGATCCCCATGAGGGAAACACTTCCTTGAGAATGGAGCTAATAGAAAGGAAAACAGATGATCTGGGCATGATTTGAGCACCTGGATCAAACCATACCTGCAGCTCTATATTTTTAGAATAACTGTCTTCTTGCTTAAGAAGAATCTGAACCGATTCATTTTTTGTTTGTTTCTTTGTGTGTTTGTCACTGCAGACCAAACAAGACCTGGAGCTGGTGAAGCTGTTCTCACAGGTGCCGTGTGAGTTTGCTGGGACTGCCATTGCAAAGTCCTATAGACTGGGTAGCTTCCACACCAGATATTTATTTTCTCACAATTCTGGAGGCTAGAAGTTTGAGCCAAGGTCTTGGCAGGATTGTTTTTTTTTTTCTGAGGCCTCTCTCTTTGGCTTGTCAATGGCTGTCCTCTCTGTGTCCTCATGTGATCTTCCCTCTGCATGTGTCTCTGTCCTAATCTTCTCTTCTTATAAGGACATCAGTCCTATTGGATCAGGGCCCACCCTAATGACCTCATTTAACTCAATTAGCTCTTTAAAGACCCTATTTGCAAATATAGTCACATTCTGAGGTCCTGGGGGTTAGGTCTGGCGCATATGAATGTGGGGGGGGGGGACACAATTCAGCCCATCACAGGCATCAAGCGAGTGATCTCTGGAATCAACAGAACCCCTGTCACTGAACAACCATCTCGGCTGGTCCCAGAGTCTGGAAGTTTCAGGGACTGCTGGGGTGGTAGGGAAGGGGATCGGCTTCTAACACCTGGGAGGCATTCGGGCCAAGAGCGGCTGAGTAAGCAGCTTCGGGGCTGGAGCTGGTACCACCAGTAGGAGCTCTCCTGCCTCGGTGCAGGACTCCCTGGGTTCAAATCCCAGCCCTGGAACGTGCCTGTTCTGTGGCCCCGGGAAAGTCAGGAAACCTTACCGTGCCTCTGAGCACTGATATGCTTCCCTAATCCTCCACCCCAGGTGCCTCACTGAGTCACTGCCCAGTCCCAGGCACCCCAGAATTGTTCATGGCTCCTCATCACCTACAGCAGAGCCCCAACTCTTTCCACCTGGTGTTTGAGGTCTTTGGGTGGTTTATTCCCTCTCTCCTCCTGTTGCTCTAACACCCTGGAGTAACTTCCAGCCTCCATGCCTTTTGCTGAAGCCATTCAACCACCAGGACTTCCCCCTCCCCTCAGTTTCTCCAAATTCTCCCGGTATTTTAAGGCCCAGATCAAATGCTGCCTCTTCCAGGAAGCCTTCCTGAAAACCTCTTATGGACCTAATACAGGATTTATCTACTGTCAATATCTGAAGTGCTTGTCGTAGTTCACACAACCCTCACATCAACCCTGCAATGCAGATTCTTTTTCCTCAAACCTGTTTAGCAGACAAGGAAACGGAGGCATAGCAAGATTAATTCCTGGCCCAATAGTACAGGAGGAGCTGAGCTGAAGACCTGGCCTGTGAACCCCATGATTTGTGCTCCTACCCCCTACTCTCTGGCTGGCGAATCCTGCTGCTGAGTGTTTTTGTGATGGATGGGATGGGCTGACACTCCTTGCCTGGGTGGCCCTGGCACAATGCCTCCTCCAGGATGTGGGGAGCTGGGCAGAGACTGGGAGAGGGAGGAACGAAGGGCGCCAGGGTGGAGGCGGGAGGGTGGGCAGGCAGCAAGAGGGATGGGGCGAGATTGATCATCCGCAGAGCCCTGGGGCCACGTGGCCACACGGCCAGTGGCTTTTGTGGAGATATGTCGCATTGCAGACTCAGCACTTGGCCGGCTTCCTGTGACGGCCGCTGCCCCAGCCTCTGCCAGGAAAAGGGCCTCGTGGGCCCCTGGTGCTGCCGGGTAACCCAGGCAGGGTCCTCTACAGCCTCCGTTGAGCCGTGGCTTTCTCCTCGGTAGTGGGGAGGCCAGAGGTCTGTAGCCGGATGGACTTGGGTTCAATTCTGGCTCTGCCACCTGCTGGCTGACCTTGGAGTGCCCTTCGACCTCCCTGTGCCTCCATGCTCTCCTTCGGAACACCCTTCTCTAGGGGGTCAGATCAAGCGGGAATCCCGGGGGCTGGTGCCGACGTGGTAAGTGGTCGGCGAGTGATACTAGTGATATTATTATAGCCCCACTGATAGTAATGATACAAATCACAAGAGTGGCCATACAACACGGTGGTGAAGGAGACACAGGCTTTGCAGTCACGCACGCATGGGTTCGAACTCCAGCTTTTGGAACTTATGAGACCAAGGCAAGTTGTTCCATGTCTGGGGGCCTCAGTGTTCTGATCTGGGCAATGGGGGCAGTGGAATTTTTCCCTTTGTGGAGGCGCAAGAAGGGGAAGGCTGTACTCCCCAGAGTGTATTAGACTGCACGGCAAGCAGCCATCAAGCAGACACCGGGAAGGTTACTAACCAGCTGACTTTCAGAGAGAGAATATGCTGGAGTGTGCTGGTGGGCTCAGTGTAATCCCCAGGGTCCCTGAAACGCGGAAGAGGGCGGCTGGAGAGGGAGAGGCAGAGAGATGGCAGTGCGAGGACTCCGCCAGCCTTTGCTGGCTGTGAAGATGGAGCGAGGGGTTGGGAGCCAAGGAATGTGGGTGCCTCTGGAAGCTGGAGAAGGCAGGAAACGGTTTTCCCCTGGAGCCTCCAGAAGGAACCAGCCCTGTGGACACCTGGGTGTTAGCCCCCTGAGAGCTGTGTCTCACTTCCGACCTCCAGAAGTATGTAGGGTAATGAATTTTCCTGCTGTTATTTTACTAAGAGCTTCGTAAGTTGTGGTAATTTTTATGGCAGCCAGAGAAAACGAAAGCAGGCATTGTCAGATGTGAGGGTCCAGGAATGTCTGTGCTCTGCCTCCTTCCACCCATCGTCCCCTCCTTCCTTACCTGCGAACGGCTGCTGGACTTAGCAGGTGGACGGATGGCGCCTGTTAAAGACTACATTTCCCAGACTCCTTTGCAGCTACCTAGCTAGGTGAGGCCAGGTGGTTGAGTTCTGGTCACTGAGATTTGGGGAGGGGCTCCTGCGAAGGTTCCTTAAAAGAGACAGTGCTCTGGAGAAGCACCTTGCCCTTCTACCCTTCTTCCTTCCTGGGGCTGGAACGAGGGTGGGATGGTCAGCCGTGGCAAACATTTTGGACTATGAGGAGCAACATGGTGGCCAACTGAGGAAAACACAAGACTTTGTTCTTGAAGAGCTGAATATATCATCCCTGGATGAATAAGTAAGCCATCCATTTATTTTTATTTACTTGTTTAATTATTTTTAGAGAGGAGGGCGGAGGGGCAGAGGAAGAGGGAAAATCTTAAGAAGGCTCCAGGCTCAGCACGGAGCTTGACATAAGGCTCAATCTCACGACCCTGAGATCATGACCTGAGTCGGACGCTTAACCAACTGAGCCATCCAGGATCCCCATGCCACCCATCTATTTAACAAGCATCTAATGAGCACCTGTTGTATGCCACCGAGAGCATGTGAACAAAATAGACAAAAATTTCTGCCCTGGGGGAGCTGACACTTGGAGCAGATGTTGAACAAATAGAGTCAGGATGTATTAAGAGCTAGGGAGAAAAAAAGAGAAAGGACAAAAGAGAGCAAGCAGAAGCATCGATCGGCTTGGTTCTTGGAAGAGGTGCTTTTTGAGTAAAGACCTTAGTGATTCGTTGTATAAAATGAAAAATGTTTTTTAATGTTAAAGTAGAATAACTTGGGATTTCCTGTTACTTGCAGCCAAAAGCATTGCTATGAGTGTTCCTTTCTTTGAGTTCTCTGGCCATACCCACGGGTGGGGAAGGGCTATACCCATCCTGATTTACAGATCAGGAGACTGAGGCTGGGAGGGGGAGCTGACACATCCGAGATAGCACAGCTGATAAGAGGGAGAGCCAGGATTGGAAGCCTGGGGTGGGTGGCCTGGCGTCCACAGAAGGTTTGAGGCAGTGATCTGTGTGTTCTGACAGTAAGAAGAGGTGGGGGCAGGAAGATGCATGGAGACGCAAATCCCACCTCCACACCTTTGCTTCTGCAGTTGCCCCTGGCCGGGATGCCTCCTCCTTCCAATCCTGGCTGCAGCCACACCTCCTCCAGGAGGCCCCCCCCCCCCCCCCCCCCCCCCCCGGTCCCCACTGTCACCGCAGCCTCATCATGCCGTGCAGCTGAGAGCTCAGAGTGTCTGGGGACAATCACGGTCCCTCCTCCCTTCCCAGCCTCTGGGCCATCATGTTTATGCATCGCTCTGGAAAAAACTGATTACATTCCAGCCTGACCTTCTCCCTGTCGGCGGGGCCCATTACCTCGTCAATCACACGGCTCAGAGGGGGAAAAATTATTTTATCTTTAACGATACTTAAAACTGCTCAGCAGGGCCATCACGGGGACTGGGTGCGGGTGGCCGCTGGGTGGTGAGCTCTGGATCTCTGCGTCCCACAGACTTCTTGTTTGCTCTCTGCCTGCCTTACAGCAGCTGCTCGAACGTTCTGATTTGTACACTTAATTCCCACCGTCCAGGGCCACCCCATCTCCAAATGGGGTGCATGTCTCTCTATTGCTCTCCCTTTCTGTCCTGACTCTTTCTGTCTGACTCTTTCTCTTGCCATCTCTCTTTTGTCTCTCTCTGTCTCTTTCTGTCTTTGTCTCTCTCCGTCTCTTAGTGCTCCAAGAGACCCAGGTGACCCCTCCCGAGGACTGAGTGCTCACCCGGTGTGGGCGCCCACACACCATTTTACCCTCCCCAACCCCCTGTGATGGAGAGACCACAATCATGCCCATTTTACAGTTCTAGAGACTCAAGCCCAGAGAGGCAAGGCTCTTTTCTCAAGGGCACACAGCGAAATAAGGCTGCACTGGAGCAATGTGAACCCATGTCCATCTGTCACCAGACCCGGTCCCTGCAAGCAGCCTAACCCGTCCCTTCCCTCTCAAAGCAGGGTAGGATCTGGAAGGATTGGCAAGGCTCAGACCCCAGGGTTGGGTGAGAATCTTAAGTCAGCTACCACGTGACCTTGGGCAGATGTGGAACACCCTCCTGCCTCCACTTCTTCATCAGGAGAATGGGCCCTCATGGGGACTGTTGGGTTCCTGAATATCACGGTAGGATTGGCAGATAAAAGACAAAATGCCCAGAGAAGTCACAAATAATTCTTACTTCTAAGTGTGTTCCAATATGGATGGGCTACGCTTATGCTAAAAATTCATTCATTGTTCATCTGAAACTCGTATTTAACTGGGCCTCCTATATGTTTATTGGCCACATTTGGCAAGACTTACGTGGGGCTCTGAAGGAATAGAAGCTTCTGGACATGGTGGGGCGGACTCATTTCCATACCTGGTGCCAGGCTCTCATGGCTGCTGTGGGTGCAAGTAGGATGTCTCCAAACACAAAGCATGCCGAGGGATTTTCGGGCTAGGGCACACAGGCCTCCGTAGGAGTGGGGCGGGAGGGGGGGGTGCAGCCTCAGTCCTTTGTAAATGGGGACGTCCATGGGGCTTGTCTGTTTCAGGCGAAGCTGACCAGAAGCCCATCTCGTGAGTTGACAACGGATGCAGTCAGACTCAGGCCACTGTCTCCCAGGCCCGTACTCCTGCCCCCTGGGGCCGGGCCCCACCAGCCACCTCATCACAGCCCATCCCCAAGGCGGGTGGCCCCTTTCTCAAGGTGTCAGTTCCTCCCATTCTAAATTTTGCCCCCGAAATCAATTAGGGCCCTGGGCGAGTTGATTATAAATCAGCTATTTTCATAATTGTTATGTCTTTAATAAATCAAAGCCGCGCATGTCGCCGGCAAAATGGAGCTGTTCTCTCCCTGGGTCATCAATTACCCAGGGGACGACAGCACCGTGGCCGCACTCCCGTCCTCCACCCGATCAGAGCCGCGGCCGGCCAGCCGGGGAGCTCCTGGACCCGGGCCGGGCTGTTCCATTACAGAATTGCTTAAGCAGCATTTTAAATAACAAAAAGGGATATCATTTAATTTTTTCGCAACGTGGAGATCAATACACTGTCCTTCAGATGGCATGACGGATCATCTTGGCCAGCTTCTCCGAGTTAATCCAATTTTCTTGGGTCTGGCGGCTACGGGGCAGGCTGAGCCAGGCCTCCCGCCTGCCAGTGGGGCCCAGCCCGGAAGGCACGGGCTCCCTGGGTCTTCCCATCCCGGGTCTTCCCATCCCTGGGCTGCAGCACCCGCGGGGACAGACGGCAGTGCGGGAGGCAGGGAGGTGGGCAGGGTTCTCTCCCTCACCGAGGGACAGTTGTGCCCCCCAGGAGACACTGAGTGATGTCCGGGGACATCTGTGGTTGTCACATGAGGGGAACTCCTGGCATCGAGTGGGTGGGGCCGGGACTGCTGCTTAGCCCCCACAGTGCCCAGGACGCCCCCCCCAGAGAGTGAGCTGCCCTGAATGTCCGCAGCGCCCAGGTTGAGGAAGCCTGCTTTAGGGCAATTCATGGAGGGCAATTTGGGGTACCCCTCCCTGGGGTACTGCCCATCTTTACTTCTGAGCCTGGTGTCCTGGTTATTCCAAAGCTGGGAGGGACCAGGCCTGCTGTGAGAGTGGAGAGACCCGGGTTCGAGTCCTGCATCTGTGGCCCATGGTTATAATCCAGAGAAAATGGCTGTTTATTCCTTCCACCATCCCATGGGCCTCTGGGTCTTCAGATCCTGGAGTCAATGATTCAATCCAGCTACTGTATATTGAGCACCTACTGTATACCAAGCTGTTCTAGGTATTAGGGACCTGTCCTCGTGTGCTTTAAATTCTGGTCGGGGAGCAGGAGTCAGAGTATAACTAAGGGAAGAAAGAAGGTGATTTCAGAGCTCAGGGAAGGAGGTAAAATGGAAAATGCCTGGGGGTGAGGCAACTGGGCAGGGAAGCCCCAGGTGGTGCCTCAGTTGGGGTTCTTCAGGGAAAAGAAAGCATTAGGATGGATAGATGTCAAGAAAGAGATTTGCATAAGGAACTGGCTTGCAAGATTTTGGAAGCTGAGGAGTCCTGAAAGCTCTAGAGCCAGGAAAGCCGATGATGCTGGAAGTCCCTGTCGGAGGGCAGGAGAAAACAGATGTCCCAGCTCCTCCAGGTGGAGCGGGGGACAGAGGGAGGGAAGGGGGGAGAGGGAGGGAGGGAGAGATGGAAAGAGGAAGGAAGGGAGGGGGGAGAGAAGGAGGGAGGCAGAGGGAGAGAAGAAAGGAGAGAGGGAGGGAGGAATGGGGAGACAGAGGGAGAGTAGGGGGGAGGGAGGGAGAGAGAGATGGAGGGGGGGAGAGGGAGAGAAGGAGGGAGAGAGGGAGGGTGGGGAGATAAAAGGAGAGAGGGAGGGAGACAGGAAGAGAGGGAAGGAAGTGGGGACAGAGGGAGGGAAAGAGGGAGGAAGGGAGGGGGAGAGAGGGATGGAGGGAGTGAGGGAGGGGTTTCTCTTCCTCCACCTTTTTGTTCAGTTTAGACCCTTAGTGGATTGGATGAGTCCCACCCACACTGGGGAGGGCCATCGGCCTTACTGACTCTACCGATTCCAATGCTAATCTCTTCTGGAAACACCATCGCAGATGCGACCAGAAATAATGCCTAACCAAACACCTGGGTACCCTGAGGCCCCGCCAGGCTGACACATAAAATGAACCATCCCAGGAGGCTCCCCTGAGGAGGCAACATCGAGGCAGGAGCCCTCTGGTGGTGGCTGTGGGGAGGACAGGCTGTGGGGGGAGAGGATGGGATGTGGGGGCCCAGGGCCCAGGGCACTGTGCTGTCCCAGGGGGGTGCTGATGGGGTTTCAGACCAGGGTGGAGGCAGAAGAGGGAAAAGCTGTCGGATTCTGGGTGGGTTCGAAGCAGAGGGGACAGGGTTTACTGAGACTCGATGTCAGATGGACAAATGAAAGAGGACGTAGGGGTACAGACCACCCTCCCCCCCACACACCCGCTCTCAAGGTCAGTCCAAGCCCAAGGCTAGGCTGCCCGTTTATGGCAGGGACAGACGCTGCACGTGTGAGCGACCTCTCCTGGCTCGAGGTGGCACTGCAACCTCGCTCTAGAAGCCCGCGGGTGGGGACAGAGGCCCGAGAGGGGAAAAGGTGAGATTTGATCGGAAGCCTCCCTAGATAAGGAGTAAATGAATTTTATTTTCTGGGCTTTGGATGGCTTTGGGGAGGGGCAGAGTTTGGGGAGTCGTATGTAACACGCACACATCCTGGAGTCCGATGGAAAACTGTTGTTCTAGGTTATTCCTGTGACGGTGCAACAAAGTATCACAGACGGGGAGTTTAAACAACAGAAATATATTCTCTCACAGTTCCAGAAGCTAGAAGTCTGAAATCGGGGTGTTGGCAGAGCCCTGCTCCCTCCAAAGTCTCCAGAGGCTCCTTCCCTCCTCCTCCAGCTCCTGGTGGCCCCAGGCATCCTTGGCACTTGGTGACAGACCTCCCCTCCCAGCCCCGTCCTTCCACGGCTGTCTCCCTGTGTGTCTTTACGTGGCCCTTTCCTCTTTGGGTGCGGGTCTGGGTCTGAGCTTTCCCGTTCTCGTAAGGACACCAGTCACGTTGGACTTGGGTCCGCCCTAATGACCTCCTCTTCACTCAGTTTTATTTGCAAAGATTCTATTTCCAAATAAGGTCACGTTCCCAGGTGTTGGGTGTTAGGGCTTCAGCAGCTCTTTTTGGAGGGGACACAATTCAACCAGTAACACCTGGCTTTGGGACTTCCTACCTCTACAAGCACGCTACCCTGACCTCCCTGAGCTTCCGTTGCCTCGCCTGTAAAATGGGATTGACAAGAGCACCTTGACGCTTGAAATGACAGCACATGGGAAAGCATGTAGCTTGGAGCCTGGCGGAGTCCATTCCTAGCAAGTAGAGCGGAACTTCTGCCAGTGTAGACATCCCCCTCCATTCCTGCTTGCATTCCCTAGGCTCTTTTGTAATTTGGAGAAGGAGGGCAGAGTCTGGTGAGAGCCTGGGGGCAGCAAGGACGGAGATGGAGAGCTGGACGGTCCCAGTAGGACATAGCTGGCCCACTTGAATTCGAGTAATTTGTGGTGAGTTGAATAAAGGTACTATTTCTATAAGGGTGGTTAAGATGAAGAGAAATGCGTAAGGGGGGGCGCCTGGGTGGCACAGCGGTTAAGCATCTGCCTTTGGCTCAGGGCGTGATCCCGGCGTTGTGGGATCGAGCCCCACATCAGGCTCCTCCGCTAGGAGCCTGCTTCTTCCTCTCCCACTCCCCCTGCTTGTGTTCCCTCTCTCGCTGGCTGTCTCTATCTCTGTCGAATAAATAAAATCTTTAAAAAAAAAAAAAAATGCGTAAGGGATGGTTCAGCACCCAGGCTAGCGACAGTGGTGTGTCCTTACCACTCCTAGGTCGGCGTGAGCAAGAGGACATGGTTACTGGACCCCAGAGAGAGCTGTGTGGGAGGGTCGCCCTGCGAGACCTGAGCCTCTGGGAAGGAGACAGAGAAACCCTGCAGGGGAAGAGAGCCAGGGACATTTACCCCTAGCCTCCTGCATCCCATCTAACATGCCCGCAAGTTTGCCTGGTCATGTGCTTTAGGGGAAGCTGACTTACCCCTCAGTCCCAGGAGAGAAGTAGGACTTATCTGAGGGTGATCCTGCCTTTTTTATTCATTTACCAATATGAGCAAGCACATGCTATGTGCCAGGCACTGTTCTGGGCACTTGGAATACAGCCAAGCAATCAAATATCCCTGTCTTTGCAAACTGACCACCCAGTGGGAGGAGGGTAGATTCAAGTGAAGCCAGTTCATGAATCTTCTCTCTCTCTCTCTCTCTCTCTCTCTCTCTCTCTCTCTCTCTTTTCCCTTAGCTGTCAGCAGCCTCCCTCCAACCCTGAGGGGACCAGATTTAGGATGAATGTGACTGAGGCAAGAGAGAGAGGGAATCTGGATTCTGCTGATCTGTTGGAGTACTGGATCAAACCCTCCCTGAAGTCCACCTTCCCAATTAAATGCAAACCTGGCCCCACTTTGCCTTGTAGGCTACTGAGGTTGGAGGAAATTCAGGGAACCCACAGACTCTGTGGGATGAAGGATGGCAAGCTGGTGGAATAGATTTTTCTCTGGCACTGCCTCTGACTTGCTGTGTGACATTAGGCAACGTTTTCCTAGCTCTCAGCCCCCAGTTTCCTCAACCAAAAGATGGGGTGAGAGTCCCAATTGGCAGGGTTGTCTTGAGAGGTGGATGAGCAAGCATGTGTGGGGTGCCTCATAAAGCATTTAGCACACAGTAGGCACTCAATAAATGGGTGTGTTGTGGTTACGAAGGCTGTTTGCCAGTTTCCAGTTCTCTTGCCAGGAATGCGGTACGATTGCACTTCCCTGCTATTATGGGTTGGGTTGTGTCTTCTCGAATTCATATGTTGAAGTCCAAAGCCCCAGTGCCGCAGAAGGCACCTTTATTTGGGAACAGGGTCATTGCAGATGTAATTAATTAAGATGAGGTCATACCGGAGTACAGTGGGCCCTTAATGCACTGTAACCGATGTCCTTATAAAAGGGGGGAATTTGGGCACAGAGACATACCCACAAGGAAAACGTTATGTGACGTTTGGAGCTCTGCCGCCATGAGCCAAGAAACCGCGAGAAGTGGGGAGGGAGGAACAGATCCTTCCCTATGTCTTCAGAGAGAATGTGGCCCTGCCAACGCCTTCAGCTCAGACTTCCGGCCCCCAGGACTGTGAGACGACACATTTTTGTTGTCTGAGTCTCTCAGTTGGTGGTACTTTGTTACCAGAGCCCTAGCAAACCACTGCACCTTGAAGGTTTGTTTATTTATTTTTGGGGGGCGAGAGGGAGAGTGCATGCATAAGTGGGAGGAGAGGTAGAGAGAGCACCTTCGAGCAGACTCCCCACTGAGTGCGGAGCCCGACAAGGGGCCCGATCTCATGACCCATGAGTTCATGACCTGAGCCGAAACCAAGAGTCAGACGCCTGACCGACTGAGCCACCCAGGTGCCCCCATACACCTGCCTTTTGAAGTGAGGTGTGGCTTCGTGAGTTGCTTTGGCTAATAAAACGCGAGCAGAAGTGATGTGCGGTCCTTCCAGGCGGAAGCCTTTAAGAGCCAGTGAGCATCTCTGCAGCCCCACGCCCCTGCCTCAGACCACTGACGCTTTACCCGTCTGCCTGGACGCCGGCGTAAGGCAGACCCAGGGCCTCCTGCCAACCCGAGCATCTCGTGTGAGTGGTAAACAAACCTGGGCTGCTTTAAAGCCAATAAGATTTGGGGACTTGCTGTCGTTACTACGGTTGTGTAGATGACCTGAAAACTTGGTGGCTTAAAATCATCATTTATTGTTGCTCGGGGTTTTTTGGGTCAGGAATTTGGGGGCCGCTTCGCTGGGTAGTCCTGGCTTGGGACCTCTCACAGGTCACCGTCAAGCTGTCGGCGGGGGCAGCCTCCTCTGAAGGCTTGAGCGGGGCTGGAGGCGCTGCTGGGAAGCGGGCTTCCTCACGTGGCCGCGGGCGGGGGCCTGAGTTACTTGCCACACGCATCGCCATAGCTCTGCTTGAGCTTGTTCTCGACGTGGCGGCCAGCTTCCCCCCGGACGGGCTCATGCAAGAGAGAGCAACGAAGAAGCAGATGTGTCCTTCCTGACTCACTGATGCTTCCACTGTGTTCCACGGACCACATGAGTCAGCCTTGATTCAGCGCAGGAGAGACTCCACAAGGTCACGGGGACCAGGGGCCTGACTCTGTAGGGTCGCTTGTCACTGTGCCACCAGCCCGTCCAGACGGACGAAAGACACCGCAGCTATGGCTGGCTGGTGAGCTTAGGGAGATCACGTCTGCCTTGTGAACCCGAGCCTTCGGATCCGTGAGAGATTTAGGTGCACTCTCAGCCGCGTGGGAGAGCCTTCAGGGCCGGGGGACTCCCCCAGGTGGTGAGCTGAGTGCACGGACTCCGTGACAAAAACTGGAGAAAATCTTCTACCCCTTCTACCCCTCTCCTGGCTGCCTGAATTGAAGATTGGAATGCAGAAATCTTGGCCAGGAGACCCCGAGGTGCTGTAGCATGGGGGCTAAGTTTGTAGGGTCTGGAACGAGATCGGAAGTCAAGTCCAGCTCTACCACCTACCAGCTGTGGGATCCTCAGAAAGGGGCCGGATATCTCCCGGCTCGGTGTTCTTAAATCTTGCAATGAGGCTAACACTACTATCTACTCCGTGTGGGAGCCGAGGATAGAAAGCTCACCCATCACAGACCAAAGGACCGAGCTTGCTCCTTACTTACCAGCCTGGCTGATAGGAAGCATCACCAGTGTCCGCCGTTAGGAGCACGACTAAAATGGCCATCAAGAGGACCGATCCCCAGTGAGCACTCCTTGTGGGGCCCAGACGCACTGACCCCTAGAGCCGTCAGAGATTCTGTGGATCCCGCACTCACGTCCTCCAGTTTTCCAGGCTGGGACACTGGGGCAGGCGAGACTGGGCTTGGGTAGCAGGCAACTTGCTGACCTCTCTTTCCAGGACTCCATGGCTGTGCCATCTTTGGACTTGACATTTGAGCCAAGGAATTAGGGGGACGGGGTGGTTAGGAAAGCGGAATAGTCCTGCCAGGTGTGGCAAAAACCTAAGGGGTGGAAAAACTTGGGAAGTTTGGGGAAGAGGCTGGGATTCGATCTCAGAAGAGAGAGAGAACTTTGACTCTTGCTGACCAGCTAGAATGCTGGATTAAGCCACTCTTGAAGTCCACCCAGCTTCTGAAAGAAATGCAAATCTGGCCCCCCGCTTTGCCTTGTGGGGTGCTGAGGCTGGGGGACACTCAGGAAACCCACAAATTCTGTGGGAAGAGAGATGGAGAGCTGGCAAAGCAAGCTTCTCCCCTGGGCTGTTGTTTGTCAGGTTGACCTGTTGGGACTGAAGTCTTCGGCAGCTGGGAGCCACGGAAGGTGCTAGATCAGAGCACTAATTCCCTTAAACCCTTCAGTCATTTCACTTTTCTTTCTCAGACTGGCTTGAAGAAGTCCTCAGGCCGGGAGCCGGCCAGCTGGGACCCCCCAATCCCCCCGTGTCCCCCCCAGACTGACTGCTGGGCTGTCATCCCTGTGGGAGAGCTTGGGGAACCGGAGACGAGAATGACCCTTGATTGTCACAGAGGCCTCTGCTCTAATTTCCCAGAATGGGTTTTGAGCGGCTAATGCGGCCCCCGCTGGGCAGGAGATGGAGCTCCCGGCAGGGCCTCTAAGACTAGAGCCCGAGGCTCAGCACGGCTGGGGACTTCGCCCTAACCCACTCACTCGCTCGCTCACTCGCTGCCCCGGGCCCCTGAGAACCTCCAGTCCTGGGAGCTCTGGGGGGCGAAGGTGGCGCAGGACCCCTGCTCTTTTGGACCCAGCCGAGCCAGCGTGGGTCTGTGGCCCGGGGCCCTACAGTGGGACTTAGGTTTGGTTTAGGGTTTAGAGGTGGTGGGCCTGGGAGGCGCCCAGTCTCTTGTGGAGAGAGGCCCCAAGGGGGGCAGGATCCAGCATCACAGCCTGGATCAGGCTCTGCTGGAGTTTGGGGGTTGGCCTGGTTCGGACTTACTCAAAGGGGGCACCAGGCCAAGGTTTGCTGAATGCATAAAGGAATTTCTCAGTGGCCTCTACAAAGCCCGCACGAGTGGAGTCCAGACACTGTGACAGTCACCACGGTTCTTTGTATACTCAGCCCCTGGCAGGACCAATGTGGTCGTGACCTTCTCCCTCCAGGTGTCCAGAAACCAGGTGGGGGCACTGGGGATATGTGGCCTCTCTCCCAGCCGCCCACCCCAGCCCGGGCAGGTGGGAGAGAGTGGAGACAGCCGTGAGGGCAGAGGGGGAGGGAAGACAACTGGCGGGGACACTCCATGTGTGGGGCAGGAGCCGGGTGGGGACAGAGTGCGGGCTCAGCCAGGCTGTCCTGTGCGGGATGGGGTAGCCAGCCTGCGGTCTAGGGTGGGGCAGGGGCTTGGTCAAGAAGGGGAGGCCGGGGTCTGGCCAGGGCCATGTGGGAGGTGAGGGTCATCTTGTCTTCCCAGAAGCCTCAAAGGTCTACTTTCAAGTTTCTTTCCATGTGAGGTTGTGGATGTGACAGTCACACAGATCCAGGAAGGACGGATGTTTATGGAGAGCCACTAGGACGCCCATCTCTCTCGGGGTTGGGGGGAGCCCATGACCTCCCCGTAGCACACAAGACCCTATATACCTTGCTCCCCTTACCTCCCTGTCTTTCCTGCCTCCACCTCTCCCCCTCACTCACACTGCTCCAGCCACATGGGTCTCCTCTCTCTTCTTCCAACATGTGTGATGTTGCCCCCGGACCTTTGCATGTGCTGTGACCTCTGCCCACATATCCACATGGCTTGCTCCATCTCAACTTTCAACTCTCTTAGCTTAAATATCACCTCCTCCTTGAGGCTCTCCCTGATCTCCCTGACTTAACTAGCATTCATAGGTTTCTCGACTTCACCATTCCATTTATTTTGGCTCCGAACTTAATTATTGTCTGACATTTCCCTGTGTGTTCATTTGCTTATGCATTCCATCTCTGTCTCTCCCGCTGGACTGTACCAGGGCCAGCAGCGAGACTCTCTCGGCCACCACCCCACCCACAGTGCCAAGAATAGTACCTGGTACACAGTTGGTGCTCAATTCATACCTGTCAGTGGAAGGGCGAATCCTGCCTTTGGCACACCTCAAATTAATAATTCAGAATAAGCTATGTAATGCCCTTGCCTAGAGCACGCTTGTCCGCACTGGCTCGTGTGTGGCACGTTGCGGAAATACTTTCCGTCAGAATAGACCAGAGCTTCTGATGTTTCTTCAGTTTTGGCTTTCTTCTGTGGCCTTGGGGGCTGGAAACAGCTGGGTTCGCTTGCCTCTGAGATGGTGGTTTCTGGAAATATCTCTGTGTGTCGGGCCCTTGAAGAACCGCAGGGGGTTGGATGCCTGGCAAGGGGTGACCCAAAAGGCTCCACGGAGGGCCAGGAGCACCGCTGGGTGCTAGGCGTGTCATGGTGAGAAAGCCAGACACACTGTTCCTGTAGCAGAAGAGCCCAGGGTGCTGACTGGGTGCCGAGACGCATCAGGACGGAGATGGGTGGGGTCCCGCCCTTACGGGCTCCCCTGGAGCCGGCGGTGATGGCAAAGCATGCTCCTTGCTGTAAAGGGGGATGCACAGGCAGGGTGGGCACCCAGAGGGGCTTCCCGGTGGAGGTGTCTTCCAGGCAGAGACCTGGAGGGAGAAGAGTGTGTAAATTGGATAGAGACTTTGGGGGAAGTGTGTTCTAGGCAGAGCAGCACACCACAGAGGCCACGGTTCAGACCAGACCAGCCCCTACCTGCACGTCCCGCCTCCCCCCGGGCTTCTCCTCTGCATGCCCCTCAACCCCCATGCCTCCATCCTCAGGACCCAATCTGGCCTCCATGCCTCCCCCACGACCTGCGCCTCCACTTGGGTTCCCGTCTCTGAGGTGGCCCCACGCACCCCATCCCTGAGTCGGAGACCTGGATGTTGGCCTCGCTTTCGCTCCCACCAGGCTTGCCTGTCCCTAGGTTCTGCCTGCCCTCCTTCCCAAGCCTCTCTTCCATCAGTCTCCTTCTTTCTGCCCCATGGCTCTGCCTCGACTGGGCCCCCCCCCCTCCCTGGTCCCCCAGCATCCCTCATATACCCTCTGATTGCCCAAGGGAGTGGATGGTCTCCCCTCCAGCCCTTTGCTGCACCCACTAAAATCCCTTCTTTCCTTTTCTTTTTTTAAGATTTTATTTATTTATTTATTTATTTATTTATTTATTTATTTATTTGACAGAGAGACAGCGAGAGAGGGAACACAAGCAGCGGGAGTGGGAGAGGGAGAAGCAGGCTTCCCGCTGAGCAGGGAGCCCAATGTGGGGCTTGATCCCAGGACCCTGGGATCATGACCTGAGCCGAAGGCAGACGCTCAACAATTGAAACACCCAGGAGCCCTACAATCCCTTCTCTTGGCTCTTCCCAACACATCCTTTAGGTCTTTGCTCAGTTACCTCCTCCAGGAAGCCTTCTGTGATGCCTTCCCTCGCTGGGTCAGGCCACCTTCCCCTGTGTACCTACCTCCCCCATCATCCCCTTCCCCTGGTTTTCAGCCTGTCCACGTCCTTACACAAGAGCAAGAATTTTTAAAAAATCTGTTTCAGTCTCTTTTGTGTCCCCTGTGCTCTGCATGGGCTCAGGCACACAGCAGGTGCTCAATAAATACCTACTGAAGGAAAAATACCCACAGGAGTGATAGCACGGGGTCAAATCCCTGCCTCCCACCTCTCCCTGGCCCCTTGCAGTGCTCAGTTCCATGGCACCAGCGTGTGTGTGTCCCAACAGGACGACGCCGGGCAGACCTGGAGGGGACATGTAGGGTGACCGGAGCCCATGGGCAGAACAGAAGACAGGAAAGCTCAGGGAGAGCAAAACCTTTTCGTCGGGCTTGACCCCAGAACCAGGGCCCCACACCAACAGGATTTTATTCCGCACTCCTTCTTACACAGAAGAAGCAGCGACATCCTAATGCAAACCGGCTCCTTCCGTTGCCTCAAGGGATTGAACAATTTCGTGTGTGTTATTAAATGGCTTGCAACGACCGGGATACCTCCCGCGAACAGAGTCGTGATTAATTCTGCCCGCCTCGTTGAGGCTTCCGTGCCCCTCCCCTGCACCCCTCCTGCACCCCCCTGTCGTGAGCGGATCCCGGGGTGCGGCTCGATCGAGCTCAGGCGGGGGCGGTTCAGTTCCTGACAACACAAGATTCCCCACCCTGGAGCATGGGCACATGCCTCGTCAAAGACAATGAAAGCCAGGGGACGGAAGAGGAGGGGGTGCAGAATCTCTAGGAGCGAGTTTTGCCTGGAAGTGAACGAGCCTTTGGCATCTGCCTTCTTGGGCTTCAAGCCCCAAGCTAGTCAAGAATTTGTTCATTTCATCCTCACACAGGTCTGTGATGTTGGCACTACCATTATCCCCATTTTACAGATGGGGAAACAAGGCCCAGAGAGGGGAGGTGACTCACCCAAGGTCACACAGCACGAGGGTGGCAGAACTGGGATTCAAAGCAGGGCAGGCTGGCTCTTAAACATCAGGCTGGCCTCTACTGCCCGAAGATCCTTCCTGCTCACGACCCTCCTGAGGCTTCCCCCGGCCACTGGCAAAGCTGAGTCTCTGAATGGTGATGCTCCGTGAGCTTGCCTCGGCGCCGTCCATTCTGTCCACCAGTTGCCCTTGGTCTGCTCCACTGCTCTGTTCTAGGCTGGTCATACTCCTGATCTTTGTCCACCATACAGCCCCACATCTTCCATGAATTCTTGAACTATTCCCCTCCCCACCCAGACCAATGTCTCCTGTCTCCTATTTGGTCCTCAAACACACCAAGCAATGACCTGCCTCAGGGCCTTTGCATTTACTATCCCACTTCCTGGGACAACTTTCCCCCATTTCTCTGTATGGCTGTTTGATCACAGGTTCCCCCCTTCAGACAGGCCCTCTCTGACCCCATTTTGCTCCATCCCACCAGTGTTGCTGAAATCCCCCCATGTTTAACATCCATCACCCTGCCCATGGGTACAGAGGCCATGCGTGCATCTTGGTCACTGCTGAATATTTGGTGCTAAGTGGTTAAGCAAAACTTTTCAACGACCCGCAGAGTCAAGGTGTTTGATTGATACCCAATTTACAGTTGGGGAAACTGACATCCCCTGATGCCACGGCTTTGCCCAGAGCCTCTCTTCTGACCCCCTCTGGGCCAAGACCCCTCAGAGGTGGGGGTGGTGGGCAGCACCTGTGACTGTGCTCCCTTACAAGGCAAAAGGGACTTTGCGGATGGGCTTGAGCTAGGGATCTTCAGATGGGGGTTATCCTGGATGACCCCGGCGGGCCCAGTGTCCTCACAGAGTTCTTCTAAGAGGGAGTCAGGAGGTGCCGAGTCAGAGAAGATTCGAGGACAAGGACGGAGGGACAGGGATGGAGGGACGCAGAGGCTGGAGGGATGGGCTGTGTGGGGATGGAGGGAGGGGCTGAGCATGCGGAGCCTCTGGAAGCTGGAAAGGACAGGAGACAGTCTTCCTGGGGCCCGGGGAGGAGCTAGCCCTGGGGGCAGCGGTGGAGTCAGTTTGGACTTCGCACCTCCAAAATAATGCAACTTGCGTTGTCTCACGGAGCTGCGCACGGTCCTTTGCTGGGCAGCCACGGGAAGCTCACACGGGCGGCTCGGACAGCCTTTCTGTGTGCACAAACCCGTCCTCCTCGAAATACCATGGAGGTGGGCTTCATTTACTGTGACTGCCTCGTTGTGAATGGGTTTGCGTGGAAGGGCGGCGGGCGGGGCGGGAAGCGCCCCCCCACCCCCACCCCAAGTCCTGGAGTCACTTGGTCTGCTCCGATCCGCAGGCTGCCCCACTTGCCCTGTGACCTTGGCCCAGCCAGGCTCGCCACCAAATGACCTCTGTTTTCCCAGTTGATAAATGGGAATGGACATGATCGCTCACCCCCCTGGGCGGTGGAGAGCCCCAAAGACAGACCACCCCAGAAACACGCTGCCCCCGTCTCGCGATGCAGCTAATGTGGGCTTTGGGTCTGGCCTCCTTCCGTCTTCGCCCCCCTGCTCTGCTGTGGTCTCCACTCTGTACCAGAACACCTGTTCCCTCCACTGGCCTCCGTGCTGTAGGGACTTCCCTTCCTTCCACCTCACTTGGCTTTTTCTTGCTTGCCCCCCCGAAGACCTGGAAGACCAGACATCTCTCGTTCCAGGAAATGGTCCCTGATGTCTTGGACGGCGCCTCTGTGCTCCCGGCAAAGCCTTTGTCACCCTGGGGCTGGAACTGCCTGGTCATATGACCATCTGTGAGCCCTGGGAAGGCCAGGTCGTTCTGCTTGGTCACTGTCCCCAGTGTCCAGCACACAGCCCAGCACACACTAGGAGCTCAGTCAATCTTTTGGTCTGAATAACAGAATTAATCAATATACAATGGATGCCTTATTATTACAGAAAACGTCCGGAGGGGGAGGGGAGGCTCCAGAGGCCATCTGGGAATGATCCTGGGATGATGTTGGAATGGTGACTTTTGTCCTCCATGTGGACGCCCCAACCAGCCTCCGTGGCCTCTCCTCTCTTCCTTGCCTCTGGTAAGGAGCCCTGAACTTACAGCTTCCCTCTGGATGGCTGGGTGACTCTGGGCAAGTACCTTCCACTCTCTGATCACTCCCAGATAGCGCATCCCTCCAAGGTGGGAACAGAAAGGGTTGATTATTGGCAAGGCACAGAGACAGCAGGTAGATTCCTCAAGGTCACACAGCAGTCACGGAGAGAGAGAGGACATTGGCTCCCAGGTAGTCTCTGCTTCCCAAACCTCTGATTCAACTTCGGGCTGATGCCCACCCCCCAGCCTTCCTTCCTTCTCCAGGCCTGGGGAGCGTTGATGGCGGTGTCCCTGGCATGGGTTAATGAACGCCTGGCAGCCAGATCTTCGCGAAGACAGGCACGATGAATTTGTGTGAGTATCTCAATGCAGCTGCCGGGCCAAGTGCAAGGGCGCCCGCCCCGATGCGGCGCTCTGACGACCCCCCCCCCCCAGCGCAGCACCCCTCACCCGCCTTTGTCAGTATCTCAAAGTGCCAGGCGAAAATCCCCTTCCAGGAAAGCTCTGCCCGAAGCTCGGAGAATCTCTTTTATTTTACCCTCCATATTTATTTATTCTTGCCACCACCCCCCTCCTCCGACAGCTCCGGGAAGAAGCGATTAACACAGACAAGGCCAAGAAAAGACAAACAAAGGCGCCCGCATTCTGGGCTGGCCGAGCAGAATGGGGGGATTTTCAGGCAAGAATGTGGCAGCAAAGGTGGAACGTGGAATCCGTGGATTGAAAGGAGGCCCGTGCGAGCAGAGGATTGTACCAGCTTCAGGCACAAAGGCAGCAACTGGGGCCTCCTGGCAAAGCCGCCAACACCTGCTTGCTTTTCAGAGGCCACAATAGGGAAGTTAAGCTGCAGCCCTGGCCTCCGGGAACCCGGAGGCTTCTAGTCCATGGGGCTCAGCTGTCCCGGGAGTTGCAGGGACACGAGGGGGACCGCAGAAGGGTCTCTCAGCTGAGTGGGAGGCTGGCAGTCAGAGCGAGCTGGATGCCGAGGGATCACCTGGCGTGGATTGCAATCCCAGCTCTGCTCTCATTCAGCATTTCCTGAGCACCCGCCGTGTACGGGACCCGGGGTCCCAGGGCCCTAGCCGTGAATAAGACAGAGACCACATTCCCTGTCCTTGCGTGGGTGACCGTCTAATAGACCGTGCGACCTTGGGGACATGACTTTGCAGCTCTGGGCCTTGGTTTTCCTCATCTGGAAAATGGGCTGGTGTGTGTGCCCACCTCACAGGAAGTTAAAATAGAAAAGCCCCCAGAAAAGCCTGGTGCAGAGTGAGTGTCCCCAAACATTAGCGAGCATCAGGGTCCCACCACCCCACCCCAACCCTGCTGACATATCTGTGGGGGGCCGTCGTCCTGGGGTTACGGAGCAGCATGTCTGGCCTCCCACTCACTTGATGCCAGGAGCACCCTCAAGACAGTTGTGACAACTACAAATGTCTCATGTCCCATGAGAACCACTGCTTTACATTGTTATTAATTCTTAGAAGACACTTGGCCCAGCCGCTGTGAATGCTTGTGGTTTAAACACTTGTAGACGTTGTCAGCTGGTCCTTTGTGTTTTACACCCGGAATGGCGAAATCGAGTTGTAACTGTGACCCTCGCTCTACCTGGATGCCCAGCAGCCCGCACCGCGGTTCCTACCCCACCTCTGCGGGAACCCAGCCTCCTCCACCCACCCCCAGCCCCCAGCCACCTAGAGAGGGGAGCCCACATCCCTCCCTCTCTGGGGACGGGGGGGGGGCAAAGTAGCAGGAGTGGGAGCTCTAGGCCTGCAGATGGTGAGCTTCAGGGCAGAGGGGGGGCTGTTTGAGATCCATGGGGTCCCTGGCTCCTCCTACTCCCGCACACTCAGGCATTCATTCATTGATTCATTCGTTCCCTCCTCATTCCCATGATCTGTTCTAGGTGATGAGGACACCGGCAGTGTCCATGACAGACCCAGCCCTGTCCTCCCAGAGCTCCTGGTCTGGGGCGGGGGGAGAGGGACACGTGCCTGGGCAGTGACAACATAGGTGCTGAGAGCAATAATGGGGGGCAGACAGGCAGCTGAGGAGCCCAGAGAAGGCCCCTGAGCCTGGAGGTCAGGGGAGGTGCTTCTGAGCTGAGTCTGGAGGAGGAAGGAGGGGTTAGTTGGGTGAAGATGGCCGGCCAGCAGCCTGATCAGATTTTAGGAGCCTTTTGGAGAGCGTGGATGGGAGGCTCGGGACTGGAGAGGCTGGGGAGGCAGGGAGGCAAGGAAGGGGGCAGAGGCTGGGACCCGGGAGGAGAGGGTAAAGCCTCTGGTAGGGTAGTGGGGACAGATGGGGACGAGGCAAAACTCGGGGTGTCCCTGAGATGGGAGCAGGTTTGGGGCGATGTTGAGGTCTGATGCTCTGATAGGGGTCCCTCCAGATCTGGGTGCTGCATCGGTGACGGCAATAAACAGCAGTCGGGGTCCATGCAAATGGGTCCTGAGCAGGCCGACAGCCCGAGTGACGGGCCTTTATTAGCTCGAGAGCCTCGTGGGTTTAAAATAGCATCGTGAAGGCAACAAAAGCAATTTGCCTTCTGCATTTTCATTCTGAACGGATGATCTGCTTTTAATCAAGCAAGGCGTCCCAAAATGCTCTTAATTACCCAGAGTCAAGGGCTCGGCAGTAATTTCGATGTCGACTTTCAGGCGGGCGTGATTTGGTTTTCACAAGACAGGTTCTGGGGAAGCGTGGCTGGAGGAGAAGGGTGTTGGGGCGCAGTTGGAACCAGCAGGCGGGAGGCCGGGGCTGGAGGCTGGCCTCAGGCTGGGAGGCCAGTCTCAGGCATGATTGTGTGGCCTTGGACAAGTCACTCTCCCTTTAGAAGCCTCAGTTTCCCCCCAGAAAATGCAGAGACTGATGGTCTGCATGGTGAGGATAACATGAGACCGTGCTTGAAGCTTCTTAGCATCAGGCCAGACACTTCATTCATTCATTCAACCAGTATTTATTGAGCATCTACTGTGTGCCAGGCCCTGTTTTTGGCCCTGCAAACTCCGCAGGGACCATGACAAGCAACACCCTCCCTCCCGGGTCTAGCAGAAGAGACAGTCACGAAGAATGAACACAGCATGTGTCACGGAACAGAAGAGAAGCAATTTTCCTGTTTTAACGTCTCTGCAATCAGGTTGCGTTGTCGTCGCTGGGGCCGTGATTTAACTAGGCAGGGCTGTTTTCCTCCTTAGCAGGATACAAAATAAAGGCCGATTTTCTATTTGGTGGCATCCCAGAGTCCATGGCATATCGTGATAAGGAAGTACGTGGGTGTGCTCTGGAGGTGAGCAAAGCTATGGAAAGGATGGTGTTTTCAAGACTTTGCCGCAAGCCCAGAAACCCTGCAGCCCACATGCACCTGTGGGGCGGGGCATGGGGACAGCTGAGTCCCACGCGGCTCATCGGTACCACGTGACGACAACGCACTTAGAAGAAAACCGAACAGCGAGGAGCATTCAGAGTCTCTGGGGACGGAGTTCTGGGTATCTTGGGCTAGGAGGTCACCTCCCACGTGAGCCTGGTGGCATCATGGAAGGAACTGGAAGCACTGGGTGGTGATTCCATGAGGCTACCCCGGGGAAGCTAGTTTTGCTGATTTAAATCCCAACAGGTAGGTTTGCACAACTTCAGGGCCCGCAGACGAGTGGCTTCTGCTATGGTCTCAAGTCCGCGTGGAGGAGCTGAGAAGCCACCTGGCTGCTGACGCTTGGGGCTCGTGGCTCGCGGGACACCAGATTGGGAGAAGCGGCAGGCTCTTGAGTCAGACAGGTCCAGAGGCCAATTCCGGCTCCACCACCTCCTGGTCAGGTGACCTTGAGCAAGTGACGACCCCCTCCGGAGCCCAGTGCTCTGCTCCGTCAGGTGGAGATGGTATGAACTCTCGCCCCCTCATGTGGGGATGTGGCTGAGATGAGGTCACTCAGGGCACCCGGCTGGCTCAGTTGGAGGAGTGTGCATCTCGTGGTCTCGGGGTCATGAGTTCGAGCCCCACGTTCCATATAGAGATGTCTTAAATAAATAAATAAACTCGAAAAAAAATAGGAAACATGCTAAGCCATTGGAAAGACTTGAAAAATGTCACCTCTTAGGGTGGGAAGTCTGCTGTTTGAGCTGGAAACTGTACCACGTCTTTCTGCACCACGTCTTTCTGCCTGACTTCTCACAAGTTTCGATCCTTGCTGTATCTGGACAGGCTCGGTTTCATTGCAGTACCAGCCAGTCCCCACACCTCAGAGGCTCATAACATCCGAGGCTTATGTCTCACTCACATTCTATAGTTGCTGTGGTTTTTTTCAGGCTGGGGATCTGCTCCATGTCACCTGACTCCAGGACCCGGGCTGATGGAGCAGTGACTGGAAAATTGTTAGTCTCAGTGGCACAGGAAGAGAGCTCTGGAGCGTGTCTCATTAGCAATAAAGGTTCTGAAGTGACACAGGTCATTTCCCATCCTGGATGCCAGAATGGGGCATACAGTCCCACCCAATCCACCCGGTCGCAGAAGCCAGGAGCACAGTTCTATCCGGTGCTGGTGCGACAGCCAGCTAGTGCTGTATAACAAACATCCACCAATCATGCGACAACCAGCTAGTGCTGCATAACAGACATCCACCAATCATGCGACAGCCAGCTAGTGCTGCATAACAGACATCCACCAACCATGTGACAGCCAGCTAGAGCTGCATAACAAACATCCACCAATCATGCAACAGCCAGCTAGAGCTGCATAACAGACATCCACCAATCATGCGACAGCCAGCTAGAGCTGCATAACAGACATCCACCAATCATGCGACAGCCAGCTAGTGCTGCATAACAAACATCCACCAATCATGTGACAGCCAGCTAGTGCTGCATAACAGACATCCGCCAATCATGCGACAGCCAGCTATTGCTGTGTGACAAACACCCAGCAAGTCTCTTTGGCATACAACAACAAACATTTGTTTCTCATTCACACATTCTCAAGGCAGCTAGCCTCCAGTCTAATCTGTGGATTGTGTCCAGATCAGGTCCATGTGTTTCTGATCTTCCTCAGATTAGTGATTCCTCAAGACATATTTCTCTCATGGCTAAAGGAACACAAGAGAGCCTGCGGAAACATGAAGTCCTTCTTAGGGTCGAGGCTCCAAACTGTCACACTGTCACTTTTGCTCCTATTGCCTTGGCCAAAGCGTGTCACATGGCTGGGCCTGACCTCAGTGGGGCAGGGAAGTATATTCTTCCCCGTTGAGTTTAGGAAGAGGTTGAATGAAATTTGTTGAATAATAAGGTAATCTTCCATATCCCAGAAGGTGAAGAGCAGGAAATATTTGGTGAGAGCATTATTTGTTACCACGCAGAAGCCATATGAATAAAAACCCAGGTTGTAAGTAGAAAGTCCAGGTGTATGTGAGTTTCAGGTGTGGCTGGATCCAGGAGCTCGTTTCTCTCTGTCTTTCTGCTTTCTCTGCATTGTTCTGATCTCAGGCTCCATGTAGACACCTCACGAGATGTCTGCAGCAGTGCTACCTTCACTTTAGCCCCAATTTGTGCAGAGCAGGAAGGGCATTGCAACATTCCCTTTCCAGGTGTCAGATCTCTCCAATGGCATGCGACAAAGAAACAGCAAACTTCATTACTTGACTGACAGGCAAAATGAGCAAATTATAGCCTTCTTTCCCACTGCTCCCCTCACACTGCCAGTCCTAGCAAGCAGTTCATCTTCTGCAGATGAACAGGTTCCCCTCTCCCAGTGTTTACTCATGCAGCCCCCCCTTATGTGGGGGTAAGATTATACAATCCAATATCAAGGCTCCCAAGGGCCCGGGTCTTAGTTCTCTGGATGGATTCCTGGTCCTGCAGCTCCTTCTCAGATCTGCCCACAAATGCATTTGCTTGAACCCAAGTCAGCCTCACCCAAAACATGAGCCCCTTGGCAGAGGTCAGAAAAACAGGGCAGGAGCCAGCACGGAGTTTGTTTAATTGATTTGCTCTTAATTGGCTGTCTTCCCAGATGGTCTGGAGGAAGCTTATCTTGGGCACTCACTGACCACCTACTTCCTCCCCAGGCTGGGGGGAGAAAGAGCTGGAACCAGACACTCCCAGCCCCAAGTGCTGAGGGGAGGGCCAGAGGGCATGACCGGATATGGTGGAGAGACTTGGGTTCAAATCCATGCTTCGCCTCTTATCCACTGAGACCTTAGCTGAGCCACCTAACCCTGCATGCCTCAGTTTCCCTATCTGTATAAACCAAAGAAAGCAATAGCTTCTAACTTACAGAGCTGTTATAAAGAGTTAATATGTGAACACCAGGGACCATCAAACTTCAAGGGCCAGGAAGTCAAAATTTTAGGCTTTGCAGGCCATGCAGTCCACTCTGCCCTTGTGCAAAAGCTGCCATAAATGATAGGGCAAATAAATGGGCATGGCTGTGTGCCAATAAAACTTTATTCATGGACCTGGAAATTTGACTTTCAGATCATTTTTGTGCATCCCAAAATATTATTCTTTGATTCCTGCCCCCCCCCCAGCCATTTAAAAATGTAAAACACAGGTGCAGGGCTGCATTTGACCTTGGGCCAACCCTGGTGTATATATAGCACTGACAGTAGTACTTAGCACACAGAAAGTGCTGAACAACCAGTATTGTTGTTGTTGCTGTTGTTAATCTTGAGGTCATAAAGGGGGTGTCAGAGTTAGGGCATGAGAGCAGAGAAGAGCCTCAAGCATCCATTTCACAAACCAGGCTGCTCCTCTTCCCAGCCACATGACCTGGAGAAAGTGGCTTCACTTCCCTGAGCCTCAGTCTCCCCATCTGTATAATGGGTATGGCGTTACCTCCCTCAGAGGCAAAATGATGACTCGCAGGCCTTCGCCCCTTTGCACGATGACACAACTCCACCAGGCATGTACGTCTCTCTCCTTAATGCTTCCAGGACTTTTCCCCTGCTGGTCCCTCCACCCAGACCCCGCTGCCCTGTTGCCTCCATCCCATCCTTAGGGGTCAGTGCAGAGGTTTCCTGCTCTAGGGAACCCTTCCTGACCACCCCCACCAGGGTGAATCAGACCTTCTCTGGGCTCCCCTAGGACCCTGTGCACCCATCACACCAGATGTCACACCAGGTTTGTGTCTTCTCTGGCCAGAGAAGGCTGGGAAAATAGGAAATAACAAAAATGTGTTGGGATTTAATGTCTGTCTCCGAATTCCCAATCCCTCTTACCTTCAGCTCTTCTCTCCTCCTCTTTTTCTTCCTTCCTTCCTTCCATCCCTGAAACCCCTCAGGGACCAGAGCCATTGCCAGCACTCTGTCCCTTTACTTCCTGTGGCAGACAGATCCTAAGGTGGCTCTTATGATTCCTGCCTCCTGGTGTCCACACCTTTGTGTGTCCTCTTCCCTCACATGTGGATGGGGCTTGTGACCTGCTTCTAACCAGCAGAAGTGGTAGGATGTCACATCCATGATACGTTACCTTATATAAGACTCTGTCTTGCTAGCAGACCTGCCACACTTACTCTCTTACTGGCAAGTGGTCCTGTTGGGAACAGTCCGTGAAGAGGGCATGTGGCAAGGACCTGGGTGGCTTCCAGAAGCTGAGAACAACATCCGGCTGACAGTCAGCAAGAATCCAGGGACTTCAGGCTTATGGACATAAGGCAATGAATCCTGCCAACAGCCTGAAGGAGCTTAGAAGCCGATCCTTCCCTAGTCGAGACTATTGTCTTGGCTGACACCAAAATTGCAGCCCTGTGAGAGACCCTACCCAGCTAAGTCATGCCTGGCTTCACCACCCACAGAAACTGAGATAATAAATGTGTCCTTGGAAGTTGCTAAGTTTCAGGTACTTTGTTACATGGCAATAGCTGACTGATACACCTCCACTTAACCATTTCCTTTTGGGCTCTTCTACAGCTTAGGTGACATACACGGAGTGCCAGATTCCCCCCCTCAACCTCCCTGGGCACCATAATGAGGCCCACGGCCATGGGGTGGGGTATGGCTGTGCTGGGGCTTGGGCAGGGTAGGGCAACCACAGCCAGAGAGGAGTGGCCAAGGACACGATGGCCATCATCCCCAGGACTGTGGGATCCAGGCTACCTACCTTGGGGAGGAGAAAGTCATAGTCCTAGGGGGTCTCATCTTGGACTTGGGCTGTGTCCACCCTGGGCAATAGGTTATCGTGTGGGATACTAATAAATGTGGAATACTTCTAAGAGGTCATTTGTTGGCTCAGACAGGGTATCACATTACATGGAAGAAAGAGAACATTTATTTTCTCACTTCTCTTTCAATCCTTCTAGAGACACACTGTCCAATACAGTAGCCAGAAGCTGCATGTGGCTATTTAAATTTAAGTTAATTAAAATTAAGTAAAATTTGATTGAAAGCAGGGACTCAGACAGATATTTGCACACCCCTGTTGATCACGGCATTGTTCATAATGGCTAAATGGGGGACACGACCCACGTGCGCATCAACAGGTGAAGGATAAACATGGTGCAGTCCATCCATCCACACGCTGGAACGCAATCTGGCCATAAAAGGGAAGGGAGCCCGACACCTGCCATGACACGGACGGACCCCGAGGACACCGGGCTCAGCGAGAGCAGCCAGACCCAGAAGGACACATCCCGCAGGACCCCACTCCCAGGAGGTCCCCAGAGGCGTCCCGTCCATACAGACAGAGAGGAGCTGGTGGGAGCCAGGGCTGGGGCAGGGGGTGGGGAGTCCGTGCTTCCTGGGGACAGAGTCTCCGTGTGGGGAGATGGAATGTTCTGGAGACGGAGGGTGGGGGTGGCTGCACGACAGCATGAGTGTGCTTCATGCCGCCGAGCTGTGCACACAGAGATGGTTAAAATGGTTAAAATGGTGAATTTTTTGTGCATTTTATCACAATTTTAAAAAATTAATTAAAAAATGAAATAAATTTGAAATGCGGTTCCACAGGTGCACGAGACACACGTTAGCGGCTCTGAAGCCCTGATGGCTTCCACAGCAGTCACAGCAGAGAGACCCCATTTCTGTTATTGCAGAAAGTCCACCAAGAGTGCTTTAACACCTCTTCACACATGCGAATTTTCCTTTTCAAGAGAGAGGAGGCCTTGGGCTCACAGCTTGGGGCCCGCAGCCTGGAGAATTTAATAACTGGGTTTTGTTTTCATTGTGGATCTCCCGCGTGTTCTTCTCACAGCAGCCAGAGGGCGCCCGTGAGCTCCTGAGTCAGGTCTGTTCTCCCCTGCCTGCAGCCCTCCCACTGTCCCCCCCCTTCCCCCGCACCCGGGGGTGCGACAGCCCAAGTCCTCCACAGGGTCCAGAAAATCATGTATGCCTGGCCCCCGTCCCCTCTCTGTCCTCCCCTCCTCCCTCTCTCCCCCTCAGTCACTCTGCTCCAGCCACACACACCTCCTCGCTATTCCTCCCACATACCGGCAAGGTCTGGCCCCAGGACCTTTGCACTGGCTGTTCCCGCTGCTGGCAAGCTGTTCTTCCCTCTTTCACTTCCTTTGTGTTTTTGTTCAAATGTCCCTGCAGTGAAACTCTTGCTTTTATCCTAATTAAAAATCGCAAACCCTGCTATCAACCCAGAATTTAGAGCCATCTCCTATACACTCCAGACAAGAGCCTGGGGCTCAGAATCTGGGACTCCCTGAACAGTGTTCCTAGGATGGGGGTCTAGAATGGGCCCGCCTGCCCACGACCTTGTCCTCAGCCTGGCCTGTCCCCAGATCACTCTGCCCCCTCCCTCTAGGAGCTCGGAAATTCACCCGGCGCACAGATGCCAGACGGGAAAATTAATTGGGCCTTGCTAGGGCTGCTCTCCCCGCTCCCCGTCAATAACAGCCGTAAAGCGGGATTTATGCGGCGGTGCTGGCTCCGGATGGAAACTAGGAGGAGGGGCAACGTTCTAGAAAAGTCAATCCCTTGCCATGAGAACAGGCAGCAGCTGGGACTCCAGGACCAGAGCCATCTTCCCATTGCCTTGCTGGAGGCCGCACCTTTCCCCGAGTTGGGTGGGTGGGGAGAGAGGAAGATGCCCCCTGGGTGGCCCAATCCGTGGTCAGGGATCACTTACCTGATTAGATTCCATATTTCTAAGCACCTACTGTGTGACAGGCCATGTCCCAAGTGTTTTTGGAACATTAACTGTTTTAATAGGGAGGTAGAGATTGATTTTTTCTATTTTAACCAACAGGAAACTGTGGCACAGAGAGGTTAAGCAACTTGCTTAACGTTGCACAGCTGTCGCCGCCTGGCTTACCCCTGGCTTAGGGGTTTGTGGGGACTGGGATGTGATAGGGACAATGTAGGAAGTCGAAGAAGGTATGACAGGCCAGCTAGGGGACTCCAAGAACACCCTGTCCCCATTACCATTGTGGCTGGGGGCCCGCTCAGTGATGCACCTTCTTCTAGGCTCCACATAGTCACAGACTGATTTAGCTGAGGGCTGCTGGATGCAGGTGTTCAATGGAAGCTGCTTGAAGCCCCTGAATATGCTGATCCTGATCCCTCAGCCTCTTTTGCCTTTCCTCCCTTCTCTCATCTGGGAAGGAGCTCTTCAGGCATCCTTGGGGAAATCAAGTAGGATCTGAGTTCAAATCTTGCCTCTGCTGTGTGACCTTGGGGATGTGTCTTCCCCTCTCTGGGCTCAGTGTCCTCATCTGAAAAATGAGGATCATAGCCACCGTCGAGCTGTCCAGGGACATGGAGAAGGCAGAGGGGGGGCATCCGGCCCTGACCGAGTGCTCAGCAAGCAGCCCCACTTGTATTATTATTCCTGCTGTGTTTATGTCGCCCTCCAACCGCAGACAGAGACAAGGCAGCTGCATCCCCCTCCCCAGAGCCCTTCTTGCAATCCCCGGACCAAATCCAGTGGCCTCCTTTCCTGCAGGCACTGCGGGGATGGTTTTGATGGACATGTTTTTTGCACAGAAAAAAGCTGGAGCAATTGTATTTTGCCAAAAGTGTCAGCCGGAGAGAAAATATTTCCCGCATCTCTGGCGAGTGTTGATGTGAGAGAGCTCGCACATTGGTAGGGGGTGGGGGCTCCCCACGACAGGGGCCAGCTGTCCCCACCCAGCCCCAGCAGCCTTTTCGGCCTCCCGCTCCCTCTCTCCCTACACCCCGGCCCCAGCCCAGCTCCCCACCCCTTCCTCTCCGGTCTCTACCTGGCTTCTCCCCTTGGATGGTCTCACATTCTCTCTCAGACACCGACACCTGTCTCTCTCCCCGCTGTATGTTTGGAATGAGGAAATGGCATTGGAACTGTGATTTGCAAAATGAGGAGTTTGCTTGGAGAAGGGGGCGGGCAGGAAGAGAAATCCAGGGAGAGTGTACAGCGTGTGCAAATGCCCTGGGGCAGGATCGTGTCTGGCATGAAGGAGAAACAGCGAGGAGGCCTGTGTGGCTGGAGCAGAGTGAGCCGGGGAGAGAGAGGGAGGAGGGGAAACGGGGCAGATCGTGCGGGACCTTTTGGGCTGCAGGGAGGATTCTGAGTTTTGTTCTGGGTGCACTAAGAAGCCCTGGGAGGATTTTGAGCAGGGGAGGAGGGGGGGTGACATGGATCAAGCACCCTCACACATGTGGGGGACAGTGGCAGATGTCAGCAGCACCCAATGAAGCTCAAAATAAACCAAACTGGGCCTCTACCCCCCCTTCCACAGTGATCGAGAGACATGTCCAATCACCTTTGCTTCAGTGTTGAAGTCAAATAACTGGAAGCGACCGGAAACCCACCACCTGAGACCCGTCTGAGGGAATGCTACGCAGGCATGATGCATGATAAAGGGTGGGGCTGGCTGTGTGAGCCGACGCGGACTGCTGTCTGGGGTACGTGGACTGCAAGAGGAAACTGTACAACAATGACATGGGAGGAGAAAATTTTGGAAGCATTTGCACCAGACTGTCAACGGGGGTCACCCAAGCCAAGTGGGTTGTTGCAGCAGGATTTTATTTTTATTTTACGATTACTTTTTTTAAAAATCCAGGTGAAATTAACCATCACGTGAAATTAACCCGTGCAGCAGAGAACATTCCCCAGGTCACCCTACTTCTCTCTAGTTCTGAAACATTTTCGTCACCCTAAAAGAACACTGAATACCCTAAAATATTATTTTTTTTTTACATTTTAAAATTATTTTTTATTGCGGTGAAAGACATAACACAAAATGTACCATTAGTGGCAATTAGTGCATTCGCAATGTTGGGCAACTACTACCTCTGTCTAGTTCTAGAACATTCCATCACCTCAAGGCGAACCCTGTACTGTTAACAATCACCTCCCGTCTCCTCCCCAGCCCCCAGCCCCCACGAACCCCCTTCCAGGCCATGGAGGAGCCTGTTCTGGACGTGTCACACCCCTGGACTCACACACCGTGTGATCTGCTGTGTCTGGTTCCCTCCCTGAACGTCGTGGGCTCGGGTCTGTCCCTGGAGCAGCGCATGTGGGCTCCTCATTCCTGCTCATGACTGCATAATATTCCAGTGTGTGATGGATCACGTTTTCTGTATCTACTCGTCAGCAGATGGCCATTCAGATCGTTTTCATCTTTCGGCTGCCCCGGACATCTGCGTGCAAGGTTTTGTTTGAGGACCTTGTTTCAATTCCTCTGGGTAGACACCCAAGAGTGGAGATGTGGGGTTTTATGGTGAGTTTATGTTTAACTTATCGAGGAGCCACCAAACTAGTATTGATATATTTTTTAAGATTTTATTTATTTATTTGTCAGAGAGAGAGAGAGGGAGAGAGCACGAGCAGGGGGAGCAGCAGACTCCCCGCTGAGCAGGGAGCCTGATGTGGGGCTCGATCCCAGGACCCTGAGATCATGACCTGAGCGGAAGGCAGACGCTTCACCGACTGAGCCACCCAGGCGTCCACTAGTATTAATATTTTTAAACCAGCGGAAGTCTCCAGGGGTCAGTGTGTAGTGGCAATGCCTCTGGGTGGACTGAGTGGGCTCCCTGGGGGACGGAGCTCCCCTCCTCCGTTGAAGGGGGAGGCACCTCGCAGCACCAGCCTCAAGAAAACATGGGCCCCGTGTGGCCAGACTCTCTCCTTCGTCAAAGCAAGCCCCAATTCTCATTGCCAGGAAACTTCCAGATCAGATGTTGCCCACTAATTAAAAAACCCCAACAAAAGCCCTGATCAAAGGAGGAGACACATCAGGGGGCTGGATGTGGCCCCGAGGTTGACAGTTTGCCACCTCTGCTTCCCACTGGTCTGTACGGTTTGAAGGTGCTTGAGGACCTGTGCGATGCTTGTGATCTGAAAAACAGTAATAATACAGGCCAGGGGCTGGGGGAGGCTCTCCCCGCCACCACAATGGTTCCTAGCCGCCCCGGGGCAGGCGGATCTGCTGGGTGTCAGGGGAGAGGAAACCCAGTGGGCCTGGGGTCCGTCAGCGGGTCCCCCGCGGACTGAGAGTCAGAGTCGGGCTGGGCGTGAGCAGCTGCCCTGTGCCCAGACAACAGCATAGATTTTGCTCCTTTTAAGTGGAAACCATGAAAACCATCTGTATGAGCTCTCTTTGGCTGCTGTAACAACGGACCACAGATTCAGCGGCTTAAACAACACAAATGTATTATCTTACACTCCTGGGGGCCAGAAATCCACACTGGATTCCAGGGGGCTAAAAACCCAGGTGTGGGCAGGGCAGGATCCCCGCCCTCCCTGGGGCCCCAGGGAGACCCGGCTCCGCCTTTTCCTGGCCTGAGGCCCCCCCTCCGTCCTCACCGCCAGCAGCGCGGGGTCTGCCCATCTCTGGGCCTCCCACACTCTGGCTCGCTCTCGTGAGGACCCAGGTGATCATATTGGGCTCAACTGGCTCAACGGAGAGCATTTCCTCTTCTTGAAATCCTTAATCTAGTCACACTGGCAAATGTCCTTTTCCCTGGCGCTGCCGGGACAGAGTAGCGACAGACTGGGCGGCTTAAAACTACAGAGATTTATTCTCTCTGCTCCCGAGGCCACAAGTCCGGGATCAAGGCGTGTGCAGGGCTCCGCTCCCTCCGAAGGCTCTCGGGGAGGGTCCCTCCTGCCTCCTCCAGGTCCTGGGAGCCCCAGCTGTTCCTGGGCCGGGGACTGCGTCCCTCTGTCTCTGCCGCCCGCTTCTCTCCTTGCCTATGTTCTCTCCTCTTCTTCTATGGACACCAGCCATTGGGTTTAGGGCCAACCCTAGATCCAGGATGATTTCATGCCGAGGTCCTTAACTCATGGCATCTTCAGACCCTATTTGCAATGAAGGTCACATTCTGAGCTTTTGGGTGGGCCAGAATTTTCGGGGAAACTATTGACCCCACTACACCATGTAAAGTGCCTTAGTCATAGGTTCCAAGGATTAGGATGAAGACATCTTTTGAGGGATATTATTTGGCCTACAACCCCATCCATCATATTATGTCCCTCCCCTGCTCACAGTCCGCCCATGGCCCCCCTTTACCTTTGACTGAAACTAAAGCTTGTCACTGGGGCCCACAGGGCTCTGTGAGGTCGGGACCTGAGTCGTCCTCCCACCCCCACCCCCCCAGCCTCACTCCATCTCCAAGCTCCTCCTCAGAGAGTCCAAGCTGGCTCCTGCCTCAGGGCCTTTGCGCTGGCTGTGCCCTCTACCTGGAGTGCCCTTTCTTAGTCTAGATTTTTCCATGGCAGCTTCTCACTCACCTAGAACTCAAAGCTCACCTCTTTAGATTTCTTCCCAGACTGCCTGTGCCAAATCTGCCCCCTCCTCCACTTTCATTGACCAATGTGACTCTGTTGCCCATGGGGGCGCCTGCCCTGACCCCTCATGGTCCATCCTCCCTGTAGTGGCCACCAGAGGGCGCCCATGAGCACTAGAGTCAAGCCACGTCCTCCTCCGCCCACTGCCCTCCAGGGCTTCCACCCCTTTTGGTGAAAAACCCAAATCCTCCCTGTGGTCCCCAAGGCCCAACACAACTTGCTCCTCCCCTCGCTGCCCTCCCCTCCTCCCTCTCTCCTCCTTGCTCACTCTGCTCCAGCCACACGGGCCTCCTCGCTGGTTCTGGAACATACCGGGCCCATTCCTGCCCCAGGACCTTTGCACGGGCAGACCCTCTGCCAACAATGCCCTTCCTCCAGATACCCATGTGACACCTTTCCTGACCTCCCTCAGGTGTCTGCTCGGATGTCACCTCCTCAGCGAGGCCTCCCCTATTTATAGTGTTCACTCAGCTCTATCTCTGTCATCCTGGACCCCTCTTCCTGCCTCCCTTTTCCCCGTAGCATTTACTACCAACATGCCACACGATTCTGTATAGTGTTTATGGCTCACTGCCCATCCTCCCCACTGGACATAAGCCCCAAGAGGGCAGGCCCAGACCCCAGCCCAGGGCCCAGCATTTGGGGGGACCTGGATGAGTTCCCGTGTGACCCAGAATGACTTATTTTCTGTCCTGGAGCCTCAGTTTCCAAATCTGTCTGGTGGAGTCCTGATCTGTCCATCCTTGGGGTCGGTGAGAGTCCTGAGCTGTCCTCAAAGTCTGCAGAAACACTTGGCCAGCTGGGCTCTGGCAAACAGTAAATGCCCGACTCTCGTTCCCTCGGTCCATCACTCAGACCCGGAGTGGGAGGTGACAAGCCTGCAGATGCCACTGGCTCGGCTGTACCATCAGGGCCAAGACACTGTCACATTTAGTAAATTGCAGGCAGGCAGCTCCTGCGGCTGGAGTGCTGAAGACAGGCAGGGCCGTGACTGGGAAAATGTGGAGTCCCTCTTGAGGCTGGAGGGCTGGGCTCAGAGGTGGAGGCCTGGGAGCCCTCCCTGCCCCTCACTGGGCCTCAGTTTCCCTATCAGCAAAAAGAAGGGCCATTGGGATTGTTGAGGCATCTTTGAGCTCCTTTGTGTGCTTGAGTCCCTGTGAGCCTCCATATATAAAGTGCACTGATGAAAGAAGAAGAAATAACGTCTGAGCACGGGGCTGGCTATAAGAGCAGGGACTGTCTCCTTTGCTGTTCCATCCCCCGCTCCCAGGATAGGGCCCAGCGCTCAACAAACAGTAATACTACTGCCCCCGGGTCGACTGCGTCGACGGGCATCAGCTGTGTGTCTTCAAATGCACACTGAGAACTTCGTAAGGGTTTTAGATCTAATTTAGGCCTCACGGCAGCTTTGTGACGAACAAAACCTCCATTATCCCCATCTTGCAGGTAGGGAAGCCGAGACCCAGAGAGGGGAAGGCACTCACCCGAGGTTACACAGTCAAGGAGTTGTGGGGGCTGAATTGGCGCTGGGTCTCTGATCCGGTCTGCACCCTGACCGGCCGCCCTCTGAGCCCCAGCGCACGAACTTCGGTCACACCAAGAAGTGTGTGTTGACTGGTCCTTTGGGAAGGGGGAGGGGGCTCTTGGCCACTTTCCCTAACGACACAGGGGACTCTAGTTTCCCCCAAGAGCAAGGTCATGGCCAAGACCGCCCTGCCACCTCTTCCATCCTACCAGCACGGCTGCCGTCCTGCACAGAGGCAGCCAGGGGAACCGATCCCTTCATCGAACCCTGGGCCGAAGTCTCCCCATTCCCTCGAGAGCCCTGTGGCAGGGACAGGACTGAAAGACAGGAGAGAAGAGGGCAGCGATGGGGGAGTCCCCCCAATTTGTCTATCTGCCGCCTCCTTTGGAGAGAGCAGAATATCAAAAACCCAGAGTCAGCCCACGGCTGCGTGCGCGTAAGCACACACGGATCTATGAAATATTTAGGTGGCGCCCAATGTGTTTGTGGCTGTAATTAATCTTGTGTCTTGTTGGCAGAGAGCAGTACGTTAAGAAATTACTTTCCGCGGCCCCGGGTAAAGTGCAGGCTGGCAAGGCCCAGGCTCCTTCCCCGGACGGAGGGGGTGCAGAGGAGGACTGGGGGCAAGCTGGTGGCCCTGGGCCAGCTCCTTCTGAGAGGCCCTGTCCCCCCCTTGCCGTTCCCCATGACGGCCATGATGTCCCAACCCTGCCGGAAGCCCCCTGCACCCTGGGCGCTGGGCTAAGTGAATGTTTTGTGGTTATTTCATTTTGTTTTTACGGCTTTATGGACGTATAGCTGGTGTGCAGTAAACTGCAAATATTGAGGCGTGTAATTGGATGCTTTCTCTCTCGCTCGCTTGCTCGCTCGCTCACGCACCCCCCCACACACACCTGTAAGACCGTCAGGACGGTGAACACATCTATCACCCCAAGTTCCCTTGGTTTCCCCAGTAGATCCTCCCTGCTGTCCCCCCCAATGCTCCCACGCCCTCCCTCTTTCCAGGCGACCACCCATCTGCTTTCAGTCGTTATAAATTAGTTTGCGTTTTCTAGCTCTCCCATAGCGTGCACCCTTTGGGTCTGGCTTCTTTGGTCCCGCGTAACAATTTTGAGGTTTGTCTGTGTTTTGGTGTGTCAGAGTGCTTTGTTTCTTTTCATGGTCGAGGAATGTTCCACGGTTTGCAGGAACCCCTGCTTCTTTATTCACGCACCCAAGTGACGAACACTTGGGTGGTCTCCGGTTTGGGCTGTTAGGGATACCGCTGCTCTGAACACGACGGTACAAGTCTTTGGGTGGATGGGGGCTCCGGTTTCTCTTGCGTGAATTCCCAGGGGTGGAATTGCTGGATCATGTGGTTGGTGTGTGGTTCACTTAAGAGATTAGGGCTGAGCATTTGAAACACGACGCCAGTGCATGGGAAGGTCTAGGCGTCGCTCTTGTTCCATCCGTGAGACAACGCAGTGACAAGAAGGGGAAACTGAGGACAGATTGTACGGCGGGGAGTGGCAGAGTTGGGGCTCAACCCCAGGGCCTCCTGTGTCCAGAGCATCCCCCATGGGCTGCACTATGTTGAGCAGGGGTGGAAGCGTGTGGGCATATCCAGTGTCTCCCTTTCTCTCAACTTGGCGGTGAGCAAGTCTAATTCTGCGTGGTAGCATCCCCTGAGGTCCCGGTGTCTAGTAGATGCCTGATAAATGCACACAGAAGCCCGGATGAGAGCCATAAGTCTGGCTGCCAATCAGATCTCACTCCCCCCTACCTGAAACCTGCAGGCGTTCCTTAGTGCTTAAACCCCTTGAATGCGACTGAAGCCTGGTCTGAATTCCAGCCCTTCTCCTTCTGATCCAGCCACACTGGCCTGCTTGCTATTTGTGGACAGTCCTGCCTCAGGGCCTTTGCACCTGCTATTTCCCCTCCCTGGAAGGCTCACCTCCCTGACTTCCCCACCTGAATCAGCCCCACCCAGTCCCCTCTGTGGCATCCATCACCCTGTTATGTCCTCTCCCTAGCGGGCGACCTGCCTGGTGGCAGGGCTGGATTTGAACCCTCATCCTGGGCCATGTTCCCCACAGTTCCCCAGAGCTGCCACCAGGGCCCCCAAACCATGAGCTCAGAGCCTCGGAGTGGCCTCAGCGGGTGCTGGCTCAGACAGCGAACAGATGCTCGCTATTTTAAACCCACTGTTTAACTCATTAAGACAGCTGTTTCCCATCCCCAAAGTCGGCGGAATTAGAATTAAATTCATTCCAGAATTAAATACACACATACACACACGCACACCCCGCCACCATTTGGAGGCAAAACTTGTTAGCATTTAGGCAAAGCTGTGCCTGGGAGTCTGGGGACGCGGCTCCGCGTCCGCCTGACAAGTTACATCACGGCCCAGTGGTTGCCAGCTGGGCCTGCGGCCAGAGCGCCCCACGGGCCCACATTCCTGGCTCTGCCCGGGCTGCTGCCATTACAGTCCACTTGCCAACTGGGTGTCCCCCCCGGATTTCTCCCTGACCCCTCAGGCCCCGCAGGGCCCGGGGAAGACTCAGTGTCTGTCCCTGAACTGGCTTCTTCTCCCGGATCTCGGCCATCCTACCCCACCCGGGGACTCAGAGCAGAGTCCAGATTCACCTCCCCTTCCCCTTCTTTCATTCAAATGGTCAGGACTCCCTGGTGATGCTACTTCTATACAGCTTTGCCCCACCCCTGCCAGCTACTGCACTGGTCTGGGCCTCTGCTACCTCCAGCCAGACTGCTTGCCCGTTTCCTCCCTAGGCTCCCAGATTCTATCATTAACCCCAACTGGTTGCTTTTCCTCAGCAGCCAGAGGGATTTTTCCTAGGCCCTCAATCAGACCGTGTCCCTCTCTTGCTTAACATTCCCCAGTGCAGGGCCACCCAATAGAATTTTTTGTGATGATGGAATGTTCTAGACCAGTGCCACCCAACAGCATCCCCCCATGTGGGTGTGGAGCACTTGAATTGTGGTGAGTGTGAGTCAGGCACTGAAGTGTCAAATTTTACTTCATCGAGGGGCACCTGGCTGGCTCAGTCGGTGGAGCGTGCGACTCTTGATCTTGGGATTGTGAGTTCGAGCCCCACGATGGGTGTAGAGATGACTTAAAAATAAGATCTTAAAAAAATTTTTGACTCATTGAAGTGAACTTAAATAGCGACATGTAGCTAGTGGCTGCCATGTTGGTCAGCGCAGCTCGCAAGGGCCCATGACTGATGCTGCCGATGGCCTTCCCGGACCCCCTGGCCCTCGCCGGCTCCCCATGCACCCAGCTCTGACTCTCCGCCCAAGCCTGCTTTGCTCATGCCCACGCAGGCTAGCAGCGTCACAGAATCCCACCCTTCCCTCTGGTAGCCTCCAGCCCGCGGCTTGCAGGGGCCAGTGCATAAACACCGCAGCTCCCTCATCCCTCGAGTGGCACATCTCTGAGGTGCCAGCTCTACACTGCTCCCCAGAAGCCCCCAACGGGACTGAGCCCTCTCTGCCCACCACAGTCACCTGCTCACGAAAGCCCCCTTTTTGGGCTCCTTCCCAACCCTCCCTCACTTTCCCGCTCCCTTCCTGGAATCACTTCCCATGTAAACTACTTGTACCCGAATCCTTGTCTCAAGGACCAGGCTTTGCATTGCAGTTACCACAAAAGGCACAGGGTTCATCTCTGTCTGCAAGACCCTCCATACTCAAGTCGGTTATCCACGCCGGCCACCCTGTTCTCTCACGTTTCCTTCGATACACTAGACCCCTCCTGCCACAGGACATTTGCCCATGCTGTTCCTGCCCCTTGGAGGTATGGTCTTCCCCATAGTCTCCTTCTGCCAACTCCTCCTCACCCTTCAAGTCTTGGTTTAAATGCCAAGCCACTCCGGGAGGACTTCCCTGACCACCCGCTAGGCCAGCCACCATCTCCCTCTGAGGCTTCCGCCTCCTCCTCACCCTCCCCTCCCCTCCCCCTTCTCCCTCTCCCTCTCCTCTCTCTTCCTCTTCTTTTCCTTAAGGCTGTTTGGGTTTTTAAATGTTCTGCTTTGAAATGATTTTAGGCTTCCAGAAGAGCTGCACCGATCCCCGTTGCCGAAAGCCCCGAGTTCTGTGCACCCTCCGCCCAGCTCTCCTTAATGATGGTATTTTACAGAACCTGGCATCAAAACCAGGAAATCAGTGTGGGTACAAGATTGCTAGCAAACCTACAGACCTTACTCGGGTTTGACCGGTTTTCCCACGGACTGTCACACCTGCCCGGCGCCAGGCACTCTGGGACAGCGGTTCCTCAGTTTCTCCTCATCGTCCATGACCTTGACATTTAGGAAGAGCACTGGCCTGGGATTTTGTGGGTCTTCTCTCAGGTCGGGTCCGTCTGGTATCGGCTCGCCATGAGCCTTGGTTGTGCATGTCTGCCCAGATCCCGCGGGGGTGACACGGGGAGGGGGGGGTGACGCAGGGGTGATGCGGGGGAGCGGACGGTGCGTCCTCAGTGCAGGAGACCAGGAGCGCACGAAGCTGATGTGTCTCGTCACCGGTAACGTCAACCTTGATTCCACGGTGATCACTGTGGTCCCCACTGGAAAGTTACTGTTTCACTTTTCGAATTAGGAAGTATCTCGGGAGCCCTGCTTTGGCGCCGTGCCAATACCCTGCTTGTCCTCCCGCTTTCGCCCACAAATTCTACTTTGCATTCTTGGATTCGTCTTGCCTCTCAGACACTCGATCTTGTCTCCTCATGGTCTTACTTCTGTCATGGGACTTACCGCTGCTGGAAATATGCTTGTTCATTTGTTTGGATGCTCTCCTCCTCCACTGGCCAGAGCCCCGGGAGTGTGGGGGCTGAGTCTGTCCTGGTCACTTCTGTGTCCCCCGTGTCCAGCCCGGGGCCTCGCACACAGTGGGTACCAAGCACATATTTGATGAACAAATAAACAAAAGGCAACGATGCCAATCAGCAAATCTCAGGTCGATTTGGTGGAGTATGATTCGGTGGCACCCCAAGAATGTTCTAGAAGCAAAGTCCTTCCCTCTCTTTGGGCCTCTGTTCAAATGTGTGTGCCTTGGGGAGACCTTCCTTGAGCGCCCCACCTAATGCTGCCCCTGCTTAATTTCCTTTGCTGCTTCACACCCTGAAAGTATTTTGTTTGACGGCTGGTTTATTCATTTAGTTAATTCGTTGTTTGGCTGTCTTCCCTCTTCTCAGCTAGAACAGAGTCTCTGTATGGTCAGGGGTTTTGCCTTGGTCACGGCGGTACATCCGGCGCCTAGCCCGCCGTCCCGTGCATTCAGATCCCTCTCCCCAGAGATGTCTTCTGTCTCTACGAGTTCAGCTGTGCCACCCGAGAGCCGGGGTCTCAGGGCAGGAAAGGAAGGAAGACAAATGAAGGAGTCTGGCCTGGGACAGCAAACCTGTTCATTTGCAGCTGATGCCTGGCCAGAGGGGCAGGAGGTCTGGGGAGTCTGGGGCAGAGAAGGTGGCCCAGCCCCTTCTTGTTGTGGTCCCCTCTCTGCATGCTGCTGGCTTCCTCCTGGGAGACATGGGGAAAGGCACTGTCCCCAGCTCAAAGGGTAGTGGGAGGTTCATGGGTGACTGTGTTTGGAAAGCTTCTGCTGACCCTGCACCTGTCCCCCTCGTGTTACAGACGGGGAAGGACGAGCTCGCTCAGTGAGGGCCATGTTGGGCTTCAAGGCCGGCCCTTCCCTCACCACGTCAGGCTTGTCCAGGTCCACAGAGGGCTATCTTTGGCCTTGAAGCTCACGGAATCCACTGTGGGCCAGGTGTAGGGCCGAGGGGTTGGGGGGGGCGGAGAGAGAGACGGAAACAGAGGCCAACACAGACAAACATAGGCGTAAGGGACAGACACAGAGGCCACGGAAAGAAACATGCCAGGCAAGAGAGAGTAGGTCGGAGAGAAACACAGAAGGAGACAGAGGGGCAGTGACTTGGACAAAGAGATACTTATATAGACAGGGACAGACAGAGACAGGGTCGGGGAATAGGGATAGATGCAGACAAAAAGAGATGCACCCCAGAAATGGAAAGATAGAGAAGGAGGGAGAGAGAGACAGAGCCAGAGATTCAGGAATAGAGATGCACAGAGAGGAGAGACAGAGAAACAGAGGGGCCCAGGTTGGGCTGCAGGTGGACGATTCACTGGCGACTTACCACTGACCCTTGTGCACCTCCATCTCCTCCCCCAGCCCCAGCCCCGGACTATGGTCCTATCCGGGGTGTGTGCGCACTGCAGGAGATGCACTGGGGGAAGGAGGGAAGGAGATGAGACTTTAAGCTCCAGGGAGTTATGGCCACTGGACACATCCCATCACTCCGTCTGATATGTGGTTTAGGTCTAACAGCCTAAGGAGCCAGACAGGTCAGTGTATCCCCGCCAGCACCACTGAAGGAGGCTCCCCCTACAAACACTGGGGGGAGGGAGATGCAGGTGAAGCAGAAAAAGAAAATCAGGCTTCCAGTTGTGCCCAGTGTTCCTTCTCCTATAAGGTTCTGGAAGCCTCACCCCTCCCCTATGAGGTTTGTTGTGTGGACATAGAAACCCCCTAGTAAGCAAAAGAGGAATGTATTAGCTCATCTAACAGTGGTACAGGGGCTGTGTGGCCTTCAGGCTCAGCTTGATCCAGGTGCTCAGATGATGTTTTAGGACCTGGGTCTCTCTCAGTCACTTTGTTCTGCTTTCTTATACATTGCCTCTATTCTCAGGCAGCATCTTAGTTTCGGCTCCCCCAGAAGCAGACCCCAAGACAAGAATTTGAATCAAGATTAGCTCTTTTGGACACAACTTCAGAAAACACTGGGAGTAGGGGGTCAGAGACAGGAAAGGGAGGGCAACTTAAAAGCAGCACTGTCAAGCACATTGTCACGGGGGCAGCTGGAGCTCAGTCCCACTGGGGTCCTCTGGGAGGTGGTGAGGACATACACCCCAGAGTCATTTCACTGGAGGAGCGAGAGAGATGGTTCCACCGGTCGTGGGTCCTGGGCTGCTCCCAGGGTGTTCGTTGGCTGGCTCACCCGGGTTACCTGCACGTGGAGACTTCAGAAGGAGGCACTTTGATCTTGGACTTCTGGTCTCCAAACCTTCAAAAACATAAATTTCGGATGTTCTCAGCCACCCAGTTCGGGATACTTTGTTACACCAGCCCTAGGACACCCCATTACCAACTGCTGTCTTTGGAGAACCTCTTTCTCCATCTTTTCCCCTATAACCATCTGTTGCTCCTTTATTTACCAAACATTCCCTAAATACCGACTCTCCTGTTGTCCTCCTTTAAAAACTTCATGAGAGTCATGAAATAAAAACCCCAAATCTCTTGCCACAAAGAGATGGGACTTGCAAAATACAAAGACACCGATGCTTTAGAATTCCAGCAGGGCCAAGGACCGTCCCTTAGGAAAATTTGCAGTTGCTTGAAAGACATGAGAGGCGCCCAAACTAGAGACTTTGGTGGGGGGGTAATCCCCAGAATGTCAGCTCTGGCAGGGGGCCACAGCCCTGCCTCAGGCACCTTTTCTCTCCTTCACTCACTCATTCAGGGTTGCTGTCCCCTCCAAGTCTCTCTCTGTCCCCTCTCAGTACCTTCCCTGAGTCTCCTTCCCCTCCGTGGCTTCCCCGCTTCCCTCTCCCTCTCCAGTCCTCGCCCTCCAGCCACAGCAACCAGAAGCCTCTTTCAGAAACACTAATTGCTTTTTATTTCAGGAGTAATAAGTGAGTTTGTTCCATCGCAAAAAAGCCAAGCAGTGCAGAAATACAGAGAGTGGAAATGGGAAAAGCAATGTGACCACGTCCTGCCTCGCAACTTTCCTGTGGCTCCCGTCGTCCTCTGTGGCCTTGCCCACCCCCCTCCTGTCCTTGAGTTAGACCCTCTTTCCAGACACTCAGGTTGTCCATCCTCCCACCCCATTCCCACCCCCTCCCTCCCCTGCCTTCCCTCCCTTCCCCTCCCTCCCCCACTTTCTCTTCTTCTCCCCCCCCCACTCTGGCTTCCACCCCTTCCTTCCCCCTCTCTTCCTCCTCCTCCTTCCTCCCTCTCCACCTCCCTCTCCCTCCTTCCCCTCTCTCTCTCCCTCCCTCCCCCTTCCACTCTCCCTTCCTCCCCTTCCTTCCCCCTCCCTTCCTCTTCCTCTTTCCTTCCCCTCTCCCTCTCTCCCCCCTCCCCTGCCTGAGGACCTTCTCACTTTGTGTTCACATTCCCAGTGTGCTGTTCTCTGCCCTCCTACACCAAGTTCATCCTTATTCACCCTCTGATCTCAGCGCGGTGACACCTTGCCCTGGCTGGCTCACCTGGACACAGACCTGGGACAAGGATTCCAGAGACTATTCCTTGCCTACAAGCCGCTGTCGCAATGTACCCTGGCCACAAAGCCGGGGGGCGGGGCTGGGGGGGCGTCAGGAAACAAGAGAAATTTATTCTCTTCCAGCTCTGGAGGCCAGAAGTCCAAAATCAAGGTGTTGGCAAGGTTGGCTCCTTCTCGAGGCTCAGAGGGAGAATCTGCCCCGTGGCCTGCCCCCCACCCAGCGGCTTCTGGTGTGGCCAGCCGCCCTCAGTGCCCTTGACTCGTGGATTTGTCACTCCGATGTCTGCTTCTGTTACCGCCAGGCCTTCTCCCCGTATGTCTCTGTCTCTTCTCCATTGCTCCCTGAGGGCTGCCCTGGGAGGCATTCGGCTACCGAGAAAACCTGAAGAGTAAGTGGTCAGCCTGGCCGAGTGCCACTGAGGAGACAGAATGCTGTTCCCGGCACTGGAAGCAGCATTTGCGAAGCTCTAGAGGTCAAGGACTCGTGACGCATTCGCAGCATTGAAAAGCCTCGGACTTAAGAGACTGGCAGGGTCTTGACCATCATGGGGAGTGTGGGGGGCTTGTGGGCCACAGAGGGGAGTGTGGGCTGCATCTGGAGGGCAATGGGGAGCAATGGGAGAGACAGGAGGATTGAGATTTTAGAAAAATCCCTGACTAGAAAGATCTCAAAGTGAAGGCAGGTCTGGTCTGGGGGAGGGAAAAGGTCAGACCCACCGCCAAGCGCCAATCATGCATTGTCTCATTCACTTCTCACCACACCCGTCTTATGAGATGCGTTCCTCGTCGTTATGTCTACTTTACAGATCTGGAGTCTGGGGCCCAGAGAGGATGAGTGATTTACCTTGTGTCACACAGCTTGTGAATGGCAGACCCAGCAATCAAGACCTGAGCAGGCTGCCTAGACCAGCAGGGGGCAGACTCAGGGTGAGTGGTTTGGGGAATAAGAAGTGGGGAGGACATGAGGCTGATACCCAAGGCTGTGGCTGAGGATGGGGGAGACCGCTGGGGACCAGGCTGGAGAGGAGGCATCGAGGTGGGAGAATAAAGTTGGTGCAGAACTGGAGGATTCCAGGCAGTGAGGACAGAGAACAGGGACCACCCACTCCTACCAGCTCCACCCTGACCTGGGCACCTCTCTCCCCCCAAATCAAATCTAGTTAGACTCTGAGGACATATGAACTCAGACCGAAGTCCTGAGAAAGAGCTGGCCCCAGGAGAAAGGGCATTTCAGGCAGAAGGTACAGCTTGTGCAAAGGCCCTGGGGCAGGACCGCACCTGGCGTGGCCTGGTGTGTTGAAAGAACGGCAACGTGTGGCTGAAACAGAGTGACTAGAGGGGGACAGAGGCAGGAGGTTTGGAATTTGGGTTTTGACAACCGGCCTCATGGGGAAAGTGTGCCCTGAACAAGTCTGGGTCCTTCGGGGCATCTCAGAAGGGGGTGACATTGGCATCTCCCTCGGTGGGTCTCTGAGAGTCTCGGGGAGATGACGCTCTACAGTAGGAGTATAGGTGCTGGGTCCGTGCCACCGGGGCCACCAGCCCACTTTGTGGCACCCCTGAGCCTTATGAGGTCCAGGAACTGGGAAGCTCTGAGCGTTCCACAGGTTTTCTCAAAGGCTGCTCAGGCCCCCGGGTCAGAGAACCAGGAATTCTGTCCTGGCCACAGCCCTAGGCAACTGGAGGCTCCTGGGGACAAGATGGAACAGGACGATGTCACAGAGGCCAAGGGCATCTAGAACCCTGGGGCTTCCTGGCCTCAGCGTCATCCGCCAGCAAGGCCGCCTGGGTCGTCAGCTGCTCCTGAGACCTGCCTTCAAAGACACGATGCTCGCTGGGCTGCTGTGGGGAGCAGCTCCCGCCTAGGGACGCCCTGGTCCCCGCTGTTCCGCCTTCCTGCCTCTGAGCCCCCATTCGCGCTCACCTCCCTTCCCACCTCGGCCACGGGCCCCCCGGGAGGCCCTGGAGATGCCCGAAGGCCTCCCGTCTGCTGTCCCCAGCGGGACCTAGCTCCACGCAGCAGCCGGAGGAAGAGGAAGAGGAGGGGCGGGGGGTGGCCATGGGGTGGCGGCAGCAGCCAGCGCGGGCCCCGGGGGCCGTCGAGGCCTCGCTGATCCTGCTGGCGCTGCTGGTGCCCTCCGAGGCGCTGGTGCGGGCCGTGCTGGATGGCAATGCCAGCACCGTGGACTTCGCGGATTTGCCGGCCCTGTTCGGGGTGCCCTTGGCCCCCGAGGGCGTGCGGGGCTACCTGATGGAGGCCAAGCCGGCCAACGCGTGTCACCCCATCGAAGGCCCGCGGCTGGGCAACGGCTCGCTGGGCGCCATCGTGCTGATCCGCCGGTACGACTGCACGTTTGACCTCAAGGTGCTGCACGCCCAGCGGGCCGGCTTCGAGGCGGCCATCGTGCACAACGTCCGCTCCGACGAGCTCGTGCGCATGGCCCACGTCTATGAGGACCTGCGGCGCCAGATCGCCATCCCCTCGGTGTTCGTCGGCGAGGCCGCCTCGCAGGACCTGCGGGTCATCGTGCGCTGCGACAAGGCGGCCCATGTCCTCCTGCTGCCCGACTACCCGCCGTGCCCCGACCTGGACTGCCACCCCGTGCTGGCCGTGTCCTGGGTGCTGGGCCGTGCCCTGGCCCTGCTCACGTCCGTCGTCTTGGTCCTCCGCCAGCTGTGGAACTGGCTCTGGGCCTGGTGGAGCCGGGGGCCTGCGGTCAAGCCGCGGGCCTGCCCGAAGGCCCAGGTCCGCACCTTCACACGCCGGAACGACCTGTGTGCCATCTGCCTGGACGAGTACGAGGAGGGCGACCAGCTCAAGATCCTGCCCTGCTCGCACACCTACCACTGCAAGTGCATCGACCCCTGGTTCTCCCAGGCCGCGCGGCGCTCCTGCCCCGTGTGCAAGCAGTCGGTGGCCGGCACGGAAGACGGTTCCGACTCCACCGTCGACAGCTTGGGCGATGAGGACCCCTCGCTGCCCGGCCACCGGCCCCCCATCTGGGCCATTCAGGCCCGGCTGCGCTCGCGGAGGCTGGAGCTGCTGGCCCGAGCCGGCTCACAGGGCCACTCCAGCGCCACGTCCCTGGGATTGGCCGAGGCCACGGCGTCCTCCCAGAGGCCCCCAGAACGCCTGTGAGGCACCGCGGCCTCGGGCTGGCCACGATCGGGGCAGGGAGGGTGGAAATGTGGAGTGTTTCTAGTCTAGAGGAATAAAGTGGGTTTGAAAGCGGATTCTCGCCCTGACTGCTGTGGGGCCGCCCGGCTTCTGGCCCCTGAGGCCACCCATGTGGCACATCCCCTCTGAGCCTGGGGCTGGCTCCCTGTGCCCGCGGGTGAGTGAGAAGACACGGGGGAGGGAGGCTGTTTCCGGGGCCGCCCCACGCCTCCGTTCCAGCGCTGGGCACGTGGGCTGCGATCCCAGATTGGCTTGTTCATTCTGCATTTCAACATCTTTTTTTTAATAAAATTTTTACTTTGGACTGGTTTTAGGCGTACAGAACAATGGCAAAGGTACTAACTACAGAGACTTCCCACGTACCCCTCGCCCGGCCTCCCGTCATGCTCGCCTCCTGCCCCGGGCACAGCACGCTCACCTGTCCCCACCAAGAAAGTGATGTGGGTACATCAGTTATGGTGAACTTACCTCCAGCTTTGATCTGAATTTCCCCGTCATCGCCACTTTTTACAGTGGAAAACGTCAAACACACTCAACTAGAGAGAACAGAATAATGACCCCCCCCACACACATGCACCCATTACTGAAATTTGACAATTACCTATCCGGGGCCCCTCTGGACTCGTGCACCCTTCCACTCTCCCCGCTCCCTGTCGTTCTGACACAAATGCCAGATGGTTTTCATCTGTAAACATTTGGTGTTTCTATAGCAGCAGTTCTCACCTGGGTTGGGAATTTTGTCCCCAGAGGACTCTAGGCGATATCTGGGGACATCTGTGGTTGTCACTCCCACGTGCTCCTGGCATCAAGGGGGCGGGGGCCAGGGTGCTGCTTGACCCAATCCCCCCCACCAGTGCACAGGACAACCTACGATGACCCAGCCCTGAGGTCAGCAGAGCCAAGGGGGACAACCCCTGCTCTAAGAGAGGACTCCTTTTTATTTTATTTTATTTTATTTTATTTTATTTTATTTTATTTTATTTTATTTTATTTTATTTTATTTTATTTTATTTTATTTAAACGCAGGGCTTGTACTCACGACCTGAGATCAAGACCTGAGCTGAGATCAAGAGTCAGGTGCTTAACTGATTGAGCCCTCCAGGCGCCCCTAAGATAAGACTCTTTAAAAAGAACCCCACAAACTTCCGTATCATGTTCAAAATAACGATTCTCTAATAGCATCAGATATCCACCCAGCGGCCACACAGAAATGTGGACGCTTGTGAGGCGCATTTCTTTAGGTTGTCTGGGTCGAGACCTACATAAAGTCTAGAGTCATTGGTGGTCTCCTAAGTCTTAACCGACAGCTTCCCCATCTCCTGCTCTCTTACTTGCCTTGCAATTTATTCGTTGAAGCCACTGGGTCGTATACTCTGTGGTGACATCTCTGCCTGGGTTTCGCCCAACTTGTCCCTCTGGTGCTATTTAACACGTTCCTCAGTCCCCTGTCTCTGAGTTTGCACCTGGATTCAGAGACCAGCTCAGATATGGATTAATTTTATGTAGAGCAGATAAGGTGTTTCTTCAGAAGGGTTGGGCCACGTTAAGGGGTCTTCTGGGCAATGAGTGAGGGGTAGTTGCTTGGCCACATGCCAGGCATGATGAGGAAAGTCAGGGAGGGAACATTGGATCAGACACTGGAATGGCAAAAAGGAGGTGAGTGTGCAGGAAGAGTAGTCCAGGCCGAGGGAACAGCACATGCAAAGGTCCTGGGGCAGCACCAGGACTGGCATGTTGAAGGAGTATTTGTGGCTGGAGCAGAGTGAACGAGGGAGGGGACAGGGAGGAGGTGAGGGCGGGAAGGGAACGGGAGCCGTTGGTACAGGACCTTGTAAATTTGGGGAAGGAATTTGATTTTTATTCTGGGGTGCTGAGGGGTTTTAAGTAGCTCAGAGAAAATCCTTCTCAGCAGCACTTCTAGGTCTCTGTTTTCCAGATGAGGCAACTGTGGCCCAGAGAGGCCAAGTCACTTGCTTGGGGTCGTGCAGCAGGTGAGTGATGATGGAATTTGGACTCAGCAGTCTGGTCTTGGTGGTCCACAAGGGAATATGTGTGTGTAGTTAAAAATTTCCTGTGTTACACATATGGAAGTGGTGTTCACTTGTGCTTTGCCGTCTGCACTTCATGACAAAGCTGGGAAACTTCAAGGTGGTTTAAGGAAAAGGGTCTCCCTTCTTGAATTGATGATGGCAAAGGATGGGCTCTTGGTCCTGGCTCTGGTGTGTGTGTGTGTGTGTGTGTGTGTGTGTGTGTGTGTGTACAGGTGGGCTCAGGTCCTTGCACGTGGTCCTTGAGGGGCTGCAGCTCCGTGATGAGGACCTCACACCCAGCTTCTGAGGGCCCTTGCTCCCACCTCTGTGTAATGCCATAAATAGAGGCTACACTATCCAGGACATCCTGTTTTGGCAGCTGGGGATAGCCCTTGGCACTGCCAAGGCAGACAGGCCTCTCTATCCGGAAGGTATGAGAGGGGGTGAGAATGGAGAGACGGACTGGGAGGGACAGATGTAGCAATCAGAATTGGGGCTGTTGATGGGATCCAAGACCCAACCAGAGCGGATTAAGCACATGGAGATCATGACTATGAACAGTCAGTGCAGGGATGGCATGGAGGCTCTATGGAAGGAGCCCAGGCTCCTTCTATGTTATTGCTCCATATCCTTAGCAAGTGGCCACCTCCTCATGGGACAATGCAGCTGCTTGAGCTCCAGCTATCACATCTGCATTCCAGTCAATGAGGAGGAAAGGGTGAGGAAGAGCTCCCCACTTCCTTTCAAGGATTTTAAGAAATCCCATGTATCACTTCTGCTCACACCCCATTGGCCAGAACTGAGTCACGTGGCTATCCTTGCCTAAAAGGACACTGGGAAATGTAGTCTTTATTCTGAGTGGCCAACAGCCCCGCTGAAAACCAGAGATTCTATTCCTAGGGAAGACGGGATAACAGATATTAAGGCTGGCCAGCACTGCCTGCCACTTGGACACACTGTGAAACCCGACTCACATGTTTGTTGAAGGAGTGAATGAAAGAAAGAGAAAGAAAGGAAGAAAGAAAGAAGGAAGGAAAGAAAGAAAGAAAGAAAGAAAGAAAGAAAGAAAGAAAGAAAGAAAGAAAGAAAGAAAGAACCCTTTCGCCTCTAGCGTGAGCCTCCTTCAAGATCACAGGCACCACAGGGAAGCAGACACACCCCAGGTCATGGGACAGATAACTTTTCTCACAACCGGTCTGCCAGGGGTGGGAGTGACCTCACCGTCACTGGGGATAGAAACCAGCCCTCATGGAGGCCCTGCTGTGCTCCAGGACTCCTGACTTCCACCAATAACCCTTCCTGAGCCTCAGTTTTCCCATCTGTACGGTGGGGACAGCAGTAGCAATGGGCCCCGCAGGGCTCCCGAAGCATGGATGATGGTAATCACAGTGCCTAACACTTCCTAAGTGCTCAGTTCGTATTTGTTGATCGACTAAGTGACCTGCCCACAGCCCAGCTAGAATACTGGATGATCAGAGCGGTGAGGGGGAAGCTCAGGCACCGTGTTAGCCCAAAGGGAGGTGCTTGACCCAACCCAGAAAATGTGGCAGGCTTCCTGGAGGTGGTGTCTTCTCGACTGAGAGCAGCAAGGGCAGGAATCAGCACCGTGAAAAGGAAAAGTGATCCTGGCAGCTAGAACAGCATGGGCAAAGGCCTGGTCTGGCATCCAGTGGGTGCTTAATAAGTGTACCTAGAGTCCTTGCCCCCCAGTCAGAACCTGCCCCCTCCGAGAAGGGGCCTCAGCTTCATCCCAGCCGCCTCAGTCCCCGAACAGCCAGGACTGGGCGCCTCTCCAGCCGCCTTCAGGGAGGCTGGGCCCTGCCAAGGACCGCCAGCCTAGCGAGGCCAGCCTGTGCCAGCCTCCTCAGCCCTGCTTGGCCGCTGCTCCTGGTAAGCACCAGCAGAGGCCTCCTCCCGCCCATCCAGATGCTGTCCATCTGTGTCGTCTAAGGGGGCGTGTGACCAGATGGGGAAACTGAGACTCGGGGTGGGGGGTGGAGTCAGGGACAGCAGCAGCCGCCAGCACGACTCCCAAGCATGTACGCTGTGCCAGGCGCCAGGCCACGTTCTTCCTGCACGAGCTCCTTGCCTCTTGAGCCAGGCTGCTGTGCGACAGCCCATCTTCCAGAGGGAGAAACCGAGTCTGTGAAAGAGGACGTGCTTTGCCCAGGGCCGCACACCTGGCAGCTCACTCCTGCGCCGTTTTTAAATGGCTCTCACTTCGAATTCTGCATTCTGCTGGTCTCTGCCTCCCCAGTGTGGGTCACAGCTCCACTGTCCCTACAACAATATGCGTTGGCCACCTGCTCGCCTAGGTCTTTGCTGGGCAGCCTGGACGCAGTGACTGAGATGGACCCAGCCCCCACCTGCATGGGGCTCCCAGTCCAGTGCGGGGAAGGGACCATGATGAAGGGGTGGGGGTGCAGGTGCTGGGAGGGCCCCAACCTGCAGGGTCGGGGAAGGCTTCTCAGATAGGGGGCCTCTACCTCAAGACATGAAGGATAGAACAGAAGCCATTTGACAAGGGGTGGAAGGGTGTTCTAGGGGGAGGGAACAGCATATTCAAGGACCCAGAGTTCTAAAAGGCACAAAGGCTCTTAACCTAATTGGACACAACACCCGCCTCAACACACATACACATTCTTAGTTATAATAAGTAATGACATTTTAAGTTTATAACAAAACTCTCTTCAGCAGCCCAAGAGTGCATGGCCTCGACTATTCTAGAAAGACAAATGGAAGTAGGTCCTATTATAATCGATCCCATTTTTCAGATAAGGAAGTTTAGGCCCAGAGACGTTTAAGTGGCCTGCCCTGGGACAAACAGCTCAGAGGGACAAAGCTGGTGTCTGAACCCCAGAAGTCCACCTTTGGAGGCCGTTGGCATCACTTCTGTGCCATCCTCATGGCGAACGGTTGAAATGCAGGAGTGAACGGTGGAATGAGAGGCAGACTGACCCACTTCTCCCAGGCCATGTTTCTTAGGGCATCCTACACCCCTGGCTCTGTCCCAGCTCCTCCTCCCAACCTCCTTTGGTGGGTGCCAATCCACTCCAATGTGAGCTGAGGACAGTGTGCTTTTCACCTCCTCTACTTCACACCCTCTGCTCCTCATGATACAACCAATAGGGAGCAGATTCCAAGGAACTTATTGCCACTCCCAGCGGCTTACAGGAGATAACTGCAAAATAGTGGAGGCCACAAGGAGGCTGAGTGCCAAGTTCTCACCCCGATGGCGTCTGGAAGAGGGGTGAGAGGCTCTAATTCATCCCCTGGTCCTCCTTCCTTCCTCTTCCTCTGTCCCCGCCTCTCCTCCACGCCTTGCCCTCTTCCTTGCCCACCCCTCACAGCCTCCCAGCCGGGCCCAGGAGGGGAGGATGTTTTTAGGAACAGATGGCTGCCTTCCTCGCCCAGCATTCTGTCAGTTAATTAACGCCGCCTGTAATTAAACTTCCCACAAATTAGCTGTCAGCTACGCTAAAGGGAACTGTCCCTCTCAAATGCCACCTTGACTTGCTGAATTGTGAGCCTTGTCGACAAAATAATTAAAGGCAGAGGGAGGCAACCAAAATTCAGAGCCTTTTCCCCCCTAATATCTCTATCTGTGTCCATGGCTACACGCTCCCATCCAGGACTTGGGAATACAACTGGGCTGTTTTCTGAGTTTCCATGAATTAATGCCCTCCATCGTGGAAGGAATTACTATTGAGCCCCTGCTGTGTGCCAGGCACTGTGCTAGTTGCTGGGACCCAGCGGTGACCGAGATAAATATTGTCACTGCTTTCTCGAAGCTTCCATCCTTAACATACATTTTTTTTTTTAAAGCAAAGGAAATAAGTGAAGTTATTAGAGCTGGGGGAGAACACTCAGGGAGAGGGGACAGCCAATGCAAAGGCCCTGAGGCACTAGCCACGCTGGAGGCAGGACCAGGTGGAGATTGAGGAGCGGGATAAGTGGGCAGATCTGGGATTGATTTTGCAGGCAGAGGCAACAGGGTTGGCTGATTTATGGAGGGGGAGGGTAAGAGAAAGGGAAAGAAGGGAGATACAGGCCTCTGGCCCAGGAAGCAGAAAAAATGGATAGTTGATCCACAAAGTTACCAGATTTCCACAGAGTGAAGCCTTTTCGGTCTTCAGCCTCACACAGGCCCATTGTCAAGGCAGGGGAGTGTGGTTGGACGGAATGAGGCCCCCAGCCCCTGCCCTAGCCCCCCAGCCTCCCCCTTGCAGGCGGGGGGGGGGGGTGTCTCCCTGGCATCAATGTGGTCCTGACAGCTGCCGAGCTGAGCCCCGAGGAGACCCCACAGGAGACAGTCATGTGCCTGCCAGACGCCCATGGGCTGCAGAGGCTCAAGCCCCAGCTCTCCGGGGTCCGAGGAGGGTTTGGGGAGCTTAGCCTGGCAGGCAGGAAAGCAATCATGGAACCCAGTGTTCTTGCCTTTTCTCAAGATACTTTGTGTCCCCGGAGGACAGATTTCAAGCCCTTAAAGCACCTCAGGGCCTTGGCAGAAGCTGTACTTTCTGCCGGAAATACCCTGTCCTGCCTCCTCCCTCCCCCTTTCTTAACCTTTAGGTCTTTGGTCAGGTAACACCTCCTCCAGGAAGCTCCCTGATGCCTTAGCTGGAGTCCTCTGGGCGGGGTCTGCTGTGGTCACTGTGGTGTCCCTGCTGCCTAAGAGAGTGTGTGGCATGCAGGAGGCTCAATATATATATATTATTTAAGAGTAAATACTAATAGGGCTTCTCTGAAACCCTTGGGACCAGAGATGTTTTGGGATTCAGAATATCCTAGATTTTAAAACACTGACAACAGGCACTCCGCAGATACACTGAGTCATACCCCAGCAGGGCCTGGGCCGCCCGATCCCCCTCCTGGTCAAACAAGGCACCAATGCAGCGGGAAGAGCCCCAATAAATGGGACAAGGAAAACTGTATCAGTTACGCCTCTCTCAAGGCTCAGGAATATGAACGCCCGAAGCCGGGCTTCCGCTGCTGCCGGGGGGAGGCAACACGGTACAGCCATTCGCAAAGACTGTTTGGCAGTTTCTTAAAAAGTGAAACACACACACCTACCATATGACCCAGGCATCCTCCTCCTGAGTGTTTGCCCGAGAGAAACGAAAGCATATGTCCACACGGAGACGTGTGTGACAATGTTCGTAGCAGCTTGAGGCGGAGCGGCCAACACGAGCAACAGCCCCAACGCCCATGAGCCGCTGGCTAGATAAACAAGCCACCGTCCGTCCACACCCAGTGGGACAGCAAGACAGGGAATGGACAACTTGGAGGCACCCCGAGAGCATCACATGGTGCGCAAGAAGCCAGGTTCCAAAGACTGTGTCCTGTGTGATTCTATTTATCTTCCTTTAAAGAAGAGGCAAGGTAATCTGTGAGGATGGGCCTAGAGTTACCTGGTGGACTTACCTGGGTGTGGGGTGGGGTGTATACCCTGGGAGCCGCTACCCCCACCCCAAGCCTTCTGGGTGGTGGAATGTTCTATACAGGGTCCCATCTAGGGTAAGCTGGGAGGGAGGCTCAGTTCTCAGTGACAAAATTCAAAGAAGCACCAAAAAACTCAGCAATCAAGGCAAGTATTTGACTGCAATATTTCTAAAAATCCGAATTAACGCCGAAAAAAAAAATTAACCCTGGGATGAACAAAATATCAGAATTCCAAATCAAGACAAGATTCCACCGTGCACTTGCAAGCTCAGCTCCTCTTCCCTCCCCCTCCCCCCACCCTGGCCACCAGGCTCTTAGGTGGGCAGGTAAAGCTGCACCCTCAGATGTGTGCATTTGTGGTGCGGACGCTACACCCCAATTAGCAAGTCGAGGAAAAAAGGCAGATGAGACCTTATCTAATCTCAAGAACGCCTAAAATTTAAAAAAAAAAAAAAAGCCCATTAGAACGGTTGGGGAGGAAGGGGGATAAAGGAGGAAGAAACAAGTATAGAAAAGAACCAGTGACGTGTGTGTGTTGGGGGGAGGGGTGCCAAATGTGTGTTGAGCGAATACAGCAGTGAGCAAGAAGCCCCGGCCCCCAACGCGCCGCCGGAGCGCCCAGTAAATAAACAAGTGAACGTGATAATTAAGGGGAAAGCCCCTCCTGCCTCCCCCTCCACCGCCTCCACCGTCTCTGCCAACCCCTTGGCAGCCGCAGCCCTGCAGCCCCGCAGCCTGCGCGGCCCAGCTGCCAGGACACCGTGGCCACTGCCTCGCCTCTCCACCCTCGGTGAGCCCCGGAGGACTGGGACCGGGTGCGATTTCGTCACCGCTCCATCCCCAGTGGGCCCCGGGCTGGTATACAGTGGACACTCAATGAATGTGCAATTATCCAGAACGGTCGATCAAAACTCTGGGGTCTTTTGATTGCTGGGGGGGGGGCGGGGGGGGGGACTCTTCCGTCCTTCCAACCTTCCTGCTCAGACCAGAGGGCTGGGGCGCCCCTGGGGGCCGGAGGTGGTGCGCAGGGGTCTCCAGGTCTAGCATAAGCCTTGAGAAGGGCAAGGGCAGGTAGGGGGTCCCACGGTCAGGGGAGGGTGCAGGTGCCTAGGTGTCACCCCGGGGCGGTGTCCGAGGCTGTAGGGGACCCCATCCCGCGCGCCTCACACGGGCACCGCCTTCCAGGGGCTAGGAGAGACCGGCCTCCAGGCCAGCCAATGGGAACGCGGTCAGGGCGCATTACCTCATCAGGCGGCACGGCCATTGGCTGTGGGCGCCTGGGGGGCGGGCGTCGGGCTCAGCTCTCGGGGACCTGCTGGAGGTTGCCGGGCCTTCGGGGAGGGTCTTGGGGGGCCGAAGAGAAGGAGGGGAGGAGATGGGCGGGAGCGCGTGGGTGAGGAATTTGCAGTATCTGCCGGGCTGTGAGTGTGTCTTTATAATAAGCGTGTTGCCCTTTACTCGTGGTCGCCCTCCGCCTGGCCATCCTAAGGCCGATTTCAGGAAGAAAGCAGGAAGGGGAAGGATGGGATCCTCTCCACTAAATTAGAACCTCCCCGGTTAGGAGCCCCGTCCTCCCACTGTCCGCATGGCAGCATGGACTGCGCACCTGCCCCCGGCCAAGAGACCATTTGCTGGTCTGGGTCTGAAACACCAGCATTCCTCCCACAGAATCCGGGCGCCTCCTCCAGCCACAGACAGCCTCGGAGCACCCGCAGGTGGCAGGCTGCCCCTCTCGGAGCCTCGGGTCCCCACTGTGTGAAATGGGGCGGATAAAAGTCCCCCTCTTACAGGGAGGGCTGTAAGATTGATTCAGTCCGTCAACAAGCACATACTGACTACGTGCTGTGTATCGGGCCCTGTGCTGAGTGCTGTGGGTACGGGGAGACCAAGGCACGCCTCAGCTCAGCTCCCTGGACCTTAAGTGAGGAAAACAAAGGTAAACAGGTAAGCATTCACTTCAGAGGATTGTAGTGCTCTGAGGAAAACAAAAGCAGGGGAGAAGATGGAAGGAGAGAGTGGGATGCTTCTTCAGCCCAACGATCAAGGAGGGCTCACTGAAGAGGTGACGCCCAGGCTGAATAAAGAGAAGCCATGAGAATAGCTGGAGGCAGAGGGACCAGCATGTGCAAAAGCCCTGAGGCAGGACAGAAGCTGGCATGTTGCCAGAACAGCGAAGAGGCCCCGTATAGCTGGAACAGAGTGAGCCAAGGGGAGAGAGGGAGAAGAGGAGGGCAGGAAGGGGACTGGCAAGGTCTTGCAGGGCCTTGGGGGCTGGGGGTAGGGGGGAGGAGGACTTGGGCTTTTACTTCCAGGGAGGTGAGAGCCCTGGGGAGCTGTGGGGAGAGGAGGGCAGGACCTGACCTAGGTGCTCATGGACGCCCCCTGCTGGCTGCTGCAGGGACGACAGACTGTGCGTGGGGCAGGCAGAGGTGGGGAGCCAGGGTACCAGGGTGGAGGGGACTGCGCTGGTTCCCGTGAGTGATGATGGAGCGACCAGGGCTGGAGCCTTGGAGGCGGTGACAAGTGGAGGAGATGAAGGTGTATTTTGGAGTCAAGAGATCTCATTCCAGGGGCGCCTGGGTGGCACAGCGGTTAAGCGTCTGCCTTCGGCTCAGGGCGTGATCCCAGCGTTGCGGGATCGAGCCCCACATCGGGCTCCTCCGCTATGAGCCTGCTTCTTCCTCTACCACTCCCCCTGCTTGTGTTCCCTCTCTCGCTGGCTGTCTCTATCTCTGTCAAATAAATAAATAAAATCTTTTAAAAAAAAGAGAGAGATCTCATTCCACAGATGTTGGGTTGCAGGGAGGCCGAATTTTGGTTCCTGCACATGACTGGGCCCACAGTAGCCACTCAATGAGCGGGAGCAGTGAGTAGCAGCGGGATAATTGGGTGGCCTTCTCCTCCCCCACTTCCCCTAGGCCTCCACACTCCAGATCAAATGAATGAGTGAGTCACCCCTGGCTGAGAGTGGTGGAGAGAGGTGTACCCAGGGCACTGACTCAAGTCTCCTCCCAGGCATCATTGACTCATTTACACCCCCCTCCTTCACTGTGGGTCCAGGTGTGCCCCCCAAGTGAGATGAGTAACACATTGCACCCCTATCTACAGGGTCCTCCCACCTTCCTGGCTGAGAACCCTAACTCTGCAATTCCAGCCTCCACCGGATACCAAAATCCCTACCATGTCCCGCTGGGTGGTTCTTGGCCATACCTTACATACCTTTGGGACTGGGAAGCTCCCTCTTTTTGAGGAAGTCAAAGATCTTATGACTGACCCCCAAATCCGCCTCCATCGGCTGGCATATCTTTTTTTTTTTTTTTTTTTAAAGATTTTATTTATTTATTTGACAGAGATAGAGACAGCCAGCGAGAGAGGGAACACAAGCAGGGGGAGTGGGAGAGGAAGAAGCAGGCTCATAGCGGAGGAGCCTGATGTGGGGCTCGATCCCACAACGCCGGGATCACGCCCTGAGCCGAAGGCAGACGCTTAACCGCTGTGCCACCCAGGCGCCCCAGTCTTTTTAAGATATGAATCTGAACTGGACCCCATCACCCTCCGAACAACCAGGTCTTCTCCGTAGGCCTTAAAAGGCCCCATATGCGGTCTGGCTTGCGCACTGCACTCAGCCTTGTCTGCATGCTTCCTTCCCAACCTTTGCACAAGCTGTTCCCTCTGCTTGGAAGGCCCTTCTCCCTTCCTTCTTCCCTTGCTTGCCTCATTTTAGCACAGTTTAGGTGGCAGCTGCTCCAGGAAGCCCTCCCCCACCCCCTGGGGAGAGTTCAAGAATTGCTGGATCCCTCCCGTGGCTACATTGTATCCCCCCCCCCCCCTTCCCAGCCACGCAGATCAGACTTCTACTCGCCAGGGCAGAGGGCTGGTGGCTGCCTGCAAGGCTCCGAAGCTCACCAGCCAAGACTATGGTGGCAACCAACCGCTCTCCCCAGAGCTGCCCCTCGCACTCTCCCTGGGGGCATCATTAGTTTAAAACCAACTCCTCCTACCGGCTCCCGCAGGCTACCCCCCACACAGCCACAGAGGAGCCCCTTTTGAAGAGTGATTGACTAACAGCCATTAGATTAATGGGCAAGGCGCGTTTTCATTTCTGCCGCATCTACAAACTAAATGTTCCCGTGTAATTACAATTAAGGACATGTTGGCGTGTGACGGCTCCTGGCTTCGCGGCCGCCCTCCCCCTCTCTCGGGCCTCTGCCCGCCCCCTGCCCCTTTTCTCCCTTGGCTTTGACGATCCCTTGCTCGGTTTTCTTCCCAACTTCCTCCTTCTTCCCACTTTTCTGCCCTGAAAGCTTTCTCCTCCTCTCTTCCTCTCTCTCGCTCTTCCTCTCTCTCTCTCTCTCTCCCAGTTCCATCTCTCTCCGGTCTGCTCCTGTCTCTATATCTCAATTTCCTCAGGCTTTCCGTGTCTCTCCCAATTTGTTTCCATCTCTTTCCTTCTTCGCCTGTCTCGCTGCGTGTGTCTCTCAGTCTCTCACCCTTTTGCTTTCTTTCTCTGTCTTTGCCAATCTCTCAGAGTCCTTTTCCCTCCTTTTTCCTCATGCCTACCCCAAGTCAGAGTTCATCGAGACCCAGCTGCATTAGGACCCAGGCCTCCTGGGGACAGGTCTCACTTCTGAGACCTGAAGATGGCCCCTTCTTCTTTCCTGAGTTTCTGTTTCCCCATCTGGGAAATGGGAGGCTGAGGATAGAGCCAGGGGTGCTGGTCTCCGGGCTGTGGATCCAGGGGCCCTGGGTCCTACCCCACGCAGGTGGGCAATTCTATGGGAGCAGCAGGCAGAGCTTTCTTCCTGCCTGTGAGGCCCAAGGCCAGAGGTGGGCTTCCCAGGACAGAGGGCAGGTTGTACCACTGTCTCCCATCCGTGACCTGGTGTCGTGGATTTCTCAGCGCTTTCCCTGGTGAAATAGGGCACAGGCTGGATAACTTTTTTTTTTTTTTAAGATTTTATTTATTTATTTATTAGACAGAGATAGAGACAGCCAGCGAGAGAGGGAAACAAGCAAGGGAGTGGGAGAGGAAGAAGCAGGCTCATAGCGGAGGAGCCTGACGTGGGGCTCGATCCCATAACGCCGGGATCAGGCCCTGAGCCGAAGGCAGATGCTTAACCGCTGTGCCACCCAGGCGCCCCAGGCTGGATAACTTTTGATAGAGGCAAGGTGGGGCTTCTGACTAGGAATCTCATGCCTTCTGATCCTGTCTGCATCCAAGATTCTCCCTGACCTGTCTAGCCTCAATACCTGTTCAATGTCCTGTCCCCAGTACATTCCAGGTTGGGTCCCACTTCCACTCCTTTGCTTAGGCCAGTCCACCCCTCCCCCTGCAGGCCATCCTTCCCTTTCCTTCCCCACCCTACCCAAAGCCTCCCAGCCTTTGAAATCAGGGCTCAAGCCTGACACTTCTTTGTCTCCGCAGTGACCTAGCACACCTCTAATTGGAGAGCAATGTCGATTAATGACGACCTTCGTCGTCGTCCTCCTCCTCCTCCTCATCCTTGCATTTACTGAACATTCAGAATGTGCCAGGCATCGTGCTAAGGGCCTGACCTGAATCCTCTCAGATAATCCATTATTCACTAGTCTTCTGAGACCAGCACAACACTGTCCCCATTTCACAGATGCGTACACTGAGGCACAGAGAGCGTGGAATACTTAGCTCAAGGTCACATAGCCAGTGAGTGGCAAAGCTGGGATTGGAACCCAGGTCTGGGTGACCCCAGATCCACCCTCCACTCCCCCCACTGGAAGTGAATGTCAGAACCTAAATTCAGCTTCTCCTCACCCCTCCTTGTGGCTGAAACTGGGTTCGCAGACAACGAAGGCTGTCAGCAGCTCCTCTGGCCTCTGATAAATCGAGAGAATTAAAATCCATTTAGAGGGAAATCTCTAAATAGGTCTGTGTTGTGTTTTGTGTGTGTTTTTTCCCTGTCTTTTTTCCCCCTGCTGTCTCCAGCTGGGTAATGTATTCTAGGAGCAGAACTGAATCTGACTTAATTGAATTTAAAAGCAGGTATTACAGCTGCACCTTGTAAGGGAAGGTGGGTGGAGGGATCGCTAGCTGCTGAGATAGCTTCTACCAGCATCTCCAATTTGTGGACGGAAGAAGTGGCGTTAGTCCCCGTTCGGGGTTCCTTGCTTGGGGGCTCCCCGGACTGGACCATAAATGGTGGGCTTTGGAGGCGAGAGGCTGCAGGACTTGCAGGCATGTGGGTACCCAGGCCTCTGGAGAATGGGTACAGTGAACCCCACAGAGGTGGGGCCAAAAGGAAGTTGTTACAGCACCTCCCTCTGGCCTCCTGTCAGCCCCACTTCCAGAACACTCCCCCAGACGCCCACTTCTCACCCTCTCCCCTGGCTCCCCTCCGGTCTGGCTTGTACTCACTGCTCCATTCCGGATCTCCCGCAGCAGCCAAAATGGTTTTTTTTTTCTTCTTCTTCTTTTTTAATTGTAGCTCTTTTTAAAAAATGTGGTAAAATATACATAACATAAAGCTTTTCACCGTCACCATTTTTAAGTGTACAATTCAGTGGCATTAGTACATTTACAGTGTTGTGTAACCATCCCCACTATTTCCAAAAAATTTTTATCACCCCAAACAGACACTTTGTACCCATTAAGCAGTAACTCTGCTGTGTGAAATCACACAATTTTTGTCCTTTTGTGGGAAAAAAAGGCTTATTTCACTTGAGCGTAATGTTTTCAAGGTTCCTCCATGTCATACCATGTACCGGTACTCCACTCTTTTTTTTAGGCTGAATAATATTCCCCTGTCTGGAAGGGGCATATCTTGTTTATCCATCCATCCATCAGTGGACACTTGGGTTGTTTCTACCTCCTGGCGATTGTGAATCGTGCTGCTGTGAACATGGGTTACGGATATTTACTTGAGTTGTTGCTTTCAATTCTTCTGGGGATATACCTAAGAGCAGAATTGCTAAGTCATACGATGATTCTATGCCCAACTGATTTTTAACAAATGTCACTCCCTCCCCTGTTCCAAATTTGTCCATGGCTTCCGATGGTTTACAGGAAAGTCGAAGCACCCTCCCATGGCCCTCAAGGTGCTGCCAATGTTCCAAGCCTCATCGCTGGCCACTTTCCCATCCTCCAGCCACACCAAATCACCTTCACTTGCCCCCGGGCCTTTGCACATGCTGTTTCCCCTCCCCAGAGCCCTCTTCCCCATTTCGTATTTTGGTTTGACATCTAACTCTTCCTCTGCCTTCAGCTCTCAGTTTTTTCTGACTCTAGGAAGCCCTCCCTGATCTCCCAGGCTGGATCAGGCACCCCTTCATTGCCCTCAGAGCTGCATGAACATCCTCCATCACGGCCCTGGTCATGGGTCACAGGTGACCTGTCTGTCTCCTCCATTGGGAGGGTGGGGTGGGGGTCTGTCTTGGTCACTGCTGTCTCCCCAGTCCCCAGCTGGGGCTGCAGCACCCAGGAGCTGCCCAATACATGCTTGCCGAATGTTGTCATGATTCTTTCTCTTCTCCCGTAGACCCCACGCCCTTGAGAAATGAGACACAGCCACTCCCAACTTCTTCCAACTAATGACAGATTTCAAATGGCATCTTAGGCTGTCGATTAGAAATAGATCCAATCAATGTGCTTGTTTTTCATTCTGCGGTGCGTCTGTGATGGATGGGCAGGCGGGTGGGAGTGCTATTAAGCTGGGAGAATTTTCTATATGTTCCAGGCTCTGGGCAGACTTTCTTCACAAAGCTATCTGGCCCCATCTCAAAATGAGAAAGTCATTAAGCAACACACACACACACACACACGCACACACGCACACGCGCATGCACACACATGCGCACACACACACACGCACACATTGCAGGAGAGCATCTTGTTCTCCGGGGGAAAAAACTGCAATTAATACACAACGGCAAATGTCGCAGTCTGTGTGTGCAGACAGCAAGGTCCACCACAGCTGACAGGGAGTAAGAAGCAGTGGGTTTTGTTGTTTTGGGTTTTTTTTTCTACCAACGCACGTCAGAGTTCTCCCTGAAAGTGCTGGCAAGTGAGTTGGGGCTGAGAGATTTTCACTGCAGCTCTGAGGTTGGGTGGCCTGGAAGTGGGGTCCCCAGGGGAAGATTTGGGGGCAAAGAGTACACAGGGGAGGTGATCCCAGGAAGCACCAGGAAGGGCAGCGGGATGTGAGCGAAGGAAGGAAAGGAGCCAGTGCTCATGAGCAAGTGATTGCCGAGGGCAACTGGGGCTTGGTCCCACTGGGAACCCCGGGGGGAGGCAGTGAAGGGTACACCTGAGCTGTCTCCCTCCTGAGAGGGTATTTATCCTCCAGCCCCTGCCCATCACTGGCCCAGGGCTGCCTCCTCATGCTAAAGCTCCCCGAGCCTTCTTGCCTGCCCTGCACCCAGCCCGAGAAAGCCTCAGCTAGTGAGTGGCAGGTGACTGCAGGAAGAGGCTGTCAGCAGGGACCTCGATGTGGGTGCTGAGGCATGTGGATGGGGCACCCGCAGCATCCGCTCTGCACGGTGGGCATTCTCTATTTCCAATCGCCATTCATTCATTCCAGAAGATTTATGAAGCCTCTACTGGGTGCCAGGTGCTGCGTTGGGGACTGGGGACAGTGGTGAACAGGACAGACCCAGCCCTTGTCTCCTGGAACTCAAGGACACATACCCAGGCAGCTGTGGCCGCTCAGAGGCACCTTCACTCCCAGCATTGGGTAGGGGGTCAGGGGACACTTTCTGGAGCGATGATATTTAAAGATGAGTAAGACGAATAAGGAGGGGTGGGGCAAGGAAGAGTGGAGTCGCTAGGCTAGGAGGCATTTCGAAAAATAATTTGGACTTTTTTTGAGGGCACAGGGGAGCCATGGAGAGCTATGGAGGAGAGGAGGGGATGGGTCAGGAAGAGGAGTTGGTGTGGGTGATAAAGTGATGCACTGGGGATTGGGTTGGTTGTACCTGGTGGACATCAGAGAGGAGGTGTCCCAGAGGAACTGGGTCTGTGGCCAAATCTGGTTGGAGATGAAGGTCAAGACATCGTCAGGGTGGTTAAAGCTACAGAAACAAGTTTCTGAATTTGGGCCATCCAGGAAAAAGGCCAGAGCATTAAAAAATAATCTATCAATTAATAATAATAATAATAATAATAATAATAATAATAATAATAATAATAAAATAATTAAGGTCTTTTTTGCTTTCCCAGTAGCAAATATTAGAAGCCCTGTTTTCTGGCTTTGTGCGCTGAGCCAGCAGCCTCACTGTTCCCGAATGAGAGCGTGGTGGGCCCTGGAAACCCTTCAAATCTCTCCAGCTGCGTCCCGCGGCCACGTGACCATGGCTGACCCAATCAGGAGGCCAGTAGGACTAGGCTTCAGTGATTGGCTGAAATCTTCCAAGACTTACCTGTAGCTGGGGGTGGGGCCAATTAAACCACAGCCCTGGAAAGTGGGAAAGGTGTAGATTGGTGGAGGTAGCACTCTCCGCTATAATAAACCGGCAAACCTCGGGGACTCAACACCACAGACGGTTGTTGAGCGTGTAAGGCGCAAGCAGGTGTTCCTGATTAGCAAGCAGTTTTCTCCACCCGGTGACTCAGGAGCTAGCAACCTCTGCCTCGTGGCTCCTCCATCTTTGACGTGGAAAGAGCTTGGCCAGGCCTGGAAGTGACGGAGTCATCTCTTCCACCCACATTCCACTGGCGAAATTCCACTGCCCCAATCGCAAGGGGTGCTGGGAGTGTGGTCTGGCAGTGTGCGTAGAAGAAAAAGGGTACGGATGTAGCAAAAGCTGGAAAGGTCTAAAACGTGCGGTACAGCCCCCAGGCAGAGGCAAGACCCGGGTGCTGCTGTCTCCTGAAGGTGGGGAGAAGAAGGCTGGTTGGTAAAGACCGCATATGTCCACCAGGATGACCCTTACCACTAACCAGTGTAGTGAAATTCTCTAATATATCTCATGGTGTTGCTCAAGGGATGGAAAATGTCCTCACTAGTTGAGAAGCTCTTATTGGGTAAGAACGAGATTTGTCTTGGTCAGGATTGTGTCTCCTAGAACAGTTCCTAGTATACAGTAGTCGTGAGATATATATTTACTGAATGGATGAAGAGGTGGCTGAGTGGGAGGGCGGATAGGGAGGTGAATGGGCAGGTAGATGGTGAATGGATGGGTGTAAAGTGGGTGGGTGGGTGGATGGGTGGATGGATGGATAGATGGGTGGGTGGTTGGGTGGCTGGCTGGAAGAATGGATGGGTGGATGGATGGGATGGATGGTGGATGGATGGGTGTAAGGTGGATTGATGGGTGGATGGATGGATAGATGGGTGGGTGGTTGGGTGGCTGGCTGGAAGAATGGATGGGTGGATGGATGGATGGGTGGGTGGATGGATGGGTGGGTGGATGGATGGGTGGATGGATGGATAGATGGGTGGGTGGATGGATGGATAGATGGGTGGGTGGATGGATGGATGGGTGGGTGGATGGGGTAGTGGATGGCTGGCAAAATGGATGAGTGGGTGGATGGGTGGATTTATGAGTGAAACCATCCCTTCTCCATGTTTGGGCTGCACCGATATGGCTGTAGACACTAATAGTATGAACTCCCAAATAGATCCCTGGCCATAAGTCTAGAATTCTAGGGTATCAGGACCCTTGTCTGTCTTGGAGATGGACACCAGCCTGGTGACCATGACATGGTTTTAAGTTACATGTAAAACCACTTTAAATACCCTGACTCTCATGGCGAGAGGGTTCTTCTTTTCACTTCTTTTTGAAGAAGAAAGTCTTAATTGGGTGCTAATCAGTCTTTAACACCTCCCTGAGACCTGGTACTCTCCCTTCTTGGACAAGAAAGGGAGCAAACCCTAGTTCACAACCTCGGAGACAACCGTCTCTAGTCAGAAATTAATAATATGATTTAGTTTTTATTGAGTTAGCTTCTACTTATGGTCATTGATGCTGGCTTTTCATTTACAGCCATGATTAACAATTTCTTGTTAAATGGATTTAAGATTTTAAGAAGTGGGTCAATTTGAAGGAAAATATTCAGGAAATAATGGCTTTGGCGGTGGAAAGGTGGGGTAAGATGGGCTACACTTTGAGAATCCTGAGGTGTGGGTAGTCTCACAGTTGCTGTGTGGCCTGGAGAAATTCACTGCCCCTCTCTGATGCCGGGTTCTCTCATCCCAAAATGCTCTCAATACTCCTGATGTAATGGGATCGTTTCATTGAGTAGCTGAACCTAGCACAGGCGTGTGACCCTGGAAATAGGTCCTTCCCCCCTCTCTGGGTCTTGTTTTGTCGGCCAGCCTCAGAGAAAAAAAAAAAAAAAAAAGCAAGGGATGGAAATTTTCTCCTGAAATGAAGGAGGGTATATATGGATAGCAAAAAAAACTCTCACCTGTCCAGGTCCTTGGGAGATTTGGGGGTGTCTTTTGTTGTGGGATATGCTCTGTTTTTAACTTATTCTCAGGAAAGCTTCTGCAGCCCATCAGCTGTGCTGGTGTTCTTCTCCGGAGAGTTCGAGCCTATGGGACAGAGGCACTGCCACCCTGGACACATTTCCCACCTGGTCGGCACAGTGTCCCAGGGGAGAGGCTTGGATAGACAGTCCGGGTGTCTGCCCAAGATAGGACGTGGGTCCGTCTGTGTGTGGAGCCCGATGACAGGGCGGGAGCGCCTGACCTTTCTCCGCAGTCTGGGCTGTGTCCTCCTCTCGTCCCCCACCCTCCCAGCCCGGACCGGTGTGTTTTCCCTCGATGACATTTGGAATCTTTTAATAGTTGTCACATTAGCATATATTTGCATACCTTATGCTAATCAGGCTATTTATTTTTGAAAAAGCACTTTGACTTGTGGGGCCCTTTCTCACCCACTGGGGATCTCACCGTGTCTTTCTTGAGACTGGCTGCTTCTCCTGGGGTGGGGGGCTGCACAGGCCGAGCCCAGCCAAGGGAGCCTACCTCATGGGCGCACCCCGGGGAGAGGGGTGCGTCACCGGGCCGGCCTGGGTGGGGACCCGCACCTGAGGGGAGGCACTATTTTCGTGCCCATTTTGCAGACAAGACTGCGGAGGCGGGATGGACATGGCGTCGGGAGTCCCCGGGAGCCACTCAAGAATGGAACTCCAAAAACGGCTCCCTGTCCCATGCCGCCTCTGTCTCCAAGTGTTTGAGTTTCTTCCAAATTCTTCCAAATTTTCCGCGTTCAACTCTCCTGCCCCTCTGGCTGCAGCCCTCAGCTCCGCCTCTTTCTCTGGCAAAACTCCTTGAAAAGGGTCGTCTACACTCGCTGTCTCCACCCCCCCCCACACCCAAAACATCGTCCTCTTCTCACACCTTCTCCGTTTCCACCCCTGAAATCCCTCTCCTCAAGGTCAGCGGTGTCCCACTCCATCCTCCTTACCCCCCTGGGCAAAATCTGACCCCCTATCCCAGGGACCCTGCACTGCTGGCTTCCCTCCCATCCCTCCCATCTCTATGGCTCCTCCTCGGTCTCCCCCTCGTGCTTCCCCCATGCTTGACTCCAGTGTGATCCACTGGACCACAGTGGAGTTCTCACCCCCTCTATGTCCCCCCGACCACATCCACAGTCTGGTCTCCAGCTCAGGCCACCCCTGAGTTCCAGGCTCAGGGTCCAGCTGCCCCTCCATGTCTCCACGTGGGGGCTCCCAGGGATCCTGCACTCAACACAGCTGCCCACCCCCCAAACCTGCTCTTCCTACAACCCCCTTCTTGGCTGAGGGCAGCTCCATCCATGAAGCTGCTCAGCTGGGATCCTGGATACACCCTCCCGCCCCACATCTTCAGCAAACCTTGGCCTTCCACCTTTAAGAATTACATGAAGTTCTCTCATTTCCTCCTGATTCCACCCTGCTTACTCCCTGCTGACTTCCTTGCCCTCATCTCTCACCCAGAACACCCCTGCATGCCCTCTGCTCCAGCCTCCCTGTTTCTCCAATGTGCTAGGCACAGTCCTGCCTCAGGGCCTTTGCATGGGTTGTGCCTTTTGCCTGGAGTGGTCTTCACATAAGTCTGTTCTGTTTCTTGTTGTATCCCCAGCGCCCAAAACAGTGCCCAGCACACAGTGAGAACTGAGCAAACATCTCGCTCAGTTACAAGTGACTTTATCTATCCTCTGCTCTGCTCTGTGTGTTTACTGATGGGGGAAACTGAGGCCCAGAACGAGGCTGTCATGAGCTACCTGACTCTGCTTGCCTCGGTCCTCTTCCCTTCTATACCTCCTCTCACTCATGAGCGAATGTCCAGAGAAACAGCTCTGGACAGACATAAGCCCCAAAATTGGTGATGGCAGGCTGATGTCAATGTTTTCTGAAGGCTTATCTGTCTTTTCTAATTTTCATCCCAGGAATGTAACTCCAGTGGGGACTGAAACAAAACATGTCAGTGCCGTTCTGATGCCGAGCACCACCGGCTGCGTGACGCTGCTCAAGTGTGATCCTCCTTGACCCTCAGTTTTCTCATCTGGAAAATGGGGATGATCCTAGCACCACCCCCAGAAAACCCTTTGAGAGCCAACCCTCCGAGTCTAGAAGAAAGAGTTTAAATCCCGTCCGGGGTGGTGACATTTGCAATGCATGAAGTTTAAACATTTTCAATAAAGAAAAACAAAACCGGGCCAAAGCTTTTTTCTGATTTATAGTAATTGCAATCCATCAGTGGTTAATGTAATTGTCCAGTGGAGGGGGCGGTGGGGGGCTCCACACGGGGTCCAATCAGCCCCAGGTGGGATGTGGCCCCCCGTCAGGTTAAGCAAACCCATTACTTTAATAACCCGGGGAGGCGGCTGGAACCATTAGTGAGAAGGGAGAATAAATATTATCCCAAGAAGCTCCAGAATCGGCGGTTTTATCACCGAGAATTGTCCCTGTGCTATTTACTTTCAATTTAGATTTTCGGGGAAGTGGCTCTTGGCAAATTTTATGTATGAAGGAGAATGACTGGAATTGAAAAATGACCTGATTTTGCCATCCAGGAGGAAAGGAGCCATGGTATTTTGGGGTCCCGCTCTGGCCACTGAGTCACCTTTCTGCCCAGTCACTCTTCACATCTGAGCAATGGGTCCCAGGCTCGGGCATATTCTGGAGGTGCTGGAGTTTTCCCTGAGTCTGCTTCAGAGGCCAGGGGAGCATGGAGTCAAATGTCCAGGGACTTGGTCTCATTTAGTTACAAGTGACTTTATCCTCTGCTCTGCTCTGTTTACTGATGGGGGAAACTGAGGCCCAGAACAAGGCTGTCATGAGCTACCTGACTCTGCTTGCCTCGGTCCTCTTCCCTTCTATACCTCCTCTCACTCAAGAACCCCCACTGGCTCCCTATGGTCTCCAAGGATAAAACCCTCTCAGGCTATACGTCACACTCAGAATGTAATCTAAAACGGATTGCGGATCTACTTGTGAAATGTAAAACTGTTGCATGTTTAGAAGAAAACAAGAGAAAATCCTCAGCACCTGGAGTTAGGAAAAGATCAGGCGTGACACCAAAGGGTGATCTATAAAGGAAAAAACTTGATGTTAGACTCCATCAAAATTAATAACTTTTGCTCTGAGAAAGATATTGTTAAAAGGGGAGAAAGAGAAGCTAGCTGCAGAATGGGATAAGACACTTGGAAGGATACAACAAAGGATGTGTATCTTAAAAAAGATATAAAGGACTCTTAAAACTCAACAGTAAGAAAACCAACAACCCAGCTAAAAAGTGGACAGCAACAGGAACAGACATTTCAGTGAAGGAGATACGCAGACGGCAAATAAATGGAGGAAAAGATGTTGAACACCATTACCCATTAGGGAAATGCAAATTAAAACCACAGTTGGCATATCACTGCACACGTGTCAAAATGGGTAAAATGAAAAATAGTGATAATGCCAAATGCTGGTGAAGATGCCGAGAAACCGCATCACTCACAGATGCTGGTAAGAATGTAAAATGGTACTCTGGGAAAGAGTCTGGTGTTTTGTTTTGTTTTATTTTGTTTTACAAGGCTAAATGCGTGCTTGCTGTATGACCCAACGATTGCACTCTTGGACATTTATCCCAGGGTAATGAAAATTTATGTTTATACAAAAACCTGCCCAAGAATGCTAGGGGAGCTTCATTTGAAACTGCCAAAACCTGGGAACAACCCTGATGTCCTCCAACAGGGGAATGGCTAAACCAGCTGGGGTCCATGCACACCATGGAAATATGACTCAGTGAAGAAAAAGAAGGAGCTAGTCCTAAATGCAATGATTTGGATGGATCTCAAGGGAATCATACTGAATGAAAGAAGCCAGTGTCCAAAGCTTATATACCATACAGTTCGTGTCTCGATTGTGACGCTGGTGCCGTGAATCTACACGTGTGATGACATTGGCCAGAAACACACACGCGCGCGCGCATGTAAGACTGGAAATTGGAAAGAGCTCGGTGGATTGTATTAATGTTGGTTTCCTGTTTAGGGTGTTGTAAGATGTTAGTATTGGCGGAAACTGAGTAAAGTAAACATGAGATCTTTCCGTATTCATTTTCTCTTTCAAATACACTTTTGTTGAGCTAATTCATATGCCACACAATTTACCCATTTACAGGGTGCAATTCAGTGGTTTTTAGTATATTTGCAGTTAGGCGACCATCCTCATAACAGAATTTCAGACCACTTTTATCACTCCTACCCAAAAAGAGACCCATTAGTGGTCGCTCCCCACTTCTTCCTTGTTCCCGCCCCTGGCAATCATCACTGACGCTCCGTCTCTACGGATTTTCCTGTCCTGGATATTTCGTGTGAATGCAGCCATACGCTGTGTGGTCTGGCTCTTTCTGGGAGCGTAGTGTTTTCAAGGTTTGTCCACGCTGTGGCAAATATCAGTGCTTTGTTCCACCTTACGGCCAAATAAAATTCCTTAGTGTGATGTACCACATAGTACTTATCCATTTATCTATCGATGGACATTGGAGTTGTTTCCATTTTTTAGCTATTATGAATACCACTGCCATGAGCATTTGCATAGAAGAATTTGCACGGAGTGGCGCCTGGTGGGCTCAGTCAGCAGAGCAGGCGACTCTTGATCTCAGGGTTGTGGGTTTGAGCCCCACAATGGGTGTAGAGATGACTTAAAATCAATAACTAATTAATTTTAAAAAAGAATTAGCATGGGCGTACATTTTTATTTCTCCTGAATTTTTTTTTAAAGATTTTATTTATTTATTTGACAGAGAGAGAGACAGCCAGCGAGAGAGGAACACAAGCAGGGGGGAGTGGGAGAGGAAGAAGCAGACTCATAGTGGAGGAGCCTGATGTGGGGCTCGATCCCAGAACACCAGGATCACGCCCTGAGCCGAAGGCAGACGCTTCACCGCTGCGCCACCCAGGTGCCCCTATTTCTCCTGAATTTTTAGGAGTGGAATCATTCGATGATCAGGTAACTCTAACATTTTGAGGACCTGCCAGCCTGTTCCAAAGCCGTTGCGCTGGATTGGAACGCCGCCAGTGTCAGCAGGGTGTGAGGGTCCCCGTTTCTCCATATCCTCATCAACACTTCTTTGCCTAGCATTTTCTAAAATGCAATTGTAGGAAATATAAAGTGGCCGTATTGCAACTTTGATTAGCATTTCCCTGGTGACTAATCAAGCTGATCATCTTTGCACGTACCCGGGGGTCACTTGTATATTTTCTTTGAAGAAATGTTTATTCAAATACTTTGTTCCTGTAAAGAGCTGGGTTATTGATCTTTCTGGAGTTTTAAGAGTTCCTTATATATTCTGAGTGTAAGTCCCTTCTCTTCCCCCATTCTGTAAGTCGTTCTTTTACTGTCTTGATGGCATAGTTTGCAGCACAAAAATGTAAATTTTGGATGTGATCCAAGTCATCTGTTTTTTTCTCTGGTCCCTGTACTTTGGGTATCAGGTCATCGCCTCACCCAACATCATGAGTATTTGCTCCCATGTGTTTCTATATTATTTTTTTAAATAACTGCATGCTGTACAATTTTCCCCAAATAAAAAGTAAAAAGGAGGGGGGATGGCAAGTGACTCAAACTCCTCACCAAAAGGATAGTAGATTGCAAATAAAAACATGAAAAAGATATTCAACGTCATTAGTCACTAGGGGAATTCAGACTTAAGCCATCAATGCATATAACCACTCACCTATTAGAGCGGCTAAGGAACAGTGACAAGACCAGGTGTCGGCAAGGACGTGAAGCAATTGGAACACTCACGCGATGCTGGCAGGAACGTAAGTGGTTCAGCCACTCCGGAAAACCATTTGACACTTTCTCATAAAGGTGAACATGTATTTGCCATGGGGCCCAGAGACTGCATTTCAACATCAACTGAATTACCCAGGTGAAATGCAAACTTACGTTCATTCGAAGACCCGTGTGCATAGATGTTTATGGCAACTTTCTTCACAACTGCCTCAAACTGGAAACAACCAAAACGTTCTTCAGAGGATGAATGGGTAAACGAGGTGTGGTCCATCTGCACAATGGAATATACTCGGTCATAAAAAAGAATGATTGTTGCTACGTGCAATGACTTGGATGATTCTCCAAGGCGTTATGTCGAGTTCAAGAAGTCAGACACAGAAAACTATATATGGATTTTTCCATGTATGTATGACTGTGGGAGGCCAGATAATGGTGTCCCCAAAGATATCTGGGTCCGAATCCCTGGAACCCATAAATGTTGCCTCCCATTCACACACACACACAAAGGAGGTCTTTGCAGACGAGATTACATGAAGGGTTTTGAGCTGAGGACTTTATCCTGGAATCCAGGCGGGCTCTGAATGCACTCACCTGTGTCTTTATAAGAGGGACACAGAGAGGACACCTGGGTGGCTCAGTCGGTGAAGCTTCTGCCTTCAGCAAAGGTCATGATCCCAGGGTCTTGGAATCGAGTCCCACATGGGGCTCCCTGCTCAGAGAGGAGTCTGCTTCTCCCTCTCCCTCTGCCCCTGCCCCCGCTTGGCTCTCTCACTATCTCTCTCTCTCTCTCTCTAATAAATAAATAAAATCTTTAAAAAAAAAAAGAAGCAGAGAGGGATTTGCCTACATGTGTGACATCAAGGCAGACATTGGAGCGATGTGGCCACGAGCCAAGGAACGCTGGCGGCTACAGAGGCTGGAGGAGGTAGAGAACGTGTACTAACTTGCTGGGGATGCTTCAACAGAACACCCCAGACTGGGCGACTTACACAACAGAAATATACTCTCTCACAGTCTGGGGGCTGGAAGCCTAGGATCAAGGCATCAGCAGGTGTGGTTTCTCCTGAGGCCTCTCTCCTTGTCTTGTAGGTGGCTGTGTTCTCCCGTGGCCTCACGTGGTCTTCACTCTGCTTGCCAGTGTCCTAATTTCCTCTTATAAGGACGCCAGTCCTATTGGACTAGTGCCCACCTATATGACCCCATTTTGCCTTAATTACCTCTTTAAAGCCCCAATCTCCAAGTACTTTGAGGTGCTGCGGTTAAGACTTTGACATACGAATTTTGGTGGGGACGTAATTCAGCCCATAACAGAACAGTGTGTTCTCTAGACGCTCTGGAAGATGTGCATCCCAGCCAACACCTCAGTTTGGGCCCCGTTAGTCTGATTTTTGACTTCTGACTTCCAGAACTGTAAGGGAATGAATGTGTGTTGGGTTGAGCCCCCAAGTTTGTGGTCGTCTGTTACAGCAGCTGTCAGAAACTCATATAGTGACATTTTAAAAAACACAAAACTGGGGGCGCCTGGGTGGCTCAGTCGGTTAGGCATCTGCCTTCAGCTCAGGTCATGATCCCAGGGTCGTGGGATCAAGTCCCGAGTTGAGCTCCCCGCTGAGCGGGGAGTCTGCTTCTCCCTCTGCCCCTCTCCCCCATGTTCTCTCTCTCTCTCTCAAGTAAATAAACAAAATCTTTTAAAAAACCAAAAAACAGAAAACTATAGTGATGGGAAGCAAGAATTAGGGTTGGGGGGCAGCATGAGGGAGTTTTGAGGAAGAAGGGATGGCTCTACCCTAACTGGTTGATGGGATATATGCATGTGTTAAATTTCATAGAACTAATATACCGTATCAATTGAATAGAAGACAAAAACCACATTACCATCTCAACAGATTCAGAAAAAGCATTTGACAAAACCCAACACCCTTTCATGGTGCAAACACTCAATAAACAGGAGGGAATAGAAGGGAACTTCCTAAACCTGAAAAGGAGCATCTATTTTTAAAAAGCCCACAGCTGACATCATATTTGATGAATGCTTTCCCACTAGGATCACGAATAAGACAAGGGTGCCCACTCTCACCATGTCTTTTTTTTTTTTAAGATTTTATTTATTTATTTGACAGAGAGAGACAGCCAGCAAGAGAGGGAACACAGCAGGGGGAGTGGGAGAGGAAGAAGCAGGCTCCCAGCAGAGGAGCCCGATGTGGGACTCGATCCTGGTACGCCGGGATCACGCCCTGAGCCAAAGGCGGATGCTTTAACGACTGCGCCACCCAGGCGCCCCCACTCTCACTATTTCTATTCAACCTTGTACTGACGGTTCTATTAGGGCAATTGGGGCAGGGAAAGAAATAAAAGCCATCCAGAATGAAAGGAAGAGATAAAACTATCTCTATTTGCAGATGACACTGTCTTATCTAGAGGAAACCCTAAAGAATACACGCATATGCACACTATGCATGAGCACGTACACACAAATACTAGAGATAATAAATGAATTTAGCAAACTTGCAGGATGCAGTCACATGCAGATACCAGTTAGATTTGTATATGTCAGGAGAGAACAATCTGAAGATGAAATTAAGAAAGCAATTATCGGGGCGCCTGGGTGGCGCAGTCGTTAAGCGTCTGCCTTCAGCTCAGGGCGTGATCCCAGCGTTCTGGGATCAAGCCCCACATCAGGCTCCTCCACTATGAGCCTGCTTCTTCCTCTCCCACTCCCCCTGCCTGTGTTCCCTCTCTCACTGGCTGTCTCTATCTCTGTTGAATAAATAAATAAAATCTTAAAAAAAAAAAAAGAAAAGAAAGAAAGCAATTCTCTTTACAATGGCATCGAAAAGAGTAAAATTCTTAGGAGTCAATTTAAAAGAAGTGCAAAGCTTATACCCTGAGAACTACGAAATATTGTTGAAAGAAATGAGAGACCTGAATGAAGACATTCCATATTCATGTACCAGAAGATGTACTATTGTTTTCTTTTAAAGATGTACTGCTGCTGCTACTCACAAACTGATCTACAGATTTAACACAGCCCCTATCGAATCGCAGCAGACTTTGACAAACTAATCCCAAAATTCACGTGGAAATCACACTTTTTGATTATGAAACTTATAGCAAACCTGGAGCAAAAAAACGGATGGTCTGGTTCCAGCATAAGGATAGACATACAGATCAATGGTAGCAAATTGGGACTATAGAAATAAACCCTCACATTTATGGTCAACTGATTGTCAACAAGGACCAAAACAATTCAGTGGAGAAAAGAATAATCTTTTCAGCAAGTGGAGTTGACATAACTGGACATCCACATGCAGCAAAAGAATGCTGTTGGACCCCTACCTCACATCATACACAAAAATCAACTTGAAAGAGATCATAGGTCTAAATGTGAAAACTAAAGCTATAAAAACGTAGGGGTAAATCTTCATGATCTTGGGTCAGGTGGTGGTAATTTAGATATGATGCCAAATGCACAGACGATCAAACAAAAATCAGATGAATTGGACTTCATCAAAATCAAATATTTTTATACTTTAAAGGATGCCTTTAAGAAGGTGAAAAGACAACGTACAGAATGGGAGAAGGGACTTGTATCTGGAGTATATCAATAATGAGACAACCCAACTTAAAAAATAGGCAAGGAGACGGAATAGACCTTCCTCCAGAGAAGACACACAAATGGTAAATACATGCATGAGAGATGCACAACATCATTAGTCATCAGAGAATTAAAAATCAGAAGTGCAATGAGAATTCACTCCACACCCAGGAGCATGCGTGGCTAGAATTAAAAAAGACAGTAACAAGTGTTGACGAGGTGTGGAGAAATTGGAATTCTCATGCACTGCTGGTGGGGTTTGTCAATTTCTGTCTCATGAGTTGGCCATCTCCCGGGCTTCAAAGGCCACCTGCTGCAGCTCATAGATGCTTCTTAAAGATACTGTTGCAGGCTGAATAGTGGCCCCTCCAGGCTCTCCCTGTCCTAATCCCGAGCGCCTGGGAAGATGTTATGTTAGATGTCAAAGGGATTCTGCAGATGTGATTAAATTAAGGGTCTTGAGATGGGGAGATGATCTGGGTGGGTCTGATGTCATCACAAGCGCCCTTATAAGAGAGAAGCTGGAAGGTCAGAGAGCAAAGTTAGAAGCAGAGGTCGGATGGAGGCAGGACCCTGAGCCGGGAATGTGAGCAGCGTCCGCAGCTGGAAAAGTCAAGGAAATGGATTCTCCCCTAGAGCCTTCAGAAAGAATGCAGCCCTTCAGATGCCTTCTATATTTCTAGCCACCAGAATTCTAAGGTAGTAATTTGTGTCCATTTTAAGCCAGGAGGTTTGTGGTCATCTGCTACAGTTGGAATAAAAAAAAGTGAGTCCCACTCAGGAATAAGGCATACCACCTCCACTCATGTCCCATTGGCCAGAATATGTCACATGACCACATCACAGCTAGGATGTCTGGGAAATGTAGTCCATGGCTGGGGCAGCCCCCGCCCCCCCCCAGCTCCACCCTATGGGATTTTTGGCAGATGCCAGATCCTCTCTGCCAAGCCACCCGTTACCTGAGAATATTATGGTCAAAATTCCCAAAGTCCCTGTCTCCTGGGGGCTCATCATCCTGAATCTCTGGTTTAACGTCCAGGCTTCTAACACCACTGGAAATTCCACGGTCTGGAACTTTGTGGAGGCTGGTGTCCCAATATTTCGATTGTACCGGGGGCACAGGGAGAGCATTGTTTAATAATGTCTAATAACTCTATGGCTTGTCATATAATGCTCTCACCTTGCAGAAAAGAGCCAAGACACTTACGGTTCTGTAATGGAATCATTCACAGTCCTGGAGAAAAGGGGGTGTCACTCAAACAGGGTCATTAGGAAACACTGAATAAAGGACTTTTTAAATTTTTTATTTTATTTTTTAATTTTTTAAAAAGATTTTTTAAAATTTATTTATTTGACAGAGAGAGGGAGGGAGAGAGAGAGAGAACAAGCAGGGGGAATGGCAAGCAGAGGGAGAGGGAGAAGCAGGGTCCTGCTGAGCAAGGAGCCTGATGCGGGGCTCCATCCCTAGGACCCTGGGATCATGACCTGGGCTGAAGGCAGCGGATTAATGGACTGAGCCATCCAGGCACCCCAGGACTCTTTTTTATAGAGGTGTAGGCAGGTATTGGGACACCCTCGGGCATAGTGCAGCACCTGAGGGCTGCAACCACGGGGAGGTCTGCCTGGGTGGAGGGGAGGGGGGATGTGATTCGCACAAGGCACTGGAAGGGGCTCAGCTGCTCAGCAGTAGTGTAGCTGAGGAGTCTAGAGAATAAATACATCCATCTCTTTCTTCTCTCCCTATCTGATCCCCTAACGCTGCCTCGCATTGGTGAAATACAACAGGATTTGGCCAGTGGGAGACTGTGGGTTCTGTCTATGCAGATGAGCCTCTCCCAGGGCACAGGCAGAGATGGGAACTGATTTCAGAGTGGATCTGCAGAGGGGGATGGGCAAATGGAGAGCTTCCAATGCAAGCCCAGGGCTCCGGCCTTCATGAGGTCTTTCATCTGACTTCCTCGGAGAGTCTGGCCAACTCACTGCTGATGCTAAGTGTGGGCTTCTGCATCTCTTGCTTTGAGATGGGCTGGGGCTCCCTGCAAGATGTAGGACTAGCCAAATCAGAGTGGGCAGGGTGAACTGGGGCTAGGATTGGGCTGCAAGGTTTTCTTTGCATGGAGCCCAAATTATTGACCCCAATTGTCAACACCCTCTCCAGCCCAGCTTCTAGCCTTTCTTTCTGACATCTTCTCCCCTGCCCTGGTTCTCCCAAACCCACCCACCTCTCCACCTGCACACCCTTACATTCATCTGATTCAGTCTCAACTCTCTTGGCACCAAGTCTTAGCCCACACAGAGCTCCCTGCCAAGCACAGCACACCCTCCCACTGCACACCCCCCTCCAAATCCTACCACTGTGAGATCCAGGGGGCAACATATGATCTGAGGCTCGAAGGGGAAGAAGGAGCTCATCACAGGAAGAGCTGGGGCAGAGCATGCCAGGAGGAGGGCACTGCAAGTGCAAAGGCCCTGAGGTTGGAATGTGCTCGTGGTTGGAGGAACAGCAGGGAGGCCAATGTGGTTGGAGCAGAGTGGAGGGCAGCGGGGAAAGTGAGAACAGGAAGGTCACAGAGGGGCTGGATTCGGGGGGTGCTTTTAGACCATCGTGGTTAAGCACAGTGAAGGACCCTCCAAGAGTCTCACTGTCTGCTCAGGCTGTCCGAACCAAGCACCACAGAGTGGGGGCCCAAACAGCACACATTTATTTCTCACAGTTTTGGAGACTAGGAAGTCCAAGATCAATTTGGTTCCCAGTGAGGACCCTCTTCCCGGCTTGCGGATTGTTGTCCTTCTTGCTGTGTCCTCACATGGAGGGGGAGAGCGCTCTGTCGTTCTCACAAGGGCATGGATCCCCATCATCTGCTCCGCTCTTAAGATCTCATCTAACCCTAGGGGCGCCTGGGTGGCTCAGTCGTTAAGCGTCTGCCTTCGGCTCAGGGCGTGATCCTGGCGTTCTGGGATCGAGCCCCACATAGGGCTCCTCTGCTGGAAGCCTGCTTCTTCCTCTCCCACTCCCCCTGCTTGTGTTCCCTCTCTCGCTGGCTGTCTCTCTCTGTCAAATAAATAAATTAATTAAATCTTAAAAAAAAAAAAGAGAGATCTCATCTAATCCTAATTACGCACCCCACCCCCAAGTACCATCCCCCTGGGGGTTAGGGCTTCAACATAGGAATCTGGTGGTGGGGTGGGGGAGGCATAAACACGCAGTCCGTAACAGACGGTTTAAAGGAGCAGGTGAGTAAACATTTAGATGAACGATCGCGTGAGTACAAGCAGGCGACGCTGAGCCATAGCTGCAGCCTTGGTCCACTCGGCGCCCACTGGCCACTCGTGGCCCCTGGTCCCCCTCAATTCAATATCCCTTGAGACTGCCTTCTTCCCCCAGTCTGCCCCCCGCCCCCCCCGAGGTTGAGTACCTCCCTGGGGGCATGTCACCTTGGCCAGTTCAGAGATACTGCAGTGGCAGGGCCCATCCCTGGCTCCATCTTAATGACAGCCAAACAGCTCCATAAAACCAAACAGCTCATCACAATTATTATAAAATATTAAAATGACTCACAAAATAAATTATTCACAAACCTCATGTTCGGTTTCCAGGTGTTTGGGGCCTAATAAGATTTTTTTTTCAGGCGGGCAGTGGGGAGGGGCCCTCAGGAATCAGGGAGGTGCTGAAAAACCATCTACCAATCATGTCACTGAATAGATGGGGAAACTGAGGCATGGGGGTAACAGGAGGCAGAGGCAGAAGTAGGACAGGATATGGGGACTGTTTCTGCACTTTTGCTTATACTGGCTGACATGCAGGCAGGGGGAGAGGCTAGGGTCTTCCCTCGGTCCCCTGCGTCTGGTGGCTGGAGAAAGCTGGATCCCCCGTGGGTCCTGTGGGGGCTTACTGGAGCATTTACTGTGTGCCTGAGCCTGTGCTGAGGGTTGGGGACACAGTAATGGGTTAAGAGATGAAAGTTCCTGCCTTTGTGGAGCAGATGACCAATAAAAATATTCTAAGAAGAAAAATTTCTGAAATGAATTCTTTCTGATCAAGATTGTAAAGAAAATAAAATGAGATGATGTGCTGGGGGGGTGACTTTAGTTAGGGAAGGGGGGATCAGGAGGGCCTTTCTGAGGAGGTGACATTTGAGCAAGCCCGGGGAGCAAGCCTGGGGAGCGTGCTCCAGGAAGAGGGCAGAGCAAGTGCAAAGGCCCTGAGGTTGGAGAAAGCTTGGTGAATTCAAGGAACAGAAAGAAAGCAAACGGGATGTAAGGCCATTTTCAAACAAGCGGGTCCTAAACAAGCAAAAGGGAAAAGAGAGAGAGCGAGGCAAACCAAGAGACAGACTCTTCACTACAGAGAACAAATGTGGTCACCAAAGGGCAGGTGGGGGGGGGGAGGTGGAAACGGGGGATCAGGATGAAGGAGGGCACTTGCGATGAGCACTGGGTGATGTATGGAAGTGCTGAATTGCTATATTGTGCACCTGAGAATGATATTACATTGTATGTTAACTAACTAGAATTTAAGTAAAACTTACAAACAAACAAACAAGCAAACAAGGGCGCCCTGTAACCATACATTTTGGTGGAGGCTGTGATCCAAAATGCTCCTCACATGGCAAGGAGTCAGTTGGCCATCACTGAGAGCACGGGTTGGTCGAGCCCCTGTGGAGTCCTAAGTTCAAGTTCCAGTGGCTACTTCTTACCGCATGACCTAGGGGTGTGATCATCTTACTAGTTAGCTATCGCTGTGTAAAAATTACCCCCGAGCTCCGTGGCTTAAAACAACATTCAGGATCTCAGTTTCTGTGGCTCAGGCATCTGGGCATGGCTCAACGGGGTCTTGCGCTTGGGGCTGTAACAGGGTGTCAGCCAGAGACGGAGTCTCATCTGAAGTTGTGACTGGGGCAGGATGGCTCCCACGCCCTCTGGTGGCCAGCGGGGAGCACTGGCCCCAGTGTGCCTGCTGCATTCTCCTCCTTAGAGGCAGGGGAGGGGGGATCCACAGGGCAGGAGGATGGGGGCAGGGGGGCAGGGACCCGTGGGCCATCTATGTAGGGCTGTCTACCGCAGTGCTTTCTCTAGCCTTAGTGTCCTCACCAGGAAAAGGACGGTGAGCCCCTGCTTTACCCGGGGTGGGGGGAGGTGAATGGGGAGGATGCTGTGCAGTGGGGCATAAGAGGGTTCTGGTCACCATGGTTCATCCTCGGCTCTTTCCTCTGGAGACACGGACTCCAGATTCAGAGTATCTGAATTGGGATTCTCAGTTAGCCTATTGCTCTGGTCAAAGGTGAGGTTGACAGACACAGAGCTTTGCAAAACAACTCTGACTTCTCAATGCCATCATTTGTTAACTTACTGGCTTGTCCCCTGTATTAGTTTCCAGCAGTTGCTGTGACAAATTCCCGCAAACCGGATGGCTTACACAGCAGAAACTGACTGTCTCGCTGTTCTGGAAGCTGTGAGTCCAAGATTAAGGTGCTGGCAGGGCCAGTCCCTTGAGAGGACTGTGAAGGAAGAATTTGTTCCATGCCTCTCTCCTTGGCTTGTAGATGGCTGTCTACATGGCCACAGGTATTGTCCCTATATGCATGCCTGTGTCTAAATTCCCCCCGTTTTTGCGGACACCAATCATATCGGATTAAGGACACATCCTACTCTGGTATGAACTCACCTTAACGGATTACATCTGCAACGACCCTATTTCCAAATAAGGTCACATTCTAAAGTCTTGGGGGTTAGGACTTCAACATATGAATTTGGGGGTCACACAATCCAACCCATAGCACCCACCAATGAAGGATTCTTGTCTCTCTGTTGGTTTCTCTCTGTGTCTGTCTCTCTCTGTCTCTGTCTCATGGTCTGTTTGATTCTCTATGTTTGTGTGTGTCTCTCCCTCTCTCCCCAAGCTCATCCCCACCCCAGGACCCTTGCATGTGCTTCTCCCACTGCCTGGAAAGCCCTGGCTCTTGTGCATCTGTCTTCTAAGCTCAGATGCAGCTTCTCAGCAGGAAGCTCTTCAGCGTACCTCACCTGCAACCCTCCTCTATCCTCTGCTTGCTGTTCCTCAAACATACCAAGCACGTTCCTGCCTCAGGGCCTTTGCCCCGGCTGTTTCCTCTGCCCTGTTTCCTTCGCTCACATGGTTCCTTCCTTCATCTTCTCAGATCTCAGGGCAGGTGGCACCTTATTGGCTAGATTCTCCAGGCTTCCAGAGCCCCTCCTCCCTGCTCTGTTTCCCCTTGCCTGTGTCCCTGGGAAGATTACCACCCACTGCTTTAACTGTTCCCTGCCTGTCTCCACCCCAGACTGTCAGTCCCACCGGGCAGGTATTGCTGTCTTGGTCTCTGCTGTATCCCCAGCTCCTAGAACAGGTCCTAGCTCACAGCACTTGGTGAATACAAGTTTGTGCAATCGATGAATCATATGACTAATCAGAAGATCTTAGAATGGCTGCCCAGACCTCTTGCATGGTGGAAGCGGCTGCATCCCAGGCATAGAATCTTAGAATTGCCACCGAATCTTAGAGTCACACCGAATCTTAGAATCAGAAAGAAAGAAGTTTTGGATTCTTTCCACTCCCATTCCCTCCCTCCAAACTCCAATTCCCTCCACTCCCTCCCCCCTCCAATTCCCACTCCAAGCCTCCTGGGCATGGGTCAATAGCTTGCCTTGGTTACCTCCTGTGACAGGGAGCTCATTACAACTAAGGCAGACCATTCAGGTTTTGGATAGGTCCACTGGCGTGATGATCCTTCCTTAAGAACCAAGCCCACATTTTTCCCCTTGCATTCCCTTTGGTCTCAGAACTGCCCCCTCACCTGCTTCTTGCTCATGTTGGCCACAACCAATCAACTCCCTTTGCCTCCTGGCAGCTGGTGAGATGGGGAGGAAGGGATCTGAGGGCAAGCATCCTGAGTTCTGAGGCACAGTTCCCCGGTTCTTCAGCCTTCCCTGAACGCCTCTGACAAAGATGATAGCTGAGTGGTGAGCTGATAACTCCAGCGTGAGCTGATAACTCCAGCGTGAGCTGATAACTAGGTGTGAGCTGATAACTAGGTGTGAGCTGATAACTAAAAGGTTAACTGATAAGGGATGTGCTGGCTGATGAGTAAAATGTTGGAAGATAACTAGTGCTCTGTAAGAACTAAAGTGCCTTGGCCAGGAATTCCTTCCTCCCTTCCTCTCTCGTCTCCTTCTGGAACATGTATTGAGCGCCTCCTGCATGCCAGGCCCAGCGCCGGCAGGAACAGTGATAAACACGGATCAGATGCAACCTCTCCTTCAGAACACGAGGGCTGCTGAGATCTAAGCTCTCCGGGAAGACCCCAAACCAGCAAAATCCTCCCACAGCCAGGCGCGGAGCTGCCATGTTGAAATGGCAGGTGGCAGGCGGGATCCTCCCCCCTGTGCCTGCCTGCTGGGGGCTAAAGTAAACCCCTGAGTCTGTCCCTGCTGTTGGCACCTCTGGGCTGGCTCCCCTCTCTCCTGCGTGGGTGGCGAGCGACTTCATCTGGGCCCCAATGGCTGTCACTCAGTCCCAGTCAGACTGGAGACAACACGGTTGCCATGGAAACGAATATGCTTCCCCCTGGGAGGGGGGGCGGGTGAGCCAAGGGAGCCAGAAACTGTGTGTGGATGTGTGAATTCGGCACAAAGTGACCCAGGCCTGGTGACTCAAGTGGTGCGGGGGGGAGGGGAGCTTAACTCCTTCGCTGCTGCTACCCCCTCCTCTCAGCCCGCAGTCTGGGTCCCTGAGGAAGCAGGGTGCCAGCGTGAGAGTTAAGCATTAGTCCTCATGCCTGGCTCTCACTCTGGGCAAGCTAACCTCTGTGCCTCAGCTTCCCCATCCAGGAAGTGGACACAAGAAGATGGACTCATGTATGCATTCATCGAATGAACACTTAACTGTATGTCTGTCATGTGCCAGGCACTGTTCTAGTTCCTTCAGGTCTCCTCGGCCATGGGGGAGAGTCAGACAACAGAGCAATAAGGGAATTAAAGAAAAATGAGATGGCGTTGTGCAGGGAAAACAAGAAAGTAGAAGGATGTCATAGGGAATGAAGGGGGGAAGCATTTAGTGGGAGTCAGGGAGGAACTCTGAAAAGAGGTTACATTTGAGCTGAGACTTGAGTGATGAGAAGAAACAGGTCATGGAGATATGGGTGTGCAAAGGCCCTGGGGCAGGACTGTGCCTGGTGAAATAGAAGAATAGAGGCGTGTGTGGCTGGAGAGGAGTGAGCAACAGGATAAAAGGGAGGAGGGGAGGGCAGAGAGGGGTAGGGTAGGTTGTACAGGGCCTAGGGGACCACGGGGGAGGTCTTGGGCTTTCCTCCAGGGAGGTGGGAGCCCTTCCGTGCTGTAGGCAGAGGAGGGCAGCTCCGACTCGGGTGCTCACGGGCGCCCTCTGGTGGCTTCTGCGGGAATGACATCCCGTGGAGGCGAGGGTCGGACCGGGGACCAGGGACCTCCATTGGTCCAGGGAAGAAATAATGCGGGTCAACTGGGCAGAGGCTGCCTCTGCTGGCCTTGCAGTGTCTTTTATCATGATTGTGCTGGAGCATTTACATATTGAAATACATAGAATTTTACAACAAAGAATATTCTTTTTATTTCTTCCTTATATTATAAGCAGCAAGTTATGTTTTTGGAAATTGCATGTGTAGGTTGGTTATGTTGTCTATGAATTTTACTCTAGAATGGGCTGAGACTCGCAGCCCTGCGGCGGCCCCTGCTGCGTATCTGTGTGACAAGGCCTGGTGTATAATAAGCACGCAGGAATCCAGGCCTCTGGGTCATGGGGTCACGGGACAGAGGCAGGGTCCTCTCCAGGTTCCTGGACGATCCAGACACCGCGCAGCTCCATGTTTCGAGGACCCAATCACAGCTCGCCATAGCTCTCTTTTTGTGGGTGGAGAAACAGACTTCCAGAGAAGGCAAGCCATTTCCCCGATGTCACACAGCCTGTCACGGTGAGCCTAAGCTTTAAACCCTGGCTATTTAGGCCGGTCCAGATGCCTTGGGGTGACAAATATTGGCTCTGCCTTCGGGGGGACCCCTGCTTCTCCACTCTTAACCTGACCCCCACCCCCACATACTTTTGACTCTAGGGTGACCCTAAGCGGGTTTGTCCCTCGGCCACAGTGATTGGCTCAGAGGTAGCCACGTGACTTGAGTCAAGCCAATCAGAATAAGCCATGGGTTTGGCTGGGACCAAGAGGCCTGAAGGTTTCCGTTTCTGCTTGGGGTGCAGGCTGGGAAGACAGAAGTAAGCTTGGGGTCTCTTTTTATTCCTTGAGTGGGATGCCTGACTGTGAATGAAGCCCACTCAGAGGAAAGCCAAGCTGAGACACAGAAAGAGACTTCCAGTAACATCATCTCAACTCCTGGATCCAAGCTGTGCCTGAAATTGGGAACCTGAGACTTCGCCGTTGCTGGAAACTGTTTATGTGTTTTTGCCCTGACCTGTTTAAGTTCCATTTTCCTTCCTGACCAAGGCACCCGGTTTCATACTCTCAAAGTGCATGTCCTGTTATGGTTTCTTCATGGGCTGGGCAGCTAGTTTAAGGGGGCACAAGAAAAGTTTGGGTGATGATATATTAATCATCTTGATTGTGGTGATGGTTTCATGGAAATACACATGCATCAAAACCTTTCGAATTATACACTTTTGCATATTTATGTCTCAATTACGCTTCAATAAAGGCATATGTTTTTAAAAGAGTATCAATATCACCATATCAGCTCCTGGATCCACCCATGCCTGAAAGCAGACATTTTGGACTTTTCAGATACATAAGCCAGTAAATGTCCTTTTGGGGGAATAATAATAATTATTATTAATTTTTATTTTATTGTTAGTTTTGTTAACCTTTCTCTGTCTCATGTTGCAGTCTAGATACAAGAGGAGACCAAGAGAGGGCAGTGGTATGATGAGATGCCTCCAAAAATATGTCCAGGACACTGCTGTGTATAAAGAACTTATGTTCATGCTCATCCAGGAAATCGTTCCACAGGCTTTCTCTTCTGCAGAACTTGTCAGAGCCTTTAGTGGGCCAACTCTGAGGCTTGCTCTACACAGTTTACAATAGATCCCCTAAATGTGAGCCCCAGATCCCCACACAGTCACCTATTCATCTGTGCCCCCCTGTTGGCTCCTTATGTTGCTAGTTTCCATCTCCTCCCGCTGTCTACTGCTCCTTGGAATCACCTTCCAGATAACACTTTCTCTTCCCAGAAAGCTCCCCAGGGTAGTCATTCAGAACTCAGCCCCAAGGCCCTTCTCTTCTTCCTTTGCTTTTTCCCCTCCCCTGTTGGAGAACACTAGAAACACTGGGAGACCCTGTGCCTTCTGGCCCTGGGGTGAAAACCTCTCCCAGTTGTGCTGTCTCCTCGGTAGTCCTCCTCTGAGCCTTTGCTTATGCTGTGCCCCCTGCCTGGCTGCCTTTCCTCTCCACCTAACCAAATCCTCCTTCTGTAGGTCAGGATTCCCCTGGATGCTGGGGCCCACAGCGATTCTGGATTATTAAATAAACAGCATAATTCTCATGGTGAGAAATGCGTCTGTTTCCAGCCCTCTTTGACTCCCTCTGATGATGTGAAGGAGGGAGTCTGTACTGGGGACTGAGGAGCTCTTAACCCTTTCCCGTCTCCCCCTCATCCTCTTGAAAGCAGCTCTGAGCCTTGGGCGGCAGCGACGCCCCACTAGGTGGAACAACCGCGTTTTGTTTCCATCCTGTGTGTTTTGCCGCCCACCTTCTATTTGTGACAGGTGCAAGCAGCTCTCCATTTCCAGGAGGGAAGCAGAGACTCTGTTTTTAAATATACAGACTTGAGAAGACATGAGTCAGTTGGAAGGCAAATACTAAATAAATCGTGGAACAGGTGGGGTGCCACCTTTCTGGATGAAGTTTGGGAAACGCTCCCTTCTTTCAGGAAGCCCTTCTGGATTGCCCTGGCCAAGGCTTGGAGGTCTCTGCTTTGGTTCCTAAGGCCCCGCCCTTTCCCACGAGCCCCCCCCCCCGCACCCCCCCCCCCCCGTTGGCATTTCCATCTCTGAAGGGCAACCTGGAGCCGATGACCGGTGTCTCCGGCCCACAGTCACCGGCTGCACCAGGAGAGCTCCAGGGGCGGAGGCAGTGCTGGGATCTGGGGGCAGGCGCCTCCGTGCCAGCTGGGCTTGCCTCCCGCAGCTGCTGGCGTTGCCATAGTTACCGAGCAAGCCTTCTCTTCTCCCCCCTCCCCAACCCCACCAACCCCTCACCCTCGGACCAGGCCCTTCCAGGGACTGAGGCTCCTGGGTATCATGGAAACGGTTTCCAGGCACCCGCAGCGGCCTCTCTCATTGGCTGGCTGAGCCAGCGGGCAAAGGTCACCCCTGGGGTCACCTTCAGGAGCAGGAGCTGGGTTTCTTCTGGGCCCCCAAGAGCGTGGAAGGGGATGTCCTGTGTGGAATTTTGATTTTTAACTCATTTTTAACTTCTGGGGCTGCTGAGTGTCTCTGAAGTCCCCTGGGTGGGGCTGGACTCTTTAGCCACTAATCCCCAAACTCCCAAAAGTACCCCCCCCCAAACCTCTGTTCTAAGTTAAATGCCCTGGGCTCATTCTGTAAACGTGGTGCTAAGAGGAACCACCAGGCAGCCTCTCCCTCTTCTTCTAGAACCTTCTCCAGACAGCGATGGCAGCCACAGAGCAGGGGCCGGGGTCCAGGACCCTGTACCAGGAGCAGGAGAGAACAGCCTGGGACTGGGCCGTGGGGGGTTGAAAAAGGAAGTAGCAGCGGCTGATACTTGCTGGGAAGCCCCAGGTGCTGGGCCCTGCTGTAGCCAGAAATGCAGAGTAAGTCCTCCCGCCCTTAGAGCAAGGTTAAAGGTACCGTGTCCCCACTGTAGAGATGGGGAACCTGAGGCCCAGGGCGTCGAATGCTTTGCCCAAGATCACACAGAATGAACGCAAGTGGCAGTCTGGGATTTGAACTCAGGCCACCTGGCTCCAGCGTGAATGATTTTCCCCACTAGTGGTCATGTGATCAGATGTCCCTAGGTGACATCTGCCCTCCGAATGAGGGGATGGGCCCGGGACTGGTAGGGAGCTGCCAGGAGCGGGGCTGGGACCCTGGGCAGCCAGAGGGAGAGACCGGCGCCGCCAAGGGGGTGGTCTGGGGGCTTCAAACGCTTCTAAAATCTCCATCAGGGCGTGCAGACAACCCGCCTTTAAGGTGTGAGCCCACGGCGCAAACCCAGCTTCGAGCTGGCGGTCCCCTCAGACCCTGCCACGCCACTCCTTCCAAACGGACGCTGCAGCCGCGCCTCTGATCTGTGGAAATTTTGGAAGGAAACACAGGCTGAGAAGGAAAAGGGAATTCAGGCAGAGCAGTACGTGTTTCATGAAAAGCCGCGTGCGGCCAGCGGTGTGCGGAGCGCTCCCCGAGGGGCCCCAGGGCGGCGGGGAGAGACGGCCGGACAGACACAAGCCCAGGTCCTTGGGGTCAGGGGGAATCCAGAGAGGGAAACTGGGAGGCCAGGCTAAGACGGGAGATGGGAAGGAGGGACACTGAAGACGGGGCTGAGAGGAGGAGCAGGAATCTGCCAGGCACAGGAGAGGAGGGGGAGGGAATGGCTAGCCAGAGCAAAGGTCCTGCACCCGGCGGGCCCACGGGCTGCAAGGTGAGCCATGGGGCTGCAGCAGAGTGAGCAACGGGGTGGGGGTGACGTGCGGTCAGAGAAGACATGAACTATAGATGATAATGTTCGTGTCCCTCCCCCCCATTCACAGGTTGAAATCTACTCCCCAGCGTGATGGTATTAGGAGGTGGGGGCTCTGGAGCCCCCATGAAAGAGACTCCAGAGAGCTCCCTCACCCCTTCCTCCATGTGAGGACTTGGGGAGGACACAGCTGTCTCCATAAACCAGAAGCAGGTCCTCAGAGGACACAGCATCTGTCAGCACCTTTGTCTTAGACTTCCAGCCCTCAAAACTGTGAGAGATTGAAGTCTGTTGTTTATAAGCCACCCAGGCTGTGGAATTCTGTCACAGCAGCCCAAATGAACTAAGACAGAGGTTGACTATGCAAGGGACGTCAAGAGGGCTTCTTGGAGGAGGTGACATTTGAACAGAGACTTGGAGGATGTGGAGGAGCTGGCCATGGGGGAACGTGGGGGTGAAGAGCATTCCAGGCAGAGAGAAAAGCATGGGCAAAGGCCCTGGGGCAGGACTGTGCCTGGTGTGTTCAAGGCACAGCAGAGAGGCCGGTGTGGCAGGAGCAGAGTGAGTGAGGGGGTGGGAGGAGGTGAAGGCAGGGAGGTAGCTGGGACCAGACCCAAGAGGTGCTATTGCACCAGTCCAGGCGAGCGATGAAGGAGGCCTGGCCTGAGCAGTGGCAGTGGGAGTGGAGGGAGCCCAGCACTTGGATTCAGAGTTTAAGTTGGCGATAAAGTGCAGGTCTCACTGAAGGAAGGAGGGAAGGGGGGCAGGGAGAGGGAAGAACTAGGGATGACAGTCGGATTGGGGGCCCTTTCCTCCCTGGCCCGGAGAAATCGGCAGGCAAGTTTTGGCCACAGACAGGTGGTAGGACCGGGAGGTGACTCAGGGCCACCCAACCTCCTGGAGATGTCAACACACTTCACAGAGTCCCGGCTCCCACCAGCTGCCAGCAACATGCGGCCCAGATGTTCCATCCCGGGGACATCTGTGCCGGGCCTTCCCCAGCATCATGCGGGTTTCGAGTGCCGCGGCGACATCTGGATGCCTCGGAGCAGGAGGCAGCAGGGCGGGGCTGGGGCTGAGAGGGGCCCTTGTTCTTGGCCAGAAAGAAGGCTGTCGGAGGCTCTCGCAGGAGGGGGCACATGGGTGCCTGAGTGCCTAGCGTGGTGCTGGGGACGGGGCGTGTGCTGCTTGAATCATCAGATGCGAACCCCTCCCCAGAAGGGGAGAGACCTGGGGGTCCTACACCAGCTGCTCGGGGTCACAATTTCTGACCAGAAAGTCCCACCCCTAAGCCTTTGCTCCCACTATCCCTCCCCCCCCCACCCTGCAGGGTGATCTCCTCCTTTTATTCATTTCCTCCACAAGTATGGATTGAGCACCTACTATGTACCGGCTCTGTCCCAGGCACCAGGAAGATAGCGGTGACCAAAATAGACCAAAATAACCGCCCCCCCCCAGACAAAAAAAATCTCTGACCTCAGTGGGCTCGGTCTACTGTGAGACAGGCAATAAGTGAACAAGTGGATAAATGAAGTATTTCCAACGACTGTAAGTGCTGGGAAGGAAACAGAACATGAGGGACCGGGAAGCGGAGGAGGAGCAGCTGTGCGCAGACCTCAGAGAGGGTACGGCATTTGCCCGAGGACACACAGCGATGAGAGGCACCAACCTGGCCTTTCCCCACAGCCTTTGAGATTCGGGGGACCCAAACTCAATACAACTTTTCTCCGAGAAAAAATAAAAATTTTAAAAAACGCTGCGTGGCCAGCTCCAGATCTCCCAGCTGTTTGGGGGGCGGGGGAGGTGGCAGAGGAAGAAGAGGGAGAAGAGAGGGGGAAAGAAGAGCAATATTTCTATTGTCCTTATCCAAATAAATTGAGATGTATTTGTGAAAGTGTCAAGGAAGCCTCCAGGAGCGAAACTATAAAATCACACAGCTGCTCTGAGGGCCCGTGACAGACAGCTCAGATTAATGTAGCTGTATTTTTATGGTCTGTTAACAACTGATATGGGTTTTAAATATATTATCTTCCATTGTATTGTCTGTCATTTTAAAAACTGCTCATGTCTCCTGTGTTTGCTTTTAAAAGGTTCTTATGGAACATTCTGCTGCTGAGCTTCCAAATCTTTTTTTTTTTTTTTCCTGTAGATATATCACTGCAGATCTTCTCCCCCCAAGCTAGGTTTTCCCTGGTACTTTCACGGCTAATTTACCACAGAACCTATTGGAACCCCTTGGGTTTCTTAACTCAGGGAGCAGCTGCAGGAGATCGGTTCCCATCTAGCTGGAGGTTTGTGACACGGGCGCGTGGAGCGCCTCCAGATGGGACGGACGTGTGGGGTGCGGTGGGCTCGGCTTCCGCCGCTGTCGACGGGAGCCTGACCTTGGAGAGTTCAGAGCCTGTTTACAGCACTTGTAGCGGTCCGCTAAGGCTGCGATAATGCCACGAAACAAACCACCCCTGCAGCTCGGAGGCTCGGCGGCTCGTACCAGCCGACGCTGGCTTCTTGGTTCCGGGTCTCTGCTCTGTCTCTCCATGAGCTCATCCACTCCTGCAGCTTTGGAGTTTCCTGCCAAGTCTGATCCCCACCCTGAACTGCTTTCTCTGCTCTAGACCAGGCTAGCGAGCACGTCCCTCCTCAGGCAGGACTCAGACAGAACCAAGAATCTTCATTGCGAACCCACATGTCCTGTTGTTGGCCATGGCCCCGTCACCCACCTTGTCCCCTTGATCAGAGGCCGGGGCATCCACTGCCCCTCCTCCCACCTCTTTGCCCATCACCAGTCAGCCTCCATATCCTGCCAATTACCCCCCATCCCCTCCTCTCCATCCCCACAGCCTCTGACCCATTCCATGTACCTTAATCTTATCTCTGGACAACAGAAACCACCTCCTTCCTGGTCTTGTGGCCTCCATTCTCCCCCGTTTCCAATTTCCTCTCCTGACCGTAACGAGAGTGATTACTTCTTTTAAGAATATTTAACCTGATTGCATCTCTCTCCTGCTCGAACCCTCTTGTGGATTCTCAACCTAGTCTTCAGTGTTCTCATGTGGAACTCCCATTAAATCTCTCTTTCTCCCTAAATTCCCCCCTGTCATAATTCCACACTCCACCAGGCTGTTTCACTAAATCTGACCTCCCCACCCGAACGCCCTGCTCTTTTCAACATCAAACTTTTGCACATGCTGTTCCCTCTCCCTGGAATTCCCTTCTACCTCACAAACTCCTATGCATCCTGCACAACCCAGCCTTTATTGCCCCTCCTCCAGCAGAGGGCACCCTGTGGTGCCCCACTCTACAACCAGGATTTGGGGCTCCTGCAAACACGACGTGAATCCTGCTTTTGCTTGTTGCCTTCCCAACTAGACAATGACCTCCCTGTAGCCAAGGGTTGTTGCCTTCTCCTCCTTGGAGCCCAGCCAGTCCCCACCCCAGGAATGAGCGTGGCTCTGACTACACAGAGCAGAGAGGAGGACGCCCTAGTACAGGCATTAATTACTGAGTCCCGACAATTAGAAGCAAGGCCGACAGCCTATAGAAGTGCAAGCAACCACGGAGCCATATATAACGAGGTACTAATTGTGCAGAGAAGACAATTAGAAAGGGAGGCTTTGAGTCACCAGTTCCACAGTCCGGACAATTAGACATTGGGCCGTATATAAAGGATGTGCTAATCGCTCGGTTTGGACAATTAACAGGGCGCCCGGGAAATAATAAAGCAAAATGCCACCAGGCAGCCCGGCACAGAGCCAGGTGGTGCAGCCCTGGGGACTGGAGTCTGGCTGCGTGGACTCAGATCTTCCTGTGGGACCTCAGACAAGAGGTTTACTTTCTCGGAGCCTCATTCTTCTCATCTGTGAAATGGGGATGTCTGCAGCGCCTGCCCCAACTGGTTAACAGAGGCCACGGAACAAAGCCGGGCTCCCACAGACGTGATCATTACAAACGGCAGCAGGGCGGCCCGCCAGGAGGCGCTCATTGCCAAGTTCTGGATGGCGCAAGAGCCCAACGACCCAGCCCAGGCACTGTGAGCCCGGGGCCAGCGTCTAGATGAAGAGAAAATTGAATGATGGACACACACACAGGCTGGGAGAATCTAACAAGGTGGGAGTTACTCACTATGAACAACACAGAGGAGGCTGCTGGGACAGCCCAGCCCAGCCCAGCCCTTATAATCCAGCACATGTGGATTTGCCCTTAATTATGTTCTCTGGAACCCATGGAGCAGACATGGAGTGGGGAGCTATTGACGCTGGCCAGTGCAAAGGCCCTGAGGCAGGACCATACCTGGTATGTTTAAAGAACAGTGAGGATATATACCCTCAAATAATTGAAAGCAGGAACTCAAACAGATCCCTGTCTATCCAGGGCTGCCACTGGGCCCTAAGTGGGAATTCTCCAGATAAGCAAAGAAGGGTGTTCTGGGCAGAGAAAACTGTGTGTTCAAAGGTCTGCAAGTAGGAACAGAGATGGATACAGAGGGCAATTCAGGAGTGGTGGGATTAAGTCACACAGGGCATCGTGGTCTGGAGGGGAAGGGGTAGGATTGACTCCAGAGGGCAGTGGGAGCCAAAGAAGGTTGTGGAGCAATAGAAGAGCCGCAGATGACATCTGGAAGACCCACTGGGGCTTTCTGTGAGCTGCCTTCCTCCATCCTGGGCGGGAATAGCTAGGGTCACTTTTGCTTTAATACAGTTTGGAAGGAGCTTGAAGCCCCCTCTCCCCCAACCAGGTGCTCTTATCAGAAGCCCCGGTCCCTCACTCTTGCTGTGAAAGCAAGCGTTTATTGAGGGCTTGCTATATACCAGGACTTTTTTTTTTTCAGCTACAAAAAATATTGTCTTTCCCGCTTTGCCCTTGGGAAGCTCAGATCCAAATGTGAGGTCCGATTATGACTGCGTGCGACACCTCGCTGCAGACCGCCAACACCACCAGCCTGTTTATGGTCGTGATTACTCCTCAAGTGACCTTCCGAGATAGGAACTGTCGTCAACCCCGCATGAGGTCTCCCATTCCACCTGCCCACAGCGTGCATGCATCTCCCGCGGTTTTCCCCTGAAGGCAAGAGTCCCCAGGATACAGGACTTTGGTGCTAAGACCAGGAAAACTCTGGACAAAGCAGGAATCGGTAACCCTCTGTGACAGCTTTAAACAAAAAATCTAAAAGATCAAACCACAGGCTTTTCACACCCAGTCGCCCACACGCCCAGGACCTCATAAAGGGCCCATTTAGACATCAAGGGAACAGCTGGGCCAAGTGCATTTTTTTGCTGAGCACTTGTTAAAGAATCAATAAAAATAATATCAGCAAACAAACTCCTAATCTTTGTCCCTAGAAGAGGAGGCAGAACACAGCAGAACCAGCGGGGAGGGGGCAGCGGGGGCCCGAGGTCTGGCCGTGCGTCTGGTTTGCGGTGTGACCTGGAGAACATGCGGGGCATCTCTGGACGTCCAGCGCCCCGCTGGCTTGGACGGTTTGGCAGCCGCGGCTGATGATGATGGTTCCCCGGCAGGTGTTGCTGGGAAAGAGAGGGGGTGCCACGGCCCTGAGGACGAGCCGCTCAAAGCCGCAGGGGTGAGGCTGGAATGTTTGGAACTTCTTCCCCTCCTGGGTCCAGCTCTATCAGGGCCCGCCAAGGCTGGTGCAGTTGCCTCTAACCTGGAAGCCTGGCTCCCACCCTTGCCGCCCCCCTACCCGTCTGTCCTCCCCACAACGTCCACTGTGTCAGGCCCTACCCTCCTCTGCCCACAGCCCTCCAGGGTTTCCACCTCCCTCGGGAGAAAAGCCCACGTCCTTCCCCATGGCCCCCCAGGTCCTGCATGACCTGCCCCGTCTCCTACCTGTCCTCTTCTCCTCCCTCTCTCCCCCTCGCTCACTCTGCTCCAGCCACAGGCCTCTTCACTGTTCCTCCAACACGCCAGGCACTGTTCTGCCCCAGGACCTTTGTATGGGCTATACCCCCTGCTTGGGACACCCTTCCTCCACATGTCCCCCATGGCTGTCTCCTTCTCATTATTCAGGTCTCAGCTCAAATGTCACCTCCTCCCTGAGAGGCCCTCCCTGACCATCCCAGCTAAAGGTGTATTCCCCCAACCCCGTCCCTTTTCCCCCAACCCCGTCTCTTTTCCCACATCACCTGCTTCAATCCTGCCTATCACTTACCGGCGTCTGCAATGACCATTTTGTTCATTTGTTTACTTGGATATTCTGTCTCTCCAGCTTCCGAGAGCCCCAGGAGGGCAGGAAATGTCTCTTCTGTTCACAGCTGGCTTCTCCGGCGTCTACGACAGAGCCGGCACACAGAGGCCATCGCATGCTTGTTGAATGAATAAGTGAACGCACGGGAAAGAGAGGGTAAGAACACAGATGGGCACATCAGAATTAGGCATCGTGGGGCGCCTGGGTGGCACAGCGGTTAAGCGTCTGCCTTCGGCTCAGGGCGTGATCCCGGCCTTCTGGGATCGAGCCCCACATCAGGCTCCTCCGCTATGAGCCTGCTTCTTCCTCTCCCATTCCCCCTGCTTGTGTTCCCTCTCTCGCTGGCTGTCTCTATCTCTGTCGAATAAATAAATAAAATCTTTTAAAAAAAAAAGAATTAGGCATCGTATTTAATTCCCACTTCTGCCATGTACTGGCTGTGTGACCTTAGACCAGTGACTTAACCTCTCTGCCTCCACGTCTGCATCTGTAAAACGGGAGCGTCTGATGAAACAATCCACACAACAGAGCTGACATGGTGTCTGACGGCTAGTCAGCTCTCCCGACTGAGCTGCGGTTACCAGGAAAGTCAGTGTCCCGCTCACACTAGGGCCTCCCAGACTGCCCCAGATTTCTTTCTTGATGGCTGCATATGTTTCCATAAGACGCACATCCCATGGTTTATCTACCGTGTCCCCACCTTACGGTTACCCCCAACAACAACTCCACAGGCACCCCGTTTGCACGCACGTGTAGCTGCTTCTCGGGACTTGCGATCGAGGACAGGAGCCACTGCACGGCGGTTTTACCGGCTGTTACCTGGCTGCGCGCCAGCTGTGGGAGTCCTGTTCCCCCCGCCCCCCATCAGTCCTTGATTTTATCCACCTTGCCTCCCAATGTTCTGCCAATCTGGTCAGTGCAAAGCAAGATCTTGTTCTGGTTCGATTTTCCATTTCCTTGACAACGACATCCCTCCACCCCCTGCCCCCCCCCCCAGCCTTGTCTTGGTAGAATGGACGTGGCAGGGCCCATGGCCGCCGCCACCCACAGACAAACACACACACACGCGCGCACACACACGCCCCAGCACTGCCCACCAGCAAGTCCTGCTCAGCCCCGGGATGAGGGGGGAGGCTGGGGAGAGGCTTGGAGTGGGTGTGCGTCTACTGGGGGGCTCTGAGCGGCCAGGGGGCCAGCGATCACAGTGTGTCCCACTGACATCAGGACACACACCCCTGGAGCAGCCTCGGGGGGGGGTGCTTGTTGGGAGGTCAGAGTTGGGTCAGAGCTCAGCAGCCCCCCAGACACCCTCAGACCAGAGCACAGGGGAGAAGAACTGAGCCTGGCCAGTGGGGCATGAAGCCCAACTTTGCTCCTGACCACCTGGGATCTGGGATGAGCTATATCCCACCATGTCCACACCTGTGGATGGGGCATTAACTGCCTTCCCTCTCCCAGGATTCATTCATTCTTTCACTCATCCATGCTACAAGCTTTTACGGAGCACCTGCTGTGTGCAAAGTCCTGTTCTAGGCTTTGCAGTTTGCAGCAGTGAGAGAAACAGAGGAAATTACTGTAGAGTTGATAAAAGTCTGATGGAGACACAGGCAATAATCCGTGTGGAAAAAAATAACAAATGGTTTTGAAAGAGCAGTGAAGAAAAATGAAACAGAACGGGAGAGAGAGAGACTCGGGAGGGTCTCTGGAGGGGGAAGAACTCCAGGCAGAACAAACAGCCAGTGCAAAGGCCCTGGGGCAGGACCATGCCTGACTTGTTAGAGGAGCAGGGAGGAGGTCCCTATGGCTGGAGCAGAGTGAGTGAGGGGGAAAGAGGAAGAGAGGAGGGCAGGGAGGAGAAGGGGACAAGCCTTATTGTATAATGGTTGGGCCTTGAGTACTGGACTCAGGAGTTCAAATCCAGGATCGGCTCCTCCATAGCTGGGTAACATGAGGACCCAGACCCAGAAAGACCCAGACAGGGGCTTAGCACCCCTGTGCCTCAGTTTCCTCATTTGCCAAGTGGGGCAGATGCCACTGTATCCACTTCATAGAATGGAAACAGATCCATACAGGGAGGAAAGAGACTTCATCTGTAACTTATTTTTTTAAAATAATTTATTTATTTGTTTGAAAGAGAGAGAGCACAAGCAGAGGGAGCAGGAGAAGCAGGCTCCCCGCTGAGCAGGGAGCCTGATGTGGGGCTCGATGTGGGGCTCGATCCCCGGGTCCTGGGATCATGACCTGAGCTGAAGGCAGATGCTTAATAACTGAGCCACCCAGGCGTCCCTATCTGTGACTTCTTTTTAAAAAACTCTCTTGGTCTGCCAGGCACCAAGACTGGGGGCACCAGGAGGCCAGGGGAGGCTGGGGTGGTCTCTAGAGAAGAGAGTGGGTGTGTCATGCCCTGCACGGCTAGGCTCAGCAGATCCTTAGTGTAAACCATGCGGTCTTGCAGAACTTATTCCCATTATACAGGTGAGAAAACCAAGGTCACTTCTCAGTCGTGCCGCAGTTAGTAACGATGGAGTTAGGACCAGGCCCCCAACATGCCCCCAACTTTACTCCGGTCTCCTTTTCCCCCTCTTTCTTCTCTTCATTAAGAACAAGGCTTTACTGGGGCGCCTGGGTGGCTCAGTCGTTAAGCGTCTGCCTTCAGCTCAGGGCGTGATCCCGGCATTCTGGGATCGAGCCCCACATCAGGCTCCCTGCTCTGCTTCTTCCTCTCCCACTCCCCCTGCTTGTGTTCCCTCTCTCGCTGGCTGTCTCTCTCTCTGTCAAATAAATTAAAAAAAAAAAAAACAAGGCTTTACTGATGTTGTTTATCCCTGCTCTGACCACCGATGGAATGCCACTTGGCTGCAGAAAATTTAGAAAGAGTTCCACAAACCAGAGAGAAGGGATAGAACTTGGCTGTCATCTCTCCCCCAGAGTGCCAGCAGCGAGGTGCGCTCCCTTTCAGTCTCCTTTCAATATGATCACACACATTGCAGTTTATTTAACGGTCGCGTACTGGTTTTGAAACTGATCCTTTACTGTTAAGCGTTTATATCGTGTCGGATGTGTTGCTCTTATAGGCCTGGAAACAACACCTTGCAGCATCATACGTGGCCCCCTCTGCAGATATTTCTGGGGGGAATGTCCTGGAATGATTTCTTAGAGGCAGACATGATTATAATGATGAGTTTTCTCCTCCTCCTCCTTCATTAATTTAAAACTACTTTATTGGAAATTTTTATACACACTTCTTAGTGTCAAGTGAATTTTCTCTCTCTCTCTCTCTCTCTCTCTCTCTCTCTCTCACACACACACACACACACACACACACACACACACGAGAGAGAATGTGACATAGCTCCTTTTAGCAAAGTGGGACGGTCCAGCTTCTTGATGCAAAATACCACGCAATTAAGTCCTTCGTGCAGGTGACCCGCTGAACGAGCCCGCCCTACCTGCTTTTTGTGCTCGGGATTACAGCGTTCGCTTACGGGTGCTGGGACTGACGAGGTTTGTGCAGGACACCCTCCTCTGAAAGCTCATTGTCTGTGATCTTGATCTGGGCTCTCAATTTCACCATCGTCGTTGGCCTCCTGGGCTCCCCTCTCCCGGGGTCACTGTTTTTATTTTTATTGAGCTGAACGTCACATAGTGGACGCCGGCTTTGGGATGTATGCTTCTGACTCGGGTTCCCCACTCCTCGGACATCCAACCCCCCGCCCCCCGCCCCCTGAGGTCCCCATGGCTCCTTTTTCATGTGTTTCCTTCCGGTCTTCTCTCAACGCCCGTGGGCACATGGTCCTCACTGCACCTGCTTTTGTCCTCGCTACAAATTCAATTCAATGAATCATCAGAATGAGGGCCAGGGTTTTGGTCTTGGTCACCGTGGTGTCCCCTGGAGCCTAGAACAGCCTGGGACACAGAGCTTGGTGGGAAGTCAAGAGGTCACCAAAGAGTCTTCCAGGGCATCCAGTCTACTCCTCTCCATTACAGCTGGTGAAACAGAGACCTGGCAGGGGGAAATATCTTGCCTAAAGGGACACAGCGAAGTAAGAAGAGAGGGGCGACTTGGCCGGGAGCTGTCTGACTGGGACTCTGCAATTTGCAAGCACGTGGTTTTAATGGCTTGTCAGTCCTCGGCTGGTCCTGTTCCACTGCTGGCAGTTCCTCCAGCCAGAGGATCAAGGATGATAATATTGTTGGTGGAGCATTTATTGAGTGCCTACTGTGTACCAAGCACCATGCCTCCCATACATTACTTCTTTAAACTCTCGCGTCTTTGTAAGGTCAGCACTGTTCGTACGTGTGCATTTCGCAGAGCAGAAAAACGGAGTCCCCACAAGGGGAAGGGATCCTCCAAAGGGGGAGAAGAAAGACAGGGCGAGCAGGCCGGAGGCACAGCTCACGCCAAGGCTCACAGGCGGGTCTAGAAGAAGGTGCACAAATTCAGGAAGAGCCCCATTCTCTGGGAGTTGACTGAATTCTCCCACACATGGTCCTGATGATTGGCTAAGAGCCCAGGAAGTCAGTTTGAGAGATGAGGAAACTGAGTCTTGGTCCAGGCAAGTGACGTGCCCAAGCAGAGACACTGAGATCTGGAGAGGGGAGCAGAGGGAGAGGCTCCAGGGGAGAGGCCCGGTGCCCCACCTGGCCGGGAGGGAGGCTCTCACTCGTGGCCCACATCGCGGAGAGGAGAGGGTGGGTGAGGATAAATCTTCCCACATCCAAACTTAATAGGGAGAAATGTTATGTCAGCGGTGCATAGAGGCACCTCTCCTCCTCCCTCCCTCCCCTCGGCCCCCACACAGGATGGGGTTGGGGGATTTGAGAGTAGGGAGCAGAATAGGGAGCCCAGATTCACCCAAGTATGGAATGTTCTCACTAAGAGGGCAGAGGAAAAGATAGAATCCCATACCCTGGTGCAGGGAGGGGAAACCGAGGCAAAGGGCAGCAGACAGCGGACTCACCTCACTTTCCCGGTGCCACCCACAGGGTCCTCCATGTGCTGCCCATTCATTCAGGTCAAGCCCGCGACCCTGGCCAAGCCCCCATCTCCAGGTGGAGACCCCGACCTGGATGAGCCCCATCTCAGTTTTGCACATAGCTACCATTTCAGTTGAGCTACTTGTTAGGACAATCACACACACACGCACAGCATTTTACACGGGAAGAGACTGGCCCAGGAAGCTCAGGTCGGTGACATGCCCAAGGTCACTCAGCTAGGGGTAGTTGACACTCAGGTTGGCTGAGACCGGAGCCTGTACATTTTCAGCTGCATGTAGCGCTCTCTCTCTCTCTCTCTCTCTCTCTCTCTCTCTCTCCTTCCCTCAGAACCATTTAAACGATTACAAAGATGCTATTTTTATCTCAGGGAAAATTCAATTATAGACATTGACCTTTACGTGTTTTTCCCAGGCTCACGTGCTGCTGGCCCAGGGTGCAAAGGCTTCTGTGAATATTCTCAGAAGAGAAATTTCCTCAAAGCCAGAAACCTGAGGGGTTGGGGGGGGAGGTGCAGAGGCCAAGGGTGAAGGTCCAAGTCCATGGAACGGGAGGTGCGTCTCAGTCTTCAGCCCTCTGGGAGAGCAGGGAGGGCAGGGATTCCCTTCTGCTGCCACATTTGGGGGCCGAGGTCAGGAAAGTCGGGTCTACACTGGTCATGGGCTTATCCACCCGTCTCCAATTGTATTTTCTCTTTTCCTGGACACATCTTCCAGGGTCTGGCAATAGTGGATGCTTATTCAATGCGTTGGGACTTCCCTTAAGTATTTAATTATTCAACAAATATTAACTGTGTGTCAGACGCTGTCCTAGGTGCTGGGAGGAAATGGTAAACAGAACAGAATGAAAATCTCCGTTTTCAAGAGCGGACGTTGTACGCTAAAAAGTCAACAAGTAAAACAGACAGCGGGTCAGATGGTGGTGAGGACTAAGGGGAAATATCAAGCAGCAAAGGAGGATGAAGATTTGTGAGGAAGGACTTACCACTGAGATTTAAAACAAAATAAATCTTAAACAGGGTGGTCAGGGGAGGCCCCAGCGAGAAGATGGCATTTGAGTAGAGACCAAAGGAGGTGGTGGGGAGGAAGGCAGAGGGCACAGCCTGTGCAAAGGCCCTGGGGCAGCATGGTGCCTGGTTTGTTGGAGGAACCGTGAAGAGGTCCACGTGTCCAGAGCAGAGAGATGGAGGGGGAGATGGGGAGGAGGGGAGGGCAGGGAGGGCACGGGGCAGATCCTGCAGGGCCTTGGGAACTACAGGGAGGATTTGGGCTTTTCCCCCAGGGAGGTGGGAATCCCTGGAGGGCTGCGAACAAAGCGGGGCAGGACCTGATTTGGGTGCTCACATGCGCCCTCTGGTGGTCGCTTCAGGGAGGGCCGACTGTTGGCGGCGAAGTTGGGAGTCTGGGACTAGGATGGATCGGGCTGTGTGGGTCCAGGCTGTTGGTGTTGGAGCTGGACCAGAGGATGTAGAGGAGGGAGGAGGAAGAGCACCTTCTGGATAGATTATGAAGGCAGAGTCAATGAAATTTTCTAAGGAACTAGTTGTGGGGTGTAGGGAAAACAAGAGAGCTAAGGACGATGCCAGGGTGTCTGCCCTGGGCACCTGAAAGGGTGGAGTTGCCATCAGCTGAGATAGGGAGGGTGGGGGAGGGGAAGGCTGGTGGGGGCGGGGTCAGATTTGAGGTTTGGCTTTGGCTTGTTATTGGGCACCTGCATGGGTTGTCAAGGGGCCCCTTGGACGTTAGAGTCTGGAGTTTGGGGGAGAGATGCCCTCTGAAGACATGAATCTAGTGGTCCGTGATAGACAGAGGTATCTGAACCCTTGGGGATAGACTGGGGGGTGGGGGGGAAAGAAGTTGCCCAAGGGCTACCCTGTGTTTGGAAACTGAGAAGAAAAGGGGAGAAGCTGGTAGACAGATTAATGGGGCCCAACAGAGAGGACAGGGAAAAGCCAGGTGAGGTGCAGGCTCCAGGGGCCCAGTGAGGACAGAGTTCCCAGGAGGAGGAGGGACTGGCCAGGTGAGATGCTGCTGGGAGTGACTGCAGGTTGGGGGCTGAGAAGTGACCGCTGGATTGGGACACTGGGAGGTCACCTTGACCTCCCACCTTGGGCAGTCTCAGAACAGCAGCAGGAAGGGCTCACCACAGAGATTTTTGGGAAGGGCTCTAACTCTCTGACCCTCAGATGCCCCAACTCTGGAGTGAAAGTATCTGTCTGAGGATTTGGTGAGGTCATGTGCTCAGTACATACTATGCTTGGTCAGGCCCAGCCAGTGGACTACCATTGGCTATTGTCGTTACAGTTAAGAATGCTATCTGTCCATCCACCCATCCGTCCACCTACCCATCCACCCAACCATCCTTGCAACTACCTCTCTTCCCATCCACTCATCCTTCTATCCATCCATCCATCCATCCATCCATCCATCCATCCATCCATCCATCTACCTCTTTACCCATCCACTCCTCCATTTTTCCATCTATTCACCCATCCATCCAGCCAACTACCACTCTCCCCATCCACTCATTCACCCATCCATCCAACCACCATTCTGCCCATCCACTCATCCACCTATCTATCCATCCATCCATCCATCCATCCATCCATCCATCCACCCAGCCAGCCAGCCAACTACCACTCTGCCCATCCACTCATCCACCTATCCATCCATCCATCCATCCATCCATCCATCCATCCATCCATCCACTCAACTACCTCTCTACCCATCCACTCATCCATCTATCCATCCATCCATCCATCCATCCATCCATCCATCCATCCACTCAACTACCTCTCTACCCATCCACTCATCCATCTATACATCCATCCACCCATCCACCCATTTTTATCCATCCATTCTTCCACCCATCCCTTCAGTGTCTACACATGCTGGGTCCTATGCTCTGCTCATTCTCCAGGCCTGTCCTGCTCCCTCCCCTGCTCCCTCTGGTTATTCTCCTGAGATCCTCAAAGTAGTGCTAAGGTTTGCTTCCATGGTTCCCTCCCCTATTGCCTTGCTCACCATCATCAACCTGAGTTTGTTGAATGGACCAGAACCAGCCATGCCGTGCCTTCCCCCTCCCTGGCTGTGGGCCATGCTCGGGCTTGGGCAGAGCTCCCTCCCACGGAGCCCTTCTCTGAAGGACCGGTTCTGGGGTTCAAGTCTCGGGGTCCACAACATTCACATCAGCTGAAAAAAAAAATCCCTTCACTGGGCTTTTCCGGCCCTGGGGCAAGGTTGGAAAAGCCAACCTCCTCTTGCACCACAAACTCTGCTCACTGCTATTCTGGTTGATCAGAAGACCTGTTAGCACCTGCACCAAACATTTCCCCATTGGAGCTGTGTCATATTTCTGTGTCTCTCATCCCCTGAAAAGTGGGCAGAATTGGACAGGTGGAGGTAAGTGGAAACCCTCACAGAGGCGTCTCGTCCCAGCTCTGCCTCACTATCCTTCAGACATGTCCCCTCTCTGAGCCTCAGTTTCCTTGTCTGTACAATGGGGTCACCATTACCCCCACCTCAAGACTAGATGAGTTCTGCACCTAAAGCTTGTAGCACTTAGTAGTTGCTTAATAAGTATTATTATTAGATTATTATTATTTAAGTAGTAAGTTACAAGTGTTATTTAAATTATTATATAATTATTATAAAACATTAATAATACTTATTATTCATATTGCAGCTGCCAGATGTGACCATTACTGACATTGTGGTGTGTGTTCCTTGCGTTTTTTTATGCATGGAAATAGTTTGGGAATCACAAGTGGGGTCATATTTAAAACCACTCTCTCCCAGTGAAATAATTAATCACAGCCACAGTACTCCCAACAGCCCTAGAAAGGAGATGATTTTATTAGTCCTAATTCACAGAAGAGGAAAGGGGCCGGCGGGGGCGAGAAGAAAGTCTGGATGGGAACCCAGATCAAGCTGAGTGTGGAGGCTGAGTGGGCAGGCCAGGCCAGCTGCTGGTGGGAGGGGGAATGAGGTTCCTCCTGGGGCGCCCCAGGGCCAGGCTCCACCCCAGACCACAACTTCCTCCTGAAGTCATGGCAACCAGCTCCTTCAAGATGCTAATTAAGGCAAATAGGAGCTGATTCTCACCCTCAACCCTCCCCAGAGGACAAAATGCCCGGAGGGCCCTCCCTTTTCCCATCCCCTGTGCAGGCAAGGTGTTGCAGGAGCGCCTGTGGCCAGAGGGACTCGGTTTCCCCAGGTTGCGTCACTTGCTCTAAGTCTGGGTCCCTGGAGGCTGAGGGTGGGAGCAGGGAGGAGAAAGGGTGAGCTCACCAGCTCGGAGATTGCTGATGCCAACCATGGGCTACGTGCCAGGCACTAAGCACTCTCCACACACCATTCATTCAATGTTCAAAAAAATTTAGTCTTAGAGATTTCTTTGTTTGGATTGATCAGGATGGAACAGGGTATACAAGTCAAGAGCAATGCTTAGATGGCACCCACCTTATGCCAAGGCCTGTTTCCAGCACCTGCTTGGTGTTAATTCATTATATCCTCATCTGAACAGCCCTCTGAGGTAGGTCTCACCTTTCCTGTTTTGTAGGTGAGAATACTGAGGCACAGAGAGGTTAAGTGACTTGCCCAGAGTCACACAGCTGGTCAAAGGCAGAGCTGGGCTTTTTACCATCATGTTTTTCTGCTTTCAGGGTACAAAAGAGTTCACAGGGGAAAAAAAATCCTCCTCCCCAAGCTGGCCCCAGTCACGTGGCTCCCGTCCCCAGAGGCAGCCATTGTTACAGATCCAAGGACCACAGGTGCTCACATAAGCACGTGTGTGTGTGTTTCCCTTCCTACCCGCTTTCCTCAGGCACTCGTGCGCGTGTACTCACACGCTGTCCCGCACTTTCCTTGCCATCATTCAGCGATACGCCTTTGAGAGACTGTCTTACTGGTACATGGACCCTTACTTTTTCTACAGCTGCCTACCACTCCTCTGAGACACTAAGCCGGGCTTTTTTTTTATTGTGGTAAAATACACATAGTATAAAATTTACCATTTTAAGTATTTCTAAGTGCACAACTCCGCGGCAGGAAGCACACTCAGACCGTCGTGCAGCTACCCCCGCCCTTTGTCTCTAGAACTTTCCATCTCCCCACACGGAGACTCTATCCCCATGAAGCACAGACTCCCCAGCCCCTGCCCCAGTCCTGGCTCCCATCATCCACTCTCTGTCTGTGTGGACGGGACTCCTCTGGGGTCCTCCTGGGCGTGGGGTCCTGCGGGATGTGTCCTTCCGGGTCTGGCTCCTCTCACCGAGCACAGTGTCCTCAGGGTCCGTCCACATCGTGGCTTGTGTCAGATTTCCTTCCTTTGTAAGGATGACTGATATTGCAGCGTGTGGATGGACTGCATCGTGTTTATCCATTCATCTGTCAGTGGACATTTGGGCTGTTTCCACCTTTTGGCTACTGTGGATCCTGCTGCGAGGAATATATGTGTACAAGTTTTGGTTGGAACACCTGTTTGCAATTCTTTGGGGTATTAAAGCAGACTGTTGGAACCCATCCCTGGGGATGGACATTTAGGTTGCTTGCATTTTCGTTCTGCTACTGCAGACAACACCGCCATACACATCCTTTCCAGCTCTGTGCTGCAGGCAAGACGCTCCCTCTCAGCTCATCAGTTTCCCCACCTGGAACGTGGGGCTCATAACACTTCCAACCCTATAGGACGGTGGGAGAATTAAATGTGGAGACCGGAATAAAGGGCTTGGAACAGGGCCTGGTATACAGTAAGTGCTTAATTAATGTTTGTCCTCCTGGGAGGTTTGAAAGAGCCTCGCCCTTCCACCCAGATCCAGAGCGTCTGTCCACTGGCTGACGGCATATGGGGAGGCAGGGAGGGGAAAACATGCAGGGGGGATGCGGGTTGGTGGTTCATGGGGCGGGGGGGGGGGGGCAGCCCAGGCACTGGTATGCTGGAGGGACCAGTCCCATGTGCTCCCGTGTGTGTCCTCTGATGAGCGGGTGCGGCGTGTGCCCACGCAGGGAGTCCCTGGACATCATGGGATCCACCTGCCTCTGCTCACGGGCAGGAGCAAGGACACACGTGGGGGACACAGATGCCACACCCTTTCCCCTGTGCCTCCTCACTGAGACCCAGCTCATCAGCCTCAGGGAGATGGAGCTCAGAGAGCCTGCCAGAGGAGCCCGGTAGGATGCTGCCCAGCTGGTCTGCTTGTTCATGTATCCTTTCACGTACTGGGCGCCTACTGTGTGCCAGGCTCTGTTCTAGGTGCTGGAACGGAACAAGGTGGTCAATTATGGGCTCAATGTCTGGTGGCGCATACACTCCCCCTCTTGACAAATCAACAAACTCAGGTTCAAAAGAAGGCAGGTGACACAGCTCTAGCCGGAGAGGTGGACACTGGACAGGTGAATAATCCCTGACAAAAGCAGGGATTTTTACCAAACGGGGGTTGGAGCTAAAAAGGAGATGAATGGGGACAGAAAATAATTGGGCGTATTCTCAGGGTGATCAGGGAAGTCTTCTCAGTGGAGGTGACATTTAGACTGAGGGTTCAGTGATAAGGAGAAGCTGGAAGCTCAGCCAAGACTTTGGGAAACTGTGTCAGCCTGACACAGCAAAGGGGCTGGGGCAGGACCATGCCTGGTATGTTGCAGGAGCAATGAGGAGGCCTGAATAGCTGGAACAGAGTGAGCAAGGGGGAGTGTGGTAGGAGGTGAGGCCAGGGAAGGGACGGGGCAGGTCATGCAGGGCTGTGTGGGTGGGCAGGGAGAAATGCAGACTTTATTGAGAGAGCACTGGAGACCTATGGAAGATTTTGGTTCAGGAGTGACTCAATCTTCTGAGTCAAGTTTTAAAGAAACTCTGGATGCCATGTGTAAAACAGGCTGACAAGGGCAATTCATTCATTCATTCATTCATTCATTCATTCACCCATTCATTCTGCAGTCATTCACTGAATGAACCTTACCTGTAGCCCCTATCTACAGATGAGGAAACAATCTCAGAGAGCTGGAACCCCAGATCCAAAGTCACGTGGCACGTGGGTGGCACAGCCAGGATTTGAACCTAAGCCTAGCAGGCAGACCCGAGTTCTAGCAGCTTCCCTCAGCCCCAGGTCTGCATGTGAATCATGGGGACCCCCAGGGAAGCAACACTTTAGGGTGACGGGAATGTCACTGAGCAGGCACACATGAGTGGGGAGCACAACAGGCAGTGGAAGCTTCAATGGCAGCCATACAGAGAGTGGTAGGAAACCCAGGCAAGGATATTTGACCCACCCCAGGTGGAAGGCATCAACGGGGCTTCCTTGGAGAGGCGACATCAGGGCTGAGACCTGAAGATTGAAGAGTCAGCCAGGTGAGAGGGGGAAGGAAGAGCACTGGAGTAGAAGGAACAGCATGTGCAAAGGTCTGGAGGTGAGATCAAAGATGGCCCATGTGAGGACACGAAGAGAGGGTGGGGAGTTCGGAGCTCAGCACAGAAAGAGGGCCAGACAGGGTGGGGCAGTGGAATGAGGAGGAAGAAGATGGCTCAGGGTCTGGGGGCGCCTCCTAGGCAGTGTGAGATCTTGGATTTAGCCTGGGGACAGGAGCAGCCACAGATGGAACCAGGCAGCCCAGGGACAGAGTAGGCTCTGTGTTTTGAAATGTTCCCTCTGGCTGCTGAGTAGAAGATGGGATGTTGAGGTGGGAGGTAGGAGTGGGAGTCAAGGGGCCAGGCAGGGCCTGGGGAAGCGGGGAGAGGCCACCTCTGCCTTCTGGTCCCCAGCTTGCTTCACCACTGTGCCATCCTCCATATGCACTGCTGTCCAAAGTCACCCCTGGGTCAGACACCAACAAGATGCTTTTGAGGGGTCCCCCTTCTCACAGTCCCCCAAGATCCCTGCAGTCCATGCCAAGTAACAGAGGAGGCAAAGTGGTTCCGGCCACCTGCAGACATAAACATTGATGATGGCATAGCAGGCCAAGAGCTGGGGGGCGGTCAGGCATAAGGACAGTCCCCACTTAGGTTGGCAGGGAGCACCTCCCTGGCAGGCCCAGGTGGGGGGAAGCAAGTGGAGGCCAGGCGTGAGACCACCCCACCCCCCCATACACAGTGGAGTCCAAGGCCAATCTGTCCTTGTGCCCACTTTTTCCATGTATGACACCACCAGGTGGGGGCATGCCGGTGGATGGTGGATGCCAAGGCACTGGCAGTTCTGGAGACAGAACCCAGGTGCAAGATGCAGCCGAGGGGATCTGCCAGGTCTGGAGGGCAGAGTTGGAAGCAACCCTGGAGCTGGGTCTGGAGATAAAACTGATTTGGTCTCAGATCCTGGGGTGCAGCAAGGGGTTCTGGGGAGGCCGACATCAACCACAGCCGAGCCCTATTGCATGCTGGGCAGGTCACACATACCACTTCATACAGCCCACAGAAGAACTCCTCCAGGGCAAGATTTCTGTTCCTTCTTTGCAGAGGAGGGAATGACCCTCTGTGGCGGGAAGCAACTTAACTAAAGTCAACACAAGGAAGAAGCAGTCCAGCCAATATTTGAACCCTGATCTGTCTGAGTCCTGGATCTGTCCTATTGTCCTGGCCAGAAGGGTGTGGAGGATTTTCTGTGGGCAGAAGCACTCCTTCACTCTGGGATGGCACACACATAACACACAGACCAAGACAGTCTGTTCAGCTGCCCATGACAGGCATCACTAATCAACAACTGAACTCTTTCCCCAGGAGACAGGATCCAGGCATCACTAATAGATTGTAGCATCTCTTTTCACAGCAGAACTGGGACACTGGCTCAGAATCTTTCTCAACACAGCCCCCAAGCAGCAACTTCCCATCAATGAGCAGGTGTGCAGTTGGAGTTGTGGGGTAAACACCGGCTGACTTCTCTTTTCAGGAAACACAGCTCCTTCATCTTCCAGAATGACATTTTTAAGTCACAAACGTAATCCTTTCCCTGTTAAAAATGCCTTCAGTTTCTTTTCATTACCCCAAGGATGAAATCCAGACTCCCAGCCCTACCTTTGCCCTGGCTGTTCGCTCTGCCCACCACGGTGTCTCGTAGCTCTTCAGGGATTTCTTCTGCCTCCAACCACACCCCGGCTAAAGGCTCCCCAACACCTCCCACTCCATCGGGTTACCATGCTTTTACTTCTTGGGAACAATTGTTGTGATCTGCAATTCTTCAGGTTGCCTGTCCCTCCCACAAGGCAGGGTGTGGTCCGCAGGGTCTGGAACGTGCCATTGGCACTTGGGGGTCCTCTGTCTAAACCCCCAGGGCAAATAATCTGGTTGGCTCAGCCTGGCCCCTGGTCCAATCTGTTAAGACAGGAGGGTGGGGTCACACTGTGAACGAGGTGGGGGGTTACGTGTTAGTGGGGCAGAGATCAAGGGCAATTCTTAGGAAAAGCCCATGGGCTGGGCAGACACCCCAGAAGAGGTATTGTAAAAGCAACAGTAAAACAATAAGTAGAGCGAATAATAATAGCAAGTAATCATAGCTGATATTAAAATTTCAATATTAAGTATGATCCATACGTGGCAGGTGGGGAAACTGAGGCACAGGGCGGGAATGCAATGTGCCCAGGCTCACACAGTAAGTACCTGGGTTTTCACTAGAAACCTCCCTCCCCAGGAGGATAAACATCTGCACAAGACCAGACCGAGCCAAGACCCCACGCGTGTCTGACAACAGGACACGAGAATCCCTTCTCCTGGGGGCTGTGGCCCTGCCCTTCCTATCTTCCTCCCAAGGACGATTCCCTCCCCACAGTGTCTCACATCCTCTGCGACCTTCATTCAGTCTTGGCATGGCTCCGCGAACACGACCATGTAGGGTTTTAACTCCGGAGCAATTACATTCTCTTTGTGGTTGCCCTGCCCCAGCCTCTCTCCAGGGCCTGGCACCCGCAGCTGTGGGTGAAGTTTGCGTGTCGAGGACAGGAAGTGTCTATCTTTATATTCCGGCATTAACTGAGCCTCAGTCTCATTGAAATGGCATTTTCTTTTTCCTCCTAATAAACGAGAATGTATTTTTTTTAGCTCTTCCGCCATCACTTGATTCTCAAGTCTGAATTGTCTGAAGGCTTAAAACACTTCTGACTACATCAACACATTTTAACGTTTTCCTCTCCTGAATGAGAAAAGCAGAAAAGGGCGGGTGGGGGTGGAAAGTGAAAACATTTTGATTGTATTAACAGGAGTATGGAGTGTAAAAATGGGGAGGTGACTGTGCCACGTTCTCTGTTTGGAACCTCACCAGGAGGAGTGTATTTAATTCAGAAAACTCTGATAAACTGGAACATAGGGAAGAAGCAGGAGGAACTGGGTATATAACACGTGTCATTCATTTTTTTCACTCACAAGCATTTATTGAGCACTTAATGTATGTCAGGTGCAGTCCAAGGTTCTGGGGATACAAGTGCGAACAAGCAGATAAAAAGCCCTGCCCTCGTGGCACACAGAATGTGTGTGAAGACAGATGTTACGCAGTTAATTACACAATTAACTATCCCAGTTAATGATTTAAACACAAACTTGCAGGAGGCAGGAAGCAGGGAGGAGGACCGCATCTGACTTCTTAGCTACCAGATAAAGGGGAGAAAGCCAAGTGCTTGGGAAGAGCATTCCTAGAAGAGGGAACAGCGCGTGCAGAGGTTGTGAGCCAGGAAGGGGCTCATGGTGGAGAAGGAGAAGACAGAGCAGATAGAGGTTGGCTAGGCCTTGTGGGTCCGGGGGTTGGAGAGTCACCCCGGGAGCCCTGGGATGCTTTGAGAAGGGTCAGGCTTGGAGCATATACAAGGAATGAGCAATGGACCAACACTTGAAAGGGGAAACATTCATCTGACAAACATTCACTGAGCATCTGCCATGTGAGCTGGGTGCGGGGGCCCCAGGGGCCACCAAGACGGGGAATATTGCCCCTCTTTTTAATAGATGGGGAAATCGAGGCTCAGAGAGATGTCATGGCTTGTCCGGGGCCACAGAGCTGCCAAGTGGCGTGTATGACTCCAAAACCTGGGATTCATCTGGTCTCTGATCTTGTTCCTTAGGAAAAAATCTGAGGGGCTGCCAGGAGGAGGACAGAAAGGGGGGAAATGGGGAGAGGGAAGGAGAAGTTGGGGGAGGAGGGAGACTTTCTGAGCACCCTCCAGGCAGCAGGACCAGGGCCGGGGAGAAGATGCAGACCAGCCAGGTTAGAGGAAAATAGCTCTTAGCAATGTCCCAAGCAAAGGTGACTATCCGTATGGGGAGTGAGGCTCCCATCCCTGGAAGTGTGCAAGGCCAGCCTATGTCAGAGAGGGATTTCTGCCTGGGAAATCCACTGTCCTCTTAGGCCCTTTGTCTCTCTGGGTGCCTGTGATGGGAGGGCAGAGGGGGCCCGACTGAGACCCCAAGGCAACCTTGGCTTCGCTCTACTCAGTGTCACCAAGACTCTGTTTCCAATTCCAGATCTTCCGTGCAGGCCTGGGCTGGTCCTCAACCTGTCCGTGCCCCACCTATAAAATGGGGTCATAACAGTCCAGAACTCCAGGGCTGCAGGGGGTCCCGGGGAAGCACCAGGAACAGTGTCTGGAAACAGATACTGCACCTGGAAAACATCATTTCTGGTGGTATCTCTAACTGCGACCATCAGTGGGACTGTAGTTGTCCCTGGGGCTGTGGCGAGGTCTGGCACACACTGGGAGTGCCTGGCAGCACCTGACAGGCCACTAGGAGCGATGGCATCCGTGTCTCCATCTCAGCCCTCTGGGGACTCCTGCTCAAATGCCCAGGGTGGAATGGGCACCCCTTCACTGAGTCATGGGGCCCCTGGGGCCCTGCCCAGAGTGGGGGGCTTGCACAGCTCAACCTTGTCTCATAGCACCTGAGCCTCCCATCATCGCCCACCTGGATCCCCTGCCACGCTCCCTCCTCCGCCCCATCGTCCTCCCCTCAGCAGCCAGAGGGCGCCTGTGAACACCTGAATCAGGAGCCTCCCTCCTCTGCCCTCAGCCCTTCTGGGCTCCCTCCTCTGGGGGGAGGGGGGAAGCATGAGGTAAAAGCCCACAAGGCCCTGTGTGACTTTCCCTGTTCCCTCCCTGCCCCTCCCTCCTCCTTCTCTCTCACTCTGCTACAGCCACGGGGGCCTCCTCCAACACGCTCGACCTCCAACATGCCTCCTCCTCCAACATGCTCGACCCTGCCCTGCCCCAGGGCCTTTGCACGGCTGTGCCCACTGCCTGGGATGTTTTTCACTCACTACCTTCTGGCCTTTGTTAACGAATCATAGTGAGGCCTTCCCTAACCACCCTGTTTAAAAGCACACCCCCAGCCCTTCCCCTTTCCTGCTTCATTTTCTGCCCCAGCACTTCCCACCACAGAGTTATTTGTCTGATTTCATGTCTGTCTCTCCTATTAACAAGCCAGCCAGGGATTGTTTCCTATTTTGTTCCCTGCTGTGTCCCCAGGGCCTGGCACACAGTAGACGCCCAATAAGTACCTGTCAGATGCATGGATGAATCAAGGAACGAGCAAAGTCAGACCTGGAGCCCAAAGCCCAGCCCTGCCTCCCCCAAGCCTTATGAATGTCAGTGCCCCCCGCCCCGAGCCTCGGTTTGCTCTGCTGTAAAAAGGGCAGAAATCATCAGTCTCCCCCCACGAAGAGGATTATTGCTGCTTGGCTGTATGGGAAGCTCTCAGACCCCAGCCAGGTGCTCATGAGATGGAAGTTTCTATTGTCTTGTGTCCATGACCTTCCCCCTTCCCTGGGCCACCTGCTCCCAGCTCAGGAACGTCCCAATATTTCAGTTTTTTTCCTGTTCCAAGAAAAGTCATGACAACATTGGGGGACAAGGATAGTGACCATAAGCTGGGGGCCCATGGGCAGCGTGTAAATGCAGCGGCCCCAAGTCTCTCGGGCGCAGGAAAAGCGCCCCCCTCAAGGGCCCCAGAGAGCCAGGCACCAGGAGAGGAGCTGCACGGGTAACTGGGACGCCAGGCGAGCAGATTTATTTAGCACTTCCCGTTTTATCTTGCGCGACGTCTCCGCTGCCAGGACGATCCCACTCGCAGCCGCGTGGTTGGGTGGGAGCTTGAGAGGGTGACGGCGGGGGGGGGGGGATGCTCCAGCCCCTACAGAGACATCCTTCCGTGCCCATTGTGTGTCCTGGCCAAGCCACATCCCCGCTCCCCAAAGAAGGAGATTTCGATTTCGTTCAGAGGCGTGATATAGCAACAGTCTATCAAGTACCTACTGTGTGCCGGGTACTGCCCTAAGAAGCATGTGGTTAAAGCCAACCCAGTGACAGGCACAGTGTGGACCACCCACATGTCCACACAGGCTGGGCTGAATCCCCTGCCACTGGCTGCTACTCTCTCAACTTTTGGAAGGACACACCTTGTACCCAAACTACAGACTAAGGGTAGTTTTGTAATCTTCTGGGGGGAGAAACATACTTCTAAATGCTTGCACGTCTCTGGCTTATCATGGGGAGAAGGGATGTCACCCTGACCGACCTCACAGCAGTAAGGGTGACCTGTGTCTCATCCTTCCCGCATGCCCCACCTCGGAGCCTTCTCTCTCTGCCCAGAATAAACCCTTTCCCCTTCATCTACCTGTCCCAGGTGCTCCAGGGCCAGCCCCCACCCCACTGCAGCTGTGCCACAGCCTATTCCCAAGATGCACCTGGGCGTGAGATGTAAATGAAGTGAGTTAACCCTTTTCACACAAAGGGGAGGTCCCACACACTCAGCAGGTGTTCAGCTATCCCCAGGGTGTGCTTGGCTCTGTGGGATGGGTTAATGAGCAGCCCCCCCCCGCCCCCGTCCCCAGTGAGCTTTCCTAGTGACTTCCGCAAGTAAGTCATAAGTAGCACCAAGGGCTGGGGGGGAAGGGTCAGGAGGACAAGCGAGGCAGCAGGCACAGGTGGGGAAAACGTCCAGAGGCAGGACTGTCACGGAAGAAAAGGTCAGTCAGGCTGGTCTTTGTTCCAATCTTGTCCCTGAGCCCGTGATGTCACATCACGGAGCCTCAGTTTCCTTCTCCGTAAAATGGGTTTCAGGAAGGTCCATCCTGCCCGGGCATCACCAAGTTTCAACAAGATAATTCAAGCTGTATTTGGACTTGAGTGCTCCTCAAACAGCAGTCTCTGGGTAGTGCTTGACCTTGACCACTGGTTACTTAGTATTTTCCTTAAATTCACTTGCTTCCAGGTAAGTAAACTTCTTTCTTAAAGAGAAACAATACGCCACACCTCTCCAGCCAAGCGAAGGGGTACACAAAGGCAAGTAAAAATAGCAAGTTCAAGGAGTCAGGCTGAAGTTTACAGAGACAGACAATGGGGGCCCAGCCGTGAAATTAACAAATGTTCAGGAGCGAAATTATCAGATTGGAGCAGCCGCTGGGTTCTCCTGCACAGACTCCCAGCCAGGTCGGTGCTCTCCTTCTTGGGAAAAGTGTTGAGCAAACATCGGCAGGCAAGCATTCAGGACCCACCTAGCACTTGCCTAAGACTTTCTCCTGGAAAGAAAATACAAGGGAATACCTCTGGCAGTCAGTGATTGCATGGTTTTCATGCTCTATGTGAATCACTTAAATCTCCCCGTGCCCTCCCTGAGGTCCCAGTGCCACGCACGGGGCCTGTGACAAAAGTGGGGGGAGGCCCCTGGCTTGGCATCTGGATGGTGAGGCCGGGTGTGTCCCTTGGACCCTGGCTGCAACACCTAGCGTAGCCCCCCACCCCACCCGTGGAAAATCTAGGACTCTGCCCCTGAGAACAGGTAAGACAGGAGGCCCGTCTGCTCCAGCAGCTGGTAGGACATGATAGAGCCCAGTTTTGAAGACTGTCATTGGATCCCCAGGGAGGTGGTGCCATAAAGCCCTTGATCTCTCCATGTGCCCGGCAGGTATGGGGTCCCCCAGCCTTCCCCAAGGCCCTAAAGCCTGGACCTCATTGCCTGGTTGCTGGTGATTTATGGTCTGGGGTCCGGCGTCTCCAGTAGTGTGTCTCGGGGGTGCCAAGCCCCTTAATTATCTAGGAGCAGAGAAGCGCTGGATGAGTTTAAGCTGAGTCACCTTCTGGGCAAGGTTCCATTACAGGTTGACTTGCACCCCCCTAAAAGAGATACACTGGAGTCCTAACACCCCCCCCCCCGGGGCCTTAGAATGTGATCTTACTGGGAAGTCAGTTTTTTTTCAGGGAGTCATCAAGTTAAAATGCAGTCGTTGGCATGAGCCCTGATCCAGTATGACTGGTGTTCTCATGAAGAGGGGTAATGGACACAGAGAGGGACAGGCACAGAGGAAGATGGTGTGAGCGATCCAGGGAGGAGAAGGTGGCCGTCTACAAGGCCAGGAGAGGGGCCTGGGACAGACTCATTCTCGTGGCCTCAGAAGGAGTCAGCCTTGCCCACACAGCTTCTGGCCACCAGGGCTGGAAACAACACGTTTCCATTGTTTAGCAGCTGCAGAAAACAAATAGAGGCTCCCAGGGCTGGGGAACATGAGGGGTCCGGACCCTGAGTCCTGGGCTCCACCCCACAAATGCCCTCTGATCTTCCTGCATCAGAGACTTAGGGCTGCCTCGGTTTCTTCTCTCACTAACTGTCCGTAACAGCTCACATGGAGAATGGTGCGGTCTGATGGAGAGTTAGGGAAAGCAGCTCACGGGGATGATGTGAGTCGGGATGTGCAGCCTGGCATTGTTCACAGGCACCAAAACCTGGAAGCAACACTCAGGTCCAGCCACGGGGAGCACCCTGCACATACACACTGTGGGGTGCTTCTTCGCCTTTCAGTATGTTCCTTTAAAAACACTTTATTTTGAAATGATTGTAGATTCAGAAGGAGTTGCAAAAAATAGTACAGAAGCCCATGTACGCTGTACCCAGCTTCCCCCAATGGTCGCATCTTCCAAAATCAGAGAACACTGTCAACATCAGGAAAGTGGCATTCTACAATCCACCAACCTCTTTCAGGCTTTTGAGGTTTAAGTGTGTGTGTGTGTGTGTGTGTGTGTGTGTGTGTGTGTGTGTGTGTCATTCTTTACCATTTTATCACACTGTCAGCTTTGTGCGACCATTACCAGCACGAAGATGCACAGCTACTCTGTTACCACAAAGACAGAAAGATGCTATTTTAAGAAAGAATTGTTTGAATTACCCATCAATTCTACTCCTTGTTTAATGTGGATGGTGGTGCTGACCTGGGTTTATAAACATGCAAATATATGCATTTGCTCATGTTAAAATAATGGAAAAATAAGCTGAAAACTTTTGTAAGAGGTAGAATGTGATCATCAAAGCTCTCCACTTGCATTTGTCACTAACAGATTATCCTGGAGATCCTTCCCCATGGGTCCATGCTCCCAATCCTTTTTCATAGCTATATACTACTCCACTGTGGGGTTGTACCTGGTTAATTCAACCTTGTTCCCTCCACTGGGATGTTTAGATTTGATTATTTCTTTACACTCCCCAAAATAATTCCCTGTGTCACAGCTCTGGTGACTCTCATGAAAAGACCAAGCGAGATCGCTTCAATTACACCTAATTTCAAGGGTCATACGACACAGAAGTGGCATAGGCAAGAATTTTTATGACAGTTTTATTGAGATATAATTTACCCACCAAAAAATTCACCCATTTGAAGTATATTAATTCAACCGTTTTTAGTATATTAACAAACCATCATCATCACCAACCACTCACAATCTAATTTTAGAATATTTTCATCCCCCCAAAGAAATCCCAAAAGAATTCATTGTCTAATCCAAGATCATAAAGATCTATGCCTATGTTTTCACCCAAGAGTTTTAGCTCTTATGTTTAGGTCTATGATCCATTCTGAGTAAATTTTTATATATGGTGTGAGGTAGGGGTCCAAACTCATTCTTTTGTATGAGGATATGCAGCTTCCCCAGGACCACTTGCTGAAAAGACCATTTTTTTCCTTCACTAAATCGACAGTCTTGTTGAAAATCAACAAGGGCATGTGACCCTGGGGCACTTGGGTGGCTAAGTGGTTAAATGACTAATTCTTGATTTCGGCTCAGGTCATGATTTCAGGGTCAGGCTCCCAGCTCAGTGGGGACTCTGCTTGGGATTCTCTCTCCCTCTCCCTCTGCCCTTCTCCCTTACTCCCCCTCAAATAAATAAATCTTAAAAAAAAAAAGAAAAAAAGAAAATCAATTGACCCTACATGTTTACTCTGAGCTCTCAATTCTATTCCATTGATCTGCATGTCTGTTCCTATGCTGGGATCGCAATATCTTGATGACTGTAGCTTTATGTTTGCTTTTTGTTTTTAAAGTAGGCTCCACTGTGGAGCCCAACACGGGGCTCTAACTCATGACCCTGAGAATAAGACCCAAGTCAAGATCGAGTCAGATGCCCAACCGATTGAGCTGCCCAAGAACCCCCAGTGACTGTAGCTTTGAAATACCACTGGGAAATTGGGAAGTCTGGGTCCCTTGAATTCCCCTAGGAATTTTAGGATCAGATTGTCAGTTTCTGCAAAGAGGCCAATTGGGATTTTGATAGGGATGAGTAGTTCAATTTGGGGAATATTGCCATTGTAACAATATTAAGCCTTCCAACCCCATCCACCAATGAGCTGCCTTTCATTTACTTAGGTCTCCTTCCATTTCTTTCAGCAATACTTCGTTGTGTTTATAGTATGAGTTTTGCATCTCTTTTGGTAAATGTATTCCTATGTATTGTATTCTTGATCGGTTGTAAATGGAATTGGTTTCTTAACTTCATTTTGTTTGTTCATTGCTACTGCATAGGAAGTTCAATGGATTTTTGTGTATTGATCCTATGTCCTGCAGCCCCAAGGAACGGGTATACTACTTTTAATACTTTCTTAGTGGATTCCTTAAGATTTTCTAAATACAACATGAGGTCACGTGCAAATAGAGCTAGTTTTACTCCTTCCTTTCCAATCTGGGTGTGTCTGATTTCATTTTCTTGCCTAATTGCCAGGTTCTCACCTCCAGTACCATGTTCAGTGGGAATGGTGAGAGCAGACATCCTCGTCTTGTTCTCGATCTTGGGGGGAAGAGAACCAGTCTTTCACTGTTAAGTTACGATGTTAGCGATAGATGCGCTTTTATCAGGCTGAGGAAGTGCCTTCTATGCCTTGAGTGTTTTTTATCATGCAGAGATGTTGAATTTCATCAAATGCCACAGCCAGGATTTGAAGCTATGCTTCTCTGACTCCAGAGCGCCGGTGTTTGCCTGATATACTAAATTAGTGGACCCCCGAAGGAGACCCACGTGGACCCCAGTGAAGAGCAGGTGGTCAGCAAATGAGGTGTTCCCATCTGCCCCTTTTCTCCTTGGCATTTGAGGGAAACCTACAACGAGAGAAAGCGAGGGTGCATATGCACAGGGTTTAATTGGAGGGGATGTATCATCACATTGAAATTGCTGGCATGGGGCAAAGTTGCTGGGGAGATGTTTTGGACCTGTCTTGCGGGAATTTAAGGCTGGGTTCTGTGCAGACGATCCTGAACTTGGCATGAGGAGTCCTGTTTCTCTGCAGTAATGGACAGCTGACGGTCTTCTTGAAGTTGTCTCCACAAAAACACGATGGAGCTAATTACCAGGTTCTGGGAGACTCTGGGGTGGAGGCTGGGCTGGCAGGGAAGGAGGAGGCCCTCCCCACCCGCCTGCAGAAGAAGATGAAAGTGTTCATGGGCTGAACTTTTCACCCAACAAAGAATGAATCGCAGCCACAGCGTGCCAGGTGCTGGGGTCTGCAGACACGAAAGAGACCCAGAGCCCCCCAGTCCCCACCTCCCAATCCTACTGCTTTCCACCGTGTGGTGCTTGGAGGCTTAAGCCATGCCCCTGGGGAGAACATTCTCTCCTGGTTCTGTTGGAGCTTCGGCTTATGGGAAGCCTTGGTCTGGTGTTACTGAATCCTTAACACCTTCCTGACACTTGTCAAGCTCCTGCGGCTGCCAGAAAGCTGTGACAATATCAGACTAGAGTGTTCTGTTCTCCTGGTATTGATTTTTCTGGTCAACCAGCTAGCTACCCTGGTTTTCCCATTTACGATGGCCCCATTTATCAAGAAGACTCTTCTAGGTTAGGTGCCAGGTGTTTGACATGATGTAACTCATTTTTCCCTCCCAGCAACCCTAGGAGATGGAGACTATTCCAATCCCCCATTTACAGATGGGCAAATGGAGGCACAGCTCGCATGGGGAGACAGACAAAGACAAGCAAACTGGCCAAATATATAAAGTCAGTCCAAATTGTAATAACCTGGTACTGAGACAATGGTGAACTTTAGCAGGATGATCAGGGAGGGTCTCTCAGAGAATTGAAGGGGGATCCGACCATGGGAAGAGCAGGAGGAACAGTGTCTTGGGCAGAGGGAACAGGCAGTGCAAAGGCCTCGAGGCTGGACGGTGCCATTTGCAAGGAACAGGAAAGAGGAGGTGTGGGTGAGTGGAGTGAGCAAGGGGTACAGCTGGAGGTGAGGACAGGAAGGTGACAGGGGCAGGTTGTTCAGGACCTGTAGTCTGTAGGGAGGACTTGGGTCTTTTTCCCTGAGTGAGATAGTATCTATCTCTTTCACTGGATTGTTAACTCCTGGAAGGCAAGAACGTTTTTTAGCCTGTTTTGTTCACTTCTGGGTCTTCAATGCTTAAAACAGCAGGGCACACAGAGTGATGGCCCGAATGGATGGGTTTCCTGAGCAAATGCCACACTGCCTCTTAGGCCCTTGCCTCCGCTGGTCACAAGAACTCTCAGTGGGAGATGTAGTTGCCCCTTTTGCAGATGGGAACAGTGAGGCTGAGTAGCTTGTTCAAGGTCCCTCCCCTAACAGGTGGCCAGGCTGGGGCTCCTGCCATACCCAGCCTTCCAGAGCCAGCAGCCTCGTTTCACTCTGCCCTCATCGGGCACACACAGCTCGAGCACCTACTGTGTATGAGAAACCATCACCAAGATGGGGTTGGGTCTCCGTGGCATGGATGAGAAAACCAAGGCCAGATTGTCAATGGTTAGGTCAGGGTCATGCAGCTAGGAAGGAGAACGAGATAGGCTCCGCAAACCTGGCCGCTGCACTGGCCGCTGGGAAACTCCGAGCTTAATTTAGGTTCCTTGTTTAATTATTCATTCTCTCCTCTCTCTTCTCCTATTTATGACTTCCGCCTTCTCATTTTGTTCCCGGGGTTAATGCCTTTTGTTTATATCTGCATCTTTGGCCTGGAATGAATGAATCAACGATTTTGGAGGAAAAACCCCGAATTCTCAACTTGTGTCCTTTTCGTGGGCACAAGGCCCTCTCCAAATACATACCTTGGGGAAATAAAACACCTTCTGCGTGTTCAGAACTCATCTGGAAGTGTGCGATCTTGTTTGGTGTCTTTGAGCCCTCCAACCTCCTATGGTAATCCTTCCCCTTTCTTTCTTTTTTTCTCGTTCCATTTCCAAGCACCAACTACAGGCTAAGCAGCGCATCCTCAACAGTTCATCCTTACGTTCTCTATCTTGCCCCATTTCACGGACAGGACACTGACCCCCAAGGGGCAAGCCCATTTTGCAGGTGTGAAAACTGAGGCTCAGGAACCTACACAGCGAGGCAGTGCCTGAGCTGGGGTTCCTACGGTGATTCGTCCTGACTCCAGGCCAGTAGTGAACGGTAATGAGGTGGGATGTTTGTAAAGTGCTCACTCGGTAGCAGATGCTCCCTCGTCCATTCAACCAATACGCAGGGATCCCCAGGCCCTTTGCAGTCACGCCCTACTGTGACCAGAATAAAAACAGCATGATGGATTGGAGAATGGAGCCTCGGTGGCTGGTGGCGGTGATCAAGGAGGGCTTTTCCCAGGAGCTGCCGTTTGAGCAGAAATCGTAAGGAGAAGGGAAAGATCTCGGGGGAGCACTATTCCAGGTGAAGGAACGGCCGAGGCAAGGACCCCGAGTGAGGACGGAGCAGGGTGGAGGAACCGTAAAGAGCCGGCTGGGGTGGAGCCTGGGCACCCACGGGCAAGTAGGGGTGCCAGTGTGGATGCATTCGAAGGGCGCTGGGGGAGCCGCGGCAGAATCGAAAGCACAGCCTGGCAAGCACCACGCCCTAGGTGTCAAGCGTCCTGGGTCTCAGACGCGGAATCGTGGCCGGAGGAGTCCCTCGCGCTGACGCCACCGCCCACGCGTCCCGCGTATCCCAAAGCCCCGCGCCCCACGTGCTCTCGCGGCCCTTTAAACGCCCCGGGGCCACCTGACCAACCCGCGCCTTCTCATTGGCGGGGGGGCGTGGTTGCCGCGCGGCTGCGCAGTGACGCGCGCGGACCGGCCCCGCCCCGGCCCCGGCCCCGCCCCCGGCCGGCGGCGGCGGCGGCGGCGCTGGCGGAAGGGATGACGTCACCGGCTGGGGGGGCGCGCGATCCGGCGCGAGGGGAGCGCGAGCCGCAGTGAGTGTCCTCGCGCCGCCCGCCCGGCAGCCCGGCCGGCGCGCGCACGCCGCGAGCCGCTGGCGCTCGGGCTCCGCTCGAATCTCATGCAACAGCCAGGATGTGAAGCGGGGCAGAGCCGGGGGAGCCCAGCCCAGCCAGCCTCCAGGTAAAGGGAGGGGAAAAAACGTGAATTCGATTAAAAAAAAAATTGCAGGCGCTCCAGTGGGGGTTTCGGAGGCAGCGGAGTGGGCAGCGCGCCGGCTTTGTGCCGGGAAAGCCTGCACGGCCATTGTGCTCGGAGGATGCTCCGCTGCAGCCGGCTGCACGCCCAGCCGCTGCGCCTGGCGAGCGGCGTCCGAACAATGCCCCCGAGGGGCTGGGCCGGGGCGGGCAGGGGCCGCGGGGAGGGCTCTGCGGGCGGGGCTGGGGGGCTTCGCCGCGGCGGGGGAGGGGGCTGGGCTGGAATCACCCGGAGCGCGGCATTGGAAGCTGCCCAGAGCCGCCGGCTGCACCACCCCGGGCTGCGGGCGGGGCAGAGGCGCGGAGGGGGGACGCGCGTGTGTGCGGAGGGGCAGCTGGCCGCGGCGGCTCCCGGCCAGGCTCCCCGGGCGGGTCCTGGAGGCAGGGGGCGCTGTGCTGGGGGAGGGGGGCTCGCGGGCGCCCCGGAGTGGAGACCAGCCCGGGACGGGTGGCTCCAGGTGGGAGCGAGGGCGGACCGGCCGGTGCGCCCAGGACGGCTGCTCTGCTCGCCGCCTTCGCTCTCCAATCCCCCTCCCCTGGAGACCTCTGACTCAACGCCGTCTCACCCTAGCGCCCTCCCGGCCTCGTCGATCCCGGGGGAGGGGGGCCACCCCTCCAGCACCCTGGCCTTGCCCCACCCTTTTGCGGCCCGGGCGCCCCCTCCCAGCCCCCCAGGCGGGGCGAGGCTCAGCCCCTAGCCCCAGGGACTCTGGCGGACAGACGGACGGGGGCGCGCACCGGGCACCTGACCTCTCCTCGGCGCTGGGGGCCCCTTGGGATCCCAGGAGAGGGGAAGCCGCCTCTTGAGCCAGCAGCCCCGGGGGTTTTGCGTGCCCCGGGAGCCCCCTTAGGGGCGGGGGGGGAGGGGAGGTGACGTCATCCAGGGGGCGGAGCCGTCGGAACCGGGTGAAGGGGGCGCTGGGGGGGGGCGTGCCTTGAGGAGAGCCCCCGGAGTTAGGGTGCCCGAGCCCTGGTCGAAAGGGTTTTGGCCAGGTTGCGGCCAAGTCCGCTGCTCCTTATGGAAATTTCTCCCAAATTTAGGATCCCTCTTAGCACCCCCCAAGTCCTGGACACTTCCCTCCGCGAAACCCCCCTAAATCGGAGAACTCCCCTTCGGCTGCTTTTCTCCAGAATTCTCAAATTAGGGAACCCTTCCGCAAACTGGGATTTTCTTTTCAGCCACAGTCTGCACCCCCCGCCCCCCGCCGTGTGGAACCTCCTGCTTAGTGACCCTGTCCCCATTTCAAATTCTCCTCTGGTAGCCCTGTAAATGGACAGCTTTTGAGAATACCCCTTCCTCAAATTTAGTCACCCCCTAGGGACCTCATCTCCCAAATTAAGAAGCCTCCTTCGCGCCTCCAAGTGGGGACACCTCCCCTCTCCTTCCTAAGGCTCAACTGGGATTCCCCTGTTCCCCCCATCTCCATCTGGGGGAGTCCCCATTTTGAGCGTGGGGCCCTTCTATCACTGGCCAAACCCCTGAAAAGCAAGCCTGGCCAACCCAGCTAGCGAAGGGGGGGGGTGTCCTAGCTGTCCAGGTTGTGTCTTAGCACTCACTCTAAGAAGCTCGGACAAAGCTGGTGGGTCCCTGAGAGTCCCAAGGACAGGGACCCACCTGCTCTGAGCCCCCAATGGCCTCCACGCAGACTATGGCTGCTGGGGTTTTTGCTTTCCCTCCGTGTCCCCCATCGCTACTGTTCCTGGTGTGCAGGGGGCAAGGGCTCCTTTTTTTTTGGGCACCCTGCTTCCCCCTCAGAGCCGCCTCCCGCCCAAGAGAGGAGAGAGCCTTCCGCTCCTCTACTCCTGTGATACCAGCTGCTGCTTCTGGAGCTTTTATTAATGGCCCAGGGATTCGGTCGATTCTGCCATTTGCATAGCTCCCCTCCCCCTCCCAGGGTCCCTTCCTTTGTGCCCCCCTCCTCCTGCCAATCTCGCCCGCCTTCTGTCCCTCAGCTCTCTTCTTCCTCTGCCAGCTGATACTTTGGCTGCGGAAGGCAGGCAGCTGGGGCAGGGGGCGGCTGCTTGCCTCCCCCACATCGCAGAGCCCACCAACTTGGACCTGGGTCTCCGGCTGCAGCCCCCTGCCCCCTACAATGCCCTCCGCCCAGCCTCTCTTGCTGCCTGCTGTCTGCGTGTGTCTCCATTCTTCTTCTCCAGAAAGCTTCGTCCTGCCCCATCCCCTGGGCCCGGGGGCACCTTCACCGTGACGGTGCACTTCTGCTTGGGGCCTGGGCCCCCCGCAGCCCTCTGGGGGATGCCACCCGCCATACTCAATTGCCCTGAGATTTGGTATAATTGGGCTCAGGCAAACAAAACGTCGCGGGAGACCCGGCCTGCCTGGTGAGCTCATGCGCTTTCCTATTCCTGCCACCCCATCCGATGACATCGGCCCCCCAGGGGCTGACAGGGGCTGGCGCTGTCATGCCAGTGGCTGTCCTGAGAGGAGAGGCCATGGCCTGGCCCACTCCCCACCCGCTGTAGGAGACAGGATGGGGCATTCTGGTGTGGCCGGGTATGGCCTTGGAGGACTCTGCCCGGGGTGGTCGCTGGGCTCCCCGGGGGATCCATCCTCCCCCCAGGATCCCTTCCAGACCCCTGAGCTGGGCAAGTGCTGGGTGCAGGGAGAGGGGTACTAAGAGCCAGGCACCTGCCTGCTGCCTGCACGGGTCACCACCCGTGGACTCGTGCTTCTGTTCTGTCCCCTCCAGCGGAGATTCTGAGCACCTCTTTTGCTTCCCAGGGGGTTCTGGGTGTCTCCACATGCCCCTGGGCCACCCTTGGAGACTTGAGGCATTTTTCTCCTAACCCCGGGACTGTAGGTCTGGACCAGGGTGTGAGGAGCGGGTGCAAGGGGGAGGAGCTCCCCGGACGTCAGGGACTTAGTGGTGGCGTCTGGGTGGGCGGTTCTGGAACCACCACCATCCACCCATTTGCTTCTTCTTTGGGTCACACAGAGCTTGGGGCTCTGCCTCGGGTTCCCTGGACCCGGGGCTGGTGACAGAGACTGTCTGCCTCCACTTGTCCACTTGAGGGGTGTGACTCGGTTTCCCCTCCTGCCTTCTGGGTCAGCCCTGAGAAGCTTGTCACAGGGCTTGGAGTGCAGCGCTCCCCTCCGGCTGCTGCTTCCTGAAGCCGGGCGCCGGGAGACCTGTGGCTCCGCTGATTACTACCGCAGCCGAGTGGCCCGAACGATGGTCAGCGAGGTGGCCCGGGAGGGACAGAGACGAGGAACGAAGGATGGGCGGGGATGCTGAGGCTCCAAGGCGCAGTGTGGCATTTCCACCCAGGTGCCCTGCAGCCTGCGTTCACCTGCTTCCCGTGACTTTAGTACAGCCGCCGTGCGTCGGGGGGGGGGGGGTGTGGGGGGCGTGTAGAGAGTTCGGGTTTGGGAGGAAAACCCTAAAAATAAAGGTGGATATTTATAAACCCAGCGGGTTTGGGGGATAATTGACAAAGCTTAATGTTTTCAACTGAGAGCGATCCCCCCCCCCCCGACTGCATTAGTTCCATTTGTGAAGTCATTCGGAGCCGGCAGAAGGTTCTTGAAGTATAGTGGGCTCCGTGGGTGAGTTGCCGGCTGTGGTCCCCTTTCAGGGGTCTCTCTTGCTTCTGGAGGGAGGCAGGGGGCCCAGGCCAGCGTGCTGAGACGCCAGCGGCCCCAGCTTCCCAGCACATCCAGAGCAGCCTCCCGGCAACCCCTCCCACGGGTGGGCATCCCATTTCCCAGAATTTGCAAGAAGGGGGCCGCCCCTCTCCTGCGAAGCTGGCGCACGTTGCCCTTGCTCTGTCCTTCCTTGCAGGGAAAGGTGCCTGGGTGGGGTATTTGGAGAGACCCCATCTGCCTGCCGGGCAGGGAGGCTCAGCCTCCCGCGGGGACAGGAGGGGACGAGATGAAGGCATGACTGCTGTCCCTGTGTGGGATGCACGTGCCGATCTGACAGAAAACCTGCTGTGGGTCCGTGGACAGTCACACCATTGCCTGTCCTGGGGCGGGGGGAGGGGAAGGAGGGTTCAAGGGCTTTTCGGATGTTTTTTAAAATTTTGTCTTCTCCTCGCCTGGCTTTGGTCTGGAACCAGAAAGCTGCCGGCTTGGCTTACAGGGTGGAGGAGAGAGGGTGCTGGAAGGGGATGGAGGTCCAGGTGCTTGTCACCCTGTCACAGGGAGGAGGGACAGCCCAGAGACAGGCCCGTCCTAGCTCTGACATGCACAGGAGGTGCTGACACCTGGGTCTCTCAACCTTGCGGTCCAGAGTGTCACCCGCCTAGCCTTCTAGAAGCTCCAGGTATCAAGTGTAGTATGTGGGTTTTTTTTTTTTTTCTTTAAGGAAAGAAAAGACACTCAGGAAAAAAAAAAAAAAAAAAAAAACGAAAAAAGAAAAAAACCCCGACGTACCATTTCTGTCTTGTCTCTGGCTGATATTTCAGAAGCGTGGGGGGGTTGCGCGTGGGGAATATGAAAAATCAATTGGCTTACACTTCTGCAAAGGCGAAAATTAACGAGCGGGCGGGAGTGACTCATGGACAGGGCCTCGACTTTCTCACACTGCCTCATTTTTGTCTTTCCTTTCCCTGCCCTCCTCCGAGGAGACGCTGGTGCCCCTGCCCCTCCTGGGGCCTGGCCAGGCCGGACGTTGGCGGGGGGGGGGGGGGGGTGCTATTCCGAGCTCCCAGGAATCCCCTCTTCTGTTCCCTGGGATCCAGGCGTCCTCAGTCCTGCGGAAGCCAAAGGCATTCCGTACCTGAAAATACACCCAGGGTCTTGCCCGGCATTTGTGTTCCCTGGTCATTCCCATGGATTTTACCCTGGTGTTGGGGGTGGGGGGTGGGGTCTTGGGGCTTGGGTTTCCAGATTGCAGTGACCCCTCCCCCAAAAATGCCTTAACTGGGGCTGGATCACAGTGTTTTTTTCTTTGTTTCTTTTCTTTTCTTTTTTTTTTTGAAGGGGCAGAATTTGTCGCGAACTCCCCAGGCGGTGTCTGCGGCTTTTGAATTTTGTATTTGTTTGATTTTTAAAATCTTTGCTGTTAGCCCCCTTTGGGAAGGTCAGGAGTGTGCTGTCCTACTGGGAGAACTGAAAATCCCAACTCTTCTCCCTGCCAGGTTTTCTCCTTCCTATCTCCCTCTGTGTGGCCTCACCTCTGCCCCTTAACCTCTCTGTGTGGGAGCCTCCTTGCTTGCAAAATGAGGTTATGCCTCTGGCTTCGGGGTCCTGACTTCTGCCCCCCTACTCTACCAGAGCTGTGCAAACTTGCAGGTTGGTTGGCCTCTCTGTTTCTCCATCTCTGAGATCAGGACAGTCACCACCCCGTTCATGGTGAGCCAGGACACAGGATGCTTCTGGTAAAGCACCTCCCCCGGGTATCAGATGTGACCGCCGCTGGCCTCGCACGCCCTGCGACACCCAGACCCCCGCGTGGCCCGTCAGCCCCAGCCCCAGAGGCTTAGAGGCCTGGGACTCTGGGATGGAGGCAGGCTGGGTGCACAGGGGCTGGAAGGATGCTCTCCTGTCATGCTGTTGCGTGGGTAGAAATTCAGGGGTTCTGGGGAAGCGAGGTCGGCGCGTCTGTGTGTGTATAATTTAATGCTGCTTATAATTAACCCCGTGATCAGCAAATGAGGGGATGTCGGGGGGAGATGATAATAGCCACTCCGCCTTGTTTGGACTTGGCGCCCGTGCCAGGCCCTGTGCTGAGCAGGCATATAAGGAGCATTCCCGTCGCCTTTAACCTTCACACCCTGCCCCCCGCCGTTACTGCAGTGTTCAAGTGCGGAGCCCCATTTTGCAGAGGGGGAGACTGAGGCCCAGGAAGGGCCCTGGATGGCCTGAGGTCACACAGATGGGTGACAGAGCAAGGAGTCTTACCCGGGGCCAATGGGTATTAGAACCTGGGGCTTAACTCCTGAGGACAGGTGCCTGCCTGGCTCTCTATCCAGTTGTCCAAGACGTCAGTCTGATGCTGGTTCACCTGCTGGGGCTCCTGAGGGTCCCTGTGGAGACACTGAGGCTCCCCGCTGCCTTCCTCGGAGGGCGAGAGCGTGGACGCTGGACTGGGGCTGCCTGGGGTTCGCATCCCCACTCCGTCTATGTGATGGGGCGAGTTGCTCAACTTCTGTCCCCCCGTTGTCTCGTCTACACAGTGGAGAATAATGGTACCCCTCGCTCGGCGTTGTTGGGGGGATTAAGTGAGTGAATACGTGAAAAGCGCTGCACTGATGTGTGGCTAGACCTGCCCAGCAGGGCCTCCCCAGCAGCCCCCCGATGGGGTCCAGCATGGGAGGGATGTCAGGATGACTCAGCCACTGCAAACTGGGGCGTTCCCCGTCACTGGCTGCCTAATCAAGGCCGCCCCACTTCTGCGGCAGGATCGGAGCCACGGGAGGCCCGGCGAGGCTGGCGGGGAAGGCAGGCGGCCGCCGCGAGAGAGACTCGAGAGAGTCGGGCACTCCTGAGACCCTGGGTGGTGGCCCGGGGCTTCCAAGGCCCAGGGTGGGTCTAAGGGAGCGCCCCCTGGGGGAGGTCTCGGCTTAGACGGCAGCCCCATGGAGAGGCGCCCTGCGAAGGGTCAGTGTGTACGCTTGGCGCAGGGCCATTCATTCGTTCAAAATTCATTTATTCACTCAATTAGCCTTTGTTGAATACTGGTGGCTAGAGAACGCGGGAGCCAGACTCTGGGTTCGAATTGCATCCAGCTCTGCGACTCACCAGCTATGACGTCTCGGGCCAGTTCTATAGCTGACCCGTGCCTCGGTGTCCGCATCTGTAAAATGGGTGCTTTGGCACTGCCTCACTCACGGTGGGGTTATCATGAGGGCTCTAGGAGCTAAAGTCTGCCCGACAGACAGAAAGCTCTGTGTGTGTTCTTTTTCCTTGTTTTGTTTTAAATAAAGGCAAATTGAAATTTAATTCTGGGGATATAGCAGTAAACCAGGCAGGCTCGGTCCCGTGTTCCTTGGACCCTGGAGTTTATTGGGGGAGGCAGTGAGTACATAAATAAGCAAGGTAGGGTTGACTACGGTCGGGTTCTGCTGAGACCGGAAATGCGGGCAGGACCTGGCAGGACACTGGCCACTATTCTGTCTGGTAGGACACGGAGGGCCTTTCTGAGGGGCCGACCTCCGAGCTGAGACTTGAAGGCAGTCAGATGCTCAGGCCTTGGGGACAGCAGCGCAAAGCTGAGAGGGGCCTCCGGGAGGGGGGAGGCGGGCGGTAAGGCAGCCCGGGCCGACCACACAGACCCTGACGCTGAGCAGTTCCTACTGTATTTTAAACATGTGCGGCCAGAGTTTGCTGGAAGGCCCCCCCGCCCTGAGCTTGGGCGTGAATATCGTTGCCGACAGAGACCCCTGTGGGGAGATGGGGAAACACTGCTTGGAACAGCCATCAGGCCAAGGCCCAGAGAGGGAGAGGAACTGGCATGAGACCACACAGCCACGTCTGACTGTCTGCTGGGCTGGGCCTTGCCCTCCCACCAGCCTGGAGCTGGAAACTGAGGCAAGAGGATGTGGCAGGAACGTAATGCCTGTGGGTGATGTGCCCCAGGCGGGCCCCCCCATCCTCCTGACCAACCCGCAGCGGCTCCACAGCCAGATCTGAGAAAAAGCAGAAAGTCCCAATTTTACATGAAATTGCCCCATTTTACATCCTTGGAGCATTCTTTTCCTGAAAACACTTGCCCTTGCTGGTGGTGGCCTCGACCCTTCCTTTGCCCCTCCCTGAGCCTCAGTTTTCCGGGCTGTCCTATGGGTTTGAGAGTCACTGCCGCCTGGACGGGTTCTTCGGAGGCCCCGGCAAGATAACTCACGGGGAGGGCTGAGGACGGCCCGGGCCAGGTCCACGCTTGATAAACGTTGGCTCTGATTATATTAATATTGGTAATAATGATAAACTTGACTTAGATGAAATGCCGCACAGAAGGGAGCCTGCTTGTCCCGAGGGGCAGGGCTGTGAATTATCTTCTGGCTGCAGGACCCATTCCTCAGGCTCTGGTCTTTTCTGGAATGTAGCTCTTTGGTCTTGGGCCGGGCCACCGGTCACCAGCATGATGTGTAGTTTGTCATAGTGGTTTGTAACCAGGGGCAGTTTTGCTCCCCCTGGGACACCGGGCCATCTCTGGGGACATCCGTGGTCGTCACGACTGGGGGTGCTCCTGACATCGGGTGGGTGGAACCAGGACGCTGCTCAGCCCCCCTCAGTGCCCAGGACGCCCCCCAAAATGACCCGGCCCTAAATGTCAACAGTGCCGAGGTTTAGAAACCCTGATTCGTGCTCCAGACCTGTGGCGGCGGGAGAAATGAGGCAGGATGGCTGTCGGCTTGCCCGTGACCTTGCACCTCCCACGCTCCGCACGGCTGTGCTGGACGGAACGAAGGATTACTGATGGGATCCCGCCGCACACCTGTCCCGGCCCCGCTGCCCAACTGATTTTCAGAAGTGGGTAATTGCCCCTGACGTACGACTTCTGGAAAGCGTGGCCGGCTGGGGTTTCTGGCGGCGTGCTGGGTCTGGAGTGTGGAGGGGCTACCTCGTCCAGACCTTTTCCCTTCCGTTCCACCTGGCCCTGGGAGCCTGGACTCTGTCCCCACAGGGAAAGGCTTCGGGAGGCCTGAGCAGCCGAAGTTGGAATCCTGACACGGGCTCTCCCGGCTGTGTGAGGCGACTTGTTATCCCCCCGCCCAAGCCTTGGTTTTCTCATCCGTAAAATGGGGACACATCTTGCCTGCTGTGTCATGGGGATTAAATGGTGTCATGTTGATACAGCCCCGGGCGGCCAGGTTGCACAGATAGGGACTCAATGACTGTGCCCTCCCACCTGTCATCTTCATGAGGAATTGGAGGGAGCGGAGGACCCCAAACCTTCAATTTCCCAGACCACTGCCACAGAGGGGACGTTGCCCAAACAGGCATTAAATCCCCCTAGCCACATGCCTGGCCCTCCGGCTCTGCTCCCCTTTTCTCCGTTCACCCTGAGAATGGCCCCCAAAGTGGCAGCCGTTGCCCCCATCTAGCAGATGGGGAAGCTGAGGATTGGAAGCAGAGGGAGGGACATTGCTGTTGGCTCTTCTGGGTTCCAGATCTGTTTTGGCCTCTCACAAGCTGTGTGACTTGAGGGAAGTCGCTTCACTTCTCTGGATAGCACCCCCAAACTCCCTTCTTGCCAGCAAAGCCCCTCCTGCTTCTGTCTCCCTCACTCATTCCGCGCCAGCCAGGGGGACCTTCCTCACTCCCACCTCTAGGCCTCAGTCCTTGCTGTTCCCTCTGACGGAAGCTCCATTTCTGGCCAGGCCAGCTATTCCATCCATGTCCCCAGCGCTCTGATTTTTACTTTCTCAGTTGCTGTTGAATGCTCTGTCTGCCTGCGCTTTCCAGAATGGGAGTTCTACCGGGCTTTCCCCAGACCTGGCTTTTGAGAGCCATCGCCCATCGCCACGAGCATCGGTGTGTCTAATTGTCCAGATTGAGCAGGTCATGGCGGGGAAAGCCCTGCGTCTGCAGCTTCCTGGGCCGGGAGGCTAGGAGAGCAGCTCGCTAGTGGAGATGCTGTGTGACTTCGGCCACTTGCTCGCCTTCTCTGAGTCTCTACATGTCTGAGATGTCCGGCACAGAAGCAGTGATGAGTGGCTGTTGAGAGCCAGGGGTCCTGAGGATGGGTGTTGGGGTCAGGAGACCGTGAAACAGTCTGTGAGGTTTCCTGTCTCCTGGGGAGAAGGTAAGAAGTCCAAAGGCCAGGGACCCCCCAAAATGCATAGTAGCCGGGCCAGGGGATTTGAAGACTCAGCTGACCCTGATGTTCATCTGATGCTCTGTGTGTCTGGCCAGATGGGTAGAGAAGTTGCCAAGCAGCCCCAGGAACAGACCAGGCTTTCCTTTGGGGACCGTATTTGGCATTCTGGCACCCACATTCAGGGCTTGGCCTGGCCTCATGAGCAGTGTGTCCCTGGGCCAGTGGATTCACCTGCTGGGGCCTCTGTCTCTTTGTCTGTCAAATGGGAGTGAGCTGGTTTCTTGGGAGGTTGGAAGGGTCCCTACTGACTGTGTTTGGAAAGTGCTGGTATGTCAAAGGCCCCCTGATACCTGCTTAACATTGTCCAGTACTCTCTGATGATTAATACCTTCTGGGAGCAAGTCGGGGGAGTTGCATACAGAACTTTGGCGGACAAAGGATTTGGGGCTGCTGGAAGGCCGTTGGGCCCACATCTGGCTTCTCCCAGGGGTGTCAAGTCAGGCCCGCAGCCTCCCCGCTCTAGTGCCAAGAGCAGGCTGGCGGGAGCGGGAGGCAAGCCCCGGGCAGACGTGATTGACGTGGGCCAGAGGCTGCCCCAGGACCACCTGAGCCGCAGTGGGGCAAACCCATCCAGCGTGGCCGGAGCCCTCGGCGGGCGCGGGGACTCAGTGCTGACCTTGGAGGGCTATGTTTCGGTCACCCTGCAGGCTGTGTCGAGGCCTCTGGACTCCCTGGCCAGTGCTCTGCCCAGCACCACCCAAATTTCCTCCACCCACCGTGATGTGTACCTTTTGCCCCAGCTGCCTGGTCCCCCGATGATCGTTTTCTTTTAAACCCATCTCTTTTAAAACTTAAAAGAGGAAACTTTGTCTTACTCTCATGAATGGGGGACCTGGTATGTCCTTGACATAAGTAGGTGGGACCTCAAAAATAAATGTGATGAGAGTAAAAAAAAAAAAACCACACCACACAACCTGACATTAAATTATCCCGCTGCTGCAGGCTTACAGCAGAGGCCAAGGGCTCCTGAGGCGTTAAAGCCGAGTTAGCACCCACTGGAGACTTCCAAGCTTCCAAAGGCTGGAGGGAGCCGAGGACAGGGCCGGCCCCCTTGCTGGTGGCGTCAGTGTCCCCGAATGTGGTGGACTGGCGTGGGGGTCTCCCGGCCGTGCTGGGCGGCTGGGTCCCCTCCCACCTTCTGACCAAGGTGCTTGGACTTGCCCGTGGCATCTGAGTTTTCTTTCCCAACAGCCTGGGGAGAAGGTTATTTCTCCCTGAATTCAATTAATGAGCCTATTAAAAACTATTTATTTTCCCTGACAGTTGTTTACCGAGGAGAAGGAGATGGATCGGCCAGGCGGCCTCACCAGGCAGGCACGAGGCAGGATGGGGGAGGCCGGGTGCCTCGGGCCCTGGTGCTTTGGGAGCGCAGACCGTGGGTGGGGTCCTGCTTCTGGGGAGCTGTGGAACGCAGGGTCTGAACTGGGCTCCGGCCACTGTTTCTGACCGTGGAGTCTTCGGGGAGGCAGGCTCAGGGATGAGTGAAAACTATGCCGGTTGTGGAGGCAGGGGCTGGCTCCCATGACCTCTCTCTTCTCTACCTGGGCTAAAGTCTCTCGGATGCGCTGGTTTGAAACCTAAGGCCTCACCCTCTCGGGCCACATGTTTGTGGTGGGGTCTCCCTATATCCCTTCTCCTCCCCTTCAAGGCAGTTGAATTCTATGACTTATCTGGGCACAGGGACACCTGGTAGGAAAAAAAAAATTTCCCAGTACACCTTGCTGCTGTCTGTGCTCCATGATTCAGTTCTGTCCAGTGGGATAGATGAATGGAATTTCCTGGAAATGCCTTCGAAGGGAGTAGCACATGCTCCCTTCTACCCCCCGGCTGGAATATGGAGGTGATGGTAGGCATTCGGGCAGCTCTTTTGGACCACGAGGCAGATATCATGGACAAGAATGGGGGAACAAAAGGATGAAGGATCCTTGGTCCCAAAGATTGTGAAGTGGGCCAAATGGCCCTGAAAGGCCAATCTGGGAGCTTCCTTTACGTGAAGAGAGCAAGGACGCCTCTCCTGTGAGGTTTTTGGCACCTGAAACCCAACTTGGTCCTAACAGTGGTCGTATGTGAGCCTTCAGACACATACTGTCCTTCAGGTCTCTGCTCATTGTGAACTGAGCCTTTCTTGACCTCCCTACTAAGATTTGCAAAATTATTATTTGCAAAATAATCGGTAAAATGATCATTTGCAAAATTCGCCTCTCCCCCACTCTCCGACTGACCTCTTACCTGTTCTGATTTTAGGTGAGGCACCTGTCCCCGGCTTCCTGTTGTATGCCTCTTACTTATCCTCTGCTTCCCGCTCTGGCTGGGACTCCCTGGGGAGGCGTTTTTGGCCTGTCTCCTCCGCTGTGTCCACAGCAGCACCTGTGCGTGCACAGTAGGGCTCAGTGCCTGTGTTTTGCATAAACAGGTTTCTGTTCACAGCGGGAGACACGAGGCTGGGGGACGCCCGAGGTTTTCCAGCTGGCTGGTGGCTCCCGAGCTCTCCCCTTTCCTCCCCACCCCCCAGAGTCGGTCAGTTTGCCGGCGAGTCGGTCCCAGCGTCCCAGCGGCTGCTCCTGATCCTTCCTCTCGCCCCCGTGTTCTCACCTCGCCTCCAGAAATAGCCCCTTTAAAATAGCCGCGTCCCCACGTTCCCGGGCCTCTGCCTGCCCACGGTCGTGACGCCGTGCTGACGGGCCGGCCTCCTTATTGCTGTGGGATTTTTAAAAATATAGTTGGTGTTAGGTGTTTCCCCCTCTTTTATGCCTCAAGATGCCCAGCCGTCCACACGGTTGCTTTCCCATTCTCGACACTCGCCCTTTAGGTTTTGTGCTGTGTGTCACCGGGGATGCTCCCTGGAGCTGCGGCTCCCGAGGGGTGTCTGGTTTGTGCAGCTGGGGGCTTCCCCTGCTGGCTGATGCCAGCCAGCCCAGGTGGCCCTGTGTGGCCCGCAGTTCCAAGTCTGGTTGGGAAGCCTCGGGCTGGAGACCCAGCACCACCTCTTGCTGGCTGTGTGACTGTGGGCAAGGTAGAAACTTCTCTGAGCCTCAATTTACTTTTTTGGAAATGGGACATGTCCAGGTTTGGTCAAAAGGGTGGAACTCGTCTGAGCCTCCGTTTACCTGCCTGTGACATGGGGACGTCTCAGGACTTAGGCAGATGGCTGAATTTCTCTGAGCCTCAGTTTATCCATCTGCCAACGAGACGACTGAGGGTTTCCCCTCAGGGCCTGGCCCACTGGGTTTTCTCGAGATGTAAGCTGACCTCGTTACACCATCCAGTCCCTCTGGAATGACCGCCACCATCCCTCCGAGGGAAGGATATAGTGAATTTAGTGTCAGCTCTGGGCCTGCCACTTCCAGGAACCCTCAGGAAACCACTTCCTCCCTCAGGGACTCGATTTTCCTCATCCTTAAAATGGGCCCATTTCACGGCCGTGTCTGCTGGGAGGCAGCCAGGAGGCAGCCGGCACCTCCTCCGCGGTTTCCCCTCGCCTCCTGGCTGGGTGCACAGCAAATGCTCCGGAGACGTCACTGACGCTTTCCTGCCTCGTTTATTCTTGTCACCGACCGAGACCACGGAGACCGTGGTTAAGAACCGGACTCTGGGGCCAGACGGCCAGGGGTTTCTTGCTTGCTGTGACGTGGCCTCTCCCAGCCCTAGTGTGCTGTTCTGTAAAGTGGGGATACTGATGACTGTCCCCCCCCCCCGGGGTCCCTCAGAGCAGCTGATGGGTCATTGAGGGTGAAGCCCCAGGGCAGTGCTGGGCTCCGAGGGGGGTGGTGTGGCATTCATCTGCTGAACCTCAGGCCGCTTCCCCATGCTGGCTCTGCCTGGGGGTGGGGGCGGGGAGATGAACGCTCCTCTCGTCCATCTGTGTGTGTGTGTCTGGCTTCGTGGTCCTGGCTCTACCTCTGGGGCCTCCCGCCTGCCCACCGGGGGGAGGGGGCGGGATTATACGGCCCAGAGGGACGTGCCTGGTCCAGGCCACAGGCACTGCGGAGGCGGCCTCTGCTTCCTGCGTTCGCTCAGCAGGTGTCGGGCTGCCGGATGACACAGGCACAGACCGGGGCTGGCGGCTCAGGAAAGGGCAGGGGGGGCAGCGTCCAGGGATGGCTCAGAAATGGGGACAGGAAGGGCCCCCTGGGAGGAGGCGTGGAAGCTTCCGCTGCCAGCCCCTGTGGCCCCGCGGCTGGCTCAGCTGTAGCTGCTGCCTCCCTCGCGTTTCTGCCCTCAGTCGTCTGGGCAGGTTTCTTGGACCCTCCTGGGTGCCAGGCTCTCTCTGGGACCTGGCACGGGAGGAAGTGCGTGCCTTTGTGGGACTCAAGGTCTGATTGGGGAGATGCAATGAGCAAAATAAAATATTTGTCACGTTAGATGGTGATAGGAGAAAGCAAGGACAGAAGGGGATTGGGGAGGGGAGGGGAGAGGGTTGTCATTTAAACGGGATTGTAGGAACAGCTTCATCGAGGAGGTGACAGTCTGAGAAAGCCCTGATGGAGGTGAGGGAGGGAACTGAGTGGATACGTGGAGGAAGAATGGTCTGGGCAGAGGGCACAGTCTGTGCAAAGGCCCTGGGGCCGGAGCAGTCCTCGTTCATTGAAGGAGCAGCAAGGGGGTCCATGTGACTGGAGCAGAGTGAGTTCTGGGGAGAAAGGGAGGAAAGGAGGGCCTTGGGGAACTCGGGTAGGACTTGGGCTTTTACCCCATTGAGGTGGCAGTCCTGGAGGGCTGTGGGCAGAGGAGGGAGGGAAGATCTGACTCGGGTGCTCACGGCGCCCTCTGGTGGCTGCTGTGGGAGGAGGGACTGGGAGGGGTGGTGGCTCAGTTGGCCCAGGCAGGAGATCCTGCCGCTGGACCAGGTAGAGAGAGAGGAGGGGGGAGAAGCAGGCAGATTTGGGATAGAGTTTGAAGGCCGACTTCGTGGGTTTCATCTTTACAGTAGCTCTGTGAGGCACTCCTGTTGCCGTGTAACAGGTGAGGACACTGAGGCCCAAAGAGGTCAAGGCATCTGGCCAGGGTCACACAGCTGGCTGCTGCGTGGAGGCCGGGTGGCCTGAGGGCCTGACTCACTGCTGGGGCCTGGCTGGGATGCAGCCTGGTCCCCAAGCACTGACTGGCCACCACTTTTTCCTAATTTATAGATTTGACCAAAGACATGTGTTTAAAAACTTGTGTGAGTTTGGGTTCTCTTAGTTGAGCTGTTGGGGGGGCTGCCCCCCCCCCCCACCATTTTGGGGAAATACTTTGTAGGGGCTGTCAGCTGCATGAACCTTTGGGAAACTGGGGATTCTGTTAGATAGAGATCCAGATTCGCAATCTGCCCTCACCTCTTACTGAGCTGTGTGACCTTGTGGCTGTTGCCTGGCCTCTCTGAACGCTCTGTTTGCTGTGGAAGCGGACTCAGCTGTTTGTTCATACCAGTGATATCGGCTGCACGCGTGCTGTGTGCCGGGCAGTTTTAGGCAGAGTTATTCCCGCCTTGACACCCGCCGCCCCCAAAGCGTCCGTTGACAAAGCACAGTGTTCAAGCCCGGCGAGGCTGGGTGGGAGTGCACTGAGGGGGCGTTGGCTGCTCCAAGGGTCGCCCGTGGAAGATGGTAGGCTCTAGGGCTTGGAAGTTCAGAGACCCGTGCTGTGTGCAAAACCCCAGCCGGACAGGTCCGGGCTGCAAAGCAACTCAGAAGAGCCGGGCTCGGGCCACAGAGGAGTTTCAAGTCGAACCTTATAGTTACTGACACTTCCCACTTAAGTACCTAGTTCGGGAGAAAAAACATGATCAAAGTCTAGGTCTAACAAAGTCTAGAAAGCTCTTTCAGTAGCTGTCAGGTCCTTCTCTGTGGTAAAGAAGTTGTGTCCAGTTCAGCTGGTCCATGTTTTCCCAGCATGGATACTTAACAAAGCATCTTAAACTCGGTGAAATACAGAAATCACCAGACCCGGAACTGGAACAGGGGGAGGGGAAGAGAGGACAGAGGCTCTGGGGGTGAATGATGGGAGGGGAGATCAGGGAAGGCTTCCTGGAGGAAATGGTGGCGGATCTAAGATGTGGAGGTCGCGTAGGAGTTATCTGGGTAGAAGGGGGGGGGAAGGGTGTTCCAGGCAGAGTTGTGAAGTCACTGTGAGCCCTTAAGGTGAAATAGTGTCACCCGTGCCTTGCACTGGGCCTAGCAGGCACTCACTAAGTGGATCCTGGTAGATGTTAGGTTAGTGGGTCCGTAATAGGCATTCAGTCGATGCTCATATGATAGGTGCTCAGTAAACAGGCACTGCCCACAATCTCTGATTCGGATGATGCCGTGTGGGTGTCACTTTGCGGTGACTGCGTTCTGGAAGACCTGAGACCCAGAGGTCCCATTTTTTGTTGAGCAGGAATAACCTTCAAGGTTTCTTTCTTATCCTCAGCTCCCTGCCTCGCTCCTGATGAGGCCGCATCGTCAGGCGCACAGTGGGCCTGCAGCTTGAAAGGAGGAGAAACTCCAGTCAAGTGCATTATTAAAAAAGCAGATGAACTGATTGGCTCTTAGAACTCAGAAGGTTGATGTTAGAATAGCTTCAGGCATGGCTTGATCCAGGGGCTCAAACAAGGCATTTTTAACAGATGAAAGAAGCAGACCCAGGTGGCGTAAACTACTTGCCTGAGACCACACAGCTAGGAGGAGGTTAAGCCACAGTTCAGACTCACGTGGCTCTGAATCTAAAGTCCATGGCTTGGGAACGTTGTCCCAGGCTAGGGGTGACAGCTCCCATTTTCCACATGGGAAAACTGAGGTTCAGAGAAGGGAAACGACTTGCTGAAGTAAGCAAGGGGCAGAGCTTGGGATCGAATTCATGTTAAAACCCATGGTCTTGGACCACACACCACAGGGCTCTCCGTAAACACAAGTTGAGTGGTGGGTTGGTCCAACCAAGGCAGAGGAGGAGAACAGGTTTGCCAGAGGCCACATGGACCTTGGGCCAGCTCTCCCCTCCCCACCCAAGAAGCGCCCACTCATGTCCCTCCTGCCAGCCACCCCGGATGGTCATGACGTTTTCCTTGCTTTTGATGAACACATCATGGGTGACAGGTGGGGAGGTCCCTGCCGACCCTGGCTCCGCGCCAGCCGTGGGCCCCGGCCAGGCCTGCCCAGCTCTGTCACAGGAGGAAATGAGATTGGCAGCCAATTGTTTTCCAAGCCAGCCGCCTCTCTTCCCGATGCCCAGTTTCCTACATGTTTGCACTGACTGCTCGAGCCCTTGCCCCTTCTCCCCCACGGTCGCCCGACTGACTGCTCAGTACCTCCTGCCGTCTCCACCTGGGCACAGCCCTGCCTCTCCTGGCTTTGTCCTTGGGCATCTTCATGGCGTTTATGGGGCACCTACTGTGTACCGGGTGTTATGCTTGGCTACGAGCCGACTTTGTCATCCCTCATCTCCCTCTGCCACCCCCAGCCTGTGACCTTGAGCAGGTGGCCTGACCTCTCTCAGACTCAGTTTCCTCATCTGTAAGAGCGAGAGAATTAGGCGAGGTTCTATACATGAGGCACGTTGAACAGTCTTCAATATTAGTGAGTGTTACTGCTGTGACTGTTTTCGTGTTAGTAAATATAGGTCCACGGTTCTCCTGTCCCTCTTTCCACCCATCCCGCACCTGCTGTCCCATGCCGTACTCTTTCGCTAACAGACCCCATGCACACAGCTGGTGCCTTCTTCTTCTGGGCTGCGTGTCACGCCACTGGTGGGCCCAGCCCCACCTGGCCGACAGACCCAGGCACCTCTCTCTTTCCCGTTTCCACGAGGCGAGCCTGTTCGCACACCGGCTTCAGGCACGAGTGTGAGGTTTCACACACAGCATCGGCTGGCTCTCGCCTGGTCACCCTGCAGAGAGCGGCCGGCTTCCCCGGAACAGCTTCGCGGGACAGGAATGATGGGTTGCTCTCCTTGGCTGCTCCCACGGAGCAAGGGGTGCCTAGGGGATGGCTTCGGATCGGAAACTTTCTTCTGGGCCCCTGAGAAGAGCTTTTGAGTGTTGAGAACGATCATAGGGGTCTTTCTGGGACATTCACCAGTGGATATTTATTGAGCGCCTTCTGTATGCTGGGCCCTGATCCAGGTGCTGGGAACAGAGTGGTGAAGAAGACAGAGCTCAAAGCCCTGCCCTCGCTGGAGTATAGTCTAGATTAAGGATTTAATTAGGGACTTACACTGGATGCCACGCTTTTAAGAACATGAAGAAAATTTTAAGAAAATGAAGCCAGGGAAGGGCAGAGATGATAAGTAGGGGTTATTTTAACTGCGGAATCAAGGCAGGCCTCTCTGAAGAGGTGACATTTCAGTAAAACCAGCCGGAGGTGAGGGAGTGAACTGTGTCGAGTTCTGGGGGAAAAGTGTTCCTGGTAGGGGGAACAGCCTTTGCAAAGGCCCTGGGACAGGACCAGGTGTGGTTCATTGGAGGAGCAGGAAGGGGGCCCCTGTGGCTGGAGCAGAGGGAGCTGGGGAGAGAGAGAGAGGCGCGGAGGGCAGGGAGGGGAGAGGGCAGTCATTCAGGGCCATGTGGTTCACTTGGAGATTTGGGCTTTTCCCTCCAGGGAGGTGGAAGCCCTGGAGGGTGGGGGGAGGGGGAGCCCTGGAGGGTTGACCCGCCTCCGGTGCTCATGGGCGCCCTCTGGTGGCGGCTATGGGGGACTGGGGTGGTAAGGGTCAGAGAGGGGTAAGGGTGACTGCGTTTGTCCAGGTGAGCAGGGATGGGTGCGGGACCAGATGGAGAGGAGGGTGGAAAAGTGGGAGGATTCTGGAAAAGATTTTCAGAAGAACCAGTGGAACTGGCCAAGCAGTGGGTGCAGGTTGGGACTGAGTGGAATCCAAGGCGATGGCTGGTTTTCTGCAATCCACAGGAGAGGGGCAGGCCTGGGGACCCCTATGTTACTGAATACCCGCAAAGTTCCCAGAAGGCAAAGGGTCTGGCTCTTTCTGGAAGCGCTGGAGCGGGCCTCCTGGAGGTGGTGGCTCCCGGCTTGGGCAAGGCACATGTCTCGTTCCGCCTTCGGCACAAAGCGCTTAGAACAGGGGCCAGTTATGCACAGGGGGTTGGATGCGGCTGGGATTGAAGCTGTGCCATCTCCCAGCGCCACCGGGACCCTGGGAGCACACATTTTGAAATTCGCTGGCGGCCTATAGGTGGGGATCTGAAGGGGGCCTGTTTTGCAGACCAGGGAGCTGAAACCCAGAGAAGTTGAGGCGCTTGTCCAAGGGCGCACAGAGCACGTGGTAGAGGCAGGACCCCACTGACGGGCCCACGCCCCTCCTGGTTTGCTTCTTTCCTTCTTCCTTCTGTGTTGTCCACCCCCAGGGCTGCCAACTTCAGTTCTTGGTGGTTTCCAGGCTCCCCTAGGCTCCAGCTTGGCACTCACCTCCCGCCTCCACGCACCCGACGCCTGATGCCAGGCGGGCTCGAGGGACAGGGGTCTCGGGGAGCACCCTCCTCCCTTTTACACCCAGGGTTTCCTCTGCCCCTGCCCCTGCCCCTCCCCCCACGCTCCCGCTAATGATGGACGAGGAATGGGAGGGAGCAAGCGAAATTATATACACACGAACATATAAAAATTAGTTTAGGATCTGGGCCAAGAACCACTTGCGCTTGGCCGGGCATTGTGGGTAATTCATCGCCGATTACCATAAAAGCCAGAGCCTGGCTGACAGGCGGCTGCGGGGCTTTTGTTTAAGATTCTGATGAATATATAATCCCTCTCCGGGCCTGGAGCCCGGGGTCTCCCCCACCTCCGCGGCTGCAGGACCCCCCTGCCCGTGCCCCCCACTGCTGAACGCAGCCCACCCTCCAAGGCTGTCAGGCCTATACGGGTCCGTGGGGGACACTGCCTCCGGGAAGCTTGGCTCGGCATTCGATGCCCACCGCCATCCCCAGTGACCCCAGGCCTTGTGGAACCGCATGGCCCTGGGCACAGTTCCCTCAGTCCTTCCTCCGCTCAACACACATTTATTGGGCTCCAACTGTTTGCACGGCCCCACGTGGGCGCTGTGGGTGCCGGGGATGCTTGGGTGTCTGAGGTGCCACCCTTTCAGAGTCTGGGGGCTCATGGCTGATGGGTAGACACACATTTATCCACATTTTGAAGATTTCCCCCATCTCTTGCCCAGGAGATGCAAATTAAATCAACAAGAGCCCATCTCTTGTCCATTCGCGTGGCAAAAAGTTCGGAAGCTTCTGTAATATCCAGAGTGACAACGGCAGAGGGATCATGCCCTCAGAGCCCCACCAGCAGGAGAACAAATAAGCATCACCACTTTGAAACATCTTTTATTTTTAATTCATTTTTCTGGCCAGAGAGCGCCTCCATGTGGGACACAGTTGAGGACACCCAGAAGGACGCACAATGGAGAGTCTCTCTACCCCTCCCTCAGATCCTCAGTTCCCCTCCCTTCCTTCCCCGCGAGCAGCCACCAGCCTCCATCTAGGACAGGGGTTGGTAGGTAGATGTTTTGTGAAGGGCCAGATAGTAAATCATTTGTGCTCTGTGGGTTTGAGGTCTCTCTCTGTTGATACTACTCAACTCTGCCATTGTAGCGTGAAGGCAGCCAGATTCAGTAGGTGAATGAAGGGGCGTGGCCCGTGTGCCAATAAAGCTTTATTTATACAAGCAGCCCGAGGGGCCGTGTAGCCTGTGGGTTGTAGTTTGCCCCCTCCCCTGCTCTGCAGCGCTGTCCGGTGTAACTGGTGTGATGACCGAAATGTGCCTGCCTGCATTTTCAAATGACGGAGCCACTAAGCCGTGTGCGCTATTCAAATGGGAGCAGTTGAGATGTGGCTTGTGTAGCCGAGGGCTGGAATTTTGCATCTTATTCCATTTAACTGTAAACAGCCACAGGCAGCTCACGGCTACCATTTTGGACAGTGCCGTTATCTGGAGATCTGGGAGCGGTTCGCAGGCGGGTAGGTTTGTATCCCTTTGTCTAACCAAATGGGAGCATGTTTTACATGCTGTTCTGTACCTTGGTGTGTGTGTGTGTTTTCCCCCTACTTAAAAATATAGCATCTTCAAAGTAATTTCATAATTGTACATCTGGCTTCCCCGTTCCCTTTCACAGCTGCTATACTAATCTCGTAATACTAAGAGATACAAAACTCGTCCATCACTCTTCAGGCCCTTGTGCTGTTACACAGTTAACCGAGCCCCTACCGATGACTGCTTAGGTTGCTTTAAGTCGATTGCGGTGGGGACTTCCTATGCGCGTCATTTCACAGGGATGCATCTATCAGATAAATTCCTAGAGATGGTGTTAGCAGACCCAAAGGGAATGCATAACCCCCTTCCCACTCCCCGGCCCCCCTCAGCATCGAGAAAGCGAGCTGCTTCCCCCAGGCTTGGGAGGCATTGACACGGATTCACCATGGTATGGGGTGAGGTTGAGAAGAAAAAAAAAAAAAAAAAAAATGGAGCCAACGTAAGTGTCCCTCGCCAGGGGATGGGGATAATGGGACTCAGCCTTGTGAGGGAAGATGACACAGCAGGTGAAAAAAAAAGAGCCTGGGGATGTGTGGGCTCAGTAGATAACAGCATCATGTGAAAGAGGTGGCCAGAGGTGGCCGCTGGGACGTGATACACACGGGATGGTAGAGTTTCACTCCGTTCGAGAGTTGCCTCTGGTCGGTGACTTCGTGGCAGAGATGTGCAGAGATGGGCACAGAGCAACAGCAGAGGTGGCTTCTGGGGGCAGAGAAGAGGGACTCTCCCTTCCTCCCTTCCACAAATGTGTCTGCGGTATGCCAGCTGCTCTCTGTTCCAGGCAGGAAGAATTAAAAAAAACACACACACAGATTTCCTGCCCTCTTGCAGCTAGCACTCCAGTTGGGGACATGAAGAGAATAAACAAAGCACAGAAGAAAAAAAAAACCCACATCAGATGTCAGGGGGTGTTGTGTTGTGTTGCTCTAGGGGAAAAAAAATCAGGGAAAGGGAATGGGGAGTGCCAGAGTGGGGCAGGATTTTAAATAAGGGGTCTGGGAAGTCCTTGTTTGAACAGAGGTGGGGAGGGAGGGAGCCAAGGAGGTTTCTGGGGGAAGAGCATTCCTGGTGGGTGGACAGAGAGCGCACAGGCCCGCCGGTGAGACCTCCCTGGACACTTGCTGAACCCAAGCTGCTGTCCTTCCACATGCCCGTGTCCCCTCCGCCACTGCTCCCAATGAGCACTGCTTGCCAGAGGCAGCTGCTGGGAAATAATTAATAACTAATAATAATAATACTAATACAGTGGTTTGTCTTTATGCCTTCGAGTGGCAGCCAGCCCCTGCCCACGTGGAGATGGCTTAGTCACAGATGGGCTCCGTTAGAGATGCTGTGGATTCCAGCACCGTGCGATTCTAGGTGGCGCGGGAGAGCAAGGGCTGCGGAAGGGAAACTGAGGCCCAGATAGGTGGTGGGAGAAGTTGAGAACCAGATTGGGTTCAAGTCCCAGCTCCGCCAGTCGTTGGTGGTGAGAATTTGGGCCCCACTCCTGTGCCTCAGTTTCCCCAACTGAAAAGTGGGAGAGTAATAAAACCAGTCTTTGAGGGGATTCAGTGAACTGCTTCGTGGATGCCCGGCCGGTGGCGGAAGCCAGGAGTAACGGGCAGTGCGCTTATCAAGTATCTGCCGTGTGCCCAGCTCAGTCCTGCGTGCTTTGCGCATACGAACTGTTTACCGAGCATTTGTACGTGTTGGGGGAGATGGGGTTGGGTCCACATGCAAACCCCTGTCCAAAGATGTCCCCTTCTTCTGGTCGCCCAGCACTTGAGAGCTTCGGGAGCTGCCCAGGGGGGTGTGCGAGCCCTTGAATTCACGCAGCAGAGAGCCAGCCCTGCCTCCCCACCCCCCTCAGCAGGTGCCTGGTCCTTCTGGCTTCTCACCTGTGGGCTGGGACTTGGCCCAGAGTTCCTATTCCTGCCTCGCCTCTTCTGTTCTGTTCAGTACTGCTTATGCTTCCTCTCCTGGTTTTTTCTCTTCCTTCACGTCTTAGATGCCACCTCCTCCCTGAAGCCTGCCTCCTCCACGGGTGAACTCCCTGAGGTTGGGCGGGAGCTGCCTGGGTCATCCTGTGTCCCTTCCCTAGTGCTCTGGCTGGAGCTGGGTATACAGTAGGTCCTCTACAAATGCAGGTGTGTGTGTAAAAGGAGCATTGTTACCAGAGTATGATGATTGCTCGCTCCTCATATATGTTCAGTCTTCAAATGACACGCCCCACCCCGTACCCTGAAAACCCTGTCTCCCAGCGATACCAGCCCCCTCTTTTCCTAGAACTTAGTGTGTCCCCTTCTACCTCAGGACCTTTGCACATGCTGTGCCCTCTGCCCAGAACTTCCTCTTCACTCCCATCTTTGCATGGCTGCCTTTTGTCACTGGCCCTCCTAAGAAGAGAATCCTGGGAGGTTGTCTGCCTTGGTGCCTGGCCTGTTCCCCAGAACTCAGGATAGCACCTGGCGTAGCAGTGACCAAGACTGGGTCCCACCTTCACGAGGGAAGTCAGTCAAGGGCAGCACCCAGCTCTGCCTCGGGGACCTCTCCGCCCTGTGCGTCCGTCCGTTTCCATGATCTCCAAAGACCTTGAACCCACAACACTCAGCCCCAAGCACCAAAACAGCCAGGCTTCCTCTGCACAGGTGGGAAAAACTGAGGTCCAGAGAATAGCAAGGACTTGTTCAGGACCACATAGCACTCTGCGGACACACCCTAGGGGGGAGGCTTTTTTTTGGGGGGGGGGCTGTTACGGAGGAGGCATCCAGCATCACAGATCAGTAATGACTCCCCTTTCATTTCATAGCAGTTCAAGGAGAAAGGCTCCGTCGGGTGCGGTGTGATCTTTAACACCAACACCTGCCAGTCTCTTTATAACCATTGGGCTGCCGGCTTTAGCAACAGTATCCAGGGAAAATGGAAGAACTGGGTACATATTTTCATTGTAACATTTTTTTCTGGCGACTTTCAAGGCTTGGCAGTTAGAGCCCTGCATTATAGAGTTCGTTGCTAAAGTAAATTAGTTTAAGGGAAAGGCGTGAGCCAGTTGAATGAAAGATTTAATGAGGGATTTGGGGCTGTGGCAGAAGTTGTGAACAAGGAGGGGAGGATTTTTGGGGAACACCAGGCACGTCCTCACTGGGGACCTGGTGAGTGCGGAGGCATCTCGCAGAGACGATGCGGCCCTGGCGGGTTTAAGGTGGGAGATGGCGCCTGGCGGGGTCCCAGCCTCCCAGCCCCAGAGGCGGAGGCCTGGGCTGTGGCAGGGGGATTGTTCCTTCTGCCTGGGCTGTGGCAGGGGGATTGTTCCTTCTGCCGCCTTCTAGCTGACTCAGAACCCTGGCGCCGGGATGCAAAGCGGAGGCTGGCTGGGGTTGGGGCAGCTTTTTACACATTTCTGCCCTCGGGGCTGGAGCAGTGGCCCCTCGTTGGTGCCTGACTTGTAAACCAGGGAGACCCAGGTTCAAAGCGCAGCCGTGTGGGTTTTTCTGGCTGCAGATGGTGCCTGCCGACCTCCGCCCTGCCCTGCCAGTCGGCCCCTCCAGGCCTCACGGAGGCTCTTCAGCCATTCATTAGTTCAGTCATCCATTTGGAAAGCATTTACTGAGTGCCTACTGTGTGCCCGGCTCTGGGACCCAGAAGCTACCAGAGCTGACACAGCCCTGCCCTCCCTGCCCCCACCGTCTCCTGCAGAGCCCTGCAGAACTTCCTGCGGTGATAGACAGGTGCTCTGTCTGCACACCTCACTCCTGTGGCCGAGAGCCATGCTGGAGACATGGCCAGTGTGACCGAGGAACCGAATTTGGAATTTTAGCTGCATTTCATTTTTTTTTAATCTAACTAGTCACATTTGGGTAGTGGTTCCCATATTGGACAGCGGAGATCTAGAGAGTAAACAAGTGATACTTTCAGATGAAAATAAGTGCCAAAAAAGAAAAAAAAAATAGAGGGATGAATGATCAAGGTTGACAGGGGTGCTACCGGAGCCGGAGTGATTTGCCAGGGCATCTCTGAGGAAGTGGTGTTTGAGGGAGACCTGAATGGTGAGAGAGAAACAGCCGTGAAAATTGGGGGAAGATGTTCCAGGTGGCGTGGACAACATGTGCAAAGGCCCCGGGGTAGGACTGGGCCTGGCATGTTCGGGAGGCTCAGCCAGGCGGCTTTTGAACCCGGTCAGGCTGGACCTGACTCAGGTGCTCATGGGCGCCCTCTGGTGGATGTTTTGGGGAGCGAAGGCGGGAGCTGGGGGACCAGGATACAGGGGACTGTGCTGGTCCAGGAGGACATAATGGGGGCAGGGTCCAAGGGTGCATGGAGAAAGGTGGACAAATACACAAGAAATTTAGGAGGGAAACTTGAGAGTATTTCCAGATTGGCAGTATGTGGGGGTGAGGGAAGAAGAGGAGTCAAGCCTGGCCCCCGACTTCTAGCCTAAGCCCGCGGAAGGATGGAACTGCCATCAGCTGAGAAGGGGAGGACATGGGAGGAACGGATTTGCTGGATCCAGCCACACCTGAAGACATCCTGGATTTGTCCAGAAGGAAAGGAAAGTGGGAGGCCTGGGGGAACCAGCAGGTGAAAAAGGCAGAGGAGGAGCCCGGGCGTGCCTGGGGTGGGCAGCCTGCCTGCTGCGGTGTAGCCGGCAGGCAGACACGGCGCCAGGAGCGTGATGTGAGTGTGGGTGAGGCAGGCTTCTGGCTGGTCGGCACACGCTCATCACCCCAGGTCATGAATGCCATGCTGGGTGGGAGGAGGTGTTGGGCAACTGGGGCAGAGGAGTCCTGGGGCTTAGAGAAGGGAGAAAGCTGCCCGACCAGTTTCTTTCTCACTCTGGAAGCGAAGGATATGGAGTTTGGTGATTGCCCCTAAATGAAACTTTTAGGAATTTTGGCAAATTTGACAAAGGTGAGGAAGCTGGGACAGCGTGGGGGAGGGTTGGGACTGGGGGTCCTGCCCAGGTATGCCGAGGGTGCAGTTCTGCCCGCATCTGTGTCAGGGCCCATTTCAGAGGCTTGAGAACATGCCAACAGTCATCCTTTGCTTGGAAGTTCTGTGCAGGAAATGATGAGCCCCAGCTTCACCTGTGGATGTCCCTCGTAGTGTTGTTTATAATGGAGAGCAAGTGGGGACTGATTAAACCCTGTTGGCAAATGGTCTCATAACATTTTCCCCCACTTGAAAAAGAAAAGTACCCACTTGCACACATAGGACAGTCAACCTCAGGACCTTTGTACTTACCATTCCTCCTGCCTGAAACTCTGTTCCCATAGGTGTTTGTATGTCTGATTTGCTTACTTCATCCGGACTATCTGAGAGAGGCCCGCAGACCTCTCCAGGCTTTCAGAGCCTTACGGCGAACCTTCTTTTCTTTTTTGGCATCTCTTATAACTGCCCGGCATTATGTTATTGACAGTGTTTGTTTCCCTGTGGGTGTCCATCTCCCCCACTTGTCTGTGAGCCCCGTGAGGGTAGGCGAGCTGGCCCTGTCATGCCCACCGCTGTGTCTTCAACCCAGCACACAGTAGGTGCTCAATAACTGTTGGTGGACAGAAGGAATGAAAATGACCACATGCTGACAGTTTCTCTCCAGGCGAGGGGTGGATTGTGGGCAATTTTTATTTTCTTCTTTATGCTGATTTTCCCTAATTTTCTGCTGCACGCGCCTATTTTATAATTAGAAAAAAAGTTATTTTGAAAAAACCCCCAAATGTCCCAGCTGCGGGAGCTGACGTGATCTAGCCCCACGCTCCTCCCCAAGGGCATCTGGCTTCTGGGTGTATCCAGAGGACACATCAACTGAGCTTTGGGGGGCCCCCAGAGTCAGCCCCCCAGGGCGCTGGGTGGGAGAAGCAGTCAGGTAGGTCTTCTAGCAGTTGACTGCTCTAACCTTCAAGGTGTCCAGGCTAAAAACTCTGGTGTCATCCTCGAGCTCCCTCTTTACGCCCCATTTCTCTGCTTCCACCTGGTCTGAGCCAGTGCTCTCAGTCACCTCCTCTCTGGTCCCCAGCTCCTGCCCTCGCCTCCCTCATCTCCCCTCGGGGCAGCAGCCGCCAGAGGGCGCCTGCGAACACCTGGGTCGGGGCCTGCCCTCTGCCCACAGCCCTCCAGGGCTCGCACCTCCCCTGGGTTTCCCCCAACGCCCTGCTCCACCTGCCCTGTCCTCTCTCCACCCTCCCCTCTTCCCTCTGTCCCCCTCGCTCGTTCTGCTCCAGCCACATGGGTCTCCTCGCTGTTTTTACATCATGCCAGACACCGTCCTGCCTCAGGGCCTTTGCACTGGCTGTTCACGCTGCCTGGAGTATTCCTCCCAGACATCCATACCTGCTTTGTATTCTCTCAGCTCTTTCAGGTCTTAGCTCAGATGTCATGTCCTCACCCCCCCACACCCCGTCTTTAATACTGCGTCCCACCTCGGTGAACATACCCCCCACATATTTATCTTTGTCGCACTTACCACCACTTACCACCAACTGACCCACAGTGGATTTCATGTCTTTTACTTCCCATCTGTTGCCGGCACCAGAATGTTGGCTCCATAAGGGCAGGGGTCTTTGTCAGTCTTCATCGCTGCTGTGTCCACCATGCCTCAGCTGGGCCTGGCACACAGTAGGTGTTCAAAATGTTTGAAAAGTAACATGGGTGAAAATTGCTGTATCGTGAGGGCGCCATGCCACACGGTGTGGCCTCTGGGGGGAGACTAAGGTTGGAGAGGGCTCTCCCGGGTGAGGCGGGTCCTGGCTATTTATGTTCGTGTTCTGCTGTGTGCCGTCAGGCCTGGCGCCCGGGATGTGCTCTGCTCCAGACGGAGACAGTTCCAGCCCTGCCCCCCGAGGTCGCAGTCTGGTGGGAGAGGTGGCCCCGCGACCAAGCAGGTAGCATGTGCGGTGGTCAGGTGAGGGTGTGTTGGGCGCTGTGTAGATGGGCCACTCAGCTGGGAGAGGCCAGGCCTCGCTCCTGCCTCCCTCCTGCCCCAGATCTCCCCACCCTGACCACAGGGGTGGCTGTGGTCACCATCACTGTATGTTGGCAAGAGGTCGTCTCCAGGGAGACATGGGCAAGAGGCCCAGATGGAGCAGGGCCAGTTGGGGAGGAGGGTGGCAGGTACTCAGGCGCTTTTGTCCCAGGTCACACAGCCTTGGGCGTCCTGACAACTGGATTCATGGAGTGCCTGATGCGTGACTTATATTACAACTGGGGAAACTGAGGCTCGGAGAGGCGCAGGTTCTTGCCTGAGATCACACGGGGAGTGCCTGGATTCAAACCAAGGTCTGCACGAGCCCTGTGCCTGGGCGGTCAGCATGCGGATGCAAGCGAAACACCTACTACGCTCCCGGTGGCTTTTCCTGAGGGCCCAGTGTGTGCCTGGCCAAGCTGGGGGAGGTTATGCTGCAGATTCCACACCCATGTTGACACAGGGCACCTCCTGTATTTCCCACAGGGTGCCAGGTGGCCCGCCTCATAAATCACCTACTGTGTGCCTCCCAGGGTTGGGGCTTTGCTGGAGAGATGTCAGAGCATCCGTTTAGCAGCACCCACTGTGTGCTCGTTATAGAGGGGGCAGGTGGAAAGTCTGCGTGCACACATTCACGGAGCACCTACTGTGTGCTCGGTACTTGGGGGGACTCCAGTACAGGCCTCCCCAATGCCAGAGGACATGGGATTATATGCTCCATTGTGTGGAACGAGGAACTGAGGTGCAGGACTTCGAAAGGGGCAGATCACCCAGCAAGGATGCAGGGGAGAGGTGTGGGGAGTGGGCGTCTAGGTCTCCCCTGGGCTCCTCCAGCTGCCTGTGTGTCCCTCCTCTGAGCCCATCTTCACTCCACTGGGCACTGAGCTTCTAGAGGGCGGGGCCTGTCTGGCTCCTGCACGGCCTTATCCCCAGGGGCTTAAAATTGTAGTGGTTTGTTATTTTTGGGCTCCAGGCCTCCTGCAGCATTGTGGGTAAGGGCTCTGCCTCTGGACCCAAACCTTGGTTCGAATCTCTGTTCTTTCTGACCTTGAGCAAGTGCTTTTTCTCTTTTCTACCTCTTCTTCCTTTGCAAAGTGGGGGTGATGGGGGGGGACGGGACCAGTGCATGGTATACAGTAAGAGCCCACTACACCTTGGCTATGGGATTCATCCTAAGCGCTAATGGTGGAACTGGAAGCATTTTCACCCGGAATAGGAGCAGATGGGGAAGCCGGCCCCCCTGCAGCGGGCCCTGGGACTCCATCAGGGTCCCTGGCCCTCCTTGACCGCTTCCCCGAGCTCCCTGGACCCACTGGGCCTCTGCCTTCCCTGCCTCTCCGGTGGAGTTTTCAAACCCGCACGGGGGCCGCAGCGCTGGCCGGGATTGGCTCCCTGCGTGGGGCTGCCCCTCCTTCTCGCGTTCCTCTCCAGCCATCCCCCCCCCCCGCACCCCCCCTGGGATGTCTGGGACCTGGCACGGTGGCCCCATCTGTTTCCAATCTGGCCCTGCGTGCACTCTCCGCCCCCTCCTCGGGGTTGTGGCTAGCGTGGGGGCCTCTGCCTTGGTGTCCCCCATTCATCCTCCCAGACCCCTGCCGGACTCCCAGCGGGAGGGAAGCTTCTTTGTGCCCGCACCCCTCCCCCACCCTCTGGGTCTCTGTGCATAGGGGGCGCGGCCTCTGTCATCCAACCCAGACTGGGAGGGCATCTTTCTGCCCCTTCTCCGACCTGTATTTGGGTGTGTGTGGGGAGCCCGCGGCCGCTGTGTCCGGCATCTAGACCCTTCATCCGTTGCCATGGCCACGATCAGTGCCTGGAAGAGAAGGGGGAGCAGGGTAGGGGCTCCCTCTGGGATCAGGCTTACAAAGTGGGGGGGAGTCTTGGGCTCTGCCTCTTGGGGCACCCCCTCATGTGTGTGCACGTTGGGGGAACACAGTCACCCCCTTGGAGGCCTCCCCCTACTGGACCCCCATCTGGGCTTCCAGTGCCCCCCTGATGAAGCTCCCCACTGGTCCCCCCCGCCCCACTTCCGGCCAGCGCCCCGCCCGGCTCCGGAGCCCCCTCCCCGGGCCCGCCCCCTGGCCGCCCTACCCGCAGGCCCCGCCCCCGGGCCCGCCCCCAGGCCGAGCTAGCTGGGCCTTGGCCTCTCCCGAGTCCTCGCTGCGCGCGGCGCTCCAGGCAGACCGAGGGACGGGCTGCCGCGGGCCCGGCCGGAGGGGCCCGGGCCCGATCTCCAAGCCGAGATCCGCGGGGTGAGTGCGCCCGGAGCCCCTTCTGCCCCGAGGCCCAGTGTGCCCTGGGCTTTGTCCCCCTCCTTGCCCCCCTCCAGGCTCCCGGGAGGGGGGGACCCCCGCGTTCTCCCCCACCCCCTCTCTGCTCGGGCCAGTCCAGCCACCCTCCAGGGACAGCTCCAGCCCGCTTCTGCCTGGCGCCCGCCCTGCACCCCCATTCAGGCGGGTCGCTGGGACTTAGGAAAACTCCAGACCGTTATGCTCTGCGGGGTCCCCTCCCCCGCCTGGCCCCCAGCCCGACCTCCTCCCCCACCTCCTGGGGGCGGAGCCAGGCTCAGGGCAGCCTTCTGCCAACCCAGGGGCGCTCTGATAGGGGGCTTCGGCACCCTTCAGCTGGGAACCTGGACTGCGGGGTTGGGGTTGGGATCCCTGTTCTTAGCCACCCCCCCCCAAACTCACAGAAAGTTTCCCTCTTTTTATTTGTCCCTGTACCCCTCGGGTCTGTGGATCCAAGGTTAATGCTGTACCTTGTTGGAGGTTTAATGAACTGGGGCATCAGGACAAGTGTATCATCTCCCACCTTTACACTTCCTGTTCCTGTCCTTAAGCTCCATGCCTCTGCCCCCCATCATTGCCAGCACCCCGTTGTTGCCTCCAGAGTCCCGCTTCCCAGGATTCCTTCTCCGAGTCTTGGGCAACAACCCCCAGTGTCTTCCCTTGCCTTCCCGGCTGGGGGTCCCAGCCACCCAAGTCCTGCCCGGTCTGTCCTGGACCTCATCTCCATCCCGTAGAGGCTCCAGCAGACCCTCAGAGCAGATGTAAGTTCCAGCTGGAGGCCGTGCCCTTGCTGGCCTCCCCTGTGTGTGGTGTCTCCCTCTGGCCTCGGTTTCCCCCTCTGAAATGGATGTGACCACCGGAATGATGTGGGTAAAGTGCCCATTGGGGCTGGGCATGCAGTAGGCGTCTGATATATGTAGGGGCCTTGCCACGTTCCCAGGGTGGGGAGGAAGCTACCGTCTTGGAGGATGACAGGCCTGTGATGGGAGACTCACAGGGTGTGGGGATAGCCCCGAGGGGGCCCTGATCTAGCCTGGGACATCCGGGGGGCTTCTTGGTAGAGGTGACAGCTCAACTGAGACCTGTGGATGAGTGTGAAGATTGAAGTTCAGTGAGGAAGGAGGAAGGGTGTGCTGGGTAGAAGGAGTAGCATGTGCTCGTTCCCCTTTGTGAGCCAGAGGGCAGTGAGTAGGGGCACCCATGGAGTGCATCAGGCTCTGGGGGTGCAACATGGTGGGGTCAGCAGTTCTGCAGGCTGAGGTTAGGAATCTGGATTTTAATGACATTGATGGAACGTTTGAGAGCAACGGAGGGACAGAGTCAGTTAGCCACTCCCAGCCCCAGTGACGGGTCAGCGCTGGGTGAAGGAAGGGTCCCGGGTTGGGGGTCAAGAGGGGTCAAGATTCGGTCTAGGGTTGGGAGATCTGTGGCTGGGTCTTGGAGCACGAGTCCACAGGTGGGCTGGCTGGGGAAGGGTGTACCTGCCAGGCCTTAAGAAAGGCCCAGAGGCAGCCCAGTGCATCTTGGGAACCACAGTAACCTGTGGGAAGAGCAGCAGGATGGGCCCAGGGTCACATCCTTCAGGGCCCAGAATGCTGAGCACAGGAGCTGAGAGCCCTGGTGGGTGTGAGTGGGGCTGAAATGTACAAATCTTGGCATCTCAGGCTTCTCCATGGAGCTGGCGTGGCAGACACACGGGCAGGGGCAAGCCTGGCAGCCCGGGCACCTAGGAGGGTGATTGAGAGCTGGTCTCCGGCCTCGGATCTCAGCCCAGCCCTGTCTCCCCGAGCTGCATGCCCCTCACCGGGCAGCTACCCCTCTCTGAGCTCATGTACTCATCTGTCCGGTGGAAGGACGCATGGGGAGCGTGTAAGAGGGCTCAGCACGTGGTGGGGCCACCCGGCTGGCATTACCGTTTCCTCCCTCTGGGACTGGGCCTGGCTCCCCATCCACACCTCCCATCCGCTGCTTGCTGCGGCGACCCTTGGGGACAGCACCCAGTACAAATCTAGAGTTAATTAAAGGCGGATCCCTTGGCCAGTGTTAGCCCATTCTCGGAAGGTTGGCAGGGCTGGCCCCGCTCAGCCCCACCCTGAGCCCATTTCCTGGTGGGGGGGGTTGGGGGGGACATCAAGGGCCCAAGAGGGAGAGGGGCTTTGGCTAGAGCCACTTTGAGCCCACAAGTGACAACAGAGCTGGAGCTTGGACCCTCGTTGACACTTTGGGGACACAGCGATCCAGGAAGGTTGGAAGCACAGGTCATGCCCTTGAGGGTCTGCCTTGGAAAAGGGATTCCAGTCAGAAGGACAGTCTGTGGGCCCAGAAGGGAGGGAGTGTGGGGATGGAAGGTTGTGCTGGGAGGAGGGGGGGCTTTCCCCTAAGGCCCACTGCCAGCATCCCCGGTCTTAGATTCCCTGGCCTGGGGCCATGCAAGTCCCCTGAGGGTCGGGTTGTGCACAGAAGCCCCTGCCCCTCTTGGATAGGACAAACCCTGAGGTGGGGGCAGGGAGAGGCACTGGGGTGCCCTCCAGCCTCAGGGACAGCATCTCGTGCGGGTGACACAGAGCCTATTTGCTGCCCAGTCCTGGGTCATAATTGCCCCTTTATGCTTCCTGTTCCGCGTGGGTACACAAGGCTGGCTCCAGGATCTCGTGACCCACGCCCTGGCGACCGGCTAGCATGGGTATCTTCCCACCCCTGTGATCAAGGCCTCCGAGCACTCAGAGGCGGCCCAGCGGGCTGCACTGGGCCCAGAGAGGATCACCCACTTTGCTGGGATCCCAGAGGGGCCAGGGAGGGGCACAGTCATGTGATGAAATGTGGGCTCTGGACCCAGGGTTTCACCCAGCTGGGGGACTTGGGCGAGTCCCCACTCTGTGAGCCGCAGTGTTGTCATCTGTGAAAGGGAGCACCTGCCTCTGGCTGGCTGCCGAGAACAAACACTGGATGGTTCCGCGCCTGCCCCGGAGGAAGCTCGGTCACTGATGGCCCGGCGGTGGGCAGGGACCCCCCAGCCCTCGGTCCAGGTCCAGAGGCCGTTTTCTACCCTCCCCGAAGCCCAGACTCGTTTCCTATCCAAGTTATTCTCTGTGACTCCCACGGGTGGCTGCTCCCTTGTTAACAGCCACGCCATCGTCTAGGAACTCGGATTGCTGCGTCATGTGGCCCCAATGTGGTTGCCTCAGTTTCCCTTTCTTGGCAGTGGCAGGGGTGGTGGCCCAGGCTGCTTTGCTATAAGAGGGACAGGGAGGAGGCTTGGCCAAGGCCAAGCTAACCATGTCCCTCCCAGCCCAGAGCTGCCTAGAGCTCCTTGATGTCCTGTAGGTCCGGTCCATACCTGCCTCTTTGCCCTGATCTCTCTCCTAGGTTCTCTGCTTCTTGCCCTTCCTCATGCTGCTTCTTGTGCAGAGACACCCTCCCTGTTCCCATTCACCCTTTTATTCTCAGCCAAATAATACTAAATCTGGGCAGAGGGCACAGCACATGCAAAGGTCCTGGGGCAGGAACAGCGAGGGCTGTGTGGCTGGTGCAGAGTGAAGAAGGGGAGGGCAGGGAGGGGATGGGGCAGGTCATGCAGGGTCTAGGGGGTCAGGGGAGGACTTGGGCTTTTACCCCAGGGAGGTGGGAGCACTGGAGGGCTGTGGGCAGAGGCGCCCTCTGGCTTCAGGGGGAGGACAGATTGTGGGGGCGAGGGCAGGAAATGGCTGCATTGGTCCCCGTGGGCGATGATGGGGCTGGACCAGGTGGAGGTGGACGAAGGGGCAGAAAATGGGAGGAATTGGGGTAGATTTTGAAGGCAGAGCTGGGAGCACTTGCTTCTGTTCTTCCCTGAGCCCTTGCAGGAGACCCCACTCAGAGTCCCCCAGGGAGAAGGAAGGGCAGGAGCCCCAGGGGGGCTCGGCAGGGGCCTGCCTCCAGCATGGCCAGTTCCTCCGGGAGGATGGCGTCCTGAGAGACCCCGGAACTTTCCCTCTTCCTTGCGGTGCATGACCCTCTCCTCCTCGAGTCTGCCCCCACCTCCCACCCCCATTCCCGTTGGACCGTCCAGGCGCCGGCAGCGCCCAGTGCCACCGCCCCCCCCGCCCCCCCAGCGGGCTGGCGTGGCAGATATGAAGGAGCCTGCACCCGGATCAGCCCCATCCTGCCCGGACTATTGAGGAGGCGTGGGCCCTGCGAGGCGGGGGCTCCGGGAGCCAGGGGGTAATTAGGGGCCTCTCTGTTCTGAAGGCGGCTGCCCCTGGCTCTCTTGGGGGTGCGGGGAGTGGGGGAGGCGGCTGTGGCTGGAGCGGGAGGTCATCTCCGTGCAGGTAGCCCCGGCTCACGCCTGCGTTCTGGGGGGGGCGCCGAGGTAAAGCAGGAGGTCCCCCTCCTGGGGGTCCATGGTGGGCCTAGCAGCCCTGAGTGTGAGCCCCCCCTGGGCTACAGGCTTTCTGTGTGGCCTCAGTTTCCCCAGAGGCTCTCTGAGGGCCTGCCCAAGTGGCCTGGGCCCAAGCCCCCTACTCAGATGTGCCCGGCAGCTGTGTGTCTGTGGGTGGGATCGGGCTGCTGTGGTCACCGTGGCCCCAGCCGGCTGCGGCTCCTTTCCCCATCTGGGGCCTCCACCTTGCTCTTGGGCCACTTTCGCTCTTAAAGGGCCCATGGTGGGGGTACCGGCTGGGGGTAAGGGGCTGTGCTCTAGGCTTCTCTTTCCCTACCTGCCCGGTCCCCGACTAGTCGTGTTTGAGTGTGTACCTGGATTGCAACTGTGCGTGCCAGTCTGTGTGTGTCCTTAGACGAGGGGGTCTGACTTCGTCTCTGTATTTACTGTCTGGCTGATACGAGTGTGGCATGCTGCCTGCCCAGCCTGTCTCCGTGGTCTGACTGTGCGCACATCTGAGTCTCAGATTCGTGCGCTCTGGTTGCCTGTTTGCAAGCCGTAGACCTCTGATCTGACTCCCTATTCGCCTACAGCCCGACGGTGTATGTGTGTCGTCTGCCTGACCACGACTCTGTGTATCTGGTCATGCTGTTTGTCTGTGGTCTCTGCGTGGACCCATGTGTCTGATCCCACCGTGCTTGTGGTCTGACTGGGTACGTGGCTTGTCTGCCCCGTGCTGACCCTGTACGTGCATCTTATCTGACCCTGGGTGTCCGAGGTCTGATTTTGTGCCTGTTGGTGGTCTCTGTGCAAGCTGTCCTTGCGTGACTACGCGTGTGGACCCATCCTTCTTGCCCGGCTGTGCGAATACGTCGGCGTCTGCGTCTGGTCTCCCTGTGTGTCTGTGGTCTGACTGTGGGTCTGTCTGTGGTTCGGGTGCAGGCATCCTTCTTTCTGTCTGGTCTGTCTGTCCATGGTCTGACTACGTGCAGGTTGAGCCCCCACCCCCACCCCTCACTCTCCCATCCTGGCTTCCCCACCCCCAGCCCTGAGCCATGACCAGGCCACCACCAGCCCAGCCTTCTCCTGGGGCCTCTCTGGGGCTGGGCGAGGTGACCGCAGCTGGGTATTTCGGGAGGCAGAATCACAGGGGCTGCCCCACCATTATATGGCACCCATCCCTGTGGTCGTGGCCTGGACCCGCCCGGGGCATGGCCTGGGGTGGGTGTGGGGCTGACCTAGGCCTCACCTCTCCCTGCCTCTCTCCGACCCTCTGCCCCGGCCTTCTGCCCCGGCTCTGGCCAAAGTGGAGATTGGGGAGGGGCTTTGGCCCCTGTGATCAGGGACTCTTCTGCCCTAGAAGAGTTTAGATTCTTGTGGGAGAAACCGACTCCTGAGTGATTAACATTCGCATGTAATTTGCAAACTGGGCTGAAGTCGTGGAGGATGATGGTCTTACTCATTTCTGAGGCTGTGGGATGTGGAATGGGTGGCGGGGACGGGGTGGGGTGCTTCTGGAAGAAGTGACAGCTGAGCTGAGACCCGTCACACAGTGGTGGGGGGACAGCAGTGCCGGCAGAAGGCGCAGCAGGGGCAAAGGCTGGCGGGCAGGACTGAGCTACACCTCCGTGAGCGGAGGAAGTGAGATCAGCAGGAGTGGCTTCCTCTGGGGGCAGCGGGAGCCACAGAGGCATTAGAACAGGGCAGGCGGCAGGGCCGGGCAGGTGTGTTTGGGGAAGATCTGTCTGCGGGCTGAGCAGGGCTGAGGTGGGATGCAGACAGCCTGCAGCGTTCGCTGGAGCCTCGTCCTTCCGGAGGCCCAGCCTGGGCGGAGAGCAGTGGGTATTCAGAGGACCCCTGGAGCTGCTGCTCAGTCCTGGCAATCGGCGGGGGTCTGAGGTCCGGGCTCCATCAGAGTGGAGGCTGACTGATCCGCAGTCAGCTGGGGGCTGGGGGCAGTCTCCGTCCGTCGGGGATGCTGTACAAAATACCATAGGCCGGGGGCTTAGCGACAGTAGACACGCGTCTCTCACGGTGCTGGAGGCTGGGAGTCCAAGATCAAGGCGCCGGCAGAGCTGGGCTCTGGTGAGGGCTGCTCCCTGCTTCCCAGCCGGCCCTCCTCTCACCCTGTTGGAGCCGGCCCTCCTCTCGCCTTGTTGGGGCGGCAGAGGGAGTGAGGAGCCCTGTGGGATCTTTCATAGGCACTGCGCCCGTTCCTGAGGGCTCCGCCCTTGTGGCCGAATCCCCTCCCGACGGCCCTGCCTCTTAGCGCTGTCACAGGGAGGGTGGGTTTCAGCACAGGGATGTGGGGGGAGACACAGGCCTTCAGCAGGGGCTCAGCACTTCCTTCCGCCCCATCATTGCCCCACCCCCCCGTTGTCCTACAACCCCTTCCCCCGGCCCCATTCCCTCTCCTCCGCCCCTCTGTGACCCCCCCCCCCCCCCCGCTGCCTCCTCCATGAAGGCGCCCGGATTGCCCGTCTCCCCTCTCACGGTGCCTCCCTTGTCTCTGCAGACGCTGCCCCGTCTGACGCTCGGCTCGGCTCGAGGCCTCTTTGTGAGGGACCGGGGGGGGGGGGGGGGACGTCCCCCTCCAGGGCAGAGGCCGGAGGCTGCAGGTAGCTGCCAAGCATGGCGCCTGCCTGGGGCCCCGGCGTGGCATCTGTGGTTGGTCCCATGGGCCTCCTCGTGGTCCTGCTGGTCGGAGGCTGCGCAGCAGAAGGTAAGAGTCTGGTGCGGGCCGCGTGGGCGTCCGCGTCCGTGTTTACGTGTGCGTGAGTGCGCGTGCCCCCACCTCCTCCCCAGGTCCCTGGTTTTGCCCGGCAGAGCCTCTGTGCTCCACGGAGGAGGCGGAGCAAAGTGCTCACCGTGCGCCGGTCCTGGGAGGCTCAGAGGCCAATAATAACGACGGCATTAAAAGCAGTAACGGGAACAATGATGATGATGATGGCTGTTTCCCCAGCATCAGCTCTGTACCTTCGCCTGTGTCACCTCCCTCCAGCCTCCTAACACTGAGCCGGCCGGTTCCATTACCTTCCGCATTTCGCAGTGAGAGAAACTGAGGCTCAGGGGGGCAGGGACTTACTTGAAGTCACGCCTTGAAGCCACAGAGTTCCCCTTCCCTTGCCACACATAGAAACACCAGGGCCTGGGGGGCAGATACACGGGCAACCAGACCTTCCCAGGTGGAGCCCGGAAAGGCTTCTTGAGAGAGAAGACATTGGAGCTGGGGCTTTGTGGGTGTGTAGGAGTTCGCTGATGGAAAGAGCATTACTGGTGAAGGGGCTAGCCTGTGGAAAGGCCTAGAGGTGAAGAAAGGGGTTGGTGTAGTTTGGGGTGGGCAAGGCTTTGTTTCTGGCCGTAACATGGAAAGGATGAGGGTCCTTTCCCTCATCCTGGGCCCAACACCAAGACTGAAGCTACCACGGGGGGCCTAGAGGAGGCGTCACTCAGGCCCGTGGGGACACACAGGGTCAGGCCAGCAGGAAAGAAACTGGGATCTGTAGTTAGTCTGGGTTTGAATCCTGACTTTGCCATCAACCTGCTGTGTGACCTTGGGCCAGTGACTCAGCCTCTCTCAGCTGCCATTTCCATCTTGACTGAATGAGACTCAGCACAGATCCACACCCCCGCATTCCCGTGGCAAAGACACGCGATAATGCTGCCTGGCACACAGTAGGCCCACAATCCCATGCTCCCATGAGCACAGTAATTATGGCTGCTGGGTGAGAACACCAGAGACGTGCACGCTGGCCTTAGCGGTTCGTGCTTTTCCCTGTTTTCGTGTTGTTTTTTAGTAGATGCCTAACACATTCAGATCAACCACCACAGCCTGATGGGATGAATGCTGTTCTCATTGTTCCCATTGTACAGATGGGGAAACTGAGCCACAGCGAGGTTTCATGGCAGCCAGGAAGTAGCCACACTAAGATTTGAACCCGGGCCGTGTGGCGTGAGAGCCTGGGTCCCTGACCATCACACCACACTGCCTCCAGGACAGTAGCCAGCCGCGGCTGGGCTGGGATCCGTACGGTCACTTCCCCGAGCCTGTGCCTTCCGGGGCTCTGTTCCCCACGTGGGAACAGCAAGGCGAAGGCGACAAGCATTTGAACATTTCATTCATTCATTTAATGCAGGATCAGATCGTTCACTGGGAAGGGACATCCTGGGCACTGTGGGGGGGTCAAGCAGCATTCCTGACCTCACCCACTCCATGCCAGGAACTACCCCCAGTCGTGACGACCACAGACATCCACAGGCAACAATGTCTCACCCCCCCCCCGAGGGTGAGAATTGCTGGTTTAACTTACACTGATTGAATAAATAATATGTTTACTCCTTTGACGTCTTACTCTAGGGATAATTACCAGCCTTGGGGAAACTGAGGCTGCCAGAGCCGGAGACCCATTGTGGTTGAGGGGGGACCACAGGATTTGGAGACTGCCCTGGCCTGGGTTTAAATCCGGGCTCTGTCGTGTGACCACAGCGACTTGTGGTTTCATTCATTCAGTGCGTCTTTAATAAGTACCTACTGTGTGTCAGGCACTGGTTTAGCCACAGGGAATGAAGCAAACATCCCACCCCTTTACGGAGCTCATAATCTAGCAAGGGAGAAGCACTAAGTGTGTTGGCTGGTGGACAGGCTGGTGGACTTGGCTGGTGGGGATGTGGGTGTGAGGGGAGGGTTGGGGGCTGCATTTTAAAGGCGTGGGAGAACATCAGGGAAGGTCGCAGTGAGGTGGCCTCTGAGCAGAGACCTAAAGGAGCTGAGAAGTGCACCCTGTGGGTATCTGGGGGAAACTCCCAAGCAGAGGGAACAGTATGTGCCAAAGCCCAGGGGCAAGACCCAGGGTGTTGGAGGAACAGCCAGGGCGCCCGTGTGGCTGGAGCAGAGTGGGTGAGGGGGAGAGAGGGAGGAGGGAAGGGTAGGGAGGGGCCGGAGCAGGTCGTGCAGGGCCTTGGGGGCTTCAGAGAAGACTTGGGCTTCTGCCCCAGGGAGGTGGAAGCCCTGGAGGGGCGGTAGGCAGAGGAGGGCAGGACCGGGCTCAAGTGCTCACCGGCACCCTCTGGTGGTCGTTGAGGGGAGTACAGACCGGGGGCAAGGGCCTGAGCTGGGGGACCAGGGCGCCGGTGAGGACGCTGGTCCAGGCGAGCAGAGAGGGTGACCCAGGATATTAGCACCTGGTGTGCAGCTGGAGCAGGCCCAGTGGGTGCCCCTGCAGTGAGCCCTGGAGTTATGATTGCTGTGTAGCTTTAGGTGCTGGTACTGCCCTACACCCCAGGTCTGCATCTTGCCTCCAAAGGCAGGTCTGTGTCACAGGAGCTCCGTCCTTGGGACCCACCACGATTTGCACGGCCAGCTTCAGGGAATGACCCAGGCCCTTGGGGAGCCACAGAGGGTGGGGGCCATTGGGCCACAGAGAGCCCAAGTGGGCAGCTGAAACCACCAGCCAGCGCCAAGAGGAGCGATTTCATCTTTAGAAAGGGCTTTGGGTCCTGTGGGGCCTTCCCAGGATGCCGTGGGGCTGGCCCAGGCGGGGTTGGAGGGGACCGGAGGGTGGGTCTCCGGCGCTGCAGAGTCCAGAGTGGAAAAACAGAATCCGGGCCAGGGCTCTCCCAGCCTCCATGCTGGTGGTATCACCGCTCGGAACGAAGATAGGGAGACCCCTGGGGCACACTCTCAGGATGAGGACCCACAACCCTATTTATCGAATGTGCCCTTTCCGGGGGTAGGTCGCTGGATCCGGGCCCGTGGAATCCTAGCTCCCATCTGTCACGAGCTGGGTGACCCTGTGCACGTCTCTCACCCTCCCTGACCCCTGGTTTTGCTTCTATGTGTCCCAGGTGCAGGAACAGTGCTGAGTGCCACCTGGCCCAGGACAGACGGGACGGTGGCTCCCCACAAGTGACTGCCATACCCAGGGCGTCTGTCTTGTGTTGGGGTCCCTTTGCCAAGAAGAGGAGGGGAGGGTTCGTCCAAAGGAGAGAATCCAAGTGTCCACAGGATATTTTCTAATGGGGTGCAGTGAGGGGACAAAGCTCTTCCAGACTGTCTGCGACCCCAGAGCCACCTGGAGATGGGCTGAGAAGACGTCCGCCCTGCAGAGACGGGGAGCCCAGGAGCAAGTGGGCTGTTTCACTGGGTCCAGTGTTAGGTGGGCGTCAGGGGTCACCAGAGAGGTGTGGTGGGGTCCTGGCGACCCCGTGCCCACCCTAAGCGGCACATAACCAGTTATTTCGGCCCAGCATGAGCAAGGCTGTGATGGGGGGTCCCCAGGCAGCGGTGAGGACCAAGCAGCTCCTGACCCAGCATGTGGTCATCTGAGAAGGCTCCCCAGGGGAGGTGCTGGCCTCGCTGAGGTGGAAGCTGCCAGATGAAGGGAGGAGGAAGGGACTCCCGCAGGAAGGAACAGCAGGGGCTCCCGCTGTCTCCTCCCCCGGATTGGAGGGTGCTGGGGGCGTGTCCCAGCTCCGAGTCATAAACAGGCAGCTGGATGCCCCCCGGAGCTCGCTCCTGCCCTTCCTTCCAGGGCCTCCCAAGAGAGGATTTCCCCCTAAGTAAGAGCCCTGACCCGGCCACAGTGACTTTCCTCCGTGACATCGGCTGGGGACTCGCATGGCCTGGGTCACCATTCCTGAGGCTTGCAGGAGGGGCCGCCCAGGCAGGCAGAGCCAGGGAGGCGGGCCCAGTGCAGGGCTCAGCGTGCAGCAAAACATCCCCGTCAGGCCCAAGGCCTGGAGGTGATAGGAGCCTAAGACTTGCGCCTGTGGACAGAAAGACCCGGGTTCAGATGCGGGTGCTGTCGGGTCTGGGCCGCATGGCCTCACCCAAGCTTCTCCACCCTGAATCCGCACAACGTGAGAAACCACCACGGCTCCGCAGGGAGCACAGGACTTGAAGGAGGCCGCACGGGCCTGCTCGCAGTGGGTCTACAGATTTTCAGAAGAGACGGACCGCCAGTAAAGTCGCGCGTGGTCACATCAGTGGGAGCAGAGCCTTGAAGAGGGGAGGCGAGGCCACTGGGATGGGCTCCCCGTTTTGTTCAAAGAATTATTTGAAGAATTTCTATTTATCTTTAAACAGCTGAAAATCTCAAAAAGGTACCAAGTAGGAGGCCTCTTCCCCTCCCCCTCCCCGTGTCCAGGCACCCCATTTCCCTCTGGGGCGGCCTTTACTTCTCTGCATGCGCACACATGCTCACTCCGTGCGCCCCCCGCCCTGTTTTTCTCTGTCCCCCACCCCCGTTTTTCTTTTCCCACAAACAGTAACATCCGCTGTACTCTCTACCCCTCGCTGTTTTGCGTCTTACAGTTTCTGGATCTTGCTGTTCCTGCCCTAGTAGTTAGGAAAGCCCCCTCATCCCTTTGTGCTGCCCAGCATCCCACTTTGGGGTGCCCCGGGGACATGGCGTCCGTCCCCTTTTGTTGGGTAGCTAGGTTGTTTCCTGAAGGACCTCGCCAGCCCACCGCAGCCCTTGAATCTGCCGGTGAGAACCTCAGGAGTCACCGGATTGCCTTCATGGGCTCGGCTGTAGCATCAGCGCGAGTGGAGGTCCCCTATCGCTTGGGCCGTTCAGCAGTAGCTGAGAAGACTCAGTAAGGAGAGAGCACTGGGAATGTGCTTTCACGGACGGCAGCCTGTCCACGTGCAGGGTAGCGGCTGTCCGGGCTTAAAGACCCCGCCCGCCCCACTCGAGACTGTCCTGGAGAGTTAATACTTCATATGTCTGGGAGCGGCCGAGAATGTGGGCTCAGGAGCCAGCCGAGGTCCAATTCCGGCTCGGCCCTCGGGCGGCTGGCTGTGTATGTCCAAGGAAAGGCTTTGCCTCTCTGTGCCTCAGTCTTGCATGTGTCACATGGGGACCCTGGGGCCCCGTGCTCAGCGCCATCAGAGGGTCACATATTACTGAACTACCCCGCGGCATACACTAGGCACTCAGTAGGTTGTCAGCACCGTACCCCTAGGGAAACGGGATCAGCCTTTCTGCGCTCTTGCCTCCAGCGCTGGCCCCTCGCGTCTGGACGTCTCCCATGGATTCAGAGGCTGGAGCCCAGGGTTTGAATGTGGGCTGGGACCTCAGATCCCTTGGTCACCCCCTGCTTCCCTGTTTGATGCCTCAGTTTCCCCATGTGTCCCACTAGGGGATTATCTCCTTGCAAGTCTTTTCCGGGCCAAGGACCCTCCAGGGTTTGGCTGGGCACCCCACGGGGGGCTTCTAGGCGCTAAATCTGAGGACCCCGGAGTCTTGGGGGAGGGCTCCCTTCCACCATCCTCTGTGGCCCCTGTGAGGCTGGAAGCACGTGTGAGCATGTGTGGCTGTGGTCTCAGGGGTGAGCGTGGGGAGGGAGGGCGTGTTTGCATGGCCCTGTGGGCTGCTGGCCTCACGCCTGGGCCCACCAGACCCTTCCTCTTCCTTCTCTATCTCCAGAGCCCCCCAGGTTCATCAAAGAACCCAAGGACCAGATCGGTGTGTCGGGGGGTGTGGCCTCCTTCGTGTGTCAGGCCACGGGTGACCCCAAGCCACGGGTGACCTGGAACAAGAAAGGCAAGAAGGTCAATTCCCAGCGCTTTGAGGTGAGTCGGGGGTGAGGGGAGACGGTCTGGGGCCAGCACCCCCTCCCCAGACGGGGCCACAGCGGCTCAGCCACGCTCAGCCGCAGACGTCACAGAAACGTCTCCCGGGCGAACGCTGGCGGCCAGGCCAGGCTGCCACCCTCCGTGGCCTGGGCAGCTCTCACCCCTTCCCCTGCCATGCGCCCCACCTGCCTGCGCAGTTGAGGGCCCGGCCAGGCTGGGTTGCTCTGCTGGCCGTGTGCTGCGTGGCCTCAAGCAAGGCCCCACCCTCTCTGTCCCATCTCTCACACGGAGCCTCCGCACAACTCCATAACACGGACACGATCAGACGCACACGCGTCTAGGGCCAACGTGCCTTCACACGCCTGTCACAGACTTGCCCGTGCTTCTCACACACCCACATACACACAAGCCCTCCTACTTGCACAGACCTGGGCCCGGTTTCTGCCTGCGGTGCGTTCGCACAGGACGCCCATCCACGTGGACAGTACAGCCCCCAGCTCCCCTGCCAGCCACGCCGGGGACCTCAGTCTCACCCTGCTCTCTCCCCTGCCCGTGGCAGACAATCGAGTTTGACCAGAGTGCGGGGGCCGTGCTGAGGATCCAGCCGCTACGGACACCCCGGGATGAGAATGTGTACGAGTGCGTGGCCCAGAACTCCGCTGGGGAGGTCACGGTCCATGCCAAGCTCACTGTCCTCCGAGGTATTGGGCTCCCTGGGGTGGGGGTGGAGGGGAGCCGGGCCCCGGGCTTTTGGGGCAAATACTAAAAGAATCATTAAAGATCTTGGTTTAGATTTTCTCTCTGGGGGACCTTGATCTCTCTTCCCCAGCCTGTTAACACCAGTGCTGCCCTGAGCCTGCCAGTAGGGATTTATTGAGCCTTTGCAGGAAGGAGCGGTGTTAAGGGACTAGCGTCATCCGTTTGTCATCTTAATCATTCTCTGATTAGAAGAGCCTGATCCACCTTGAACTGGTTCACGTAATAAAGAAAATTTCTTGATCTGTGTAATGAAAAGTTCTGTGGATGAGGTAGCTTCAGGTTCAGCTAGATCCAGGAACTCCTACGGTGTTCTTAGGTCTCACCCTCTCTCTGCCTCTGGGTTTATTTTCTTCCATACTGACTATGTCCTAGTGGGATGACCCCCAGTAGCTCCAGGCTTGCACGCCGCCACCCCAAAGAGAGAACCAGGTGATCCTGCCCGGGTTGGGTGAGATGGCCATCCCTGAGCCACTTACTGTGGCCAGAGGAACAAATACTCCGATTGGCAGGGTCCTCCCTGGAGTCAGGGGTGTGTCAGCCCACACAGGGTCAGCAAGGGGCGGTTCCCCCAAAGGGACAAAGGAGGAATAGATATGTTGGACAGGCGCAAACATCTGCCCACTACCCTCCATGCATTCACACAGATCCTTCCGGAACACTGCTTTGCTGGGCTGTTGGCTAGCGTCGCTGGGGCGGGCTGGGGGCACCGGGAAATCACATTCTCCTTGTAAAACAGCACCCTTCAGGCAGTCCCGCCACAGACCCCCTACCCACCCAGCTGCCCCTCCTGCCTGCTCTGTGGCAAGGGCGTTTTAGCCTCTGTGAGCTGTGTGACCCTGGGCAAGTTAATAAACCTCCGTGAGCTGTGGTTGCTCACCTCCCTAGTGGGGAATAACAGTGGGGAATAACGAGGCTCACTGGAGGGGTAGTCACGTGATCCAGGTAGGTGGAGCATGCGCAGGAGAGGCTGGGGCTTCTCCTGAGGGCCCAGGCCCGAGGGCTTGGCGAGCTTATTGTTCGCACTCCCGAGTTTAGTGGGACGACTGGCACCAGCCGTTCTGTGGCGTTCTGTGGCGCCCGGGGTGGCATTCTTCAGCCTCTTGTAGGGCAGCAGAGCCGGGGTGGGCGGCACTTTGGCCCCGGGGGCACTTGGTCTCGGACCGTGGGTGCAGCCTGCACGGGGTCCCTCCCTCGGAGCGCTCTGCCCATCCCATCTGTTTAACAAGAGGCCCCTTAGTTTCATCCGTGCTGGGTCCTGGAGCAGGTCCTGCTGGGGGAGGGAGGGGGGGAGGGGGAGGGGCAGGGAGCCGGCTCGGCCAGGCCCGCCCCGCCCCGCCTCTTCCCAGCAGATATTCTTGCCCTGACCTTTCCTGGGCACAGACGGAACAGCCTGCCTCCCGCTGCCCCGTGCCAGCCTCCATTGTAAGCGCTCAGAGAGTTAAAAGGACATGCTGTGAATCTATTAACCGCCCAGTCGCTGGGAGTCTGGGAAAGATCCGTCTGTGCTCCCTGCCCCCCCCCCCCCCATCAAGGCCTCCTTGGCTTCGCTCTGTTCTCGGGCCGCCTAGAGGACGTGGTGTTTGGGCTGGATGCCCAGACCGGAGCCTTTGACCCAGGAGCGCCTGTCCTCCCGGCGCCCCCCCCCACCCGGGCCCTGAGCCCCGGGGTTCTTCCCGCCGAGCAGGGAAGGACTAGGCTGTTGGGCCCCGCTCTCCCCGCCTCCCTCCCCCTCCCTCTGATTGTGGACCCTGCGCACGCCTCCCGTGCTGTTGTTTTAATTAAACTCCGAGGAATCGGGCACAATGTGGTACGCGATGAACATTTTTGTTTAATTAGGAGCTCCCGGTACCGTCGGGCAGCCGCAGCCTCCCCCAGTCCCCGTGCACGCCTGCTCCCCACGCGGCTGGCTGCCACCCACACGCACTCACGGGGACCCCCGAGGGCCGCACACACATGGGAGGTGCTCACGTATGAGCGCGCGTGGGGCGTGGATGCGTTCTCGGGTGACAGGCGCGCACGTGCCAGCTTAGAGCGCCAAGAAGCGAGGCCCAGTTGTTTTGGCCTTAACCTCCAGTGACATCATGGGCAGCCAATCAGAACCACCTTTGGGGTTCAGGCCTCAGGCCCAAGAAGAGCAAACAGGGCCTGACCCACCTTGGACAGGGTCCAGCCACCCCCTCAGACTCCAGGAGGTCCAGTCCGGGGGTTGTGGGTTCCTCAGCTGGCCCCTCCCAGCTTCCTTTGGGCTTAGCTGGACCTGGGTACAAATCCTACCCAGCCTGGCCGTGTCCTGGCTGTATGACCTGGAGCAGCTGTGTGTCTGTCTGAGCCTCAGTTTCCCCCTCTGTGAACTAGGTGCCATCTTTGAGGAGGACATAGGAATGCTGCTGTGGAGTGCCTGGTACATGGCGTTCAGGACTTGGGACTGGGGCCGTTTGCCCTCCATGCACCCCTGGACCAGGACCGCAGCTCTCGTTCCACTGGAGGAATGGGATGGTGCCGTCCCTGCTTGCCTCTCCCCTGCCCCGTCTTGGCCTCCTGTCCCTCCCCCACCACCACGGTGTGCCTGGGGCTCCGATCTCTCTTGCATGGTGGTTTCTCGCCCACCTCTTCCCCAGTCCCCCAGTCCCGTGCCCCAAAGCACTCACCATGCCCACTGACCCTTCTGGGCCTTTGTAAGCAAATACCTGGGTAGTGTTTCCCTTCACACAGGTAGCAGCATCGTCTGTTCCGGAAGATAGCAAACTTTTTCTGTAAAACGCCAGGGAGGAAATTTTTTGACTCTGCCGGCCAGTCTCTGTCCCAACTTCTCAGCTCTGCTGTCGTAGCTAGAAAGCGGCTGTAGATGACATGGACACAGAGGGGCGTGGCCGTGTGTCAATAAAACTTTATTAACAAAAACAAGCCAAGGGCCGGGTTTGGCCTGGGGGGCGGTAGTTTTTGATCCTTTGTCTATAGCATCTTTCACTTTGAGCCCTGTCCACTTAGCGGTGTGTCTGGACTTTGTATCACATCCCATGGGTGGCCCGGCGTGTAGCTAATGAATCCCTGTTGACAGCTGGTTAGGTTGTCGCCAGCCTTGTGCTGCTCGGAGCCACTCTGCATTCCTCCTCCGGTGCACGGCACGTAGAAACCGTGGATGTGCAGCTGGGGGTCAGGGGTCTCTGGCAGGTGGCCCCAGGGCACCACCCTCCCCCCCCCCGTAGGGTTTGTACCACCCCCGTTCCCTCCTGTGTGCCTTCAGTTTCACCAGCCCCCACACGTGATTAGTTTTGTTGTCACTTGGCCATCAGGGATGGGGTGGGGACCGCATGGGTTTGCCAGGGCTGCTGTAACCAAGTCCCACCATCTGGGCGGCTTAAACGACATATTCTCTCCCAGTCCTGGGGGCGGGAAGTCTGAGACTGGGGTGTCGGCGGGGCCGGTTCCTCCTGGGGCCTCACTCCTAGGCATGCAGACGGCTGTCTTCTTCCCCTGTCCTCACGTGCTCATCCCTCTGCACGTCTGTGTCCTCGTCTCCCCTCCTTGCAAGGGCACCAGTCAGATTGGATTAGGACCCGCCCCGGTGACCTCATTTTAATTTAATCACCCCTTTAAAGACCTGATCTTTACATTCTGAGGTTCCGGGGGTTTGGGCTTCAATATGAACTTGGGGGGGAGGCTCCTTTCGGCCTGTAATGGGGTGAGTGGCTGTTAAAATCACACGGCGGAGCCTGGTCCCTGGCCCTGGGGAATCCTTCGTCCGTTGCGGATGACAGGCTAGACTGGAGCTGGGGGTGTTTGGGGTCAGAGCAAAAGGCACCTGGACTCCAGGTGCTGGAGAGGGAGAGTGGAGGTGGGGGAGCAGGTGGGACCCTTTGGGAGGCCCCCGAGTTTCCTCCTTTCCCTGGCGAGACTCCAGCTCAATTAGGCCACAGAGTCCGGTAAGGTTCTCAGGCATACGAATGAAGGCCACCTGCCAGTTAGCTGGCCTGCTCATCACCTCGGCCCATGACCACGTTCCTGCCGGGCCCTGGACGTCAGGCTGAGGGCCTCCAGGGAGAGGGGCATTTTCTCCTGGTGGCCCTCCCACCCCCTTTACTGCAGAGGGAAGCTGGACCTTGCCAGTGAACGGGGACACTGAGGCCTGGAGGTGTGGTGAGACTCTCGTGGGTTAACAGCAACTGGAACTGAGCTTTTCACGCATTTATTGAGCACCTACTGTATGCGAGGCCCTTCTTGGGCAGTGGGGACGTGGCAGCGACACATGTACATCATGACAGAGTTGGACAGATGTTCTGGGGTCCAGGAGGATGTATAGCTCGGGTGTGTGAGCCAGCCTGAGGGGACGTGGATGCGTAGACAGGGGCCAAGGGGGACGCAGGAGGGAGCTTGATGTCTCTGAGGAACAAGGAGGTCTGTGTGGCTGAACGGAGACAGGGTGAGGGTGGCTCGAAATGGGGCTGCCGAGGCTGGCGGGGCAGCGGTGGGCGAGGATCCTGGGTCCCCCCGGGGGGTGGCGAGGACCACAGCGGAAGGCGTGCAGCACGGAGTTAGTGGGCTTCGGTGTGTGTGTGTGTATTTTTAAAACGGGGGTAGGGGCAGAGGGGGAGAAAGAATCTCAAGCAGACTGCCCGCTGAACACAGAGCCCCACGAGGGGCTCGACCCACGACCCTGAGATCACGACTTGAGCTGAGATCGAGAGTCGGACACTTCACCAGCTGAGCCCCCCCAGGCGCCTGTGTTTATGTTTTACTAGCTCTGGATGCTCTAAAGGACCCCCAGCGTCTCCCCCACTGGGCGCTGCTGATCCTGGGGCTGGATCGTTCTCGGGGAAGGGGGTGCATCCTGGACATTATGGGGTGTTGAGAACATCCCCGGTCCCCACCCCAGGTGTGACCATCAGAATCACCCCAGACCTTTCCAGTAGCCCCCTGGGAGGCAGAGTGGCCCTGAGTGAGAAGCGCCGGTCTGACCTAACCCCCCCCCACCCCCCGCAGCACGCCCTCCCGTGGGAGTAATCCCCCCACGCGGCAAGCAGGAAGCAGGCCATAGGAGCTGCCCCGGCCAGGCAGGGGCGGGACCCAGCCACCACCACCCCCGCCGCAGGGTCGGCCATGTGGCAACGGGGCCCCCGCCCTGTTCTTCCCATGTCTCCACCCTCAGAGGACCAGCTGCCCCCCGGTTTCCCCAACATCGACATGGGCCCCCAGCTGAAGGTGGTGGAGCGGACACGGACAGCTACTATGCTCTGTGCTGCCAGTGGCAACCCTGACCCTGAGATCACCTGGTTCAAGGACTTCTTGCCTGTGGACCCCAGTGCCAGCAACGGGCGCATAAAGCAGCTGCGGTCAGGTGAGCACAGGTGGCTGGGAGGATGCGGGAGCCATGGAGGGCAGCGGGGGGAGGGTGGCATCTCCAGGGCCAAGCCCTGAGGACTAATGGGAGACAGAAAGGCAGAGGGGATGTGTAGCCATAGGGAGGGCATTGGCGTGGGGAGAGTATCTTCAGAGCTGAGCTAGAAGCGATATAATGGAGCGTGGACAGGCAGGGATACTGGGGAGCTATGGCAGATGGTAGGAGGGGAGTGTGTCCGTGCACGAGTGGGGTTATAAGGGACCCTGGTGTGCACAGTGATGGGGAGCTACAGAGATCCCAGGGGCAGAGTGTCTCCAGTCCCCAAGCAGTGCAGTCCTAATGAGGCACAGATGTTGCAAGTGATGGAGAGCCACATAAGTGGGGGGTATCTGCAGTGCCCCCGCAGTGGGGACAGAGTGCGGTTCAGACAGGCGGAGGTGAGGGGGGCCATGGAGAGTGGCAGGGATGGGCGTCTCGAGTGCCTCACCACTGAGTATGTAATGGGGCACAGATGGTCAAGATGATGGGGAGGCATGGAAGGTGGTGGAGGGAGAGTGTCTTTCCTGCTGAAGCAGTCGGTCTGTCCAGTGAGGATGTAATGGGGTCCGGACACGTCAGAGGAGAGGGGAGATGTCTAAGGCAAAGGCAAGAGAGTATTTCCAGTGCTGCTGCAGTGAGCCTTTCTGGAGCAGGTAGGAGGCCTTAGACAGGTAAGGTAATGGGGAGCCATAGAGAGCTGCAGGGAGAGAGTGACTCCAAGACTGAAGCACTAAGGACGTGACGGGGCACAGACAGGCAGTCCAGCTTGTTTGTCCGGGCCCTGGCTGAGCCAGAGCACCAGGCCTTGGCCACCTTGGGATGGGTAGTTCCACGGTTGTGTCTCGGCCTAGCGCCCACGTGCCCCATCTGTGAGTCTGTCTGTCTCGGGGGCTGTGTGTGTGTTATGTCAGTTGTCCCACTGCTTCATGACAAGTCCACATGTGCCTGTCTGGGCTCGCTGTGCCGGCCTGACCCGCTTCCCGTGTGCGGCTGAGCCGCCTGCACGTGGGTTTGCCTTCTCCCTCCCGGAGCAGAGCTTGTCCACCTGCATCTTGGCTGCACATTGACCCACGTTACTGTCCCTCCCGGTGCGTGCATATGTCTGAGGCCACGCCCCCATCCCCATGTGTGCAGACACATGGTAGGGATGTGCCCCCCCGTGCGCTCCCGTGTGTCAGTCCACTGTGATTACACATGTTGGGGTACACTTTGTTTTCTTTCCCCCCTTCCTCTGAGGACCCCCACCCTGGAGCCAGCCCTGCCTGAAGGCCTCCCAGTTGTTCTTAATGCCCCCACTCACTGCCCGGTCTCATCCTCTGACTGGTCCGTCTGCCCGTCCTGTTTTCCATTTCTGCCCAGCGAAGAGCCAAGCTCTGTGAAGGGGCAGAGTTTCTTCCCTGGAGAGATGGGGACCTTGCCCCGGGGGGAGAGAGACAGCCTTCCCCCTCCTGTGCTGTCAGAGGATACTTGCAGCTGGGGGTTCAGTGGGGGGATGATAGCCCGAGGATCCAGTTGCTTCCCTGCTGGCTTGTGCCCTCACGGCCCCGATAGAGAGAGCTGACGGAGAGCACGGACCCCGGGGCCCAGGCACCTGGGCCAGCATCTGCTGTGTCCTAGAGCAGGGCTTTTCCTCTGGGGCCATAAAATGCGCCTGCTCCCTGGCACTGGTGTGAGGGGCTTGAGACGGAATGCCTGGCAGGGACTAGGTGCTCAGCGAACATCAGCTGCTTTATCTGATTATTATTCTGACCTCCCCTCCCTGCCCCGCCCCAGGGAGGATACAGGCTTTTATATAACACCCATTAATGATCCTGTTCTCTTTTCTTGTCCCTCTGTTGTAAACGTTCAGAAACCTTTGGTAAGTCTCATTTGTTCCCCACGTCAACAACTAACGTCCCCTCTTCGTTCCCCTCCCCCCGCCCCCTCCCCCCCCAGACTAACAGCCACTGTGACAGTAACGGTGATCCACTCCACGTGGCATGTTTACTAACGACCCCCCTCCCCCACCAGCCACCCAGCCCTCCTCCATCAGGCATCAGGGGGCTGCAGAGAGAGGAGCCCAAGAGGAAAAGAGGAAAAAGCACAAGGCCACAAGGGGCCAGTCAGACCCCAGAAGAGGGGTTAAGGGGAAATTAGGGGAATCCTAGAGGTAGTGGAGTTTTGCACCTAATAGTCCCCCAGCCTTGACACTGCTGGAAAATGAGGAACTTAGAGAAGCTTGGGAGCTGGGTCTGAGGGGAGAGAGGACTTCTCCAGCTGGGCTGGCACTGGGTACTTCCTTCTTTTACCAACATCCAGCCTGAATCCCCTGAAACCAACTGCTGGGCTAATTCATACTAGAGTGAGAATGACTGATGTTGGCCCATGAAAGTTCCTTCTCCTCTTCCTCGGGTTAAGCAGTAGACCCACCTTTAATACCTAAGAGGTATATTCTCTCCTCTCAATATAGTGGCCTTGGGGGCCTCGTCAGGTTGAGGCTTCTGTAAGAAGTAATACAGAGGTCTAGAGGCTGGAGACCTGGGTTCAAAGCCCACCCTGCCTCTGACTCATGGTGTGACAATTCGCTGGCCCCTCTGGGCATCCATTCGCCCATCGGTTTGCCTATGCCTTCCCAAAGGACTTGCGTTCTCTCACTCTGCCCTGGCCTTGGGATCCCTGGGGCCCCCTTGTTCTTGGAGGGGTTCTCAGCTGTCCATCAGCAGAGAGAGAGGGTTCCGGATCTATCCCAGGAAGATGAGCTGGGGGTATACATCTCTAAGCCATGACTGCCTTTTGTGTGCATCCTGAGTTGTCCCCTGCCACCAGCCCCCAGGTCGACATGACATGCAGATCGCCCTTTCCTCTTTTCCTTTTGGAGGTTAAGGAGATGGGAGGGTCCTCCCTCCACCCTCGCTCCCCTTTCGCTGCTCTCCCCTGTCCCTCTTACTTGGCCTGTCTGTAACACCTTCCCTTTGCTTTATTAATGCCCAGCCCTGGGGCGCTAACCCCTTTCCCCCGTCTCTAACAAGACTCCCAAGACCCTCCTTGCTCCCTGTCCCTTCCAAGAAGGAAAAAACAAAGGGAGGTCCGTGACCTCCCTCCCTTAGCCCAGAAGGAAGGCAGCCAACAGGGCCAGGCCAGGCCATAGACCTCCCTGGGCCATAGGGACACCCCTGAGACCAGGCTAGAGGGGCTTCTGGACGCAGTCCCTCCTTCCCCAGGAGACTACCGCCTCTTGTGGGAAGCCTTCCTGACTGACAAGCCCTCAGACCCTGCCCTGCTCCTGCAGGGTCCATAGGCTCAGGGCTGGCTCAGTCCCCTACCCCCTGGGGGCAGAGTGGACAGGCCTGGCTCGTGGCCCAGCCTGGCCTCCCTGGGGCCCCCCGGCCCCCCAGGACTGCCTTCTGAAATTCACCTGACTCTCTCTGCTTCCCTTACAGAAAGCACTCCGATCCGAGGTAAGAGGCTCCTCCCTCACCCACCCACCCACTCACGCTCTCTCTTACTGCCCACCTGGCCCCCCAGGCTCCATGGGGGGCTACACCCAGGCCCCTTCCACATATTTCCCCCTTGCCACCCTGCCCAGTGTCTGTCCAGTCTCTGTGTCTGTGTCGCTGTGTGTGGCTGGGGGGCCAAGTGTGGCCGTGACTGCCCCTCAGGCCACCTGGCTGCAGGGAAGGGGCCGTCTCCTCAGGAAGGGGCAGTGCCTCCCATGCCCCCCCAGAGCTCTGGGAGCCAGATTCTGATCACTGCTCTGTACACAGGCCTTGTCTTTCTCCAGCCTCATTCTTCTCGTCTCTAAAATGAGCATGCAGAGGGGGCCTTCTGGCTCTGCTGCTCCTTTTGACCTGAGGGTGCAGCCCGAGGGATCAGAGAGTCAGGCAGTGTCAAAGGCCAGCCCCTAGTGCTGACTGCAATAGACTAGAATAGGCCTGGGTGGGAGCCCTAGGGAAGAGTCAATGTCTAGTCCTGGCTTTGCCACGGAATGCTGTGTGACCTAGAGCAGGCCCCCTGCCTTCTCTGGGCCTCCACAGTAATGCCTGCCTGCCTGCCTGATATTCAGAGCCTTGAGATTGGGGGAAAGTAGGAAGTGTGGGATATGGGGGAAGAACCTGCCTCCGTAGCCCCCCAAGAAGCTAATCTGGGGTCCTGATTTGTGGGTCCATGTCATGTCTATGGAACAGCCAGGAACAGCTGGGTAGAGGGGTCTTCTTGGGAGCTTGGACTGGATTTTTGGACTCCTGGTGCCACGAACTCATACCTATGATTCAAACACACTTGGAGATGTTCACTCATCTTTCGTTCCCTCGTGGTCAACAAGCATGTGGGTCCAGGCCTGTGATTCAGACACACTCGGAGATGTTCACTCAGTTGTATTTAGTTATGAAAACGAAAACTTTGATCCAGGCCTTTTATTTCAAACATACTTGTGGAAACATTTGCCTCGTTTTTATTTACTCGTGGGTGTTCAAATATTGTTTCAGGCCTGTAATTTTAAACACAGGGAGGGGAAACCAGCCCTATTTTCCTATATTCATAGGCGTTAAGACCTTTGATTTGGGCCTATGATTTTAAGGATACTGGAGAAAATTGGCCTCTTCTTTAAACTTTTATTCACTCACGAACAACAGATTGTTTGACCCTGGCCTGTGATTTTCAAACACACTTGTGGCACTTCAACTTCAATTTTATTTGTGGGTATTAGAGGTTTTCATTCAGATCTTTGATTTCAAACACTCAAAAAGTTTCCCCGTTAACCCGAGAGTACCGTGGACCTGGGTCTAGGGCCGTAATTGCAAACACACTTGAGGAAATTCATTTGATTACTCATCAGCACCAGGATCCTGAATCCAGGCCTGTGGTTTTAAAACAGGTGGGTGAATTCAGACTTGCTTAGATGACATTAGGGGAATCCGTGGGAAATTCAAGCTCCTCTTCAATTAATTTCAGGTACAGGGGGCTTTAATCCCAAGTTTTTTTGTTTTTGTTTTTTTAAAGATTTTTTTATTTTATTATTTGACAGAGATAGAGACAGCCAGCGAGAGAGGGAACACAAGCAGGGGGAGTGGGAGAGGAAGAAGCAGGCTCATAGCGGAGGAGCCTGATGTGGGGCTCGATCCCATAACGCCGGGATCACGCCCTGAGCCGAAGGCAGACGCTTAGCCGCTGTGCCACCCAGGCGGCCCGATCCCAAGTTTTTTTATTTCAAACATACTTGATGCATACCGGTCTCCACATCCTTTACCTTAGCTAACGTGAGAGGTATCCCAGTCCTACAATTTCAGTTCGTCTTAAAGAAAGGCAACCTTGTCTCTCTTTATGGGCACTTCAGGCTTTGAGACCTGTCATTTCAAACACACTCAAGGAACCCAGACCCATGTTCATTTACACATGGGCACTGGTGGAAACCAGCGAACAACCACCGGCTTTCTGAACTTGCACATTTCTTGTGGCTCCCCCGAGGGCCCGGGGTCTCGCAGACGGCTGCTGTGGGTGGTGAATGCCAGCTCACTCTTTCCCTTTTGCCTGGAGAGCATCACTCAGTGCTTTTGCAAACATATCTCCATGGCACGTACCTCTCCGCTCTGGAGTTAAACCTGGCGGTCATTTCTGAAGCACGAGCCAGGCATCCACCTGGTGTCCCGGTGGAGGACTTGCGGGGGACTGCAGTGTGTTTAGGCTGGTGTTGGGCTAGGCTTGGAGCAGGGGGGCGGGGGGCAGGGGAGACGAGCGAGGGAGCCCCCAGCCCAGCCAGGGTTTCCAGGCTAACTCATCACTTTCGTCTGCCTCTCTCTGGCCCAGACAGAACAAGAGACAGGCGGAACGGGGCTCTGGGACAGCCCACCCAGCCCAGGCCCAGGCCCTCCCTGACTGGCCAGGCTCTCTCCCCTCTCCCCACAGGGGCCCTGCAGATTGAGAGCAGTGAGGAGACGGACCAAGGCAAATATGAGTGCGTGGCTACCAACAGTGCCGGCGTGCGCTATTCCTCACCCGCCAACCTCTACGTGCGAGGTAGGGAACGCCGTATCCAGGTCAAAGGCAGGGACCCGTCCTGTCCTGTTCCCCCTCCCTCCTTGGGCTCACAGCCTCCGGGCTCCCCTGTTCCCTGCAGACCCGAGCAGGAGGGCCCCCCACCCCCTGGTCACAGCAGGACCTTGGGTGAGGCGGCACCCCTCTCTGGACCTCAGTTTCTTTACCTCTAAAATGGGGGCTGCTTACACCCCCCGGCCCCATGCCTGTGACAGATACCCCGTGGGCTGCAGGACTTGGTGGGGAGGCAGGAGGGAACGGGGCAGGGCCAAGGGGGTCAGTCTTGGGCCCACAGGGCTGGGGGAGCCTGCAGGCCACTGCCCCGCCCGCCCACCCGCCCATCCGAGTCGGCTTCTGTGGTGTGTCGTGCCGTGCCCCCCCTTGCTGTGTGCTTGCTTTGCTTCTCCAAACTTCGTGGCCTCTCGTAGCTCCCTGCTTCACCCCCCCCCAGTGCCCTCAATCTGAGAGCTGGGGGGGGGTCTTTGAGGCCGCCCCCCGCCGGCCCCTGCACCTCCGGCTGTCCCAGAGCCCGGTGCTCGTTGTCTCCTAGTCACCCTCAGGAAAGGACTCGTTCCGGCCCAAGCGAGGCCGAGGCCACGGCAGGCACGCAGGCCTGGGGCTTGGCACCCCATCAGGCTGCGGCAGGCACGGCACGCCAGCGAGGCCTGTCGCTCTCGTCATGCCCGGAAGCCCGGGTCCTTGCCCCAGTGCCCCCCGCCCCCGCCCCCCAAGGCAGCCCTGGGGAGCGTCTACACAGACTTCCTTCTCGGTCCCTTGGTGTCCCCTCAGAGGCGCCGGGGGGCTCCCCTTGTCCCCAGAGACCTGGGTTGACCCCTCTCATTCCTGTGTTGGTTCTCTTCAGTTCTTCTAGAAATTTTAATCTGCCTCCTCCTCCTCCATTCGCTCTCCTCCCTCTCCCGCCTCCCAGTGGCTGTTTCTTATCAGATTCTTGGTAGAAACAGCTTCTGCTGCCAGGAAACAGGGCCCCCTTCAAGCCCCAGGGCTGCCCTGATTGGCTCTGTATACTTGACTGCACCCACACTTCTCCGGGCCTCAGTTTCCCCCGCGCGAGGCACCACGCCCCCGCCGTTTTCCAGCTGGGAGGCGGGGCAGCTCCTCCCTCCCCCACAGACCCTGCCTGCTTGGTCCCCACCAGGCACAGCCCCACCGGCCCCGAAGCAGCTCCTTGGTTCTGCACTTTGGGTTTGACATCTTGTTTCTGAGGAGGAGGCCACGTGGAGGGGGGGGGAACGGGGGCGCGGGCGCGAGGGTGGGCAGGGGGCACACACCGATCCACTGCCACGGCACCTCTGGTGAGTTATAGCGCGTCCGTGACTCCAGCTGACTGGTCTTCGTCTAACCTGCTTATTTCTCTGCAAACACGTGGGATGGGGGTTTGTAAGTCTGGCAGGGTTCAAGGAGAGAGCGTGGACAGCAGGCATGGGGTGGGGGGGAGGCCTCTAGCGAGGGTGCGACGAGGGAGGGGGACCCCCGTGTCCTCAGCCCCCTGGAGGTGGGGTCCCCAGCATGAGCCTCTGATCTTTTGGGGGTCCAACCTCCCAGTCTTTGCCTGGGTCTCAGACGCTCCAGAAATGAATTAAAAAAAAAAAAAAAAAACGTGGAAGACGATTGTAATATGTCAAGAAAAAAAAAGGTCATTGCTGTTCTTTTTTATTTTTTAATTTTAATTTTTTTTTTTGGTTTAAAGAAAAAAACAACAAACTATTGCAGCTTTTAGCCTTGGGAAGTCCTCTTTTTACTCTCTGTATCTCCCCTATTTTTTCTCTTCTCCCCATGTCATTGTGTTCTGCATCAAACCCCCTTTACATCCCTCAGAGCTTCGAGAAGGTTGGTGTGTTTTTTTCTTTTTTACTTTCTTTACCCACATTTTTACATTCTGAAAGTGACACGCACACACACGACACACACACAGACACGCACACGCGCGCACACACAGACACACACATGGAAAACAAGAGCAAAAGAACTAATAAATAAATAAAGAAATAAATGACGGAATACGAATAGTCAGCACAAAGCGAACAAAACAAAACAAAAAACCGCCAAGCGAGAGCAAAAACCCAGAAAGACACGAAAATTTCAGCCGCGCCCAGCCCGGCCTAGGGCCGGCCGCACACATGCGATGCTTGCATTGTGGTCGCCTCTATGCATCCGTTGGTAATGTTGTTGCTAAGTTTTTTGCACTCCTCGTCGTCATGGTAACTTGGGCCTGATGCATGCCGGGAGAATGTAAAAATTTCTCTGCATGCCACTCTTGTCGGTTTGGTTTGGTGAATTCCCAGCGCCTTCTGTTGGAGTGTTTCTCGTCTCCTGTTCTGTTTTTCTCCTTTGGTTTCCTTTGTATTTCTTTCTTTCTTTTATTTAATAATTATTACTATGATTTTGGTTTTGTTTTGTTTTTGGGGGGAAAAAACCGATCAGTTCGTTTTTTTTTCCCCCTCCCATCCCCGTTCACCCGGTCCCCTTCTACCCCAAAGCGTTTCGTCTTTGGTTCTGTCTCGTGTTTCCGTGCTATTTGGTTTCAGTTTCTTGGGCTGAGCTGTTCTGTGGTTGTTCTTCCCAAACGCATTGTGATTTAAAAGCCAGTGTTCCTGTCCCAGCTACCATCCAGGAGGGCGGTAGGGGTCCCACAGCTGGGATGCTGGGGCAGAAAGTGACCGCCCGGGTGCAAGGGCACAAGGGAGGTGACATAGACAGATGGTGGGGTGTGTGGGGAGAGCAGCCCCATTTGCCTGGCCTTGCTGGCCAGCCCCCTCTTCCCCAGAGCTGGCGCCTCAGCCCCGCAGTGCAGCCATGTTGGAAGGGGGCTTAAGCAGGCATGTTCCCGTCTTTCTGCCTCAGCATGAGACCACCTCCCACTCCCCCAAACGACCCAGAGAACAGGCACTCGAAGCGCAGCTAAATGGGCAACCAGCCTTTCGAGGTGTTGGTCACGAGAGCCACAGTCCAAGTTGAGAAGTGGCTGCCTTACATTGGATGACACGTGCTTGGCACATAGACAGCTCTCAAGATGGCAGCTGGTGTGATGCCTTTGGCATCCTGGCTGGGCACAAATACAAAACTGTCAGAAAATGTAGCATGACTGACTTTGGAAGAAATATGCAGGCAGTTAGCCCACCCTTCAGTGCTATGCCTCCGCCTCCCAGGTGACGTTGGCCACTCCCTCCACCCCCTCACCTGCTCTGGCCCCAGTCACAGGCGTCTTGTCCAGCAGCACAGCACGGTCACTTTCTGAGTACCTAAGCATCAGAACTGTGGAATTCTGGAGAAGACCCAGGGGAACTTTGGACGTAGCCTCTCTCCCCGGTTCTCCCACTGCCTGCCTCTGCCTCTCTTTCTCTCTCTCTTTCTCTCTCTCCCTCTCTCTCCCTCCCTTTCTCTCTCTTTCTCTGTCTCCACCCTCCCTCCCCCATCAAAGTGTCTCTCTCACTCCTGCAAACCTTTGGAGATTCAGAGATGCACGCTCCCATTTTCTGCTCCCTCCCTAAAAAAAGGCAAGCCCTTGAGAATACTACTCCAACCCCAAATTAAAAAAAAAAAAAAAGTTCATTTAGATTTCTAGCCCCCGGACCCTCAGCTGACTACCCAATGTAGGTGGTAGAGGAGAGGCCAGCCTGTTGGGGCCACTGTTTTTCCCCTCTTGTCCCTCACCTTCCTTCCCTAATCTCCCACTTCTTGGGAAGTCTGGGGCCAAGTTGGCAAGAGGACTTTAGAAGCAGTAAGAGGAGATGGCTTTCTCCTGTCTCCTTTTTAACCCAGGGTGAGAGCTGCCAGGCCGACCCCCAGAGGAGCTCCAAAACATAGAGGAGAGGTCTCCCAGCCCCTCCACCAAAACCGGGTCGCAGTGAATTGGAGCTGAGAGGTGGCCGAGGGTCTTGGGCTCCGGCCCACCTGGATTCAAACCCCGCCTCTGCCCCTCCCTGGCTGTGTGACCCTGGGCTAGTCACCTGATCTCTTGGGGCCCCATTTCTGCATCTGCGCAAGAAGGGTCGTCCCTGCATTAGCTCACAGGGGAGTTGGGAGGATTCCGTTGAGCTAATCCACGCCCAGGTGCCCCATGCGGCGCACGGCGTGTAAGCGATCACTAGTGGGATAGTTGTGGAGCAGGAAGGAAAGAGTCCGAGCAGTCACTTCCCTTCTTTGGGGACCTCGTCTGGGCCATTACGTACTCCACGTGAGTGAGGTGGCTACGGCAAACTGCTCTGCAGAGAGTTGCAGGGCAGAAGTGAATTCATTTGCTCAGATCTCATTTTCGCTGGTGCTTTTTCTGAACCCATCCCATGATTTCATTTTCTCCTGGTCCCAACCCAATTCCTGTGAGATTAGTGGCTGCCCTAGAGTCACATCTTTCATCTTGCCCCCCTGTCATTCTGCCAGGGAGTTCGGTGGCCACAGAGTCCGAACAGGCGAACAACAGGCCCAGCTTGGGTGCTGAGTTACCTTGCACAGAAGCACCAGCCCCCCAGAAGGGGGGGCACCTGGCACGTTCGGCCCTGAGAGCTACAAGCCATTACGTTGTTGCTGGGCAGCCTGGCCCAAGAGCCGGCTGCCAGGAGTCCCTACCCCCAGCTGAACTCCTTTAATTCCCCCGTCACCAGCTTCTGCTGACCTCGGGTGGTTCGGGGGGCGGGCTGTTCAGTCGCGGCCCTTCTCCTCTTGAAACGGATCTCTGAGATGCTAAGGGCCGACGTCAAAACCGAGCCCAGTGTTTAATACAGCTGGTGATGCCACTTCCAGGACTCCCCTGGGGAAGAGGCAGCTCAGGCTTTTGACAAAGGGGGTAGCTGATCAGGTTACATTCTCCCTGGCTGTTCCTTTTCTCCTTTGTCTCTTTAACGTTGTAAGGCTTTAGGGTCTCGCTTTCGGGGCTAAAGGTGGCGCCTTTACCACTGGTCCAGCGACCTAGCATCATTGATGCGCAGGACCCAGTTCAATGATGTGTCACCCACCTGAGGGTGTGAGAGCTGCGGGGAGAGCTCGCAGCGAGCCGGAGGCATGGGGAAGAGCCGTCTGCCTTCCAGGGACTCAGGATGCCTTTAGGGTTTGGGAGGAGGTCAGATGGGGCTGGGATACTTTAGTGACAAGTCTCGAATCCTGAGCTCAGGAACGGGACTCGATGCCCAATGCCTATGGTGGGTCTAGATTGCCCCGATTTCCGGGTGTTCCCCGGAACCGTCTCTGTGACCCGTCCCCAGGCCTTTGCAGATCAAACCATGCCATGGGATTTGTATGGGACAGATGGTTTTTAAAATTAACTCTCTGACACCCAAGCCATGTCAAATTGGCGGGTATGACCGCTAGGCGTTCTCCTTACTTCCAGCCCCACCCCCACCCCCAAACAGGAGTAGATACAGATATTGGGCCCGGAATTGCCCCCCAACACTCCCGTATCTCCAGAAAGATTTGCACTGGGGTGTGTTGGTGAGCTCCCCAGTTCCTGCTGATCATACCTGGCCGTGCCTCCCCCTGCCCTGCCCCCAATGCGCCTGACATGACCCTGACAGGACCCAGCCCTTTTCCTCATCCTACCCTCATCCCAAGGGGAGAGGGGGCTCCAGGTGGGGCGGCAGGGAGGGGGCGTTCTGCAGGAACACTGAGCTCTAGAACCTCTCGCCTGCTGCCTGCCTCACACCCCTTGCATTGCTGTTTCCTCTGTTCTGGGGGGGGAGGGGGAGGGGAATATTAGATTACACCTTGTCATTTGGAAAGCCCCACGTCTCTGGCGGCCACAGTGAAGGGGGGATGAGGAAGAGTCATTCGATTGGCAAGATGTCATCCCATTTTCTGCTAGAACCAAAAAAAAAAGGGGGGGGCAAGAGAGAAGGTACCAAAAAAGGAAAAAAGGAGAATAAAATTAGTATCGATAGTGCAGCAAAATGTCCAGCTAAAAATGCTAGCAACTTGCCGAGGCCGCTGGTCAGCCCATGGGCCGGGGTCCAGCCAGGTCCCTCCAGGCCTTGCACGCTATCTCGATAGCGGAGGGAGCTGGCGGTGGGAGGGCGGAGGCGGGATGGTGGAAAGGGGGCAGGAGCAGGAAGATGCCCAAGGCAGGCCATGGGGCAGTACCCCTCCTCCCTGGGCCACAGGCTGGGGTTCAACGGAGGGGCTGAGAACCGGGCTTTGGAGTCAGGCTCGGACCCCCTCCCTTCCCTGGACAGGTGTAATCTAAGCTTCAGTGAGCCCGTGGGGGCTGCAGAACTTCTTGGCATCTCTCCCCCATCCTCCCCACCTGCATCCTCATTTTGGAGTCTGGAGGAGCACCCAGCAGCTCCTCTTACCCCAAAATGCCAGGCAGAGCTCCCCCTCCCTCCCTTGGAGCTGCGGCTTGCCGAATCGTTGAGATGTCTGACACTGTCGAGTTCCCTACCTAGTGCTTCAACCAGATCACCTCACTTTTGAGTTTCCCCTCACCCCTCCCCACCCTTTCTCCCCTGAACCCCCTCCCCCTTTTGGTTTTTGAGTTTCTGCCTCTTCCTGCCTGGGGGAGGGGTCGTCTCCCGGTTGCTTTGACGGTTTTTGAGTTGTTTTTCCATGTGAATCGGGGTTTGAAGCAACCCACCCCCCCCAACCTGCCACCCCCCACCGCCCACCCTCCTGACCCCCTCACCCATGCGGGTCCTCCCCGCTGGGACCCCCGGCTACTCGGTGACGAGAAGAGCTGGAAACGAGAGCCAGCTGGAGCGTGCTGAGGACCAAGGCTGGTGTGGTCCCCTTATAACCTGCCTGGACCCTCCATTCAGGTCGGTAATTGGGGGCGGGGGTCCCGCGGGGCCACTCCGTCCTGTGGGCTCTGCACCCACCTTACTTTCTAACCTGCACCTCAAGCTTGCAGCCAGGGGTGGAAAGATGTGGGTGGGTGTCAGCACCAAACTGGGCAGAACACAGCGTCAGCCACCCGCCCTTGCTAGCCGGGAGGTTGCCCGGAGGCCTAATGAGACCCCCAGGGGGGTCTGAACCACCTAGTGCCAATGGGTATGATCCCCCACCAAACTCGCGGCAAACCAGCCCTCTTTGCACAGCACACACTTAGAAGCAGATGAGATGAATGAGAAAGCAGGTAGGCAAAGTTTCTCGGCTGTCAGCTTTTACAGTATGTTGGCAGATCCATTTAACTGATGGCTGCTGGCCATGGTCAGGATTGTGAGCACTAAAATTACAGTTGTTGATAAATGCCCTTCCACATTTAACTGACTTATAATTAACAATCCTATACCACAGATCTTTGACATATTCAAGATAGACGTTTGTCCCTGCTTCTGAAAAAAGTTGGAGGTATCTTCCAGATCTCCTCAAGTGGAGGTATTTTAAGATAAGTTCAGATGTGAACAGGGTCTCTGGGGCAAGATGTTGAACCCTATTACACAGGGATAAATTTGGCTAATAATTAAATAAATATTTAATATTTATTCCCTTTGATATTCCAATAATCCATTTCTGTATGGGTATCTTACTAATGGCTTCTGGACATTTGTTATAATGACCGCTGGATAGTATTCAACTGGTGGTCACTGGTTATTATTCAGTTGATAGGTAGATATAGGTGATGGGGTACTTTTGTCCTCTTTGCTGTCCCCAGAAGGTAAAGACACATGAGTTTGAAAGAGCCAGGTGCCAAGAAGAGACACTTGGCTATAATCCTTGCTACTTGCCATGGCGAGAGAAGACTCTCTCTACCTGAGAGGCAGGGACCAGGCAGTCCTGGCTTTGAGCTCTGGCCCCACCACTTCCTTGGTGTCTTCGGCTAGCCCTGTCACATCTCTGAGCTTCCACTGCCTCATGCACAAGATGGGCAGTACACCTATTTGCCACACCAAATTGGAAGTTACGGATAAAGGGATATGGGGTTCTACAGAAATCCTGTTTCCTTTTTAACTAAACTCCCATGGCCTTCTGAGCATGTCCCCAATTACCCCCATTTCACAGATGAAGAAATCGAGGCGCCTAAGGGATCCTCCCAAGGCCCATGGGGCTTATTCGACTACATCAGCTCTCCCGCCTCTGCCTGGAGAGGTTTTCTGTGAGACTCTGAGGTCGTGAGGAAAGGCCTTGCTCTGTGCTCAGCGTGTCTGAGACGAGGGTTGTTCGTCCAGCCCTCAGCCAGGGGCAGGGTGTCCCCGAGAAGTGGGGCTGGGCTGGTTTGCCCCGAAGGTGCTTCTTCTGTGAGGATCTCACCCCCGTGGCCACCTCGAGCCCGCAGCCGGGGTTCTCGAGTGCTGGGTGGGGAGGCCAGACCCTGTGTTCTGCCGCGGGCGGGGGGCACCTCCCTGGGGAAGTCACAGCCCTCCTCCCTTTCAGACCCCGATTTTCAGCCCCACACATTCCATGTCTTTTTGATTTTTTTTTTGTTTTTGGTTTTGGTTTTTTTTGGTGTTTTTTTTTTTCTTTTTGCTTTTGGGTGTTTTGTTTCAGAGGGGATTTTTGTTTGGTTGGTTTTTTGGATTTTTCCTTTTTTTCCACTTTATGTTTTCATTTGTTCCTCCTGGTTTTGTTTTGGACGTCGATGCCGTTTTCTGTCCTTGATTAATTAGCTCCCCCACGCTCATCCCCCATCGTGTTCCGTTTCCATGACAACGCAGCGTCGGGCATCCCACTCGTGCCTCGCTGTGGATGCCGGCGGCTGGCCTGGACCGCGTCCGCTGGCTGGCCAGACCCCATTCTCCCCCAACTCCCCCCACCCTCCACCCAGCCCTGCCAGAAAGCCACCCCCCATCCCAGTGCCCTGCCCCGCCCCTCACCCCCAGTCTGTCTGCATGGCCCCTCTGTCTTCCCCCCTGCACCCCCACTCCTCCCCTCCAGCAATACCTTCCACTTCCTCCATCCCGTCTCCAACGTGACACTGGACTTTTCGTGGGGCTTCCTTTTCCGAAGGGCTGCTGCTTCTTTGCCCTGCCTTCCACCCCCATGGAGCCCCCCCCCCCTTTGCCTCCAGCTATCCGGATTCAGGGAGCAAGGGTTGGGATTTCCAGCTTAGAAGCCAGGCTGGAAGAGCAGGGTTTCCGGGCGGCTTCCCTTTGTCCCCTGGAGCCCCCTCCTCTGTAAGGCAACCAGACCCCCCGACAGCCACCCCCCTACCAACAGCATGTGGAATCAGAGGCAGGTCGGGGTGCCAAAAGTCATCTTGCGGCCCTCTTGAGCCTTGTTGAGTCTCCAGTCTGTCATCTCTATAGTTCGCGGGACAAGACTCCTTGACCCGCCCAAGGCTGGGGACGCACCCATGCGGCTTCTCGAGGCCCCAGGGTTTTAGCCAGGGTCACCCTCTTTCTGGCTCGAAGGATCTCCTAGCTCATCCCAGGTCCCTCCCGCTGCAGTTTAACATCTCCCGTGGAGCAGCCTCGCCTTTTGGAAGTTCAGGTGCCATTAGGGTCCGCCCCTCCCCTCCCACCCCCGAAACCTGTCCAGCTTCCGAAAATGGAGCCCCCGAAATGCATCCTGCTGCCTTCACGGTCTGTGAGATTGGGACAGAAGGCTGCACCCGCTTCCCCGCTGAGAAACGCACAGAACATGTCCCTGTTTTTTCAACGTTCAAGCTCATTCCCTCGTTTTATTATTATTATTATTATTATTATTATTAATTAATATCCTATTTATGATTCTGCCAGGGCTGTGATGTGACAATGTGATGTGTCACATTGGGTCACATCCGCTAGAATTAATATGCAGCATTGAAGTGGGCCCCCTCCTCCCTCCTTCTCTGTCTCTGCCCCCCTCTCTCTGGGCCTGTCTTCCTGTTCTCTCTCTCCCATGGCTCCTCTCTCTCTCTTCTCCGGCACCCATGAGTGTGCACTGAAGGCCCCTGAAACTCAGGCCTCTTCCCTTGCATTACCTCTCTCTCTGTCTCTGTCCCTCCTTCTGCCTCTCTCTCTTTCTCTCTCTCTCTCTCTTTCTCTCAACCAACCTATCTTGCATGCTGTTTGTGATTCTGAGAGCTGCATCTATCAATGGAAACTTGTCAGATCCGACAGAAGCTTTTAGAAGGGTTTCTAAACCCAAAAACCACAAAAATTTCATTAGAGTTTCTCATCTTTTCCTCGAGGGCCCCCGGGAAGTGGGCAGGGCCCCTGAGTCACCAGAGGGGACGAGGGTCGGGGGCCGAGATCCCGGCCCCCTCTGCCTCCTGGCGCCATCAGATTCCGTGACCTCCCCGCTCCCCGTCCGACTTCCCTAGAGCCCCCCAGCCCCACTCCCGACACCTGCAGCCGCGATCTTCCGAAGCTCCCCACTTGGGAGAGCGGGTGGAGGGGCTGCTCCCCGAAGCCACATCTGTCAGCAAAGATGAGAAACAGCTGATAAATTTTTGTGTTCGTAACTGTGCTGTGACCAGCCACTCTGGTCTCTGAAACCCTGTTGCTATGAAATAATGCTTCATGTCTCTTTTTATTATATATCGATATATCTCTCTATATATTGTTTGTGAAGTACCTTCCTTTGAAGTTTTGGTTTCTTTGTGTTGGAATTTGATTTTTTAATTTGGTTTTTTTGTTTTCTTTTCATTTGGAAGGAAAAAAAATTTTCAGCTGGGGGGAAGGAAACAGCCCTGTTTATATTTAAATTGTTTTCCACTTTTTTTTTCCTTTTTTTCTTTCTTTCTTTCCTTCCTTCCTTTCTTTCTTTCTTCCTGCTTTTCTTTCTTTTTCCCCTCTCATCCCGTCTCCCCGCCCCCCAACCCTGCACCCCCTCCCCCCCGCCGCCGCCCACCCCCAGTCCGCCGCGTGGCTCCGCGATTCTCCATCTTGCCCATGAGCCACGAGATCATGCCAGGTGGCAACGTGAACATCACCTGTGTGGCCGTGGGCTCGCCCATGCCGTACGTCAAGTGGATGCAAGGGGCCGAAGACCTGACGCCCGAAGACGACATGCCCGTGGGTCGGAATGTGCTGGAGCTCACAGACGTCAAGGACTCCGCCAACTACACGTGCGTGGCCATGTCCAGCCTGGGTGTCATCGAGGCCGTGGCCCAGATCACAGTGAAATGTAAGCAGGGTCCATGGGGCCCGGGAAGACAGGTCACCTCTTGACTTCCCCTCCCGCCCCTGGCACAGGTTGGGGGGTACAGGTGGAAAAGCTCTGAGTTTCCATGCTGGCTGTGGTCACTTGTGGCTGCAAAGGGGACAGTTGTTTCATGAACAGATACTTATTGGTTACGCGTTATTCTGGGCCCGGCCCTTTGGAGCAAGCCATGGTCCCTTTCTGCCGCATGTAGAGTCCAGCGTGAGAGACACCCACGTAGCCAGGCAGCTGTGATACAGCCTGATGGGGATTGTGACGGGGATCACGCGGCACTGTTCAGACCCCCCCAGAGTAAAGGTCTTACCTCCCAGGAAAGTTAGGTCAGAGAAAGATTAAAAGTTGAAAAGGAATGAGCCAGAGACGATGGAGAACGCTTCTAAGGGAAGGAAACAGCTTGTGCAGGCTCAGAGAGATGGGGCCGGGACAGAGGACTATAGATTCTCCTGACGTCTCAAGTTTGTGGTGAGATTCAGAGGAAGGTGCCTCCAAATATTTTTTCTAGGTTTAGAACAGGGGCCAGCAAACTACGGCCTGCAGGCTGGATCTGGCCCTTCACTTGTTTTTGTAAATAAAGTTTTATTGGCACACAGCCACACCCATTCATCCGTGTCTTGTCTGAGGCAACTTTTGGGCAACAGGGGCAGAGCTGAGTACTCTCAACGAAGACTTCCTGGCCTACGAAGCTGAAAATATTTCCTGTAGAGCCCTTCGCAAGCAGAGTTTGCCAAGCCCTGTCCTCGGGCCATAGAAAGTGTCAGCGCCAGCTGGTTGTTTGGTCCTTTTCCTGAGGGATCGACTTTCTCTTGGGGCCTCTGTGGCGTAAGAACTTGGGACAAGTGGGAGAGAAAGTCGTGGTTATTCAGGTGCCAGGGACACAGCTGTGAACAAGACTCTGGTCCCTGCTAAGCGCTGGGCAAGGGCGCCGCTAGCCAGGGTGGTGTGGGCGGCTTTAAGGAATGCGAAGGAGCTGGCCATGTAGTCCTCTGGGGATGGAGCATTTCAGGTACAGGGAACAGCAGGTGTGACATGGGAACACACAGTATGGCTGAGCAGAGTGAACCACAGAGACAGGGACAGACTTCTTGGATTCTTAAAAATAAGTATTTTTCTTGAAGAGCAGATTGATTTTTTTTTTTTTAAGTCACTATCTTCAGCTTTACGGGCCATCTAGTCTCTGCGACAGCCCCTGCAGCCCCGCAGCTCTGCCCTCGTAGCTCAGAAGCAGCCCTGCAAATCGTAGGCACGGCTGCGTCCCAATAAAACTTTATTTATAAAAACAGGTGCTGGTCCTCAGGCCACACTTTGCCGCACCCTGCTATAGATGAGGGGACGGGGGTCATTAGGCCTGTGGTCACTGCCGAGGAAATCAAGGCTCAGCGAGGGCGGTGGTGCGGCTGAAAGTCACACGGCCTCCGGGGTCTGCAGCCAGCGTGCCTGATGTGTGACTGTGCCTCCCCCCCACAGCTCTCCCCAAAGCCCCGGGGACTCCCGTGGTGACCGAGAACACAGCCACCAGCATCACCATCACGTGGGACTCAGGCAACCCAGACCCCGTGTCCTACTATGTCATCGAATATAAATCCAAGAGCCAGGACGGGCCGTACCAGATCAAGGAGGACATCACCACGACTCGTTACAGCATCGGGGGCCTGAGCCCCAACTCGGAGTATGAGATCTGGGTGTCTGCTGTCAACTCCATCGGCCAGGGGCCCCCCAGTGAGTCGGTGGTCACCCGCACAGGCGAGCAGGCCCCAGCGAGCGCACCCCGTAACGTGCAGGCCCGTATGCTGAGCGCCACGACCATGATCGTCCAGTGGGAGGAGCCCGTGGAGCCCAACGGCCTGATCCGCGGCTACCGGGTCTACTACACCATGGAGCCCGAGCACCCCGTGGGCAACTGGCAGAAACACAACGTGGATGACAGCCTGCTGACCACCGTGGGCAGCCTGCTGGAGGACGAGACGTACACCGTGCGCGTGCTGGCCTTCACGTCCGTGGGCGACGGGCCCCTCTCGGACCCCATCCAGGTCAAGACGCAGCAGGGAGGTGAGGTGCCCGTGGGAGGCGCGGCTTCTGTGGAGACAGCAGGATTCGGGGCCCTTGAGATGGGGAGGGGCGGGCTGGGGGCAGACGTGTATCCGGGAGCGTGCAGCTGGCTGATCTTGCCTGGAAGCCACAAAGTGGTTTATTCATCCTGCGTGGTGCCATAAAATATTTTCGTGCTAGCGTTTCAAACTCAGGAAGTTGTCCCAGAAAACCCACATTTCTGTCTTCTCTTGGGAAATTCGATTTGGCAAGCCCACGGGGCTCTGATTGGACATCCAGACAGCTCCTGGTGGCTGTCTGCGTTTGAGAACCCCTGTTCTCCATGCTCGTTGGAGGGATTGATGCCACCTGCTTTGAAGTTATAAAGGGGAAGCGCGTCCGTCCAAAGGCAGCTGGGCTGGCCTCCTGCCAGCTCCGGTCGAGGGGCAGGGTGGGGGTGGGGGCATCTAGGTGTGCGGGGCCCCAGCTCTCTGTGGGTTTCCCGTCCTTTGCGGTCGGGCTCAAGCTTCAGAACCTCAAAGCTGAGAAGACTCAGCAGCTGCCCAAACGAGAGGACGGAAGGGTCAGAACTGTGTCGCCACAGAGCACATAAAAGATGGGGAATCCACGTGTTGAAACATCACCCCCACAGTCTCTCTGTCGTTTAATTTGGAGGAAGCAGAGAGGGTAGGGGGACGACAACAAGGGTGGTAGGGGACCCCTGGGCAAAGAAGAGAAATAAGAACAGTGGAGAACATTCCAGGAGCATCTGGGAACAAGCAGCCTTTCCTCCAGGGCAGTGCTGAGCTTTATGGGGCTCTTTTTGAGAGAACGGGAACACCTGGAGGGTTGGGCACCCCACGTGGAGTGGACCCCTCCCCGGCCACCCCCATTTCTCCTCCTCTCCCCTCCCCCACAGTGCCCGGCCAGCCCATGAACTTCAGAGCCGAGGCCAAGTCGGAGACGAGCATCGGGCTCTCGTGGAGCCCCCCGCGGCAGGACAGCATCATCAAGTACGAGCTCCTGTTCCGGGAGGGCGACCACGGCAGAGAGGTACCTCGGGGCGCCGTATGGGGGGCGGGGCGCAGGGCCTGGGCGGGTGGCAGGGAGGTGGGGGGTGAGGCACGCCATCAGGGCTCACTGACTCGGTGCCCAGATGTTGCTCTCCGCCCCTCCCCCCCCCGCTCTTGGCCGCGGGTGGATTTCGCATCTCTCCCGTCTCTCTTTACCTCATTGACGTCTCTGTCTCTGTGTCTCCATTTGTCTCTTCTGCTCTTTTTGTGTCTCTTTCACAACTCTGTGTCCCTGTCTCTGTCCCCCCCCCCCCCCCCGCCAGGTGGGGAGGACCTTCGACCCGGCCACGGCGTTCGTGGTGGACGACCTCAAGCCCAACACGGAGTACGCCTTCCGCCTGGCGGCCCGCTCTCCGCAGGGCCTGGGCGCGTTCACCTCGGTGGTGCGGCAGCGCACGCTGCAGTCCAGTAGGTGTCTCGCGGACCCCGCCCTTCCCTGCGGGGGGCCCCAGCGCCCGCCGACCCTGGCCGCGCCGCCGCAGCGGGTGGGGGGCGCCTGGCCTCGGACGTGCCTGCCCGCGCTGCGCCGGTGGTGCCCGCAGGCCCCGCTCCCCCCCCCCCAGCCCCCGGGACCTGGAGCCCTGGGGGGCCCAGGTTCGCCCCCTAGGTCGGGGACAGGTGTCGACCACACCTTCTCGCCTCCTCGCCCCCGTCCTGTATCTGGGGCTCATGGAACAGCCACGCTGTGCCCACTCCTAGGCGTGGGGAGGGCTGTGTGAGGCCGTCCCAGCTCACACCCCATCGAGCACAGTGCACGGAGACCGACCGCCCCCCCAGATGGCCCTGCCCCCCGAGGCAAGGTCCCCCATTGCCAGGGGCAGGAGTAGGAGGGGTGGGGGTACAGGTCCCAGGACAGGCTCTTGAATCCCTGGAGCTCTTTGCTGTGCCTGCCCTGCCTCCCTGTCACAGACAAGTCACCTTTTGGCCAGAACACTGCAGCCGGCAGCTGGCTCTGGGCCACGTTGTGGCCCCTACCGCCACCCTCCTTGCCTGGTCTGAGCTCAAGGCCTTGGCAGGCCCCTGATCCCGCTGTCTCCCTGCCTCCCCTCCTCCCTCTGCCCCTCTTCTGTGCTCAGCCTAGCCCGGTGTGGCCTCCACCGCTGTGGCCTCCACCCCCGTGGCCCTCTTCCCCTCTCCTCCCCCTTCTCAGTCAGTCACAGCGCACTGCCCCAGGCCTTGTTCCGGAAGCAGCCTCGGTGTTCAGACCTTCAAGTCCCCCCTGGGTGTGTGCACACAGGGGGTCACGGGTCAGTCGTGAGTGACAGCAGCTTGGGCCTGGGTATCTGAGCCGCTGGGATCAGGGGCCTCGGAGATGCAGCACCCCTGCCACCCCAGCTCCCTTCCCTCCTCCCTACTCCCCCGTGCTGAGCCGAGCGCTCTGCAGCTCCCAGCGTCTGGGTGTGTTTGTGCGTGAGGCGATCAGTGAGGGTGTCCTGTGGCTTGGGTGGCCACGTGAGAGAGACTGGCACAGGTGCCGCGAAGGTGAGTACGCGCTGGTCTCAAGCAGGTTCACAAAAACAGCCCACCCTGCGTGCCCCCCCCCCCCCAGCCTGTGCCCCAGCTGCTCTGGGCTACACAGAGTCCAGAGCCCAAATTGAGCCCCCTCAAACTTTCTGGCCCACGGCCAAGAGCCACGCCTGCCCCGAAATGGGGAATCTGGAACTACCTGCCCCCCATGCCTGTCCATGGGTCTGTCCCACCCTCCTCCCATCCCCTAAGATGTCACGCAGGTTGGGCTGGATTGTGAAGGAGGCGGCCTCCACGGTCGTCAAGAAAGAGTCTTTGGCCCAGCCATGCGAACCTCCGGGGCGGCCCAGGACAGGGAGTGGGGGAGAAGGGACTCCCCACTTCTCACCCCAAGACGGGTGGGGCCGGAGAGAACTGGCAGCAAGACTCAGGGCCAGGCATACCCCCTGGGGACTGCGGGCTTCTTAGGCTGAACTCAAGGGTAGGTGGAGGCCAGACCACTCAGCCGTGGGTCTCCCCACACCGTCTCACCTTCCCGCCTCGTCGGCGCCAGTCTGGAACTGCAGCGTGCCCACACTGGGGGCCAGAGCAGGGCTTGGGCCCGCTTGCGTCCGGAGACCCACCCAGAGCTCGGTCTGGCCTTGTAGCTCAGCACTCCGCCACTCCCTCTCTCGTAAGAAAGTCTTATAAGTTAGCAGTTGAAGAGTGGAAGGTAGGTAACCAGACTGGGCGTTTTCTGGAAGGCGTCTTTCTTTCTTTTATTATGGTTTTTTTTCATCATCATCACCATCACTGTTGTTTCTTATTTTATTATGGTTTTGATTTTATTCCCCCCCCCCCTTCTCAGCGAATCCATTCCTTCCAGTACATTCTTTGGTTGGTTTTTCCACCACTGCCTGATTCCCCCAGGCACTTTTGGTTGGGGTGGCTGGTCAAGAAATGGGGGAGAGGGCCCTAAGTGTCTGGTATCAGAGGAGGGGATGCCGGCATTCACCTTAAGTGAGGCCAGAGGGTCATTCTAGTTGAAGTAAGCCATTGGAGAGGCTTCTGAGGTGTCTGGTAGTCTGATGTCTTCGAGGGCAGGGGCCTCTGATTCTTCCCTGGGTGGCCCTGGCATGGGGTCTGCACATAACAAGTACTCTCTAAACACGTGCTCAGGGAACAAATGGGCCTGCCATGATGGCAAGGGTTCTCTGTGCCTTGACAGGAAGCAAAGCCAGTGGCCTCTCTGGGCCTCCCTGCAGGCAAGGAAAATTCTGGAGCCATGGGCAATTGAAGTCCTGTGGTTCCAGCCATCCTCAGCTGGCCTGAGGCTGAGGTCTGAGTCCCCATTCTCACATCAAGACAGCCCCTGGACCACCGCTGAGCCGGGGTTCAAATCCTGGGTCTTGCCACATGCTCGTGGCAAGGCAGCTTTGCTGTTTCCGGCCTCAGTTTCTTCATCTGTAAAGTGGGAGGTGATACGCAGAAAGCACCCAGGGTAGGTGGGGTCTGGCACCCAGTAGGTACACAGCCAATGGCCATAGAAAACCAGGCAGCTGGGCTTTGAAATTGATCCCCCCACGTGTAATGTGGAATGAGGCTGGAGGGGTGATAGTTCTGGCCATTTGTGTGTCTTGAGAATTAAATGAGGTATCATCGGGGGACACATTTTGAGTGTAAAGGGCTTAGGGTACGGGGTGTGCAGAAGATGCGATGCATAGACTGTGAGGTTTGTTACCAGGAATGGCCTTAATACAGTCTCATAGTAGGTACTGAGCAGATGAGGACTTAATGTTATTCCCATAAAGCCCTTAACACACACAGTAGGTGGTTAATATGTGAGAACTATTGCTGTTATTTAACAAAGCCCTTTCTTAGCACGCTGCCTGGCACACCATGGGTGTTTCATAAATGCTCTTTTAAATCTAAGCACGGTTTGTCATGGTGCTTGGCCCATAATTGGCACCCAACGAATGGAAGCTGTTAGTCATTTGTAACAAGCTTTTCCTGGTGCCCCGTGCATAGTAGGTACCACAAACACGGGGGCTATGATTATTGTTGCGTGAAGCCCTTAACGTAATGGCTGGCATACAGTAAGTGCTTGATAAGTGGCACTTCATTGAAGAAGATTGGCCTGGCTCTAGGCACATAGTAGGTGCTCAGATAGGAGCCATTGTCCATCTGATGGGGCCTAGCATGGGTTTTGGGTACACAGGTTTTGCTCAAAACGTAACATTGTTGTCTGCAAAGCCTTTGGCACTGGGTGTGCGAACAGTAGGTGCTCAAGAAGTGAAAACTGGTACCATTCATATAGAAGGCCCTTAGCACAGCCCTCGGCACACAGTAGGTGCTTAAGAAGCGAGAACTACTAATGTTCTACAAGGCCCTTAGCACACTGCCTAACACATAGTAGGTGTTTAGTAGGTAGGGACTGTTGCTGTTTTTTCAGTAAGGCCCCTACCACAGGGCCTGGCGCATAGTAGGTCCTCATTATGTGGGGGCTAGTACTGTTGTCTGATAAAGTCCTTAGCACGGTACCTGGCATGGAGTAGGTTCCGTGTGAATGGCACCTGCTGTTTTTATCTTTGGAGGGCTCTGGATGCCCAGCCCACAGCAGGCGCTCAGTAAGACTTGGCCGTTGATTCTGACGGCGTTAGTGTAGTGTCCTAAGAACTATGATCGGCAAAGACCTTGGCACACGGTAATCGGGGCTGCCCTGTCTGTAAAATCCTGAGCCTGCTACCAGCCCAGGTGTCCCGTTCACAGGCACTTGTATTATGCCTTACAAAACCCTTGGCACGCTAACTGGCAAACAGTAGGTGCTCAAGACACGGACATTATTTTGTCTTCCAAGGAGGCTGAGAGGGTGGTCCTAGTTGAAATAAGCCATGGAGTGGCCTCCGGGGCCCCAGATAGAGCAGGTGTTCGGTACATAGATGCTTTTCCCGGTAACCTGTGAAGCTCTGACACTGTGTCCAGCATACAGTAGGTGCCCAGTAAATGGGACTTTCACTGCTTTTACGCAGCAGTGCTACTCCCCTGGCACACAGTAGGTGTTTGGCAAATAAACGCATTTACTCTTATCCTATATAAAGCTCAGCACTATGCCTAGCACACAGTAGGTGCCTGATAAATGGGCTTTTATTGCAAGTATCTGGCATGGTGCCTGGCACACAGTAGGTGTTCCATAAACAAGTCCATTTACTGTTCTCCTGTGACGCCCTTGGCGCTGCCTGGCACATAGCAGGGGTTCAACAGACAGATGCTCTTCCTGTTCCTCTGCGATGCCCCTGGCGCCGTGCCCAGTGCACGGTAGGTGCCTCACGCACGCGGATGTTACCGCTACCCCCCCGGGACCTCCTGCGTGCCGGGCAGGTGCAGCCCTGGGCGCTGAGCGCAGTGTTCTTGGCCAGCCCTCCCGGCCCCCATCCCCACCCGTCCATCTCACCTTTGGTTGACACCCACTTCTTTTGGGTTCGACTTCTCTTTGGTTTGGTTCTGTTTTGTTTGTTATCATCTTCTGTTTTATTTTCTCTTTCCCATCTTTTGTTTCCCCGCCCCCTCCCCGCCCATCCCGCCTCCCCTCCCCGCCCCCACGTTCTCCCCCCTCCAATAGAACCGTCAGCCCCCCCTCAAGACGTTAAATGTGTCAGCACGCGCTCCACGGCCATTTTGGTAAGTTGGCGCCCACCGCCGCCGGAAACGCACAACGGGGCCCTGGTGAGCTATAGCGTCCGCTACCGACCGCTGGGCTCGGAGGATCCGCAACCCAAGGAGGTGAACGGCATCCCCCCGACCACCACTCAGATCCTGCTGGAGGCGCTGGACAAGTGGACCGAGTACCGCATCACGACTGTCGCTCACACAGAGGTGGGACCAGGGCCCGAGAGCTCGCCCGTGGTCATCCGCACCGACGAGGACGGTAAGCACTGGCCCCAGCCGGGGACCCCGCAGGCCCCAGCCCGCCCCGCACCTCGGCACCTTCTGGCTCTGCAAAACGGGGCTGGCTGGTGGTCAAAAGGTAGAAGGCACAGTCTTGAGGGCGAGACATGAAGCAAGCAGCCTCCCCACGGAATCCTGGGCTCCTTGATTCTGGAATTCTGCGTGCTAGACGTTCCAGGCAGTGTTTTCTTCCGGGCCCTTGTACCTGGAAAGTTAAGCTGGCAGCCCCGTATTTTTTGGTCCGATGGTGGAAAGTATGGAAACAGTGAGGGGAACAGCCAGCAGCACTTGCAACAAACTTAGGGTCCTTGACCCCAGAAACCTAGCTTGTAGACTCTTGGGATCAGCCGGGATAAGCCAGGATCTGCAGCTTCCTCGGTCTGGGCCATCTTATCTGGCAAGTAGGTAGGCTGTGCGCGCTGGTGACGTTTAACAACCAGCTTCTGGGGCACGGAGCCCAATTTGTAGCAATGGCCAGTTTCTGTGGTGTAAGTATCCCCACGGGGGCTGACTTTCCAGCTAGAAAGCTTTGAGCTGCAAAGGGAGGTGAGGCTCTGGTCTGGAGTCAGTTGGTAGAAGCTGGGGCATGGGGAGAAATGAGAGCAGCCAGCTTCTGCGATAAAACGCAGTTCCTGGGCCTTGGGAAGCTGGCTTGCCTTCTGAGCCATGGCCTAAAAGGTTCTGTGAGCAGCCCCACATTAGGTCAGGAGAGTGGGGAAGAGACGAAGCGGTTGTTCATGCCAGACCTCAGGGTGTGGCTGGGTAGGAAGGGCTGGGATCCGCGGGGTGGCTGCATAGTGGGACGCATGGGAGCGTGCAGCTGGACTGCCTGGGTTCAGATCCGGGCTTTGCTTCTTACTAACTCTGCGATCAGGGGCCCAGCTCTCGGGCCCCAGTTTCCCCATCTATAAAATGGTAGTAAGAGCCCCTGCCTGGAAGGGATGCTGTTAGTATGGAGGCAGGTGGGTAATGCCCATGGAGCGGGGCATGCAGGGCCCACCATGGCACGTGGCCCTGGGCAGGTGGCTTAGGCTCTGGGGGGCCTCAGTTGCCCATCTGTAAGTGGGGGACAGCATCGGGCCCCCTTCCTGCCCCCGGGCCGTGGGAGCCGTGAAGGAGGCCTGCCCTCCCAGCTGGTGGTGAGTGTGCAGACCGCCAAGTTAACCGGCAGCCACTTGGCACCCTGGCATCGGGCAGCGGTGCTGCCCGGGGGCAGCGCCAGGCGCCCCAGTAACGGCCCTGCCCGCCCCTCCCCTGCCCCCGCCAGTGCCCAGCGCGCCGCCGCGGAAGGTGGAGGCGGAGGCGCTCAACGCCACGGCCATCCGCGTGCTGTGGCGCTCGCCCGCGCCCGGCCGGCAGCACGGCCAGATCCGCGGCTACCAGGTCCACTACGTACGCATGGAGGGCGCCGAGGCCCGCGGGCCACCGCGCATCAAGGACATCATGTTGGCCGATGCCCAGGTGGGCAGGGCGCTGGGGCGGGGCCTGGGTGGGCGGGGCTCCAGGTGGGCGGGGCGGCACCCAGACCCTGCGCTCCTGCCTTCTCCCTGCTTCTCTCTCTCTCTCTGGCCACCTGCTCACCTACTCCTCTCTCCCCTGCCGCCTCCTCCCACGCTCAGTGGGAGATGGACGACACAGCCGAATATGTAAGTAGCACCCCTGCCCGGCCATTGCAGTGTTCTCCCGCGGGCTGTGCAGTGATGTGACACCCCTCCCACACTCCCCCTGCATGTCTCTTATAAGAGGATCTTCTCTCCTGGGCCCCAGATGCCTACTGGTTACTTGGAGCTTGCAGCCTCAGTTTTCAATCAGGCAAATGGGCATGGGCGCCCTGCTGGGGTCCTGGACCCAGAGGGTACACGTTAGCCCTCTTACCTGGATGGCCCCTACACCCAGTGGGCTCACACGGTGTCCCTCCTGCCCAGCCCCCAGCCTTGCTTCTGCTGTGGCTTTCACCACCACACCTTCGCTCAAGCTTTTCCTGCAGCCCAGACCCAGCCCTACACTCCACAGTCTCCCCTATTGGACCCAGGCCTGGCAGATCCAAACTGAGCCACTTTCCAACGCAGCCAGACCCTTTTATCACCCAGCTCAGGCTTCTCTGACCTTGAAGTTTCTTTCTCTGGCCACAGCATCCACTTCATTGTAGCCCTTGAGTGGTGAGAGGGTCAATGGGCCCCGGGGTGGGGAAGGCTGCCTGCAGGACTGTTTCTGTCACACACACCCCCCACCCCACCCCAGCTTTCTCCGGATGCCCTGAACCAGTCCACATGGCTGTGTGGCACTTTGGGCCAGTTGCTGCCTCTCCTTGGGCTGTCTTCCTGCCCTAACACAGAGGCACGGGCTCTTCTGAGAGCCCCAAGTCTGATGTTAAATTGACACCAGCCCCACCCACCCACTCACATAGGATTTGCCTCTTCCCTACCCCCAGGCTGGAGGGGTGAATTCCCACTGAGGGCTCAGGGGCAGGAGACCCTCTCTTCATGCATCCCTGGCCCCCTCGTCATGCTCCTGACCTGGGGCCACCCCCCAGCCCCCAGGCATGCCGGACTGTGTTTGTGGTTGTGCATGCGCGGGGACGTGGGCACGTGTGGGACCGTGAGGGCCGACGCCGATACGCGTGCAGGGTTGGGTGGCTCAGACATGTGTTGGACAAGCCGTAATTTCCTGAGCGGTGACCAGGACGGACCTGAGCCCGCCCTCCTGGGGGTCACAGTCCAGTGTGGGAGAGGACGGCTAATTGGAACAAGACACAGATACACTTGGCCCTTGGACAGCACGGGTTTGGACTGCAGGGGTCCGCTTATCTGCCCGTTTCTTTTTGGGAAACACAGTGTGGTGTTGTAAGTGGACTCTCTCTTCCTTGTGACCTCTTTTCTTCAGCTGCTTTAATGTAAGAATACGGTACCTAGTATGTGTAACATGCAAAAGATACGTTGGTCAGTTAGTTATCAGTAAGGCTTCTCGTCAACAGGAGGTTAATGGTAGAGTTTTGGCGGAGTCAGAAGTTCTGTGCAAATTTTCAACTGCATGGGGGTCAGCACCCCTAGCCCCCGCGTTGTCCAAGGTCAACTGTACGTGTCTAGTGACAGCTCTGGCTTGGGGCGAGGTCTAGACAGTGGGGTAAAGGTTTACTGATGAGCTCTCTGAGTTGGGGGGTGGGCAGTCCTGATCTGTAGCTTTCCCCCCCTTTCTGGGATGTAAAGACTCCCACCGTGTCCAGTTCGAGCGCCCTGTGGGGGGTGTGGTAGTCACGCTGTAGCTTTCTGCTGCAGACACGAGACAGAATCACCTGGGGAGCATCGATAGTAGTAAGATGTGAAACAATTAGGGGAGGGTGGGTTTCGAGTATGTATTACCATTGTTCTTAGTACTTATCAGTACATTTATATAATTGACTTCCCGATAACAGCTGTGTTTAATACCGGCTTGCGAAATTCCTGAGAATTTAACTATTGGCTCTCGTGGCCTGGTAGAGGGAATCTCCCTCACACCAGTGGGCGTAGTGGAGGCAGAGGGCACAGCCTGTGCAAAGCCCCTAGGGTGTGAGCGTGCCTGGCATATTGGAGCAGTGAGGAGGCCCGGGTGGCTGGGTCAGAGGGGGAAAGCGGGAGGAGGTGGGGGCAGGTAGTGAAGGCTTTGGGCTTGTACCCCAGGGAGGTGGGAGCCCTGGAGGGCTGTGGGCAGAGGAGGGCAGGACCTGACTGGGCCGGGGGCCCGGGCGTGCACTCACGGGCGCCCTCTGGTGGTCACTGCGGGGAGGATGGACTGGGGGCAAGGGCGGGAGCCAGGGGACAGGGCTGGTCCAGGTGGAAGATGATGGGGGAGCAGGCCGCATGTGCCCATCTTCGCATGGACATGCTATGTGTCGGGGTCTGTGCATGAGCTCGGATGCACGCCTCTGCCCGCAGACCTTGCTTGACCCCAGCCCGGGGAATGGGGGTGGGCAGGGCCGGTCTCAGTCCCGCTCGCATCGCTGACCGCCACCCCGGCCTGCAGGAGATGGTCATCGCAAACCTGCAGCCCGAGACCGCCTACTCCATCACGGTAGCCGCCTACACCATGAAGGGCGACGGTGCTCGCAGCAAACCCAAGGTGGTCGTGACCAAGGGAGCAGGTAGGAGACTCCCCCACCGCAGCCCCGTTGCCCCCAGAGCATCCCACGGAGTTCTTGAGCTGACGCAGGGAGAGAGCACTAGGCAGCCGGGCCAGTGAGAACAGAAGTGAGGGGCCGACCCCCAGCATCTCCTCCTCCCTGGCTTCCCTGACCGCTTAGCTCCAGCCCGGTGAATACCATAACCAGGCCTCTGTCCCATGCCGGCTTCACCTGGACTGTTCCTTCTGTCTGGATACCCTTCCCCACCCCGCCCACACCCCGCATTCTCAGTCCAGTGCTCCCTCCGGGCAGCCCCGGCGCCCCCCTTCCCTCGTCACAGCTCTCTGATCACCCTGGGTGGGTTGTCATTTGGAGGTGGTGTGCCCATCGCCCCCACTGCACCGTGAAGCCTCTTCTCCTAGTGTCCCTGCCTTAGTTTCCCTTTCTGGCCCCGCCAGGGCCCTATCATCAGTCCCAAGGGACTGTTTTTACCCCAGCCAACATGGAGGAGGGAGAGGCAACCGTGAAAATACAAGGGGAGGGTGTTGTGGGCAGATGGCACAGCCCGGGCAAAGGGGAACATGTTTGTTGTGTTTTGGGGATGATAGGCCCTGAGCCCTCCACCCCACGGCCCACACCTACCCCTTCCCCACGGACCCTCCCTCAGCCCACAGAGCCCAACATTCCGGGCCAGCTGGACACAGCCCCTCCCCACGCTGCCGCTGGTCCATGTCCATGCTGTTCCCTCCATCTGCCTAGTTTCTGAATCCTGCAGTGTCCAGCACCCTCGTTACCTCCTCCAAGAAGCCTCCCCTGGTCTTTTCCTCTTCTCTCAGCCACATTGCACTACAGCCATGCTTGTCAAGCAGACCCGCTGCATATGCTGTGACTGCTCAAAGCACAGTTCATGAAAGGTCCTGATAAGTCCTGCGGGAGGAGAAGACTGGTTTTATTTGTGGTGCTTCTCTCCTGCAGGACTTACCAGGACTTTGGCACACTGATTACTACGGAGACCGTGAGAACCGTGGGGCAAGGGCAGGGTTTTGGACATTCCTGTGTCCCGTGGATATTAATCATATGCCAGCAGGAGGCAAGGGGGCAAATCAGTGAGGCAAGGGATGAGTGACTTATGAACTAAAAGAAGAGGTAAACATACGAAGGCCTGCTCTGGCATCTGCAGATGTTTTCCTTTATCGGGTTCTCTAAGTCCCTGGCCTCCTCGCTCTTCCTTCTACTCACCCAGCACAGTGACACCTCAGGGCCTTTGCACAGGCTGTTTCTTTGCCCGGAATACCATTTCCCCCAGGTCTCCCTGCCTCCCTCGCTCCCTTTAAGTCTTTGCTTCGGAGTACAGCCTTCCTGAGGCCTGCTTTTAAAAATTGCAGCCCTACCCCTTGCTTCCTGACTTGGATGGCCACGTGGCCCTGACACTCCTGCTGTCTCCCCGCAGTGCTGGGCCGCCCCACCCTGTCGGTGCAGCAGACCCCCGAGGGCAGCCTGCTGGCACACTGGGAGCCCCCAGCCGGCACCGCCGAGGACCAGGTGCTGGGCTACCGCCTGCAGTTTGGCCGCGAGGACTCGCCCCTGGCCACGCTGGAGTTCCCCCCGACCGAGGACCACTATACGGCTTTGGGTGTGCATAAGGGGGCCACGTACGTGTTTCGGCTGGCGGCCCGGAGCCGAGGAGGCCTGGGCGAGGAGGCGGCCGAGGTCCTGAGCATCCCTGAGGACACTCCCCGTGGCCACCCGCAGATCCTCGAGGCAGCCGGCAACGCCTCAGCTGGTACCGTCCTGCTACGCTGGCTGCCACCCGTGCCCGCCGAGCGCAACGGGGCCATTGTCAAGTACACGGTGGCTGTGCGGGAGGCCGGAGCCTTGGGCCCCGCCCGAGAGACTGAGCTGCCGGCGGCGGCCGAGCCGGGCGCCGAGAATGTGCTCACGCTACAGGGCCTCAAGCCCGACACGGCGTATGACCTCCAAGTGCGGGCCCACACGCGCCAGGGCCCCGGCCCCTACAGCCCCCCCGTCCGCTACCGGACATTCCTGCGGGACCAAGGTAGGCGCGCGGCGATCCCCGCACCAGAGCCGGACCGGGCCTCGTGCCCACCCCCACCCCAGCCCCCTCCCTCTCCCCCGCCCAGGTAAGTGGTCACTTTTCTGCTTCCTTGTGGACACTCGAGGCGAGTCCGGACCCCGAGGCTCCGGCGTTGGCAAAGGTGGGACGTGCCTAGGTGGCACCGCCGCCCCCACCAACCCCCACCCCCCCTCCCCCTCCCCCCTCCTGCTCCGCCTTCTCTCTGCAGCAGCGCCGTCTCCCCCTACCCCGGCAGGGACTTGGGACAGGGCCAGGCAGGGCCAGGCAGTAAGGCCATGGGCACAGGCACAGCGGATGACAGGGAGCGCCTGGGCCGCCCCACCCCACCCCACCGGCCCTCCTCGCCTCACCCCCAGCACTCACAGGCCTGTCTTCTGCTCTCTCCCGCTCGCCTGCTGCCCGGCACAGTCTCACCCAAGAACTTCAAGGTGAAAATGATCATGAAGACGTCAGTCCTGCTGAGCTGGGAGTTTCCTGACAACTACAACTCACCCACACCCTATAAGGTGCGGCCCCTCCCCCCGGCCCGGGAGCAGGCGGGCCAGGTTAGGGGTTGGGGCTTGGCCGGGGTTGGGAATCAGCTGGACTCCGCGCTGAGTGGGATCAGGGCTCAGCTGGGATTGAGACTCAGTCTGTGGTCGAGACTTAACCTGGGATTGGGGCTCAGTCTGAGATTAGGGGTTCATGAGGATTGGGGCTCATTCAAGGTTGGTTCTCAGTCGGGTCAGGGCTCAGCTGGGTTGAGGATCTGCCTAGCAGGGAGATTTAGCCTCGGATCCAGGTTCAGTCTGAGGTCAGAGCTCAGTCTGGACTGGGACACGGTCTGTGATTAGGGCTTGGTCAGAGTTGGGACTCAGCTGGGATTGAGCCTCCGTCTAGGATTGGGGCTCATTCTGGGATTAGGGGTCAGTCAGGATTGGGACCTGGTCAGAGCCAGGCCTCAGCTGGGATTGACGATCTGTGTAGGGTCAGCAGTTAGCCTAGGATTGAGGCGTCTTCTGGGAGTAGGGCTCAGTCAACACTGGGCTTAGAGTCGAGGCTCAGCGGGGCTTGCGGCTCTGACTGGGATCACGGTTCAGCAGGGTTGAGGCTGGGTCTGGGATCAAGGTTCAGCCAGGGTCGGGGCCCGGCATGGACCGCCCGCTGAGCCAGCCCTGGCCCGCAGATCCAGTACAACGGGCTCACGTTGGACGTGGACGGCCGCACCACCAAAAAGCTCATCACGCACCTGAAACCCAACACTTTCTACAACTTCGTGTTGACCAACCGAGGCAGCAGCCTGGGGGGCCTTCAGCAGACGGTCACTGCCTGGACCGCCTTCAACCTGCTCAGTGCCAAGCCCAGCGTGGCCCCCAAGCCCGACTCCGACGGCTTCATCATGGTGTATCTGCCCGACGGCCAGAGCCCCGTGCCTGTCCAGTACGACCAAAACCACCCACCGCCCCAAGGGGTCCTCAGCCCCCCCCCCTTAGCCAACTCTGTGACTGGGGCTAGCCACGTGACCTGTCTGTGCTTTAGTGCCCTCGCCTGTGTCTAAAACGTGGGTCGTGTCAGCCCCAGCCTGTGTGGTTACCCTGATGCCTCTCGCGGGCATCGTCACTAAACGTGGCCTGTGTCTTCTCCTCCAACATGCCTCCTGTGTGCCTGACCTTCTTTGGGTTCTGGTTTCCCAGGCTAGTGGGGAGACAGATCTGGAAACAGACACTTTAAAGACCCATGGTGTGATAGTGAGAGTCCCCAGCGGGGAGAGGGGGACTCTGCCTGGGAAGCAGAGAAGAATTAAGGACTACAAGGATGTGTGGGTGTGGAAGCTGGGGCTTTGAGGGATGTGTAGGAGTTCAAGAAATATAATTGGGGCAGCCTCTGTAGGCGGAAGGAACCACATACTGAGAAGCCTGGAGGCTTGAATCAGGAGCTATAGTCCTATATGGCTGGGGTTCGAGGGGCGTAGAAGCAGAAGGGAAGGTTCGGAGCACAGGGACTCCCCTACCCACCTCCAGCAGGCATTGCTCGCACGTGGCCCCTGATCCTTCATCTCCCTACAGGAGCTACTTCATTGTGATGGTGCCGCTGCGCAAGTCTCGTGGTGGCCAGTTCCTGACCCCTCTGGGCAGCCCGGAAGACATGGATCTGGAGGAGGTGAGGTGGGGCCCAGACCTGCCAGGCCCAAACCTGTCCTGACTTTTGGAAACCCTGTTGCTGCCAGCCGGCCTCTGAGCACCCTGCACCTCTGTTCCCACAGCTCATCCAGGACATCTCGCGGCTACAGAGGCGCAGCCTGAGGCACTCACGCCAGCTGGAGGCGCCCCGTCCCTACATCGCGGCTCGCTTCTCCATGTTGCCGTCCACCTTCCACCCCGGCGACCAGAAGCAGTACGGGGGCTTCGACAACAGGGGCTTGGAGCCCGGCCACCGATATGTCCTCTTTGTGCTTGCGGTGCTGCAGAAGAGCGAGCCTGTGAGTCCCAAACGGTGTCTGCCCCTGTCCAGCCACACCCTCTGAGTGTGCAGGCCCTGGTGTGGCCTCAGCCCCCAGGGCCCCGACCTCAGAACCAGACACAGACCCTCCCAGCTTCCCGTGATCGGGGCTGGGCAGAGGGAAGGACTTGAGGTTGGGGGTCTTTTCCCAAGGGGGAAAGCTTTTTAGAGGAAGGGACTTGGGACCTAGGGCTTTGGTGGCCGTGTAGGAGTTCAACCAAGACAAGCCGTCTCCAGGATTTGCACGCGCAGAGGCCTGGAAGTGCAGCGCGAGAGGAGCAGAAGGACTTCAGAGTGGCTGAAGCCAGGGGAAGGATGGGGAGAGCAGAGATTCGGGCACCACAGGAGGGTTTCGGTAGGGGAGGGACACAGGTGTGTGTTGGAAGACCCCTCTGGCCGCCGTAACCCGCAGGGCCACTGACGGAGGCCCCTCCCGCCCTGTTCCTGCAGACGTTTGCGGCCAGCCCCTTCTCAGATCCCTTCCAGCTGGATAACCCAGACCCGCAGCCCATTGTGGACGGAGAGGAGGGGCTCATCTGGGTGATCGGGCCCGTGCTGGCCGTTGTCTTCATCATCTGCATCGTTATCGCCATCTTGCTCTACAAGAAGTGAGCCCTGTGCACGCCCCACTGGACAGGAGGGAGGGCTTCCTGGAGAAGGAGGGAGGGTCTGGAAGGTCCAGGGAAGGCTGGTTGCACAGGATGACCGCAGAGGTTCTCTACAATACAGATAGAAAAACGCGGCTCAGAGAGGTTAAGCCACTAGATCAAAGTCACACAGCCTGGGGAGTGGCAGGGCCGGGGTTCAGAGCAGGCGAGGGCCCCTATGCCTCTCGAGCTCCGCACGCCACTCAGCAGGATGATTTGGGGTGGCGGCTGCCTCTGTCCAGCTTAGCGAGGGGAGTAACTGTAGTGGCCACGTGGGACACGTCGCACCTTAGCAGGGGGAGGCCGCGACATTCCTCCTTGTGGTGGGGACCCAGGCAGGCAGGATTAGCCCCCTCGTCCAGGGGAGCCCCAGGCTCTGGTGGGTAAGAAAGCCGCTGGCCGTCACAAACAAGTGCTTTGTAGCCGGCACTCCCTCACCTGTGTTCTTTTCCCTCCTTCTAACCTGCGTCTGCCATCGGGAGCAGCAAACCTGACAGGTGAGAACCGGCCCGTCCCTGGGGGGCTTCAGGCAAGCGGCCAAGGGGAGGGATCGGGGTGGCCCTGCGCCCGCGGAGGTGAGGGGACACTCGGCTGGGCCGGCAGGCTGCACGCGCGTCCGTGCCTGGTCCCGGGAACGCCTTCCCACCGGCTGGGTCACACGCTCCTGGTACCTGAGCTGCGTTCACGCACGTACACGTGTGTCTTTGGACACGCACCGGTACTCACGGAATCTTCCGCTTGCTCCCCCAAAGTAAACGCAAGGACTCAGAGCCCCGCACCAAATGCCTCCTGAACAACGCTGACCTCGCCCCCCACCACCCCAAGGACCCCGTGGAAATGAGACGCATTAACTTCCAGACGCCAGGTACGTGAGTCTCCCAGGTGCCAGGATCAACACCGCCGGGGGCGGGGGCTGTAGCATGAGGGACGAGGAAGCGGCCCCTGCGGTGGACCCTCATACGCTCCTGCTGAGTGGTCTGGTGCAGCGAAACGCCCGATTCCCAAACCCCTCTGTGGATCTGGGCTTGGGAATTCCACAGGTCGGTTCTGGTTACAACCAAGGGAGGCTTTCGCAAGCTGCGTTTCACTGGTGTTTGGGGTCATCTCTGGGAGCAGAAGGGACCCCTCAACAACCAAACAAGCCAGAGAGCCCTCCTTTCTTCCTGTGGAAAGAGCTTGCTTCTGGTCCCCACTTCTGGTCTTGGGGACACTCGGGTGGGCATTCAGGTTTTTCCTCGGCCTTTTCCCACGCTCCCGTGGGATGTCCCCCTGGCGAGGTACAGAGATTGTGCCTCCCACGGGCCCTGCATGCCTCTTGTCCATGGCCACAGATGCTCATGCCCCCCTGCCTCTTCCCAGTTCCCTGTAGAGTCACACGAGTCCACTGAGGACACCTGCCATGCCTGGAGGGGGAACTCAGTGACCCAGGGTCTTGTTCATGTACGGTGATCCACGCACTCCCTCGTCTTTTCCCTCTTAGCGGGCTCATGCCAACTGCTTCTAACCAAATAAGGAGGTTTTCATTTAACTAATGGTTGCTGTTCTCCTTATGAGATCACAGCATGGTTACATCTGTCCCTCTCCCTGCACCCACTCTCTGTTTCCTGTCTCTGAACTTCCTGCCTACTTCCTGTTTCCATAATAACTGTTTCCAGAGATTTTAAACGTTTATATGTTACTGATGGCTGCAGTCCTCCTTAAGGGCTCACGCATGGCCTCACATGCGGTTCTTAATATACTCCTTTCTCTTTTCTGCTGCTGGACTGTTTCACATCAGTTCTGTTTTTATCCAAATGAGGATTTTGAGCACTTATATTTAACTGATGGCTACAGTTGCTTCTCAGCCTTCTGGCTAAGATCAAGTGTAACTGATGGCTGCAGTCTACCATAAGGGATCATGCAAGGTCCCATGTGGCACCCCTAATGTACTCCTTTATCTGTCTCTGGACTAGATCATGTCAGTTCTATTTTCATCCAAATGAGGATTTTTTTTTTTTAAGATTTTATATATTTATTTGACAGAGATAGAGACAGCCAGCGAGAGAGGGAACACAAGCAGGGGGAGTGGGAGAGGAAGAAGCAGGCTCATAGCGGAGGAGCCTGATGTGGGGCTCGATCCCACAACGCCAGGATCACACCCTGAGCTGAAGGCAGACGCTTAACCGCTGTGCCACCCAGGCGCCCTCCAAATGAGGATTTTTAACACACATATTTAACTGATAGTTGCTGTCCTTCTTAAAGCTCATGGCATGGGCCCACAGGTCCTTCCCCTGCCCCCAAGTTTCGCCCTCACCATCCTGCACCTCGTCTGAATCTCCTCTGCTGACCCCAACAGGGGACCCAAGGCCAGGTTGGTCTGGGGGGACTCGTTGACAAAAGGCTGAGAGCTTTGGGGTTTTCCCAAAGTCACGGCTGAGAACCGGGACTGGCTTCAGTCCAGTCGGAGGGATGAACGGCAGCTCCTGTAGGTCCTCGGGGCGGGGCCGGGGCAGCATGCATCCCCTGTTGAAGTCGCTCTGCCCTCTGCGTCTGTCGGCCGGCCATTGTGCGTGCATCCAGCGAGGGGTGGGGGAGGCGGGGGCCCCCCTGTGTTTTCATTTTTTTATTGTTTGCTGTTTCTGCAGATTCGGGCCTCAGCAGCCCCCTCAGGGAGCCGGGGTTTCACTTTGAAAGTTAGTTCCTGTGTCTCTCTGTTCTCGGCTTCCTTTCGCGCCCCCACCCCCGCACCCCCTGTTTGTTTTCATCCTTGGTTCTCCATCCTGCCTCCAATTTCTGTCCACCTGTCCTGCTGGCTTCTCAAGGGAGTCTGTTGGGCCCTTAGGTCGCTGGTTGTGACTGCGTGTGCGGGGGATGGGGGGCGTCCTGTGTGACAGGCAGGGGGACCCCCTGGGCAGACGGACCCAGCTTCACTCCTTAGCTCTCGGGGAGCAGCCGGGGCGTGGGGGACGGCTGGTGTTTACCAGCCAGCCTGGCCACGTTTTACTTCTGGGCTGTCACGTAGCTCCGCCATCGGGCCCCAGGAGAGGAGACGGGTCTTGCAGACCCAGACACTGGGGAGAAAGAGCCAGGCCCACCCCACACCACTCCATGCACCAGACGGGGAAATGAGCTCTCAGAGGTCAGGGGCTCCCTGCCCCTGCCCCATGCAGGCACACAGAGAGATGGGGACCCCCCTCCAGCCAGCACACACACACACACACACACACACACACACACACCCGTCTCCCCTCCCCAGTTCCCCAGCGCTCCCTGGCAGGAGACCTCGCAGTCGCTCTGATCCCAGAGGTGCAGACAGGGGAGTCCGTGCCCGGCCCGTGCCCCGGGGAGCAAGGTTCCAGGGGCCCAGCCAGCCGTGTCTGCTTCATATCTGTCACTGGCCTGCTTTTTGCCGCGACGCACCAGCAGCTTGGACTCTTCCAGGGCCACCCTTCCCCGGTCCCTGCATCCCCAGCTGGGTTGGGGGCACTGGGATGGGCGGACATCACGAGCCAGGGGGTGTCAGCCTCAGCTGGGAGCTGCTCCTCGAACGCTCCACTTGCAGACAGAGCCGCGGGCCTGGGCCCCCGGCCCCAGCGTGGGCCGTCCTGAACCCTCCCCATCCCCCGCCACTCGCTCTAACCACAGCGCGTCCGTCACAGACTCACACTGTAGAGCGCCCCCCCGCCCCCCGGCCCCCGGGCTGGCTCCCGAGTGACCGGCCCGCACCGCGGGGTCTGCTCTCCCCCCAGGCATGCTCAGCCACCCCCCGATCCCCATCGCAGACATGGCAGAGCACACAGAACGCCTCAAGGCCAACGACAGCCTCAAGCTCTCCCAGGAGTACGAGGTGAGCTAGCCCCCGCCCCCCGCCCGGGCCCCCCAGCGCCCCGCCCTGATGCCTCCCCCATCACTTTCCCCTGCAGTCCATTGATCCGGGCCAGCAGTTCACGTGGGAACATTCCAACCTGGAAGTGAACAAACCCAAGAACCGCTATGCCAACGTCATCGCGTACGACCACTCCCGCGTCATCCTCCAGCCCATTGAAGGTAGTGGCCCAGGCCCCGTCCCGCCGTTCCCTGGGCCAGAGAGAGCGTACAGACACCATGCCTCCACTTGGCCACGGGGCAGGGCCAGTGTGGACGAGCGAGGGCACAGATTAGGGAAACTGAGGCCTGATGCTGGTCACAGGCCTAGTCCAGCTCCAGCCAGAAGCTGCTGGGGATTGTTGGACGTGTAGTTAATGGATGGCTGCGGTTGTAACATGTTCCCGTCTGTGCCTCTGCGTCAGTGGTTCTCAATGCCCAGGGAACACTGGCGATGTCTGAGGACATTTTTGTGTTCACATTCTGGGGGAGAGAGAGCAAGCAGCACCTGAAGGTTGGAGGCCAGAGCTGCTGCTCAGACCAGGACAGCCCCGCCACAGAACAGTCTGGCCCCCAGTGACGGCAGTGTGGAGGTGGAGAAACCGCAGCATTCAGACTCCGTGGTTCCTTTGGGGGCAGCTTGGGGCAGTCCAGGAGGGCTCCCGGGAAGTGGTAGGCCAGATTGAACCCGTGTGGGAGGCAGCAGCACGCCTGCTGACCTCTTGCTTCTGCTCCGGCTCTAGGCATCGTGGGCAGTGATTACATCAACGCCAACTACGTGGACGGCTACCGGCGGCAGAACGCGTACATCGCCACGCAGGGGCCGCTGCCGGAGACCTTCGGCGACTTCTGGCGTATGGTGTGGGAACAGCGTTCGGCTACCATCGTCATGATGACACGGCTAGAGGAGAAATCACGGGTGGGGCCCAGACCCTGCGGCCCCTGCATCCCCATGCCCCGGGCCAGCGCCAGCCCCAGCCCACGCTCACCTCCATTCTCTCGCTTTCTACAGATCAAGTGTGATCAGTACTGGCCCAATAGGGGCACGGAGACATACGGCTTCATCCAGGTCACGCTGCTAGACACCATCGAGCTGGCCACGTTCTGTGTCCGGACGTTCTCTTTGCACAAGGTAGGGCCCGGGCTGGGGCTGGGGCCTGTGGGAGGGGGATATGGGGGTGGAAGAGGCAGACAGAAGGCCCCAGCTTCTGTCCTGGGAGCTCCCCATCACAGAGAGAAGCAAGCGTGTGGGCCCAGGCTTGACCATATTCTCTCAAAGCCCACTGGTAGACAGGGAAGCTGGGGCCCAGAGGAGGGTACCTCCCGTGTCCAGCTACATCAGGAGACAAAACCAGCAGAACCCAATGTAGCAATGAGCCTGTCGTCCCCTTGCCATCGGTTATGTCCCAGGCCTTCCCTCCCTCCTTGCCCTCTGGCCCACCCAGCCTAGGCCCATGACGGGTGGGAGACAAAGCTAGAGAGTCCCTGCTAGCCTGGGCAGTCAGGCCTGGGGCAGAGGGAATCTTTAGATGTGTATTTAACTGATGGCTGCTGTTGGTTATGTGGTTCCATGTGTCTTCTATGTCATGGTTCTCAACTGGGGCAGTTTGCCATCCGAAGGACATTTTTTCATTGTTATTATGGGGAGGTGGAGGGCTGTTGGCACCACAATGTTCCCCAGACTCCAGCCAGGTCCTCTGTCAACACGAAGCACCCACTGTGTGTCAGGCCCCGATTTGGGCACCAAGACACAGCAAGAACCAAGACAGACAAAATGTGTTGTCTTTTTGGAGCTTAGTCTCCAGTGCCAACAAGGCATTGACAGTAAATACGTAAAATGACAAATCTTACATGTAGAAGAAGAAAAGTAAACTGTTAGGGGACCTGGAGATGGTGAGGAAGGGAGCTATGAGATCTGGGAAAATAGCATTCCTGGCAGAGGCTCTGCCCGTGCAAAGGTCCTGGGGCACGACCATGCCGGGCATGATGGAGAAACAATGAGGCTTATATTATGATTGTAACAGAGTGAGTGATGGGGGGAGAGGGAGGAGGCAAGGGCCTCAGTGAGGACTTGGGCTAAGGTGGATGGGAGCCCTGTTGGGGGAGGTGGGGCAGACCTGACTCCAGTGCTCACCGTCGCCCTCTGGTGGCCGCTGTGGGGAGGGCGGACTGTTGGGGCAAGGGTCTGAACAGGGGGTCCGGGGCGGAGGGGACTGGACCAGGATGGCCACCGCCATGGAGGGGGCGAGAATCGGGCGGGTTTGGGAGAGATGAGGGCGGAGCCGGTTGGATGTGGGAGGGGCAGTGGGTCAAGGGGGACTCCTGAGTCCTGGCGAGCACCTGGGAGGATGGAGCTGCCACCAGCTGAGATGGGGGCGGATCTGGGGAGAAAGTCAGGCATGATGTTGGCCACTGTGACACACCCGGTGGGGGTGTGTGAGGCAGGTGGGCCCCTGGGTGTGAGTTTGGCGTCCTCTGTCCATGCACGGAGGGCTGCTGTGACCGGTAGTGTCCCTGTGGTCCCCAGAACGGCTCCAGTGAGAAGCGTGAGGTCCGCCAGTTCCAGTTCACGGCGTGGCCGGACCACGGGGTGCCCGAGTACCCGACGCCATTCTTGGCTTTCCTGCGGAGAGTGAAGACCTGTAACCCGCCGGACGCGGGCCCCGTGGTCGTGCACTGCAGGTACCCTGGCCGCCCCCCGCTCCCGCCCCGGGGCCTCCTTCGGGGGCCCTGACCGCCGTGCCCGTCCCCGCAGTGCCGGCGTGGGCCGCACCGGCTGCTTCATCGTCATCGATGCCATGCTGGAGCGGATCAAGCCGGAGAAGACGGTGGACGTGTACGGCCACGTGACGCTCATGCGGTCCCAGCGCAACTACATGGTGCAGACCGAGGACCAGTACAGCTTCATCCACGAGGCCCTGCTGGAGGCCGTGGGCTGCGGCAACACCGAGGTGCCCGCACGCAGCCTCTACGCCTATATCCAGAAACTGGCGCAGGTGGAGCCCGGCGAGCACGTCACTGGCATGGAGCTCGAGTTCAAGGTGGGCGGGCGTCCCCGGTGGGCGCCGGGGGGTGGCGAGGAGCTGGAGGTCGGGGCTGCCCCCCTCCCCCACACACCCCCCACTCTCCGCGCTCTGGCCGGGAAGACACACAGCCCCGCTGGCCCAGCCCCGGAGAAAGCTGGCCCCCGGCTGGAGGCTGTCCCGCTGTGACCCCCGGCCTCCTCTGTCCCCGCAGCGGCTGGCCAACTCCAAAGCCCACACATCCCGTTTCATCAGTGCCAATCTGCCTTGTAACAAGTTCAAGAACCGCTTGGTAAACATCATGCCGTACGAGAGCACACGGGTCTGTCTGCAGCCCATCCGCGGGGTGGAGGGCTCCGACTACATCAACGCCAGCTTCATCGACGGCTACAGGTACCTTCGCTTTGCCCCGGCCCCCGAGGGGTCTCCAGCCTCACGTGGGAAGCAGAGCTGGACACCCCGCTGGCCTCGTGTGGTCGTGGCTAAGGTGGAGGGGATCTTGAGCTGGGTATTTAACGGATGGCTGCTGTCTGTAACGTGGTTCCATCTGTCCTTTTTACGTCGGTGGTTCTCAATCTGGGCAGTTCTGCCACCCCAGGAGAATGGGGCCGTGTCTGGTGACATTTGTTGTGATGGGCGTGGGGCGGGCGGAGGCCCGGGGTGCTGGACGGCACAGCACCCACCAGGCATCGGGGTCCAGCCCCAGCGTCGGTGCCGAGGTGGAGAACCCCTGGCCGAGGGAGGGCGCTGCACAGAGGCTGGGGGTGGCCGAGAGCTTGGCCTGCGCAGATGCCTGGAAGGAGTTTACTGGCCCTCGAGGGGGTGGAGGGGGAGGCAGGAGAGGTCAGCGAACGTCCCGCAGCCTCCTTGAGGCTCTGGAACTGATCCTGCAGTCGATGGCTTCCCTGGGTGCAAAACGGGGTTATGGGGAGGCTCAGCCAGATGGGGAGGGGGATGGGGCACCGGCCGGCGACCCCAGGGGAGGCAGGGGCGTGGCAAGTGTGGCTGTGGGGCCCTGACCCGCCAGGCAGGGTCAGGCCGGCCCCTCACCCGGGCCCATGTCTCCCCCGGCCCATGTCTCCCCGCTGGCCCTGGTCTCACACGCCCCACACTGCAGGCAGCAGAAGGCCTACATCGCGACGCAGGGGCCACTGGCAGAAACCACGGAGGACTTCTGGCGCATGCTGTGGGAGAACAACTCCACCATCGTAGTGATGCTGACCAAGCTGCGGGAGATGGGCCGGGTGAGCCACAGCCCGGGGCGGGGCGGGCGGGGGGGAGGGCGGTGAGCCACGGACCGGGGGTGGTGGTGGGGGGGGTGAGGCATGGACTGGGAGTGGGGCGTGGCTAGGTGAGCAATGGACCGGGGGCTTGGGGGGGCCCAGCCTGAGGCTGGGCTGACTGCAGCTCCCGTCTCCTCCACAGGAAAAATGTCACCAGTACTGGCCCGCTGAGCGCTCCGCCCGCTACCAGTACTTCGTAGTGGACCCTATGGCAGAATACAACATGCCTCAGTATATCCTGCGGGAGTTCAAGGTCACGGATGCCCGGGTGAGTGCGGAGGAGGGATCGCTGGGAGATCCCGGAACCTGGGCCGGGCCCTGCGGCATGGAACCTCGTGATCTGGAGAGGGCTTCCCTAGTTGGGGGTAGAAGCAAAGGCCCGGGGGTAGGAATAAGCACTGGGTGTTGGGAGGAAGCAGAATGGGTTGTCGAGTGGACCGATCCCTCCGGCACCAAACGGGTGGGAAAGAGCTCTGCATCCCGGTGCTGATGCCACAGGGTCCCCGGGAGCATGTGTAGCACCACTCCCTGGAGAGCAAGGCCCAAGGGGATGGTGTAGGGGGGCGTGAGCGGGGTGTTCCTTGTGGAGGACGGCGTGGCAGGGCCGAAAGCAGGGTGGGAGATGTGACAGAGGGTGCAGCAAGGCAGGGTGCGCGGAGCTGCAGACTGGAAGAGAGTCGTGAACGGCGGGGCTGGGTTGCAGCACCGTGGCTGGGAGAGGAGAATGGAGGGTAGGCGGTATTGGTGGGTGAGGATTCCGTGGAGAAGGGGCAGGGGTGTGCCGGCAGCTGGTGGAGGCTGGCAGTGGTGGGTGGCGCTGTGGGGAGACGGAGGATCACTCTGGGGCGGGGGGGGGGGATGGGGCGGGTCAGTAGTGACATTGGCAGTGGGTGGCGAAGCCCGATGAGCAACCAGCGTGGCTGGTCATGGCACTTGGGTGGCGTGAGACCGTGCCGTCGGATTGGTGGGGACGTGGGCCTGGAGAATCCACGGACAGTGCCATTGGACGTGGCGGAGGGAGACAAGCATGGACGGTGTTGGGCGGGAGGCAGGCGGACCTGGAGCGTGAATGCAGGTGCCAGAACGTGGAGAACGCCAGCAGAACGCAGTCCCCCAGGTCGGCAAAGGGGGAGGTGTCCTCAGCCACGGGCCGGGGAAGAGGTGCTGGGAGGAGGGCAAGCGTTTGGCCCGTGGGGGGTGGAGAGAACCCATGGAAAATGACTTTGGGTGGCGAAGAAGGATGAGGAATCGTTGACCAGTGCTACCCGTGCCGTTGATGGTACGAGCCCAAGGGAGGCGGGAATGGAGGCCGTCGGGGTGAGCGGGTATCGCCGGGCGGCACCGTGTGGGTGGGGAGAACGTGACTGGGAACGCAGACGGTGAGTGAAGGGTGGACGAGGGTGAAGGGTTCCTAGTGACGAGTTGGGTCGCCGTGGCTGGAGCCGGGCGGAGCACGCGGTGTGGACTGGCGCCGCCGGGGAGCGGGAACGGGAGATGGAGAGGGTCTGAGGAAGGTGGCTGGTGGTGGCCATGGATTAGGAGTTAGCAGCAGCGGGTGGTGAGAGGTGGGTTGATGGCGCTGGTTTTTAAGTGACAGATGAGAGCGAGGAACGGGGGGGACAGTGGACGACAGCGCCCTGCTGGGTGGTGAAGGGTGGAAGGTGGTGCGACGGCGTGATGCTCCTGGCGGGAGAGCGGGGGAGGCTGAGGAGCGTGGTGGCGGGTGGACTGAGAAGGGCGGGTGTCGGTGCAGCACGGGGTGGCGGCCAGCAGTGGTGTTGGACGTCACTTTGGCCGTGGCGGATGGCCCCGGAGACGTGCACTGCGCAGGTGTGGACTGGCGGGCGGTGGGCGGCTAAGATGTCATCATCACCGGATGTGGACGAGCGTGGCGTCGGCACCCTGAGATGCTGACAGACTGCAAGTCCCCAGGGCAGGAGGCAGGAAACGGGGCCGGGGATGGGGAAGGCTGGAGGGTGGGGTCGGCTGGAGACAGAAGATGGGCTGGGAGGCCGGCCCGAGAGGGAAACCAGCCATGACCACTGCTGACCTCATTCCAGGACGGCCAGTCCCGGACGGTCCGGCAGTTCCAGTTCACGGACTGGCCGGAACAGGGCGTGCCAAAGTCGGGGGAGGGCTTCATTGACTTCATCGGCCAAGTGCACAAGACCAAGGAACAGTTTGGCCAGGACGGCCCCATCTCCGTCCACTGCAGGTGAGCCGCCCCTCAAGCCCGGCTGGGGAAACTGAGGCCCAGCGAGCACGGCCTCGAGCCTCCCCCAGGCTCACGAGTTTGGGCGCTCTTCGTCCCTGAGGAGTTGGGCAGGCACGTGGGGTTCTCCAGGGCGCCCACCCCTGAATCGCTGTGCCCGCCCCAACAGTGCCGGCGTGGGCAGGACGGGCGTCTTCATCACACTCAGCATCGTGCTGGAGCGCATGCGGTACGAGGGCGTGGTGGACATCTTCCAGACCGTGAAGATGCTGCGTACCCAGAGGCCGGCCATGGTGCAGACGGAGGTGAGAGCCCGGCCCCACGCCTCCGTCCTCCCGAGCTTCCGTTTCCTCTTCTGGGAGATGGGCGCAGTCAGCCTTGACTCTGGGTTGTCGCGGGCGGAAGGGGATTAGTCAGACCTCTTGACGCAAGAGTAGAGAGAAATCCAGAGCTGAGAAGCAGCCCATGGAGAGGGCAGAGAGGCGTCTGTCCCAACTCCAAAGTCACAGCAAGTCCACGGCTCAGCTAGGACCCAGACACAGGCCAGAGATCCGGAAGCTCCCTCCTGCTCCCCGGATGGGGAAAGTGAGGCCCAGAGCTAGAAGGGGCTTCCCTGGGATCACGTGTTGGGCATTCCAGGTGTCCTCCAGGCCGTCCCTTCCCGTCACTGTGGAGACAAAGCTGGAGTCAGACCCCCAGCCCCGAGGGCCCTGCTGCAGGGGGAGGGGAGGCTTGCAGGCAGGTAGAGGGGAGGTCGTTCTGGGGCCAGAGCCCAGCCTGTGTGAGTCTGCCCCTGCAGGAGCCGGGCGGAGGCCCTGACTGAGCCCTGCCCCCCTCCCCCACAGGACGAGTATCAGTTCTGTTACCAGGCGGCGCTGGAGTACCTCGGGAGCTTTGACCACTATGCAACCTAAAGCCATGGTCGCCGCCGGCCAGATGCCACCGGCCCCGATGCCTCTGCCCCTGCCGGGTGGGCCCCTGGAGGCCTGGACCCCGGCGGCCGGGGTGGGAGGAGGCAGCGGCCACGCGTCTGCACGGTCTGCAGGAGCGATGCGGCCCCCGAGCCCCCCGTGTGGTGCCCAGCAGCCTCCCGGCACCGGCCGCCGCCTTCCGATACTTGGCACATTCCTCATTTCCTTCCGATTCCAAACGAGATTCCTGGGTGGGGGGGTGGGGGGCAGTGAGCAAACAGGGGTTCTCCCCGGAACCAGAGGAGGGCGGGGCCGTGCGCTTGAGCCCCAGTCCTCCCCCCGGGGGAGCCCTCCTGCCCTGCAGGCTGGGGGTGCCGCCGGGCTGGGGGGGGTTGCAAAATTCAGCTTTCTTTTCAGACTCCGTGTAACTGTATCCAGTGACATTTCTTTTTTTTAAATAGTGTATTTTTTTTTCATTTTTTTTTAAAGAAGAAACAAACAGAAAAAGGAAAAAAAAAAAAATACTCGCCAGTCAACAAATTTAAAAAGAACTTTGCTTATACCTGTTCCGTTCACAGACAGTCTATTTTTACACCGTAGAGAACGCGCTTGTGTGGCGGCTGTGTTCGCAGGTGCGCGGCCCGTGACCCGCCCGGGGCCGCTCGGCTTCCTCCCCCTGCCGCCGACGGAAGGCGGGCCTCGCTCCAGAACAGGAGGCCCTTGTGCTCCTGGTTTCTTCCGTTTTTTTTTTTTTTTTTTTGCATTTTTCTTTTACTTTTTTAATTCTGAAACATATCAAGGACCGGTCTGGGGTGGGGGGCAGTGGGGGGGCAAGGGGGGCTCCAGCCCACCAGCGTCAGGTTCAAAAACCCACCGGGGTGGGTGCTGCCGCCGAGGAGAGGGCAGTGACCCCCACCCCCGCCCCCGCCGCCTCAGCCCCTGCCGTCTCCCGCCCCTGAGGAGGAGGACTGAACAAAACAGGGGGTCCCGCGTCTTCCGGGAGAGAGAGGCCATGTTCTGCCCGGATCAGGGACCCTTTCCCCCGGGACTATGGGGCAGTTTGGGGGCAGAAGCAGAAGGATGGGATTTCCCCCCCACCCCTGAGCAAGTGAGTTTTTCTCTTTGTACAAGAGCAGATCTGCCGTTGCTTTCAACACTGTTTATTCCAACGGAAGCAGCTGGGTGGTTTTCCCACCTCTGCGTATGTAGATATATCAACTTTGTATTAAAGGAAGATGGTCTGACCCCGGCCGGTGGTGGAGTCTTTGTCATGCCCCCGTCTCGTCCCTGGGGCGGGCGGGTGCCCACAGAGCTGATGCGTTTTCGTTCGGTCGTACAAACAGTCGTCTGGTAAGGAAGGTGGCCCAGAGAGGTAGTGCCGCTGGCCCGAGATCACACAGGGCCTGAGGGGCTATAGTGGCATTGGAGCCCAGAACCAAGGCTCTGGTGTCCAGGGGCCGCTTCACGTCCTCAGTGATAATCGTGACCATGGCTGGGCATCTGCCGTGGGCCGGCTCTCTGAGGTGTGGGGGTCATCAGCCCAATTTACAGATAAGGAAACCAAAGCTCAGAGAGGGGCAGACACCAACCCAGAGTCACACAGTGGGTTTGAAGTGGGGCTGGGATTCGTGCCCTGGTCTGTCTCCTCCACGGCTGAGGGGTCAGTGATGGAACTGAGTCCATGGAGGGAAGCATGGGGTTGGGGTCACTAGTTTTCCTATGCTGGAGGTCACCCAGTGAGTGGACCGAGTCAGACGCAGGGGCATGGGGGGGGGGCATGCTGGTCCGCAGCCTTGCCCGAGCCTCTTCGTGCTCTGACACAGGTGCTAGATAGGGGTTGGGCGGTCCCTCCCATGGTCACAGGGACAAGACAGGGAGGTCTTATTGAGGCCAGGGGCCCAGCCTAGGAAGGGTAGGGCCACCCGTTTGAGAAACCATCAGATCCAGTAGTCAGAAAGTATATATACGAGGTGTGACTAATGCCACGAATTAGCTTAGCCAAACAAATGTATCGAGTCCTGTCTCCCCCATCCCCCGAGTTCTCAAACACACAGGGAACATTTACACGGATCAGCAGTGGGGATCTCCACAAACCCCAAGAAACAAATAGTAGATAAGATAACCAGACTTGGGCCCCCAGGAGTAGATTCTGTGATGAAAAGTTAGCCCTCCCCTGAGAAGGGCCTACGATGGGAAATTTAAAAGCACTTTTCTTTTCTCTTTTTTCTTTTCTTTTCTTTTTTTCTTTTCTTTTCTTTTAAGATTTTATTTATTTATTTGACAGAGACAGCCAGCGAGAGAGGGAACACAAGCAGGGGGAGTGGGAGAGGAAGAAGCAGGCTCCCAGCAAAGGAGCCTGATGTGGGGCTCGATCCCAGAACGCTGGGATCACGCCCTGAGCCGAAGGCAGACACTTAACGACTGCGCCACCCAGGCGCCCCTAAAAGCACTTTTCTAAATAAGGCTCGGGTTAAAGAAGGAACCAGCATAGAAATTACAAAGCCTTTGAAACTGAGCGATCGATTCAGCGAGCACATTACACCGTGAAATGTGTGGGACGCAGACAGAGGGGTACCCAGAGGCATGCGCCTGGCCTCGAACAGGTGGAAAACAAGGAATTCTGAAAAAGCAAGTGAGCTTCAGAAATAAAGGAACCAGGCTTTCAATTCAGGTAACTAGAAAAGAACAGAATAAATCTAAATAAAAAAAGAAAGATAAAAGTTGGCTCTAACTCTGGACAGTTTTGAGTTATTCTGTTGCGTTAACAAAACGAAACACTTTCTGAAAACACCAAAAGTAGGTAAATCATAGGTTAAGTACACTCAAGAAAAGAGAGTAACCAGGAAGGTGAGAATTAACTACAGACAAGCATTTTTTTTTTAATTGTGAAGTGTATCAGGAGAAGCAGGGGAGCTGGCGTGGGAGGTGTCCTTGTCCTGCTGCAGGACGGGAGGCGGGGGGATGGGGTGGGGAGGACAGGCCTTGAAGGAATATTAAGACTCACATGGGGCACTGAGCACCTCCCAAGTTCTGACAAGTAGGGAGGAGGGATCTTAGTAACAGATTGTGGGACAAAAGGGACAGAACAGTCAGATTATTTTTTGTTAATTTTTTTAAAATATTAGAACATGAGAGGGGGCAGAGGGAGAAGCAGACTCCCCGCTGAGCAGGGAGCCTGATGCGGGGCTTGATCCCAGGACCCTGGGATCATGACCTGAGCTGACGGCAGATGCTGAACTGACTGAGCCCCCCAGGCTCCCTCAGAACAGTCAGATTCTAACCCAAGCCTGGTCTTACCTGAATCATGCAAGATTTGACCAAGACTGCTCTGCCCTCAGAGGGAACCCAGTCCTCAAAGCCCTCTAAGGAAGCATCTCTTTTTTCCCTTCCTTGGTCTCCCAAGCCATTGGAGCAGAAGCGTCTAAACAGGGTCTACCTTCCACTCCGTGCCGGAAACTGGACAAGGAGGGTCTCTAAGGAGGGTCTCTAAGGAGGGTCTCTAAGGAAAGTTAGTGTGTGTAACTGTCAGCTCTGGGGTTCAGCCCTTGAGATGCTCGTGCCTGTGATTGGTGGTAGGTGACAGCGGGTAGGGACCGATCTGAAGACTTCTGGGAAACTGAGGACCTTACGGAATTGCCTCAACCCACAGACGTGATCACGGAGACGGCATCTCCAGTCGCCCTGTTCCTTACCACAGGACACCATGGCATCCACCCCCATTCATTGAGCACTTACTGTATGCTCAGCTCGTACAGTCCCATTTCATCCTTGCAACAATGCACGGGTGGACAGATAAGGAAACGGAGGCTCAAACAAGTCAGGTCCCTCCCCCAGGATCCCACAGACAGTGGTAGAACCTGGACACGGAGCCGAGTCTGCCCATTTCCCACAGGCATCGTGAGGGCGTCCCACCTGCATGTGGCCAGCCTCACCCACACAGGGCAGCCCCCAGCTGGAAGGGACAGAGCCTAGAACAGAGCCCATCACCAAGCCCAACACCAGGGAGCCAAGGCCTTCTAGCACGTGGGGTGGGGGTGGGGGGACAGAGTGATACACACTGTGTCCCAAACAACACCACCTTAAAATGTTTAAAGCAAAAACACCCCTGACAAAGAAATAGCTCCAGCCTTCAGAGCAGGGGACTGACCCTAACTCGGGAATGCAAAGACCAAGCTGACAAAACAATCAGGATCTCCAGGCAATAATTAACGCAACAGCAAACGTGATCAGATCCATACGTAAGGTCTGTGTACCCAACAAACAAGGAACGTACATTCTGTCCGAACACTTGGAGCCATCACAAAGCCAGACCCTGTGCGAGGCCCTAACGGCGAGCTCAACGTTCAGACTTCACGCACCAGCCCCAGCACAGTAAGATTATAAATCAGGGTTGATCCGTAGTTCCTTGAGGCCACGGAGTTGGGAGAGTTTAAATAGGAGTGAAAGGCAAATCACACCGAAAGTACGAGACATTTAGGGCTGGATGAGGAGACCACTGCAAATGAAAACCAAAAATGTACTCTGAGGTCAATTTAAAGCCTTAAATGCATTGATGGGGGGAGAGAGATCACTGACTATAAATGAAATAAGCAGCCAAAGAAGGACTCAGAGGGAAATACATAGCCTTTATATAAATTTATGAGGAAAATAAAATAAACTAGGTAAGATTTCACCTTGATCATCTACAAAAAAAAAGACCTACCCAAGGAAATTCTAGGGAAAACACGAAGAAAATCAGAAATTAGGGGCACCTGGGTGGCTCAGTCAGTTAAGCACCCCTCTTCGGCTCAGGTCATGATCTCGGGGTCCTGGAATCGAGCCCTATGTTGGGCTCCCTGCTCAGCAGGGAGTCTGCTTCTCCCTCTCCCTCTACCCCTCCGCCTCCCACTCCCGCTCTCTCTCTAATAAATAAAATCTTTACCAAAAATTTGTATCTATCTGGCAATAGTAGCTAAAGCAATCTGCTGATTCAATGCAATCCCTATCAAAATCCCAAAGATCTTTTTTGCAGAAATGGCAAAGTCAAGTCTCAATTTCTTTTGGAATTGCAAAGGGCCCAGAATAGACAGCACTATCTTGAAATAGAACAATAAATTTAGAGGACTCACATTTCCTGATTTTAAAACTTACACTAATCAAAATACTGTGATACTGGCATAAACATAGACATATAAATCAGTGGACTAGAATTGAGAATCCAGAAAACCCATACATCTGTAACCAATAGATTTTCTACAAGGGTGTCAAGACCATTCAATGAAGAATGGACAGTCTTCTTTTTTTAATTTATTTATCTTTTGAGAGAGAGAGAGAGAACAGGGGGAGGGGCAGAGGAAGAGGGAGAGAGAATCTTAAGCAGATTCTTAAGACAGAGCTCAAAGTGGGGCTGGATCTCACAATCCTGAGATCACAACCTGAGCCAAAACCAAGAGTCGGTTACTTAACCATCTGTGCCACCAGGTACCCCAAAGAATGAATAGTCTTGAACCGATGGTGCTGGGACAACTGGAAATCCACCTATAAAAGAATGAAAGTGGGCCTCTATCTCACACTGTATCCAAAAATTAACTCAAAATGGCTCAAAGAACTAAATGTAAGAGGTAAACTATGAAACTCTTAGGAAAACTCATACATTCAGGGTAATTACTCCCTTTTGGCTGGAGAAAGGACAATTCAGCAAAGGGTACATGGGTACATCCAACCATGTGTAGTGTTTGACTTTTTAAGTTAGGTGAGAAGTCTTGCTATTATATCACTTTTGTGTATCAGGAATAATAGAATAATAAATCTATCAATTGGAAAAGGGAGAAATATCACCCAATTTTGAAAAATAAACAACTTTTTTAACTTTATTACTTGGTAATGTTGAAATTTTAGAAGAGTTGGCAAACTATTTTCGTAAAGAACCACATATAAATATTTTAGGCTTTACAGACCAGAAGGCCTGGGTGCAACTAGTCAGGTGGGCTGCTATGTCACTGAAGCAGTCACAGACAAAACGAATGGGCACAGCTGTGTTCTAATAAAATGTGATTTACAAAAATGGGTGGTGGGCTGGCTTTGGCCCACAGGCCATAATTTACAAACATGTCAATCCCTACTTTACAAACATGGTCCACCGTATTCAAAAATGAGACAAGGAATATCCATTATCATAACAATTCTTTCATGCAGTACTAGAGACCCCAGCCAATGCAATAAGACAAGAACAAGAAATGAGGTACAAGTGTGAAAAAGAAAAAGACAAAGGTTTTAATATTGCCAAAGACATGATTGCCTACCTAGACAACTCCGAAGAATCATCTTAAATTGTATTAGAAGCCATAAGGAAATCCAACAAAATACCGATTATGAAACCACCATAAAAAGTCACTGGCCTATTTCTGAAGTTGATGCAGCTCAACTAAGAACACTTCCAGCCACAGATAGCTTTGATCCAATTTCTATCAGCTGCTCAGCATGCTCAAATTAAGACCTTTATGACCATATACCCTCAGGCCAGAAGAAAAGTAATTTTCTATATAAAAGAGAGGTCCAGGGGCACCTGGGTGGCTCAGTTGGTTAAGCATCTGCCTTCAGCTCAGGTCATGATCTCAGGGTCCTGGGATCAAGCCCCACATAGGGCTCCCTGCTCGGCGGGGATTCTGCTTCTCCCTCCCCCTGCTTGGGCTCTGGCTCCCTTGCTCTATCTCAAATAAATAATAAAATCTTTTAAAAAAATAAAAATAAAAGAGAGGTCCACCCAGCTCCCACACTTGGCATTTGAACCTGACTTTCTGCAAAGTCAGGCGGAATTCACTGGTTCTTCTCTACCCTTTGTGCATAGTCAGTAAAGCTTCTCTCTCTGGATTGCAATTACTTGTTTGAAAGAACAGATTTTTTTTTTAAGTCATTATTTTGTATCACTAGGATGTGCACAGGTATTACCTGGCTTGAAGTTAGCTGTGAGACAGATGCTTTGGAAAAGAAGGGAGCAAGGGAGGAAATTAATAATGACAACAACAATAATAAAGTCCATGGGTGAAAAAATGGATATAAAACAGGATATTTGCATAGTCTCAAAGTATCTACACACAAGACACTTTTTAATTACAAAGGCAAAAGAAAGAACTTTGCAGTGGGGATGCCTGGCCAACAAGACCTTAACCAAGTAATCGAAGTCAACGCCCCCCCAGCGATAAGACATACCAACATCACAAGCCTCCTGATACACATGAGAAGGACTCTGTATCGTTTCTGTGATATTCTTGCCCCCAAAGGCACCATCTCAATCTAATCGTGAGTAAACACTAGGCAGATTCAAGTTGAGGGACTTTCTACAAAATAACCAACCAGTACCCTTTAGAGTGTCAAGACTATGGAAGACCAAAGAATGAAGATCTGTCACAGACCAGAGGAGACTAAGGTGGCATGATGACTAAATGCAACTTGGGGTTCTGGATTGGATTCTGGACCAGAAAAAGGGCACGAGTGGCAAAACTGCTTAAATTTTAATAAAGTCTGTAGATTAGTTACTGGTATTGTATTGATGTTAATTTCCTGGTTTCAGTCAATGTACTATGTTTTTTGTTTTGTTTTGTTTTGTTTTCAGAAAGGGGGTAACTTTTTTTTTTTTAAAGATTTTATTTATTTATTTGACAGAGAGAGACAGCGAGAGAGGGAACACAAGCAGGGGGAGTGGGAGAGGAAGAAGCAAGCTTCCAGTGGAGGAGCCTCACGTGGGGCTCGATCCCATAACGCCGGGATCACGCCCTGAGCCAAAGGCAGACGTCCAACGACTGCGCTACCCAGGCGCCCCCAGTCAATGTACTATGTTTATGTAAGATGCTAACATTAGGAGAGGCTGAGTGAAGAATACACAGGAACTCTCTACTATTCTAGCAATTTCTTTGTGGGTATAAAACTATTTCAAAATAAATAATTATAAGTTTTACTGAATTATAATTCACACACAATATTAAATTAGCTTCATATACATGATAGTGATTCGATGTTTTTATACATGACGAAACAGTCACCACGATAGTTCCAATTAACATCTACCACCATATAAAGTCATGGGTTTTTTTTAGATTTTATTTATTTATTTGAGAAGAGAGTGTGTGAGCAAGGGGAGGAGTGGATGGGGAGGGAGAGGGACAAGCAGATTGCACGCTGAGCACAGAGCCCAATGCAGGGCTCGATCCCAGGACCCTGAGATCATGACCTGAGCCAAAGGCAAGAGTCGGATGGTCAACCAGCTGAGCCAGCCAGGCGCCCCCACCATATAAAGTTATCACAGTATTATGACTACATTCCCTATGCTGTACATTATACCCCCATGACTTATTTATTACATAACTGGAAGTTTGTACCTCTTAATCCCCTTCACCCATCGCCCCCACCCCTCTCCCCTCTGGCAACCAACAGTTTGTTCCCTCTAAGTCTGATTCTGTTTCATTTTTTAGAGTTCACATACAAGTGATGTTATATAGTCTTTGTCTTGCTCTGACTTGTTTCATTTAGCATAGAATCCTCTAAGTCCATCCGTGTGGTCACAAATGGCAAGACTTTGTTGCCTTGAATGGCGGAGTGATACTCTGCTCTGTACATGCGCCGTGCCTTCTTCATCCTCTCCGGTCACAGACACTCCGGCTGCTTCCATGTCTTGGCTGTTGTAAATAATACTGCTGTGAACGCAGGGGTGCGCGTATCTTTCCAAATCAATATTTCTGCGTTTCTCAAACACTGAGAAGTGGGATTGCTAGATCATATGGTGGTTCCATTTTCAATTTTTTAGGAACCCCCATACTGCTTTCGATGGAGGCTGTACCAATTTACATTTCCACCAACAATGCACGAGGTTCCCCTTTCTCCACGTGCTCCCCAACACTTGTTACTTCTTGTGGTTTTGATGCTAGCCATTCCGACAGGTATGAGGTGAGATCTCATTGTGGTTTTGATGCGCGTTTCCCTGATGATGAGGGTCGTCGAGCATCTTTTCATGTGTCTGTGGGCCATCTGGATGTCTTCTTTGGAACAATGCCTGTTCAGATCTTTTGCCCATTTTTTAAATCAGGTAGTTTGGTTTTCATTGTTGTTAAGTTGTAGGTGTTCTTTATATATTTTGGCTCTCAACCCCATATCGGATATATTACTTGCAAGTATCTTCTCCCAGCACTAGGGTGCCTTTCATTTTGTTGATGGCCTCCTTTGCTGTGCAGAAGCTTTTCAGTGTAATGGAGTCCCATTTGTTTTTGCTTTTGTTGCCCTTGCCTGAGGAGACAGATCCAGAAAAATAAGGCTAAGACCAATGTCAGAGAGCTTGACGCCTACCTTTTCTTTGAGGAGTTCGATAGTTTCATGTCTTACTTTCAAGTCATTAGCCCACGTTGAGTTCATTTTTGTGTATGGTGTAAAAAAGTGGTCCGATTTTCCCAACCCCATCAGTTAAAGAGAATGTCTTTTCCCCACTGTAGCTTTTGTCCCCTTTGCTGTAGATTAACTGACCGTGTAAGTGTGGGTTTAAGAGTTAGGATCACGGCCACCTGGGTGGCACGGTGGGTTGTGGGTCTGATTCTTGGTTTCGGCTCGTATGGTGATCTCAGGGTCGTGGGACTGAGCCCCACATTGGGCTCCATGCTCAGTGGGGAGTCTGCTTGGGATTCCCTCTCTCCTGCTGCCCCTCTCCCCACCCTCACCTCCCCCGTCCCGCACACTTGTTCTCTCTCTTCTCTCTCAGATAAATAAAACTTTATTAAGAAATGTAAAAATAAATAGATAAATGAAAGTTAGAATCCATTTCTACAGTCAGCTAGTTGTAATGGCAGCTCTAGCCAAGGAGAAGTTGTAAATAACACAGACCCTGGATGGTAGGGGTGGGCTCCGGGGCCTGGGAGGAGGGGAGCATGGGGACTCGGCGTTGAACAGGCACGGGGCTGCAGATCTGTCAGAAGAACAGGGCTCTGGACGTGGACGGGGTGGGGGGCAGTTGTGGGATAAAGTGAACCCACTTGATGCCATTGAGTTGTGCCTTCGAAGTGGTTACAACGCTACCTTTTGCATGACGTGTATTTTAACACAATAAGAAAAAAGAAAATAGTAAGGATTATAAATGTATCCACACTGAAAAGAAGACAAGACACACTAGCTCTTTTCTCGAGGACACATCTGCGATTGTAAATCCAGGGAAAATGCGATGGGCAGCGACACGTGCACGCGATGCCCGTCCCCCGTGAGGTATGGCCCTTTCCACACAGGACCACACGCTGGGAGGTGAAGTTCGCATCCCCTCCCTCAACTCCTGGCGGGCTTGTGACTAGACCTGCAGGGTTCAGGGGAAGTGGTGCTGAGGGATCCCCGAGGTGAGGTCATAAAATGCCATGAGCTTCCACCTGGCTCTTGGAGACGTTCACTAGGAAGCTGCTCCTTGGGACGTGGTCCCCTGGGTCCCCCCGTAGGGTGAAGTGGCCCCACCCACATGGAGAGGCCCCCTGCAGGTGCCCTGGTCTGCAACCCCAGCTTGTTAGATGCGGCCCGGACATCACGCCATGGAAACCAGCCCCCACCTACATGGTCTGGACGACTGACCGGCGGCATCGGGGCCCACAGCATTCCAGAGTCCTCGGTGGGGACCACGGAAAGCTTGCAACACAACCTAGAGCAGAGGGCAAGGAAGTGGCCACGATGAAAGATGGGTGGACCCGTACTTTGGGTTTTACAGTAAGACTTCTGGTTAGTTATTGGTGGGGAGGGCAGAGGGAGAGAGAGAGAGAATCTCAAGCAAGCAGGTTCCACGCCCAGCGTGGAGCCCGACACGTGGCTCAATCTCACAGCCCGGAGATTAGGACTTGAGCCGAAATCAAGAGTCAGATGCTTAGCCGACTGAGCCACCCGGGTGCCCCAAGGTTTCTGGGTTTATGATGGAAAATGCATCCGTATGGTGATTATGTGACTAAAAATGAATTCAAAATGTAAAGGAAAGCCCTTCCATCCATTATCGCCTATTAGAGACTTCACAGCAGCCCAGGAGAATGAAGACACCGTGAAATCTTGCTAACGATGCTGTCTCCCCTTGCGGCCCCGTCACTATCACGAAAAACGACTCCCATTGAGTGATAATTGTAGTACGTCACACCGCTGCAATAAGGCACTGTCATCATCCCCACTTTGCAGATGAGAAAACAGAGGCACAGAGAGGCTAAGTAACTGGCCCAAGATCACACAGCCAGAAAAATGGCAGAGGCAGGATTTGAACCTGGGCTTTCTGGCACCAGAGTGTTCATAATACCGAACAAGCCTTGTGTCGGGTACTGGATATTCAAGAGTGAACAAGACACACGACCCCCACCCCCACCCCTGCCCCTGCCTCCATGGGGACTGGTGCCAAGTGCGGGAAACAGACCCACAAATGAAATTTCTATGCTACTTTGCCAGGGAGAACACAAGCTGGGAAGCAGACAGGAGGGGTTTGGAAAGGCTTCTCAGGGATGGGAGTTGAGTGGAATTTAATGTCTTCATGGAGGCGGAGGGCAGAAGGCCCAGCCGTGCAGTGGTGAGCAAGGGAACACGGCTGCAGAGGACCATGTGGACAGACATAAAGTCACCGACCCCACTGGCCCATTCACTTTTACTGCGGTGGGCCTTCCCCTCTGAAGGCCAGTGGTTGTGCCCATGAGCTCAGATAGGGTTGGGGGGCGCTGGACGCCAGTCCTGGAGGAGCACAGGGGTGGCCAGCTGTGCCACCTCTCCAGTGCCCAACACGCAGGCTCCTGCACAGCTCCGCGGGCCGCCAGCCTTCCCGCGCTCCTCCCTCTGGCCAGAGTCAGCCCCTGATGCAGGGAGGGGCCACGCAAGCTGGACGCTCCCCACCCCCCTGGGGGTTCCCTCCACCCCGGCTGTCCAGCCAGCCTGATCTTCCTTCTGCTTCTCTGTGGAGTTAAACCACTGTTACGGGCTGACCGGTGTCCCCTCCAAATTCATATGTTGAAATCCTGCCCCCCAGGGAGATAACATAGGAGGTGTGGCCTTTCGGGGGTGATTAGGTCATGACCGTGGAGCCCATGTAAATGAAATCCGTTCCCTTATAAAAGAGACCCCAGGGAGGGACGCCTGGGGGGCTCAGTGGGTGAAGCGTCTGCCTTTGGCTCAGGTCAGGATTCCCTCTCCCTGCCGCTCCCCCTGCTTGTGCTCTCTCTAATAAATAAATAAAATCTTAAAAAAGAAAAGAAAAGAAAGACCCCGGGGAGCTCCCTCTTCCTTCCGATACACAAGGACGCAGCAAGAAGGACCCGGCTATGAACCGGGCAGCGGGGTCCCACCAGACACGGCAGCCGCCAGCATCTGGATCTTGGACTTCCAGCCTCCGGGACTGTGGGAAACGCATGTCTGTCACTGATAAGCTGTGCAGTCCCTGGTTTCCCTTACAGCAGCCCCAACGGACTAAGACTGTCCCCCCCCCCACCCCCAGGGAGAGAGAGAGAAGCCCAGGGGAGTCTCCACCCCAGGGACAACCGCTGTTCTGATTTCTCTCACCGTGAAATAGTCCCGCCTACTCTCAAGCTTCTGAGGAATGAAATCACGTGGCCTGCGCTCTTTGCAGTCTGGCTTCGTTCACTCCATGACATGACAAGGGGGTTCCTGGGGGGCTCTGCACGCTCCCTTTACATGGTGCCCGCTTTCCTACTGCTCCACTATTATTTTCTACGGCCAGGACATTTATTCCACTGTTGATGAGCGCGAGGGTTTGCTTCTAGTTTAGGACCCAAGTGCTGCAGACATTCTTGCACAAAGGCTTGGAATATTATGCTCCCCGAGACGGTAGAATACCATGGCTCAATGACACGGAGCCAGCCCTGGCGCAAACACCCAGGAGCAGAACTGCTGGGTCCTCGTCTTCTTCTTTTGTCTTTTTATTTTTCTTAAAGATTTTATTTATTTATTTCTCAGAGAGAAAGAGAGAGAACAAGCAGGGGGAGCGGCAGAGGGAGAAGCAGACTCCCCGCTGAGCAGGGAGCCCTATGCGGGGCTCGATCCCAGGACCCTGAGATCATGCAGGACCCTGAGCCGGATGCAGTCGCTTCACCGACTGAGCCACCCAGGCGCCCCTCTTCTTCTCTCATTTTAAAGGATATCAGGCCTGGGGTTCAGGTCCTCGGGTAGGCGAATTCTTATGAACATAATTGTTTCCTTTACATTTTTTTAAATTAACAAACTGTCCTTTTTAGGGTAGCTTTAGGTTCACAACAAAACTGAACAGAAAGCATTGATTTCCCATAAACCTCCTGCCCTCCCCCCACATGCACAGCCTCCCCCGCCACTGGCATCCTTCCGCAACAGAGCATTTGTTAGAGTCGATGAACCCGTGTGGACACATCACCTCCCAGAGTCCCGAGATTATATTAGGGTTCACTCTGGGTGTCATACATGAAGTGCATAATGACGTCTATCCATCACCGTGGTATCGCACAGTAGTTTCACTGCCCTGAAAATCCCCCGTGCTCCTCCTGTTCCTCCCCCCCCAACCTATGGCAACCATTCGTGTCTTCTCTAACACCGTCTGTACGATTTAGGCTTCTCCAGAACGTCTACTGGGAATCCTACACCATGCGCTCTTCACCTTGGTTTCTTTCACTTGATCATATACATTCAGGTTCCTCCATGTTTTTTCATGACTTGATGACTCGTTCCTTTTTGGTGTTGAAAAATCTCTCACTGTCCAGATGCCCCACGATTCATTTATCCATTCGCCAATGGAAGGACATCTTGGTGGCTTCCAAATTTTGGCGATTATGAATGAAGCTGATCACCCTCTGTGTGCAGATTTTTGGGCAGACAAAAATTTTCCACTCTTCCGGGTAAATACCAAAGGGTGCCATTGCTGGGTCATACGGTAAGAGTAGGTCTAGTTTTGTAAGAACACTACTAACCTCTCGGAGTGGCTGGACCATTTCGCATCCCCACCAGCAACAAATGAAAGTTCCCTTTGCTCCACACCCTCGCCAGCGTTGGCAGTTGTCAGTGTTTGGGATTTTGGCCATTCCCGCAGGTGTGTGGTGGTGTCTCACTGGGATCCCCACTGCATTTCCCTGATGACATAAAATGTGGAGCCTCTTCTCGTGTGCTTATCTGCCCTCTGGAGATCTTCTCTGGTGGCATGTCTGTTCAGGTTTTTTGCCCATTTCTTAGCTGGGTTAGCTGTTTTCTTATTGTTTTGTCCCCCACAGTTTCATTGAGATATCACTGACAAAGATAGTATCCACTTAAGGTAAACAACATGCTTATTTTGATATAGGTTACACTGTGAAATGATCACCACAATCAAGCCAGTGAACGTACCCAGCACCTCCCATAATTGCCTTCTCTGTGTGTATAGTGAGAACACTTACGATCAACTCTCTTAGCAAACTTCAACTCTACAACGGTATCAACGATGCTCTCATTGCCGTACGCTGGATCTCCAGAACATACTCACCCCAGGTGACTAAAGGCTTCCCCATGTCACACCTGCTCCCCTCCGCCCAGATCCCTGGCAACCACCATTCTACTCTCTGCTTTTAGGAGTTTGACTTTTTTTTGGATTCCACAGAGAAGTGAATACCTCACAGTTTTATTCTTTCTGTGTCTGGCTTCATCCATGTAGTGTAATGTCTTCCAGGTTCATCCCTGTTGTCCCAGATGACAGGATAGTTCCCTCTTTTTCAAGGCTGAATAATATTCCATTGCATGTATAGATCACATTTTTACCCATGCATCGATCAGTGGACACGTAGCTCGTTCCCATAGCTTGGCTATTGTGAATCATGCAGCAGGGAACATGGACGCATGGATATTTCTTTGAGATTCTGATTTCGTTTCCTTCAGGTATGTACCCAGAAGTGGGATTTGCTGGACCATATTGTAGCTGTATTTTCAATTTTTGAGGAACCTCCATACTGTTCACAGTGGCTGCACCACTTTGCAGTCCCACCAACAGTGCAGGAGGGTTCCCCGTTCTCCACAGCCCCGCCAACATCTGTCGATTTTAGCCATTCTGACAGGTGCGAGGTGATACCTCATGTGACTTTGGTCTGCATTTCCCTGATGACGAGTGACACTGGGCATCTGTTCATGTGTCTGTTTGTCACCTGCGTATCTTCTTCCAAGAAATGTTTATTCAGATCATTCACTCATTTTAAAATTGGGTTATTTCGTTTTTTGCTACCAAGTTGTTCAAGTTCCTTCTGTATTTTGGAGACAAACCCCTTATCAGATGTGTTGCTTGCAGATATTTTCTCCCATCCCCCAGGTTGTCACTCCACTCTGTTGATGGTTTCCTTTACTGTTGGGGAAGCTTTTTAAAAGCTTTTGGCGTCGTGTTGAAAAAAAATCAACGCCCAGATCAATGTCATGAAGGTTTTATCCTATGTTTTCCTCTATCATTTTACAATTTCAGGTCTCACACTTAACGTCTTTAATACGTTTTGAGTTGAATTTTGTGTATGGCATGAGGTAAGGGTCTGATTTCAGTGTTCCGCACGTGGCTGTCCAGTTCTCCCAAGACCATTTATTGAAGAGACTTCCCTTCCCGTTGTGTGTTCTTAGCACTCTTGTCAAAGATCAGTCGATCATAGACATGTGGGTCGTTTCTGAGCTCTCTCTTCTGTTCCATGGACCTGTGTGGCTGGGTTTACGCCAGTACCATGCTGTTTTGGTTACCACAGCCCTGCAGGAGAGTTTGAGATCAGGACGTGTGATGCCTCCAGCTTTGTTCTTCTCATTCAAGATTTCTTTGATTATTCAGGGACTTGTGTGGTTCCATATGGATTTTAGGATTGTGTTTTCCAGCTCTACAAAAAACCCACCGTTAGAATTCTTACAAAGATTATACTGAATGTACAGATCACTTTGGGTACTACGGACATTTCAACACTACTAATTCTTCCAATCTGCGGGCATGGAATATCCTTCCATTTATTTGTGTCTTCGGTGTCTTTGATCAGTGCCTTATCGTTTTCAGGGCACACGTTTCTCACCCCTTTGGTAACATTGATTCCTTAGTATTTTATTCTTGTTGACGTTTGTAATGGGATGTCTGCTTAACTCCTTTTTTTGAGTAGTTCATTGTTGGTGTATAGAAATGCACCCGATCAGGGCACCTGGGTAGCGCAGTCGTTAAAGCGTCTGCCTTCGGCTCAGGGCGTGATCCCGGCGTACCGGGATCGAGTCCCACATCAGGCTCCTCCGTTATGAGCCTGCTTCTTCCTCTCCCACTCCCCCTGCTGTGTTCCCTCTCTCGCTGGCTGTCTCTCTGTCACATAAATAAATAAAATCTTTAAAAAAAAAAAAAAAAGAAATGCAACCGATCTCCGCTGTCCGCTGCAACTTTACTGAATTCATTTGTGTCCTAACCAGTTCCTGGTAGGCTAGTGGGGGTCCTGCAGGCATGATCATGCCGTCTACAGACAATTTTACTTCTTCTTGTCCCAGTCAGATGCCTTGTCTCTCCTTTTCTCGCCTGACTGCCCTGGCAAGGGCTTCCAGGATGATGTCGAACAGAAATGACAGGAGTGGACATCTTTGTCTTGTTCCCGAGCTTAGAGGAGAAGCTCCTGCCTTTTCTGGTTTGAGTCTGATGGGACCTTGTGATTAAGTTTTAAGAGTTATCTGCTTGTGCTGGACAGCAGTCCTGTATCAGAGGTGTCTTTTGCAAATACACTCTCCCGCATATTTATTCTCATGACGCTCTGTCACATACGCAGGTGGCAGGTGACGCCACCTGTGGTTCTTTGAAGTCTCCTCCTGACTCCAGATGAAGTGCGCGGAGGCAGGGCGGCGGCATCCGGAGAGGGCCGTCCACACCACGCCACGCCCAGGGAGCGTCCTGCTGCATGATGATGAACAAAGGGTGAGGACCGGGCTTGAAACGAAAATTGTTCTTTTTTAAAAAACCTCAAAAGCCATTTTTCCCCCCAGCTCGGCCTGTAACTGCTGAATTCATTAAAATCCAGAAGAAAGGGGAAAGGGAGCGGGTGAATTCTAATTTTCTCTTTGCATTTCAATGAGGGCAAACAATGGGCGGCTGCGGCCGGAGGGCTTCAGGCGGAGGCTGCCGGCACCCCCACAGCCCCCCAGACCGAGAGCAGCCTGGACACCACAAAGGCAGGCAGGAGCTGCTCGTCTCAGAGCTTTGTTGCCTGGCCGACGCACGGCCTTTCCTCCCTCTGGCTCTTTTAGAACGGGGCTCGGCTGAATGAACCTCCTGAAAAGCCAGCCTTGCTGTCTTGGGGCCCTGCGGATGGTTCCCGGTTCTGGGATGATTGGATGGGCTTAACCCCCTCCTTCCCGCCCCCCAGGCACCCTCAGCGGGGAGGCGGGACAGGAGAGCCGCAGAGCCTGGGGCGGGGCGGGGCGGGGGGGGGGGGCTTGGCAGGTGCACCCAACCCAGAGCCCACGGCGATGCCGACCTGCTGGGAGCTCCCTCCGCGGTGACTTCCTACGATGATCCAGGGTCTCTCCGGGTTTATACCCTTGAGAGCCACAGGGAGCGGCCCCACGCTTCGTACAGCAGGATGGCTAGCCGTGGTCCCCCGCGCCGTGCTGGGGCGAGCACTCCGCTGGGGGCGGGGGGCATCAGAGGGGCCAGCTTGGGATTTCCCCCAACGGTCACATGACCCAGCGACTCCGCACCCTGGTGTCCACCCAAGAGTCACAAGCAAGTGATTGTGCAAACACGTTTGCGTTCTCTCGTACACATTTGCTCACAGCAGCGTGATTCTAAGAGCCAAAATGTGGAACAGCCCACATGTCCATCAACGCCAAATGGATAAAAAAAATGCAGCCCATCCACATGCCGGAGTATCATTCAGCCACAAAAAGAGCGCGGCGCCCACATGCGCTGCCCCTGGGACGGACCCCGAGCCCAGGACGCTCAGGGAGGGAACCAGTCACAGAAGGCCCCACGGTGTGTGAGTCCACGTGTGTGACGCGTCCAGAACAGGCTCCTCCATAGAGACGGAAAACAGATTAGCGAATGTCAGAGGCTGGAAAGGGGGGCCGAGGGTGACTGCTGACAGGGACGGGGTTTCTCTTGGGGTGATGGAATGTTCTGGAATGAGAGGGTGGTGATGGTTGCGCAGCTCTGAATGAATGAAAACCACTGAGTTATAAACTTTCATGTGTTGACTTTATGCTATGTAACTTCTTTTTGTAAATCTTCAGGGCCTCCGAAGGCCGACTGTGCACTCCCAGCCCCCCACCACCCCCTCTTGCTGTCCCACCTCATTGGGCTGTCCAGGCTGTTCTCTCTCTGCCTGGAACCCTCCCACCCACTCTTGCCACTCCTGTGTCTCCCCCTCACCGTTCAGGGCCCAGCTCAAACTTCTTCCAGAAGCCTTCACAGGCCCTGCAGGCCAGGTCAGCCCCCTTAAGACATCCTCCTAGCTCCTCGACTTCTCAGCGTTGACCACACTGGCGATATTTCCACGTATGGGTCTTTGTTGAGAGAACCACAATCTGACTCACCAGACTGTGAGGTCCCCCGGGGCAGGGATCTGGTCTCTTGAGAACCACCAGGTGTCAGCACCCCAGACCTGGCATCCAGGAGTTGCTGGGTAAATATTTGTCAGACAGGCAAAAGAATGAATGAATGAACCCAGAAGCTGAATGAATGTCGCTGAATCGACAAACATTTGTTAACTGAGCACCTACTATGTGCCAGGCGCTGTGTCTGGTGTAAGGTCACAGTGGTGAATGATATGGGCACAGAGGACCAATACGACATGGCCAGGTGGCTTCTGATATGGCCCCCAAGGACCCCTGCTGCCTGGCGGTCACACTCTGTGTGACGGGCAGGACCCATTCTCTCCCTTTGAACCCACGGAATAAGGCCGGAGTGATGAGATGTCAGTGCAAGAGGAGGCCGTACGTGTCCGGGACTCCGTCTTGCTCCCACTCTCTGGCCTTCTTGCTCACTTGCTCTGATGAAGCAAACTGCCACTTGGCGTTGTCAGGGGCGAGGAACAGAGCGTGGCCCCAGCCGCCAGCCAGCAAGGAACTGAGGCCCTTAGTCTCACAGCCGTGGCTGTAAGCGTGGAGGCGGAGTCTTTTCCAGTGGAGGCTTCAGACGAGGCCTTGGCCCCAGACCCACAGCTCATCAGAGCCTGCGAGACCCTCAAGCGGGAGACCCACCCACACTGCACCCACAGCCCTGGCCCGCAGATGCCGTGCCATAGTGTTGTTTTCTCAAGCTGCAAAGTTTGGGTACTGCTTGTTACACAGCAATAACTGACCGATACGCGTGTTGACCCCAGTGTCAGGTGCATAAGAAGGGCTCGGCACGTGCTCGCGGTTTTGATGACTCCTGTCATTGCGGCAGCGTGCACAGCAGGGTGCGAGGCACTGGGCTCCAGGGGGATGTGATGTCCTGGCTGGGGACCCGGACCCCCTACACAGTGTTCTCTTCAAACAGCCGGCCGTAGTCCTGCAGGAGACAGCCACCCGTCGCGGCCCCGTGCCCCCCACACTTAATCACACCTGGTTCTGGGTCACAGAGTTTCTCACTGCATGTGGTTTTGGGGGGTGTCACGATGCCCTCTCACTACCCCATGCAAGGTGCAGTCACGGGTTTAGGCTGAATAACCCTCTCCTAGTACTTTGGAACAGGTAACACGAGGGGAGGGAGGCAGCCCTCACTGTCCCCCCCTATCCATATCCTGCCACCGAGGTCCGTCCCCCCAAGACGGCTGCAAGAGATTCTGCCCCTGGCTCCCGAATTATCCTGGGAGAGCCAAGCCCACCCTGATCCCAGAGCTCGGTGACTGGGAGGCTGACCCCAAACAGCCCCGCACATGGGCCATAGGACCCGCCACAAGGCGGCACTCGCCTCAAACCAGGGCTGGCTCTGAGGCCCGGCGGGCGGACGGGGGGCCCTCGGGTGACCCTGCTTTGGAGATGGGAGGTCTCCCCTGGTGGGAGGACCGAGATCACTACTGCGCCCTGTTTTCGCATCTGGAGCCCCTCCTCCCTCAGCCTCTCCTACGTTCACTTTTACTCAGCGGAAGTTAATATCCCACCAGGATAAAAACCAACCGACCAACCAGCTGTGGCCCAGTCTTTGTTTATGTTCTATACATAATCCCAATGTTTAGGTTTTTTTTTTTAAGAGGGGAGAAAAACTAATTACATCAATGAGGGGAGAGAGCCATAAATCACGGCGTTAGGCTGGGAACGCGGGCGGCTCGGACCAGGCCCACAAGCCGGCGACAACTTCTTATCTCGTTACAGTTTAATTAAGAATTATGTTCGAGCATCTTCTGTTTCATTATCACCGGGCCCAGCTGACTTCTAATCTTTTCTTACCCGGCGTACAGGAGGGCCTGGTCCAAGATGCACGCTAATGAATTTACAATTCTCTCTTTGGGGAACTTTAATAAAATTAGCCCACACAGAAGATGAACGCAGATATGGTAAACTTCTGGAGGGAACATTTGCTTTCAATTACGAGAGATCTGGAGTAAAGGGCCGAGGGGCCCCCAGGGGGACCGTGGAGGCAGCAGGAAAGGATGCCAGGAGGCTCGGATGTGTGATCCGCGCCACACTTCCCTCCCTTGGCAGACCTGAGTTTCCTGGTAGATACTGAGTACCTACTGTATACCACGTCCTGGGCTGGGTACCTTTGGGGGAGCAGGCCGAGGAGACAAACCCCTCAATCGTCTTCAGGTAATCGTATAATACGACTGTGAGTATTTCTCCAAAGGTGAGCACAAGGAGGTGTGGAAGCCTGCAACAGGGAGCTCAAGCTGGATGGTGGCATCAGGGGGGCCTCCCTGGAGGAGGTGTCACGCAAGGTGAGACCCAAAGGATGAATACAAGTTGGGGCCAGAAGTAGGAGGGGTGAAAGGTGCTCTGGGGAACAGCCCGGGGAAAGGTCTGCAGGGTGGAAGGGGCTTGGGGCATTTGCGGAATTTGGCGGCGGGGAGTATGGCGCGGGATAAGGTCCAACAGGTGGAAACATTGCATGTGGGACTCGGAGACCCGCGCTGAGGAATTTGTCCTAAGAACAACAGGGAACCCAGGCAGATGCTTCAGGTACTGTGAGGTCAGTGGATACGGGTCACACCCCAGCCTCAACACACCAAAGGCTGCTAATTAGAAGTCTCTGTCTCCACCCCCGGGGTTTGCTCCAGCTGCAGGAGCCAACTCAGCCCTGTGCAGGGTGAGCCAGGGTGCTGGAGCTAGGCTGGCTGCCACCCAAAGCTCACCTCTCACTCACCCCTCACTCACAGGGATGTGCTTCGGGTGGGATGACTCAGGTTGTGCACTATATGGTCTCCAGGGGCTCTGGTGGGACTGAGCCCCATTTACGCACAGGCGTCACGTACCCATGAAAGCACTGTGTATTGACTCCCTTCCTTTCCAGTCTCAATTCTCCACCCTCTCCCAGGGCTTCCTGGGATCACTTCCCACATTAACTACTTGCCCCCAAATCCTTGTGTCTTCTTCTGGGGAGCTCAATCCAGGATAAATAGCAACTGCCAAAGTGACAGTGGCTCAGACAAGAGAAACAAGGTATCTGCAGGTGAGCGACTCGGGGCTGCTTAGCACATCGGGGGCCATCAGGGTCCCAGGCTTCTTTCTTCTCAGAGTCACTGCAGATTCCAAAGTGGCTGCCAGAGCCCCAGCCATCGTGCCTTCATTCCAGGCAGCAGGCAGGAGAAAAGGGTGAGGGAGGGGGCAGAGGGACCAAATGATGCAGTTTCCACCTGAATCAGCTTCTTAAAAAAAAAAAAAAAAGCCTCCCTAGAAATCCTACGTGAAACCTCTGCTAAGATCTCAGTGGCCAGAATGTAATCATAAGATCACATCCAGTTGCAAAGGAGGCTGGGAAATGTAGTCTTTTAACTACATGTAAAGATGCATGGGTCCCCCAAATAAAACCAGGATTCTGTGACTAAACAAGAGAGGGAAAAGGACATTTGGGTGGGCCAACCATGATCTCTACTGTAACAGTTGTAAGCTATTTGTTCATTCATTCATTTGGCAAGCATCTATTGAGCACTTACTGCATACCAGGCACCTGAACGTCCAATAGTCATCAAACCAGGGCAAGATCCTTGCCCTCCTGACGCTGACAGAGTAGCAACTGAGAAATATGATCAGATTTAGGTTTTAAAAGATCCACCTGGCTTTTGCCCAGAGAAAGTACTGGAGGAGGTGGGGGCCGGGCGCAGGGAGGTGTGGGGATAGAGAGTCATGGGATGTGGGATGCAGTGAGGGATTGCTTCTGGGGGCGGCAAGAGAGCCGGAGATCCTGGTCACGGCCCACAGTGGGGGCAGGGACATGGCACCGCGCCCGAGACAGCCAGGGCCCTTACTGGCTGACAGTGACAGGATCCCCCGCTGGAGGGTTTTAAGAAAAAAAAAAAGGGGGGGGGACTTACGAGATGATATTGGGAAATGAAAAATCAAAGCCATCGTGAGCTGCCTCCTCGTACCCACTAGCACAGCACCGTCTGATCGAACTTTCTGCGATGATGGATGGAAATGCTCTCCGCCCGTGCTGCTCAGGACCAGTGGAACGTGGCCGGCACGAGACCTGGATTTTACATTTTCCCTCATTTGAATTAATTTGAACTTAAATCGCCACACAAGGCCAGCGGCTGCCATTCTGGACCGCGTGGCTTTGGAATATCCAGACTTTAAAAAGACTGACATCAGGAGTTGGGGAGGGTGTGGGAAATCAGAAGCGCACAGCCCGTCCCGGCGGGGACGCAGAATGGGGTAAAACCACTCTGGGAAATGATTTTTATGAAGCTAATGATTTGCGTACTCACGGCGCGCACTTCCAACTCATAGGTATTTACCCAAGAGAAAGGAAAACGTCCGATGACACAGGAACCTACGTGCCAATATTTACAGCGGCCTTATTTCTAATAGCCCCAAACAGGAAACCACCCAGTTGTCTGTCCACGACCGAAGGAATGCAGGAGCCAGCCGGTCCATGCATAAAATGGATACCACTTTTCAATTAAAAGGAATGAATTATTCGTACAGCAGGGATGCCTGTCAACAAGACGCCACATGAAAGTAGCTGGGGGCAAATGATCACACGCTTTGGGATCGCACTGATAAAAACTGCGAGCGGGGGCACCTGGGTGGCACAGCGGTTAAGCGTCTGCCTTCGGCTCAGGGCGTGATCCCGGCGTTCTGGGATTGAGCCCCACATCAGGCTCCTCCACTGGGAGCCTGCTTCTTCCTCTCCCACTCCCCCTGCTTGCGTTCTCTCTCTCTCGCTGGCTGTCTGTCTCTGTCAAATAAATAAATAAAATCTTAAAAAAAAAAAAAAAACTGCGAGCAGAGAACACAGTCCTCCACAGCAATGCGTTCGGGTCTTACTGCTGCCAAGAATCAAGTGGCTTCAAACGGCACAGACTTATTCCCCCACCCCCACCCCCACCCTGTTTCTGGAAGTTAGTGGCTCTCACATGGCTCTCACGGGTGAAAATCGTGGCATTTTCATGGCTGGTTCCTCCCGGAGGCTCTAGGGCAGAATCCACCATCACCTTCTCCAGGATCTAGAAGTTCCTTGGCCCGTGGCCCTTTCTGCCTCTATGAAGCTGGCAGTAATGGCTCTCCAACCACATTTCTCTCTCTCTCCTTTTCCCACTTTTATGCATCTCGGTGATTACCTTGAGCCCACCTATATAATCCATGATGATCGCTCCAGTCTAAGGCTGGCTGACCAGACACCTTCATTCCATCTGCAAAGTGAATTTCGCTTTGCTATGTAACCTAACATTCACAGGGCCGGGGGTTAGACACAGACATCCCTGCGGGGAGAGGAGAGCCCTCATTCTGCATACCCCTGCAAGCCAAACCAGCTCACCGGTTGCTGCCGGAAGGGGAAAGGGAGGAGGCACGAGGGAACCTGCTGGGGGCTGGCCCTCTGGCCATGTCTTAGGTCTGGTCTGCGTGCTGGTCACAAGGCTCTCTGCAAACGTGAACATTTACTGAGATCTGTCTGCACTGAAGATTTCTGTTCCTCACTGTGCGGGAAGCCTCAATGTACTTACTCGTTTGTTTAGGCTCCGTACCCAACACGGGGGCTCGAACTCATGACCCTGAGACCAAGAGTCACACGCTCCACCCACCGAGCCAGCCAGGCGCCCCAAGCCTCAATGCATTAAAAAAGAGAACGATCTCAGGCCAAATGACCACCGAAGAGACGCTCAGCGTCCTCAGCCACCAGGCAAATGCAAGCTACGCCCACAGCAGCACCCCTCTTTGCACCTATTAGAAGAGCAAAAACCCACGAGTCGTCACAACACCAAATGCTGCAGCAGATGTGCAGAAACTGGGTGTCCCCGCCTTGCTGGCAGAACGTAAAGCGGTACAGCCGCTCTGGAAGACAGATCAGCAGTTTCTTTCGAAACGAAACGTGTGGCTGCCATTCCACCCAACAAATACACTTCTGGGCATTTATCCCGGAGAAAAGAAAACATATGTTCATGTAAAAAAGTGTACACCGATGTTCATAATGGCTCTATTCATGACAGCAAAACACTGGAAACCCAACGTCCTTCGATGATTGAGTGGCTGAGCAAGCTGGCAAGCCCGTACTTGGACTATGACCCGACCACGATAAGGAGAAGACCACTGACACCTGCACCACCGAGGACACACAGACTCGAAGGCGCAGGCGGGGTGGGAACAGTGGGTGACACGCGGTCTGACTTCCCAAGCGCGGCACTTGCAAAAATGGCAAAGCCGGAGAGGCAGAGAGCAGCCTCGGGTTTCCTGAGGACCGGGGAGGGGAACCGGGTTCCGGTAAAGGCGCAGAATCACTCCAGGAGACGGAGCCATTCGGTCTTGTGGTGATGGGTGCGCAAATCTGCACATGGAATAAACGGCGCAGGACCACGTGCATGTGCACACACGCGCATGCTTGTTGAGAAAGCGCCGTCTGCCTGTTGTCTAGTTAACAGCACGGACCTGGGCTCACCGCCCTGGTTCTGACAACGCCCCACGGCCATCTAAGAGGTCACCGCAGCGGGAGGCTCCTCGGGACTCCGTGTCCTATTTTTGCAACTTCCTGGAAGTCTACAATTATTTCCAAAGAAAAGGGTAAAGAGCCAAGAGAGAAAGATCTGGTTAGCAATGGATTAAGAGACTCCTGGAAACACTAATGGATTTTTTTTTTTTTTACTAATGGATTTTTTTTGCCCTCAGAAATGCCGCCGTGACTGTTTGTGCTGCAGAGTCAAAGGACAGAGAGACAGACAGACAGCGAGAGAGAGAGATGTGTCATCCTCGTGTGTGATTTCGGGGAACAAAAATTTGCCAAAATTGCTGCAAACGCTTGACCGTGTGTTTATTTCAAGGGTTCGCACACAGTTGCGATTGTAGGACCGCGCGGCTCACAGAAGAAACTGCAGCCAACTGCGGAGTTTATTTTTTTAGGATAAAGCTCATCGAACCCTCCAACTCTCGCTTCAAACTCCGGCGCCTGACTTGGGTGGGTTTTCTGTCTGGTGGCCGGGCAGCATCTTGGATCCCGAACATTTCGGAGGGGCTGGCGCTCCGGGGCCCGGAGCTTCCCAGCCTGTCAGAATTGGCTCCGACACCCTAACAACATGCCGTTGTCTGGCTGGTTTAGCGACAGACATTTCTTTCCCCAAGTTCTGGAGGCTGGAAGTTCAGAATCAGGGTGCCGGGGAGGTCGGGTTCTGCGAGAGCTCTCCCCCTCCCCTACCCAGTCTGCAGGTGCACCTCCTTGCTGTGTGGTCCCATGGCCCAGAAAGAGCACGTTCCAGGCCCCTCATCTCCTTCCAAGGGCACGAATCTTATCCTGGGGACTCCAGCCTCCAGCCCCAACCAAACCCAACTACCTCTCAAAGGCCTCACCTCCAAATACCTCACCTCCAAACGGGGGCTGATGGCAAACGTGCAGTGCATGGCGCACTCCAGGGAGAAAGAAAGCTAAGGCGATCTCCCGCGACAGAATCACAAGCCCCCGTTTTCTCCTCTTCCAAGGCCTCCCCCTGAGGCTCGGAACCGCCCCCCCCCCAAGAGTCAGGGGTGTGGGGCTAACAGGGCAAGGCTGACGGGAGGTTAAAGATGCTCCGAATACTGAGACACCTGCTTGCATGCTTTGCGGGTGGGAACGTAAAATGGTACAGCCCCTCTGGGAAACAGTTTGGCAGTTTCTTAAAGCACGAAACGCTTACCATACGATCCAGCAATTGTACTCCTGGGCATTTATCCCAGAGAAATGAGAACTTATGTCCATGCAAAGCCTGGACACGACTGCTCATAGCAGCTTTATTCACAGCAGGCCGAAGCCACAGCGGGTGAAGAGTTAAACAAACCCACCGCGCACCCGCGCCACCGCGCACCCGCGCACCCCGCGCACCCGCGCACCCGCGCACCCGCGCACCCGCGCACCCGCGCACCCGCGCACCCGCGCACCCCGCGCACCCGCGCACCCCGCGCACCCGCGCACCCGCGCACCCGCGCACCCGCGCACCCGCGCACCCGCGCACCCGCGCCGCGGAATAGTACTCAATAACGAAAAGAAACAAGCCACTCAGGCACAGGACATTCCGATGAATCTCAAGGGCATCACTTTGAGTGAAATAAGCCAATCTCAAAGGGCAGCACACTGTACCATTCCCTTTATATAACAGTCTTGAAAGAACCAAAATTACGGAGGTGGGGAAGAGTCCGCGGCTGCAGGGGTTAGGAGTGCAGGGACTGCTAAGGAGATGGAGTCCGGATGTCAGCAAGCTGCACGTAGGCTAGAACCGCCTAGAATTAGACACATTGTACCCATGTCAGTTTCCTGGTGGCCCCAACAGTCACCATTATGTAAGACGTAAACTGTCGGAGGAAACTGAGTGACGCCCAGACTTGCTCTCTGTACATTTTGCAACTTCTATCACTCCAGAATAATTTCTAAATAAAAAGTTTTAAAAACATAGACCGAAGTCTGTGGTCTTCTATAGGACAAAGCTCCCCAGCCTCTTGCGAAGACCCAAGCAGAGATCGAATGATTTCCGGAGAGACCACAGCACTAGGAACAGCCAGCTGATGGGACCTCTGCGGAGCTCACTGCGCCACCCGCAGGGATCGGGCACACCGTGAACTTCGTGGGGCCAGGAGTTGAGAAACACCACCTCCTTCATTGCCCAACACCCGGGAGAAGCTTTATTTAAACAATGAGCCTTGCCAACAGCAAGACCCACAGAAGCACCATCTATCACTCGCTAATTGTTCTTGCCACACTCAGGGCCCTGGCAGGTGGCCACACGGCACAGGTGCACGGTGGCACCGAAGCATCGTGATGAGCCCACAGGAGCCCCGACACACTCAGTGTGGACTCCTCCCCCTCAGGCCGATTCTGGCAAAGTCCTGCCTCTGGGACTGTGCTTGGGCTGGTCCTGCCGTCCTGCCAAGCCCTTTCTGGATTTCACCCCAGTCTACAAATACATCTCCCTCTCTTTGTGGAACCTCTAAGGAGTTCACAGTGCTAGGACACACTCAAAAACACACCCACGTCTCGAGAGCCAGGCATGGAACACAGCTGTCCTTGGCAGCAAGCTCACCGAGAGCTGGGCACCGGAGTGCCCTCGGGGGGGCAGGAAGTCTCCGAGAGGAGGGGCCATCCAAATTGAGAGCCCAAGGATAAAGAGAAGGGAGACAGCTAAAGGGGTGGTGTTGCAGGCAGAGGGAGCAGCACATGCACAGCCTGGAGGGGGTGAGTGGGGGGGACCTGCGAGCAGTCTTGCCTGGAGCATAAAAAAGGGGAGAATCGAAGAGGGAAAGTCACCAAGATGGGACAGAGTTTGGGCGCCTGGGTGGCTCAGTCCGTTAAGTATCTGCTTTCGGCTCGGGTCCTGATCCCGGGGTCCTGGAATGGAGTCCCGCGTCAGGCTCCCTGCCCAGCAGGGAGTCTGCTTCTCCCTCTCCCTCTGCTGCTCCCCTGCTCACGCTCGCTGGCGCTCTCAAGTAAGCACATGAAATCTAAACAAGTAAAAATAAAAAAGATGGGACATAGGTCGTTGCTGACTTGGCTCCCTCACAAGAACAACAAGTAACAGCGATTCACAGACAAGACAGCACGAGAGAAAGTCCTGGAACGGAGGGGTGAGGCCGCAGCACCCCCTACAGCACACAGACCCCGCTGCCCCTCCCCCAGGCTGGCACAGGGCCACCCGCAGGGTCTCTCCTGAACCCGCAGCTGCTTCAGGGGGAGAAGGAAGTGCAGGGTGGGCATCCAGCTCCCCACCCCCAGTGTTGTGAGTCGCTTCTTAGGAACCCCCACTCCGGTCTTGCCCCTTGGGGCGTGCAGGGGAGTATTTGGGGCTTGACCTGGGACAATAGGACTGTGATGGAGGAGGGAGAGGGGCTGGCGTCAGCCAGGGTCTGCATGGTGGCAGACGGGGTTCCTACCTGCCCCGGAACAGGAGTCCCAGCAGAGACGGAGGTGACGGCCACGTCTGGCCGGGAAGCCGCCTGGCCTGTGGCCCCGCCCAGACTCTGAGCTGATGTGCGTGGCCCGCAGGCGGCTGGGGGAGGCGCCGGCCCCACCTGACCCTCCGGCCTGAGCGGGCTCACCTGGGAGGGGAGGCGGCCCGCCCGACAGCCGCACCTGCGGGAAGCCGCCAGCCAGCCCCTCCCACCGCTTCACCTGCAGCACCCCGGCCTCACCCGCAGGTGGACCCTGATCACAGAAGAGACAAGCCACGTGCAAGGGAGCCCCCAGAAGTCTACGGGACCCCCTCAGGCCGGGAGCGAATGGGGCAGCCTATTCAAAATATTGGAAGAAAAAAAACACGTCCACCAAGAATTCTATACCCAACAAAGCATTTCCTTCAGAAATGAAGGAAAGTGAAAGACTTTCCGAACAAACGAAAGTGGAAGGAGTCCTCACTGCCCAGCCCGCCTTCGGGGAAATGCTCAGGGAGCTCTGTGGGCGGAAGGGAGAGGACACTAGTGGGCCTCAGAGCGGCACCTGGCTGGTGATGGCAAACAGAGTCAGCCCTGCAATGTGGTGACGATGGGGGGGGGGGCTGTCCCTACCAACAGCTGGGGGACTCGAGGCAGAGCGTCAGCAGGGACCAGACGCCGACGGCCCGTGTCACCCAAGCTCGTAATAGTTGGGACTCTATCCTGGGGGAACAGGGAGCCATGGAGGGCTCATGAGCAGCTGAGGGACTAGCGGCGCTGTGATTGGGACGGACCCGCGGTCGCTGTCTCCGGCAGGGCGTCCTTTTAACCTGGAGTTCCAGGGCCCGCGTACCTCTGCTCCCTTCCCGCTCTGGGCACCTCCCCCCTCCTAGCCTCACGGTACCTTCGTCCCTGATGCTCTTCTCCCCAGGCTACATTTCCTCGTCCTCCAAAGCCTGGCTCCATCAATGGCTTCCCCAAGCAGGCTTCTGGGGGCCCCACTCCAGACCCCTCGGGTCCCCCAGCTTTGACCCCATAGGACGAGGAGTGTCTGGTTCGGGCTCTATCTCCTCCCAGTCTGGGGGCTCCATAAAAGCCAGGCCAGGGGCCCCCATTTCAACGAGCACGAGAAGGGCACAGGGGACACCGTTAGCTATCTACTGCACAAATAAATGACCCGAAATTTGAATCTTACTAAGTAGGAGCAAAGGAGGAGGAGGTGGGCTGTGGGGAGGCTTCAGGGCATGAAGGGGACCTGCCGATCAGGCCTCATGGAGCAGGCGTGGCAAACATTTTCTGAAGAGGGGTGGAGAATAAATACGTCCGGCTCCGTGGGCCAGAGTCTCTGTCACAATTGCTCTGCTGTCATCGTCACATGAACACAGCCACGGACAATACGGAGGTGAACGGCCGTGCCTGTGTCCCCAGAAAACTTCTGTCGATGGCACAGAAATTTGAATTTCATACAATTGTGTGTGGCGAGGTATTCATCTTTTGATTTAAAAAAATCTATTTAAAAATGTAAAAGCGTCCTTAGTCTTCAGGCTCATACTAAACAGGCAGGGGCCACATTTGGGGGACCCGAGGGTGGCGGCCTCCCAGGGGGGTGTATCTGACACAGAGATAGACGCTGTTTTGTATTTAAGCTATAACTCAGTTTACAAGCACGAAGGAAAAATTAAAAGAAGGAGGTAACTCTATGGGGATTTTCTAGAAACACAAACAAGGAGTGCAGCCAAATCTCAGTAGAACCGAGAATTTATCTTGGTGCGTACGCGTCTGTGGGGGCATGTGGGTGTCTCCAGACACACTGAGGGCCACGCTGTAGGAGCTGGGCCTCCCCCTGAGAGCAGGGGTCGGGGGGAGGGGGAGAGAGATGAGCTTTGCTCACAGTGATAGTGGCATATTTGCATTTTATGCGTGCAATTTAAAAACTCCACAATTAAAAATGAATACAGACCCCCAGAGAATTAAAAACATGTTCACACAAAAACTTGTACGTGATCGGGAGTGAGGCGCCCACACGCGCTGCCCTTTGGACGGACCCTGAGCCCACGACACTTGGGGAGGGAACCAGACATGGAAGGCCACACGGGGTGTGAGTCCACGTGTGTGACAGGTCCAGAACAGACTCCTCCACGGACGGGAAGGGGACTTGTGGGGGCCGGGGGCTGGGGAAGGGGTGAGGAGGTGACATGATGGGGACGGGGCTTCTTTATGGGTGACGGAATGTTCTGGAACCTAGAGGTGGTGGGTGCACGGCCTTATGAATACAATAGAAGCCACTGAATTGTACATTTTAAAAGGCTGAACTTGCTGATATGTGATTTATGTTCCCAAATTGAAAAAAATGTATATACGGAGTTTTTATTTATTTCTTTTATATGTATGGATTTTAAGAGTCTTTAAAAAGAGAACGCCTGGGGCGCCTGATGGCTCAGTCGCTTAAGCCTCTGACTCTGGGTTTCGGCTCAGGTTGTGATCCCTGCTCAGCGAGGCGTCTGCTGGAGATTCTCTCTCTCCTTCTGCCCCTCCTCCCCACCCCCACCCCCGCTCTCTCTGAAATAAATAAATACATGTTTTTTAAAAAATAAAATAAAAAGAGAATTCTTTTTTTTTTTTAAGATTTTATTTATTTATTCGACAGAGATAGAGACAGTCAGCGAGAGAGGGAACACAAGCAGGGGGAGTGGGAGAGGAAGAAGCAGGCTCATAGCGGAGGAGCCTGATGTGGGGCTCGATCCCATGACGCTGGGATCACGCCCTGAGACGAAGGCAGATGCTTAACCGCTGTGCCACCCAGGCGCCCCTAAAAAGAGAATTCTTGATGAGGTCTGCGTAAGCCTGGAGTCCGAGTTGATCATATTCTGCCGATTTCCTGATTTCGACGAGGCACGAGGGTGGGGTAAGATGACATCTTGGTGGGGGCTGCTTGGTGACGTGGGCACAGCCCTTCTCTGTACTATTTTTGCCGCTTCTTGTGAGACAGAAGCTAATGCAACATGAAAGGTCCCAACAGGACTAGTAGCACGGGAAGTGGATTGCCGGCCTGGCCGGGCTGTCCGGTCTCCGCGCAGCTCTGGGCAGCCTGCCTGGAGGCCGTGTGGATGCTGGGCCCCACCGGCCAAGGGCGAGAAGCACCAAGAGGACGAGCAGCCCCCAGACGCCCGCCTCGCCCTTGCCAAGCTCCCGGGCTCCCCCGGGCAGGAACGGAGGGCACAGGACTCCTTCAGATGGAGACCCTCAGACACACACCGCAAACACCTTGTAATTCACAGCCCAGACGGCATGAGGAGATTATTAGTTTTCTTAAGATTTGATTCAATTAATTAGTTCCCAAATATCAGCCTATCCAGGCAAGCAAAGGCAAACAGAGATAAATCCCAGCCCAGCCTTGCTTCATCTTTTAAAGGCAATTAACTCTTAGTTATTAGCTTTTAATTAGGGAGTAATAATGGCCTCATTAATACGCTTTATTATGCTTGTCACCAGGCAGCTGTTCCAAACAGATCCTATTATCAGATGGTCATGGCCTTGGTGTCAACGGTGCTTTCTCCTGCGGAGGCAGGGGTGCGAGGGCTGCCAGCAGCCCATTCATTCTTCAGTCCCGTCATGGTGGCCCTCCTGACCTCCACTCCCATCCCCCGCAACAAACCCTGGGCCGGGCCTACCGTTTCCCCACTCAGAACGCTCCTAGTGCCTCCCCACTGTTCTGTCAGCAAATCCCTCACCCCCCCCGCCCCGGGCCGTCGGCTCCCATCGCTTACCCTGCTCCAGCCGCGCTGGCAGCCATTGCGCCCCTTACCCCACACCCCTGCACTGTCCCCTCTTTGCTCTACGATCCGGCGCCAGGACCATCACTGCAACATTCTTTTTTTTTTTTTTTTTAAATTTGACTGAGAGACAGAGAGAGGGCACAAGCAGGGGGAGCAGCAGAAGGAGAGGGAGAAGCAGGCTCCCCGCTGAGCAGGGAGGATGCAGGACTCGATCCCAGGACCCTGGGATCATGACCTGAGCCGAGGGCAGACGCTTAACGACTGAGCCACCCAGGTGCCCCTCACTGCATCATTCTTTAGAAGCGCCCCGGGCTGGAAACCACCTTGAGCGTTGCCCAGTGGGAGAAGTTTCAGTGAGAGGGAGCAAAACCCAAGGGTAAATTCTCACAAAGTATCTATAAACAGACACAGGTATGAGTGAGTTCACGGAGGCCTTGCTTGCAATTGCCAAATGCCCATCAGCGTTGCAAGCAGACTGTGGTCCAGCCACGCCCGGGAACACTACGCAGCAGTGAAAAAGGAGCAGACAGCAGGAATACGCAACAGCTGGGAGAATCTCACATGCTTTGTGCAGCGGGGAAGAAGCCAGACACAAATGCCTGTGTTCTACATGATTGCACTTACAGAAGGTTCTAGAAGGGGCAGCCTTAGTCTTCAGGGACAGAAAACAGATCAGTGGCTGCCTCTGAGCATGGAGGGTTGATGAGGGAATATTCTGGAAGGAGGGAAATAGTCTATGTGTGTGTTGGGTGGTGGGTATTCAGGGTATATATTTGCCAGGCTAACAGAGCTGTGTAACTTCACGTATGTCTAGGAAATGTCAATTATGGCTAAACGAAAAAATTATAATATTCGCTTGATATTAAAATGTGGACCATGAATATGTAATGATATGATAAATGTCCACAGTGTCGGGTCGACAGTCCCGATCGCACAGACTGCAGAGCCTCATGGCGCACTGAATGTTTGTGTCCTCCCAACATTCATGTCTTTCAGTCCTACCCCCAAGGTGACAGTGTGAGGAGGCGGGGCCTTCGGGGTGACTAGGTCATGAGGGTGCAGCCCCCATGAGTGGGATCGGTGTTTTTATGAAAGAGGCCCCGGGGAGCTCCCGTGCCCCTTTTGCTAGGAAAGGACACGGGGAGAGACAGTGGACTACGGACCAGAAGTGGCCCTCACCAGCTGCAGAATCTCTGGCCCCTTGATCTTGGACTTCCCAGCCTCCAGAACCGTGAGAAATACACGTGCTGTTTGTAAGCTGCCCGGTCTGTGGTGTTCTGTCACAGCAGCCTGGATGCTCTGAGATAGACCCCCCAATCCCTACTGCCTGCAACTGTCATCAGATTATTCCTTGCACCACTGCAAAGGGGCCAAAAATGCAGACTCTGGGCCCAGGTATCCTGGGTTCAAATCCCAGCTCTGGCACTTGCTTGCTGTGTGACCTTGGGTAAGTTACTTCACCTCTCTGTGCTTCCACTTCCCCATCTATATAAAATGAGAATATGCCTTGCAGGGTTGTTGCAAAGACCAGGGAAGGAAAGCCATGTAAAGAACTTTGCCGCAACATGATTCTTCGAAGAGTGATAGCTCTCTGTCCGTATTGTCGATTGCTAACTTAATTAACCTGGAATACTAGCTTCAGGCCAGGCCCTGAGCTGCCCTCTGGGATGTCTGCCCAGGAGGGTGGTCACCCCTATCTAAAGCTGGAATGGGAACATAGGGGAGGAAAGGCTTAATTCTGACCCGGGGTCAGGAGACCCACACTGGAGGAGGGGCATTCGGGTCTGGCCACAGCACGCCACCGGTAAGGTAAGAGATGGACTTTGAGTAATGAGGAGGGCCCTTCATGCGGTGGGCACAGCTTGGGCACAGGCCCGAAGCACAGGGCATGTGGTCCAGGGCCACGGGGACATGGCCATGACGCACCTGAGGAGCTGTGCCAGGCTGAGGAGTTAGAACTCAGTTAGGAGTTAGGACCAGGTCACTCCACGTGTAGCTCCAGGTGGGTAATCGTTTCCAAGGAAGACACAACAAGACAACTTTGCATACAGTTCACAAAATTGAAATGTAGGGTCCATCTTCCGTTTCCCAAATGTCTCGTGAGATTGTCCCCTAAAGACTATGCATGTGCCTCAAGGACAGCATTGGCCAGTACGTGCCAGCAAGTACCATCCACTGTTTTTTTGCTTTGTCATTCACTGTCCCTGGATGAGCACGTCTCATGGCTAGTTTTACATCATGCTGTTGCCCTCATTTATAAAAATGGATGAAGGGTGTGCCCAGCTGTCCCCTTCCTGGGCTTACATGCTTGCTTGCACCTGTTTGAGAAGGTTCACAGCATTGCTACACATGAGACCCTAAGTGGACACAACCCAGACGCCCAGCGCGTGTAGAGTGGATAAATGAACCATGGTTTATTCTGACGCTAGCATATGCAGAAATCACATATTTTATGCAAAATTTTAAAAATGAACTACTCACAGAGATAGACAATATGAATATCACAGACACAATTTTGAGTGGAAGAAGCCAGACACACAGAGAATATGCCGCATGATTCCATATTTATAGAAAATATGAAACAGGCAAGCGAATCTAGGGTGATGAACAGGGAGACGTGGGCACCCCCTTGGGGTGCAGTGACTAGGAGGGGCACATGGGGGGCCCCCCAGGGAGACGGGACGTAGAACTTGGTCTGGGGAATGACTATAAAGGGGCTCCAGCTGCCAAAATTCATCGAGTCATTCACTGAAACGTACTTTTCTGTATGTGTGTTATATTTCCATAAAAACTTAAAGAAAACGAATCAGTGGCTCGAAAGTGGTTCATCGAGGTGTAAAAGCCGAGGTAAATACCGCAATCCGGAAATATGCCGTAAGCATGAGCAGCGCCTTCAAGGCAGCCCAAACAGGGAGTGGAGACTGTGTCGCCCGCACGGGTCACGCTGTGGGGGTGAAGAGCTCTGGCAAACCCTGGAAATTGTGTGAATGCCAAGAACAGTGACCAGGCAGCGTGTGTGGGACCTGCGGCCCCTCGAGCCCTGTTCAAACACCCTTGAAAGATGATGCAAGGCCCTTCGTGATCTGAGCTGCCCCCAAATAAAGCCGAACCCGACCAAATCCTTTCCAAACAGAACGCAGTGACCTCTGGGCTTAACAAATGTGTTTATCCCCCTCTTGAATTTGGGCAAAATAAGGCAGTTCTGTATCAAATTGGTACATTGGATTGTCACGGGAGAAAAACCAACCTGGGGAGGCATCTTTCCTCATCGTGCCACTCACACAAAAGCCGGGGCGAGTCACCTGTGTTTCCAGGGAGCCAGCTCATGCCAACCTGCAGGAGTCAATCTTTAAATTTTCAGGAATTCCGTGAACTGGTTGCCAAATACAGCCACCATGGAAAATAAAATTATATAAACTTACAATAATACATACATTATTATATTAAGACCAAGGCAATAAATATCCAAATCCCATCATTTTACTAATTATTTTACTACATTTTGCTACCATCTATGCTTTGGAGGTTTTTTATAATTATTGTATCTGTTTGATGGAAACATTATATAATGGTATGCTTCGGTGTTTCTCTTTCCAACTCTGCATTCAGTGACATCCTGTTGGCAACTTGAAATTGGTGGGATTTTTACACCATGGAAATAGGCAAACGGTACCAATCCAATGAATGAGTGAATGATGTGAGGGACCTCTCTCAACCTCTCTCTGGTGACTGTAAAACGGCTGCTGTGGCTCCAGCCATCACACCCACATTTGACTTGAGAGGAAGAGGAGAAAGGAATGCAAAAGGGGGCAGCACCAGCCCTGATTGTCTCTTTCAGCAAGAAATTTTAAAACTTCCCTCTAATTCCCCAGACCCATGTCATGGGACCCTGAGTAGGTAAGAGAGTTTGGGAAGGCAAGTTTTTTATTTTCCAGGCTTTTCAGTGGAGGACAGGGACAAGGGAAAAGCAGGTGGGGATGTCTGTGGGTTTTCCTGCCATAGCATCTGCCCTGTTTCATCACCTAGAACTTTTTCTACAAGGAGGAGGGTCTCTCCCGCTGAGCATTGCTTTGTGAGCCGCAGGGAAGCTTGGGGAGGGCGGGTGGGGCTGGTCTGGGAAGCCCACCAGCCTGGGAGACAGACAGCAGGAGCCTTGGCAGCCCAGTCTGAAGAAAGTGATGACCATGGCCCCGTCACACTCTTCTGCAGAGTGACGAGTGGGGCGGCGGTGACAAGACCGCGCTTTGCCCGCTGGAGGACGCGGGTGTCCCGGGGAAGGGACGCTGGCCTGAGTTTGGAAACCCGAGCTTGGAGAGGACATTTCTTTGTGACACCGGTTGCTCCAGCCACGTCCACGGCTGCTATCTCAGACGGGGCTCGTGGGGATGTGTTCTGCCCTCGGGGAAGCCTGGGGCCATCCCTTTGGAGCTGACAACTCCAACTCCGAGGACAAGCTGGGGTTTCTTCCGGAGACTGAGCCTTTGCACACACGGCTCCGTCACCAGACGTCTGAGTCTCCAGTGCTACAAGATGATTTTCTTTTCTGGTTGGGGCACAAGATGGGGGACTCATCATTGAATATATATATTTGGGGGGGGGGAGAGGCAGAGGGAGAGGAGAGAGAGAAACTTTTTTTTTTTAAGATTTTATTTATTTGGGAGAGAGAGAGAGAGAGCACGAGCAGGGGGAGGAACAGAGGGAGAGGGAGAAGCTGACTCCAAGCGGATCACGGAGCCTGACAAGGGGCTCGATCCCAGGCCCCGAGATGACCTGAGCCAAAATCAAGAGTCGGACCCTTAACCGACTGAGCCATCCAGGCGCCCCAGGGCGTATATCTTAAAACAGCACCCAAATGTTCCACAGACCCAAATACCCAAATGTGGGATTCTTTGCAAGTCAATGGGACAAAAGTCGGGGTGCGGAGTGGCTGCCACTCCTGATGGCACCCCACCCCTGCGCTAGCCTGCAGGGGGACGGCAAGAAAGAGGTCTTTGGCAAGACCTCTCTGTGTGTTCTGGGTCCTAGTTTGAGCTGACATCCCGCCACCAGCCGCTCGCCACTACTCTCGCTGCACAGTAATTATGGGCTTGGATTTTCTAATTTCACGGAACCAAATAAGAGAAAAGTCGCCCTGGGTGTGGCCCCTGACCTGGGGCTCAGCGAGTGACGCTGAGCGGGATGGATATAGCACGGAGAGAGACTGAACATCAAATCAACCCCTCTCTCTGACGGGAACGGTCATTGGGGAATTTTTATAATAATACGTTTCAAGACAGTTCTGACGAGAAGCTTTTAATCATGTGAAAGGATGCTCAACTCATTAGAAGGGGGAGGAATGCTGCAGCCATGGCAGACCTATCCCGTAGACAAGGGCCACTGGCTGGGTCACAGCTCCCGTCCGGGAGGTCTGGGAAGTGGCGTTAACCCGCATCGCACAGCGGGGCACGGGCACAAGGGGGTCACCTGGCTGAAGGAATTAAAAGTCCAGATGCTTCCGCCCAGCAATCCCCACCCCACACCTTTAAAGGGAACGTATTTTAGACATATACCCATGAGTACCAAATACCCGCTTCGGGGTGCCCGGGGGGGGCTCAGTCGGTTAGGTGTCTGCCTTCGGCTCAGGTCATGATCCCAGGGTCCTGGGATCGAGTCCCACATCGGGCTCCCTGCTCAGCTGGGAGTCTGCTTTCCCTCTGCCCCTCCCCCCTTGTGCTTTCTCTTTCGAATAAATAAATAAAATTGTAAAAAAGCCCACAAACCAACCCGCTTCTCTGCAGCATGGCTCCTAATTGGGAAAAACCAGAGACACTCCTAGTGTCCACTAATAGCTGATTGATTTATTAAAATTGCATAGGGGTTACTTTTCACCAAAGAACAAACAGGTAATTCTGTGTTTGAAAATGTGGACCCCGCCCCCAACCAGACATTCACTCCCCTGCTCCACCCTGATTCCCCTTTTCAGGGTCGGCAGGGACCTCCACGCTGCCAACCGTGAAGAATGGTCCTTTCTCTGCTTTCATCCTCTCCTGCCCGGACCAGTGCAGTCCCCTCCAACCCGATCCCAAGCTCCTGCCCTCACACCCCAGCATTCCATCCTTCTCACAGCGGCCACCAGAGGGCGCCTGAGCGCACCGGCATCAGGTCCCGCCCTCCTCTACCCTCCAGGACTCCCACCTCCTGGGGTGAGGGAGGGAAGCCCAAGTCCTCCCAGTGGAGTGGGTGGGGGCCCAAGGCCCTGCAGGACCTGTCTCCAGCTCCCTCCCCGCCCTCCCTTCCTCCTCTCCCCCTCACTCTTCTCCAGCCACATGGGTCCCCTTGTTGCTCCTCCAACACTCCAGACCCAGTGCTGCCCCAGGACCTTTGCATGTGTTGTTCACTTTGCCAAGAACACCTTTCCTCCAGATCTCCACCTAGTTCACTCCCTCACCTCCTTCTTGTTTTTACTGAAATGTCACCTCCTCAGTGAAGCCTATCTTGCATCTGTGGCCAAAATAGCCCCTCCTTATCACCTATCATTTTCCTGTCTTTGTTTTTCTTAAAGCCATGGTATCCAGTAGGCCCTTAATAAATATTTAATCCATTTTTATTCTCCTTCTTGTTCACTCTGCACTAGCTGGGCCTCCTCGATGTTCCTCCAACATGCCAGGCCTGGTACTGCCCCAGGGCCTTTGCACTGGCTGTGCCCTCCACGTGGAGCTCTCATCCCCTCGATGTACACTCGACTCACTCTCTCACTTCCTTTGGGTCTTTGCTCAGATGTCACATTCTCAGCAAGACCCTGAATGCCGTACATAAACTCAGCCCCCAACCCCCATCTGCCTCCCCTGAGAGGCTGTAAGCTCCTGTGGGCAGGGTTTTTTTTTTTTCCCTGTCTTCTTTTGCAGGGCAGCCCAAGCCCCTGGAAAGGAGCCAGGATGAGAAAGGCGCTCCATCAGCGTTTGCCGGATGACTGCACGCAAGCGGCCTGAACGTAAACGCCCTTCCTCTCTTCCCTTCCTCCGTTCAGTAATTAGGATCTGCAAGGAAGAGCTGTCCCTTCGCCTCTCCCTCTTTCATTCATTCATTCATTCATTCATTCATTCATTCATTCAATTATTTACAGGAGTCTGGATATTTATTTTATTCTATAGGTTAGAGTCCAAAACCATCCCTGAGTTTGTGGTTCCAGTTGTTCTGGCCTCGGCTCCTGTGAGTGGCCTTTCCAGGCGTCCGTGTCCTTTTCCGGTTATTTCCTTGCTTGTTGCCAACACAGGATGCTCAAATTTATCTTGTGTGTTCCTTGCCCCAGGCATACAGTGGATGATCTCCCGAGGAGCTCAGGTTCCTCGTATGGCAGGGTGGTATTTAGAAGCCAGAGTCCAGGCGCCAAGGGTGCTCATGGCTGCGGGCATCACGGCGCCCGCGCGTGCGCACCCCTGCCCATCCGTGGTGCCCGTCCGTGGTGCCCATCCATCTGTCCACACCTATGGTCTCTCCGTGTACGAAAACCATGAGTTCGTCCCGACAGTCCTGATTCCAACCCAGGACAAGGTCCATTCTAGCTCCTCCCAGCTCTTGACTTAACTTGCGATTTCTTTCTCTGATGGAGAGAGGCCTGGCCCTCATCATGGACCATTACTTTATGCATGTGTCCAACCCCTGTATTTACATAACGCAGCTCCAGAAGGGCGAAGCTCCGGGGACACGGTTTTCTAACAAGTGTGCAGAGTCGGTGTGTAGGTATCTTTGGTGTTTTTTTTTTTTTTAATCTTATTTGAGAGACAGAGAGCATAAGCAGGGGGAGCAGCAGGCAGTGGGAGAGGGAGAGGCAGGTTCCCTGCTGAGCAGGGAGCCCGATGCGGGACTCGATCCCAGGACCCCGGGATCATGACCTGAGCTGGAGGCAGACGCTTAACCAACTGAGCCACCCGGACGCCTGGTAGCTTTGTTATTAACCAAACAGTATCCAGTCAAAACACCAGCTTCAAAACACCCTTGGCAGCACAGTTGGGCCCACGTGGTTTTCTGTTTCGGGATTCCCAGCACATCCTGCTGGATTTTAACCAGCTACCGTGCGTGGTGCATGGCCCAGGACGGTGCTGTCCGTCTGAGCTGTTCCGAAGGGCATGCCCGGAGGCCGCCCGCCCACCCTGCTACTCTCTCCCACGCCGCATTTCTCGAGACCCTTTCCCACCTGCCCCCTTAGGCGCCCTGCCTCCCAAGGCTCTCGGGAGCCCCCTGCCAACACCGGGACTCAAAGATGCCCCTGCCAGGCCCTGGGTCCAGCGTGGTGGGTCCTTACACGCATGGGGCTCACACTCAAGTGGGGGGATCGGGCAATTAGAGCAGGGACCACCGGGTTCGGGGGGGATGGGATGCTGGAGCAGCTTGACTGGGGGTCCCCAAAGACACGCCCCGCCCTACTTCCCAGTGCCTCCGACCTTATTTGGAAAAAGTGTCTTCACGGATGTAGTTAAGGGTCTTGGGATGAGGGGAGCATCCTGCCCTAACCGGGTGGCCCCAAAGCCCACGCCTGGAGCCCTTACAAAGGAAAGGCTGACGGACACAGGAGACAGAGAGCAGGGAGGACACACATACACAGGGAGGCGGTCACGTGCCAATGCAGCCACAAGCCAAGGGACACTGGGGCCACCGAAGCAGGGAGACGCAGGAAAGGTCCTCCTTGGGAGACTCCGGGGAGCGGAGGGGGAGGCTGGCCCCACGACACCAGAATTTCAGACAACTGGCCCCCAGGACTTTGAGAGAATACGTGTCTGCTGTTCTAAGCCACTCAGTTCATGGTCCTTGGTGACCACGACCCCAGGAAGCTGATTTGGGAAAACAGAGCCACGAGTGTCCAGGGGCCAGCAGGGGCCACTCGGAAGGGCTGCTGGGGCTAGTGGGGTGAGAGGGAGAGGTCCCTCCCTGCCTCTCCCCTGTGCAGGCTGCCGGGAGGGAGTCATCTGTCCCTGTCGCTTGCTGAATGGCCAGGATGGAAGCTACATGGAGGGGACGCCGGGCATCTGGACACTCACTCTCACTGGCCCAGTCCCTGCTGCCAAGTGCCGCCCCTTGGGCTGCCCGAGGCACCAAATAATTCTTTTCTCTGTTAATGGAGCAGAAGCACGAAGTAGATCTCATCTACAAATAATGCTCGCCGGCGAGTGTCCCCAGCGCTCCATGGCCTGTCCCTCCTGCTGTGAGCCCCGCTGCTTTCTGTGCCCGGCCTGTGGGGCCTTGGGGTCTCTGGGAGGCTGCTCTCCCTGGTGGCTGTGACTCTCTGTCCCCGATGGGCCTCTCAGGGGTGGCGGGCAGCCTGGGGGACGCGGGGGAGGCTGGCGACAAGACTGGGGGGAGAGCTGCCGCGCAGAGGTTCCAGCACCATCATAAAAGCCACGAACTGTGACAGCAGCAGTCCCAGACCGCAGAGGTCAATGGAGGCCTGTCTGCTGTCCTCTGCCAAAGGTGGTGACTTGGGGGGCGGGGGGCAGCCTGCAGGGCTTGGCTGCGGGCCACGGTTGGGTGCAGAGGCTTTGAGGCCAGAGCCCCCCAGCAGGTGGATGATGGATGGGTGGAGGGGTCTTTGGTCCAAGCCTCTCTCTCTACCATGCTCCTGGAGGGGGTGGGGGGCTAGGGTGCAGGTGGCCTAACTGGGGGCCTTTGAGAGATGAGATGGGTCTGGGCCCCGAGGGCTGCCCCCAGAGGGGACGTAGTGACGGCAGCCGCCCGCCCACTCTAGGTCTGGGATGAACACATTTGTTTTCAGTAAGGGGCCAGATGCTGAATGTGTCTGTCTTTGCAGGCAGGGCAGCCCCGCTGCTGCAGGCAAAAGCCACCCAGGTGATAACGAAATGAATGGGCATGGCTGTGGGCCAATAGAGCTTTATTTACGAAGACAGGGAGAAGGCCAGGCTTGGCCCAGGGGCTACAGGCCGCCAAACCTGGTCCTAGGACAGTGTACTCACCACGTCAGGCACCTGTCCCGAGTCTTCCTGATGGGCTGTCCCTTGAGGGGTCAGATCCTTTAGACATCTGGGAGGTGACTCCCAGAAGAGTGTTCTGGACATCGTCTCCAACAGATCTCGGTGACCACCAGCTTCCCCTGCGTCTCTGCCTGTTCCGGTCCGTGCGGGCACGTGTCAAAGCTGTGTTTGTGGTCCCCCTGCTTTCCTGAACCCCAAACTCCAGAGAAGCAGCAGCTGTCTTTCCCTTGTCCTCGGGCGCCCGGGACCCCCATGGGCTCTGCACAGCTGCCCGTCTGAGTGGGGGAGGCGGTGGGCCCTCTGTGGCCATGCCAGACCCTCCCCGGGGCCGAGAACAGACTGTGGCTGCCAGGCCCCTGGGAGGCTCCTCCGGGGACGATGCTGACCTGTCCAGTCAGGGCCACAGAGGTCCCTGTAGCAGAAGGGGAAACTGAGTCCTGGAGCTGTTGAGAGGAGGCTGCAGGCAGGGGCTCCCTGAAAAGGAGGATCTGAGAAGCAGGATGAGGGCTGCAGTGGCTGATTTTATCCAAGGAAAGAGCTGCTCAGGGCTGAACTGCCATGCAAGGACGACCACACTGGGGAGAGAAACCGAGGCCCAGAGATGGGCACCCCGTCTGGGGTCCCCACTGTCCCACGCCAGCTCCCCAGGGCCCAGTCCCAGGTCCCCACGTCAAGCATCCAGTAAATATTACCCGCACGCTGGTGTTGCCTAAAGGCCCCACGGTCCACCCTCCCCTGTCCCCAGACTAGCGTATCCAGTCGTGGGTCTACCTGTGGCGTCTTCGCTCAGGTCTAAGCTGGTCTCCCATGCCCCGGGCCTGCCTCATCCGTTTGTGGCAAAACCACCGTTCCAGGCACTCAGCACAGCCCTGCCTTCATCCTACCCCCTACCCCTGGCCCCAGTCCAGCCTCCCCGTAGCGGCCACCAGAGGACGCCCATGAGCAACCCAGTCAGGTGGGCCCTTCTTTGCCCACAGCCCTCCAGGGCTCCCACCTCCCTCAAGGTAAAAGCCCAAGTCCTCCCTGGGGTCCCCAAGGTCCCGCACAACCCGTCCCCATCTCCTCCCCGTCCTCCCCTCCTCTCTCTCCCCCTCACCCACTCTGCTCCAGCCACATGGGCCTCCAACACACCAGGCCTGGTACTGCCCCAGGGCCTTTGCACAGACCATGCCTGCTGACACTCCATCATCTCCTTTCTCCCTGTTCTGCTCTTTCCGCCTCGCCTGCTGAGCCATACTTACCGGCTGCCTCCCTGAGTCCTGCTGGCTCCATGAGGACGGGGATGAGACCTGCCACACTGGTACCACACACTCAGGACCCATGGGGTCAGTGGCACACTCATGAAGGGAGGGGCCCCGTCTCATCCTGGGCCTGGGAGACCCGTGGTCTGGTGTGCTCCTTGGCTCGGATGCCATTGGAACTGGGTGGTCAGGAGGACAGTGGGAGGGTGGCCACCCGCCCCGGACAAGCAAGGGGTCAAAGGCAGAGTTGTCTTTCAGAGGGGACCCACTGCCCCAGCCACCGCTTCCCCCAGCCTGCGAGTGGAGCCCGACAGCCTCTGGGGAGGGGTCTGCGGGACACAAGCCACGGACAGACACGGGCCGGGGAAGGGACTGCCTCATCCAGAGCTGGGAGCGGGAGCCGAGGGGCCAGGCCGCACTCCCACCTGCACCACCCTGGGGAGGTCTCCCCTCGGCTCTGTCTGGCAGCAGGTGGCCCAGCACGCACCCCCCCCCAGGAGACGCCCTCCCGCCTCCCAGCAGCCCCGCCCCCCAGAAATGAAGACACCGCCACGACAGCAAGCTGTAATCCGCAGCGCTCAAGAGCCTTTAATTCATTATGAACCTAGAGGCAGGGAAATTAGGCAAAAATACAGCGCATCCTTAATCTCGGGTGGGAGAAAAATCAGGGTGGGTGGGTTTTTCTGTTTCTCGTTTTTGTACATAGACACGGATATACCTTTGTGGGGAAATGTGCATTTCCCCTTTGCCGAGCTGCAGCCTGTCTGCCGTCACCCTAGACCCAGAAAGACACCCTGGGTCTGGCCCCCTCCTCTGACCCAGAGGGCCAGCTCGCTTCTTTTTGTTCTTTACAATATAAATAGCATTTTCAAACTACATATGAACACAGTGCCGCATCTGGGCGGGGCTGCTGCATGCAGAGGGAAACCCCCACATCCCGGCTGACTCCCCTCCGGACCTCCCGCCCCTGCCCCGCTGCAGGGGCACCTGCCCCCCGCCCCCCACCAAGGAAATGAAAGGTTCTCGGCTCATTTACATTCTTTCCGTTCTCCTTATAATAGTTCTTTCTGGCCTGGAAACCATCAGAACACTCTTTTTTTATTTTTTAATTTTTTTTTACACAAGCAAAATTATGCTGTCAGTCCCTGGGCAGGACAGCAGGGGGCGGGGGTCCCAAGCCCCTCACAGGCACGCTCTCATAAATCCGACCCACAGCTCTCAGGAGGCGGGTCTGGTTCTCTCTTGCTGTCCCCCAGACACACAAGTCCGCACTTCCCAAACGGGACATAGGGTGCCGCCGGCCCCTCGGGAACCAAAGCGGGCAACCCTGCACACGTGGGACAGCAGCCAACGCAGGGGGCACCTGGGTGGCCAGAGCCCAGGGACACAGAACTCGCCCACACAGGGAACGGCTACACTTGGGTCACCTGGGAGTCCCGCGTGGCCCCGTGTCCTCCCTCTCCAGACGGCCAAAGGCAGCCAGCCACGCACCTGCTGGGAGGCCCATGGAAGGCCCGGGCAGCGCTGGGGACACTCTGTGGGCACCAAGCCCGTTTGCAAACACTGGAGGCCTCAGCCGTGCAGTGGTTCTCACGAGGGGAAGAAGCAAAAGATGGAGCAAACCAGAAGAGAGAGTGTTTATTTTGCGAAGGCGTGCGCGGACCGGAGGGGGGCTCCTGGACCCCCGCGGCCAGCAGTCGCCCCCAAAGGGCGTGGCCGGTCTCCTCCTGTCGGTGCAGAGAGCGACGGGTGCAGGCGCTGGTCAAGGAGGCGGTGCCAGCCGCCCAGACCTTCGCCAAGTCCGGGGAGAGGAGGGACAGGCCGACGCTCTTCCCTGTCACCCTGCCCGGCCTCCCAGGCCCCTCCCTGCTGCTCGCGGAGTCGAGCGAGGTTTTAAAACAACGACAAAAAAAAAAAAAAAACGAGATGCTTTTATCTCCCTCGGCGTATCTTGGTTCTGAGAAAAAGAACATTTTTGTTTTGTTTTGTTTTGTTTTGTTTTGTTTCATTGTTAAAGCCACAAATCTAGAAAACAACTTTGGGGGTTTTTTTCCTTTTCTTTGTTTTCCTTTTTTTCTCATGTTTTTTTTTTTTTAAACAACAGGTGTTTCTAGAAAGAGCCTCACAAAGGTGACGTATGTACAGGAGTCACAATCTCAAAGGCTGCTCAGGAGGCAGGCAAGGCAGTAGCACCTTTTCGAGAAGAAGAGCTTACATGGTTTACGAATCTGAGTGGTGGGGGTGGCGCGAGTCCCCGGCCGGCCCCCCAGAGCCCGCGTGGCCCTGCTCCCTGAGTCCGGGCCGCGCGCCGGTGTCCTGCTCGCTCCTGTCGCCGCAGAGCGGGGCAGCCGCGCGCGGAGGTAGCCTCTTGGGGCCGGGGGAGGCGAGGACGGGAATTCACAGCAAGCAAACGCCAGGGCCCGCCGCCGCCTGCCTTGCTGGGCCGAGGGGTCGCCGGGCAGCCGGCTGTCCTAGAAGGGGGCCCCGGGCCGGCACTGCGCCTGCAGGAGGCTCTCCATGAACGCTAGGTAGTCCGGGTTCCGCCCTGAGTCCTCGGGGGCGCGCGGGGTGCCCACCCGCGGGCGCTTGGCGGCCTTCACCTCCTCCCCCGAGAAGGTGCTCTCCTGAGGTGCCCCTGTGCTGAGCGACTGCAGGAGACCAGACAGCACAGGGGTTAGCGGGGCAGCGCTGTGGACGGAAAGTCTGCGTCCCCCCAGATTCATCTGTCCAAGCCCTTCCCCCAAGGTGCCGGTATCAGGAAGTGGGGGGCCCTCGGCAATGGGGTCAGTGCCCTTAAATCAAAAGGACCCCATGGAACTCTCCCTCTCCTTCCAGCCATGAGAGGACACCAGAAGGAGGCATCCGTGAACCAGAAGCCACGGTCCCCGCCACCAACTCTGCCCACACCTTGATCTCAGAGGTGCAGCCTTCAGAACCGTGAGAAACGCCGTCTGTACCGTAAGCCCCCAGATGTGGGGCTTCATGACAGCAGCCCCGACAGACTGACAGGGGGGCTCCATTTGGGCACCTGGCAGGGCACACGCCCATCCCGCTGGGGGCCAAGGGCCCTGAGCCACCGTCCCTTATCCAGTGACCTTCTGAGAGTGACACCGGTCACCAGGGGTGTGGCTCAGCACTCCTGCCTCTGCGTGAACCCCCAGTCCTGCGTGTGAGCCTCCCAGCAGGCAGGGCCCAGGGACAGGGGCCCTCCACCCCCAGCCCCAGCCCCCAGGAAAGCGGGCGGCCCGAGCCTGGTCTGTCCCACCAGACGGTGGCTACAAGGAGCAGCCCAGCCAGGCTGGGTCCGGCGAGCCCCGTCCCTCCCCGCGGGAACCTTCGGTCTGAGGCCAGCGGTGCGACCGCACCAGCTCTTACTCTGAGGTCATCCACCGACCGCCACGGTCGCCTGCTCCTCAAAACCTTGCCTTTGGATTAAACACGAAAGAAAGCCAACCGCAAAAGGCCTGGGAGAAAAGGCCAGTCACCATCCCTCAACCCCGGGCCTCACTAACCCCTTGGCAAGGGGGTGAGCTTTGCCAAAGCGGCTATGGTCATGCCACCAACTCCGGAGGCGGATCTCATGTTCGGGCGGCTGCCACAGAGCACAGTGGCCGGGGGCCAGGCTCCTGCGGGGCTGCGTCCTCCTGGCGGGGCTGTCACCAGCCCTGCAAGCCGTCCTTGCCTCCACGGACGAGCAGGACGAAGGGGAGGTCAAGCCCCTTCAGACGGGCGCTTCCCTGAGGGCTGCTAAGGGCTTCTGGGGACAGCGCCCCCACCTGGCTGGGCCACACCACTTACCAGCCGCGACCGGACCCTCTTGGGGAGCTCCTCGTCCAGGGTGAAGATGTCCCCACGCTTTACCATCAGTTGGGACCCGTCCTCAAACTCCACCTGCAAAGGGGCGTAGTTCTCAGGGGTGGCCTCCACTGCCTCCCGCTGAGGGGCGCCACCCCCAGGGGGCCCCCACTCATCGTGGAAAGGCAGCGAGAGGAAAAGTGATGTGATACAGAGAGAGAAGGGTGCTGGCGAACACAACAGAAAGCAGAACAGCCGCGGAGGAGCGGCCGTCGACTCTGGCGGCTGGAATGTGGGTGATTTTCCTCCAAGATTTCAGGCTGCTAAGTAATTTCTCTTCCACAATCATGGGAAGAAACCCAGGGACACTGAACTGTACACTTACAAATGCTTATCACAGTAAATGTTACATCGCGTATGCTGTTTGCCACGCACACACCGGGAAGACCTCTCTATGGGGAAAACACCGGACAACTGAGACCCTTCCAGCTTATAGATGTAACAAGCCCGGACCGTCTACACTGGGCAGGCAGGAGCTGGCCAGGACCCGCCCCTCTGCCCCCTAGGCCCGCTCACCTGGTAGACGTGGCTCGTCACGGAGGAAATGAACCTGGCCTTGTACATGTTACCATCCGCCCACCGCAGCTCCACAAACTCCCCCTCGGGTGGGGGTCCCAGCCGGACACAGTCCCTACTCTGCAGGGGAAGAAGGCAGCAGGAGGTGAGGCCCCGGGCACCCTTGGCCTCGGTGGGTCGCTAGCACCCCCCCCCCCCCACGCCACGCCTGGCACGCTCATCCGTCCTAACTGCTGGGTGTTGGCGGCGAGGAGGCAGGTGGCGTGCTGGGCCTCAACTCCTGAGGCGAGCGTGTGGGCGCCGGGGCCTGGGTGCGTGGGGCCCCCTGGCTGCAAGCTCGTCTAGAACCGACTGCCCTCGGCCCTGTGTCCGCAGAACCAGGCGGTGCCTCCCCTGCAGGCATCCCGGGCAGCCCCTCGGGCCACCTCCCCGCTCCCACGTCGCCCCGTGCCACTCACGGTAATGCTCTCCGGGTACAGGTTGTCGCTGTAGGACCCGTCGTCAAAGTTCACTTCGTAGAAGGTCTGCGTGCTGGTGCCGATGACCCGGCAGCGGTAGTACAGCCCGTTGCGGTTCTTGGTGATGACCATCTGGCCCAAGGACACGGCCCTCAGGAACTGGACCTGGCGCGGCAGGGACACGGCTGCGTCAGGGCGCAGGCGGCCGGCGGTGGGGCGGGCGGGGGCGGGCTGGGCACTCACGGTGTGGCCCCCTGACTTGTGCTTGAAGCAGGTGATGGAGACAACATAGGGCCAGTCGTCAGGCTCCATGAGGACCCCGGCGGCGTGTGCGCAGGTCACGTGGAAGGAGGTGGAGCAGTGCTCACAGGAGCACTGGATGCAGGCGCCCGACACCTTCTTCATCCGTTTCCGGCAGTACACGCACTTCTGGGGGGGGCACAGGCAGAGAAAATGGGGCTGGGAGGTCTCCCCGGGATGGCCCTCGAGACCCAGGGCTGGAAGGCAGCGGTCCCCGCGGGTGGAGTGGGGGGAGGCACGGGGGGCAAAGCCCACAGAGCTCCACGTGGCCGGGGGTTTTGACCTTGGGGGAGAGCCCCCCAAACCCAGCCAGTGGCTTCCCCCAGGAGCACTTCTGGATCCTTCTCCACACACCCTCTCTGCAGAGTTGCCTGGAACAGGCACTGAGAGCCACGCACGGAAGCCTCACTCGGCCACAAACAGGGGCGAGGCACCGACAGGCACTGCTCCTGGGGACGGACCCTGAGCCCACGACACTCAGGGAGGGAACTGGACACAGAAGGCCATGTGGTGTGAGTCCATGTGTGTGACACGTCCAGAACAGGCTCCTCCATGGACGGGAAGGGGGCTCGTGGGGGCTGGGGGCTTGGCGGGGGTGTGTGTGACAGCTGATGGGGACAGGGTTTCTTTTTGGATAGAATGTTCTGGAACGAGAGCATGGTGATGGTTACCCAACTCTGTGAAATGTACTAAAAGCTACTCAACTGTACGCTTTAAAATGGGAAATTCTACCTCGATTTTGAATATAAGGCACCGTGTCGTTGCCTCCTCCACGAGGCTGCTCCCCACCGCCCCCCCCAGAGTCCGCGAGGTGGGACAGCCCTACCCCCCAGGCCCACTGCGCCCTCACTCTGAGCATTTACTAAGCGGGCCTTTATCGCTCTGTAAACCATGTTCAAAAGCCAGATAACCAGCGCAGCAAAGGGCGCCGCAGGAGCGCGGCCGACGCCGATCGATGGCAATGAGATCTCATTATTAAACTGTCAATACCTAATCCCGCCAGCCTGCAGGGACAGGCGTGGACACGGCAGGCAGGGCGGCATTAACCCTCCAGCACGGGGCCTCCTCGCACAGGCGGGGAGGCTCACAGCAGCCCCAAGGCAGGGAGCGGAGGTCCCGCCACAAAGCCAGTGGGGCATCGAGCAGCGTTGCCGCACCCCCGGGGCAGAGCCGGGCCGGCCCCACGGTAGAGACCTGGGGGAACCCAACGGCTACATTTGACGGCACAAAGCACTTCAGCCTGCGGGTAGTGACCCCTCGTTCTGAACTTCCGCACCAGTGAGAATGCGGGCCAGGCCCCCGCCGCGCCATCTGTCAGGAGCCCCTGGTGCTGGGCGTCTGGGTCTCCCCTGGAGGCTGCAGAAGGGGGTGCAGGGGGTGTGTCAGACGTTGGTGCAGAGCAGCGGTCTGGGGGGGCCGGGGCCACAGATGGGTGTGACGCTGGCCGGGGAGGCTGCTCCCACCTGCAGACACTCTCCCCCATCACACATGCACACCAGGTCCCATGTCCTCAGCCTGCCTCTCACGCCCACCCGCCACCCTGCTTTGGCAGATGCCTGCCTCCCTCCTCACGCTGGCTGATGTGAGCCCCTCCACCTCAAAGTAGGGCCGACAGGAGGGCAGGACGGATTCAAAGCACCTGCCCCCCACCTGCCTTGCCTCCACCACCCCCACAAGCTGATCTTTCCCACTCGGGAGACCCCGCCAGACCTCAAAGTTCCTCTGGGGATCATCCCAGCCTGGTGACGGGGGGAGCACGGGCGCGGATCGGGCTAACCCGAAAGCTCATCTGGACACAGCCACGGTATGGACGGGGCTGCCCCCGCTAGCCAGGACACCTGCAGCGCCCAGGGCCAGAGGCAAGTAGTCATGGGGACAGATGGACGGAGATGACCAGGAGTGACCATCCCTGAGCCTGTGGCCAGCATGTGGCCCTGGAAGGTGGGCGGGTGGCTGGGCAAGCAGGAGTTAACTGCTGGCTTCCTTGCGAGGCTCCATTAGGCAGTACAAGTGAGCCTCGTGTAGAAGGATTTTTAATTCATCGTTACAAGTGCTGGTAATGAAGAGGCTGCAAGCTGGAAATGTCAGATGATCCATAAAGCGTCTGGGAGGGAGGATCTATCACGGGCACGGCGCGCCGCACCATCCCTCCACCTGAATAATGAAGCCTTTTACGGCCGCGCTCCTGGAGGATCACCTGCAGGCCACCGGCCTCTTCCTAATCACCTGTCCGCACCCGGCAGGGCTGGCGCCGGCCACCGCATACTCCGCGGCCAAGGCCCCCCGCCCCTCCCACACGGGCTCCCTCCGGCTGCCCCACTCTGCCAGGGGGCCCCGCACCTGTGGGCTCCAAGCGCCATGTCCCCACAGGACTCCCTGAAAGGCCTGCTGGCCGAAGCCCTCTCTGCCTCCTGCCCGCCCGCAGCCTGGAGGAACAGCACCCTCAGAACGCCCACGGCAGCCGGCAAATAAACCAGCTGGGCAAAGCAGCCGGTGCTGTCAGGTGCCACGACACACGTCCCTGGCAGAGCCCCACACGTCTGCAGCAAAGCCGTGAAGTCACAGCAAGGACGGGCCTGAGAGCAGGAGCTGGTGCGCAGACGGCTCAGCCCGTGCCGGGCGGTCGGGCCCAGTTACTGCTCGCCACGCAGGAGGCCACGGCGGCCCAGCGTACAGATGGGAAGGCCGAGGTCCGCAGAGGCCAAGGGATCTGTCCAAAGTCACGTGGCTGGCCGGTGGCGTGTTCACAGTCACACTCTGCCCACCCCGCCTGCTGTCCCAGGGGCTCCCCCAGGGTAACCATCACTGGTGAGAGGAAGTGGTGGGAGCCCCTCGAGGCCACGCTCCACCCGAGGCGAGCTGTGTGCTCCTTGCAGAGGGAAGTGCAATGGGCGTCAAGAGGGGCCTGCTACAGAATTCCTACAGCTCCGCAGCAAGAAAAAGAGCAACCCCCAATTTAAAAATTAGCAAACGACCTCAACAGATATTTTTCTAAAGAAGACGACAGGTGGCCAATAGGCACGGGGGAAGATGCTCACCGTCCCTTATCGGCAGGGAAATACGGATCAGAACCACGACGCGATACCGCCTCATGCCTGTCAGGACGGCTAAGATCAACACCGCCAGAAACGACAGGTGTCGGCCGGGACGCGGAGAAAGGGGAGCCTCTCACACGGCTGGCGGGAGTGCAAACGGGTGCAGCCGCTCTGCGAACAGGCCGGAGGGGCCTCACACAGTGAGAAATACAACCCCCGGGGGCGCCAGCTGGCTCAGGAGGTGGAACACGCAACGGCTGGTCTCAGGGTGTGCGTTCGAGCCCCGAGTGGGGTATAGAGATTACTTTAAAAAAATGTTACAAAAAAACAGAACCACCACACGATCCAGTAATTCCACGGTAGGGGTTTACCCAAAGGAAATGAAAACCGCATCTCCAGAAGGTATCTGCCGGCCCGTGTTCACGGCAGCACTGCCCACGGCGGCCAAAACACAGAGACAGCCCCGCGCCCACCAGGGGAGGAACAGAGATGGGACGTGTCCACACGATGGAATATTACTCAGCCACAGGAGAAGCAAGTCCTGCCATCGGCAAGCACACAGACTGGCTGTTACGCCCAAAAGAATACATCCTGCATGACCCCACTCAGAGTCCAACTCCCGGACGCGGAGAGCAGAAGGGTGGCTGCGGGGGCCGAGGGAGGGGGCCGGGCGGTGGCGGGTCAGTGCGTGTAAAGCTCTGTCACGCACAAGGAGCAAGCCGCGCGCTCTGCCGTCCGTACGACGGCGTGCCACGGTTAGTGACGCTGCCCGGTGCAACGGGAGGCTTGTCTGAGTGCCGAGCTCACGGTAATTACACAACACGGGAAGGCACAAGCTGCACACGCTGCTTGGCTGTGCGGCGGACGTCTCTGCACAGAGACCCCGGAAGCCAGGGGCCTGCTGCGCCTCTGAAAAGACATTGGTTTGGCCGAACTGCAACCAACGGCCTCTGGCTCCCGGGTGACCACCCTGCACCCATGGGGCAAGGTGTCGGGCACCTACCAGCTTCCACCGCTGCTCAGGGATGGCGCTGATGTCCACGGGGTGGCGCTCCATCACATTCAGGAAGCGCACTTCGGGGACAGCGATGGCACAGATCACATGGATCCACCTGGTGGGGGGCGGGGGGGCAGAGGGGCAGGCTAGGGTGAGGACTCATGGGTGCACCCCACCCCTGGGCCCTCGGGTCATCTCACAGCTGTTGCCCCCCACGACCCCTGTGCCGCTGGCTGGTGGGGACTTACAGGACCTTAAGGGACATTCTGGGCCAGCGGCTCCTCCTGGTCCCCCCACACGCCTTGGGCCCAAGGCCACACACCCAGGAGGAGCCCCTGCCACCCACCTCCGGTCAGTGGTCATCTGCAGGGCTCCTCCCCGGAGATTGCAAAGACAGCACTCCTGCGGGAAACGGACGACCACACGGTGAGGGGGTGCGGGGCAGAGCTGTGCCTCTCTGCCCTGGGGTCTGCTCTGGCCCCTGCCCGCGGTCCTTACATTTCAAACTAGCGGCCACGGCAGGGACTGGCCAGGGTTGGGGGGTGCACTGGGCTCCACCCCCTCGCTGCCAAGGTTGAAGAAACCGAGACCCAAGGAGGCGAGGTGGCCAGCCCGAGGTCACCCTGGGGACCAGGTCAGAGCCCGTGTCCCAGGCCCACCCCCCACCCCCGCCCCCAGGCCTCCACGGCTTTCAGGGTACCACCCAGCTGCAGGGGTGAGTTACCGCAGTCCAGGCATGGGCCGTGCACCGGGAACACGTCCAGCCTTCATTGACCAGCTCAGGGCGGATGCCGTAGCAACCTGCAAGACAGGGGAGGGAGCAGCTGAGACGGGCAGCATCTGTCGCCAGGCCGCATGCAGAGTCCACGGGGCCTTCTGGAATTCAGCGGCAGCATTTAGGGCAATTGCTCTCCCTGCTCTCTCTCCCTGAATCCAGGCCACTGCGCGCAGCAGGAACAGTCTGGAAATGGCTCATTTGGAACTCAAGTAGGGGGAAGGAGAGCAGGGCCCCTGCCGGGCAGCCCTTGCTGTCTCCAGTCTAGTTTTGGAGGCCCTGCCCAGGCTCTGCTGGCCGGGGGAGGCTGGGAAGCCGGGACAGTGACCACGGAGCTGTACACGACGGAAAGGGGGCCTCGCGGCTATTGCAGCTCAGAAGGCATCGTGGAGCCCGCTGGGCCCTGCGGTCAGGCACAATCGCTGCTCACAAAACCAGAAACTGGAGGCTCTGGGGGATCCGGGTTTGCTTAGGACCTTGGTACTGGTTTAGAAATGGGGAGAGGGCATCGAGGAGGGGGGTTTGGCCTGGGCCTGCACCGCCATCCCCTGGGGGCCCGCCCGCCCAGGAGCACGTCTCACACCTGGGCTCAGCAAGGCAGAGCAGCAAACAGGCTCCTAGCCAGGGGACAAGATGAGCTCGGGGCGGGCCTCTGCAGGGGCTGTGTAGACAGCTACGGCTGCCTCGTCTGCTGGGCAGCCCACGGGGCTAACGGCTCCAGAGAGCTTCCTTCCTGGCCTGGGAGCTCCAGCTCGCACCTGCTGCCCCTCATGCCTGAGAAAGGGGCAGACATCCATTTTCCTGTCTCGGGCTACGTCGGGCCCTCAGGTCTGGGAGAGGGTGGTCGCCCATGGCAGAGAGAGATGGGATCCCCCGGACCACTCTAGAACCTCAGCTTTACCATCGATTCTGACCCCTGCCCCAAAGTGAGGATTTTAACAGTATCATAGCACTTTTAAATGAGGTGATGGGCACCTCGTTTCCTGCTACTGCTGCCCAGAGCCCTGAGGGGAGGACAGGCCTCAGTGGAACTGTCAGAATCAGCCAGGGGGAAGGCCACCCCATGACGCCAGGCACTGGGACCGCCCCCAAACAGGAGCCCGGAGGGAAGGGGCTTGCTGGTTCTGCAGACCCAAGGGGGGCCACCCGGGGAGGGGGCCACAGCATGAAGCAGGGGGGCCACCTGGGGAGGGGCCACAGAGCGCATAGCAGTCTGCCGCCGGCCCGGCCCAGCCCGGGACTCACTGGCGTGGACCTGCAGGCAGCACTTGGCGCAGGCGATGAGCAGACTGGTCCCGTCGTCACCGATGTAGGAGTTGGCGGGGAGGGGCTCCGTGTTCTCACCACCGGAAGTAAAGCACATCTCAGGGATCAGTGGCCGTGTCTTCTGGCCACTTTTGGAAGGAGGAGCAGCCGAGGGACCCTCCCCGAGGGAGGCCTGGGGAGCCTCCTTCTCGGGCTGTAGGGACTGTAGGAAGAGGGGGCCACCTTCAGTGGGGAGTCCAACATGGGCGGGCGGGCCACCTGACGTGGGCCAAGCAGGCCAGGCACTGTGGCCACCCTTAATGCCCTCTGCTGGCCCCAAATACCCCCCATGGTCTGTTCCTCACTCTCTCCTGCAGTTGCCCCCATCCCACCCTCCCACCCCCAACCCTGACCCTTAAGAGATGCCCTCAAACACAGTCAGACCCTGTCCTGCCCCACTGAAAATCCCCCACTCAGGGTCACACTGGCATGGACGCTGTCCTGAGCCCTCATGCCCCTCCAACCACACCAGCCTCCTCGCTCAGCCTCCAACACTCCAGGAGCCAGGTACCATCCTGCCCCAGGGCCTTTGCATGTACCGTTCCCACTTCCAGGAACATTCAGATGTCTGCTTGTGTATGCTCTAGAGCCCAGCCCGCCCACAAGACCAGCGGCCCCCAGCCCTTCACCCCTGCTCTGTGTGTTCTTGTGATCCTGACCACGACCCGACACTGTGAATCTATACAGCGTGTTCTCTGCACCTCTGACATATGTCCCATAAAGGCCATACCCCAGTCCTCACTGAGCCCCCCGATTACCACCACATGAACACATTATGATGAAAACGTCCTGCCCACGGCACCCAGGTCGCACACCCCCCAGGCCCGTCTCTGGACACCCACAGAGCAGTGGCAGGAAGACTGCACCACTCCTGACCCGGGAGGGAAGTGCTCCGCTGGAGGCACCCTGCCTGGCACCTCGGGTTAAGGGACCAGCTGGTTCCCAAGCAGACAGAATGTGCAGGCATGACATCTGTCACCCTCATGGGACAAGTGAGGCTTGGTCCCTGACTCCAAGGGCTCTGACAGCAGAAACCCACCAGAAGTGTGGGCGTAATGAAATTTAGACACTAGACTCAAGGAGATTCACATCTCAGCCTGGAGTTCCTGACACCCTGACTCCCAGCAGCACTAAAACAGCCGTGCCTGGAGAAGATGTCCGTGTTCTGTCCTGTTTGCACACGTCTGCATGGAGACAGTGCTCCAGGCAGTGTGAAGCAGCAGTGCCTTTAAGACAAGCATGCTGCCCTCGGCTCGGGGCCCAGACCTCAGAGCCACTCAGCTAAGTGGGCACTAGGTTAGGAGCCAGGGACCCAAATCAACCGAGACGGAATCCCGTCTTCCAGAGACTCACGGTCTAGGAGCTGATAAACACAGAGCTGGAGCAAGAGCAGATGTGGGTAGGAGAGCCTGGGGTGTGGTGTGACGGGGACAGCAGGCCCAGGAAGGCTTCCTGGAAGAGGTGGCAGCTGGGCAGACTCAAAGAATGAAGAGAAATCTGTCTGGCAGGGCAGGGGGCTGGGTAGGTGGGTGGGAGGGACCCTGGGGGTCAGCACAGAGCACGTTATCACGGTGTGTGTGGCGGGGGGCAGATATCAGGGCAGAGGAAGGCCATGGGAACATACTGAGTCTGGGGCCCGTGGAGTCTGCAGCCAGGGAACACATGGCCAGAGTGGCCTCCCGAACACATGCCCGGGCCTCAGTGAGGCACCAACAGGAAGGACCCCTGCCAGGGGAGGGAAGAGCGAGCTAGAAGGCAGGCCAGGGTGGGGGGAGGGGCCACACGGAGGAGCCAGAGGTTAAGCGGGCAGGACCTGGTGGCTAACAGCATGAGACAGAGGGCGGGGAGAGGCCAAGTCCCCAACCTGGGAAACGGGACAGAGGGGGGGCCCAGTTGGGAACAAGTCAGTCCTGCTGGGTGAGGCCGGGCACTTGCCCTGGCCCCAGTCTGCCTCTCGGCTCCAGCCATCAGGGCCCAGCCCCGCGCTGCTCTCACTCCTGAGGACAGCTGTCTGTGCCCCTCCAGGCCAGGCCCCTCCCCTGCACGAGCCGCCCCGGTCCGGGCCCATTGATAAATCCCTTCCGGTAAAACTCGGAAACCGGGCTCTCTCCTCCCTACAGCCCTTCCAAGGGAGCCTTCGGCTTCACGCGCCCCAAAATGCCCCAGGCTCCCCCTCCTCCCCACTGCCCTGCGGCGGTCCTGAGCCCCACAGGCCGCCCTTCAGGCCAGGCTCCGAACTCATCCCACCATGGGTCCTCTGGCAAACAGCTTCTTGGTCTCCACCACCCTTCCCAGAGCGCCGTCAGGCGGAGCGAGTGAGTGCCCGTGTGCAGACGGACACCGCCCCGGGGCTCCGGGGCCAGCCTGGTGCTCACCTGGCTGTAAGGGTAGAAGAGGGTGCAGATGGCGCAGTAGGGCTCGGTCAGGGCGGCCGCGGCATTGAACTTCCTCTCGGCCTGGAAACTGGCAGCCTTGTTCTTCCACTGCAGGGAGAGCAAAGACCTCAAGGCCTCGGGGTCACTCACGTCCTCCTCCCCGGAGAAAGGGAAGGCTTCTAGAGGAAAACAGGAGGGCGGGAGGGGACGGAGAGAAACCTCGGCATGGCTGGAGGCCCAGAGGAAGCTGCCTTCCCCACCCTGCGGGCCCATTCCTGCGGCGAGCATTGGTGGGGACAGGTCCCCGCTTCCGCGGCTGTGGCGGGTCTGGCTCAGGCTCCCCGAGCTCAACAGACCCAAGAGAGGGCCATGGCCGGGAGTCAAGGAAAGGCGGTGTCACTCCGACGCACTCGGTGACATAGTGTCAGTAGAAAGATGGAAGCCACAAACAGACGTTCCCCCACCTCGCCTGTCACCTGTCCTGGTGGCCTCTGCTAGCCTCACGCACCAGCCAGCCACGCCCCAAGCCCCCAATGTCTCATTCATTACTGCATTTCCTGAGGACACGGGGCTGAGCTTCAAGGCCCCGCAGGAGGCGACCCTGAGAAGCGGGGTACTCGTGCCTGAGGCGCCAAGCTTCACAGCTGCGGGGCCAACGAGGAACGGTGGGAAGAGAAAGCAGACAGGGGCCTGGAGTCCTGGGTGTGGGACTTGGGACTCCCGAGAGGGAGGAGGAGGTCGGCACAGACCCCCGGGATGGATGTGTCCATCTTCTGAGGGCTGGAGGCGGGGCCTGGCTCGAGGGCTAAGACCGCTCTGTCTGAGGAGGCCCCACGCAGGCCCGGGCCCTCTGCAGGGGACAAGAACTGCTGGCCTGCCTTCTGTCACCAAAGAACCCGGGACACGCGCTGGGCTCTGGGGCCCAGTGGTCTCACAGCAAAGAGCCGCAGCTTCACCGAGGGGCCCGCGGGCTGGGGGAGGGGGAAGCCCTGGAGGCACCTTCTGGAAATGATGCAAGATACAACAGCCTTTACGGGCCTGCAGGGCTCCAGCTGCGTCTGGCCCTCCCGTGAGCTCCCCCTACTCTTGGGGGCTCTGGCCCTGCGATCCCCGGCGCCTCCAGAACCCCTCCTCGCCCTAGCCCTCAGATCCGACTCAGAATGGAAGGTGCTCTCCAGATGATCTGTAAACTCCACGTGTGTCTTACACGACAGGCTGAAGCTGGCTCGGCAGGATTTCCCCAAGAGGCCGTGCCTCTGGCTCTCAGCGGCATCCTGGCCCCAGCTCCACAGCGTGTTTGTTCCATCCTCCCCACAGCCACCAAGGGCCACCAGGAAGAGCCCTGCTGGGCGGGCGGCCTGGCCACAGGTCAGGTCACGAGTGGCTCTGGGAGCAGCTGCGGCGCTGCTCCCGCATACGGGCATGGGGGTCACAGAGCCAGGACCCGTCTGCGGGGCAGTCCTCAGGCCCGCCCAGCCCTGTGATCCTCTGACTCTGAACCATTTCTCAAACCCCGATGCGGGGGTGCGGCCGGCACACGGGGCACAGGCATGGCCTCCGGCTCACTCGCTCGCTGGCCTGGGAGCTACTCTGCACCAGGCAGCCCGGCAGAGCCCGTGAGAGAAGGCGCGGTCCTCGCCTGCCTGGGGGCCAGCTAGGGATGTGGACGCACAGGGGCCACGGAAGGGGGGGCAGGGGCAGAGGGCAGGCAGCCCAGGCCTGGTGGGGGGAGCTTGCGGCAGGAACAGAGTCCGCTCAACTTTCACCAGTTGAGCAGGGGCAGAAGAGGTTCCCGAGGAGTGTGAGAGCAGGTGCGTGGGGGGGACGTAGGCACAAACAGCCACACGGGCCATAACCCAGCCTCGGCATTCCCGGCACCCAGCATGCGCTCAGCACCGCATGGCGCGCCTTCTAGACATCGGCTCCATTAACCTTCCCGGCAGAATGCCTCACAGGACTGCCAGTCCCTGTTTTCCAGATAGGGAAACTGAGGCACACGAAGGTAAAGGCCCCCGTGGTCTTGGGCTCTGGGTGGCAGGCTGCGGTTTGAGCCCCTGTGACCTGCAGCCTGCCCCTCACAGGCCACGGTGTACGTCTCAGGCCCTGGGACCAGCCCAAAGCAAGCACCCCAAGGTGGGAAGCAGAGCAAATGGGGGTGGGGGCCACGCCTTGGGATGTCTCTGTGGGACAGCCGGGGCCTGGCTGCGGGGAGCACTGCAGGCTGAGCAGGGAGGGGCTGCTCGGTCTGACGTTCCGTGTAGGGGAGAGGGTCTGAGGGCCTCACCCTCGTCACTCGAGGCCTCCTGCTTGACCACCGTCAGCGGGGAGCGTGTGGGCGGCTTGCCCAGGGGGTGGCGCCGGCTCTTCTTGATCTCCATCTTCAACTTGGAGAACGCGGATGGCGCCTGGAAGCAGAACAGGGGGCATGTGCGGAGGGCATGGCTTGCAGGCGCAGCAGAGCCCGGCCCATCGGGGCAAAGCGGACGGCCTGCTCTTCTCAGCGGGCCTGTGTCGTGGGTGCGAGGCCCCAGGAGCCACGGTGGCACTTCTGTGACGAACCGTGGGGGCTGTTGCAGACGAGCAGGGCCGGGGCAGGAGCAGGGGCAGGTGGGACCCCCAAGCCCCAGGGCCCTCCGCCGCAGCCTCCCTACCTGCACCTCGCCGGCTCCGCCATCCTCCTCGGGACCCGTCAGCTCCATGGGGGCCGCCTGTTCCTTCCAGGTGGGGCCCCTCTGGGCAAAGTGCTCAAAGGCCTGCTGGCAGGACACGCGGCCCTTGTCACACCCCGTGCCAGGCCGTGGCAGCACGTACAGCATGGGGATGATGGGGCGCGCCTTCACCTCTGGCTCCTCGCCAGGTGCCTCGGGGGGCACGACGTTGAGAGGTGGCGGTGGGAGGTTCTCCTCAGCTGGCGCGGGGCCCGGGGCCAGTACTGGGGGCTCCAGCGGGGGCGGCAGCCTGGGCGCCTCCTCGGCAGGGAACTGGGTGGGTGGGGGCGGCGGCAGCTGGGGCAAGAGGGGGTGGTGGGGATGTGGGGAACCATAGCTCTTCTTCTTCCTGTCGCTCTTGGCCTTGGCCGGCCGCAGCTTGCCCCTCCCGTCTTCTGCAGGGAAAGAAGAAAGACAGGTCAGAGCTGAGGCCAGCAACCACGCACTCTCCTGAGAGCCCCCCGGCCGAGGCAGGAAGTGACCTTCCCCCAAAAAACACACGCTTCCAGCAAGTTCAAACTGCTACCAGGTCACCCTGCCAGGTGGCCAGAAACCAGTCATGCCCAAGCCTTGGGGTAGCCCCTGGTCCCTGGCCTCCTGGTACTGCCAGGAGCTCCAAGGGCCTTCTGGAACTAGCAGTGAGAAAGCAGCTGGGAAGAGCTGCTTTGTGGTTCTGGGCTCCTGACCGGGGTTGGGGGGGGGGAGTGGCAAACGAAAGATGGTATCCGGTTCTGTAAGTTTCCACGGTTCACTTGTGCAGCCTGTACGATTTTTAAAAAGTGAAACCTCATCCGACAAGCCATGAGAGTGGTCACTTGAGCAGAACACAAGAGCCAGATGGGCCTGGAGGGCCGCCGCGGAGGGCCGATGCTGGGGGATTCCTGACAGGTGACAGGGTAGGGAGGGGGGGAGGCGAGGCGTGTCTGCAGCGGCATCTTAACTGGGGGCCGGGACATCAGATAAAAACGAATGGGTGGTAAGTTTGACAGAATCACGGTCCCCAAAGATCCTCAGGTCCTAGCTCCAGACCTGTGAACATGGAGCCTGACACGGCAGCGGAGTGAGGAAGTCTGCAGATGGGGTTAAGGACCTCAGCACGAGAGATGACCCGGATGGGCCCAGTGTACGAACAGGGATCCCTAGAAGCCCGGGGTCTTTCCCAGCTGTGGTCAGAGGGAGGCTCACTGCCACGCTGCTGGCTTTGATGATGGAAGAGGGGCTGTGAGCCAAGAATGCCTTACCCCCAGAAACTGGAAAAGGTGGGAACACAGTCTCCCTGGGAACCTCAGGCCAGGGCCAGCCCTGCCCACAGCTGTGAGACCCATGTAAGGCTACTAATCTCCAGGAGTCAGAGCGTAAATGTTAGTCTGTGGTCATGGTCACAGCAGCCACAGGGAACTCCAGAGGTGGTGGCCTTCGAAAGGCCTGCTGTGCTCGGGGCGAGGCATGCACGGCATCAGGGGCCACCCCTGCCCTCAGGAACAGTGAGCTCCGGAACCTCGCACCTGGCCTGCTGCACTGGAGAATGGCCACACTAGCTCGGGCCCCCGTCTGTACGTCCCAGTTTCCCAGGCGCAAGAAGCCACAGAAGGAGTGACGGCAGTGACTGTCTGGTCTGCTCAACACTGAGGGCTTCCTGGGGAACCCGGAATGAGTTGGTCAGCCCGCAGAGGCTCCAAGCCCGACCCCTGGCCCTCCCCACCTCTCCCCACTGCATCCCATCTGCAGGCTCCAGCCCTGCCCTGGCTGCTGGGACAGCCCAGGCTGTCCTGTTCTCCTGTCTTCGGCAAGCACACCCCCCGTGTTTTACACCAGTCCTAAGGAGAAAGGAGAGCCTGTCCCTGCCTGGCTCACACCCCAGGCCTGAGTATTGCAGGGGCCCACGCCACTCTTTCCCCCCTGCGCCGCTCCGCCTGGAGGAGCCCTGACTGCTCCCTAGGCCCCCGTCCCACCTGCACCTCAGGAAGAGTAATCTGGCTGAGGAAAGCACATAACAGACACTCTGCTCCACACACAAAACCACTTCTCCCTTGCAGATGCCGGGCTCGGATGGCCCCCTGCAATGAAAGCTAGCCGGTGGAGGTGGGAGAGGTGGGGGGGGTGTGGAGGTGGGGAAGAGACATCGGAGGGAGAGGCGTGGGGGGCAAGAGATGGCGCCAGGGGAGAGACAGAGCAGGGAGAGATGTGGGGGAGCCGTCACGTGGGGGGTGGAGACAGGGTGGCAGAGGGGGGACGTGGAGGGGGAGATGTGGAGCGGAGAGATGGGGCTGGAGGGAGAGATGGGGGGGATGGCGCAGGGCCCCAGGACATCAGGCCCCACAGGCAAGTGGCGAAGCAGGTCAGTGGTTCTACTAATTTACAGAAAGGGCAACAAGGCTGTCCTATTTGTGTAAAAGGCACTTTCCAATAAATGGCTTTGTTCTCTAAGGAAACTCAGCACTCCTTCGCCCTGATAGGGCAAACCGCTGGAATGGGAATCAAGCTGAGCTCTCCCCTGCCTGAGGACAGTGGGACCTACTTACCGTCTGCTCACTCTCTCAAGCAAGCTCTGGGGTCAAAAAGGAACACGCCCGGCCTCTTCCCATCTCCTAGGCCCTGGGAAACCACGAGGTGGGGGAGGGGACACCCAGAGGACTGTTTTAGGGGACAACCAGCGGCCAGGAAGGACACCTGGGTGCTCGGGGCTCTGTCCTCACCACGCGGACCACCACAGGCCCAGGGCAGGGGCCTCACCCTTGGGACCCTGTCGAGCCCCTCACCTGCCTGGGCTGAGGAGACCTTGAAATGGAGCAGGCGACAGTCACATAGACAGGGCTGAGGGTCCCAGCCAGGTGTCTCCCCAGCACGTGAGCCTCTCCCCTCCCCCGAGAATGGCAGGAACCCCCCACCCCCTCAAGCTGAGGGTCTTTCAGCACTTTTTTTGACGGGTGAGCTAAGTCATGGCCAAGCACTCCCCCCCACCCCCAGCTTTAGATGCGAAAGGCCTGCCTGGTTGGGGAGCACAAGTCTATGGCCCCAAAGTTCACCGGAGTGCCTGGTAGGTCTGGGCCCCTGAGCTCAATGTCTGCAGGGATGCTGCCCGTGGAAGGACAGGTGGGGGACCACCAGGGTGGTGCCCCAAGTTGCTGCCCTTCTTTAGGGACCTCCCCACCAGCCTGGGAGAGCTAGTCCTGGTCCCCAGAGCCCAGGCCGCTCCCACCGACACCACGCCTTTCCCGCGCAGAGCCTGAGTCCTGGCTGGACTGTGCTGGGGACATGTGTCCCATGTGACCAGACAGGTGTCCAAGTGTAACGCACAGACCCTCATACACTCAGGCCTGGCCTCCACTCCCTGCTGGGTGCAGCCACCCAAACACCCATCACACACTGTCAGGCCAGTCCGACCCCCGCGGCTCCACGGCTGTGGACTGCCTCTGGGACCCCACCCTGAGCCCCGGGGCTGGGCCAAGCCCCTTGACGCCCTAAGAGATGACGGCCCAAGGTCTAGAGCCGGTCTGGCCCTCGGGGTGGGGTCCCTTGCTGCGAGCTCCACCTGGGAGGGAAAACACCCTGGTGATGGAACTCACACTCCTGGGTCCTGGCGCTGCCCCCGCTGCGAGAAAGGACCGTGGCCGCACCAAGACACCGGTGGGAGTAAGCTCCTGTGAGATGGCCATGACCCTCCAGGCGGGAGCCCCTGACGACCCAGCAGACATGGGCTGCTTTCTACCTTCAGCTCAGGACCCCTGAAGTCAGGGGTGGGAGGAAGCTTCCTCCTGGAGACAGTCAGTCCCCGGCCCATCCTGTGCAGAGCCCCAGGCGCCTGCCCACCCCCTCCCGCAGCATGCTGTGCGTAAGTGACAGCGTTCACTGTTGTCACTTTGCAAACCCAAAACAAAACTCCCTACTGCTCGCGCACGACATTATCCTCAGCACTTATAGCTTTTAGGGACATTAGCCAGAAAGCACTTTAAAATCTTCCGCTCGTCCCCCGGACGTGTGTTGGCTGCCGCCCCTGACGGTGAGCACTTGCTCATTCAAGGAATTCAGTTGTCTTCCCTCCACCGGCTGGGGGATGGCCCACAAGACAGTTCTGAGCGTGGCATGGGGCTCTCGGCTGCGGCCGCCACATCCAACAGCCCAAATGGACCGCTTCCTCTCTAAAGAGGCCACGTACCCCCGATCCCTCTTCCTCCAGGTTCTGGCGTGGAGCAGGGATGGCACGTCTGGAAGGGGGGAGTGTGCCGGCCCTGAGCAGACAGCGCCCCGCCCTTCCTGGGTCCACGTGCCCCGAGGTCCACGTGCCCCGAGACGTGGATGGGGTTCCAGGGTGAGACTGGGCTCGAGGACAGGCAGGGGCCGCAGATGCTGGGGTGGAGGGGTCTGTTGTACCCGGCCCTTCTGGGCGGCCTGCGTGCGGTCTGCAGCTTGCTAGTGTTACTCTCTGGGGACATGGGGCCTCCCCCCACGTCCACCCGCGCAGCTTTAGACAGCAGCCACCTCAGAAAGGGAAAATGGGAGAAGAGCCGAAGGCTCACTGGGAAAGGGGACTCGATGGGCCAGCTCTCACTCAGAATCCCGAGACTTGGGGAGACCAGGCCCCCAGTGTCCCCAGAATGGGACTGGGCACAGGCAGCCAAGAGCCGGTGATGCCCCAGGTGGTGGGCAGCCGTGGGTGGAAGGCAGTTGCCTTTAAAGAGTCAGTAGATTTGGGCAAAGATCTGTTAAAATTAAGTTAATGAAAGAGAGCCATTATTCCTCTGCTAAGCAGTTGGGTAAGCCCAGCCTTCTCCCGGCTGTCCCCCCGCCAGCCTCAGGCCAGTCTGCTCAGGAGGGAGCAGAGACGTCACTGGCTGTGAGGTCTCCTTTCCACGCTTCCCAGGAGGGCCCCATTGAAACCCTCGTCTCTCCTGACTACCTGAACTGCTCAGCCGAGGAGTCCCCGCTGGCTACCTGCTGGGCCTCAGTGAGCCATTCCTACTCAGGCAAAAAGCCACGTCAAGCTAAAACCAAGTTCCCTACCACCAACCCCCACAGGCAGCTTGTCTCTCACCAGCCTGACCCCATGCCCTGGCATCCAGGAGGATGTCTCTCCTTTGACAAGGCCACACCGCCTGCCCAGGCCCGGAGTACAGGGCCCGGCCTGCTCTGCATCAGGCCCGGCCAGCCACCCGGGGGCAGGTGACTCACGGTGCCAGCCTTCACCAGCCCCGCCGGGGACGCCCCATGGAGTCTCCCAACTCCTTGGGCCAGACCCCCAAACAGGCCACATCACACGCTCCCCTCTCACACTCCCTGTGACTTCATGGCCTATGGGGTCAAATGCAAACACTGAGACACCAGGCTCTGGACCCCAGAGCCCAGCTCAGAGAAACCACGATTTACCCAACACAGCCCAGGCTCTGGCCAGCGGACCCATCTAATGGGATATGTGTTTGGTCATCAGCATTTCTTAGAACCCAGGGCATACTCGATGGGGGTGCAAGGCCTAGAGGCCCATTGCTTGGGAACACGCATGTGCCCTCCACCCCCACCGGCAGGGAGCCACCTGGGGCAGCCGGGGGGCACTATATTTCCTCTGCTGATTTCAGCCATATTTTCTCCCTGTGCTCCCCAAATTCCCGTTCTGAAGTCCTAACCCTGGAACTCAGGCATCTGGCTTCCAGAGCTGTGAGGCCACAAACTCTTGCGTGGAGGCCTGCAGTCCGGGGGCCTTCGTTACGGCTGCCTCCACGGACTCAAATTCCCCCTAAACCATGCGCCGTCTGGCTGGGCGTGTGTTCTGAACTTGAGAGAAACGGGACGTAGCGCATGTGTGCCCTGTGACATTCAGGGCTGCGTGTGAGAGCCGCCTTCCCCCCACCCCTGTGCAAAGAGCGGTGGCCTCCATTTCTGCCACCTGCACGACCGAGGGCCCTCGCTCCTGTCCTGCGCACTGACGGCCGGTCTGCTGTCTGGTCGGGCAGCCTGGCCTCTGCTGACCCCTCTCCTTCGGAGACGCCCCGCTCGGCCAAGGAAGCAACTGAATTGGACTCTTAAGAGCAGGGACTCTGTGGCCACAGTGAATGCTGGCCACACGGAGATCCCCGGCCATGACTGACCTTCTGTGGCCTCAGCCTCCCGACCCTGTGGCGGTGCTGGCTGGGGCTCCTCCTCTTCCTCCTCGGCATCGGCCTCCTGAGACGCCTCCTCCTTCAAGCCTCCAGGCTCCTCCAGGAGGGCGGCCCCGGTGGTCCCCTCCCCCGGCGACTTGGGGTCTTCCGGCTTGGGCTTCTTGGGCTGGCTCCTTTTCCGGTGGGACCTGGAGAGGGACGGTCATCAGACAGGAGGTCAAATGACTGGGAGAAGTCCCATCTGTGTGCCCCACCACCCAGCCGGCAGAACGGAGCCCCGGAGGGCGCCCTGAAGTCACAGGGCCCAGGGCCAGCGGGGCTGGCTTAGGGGTAGGGAAGGCGGAGGGGGGACAGGCCCGGGGGCCACGTGGGGCAGAGCGGGTACTGATGACCAGGAGGTGGAATGGTGGGGGGGCGCTGGCTCGCGGGCAGGGAAGGTGGAGGGAGGACAGGCCCGGGGGCCGCATGGGGCAGAGCGGGTGCTGATGACGAGGAGGTGGGATGGCGGGGACGCTGGCTCGGGGGCAGGGAAGGTGGAGGGAGGACAGGCCCGGGGGCCACGTGGGGCAGAGCGGGTACTGATGACCAGGAGGTGGAATGGTGGGGGGGCGCTGGCTCGCGGGCAGGGGAGGTGGAGGGAGGATAGGCCCGGGGGCCGCGTGGGGCAGAGCGGGTACTGATGACCAGGAGGTGGAATGGTGGGGGGGCGCTGGCTCGCGGGCAGGGAAGGTGGAGGGAGGACAGGCCCGGGGGCCGCGTGGGGCAGAGCGGGTGCTGATGACGAGGAAGTGGGATGGCGGGGACGCTGGCTCGCGGGCCGGGAAGGTGGAGGGAGGACAGGCCCGGGGCCGCGTGGGGCGGAGCGGGTGCGGATGGCTGGGAGGTGGGATGGCGCGGGGCGCTGGCTCGGAGCCGCTGTGTGGGGGGTGGAGGCGGGGTTGCGGGTGAGATGCGTGCGCACAGGGGCAAGGCGGACTTACGGCGGCCCCGGCCTCCTGGTCTGCTCTTTCTTCCTTTCTAGACTGGCCTTTCTGTCCTCCTCAGTCTTTCTCCAGTGTCTGTTTTCTTTCAGACTAATTTGTCTAGAATGTAAACGTCAGGGAGTTTTTCTCTAGCACTTCTGCTGACTCCCCGGACGCCTCGTCTAAGGGCCTGGCCTTGGGCACCTGCCCGAACCCATGCTCCGTGTCCCTCACTCGCCGGCCGCCGGGGCAGGGCCCGGCCTCGCTCAAGGGTACGACCATCTGGGGGCGGCCCTCGGCCTTCAGCCCCAAGTGAGAAGTCTCCTAAGGTTCAGCGATGGCTTGTCAGTGCAAACCAGAGAGAATCAGTTAAAAAGAAAGGAAGGAATACAACCAGGCTGGACAAACCTGCAGACCAGCGGCCCGGACCTCCTTGTCCGGCCCTGGGAACTTTCCAAGGAGGGGACAGAGGCTGGGGTGTGGAGAAGCCTGCCTTGGACAAGTCACTGACACCCTCCAGGGGTTGGGGTGACACTCCTAGGGGGTCTCAACCTCAAGCCTCAGAGTCCACTAGACTTTCTTCTCCCTGAGGGTCAGCAATGCCAAGAGAGGCACTGGCTATGTCTTCCCTCCCCCCAGGGGCTCTCTGTGTGGCCCCAGTGAGGTCAGTTTGGACCCTATGGGGGTCCCTGTGGCAGCCACACCTCCAAGGACCAAGAGGTCACCAAGCAAAGCAGGGCCTCGTGACTGGGGCCGGGTGGGGGCCCAGCGAGGCCTTGGGGGCTCCCAATGCCAGGACCCCCATCTCCCACCAAGGGGGTGCCCACGACAGCTCTGCTGTCCCAGGACACAGAGACCTGACAGCTGCCTCGCCACCTTCCCCCTGCCTGTCCCCTCCAGCTCCTGGGGGGGAGGGGGCTCTCCTAACTGTCTCCTAACGCTAACTGCTGCTGGTCCTTCTCACTGCTCAGCTGCCTTGCTTGAGGGCCCCTGGCCCCCACTGCTCATCTCCCGAGCCCGAGCAAGGCCAGGCTGACAAGCCCCAGGTGATGTTTGCACATGAACCACTCCAATGACCAAAGGCAGAAAGCAGGGAGCATTCCGGGGAGGGAGTGTCATGGGCAGAGGCATGGCATCACACACATCATGGCGTGCACGGGTCACTGCAGGGGGTGCGGGGTAGGGGGGGGCAGGAGAACGCGTGGGCAAGGAGCCAGGCAGGAGGGGGCACAGGAGCCAGGAGATGGGGGGGGAGAACGCATTCTTCCACCACGGAGCCACTGGGGGCTCCACGTGGAGCAACTCTGGGGAATGCGGGCCCCGCTCGGTAGCAAGCCCCAGGACAGCAGCAGAGCGCAGCTGGCTCGCGTCAGCAGCTGTCACCCCAGGAGGGGCTTCTCTCCAGGTCTGGGAATGCTGCAGGGCACGGTACCCACCCGCGAAGCCCCATACCGGGCCCAGGCAGCAGCCAGCAGAAGGGCATCCTCCTACTGCCAACTCACCTGGCCACGGTTTCCTGCAGCCCCCTTTTCTTCCCCTCCCCCCACCCTGGAATTGGAGGCCACCTCGGATGCTGCCAGCGGCTCGCAGGGCCAACCATGCCCGTCTGCCCGTCTGTCCCAGAGAGCCTAGACCTTCCCCAGCACCCAAACACCACGGGGCACAGAGCTCTGGGCAGCCCTAGCTGCAGTGCCGACCCCAAGCCCCACTGGGCCTTGCTAATGCAGAGACCCCCAGAACGGGGTGGAACATACTGACAGACACAGGTGGAAGGCCACCGCCTACCACACAGCAAGCTGAATGTCGGCATGCAAAGAGATACCCGTCTTGTGAAAACATACGCCGGAAGAATGTGTCGCCGGTCTGTTGGAGCGGCAGGAGGAGGCGTCCACCATGCACTTCCGGGTCATGCAGTCTGGCCACAGTGGCGCCCCCGGGGCCAGCGCGCCAGATCAGCCGCCTCCCCCACTTTTACTGTGTCTGCTCGTATTTGCTCGTATTTGCTTCTACGCCGTCTCTGCCCTGCCGCCAGCACAGACACGAAGGGTGTGGCCCTCCTGCCACCTCCAGGCCCCCCGCTTCTCTCCCCCATCTGCTGCCACGGTCGATGTGCGAACACTCAGATTTCCCTTTTTCTGACTCTGAAGGTGTCATTCATCGGTGAGCGACAGAGCTGCTCGCTCGCGCGCTCCTCCTGGAGTTCCCCTCCAGGGAATTGGCTCTGTCTCAGATGCTTAGCTTTCCTGGTGATCTCCAGGCTTATGTGTGGCCTCTGACTCAGGGTGTCCCACACTCCTTGAGGACACCCAAGGGCCTTCTCCCCCAAGACTGCTCTGTCTGGGACCTGGATCCAGGTCCCTCGATGTGACGTCTTTCTTGGTTGATGCCCTTGTTTGGCTGGAGCACATCCTCCAGTAGCTTCCTCAGAAAGAACGGGAAATCGGAGGCTTTATGTGTCTAGAAAGATCTTTATCCCTTACACGTTTAGTCTGGAATGTGGCTAGGTACATCCTTTTGGGTTGAAAATTATTTCTCTTCTGATTTTTGAAGGCCTGCTCCTTTGCGTATTAGCTTGTAGCGTAAGTCTGATGCCTTTAGGGTCTCTTGTTCTTTATGTGGTCCTAGCGGTTCCTTCCAGAAGCTTTCGGGACCTTCTGTCTAACCGGAGAGTTGTGAAACCGCACAGTGCCGCCTGCACCGTGTGAGTCATTTTCATTCTCTACGCCAGACTTTTTAATCCGGAAACGCAGTGTTTGGGTCCCAGGCAATGTTCTTTTCTCTCTTCCCGAAACACCTCGCAGCGGCCGCAGCTGCTCAGGGAGCCTCTGTGGCGTGATCTCCCTGTCCTCCGCCTGACCCCTCGGCCCTGGGAGACCCTCAAGCAGACTCCCAGCCCACCTGTCCGTCCTCCTGGAGCCAGCTCTCCCCAGGCCACGCGGGCTCCTCCTCACTGGCCAGCGCACCCCCCAATGACCCCTGAGTGGCCAGGTGTCTGCAGAGGTGGCAGCAGAGGCAGCATGGAGGGCTCCTGTTGGACCCCCGCCCAGGAGGCAGGCTCTGAGGGGCTCCTGGCGAGGTCAACAGAGGGGCCCAGAGCACCCAAGGTGCCAGCTCTCACAGGACCGGCCGCTGCCCAGGGCCTCTGCTTCCACAGGGAGCATCCAGGGCTGCCAAGGCTCCTGGGCCAGCACGGCCGCTGCATCCAGGCTCAGGGGGCCATGAGCCCTGTGCCTGAGGCCCTTCTCCTCACCGCCCCCCACCTGACCCTGTCCTGCCAGCCCCAAGACACGACTCCCCTTTCCCCCAGCACTCCCTGGCCCCAGAGACCAGCAGATGAGCGGCAAGGAAAGGGTTTCATCTTCAGAAGCTGTGGTGTGTGCTCTGGGGAAGAACAATCGAGGAAACACGCAGGGGGCCACCAGGGCAACCAGCTCCTTGGGGCCACAGGGCTCGCTCCTGAGAGGCCAGGAGGTGCATCTGTGGGGAAGGGCTCAGGACGTCAGGCACAGGGAGGAGAGGGGAGACAGGCCACCCGTGGCTCAGCAAGCATCAGAGGGGTGGGAGGCTGGACCGGGGCTCCCTGTTCCCATGGTGACGCGAGGGTGGTGGGTGGACAGCGGCCCAGGTGGACAGGTAGGGGTCAAGGTCAACGGGAGCTGGCAGAGGCTGCAGCAGGATGAAGCCCCATGGGTCCCTACAAGGGAGTGCGCCCCTCTCCAGCTTCCTGTCAGTAGACGGCCAAGCACGGCTGGCACGGGGCAGCTCGGATGTTGTACAAGGCTGGCGTGCGGCCTGCGCATCGCGCACCTGCTGGAATGTGCGGCCAATGCAGGCATTTCTCAAAGCCCTCGTCAGAAGTGACAAGGAGCTGAGAGGAAGACAGTGTGCGTCCGGAGAAGGGCTGTTCATTCAGAACAGGAGGAGGCAGAGCGTGGGGATGCTGACGCAAGGAGCCGCGAGGCAAGGAGTGGAAGGTCACAGCTCTGCCGCTTTCGTCACAGGGCAGGGTCAATTCACACGACCAGATTTCAGTGTGGAAGATTAATCCACAGGAGAGCAGCAAGAAGGGTGCAGATCATTTCTCCTGGAGAAGCCAACACCCGGCTTCTGCTCTGAGGCGATGTTTGGGGTGAGGGCCGCTGTCAGGAAGGCTGAACCTTTGGGGGACGGGGGCCTGGCTGAGCTGGTCTGAGCAAAGACCAAGAAGCAGCTGCCCTTCACCCTCTGGCCCAAGCCAAGGATGCTCTCAGGGGGAGACATCCCTCCCTCAAAACAAACCCTCTGAGGCTCAGGGGAGCTGGCACAGCTGGTCAGGGGAGGGTGCCACGGGGCCAGGAGAGAGTCACATGGGAGAGTCACTGAGCTCAGGCCGAGGGGCAGCGGCATCCAGCTTGGCCCTGAGTCCCCATTCTGCTTTTTCTGAGAAAGGCCCGCAACCCCTGACTTTAAAGAAAAAGAAGGGAATCGGCCATATTTTACATACTAAAGGCTTTAAAGAAAATGCCATCCTTAGGAACAAGACTGATTTGTAATCAAGTCCCCTCCGGCTGGCGCGCTACAGCTCCCCCGGTCGGCAGCGAGGGAGGGAGAGATGGAAGACAGGAATGCTCCAGAAAGCAAGAGTGTATGACAAGGGGGCTACGACAGTGAGGGGGTGGCCCTGGTGGTGGGGCTGGAAGGCGAAGCTTCCTCTGGCACAGAAGGTTCTGGGCCGCCAGGCTGGGGTCCCTTGTCCTCTGGGCAGGCTCTCCAGACAGCCTCTCATGCCACTCCATTTCTGGGATGCGATGCCTGTTTATTGGCAATCCGCTCTGTTGACCAATTAGGCTGAGCCACAATCAATTAGCCATTATGCAAATGCGCGTCTAGCCTGGGAGCTAGCCTTCCACAAGCTCACTCTTTGCTCTGTTGCAGGCTGGCCTCGCCCAGAAGTTGCTCTCCACAAGGAACACAGGGAGAGCGGGAAATCAAAAGGACAGACAACAAAAGCAAGCAGAAAAAAAGAGACTCACCTTCACGAGGGCTGTCGGGAGCAGCTGTGAAAGTATTCCAGAGCTGCCAGAACATTCTCAGAGAGAGGGGCCCCAGGGTGGGGAAATCACACAGTGAGGCTGACGCCGCCCAAGATTCGCAGAGGCACAGACATACTCGTGGTAGCAAGAACAGCCCGGTCTCAGGCAGGCTCTGGGCTGGCCCGGCCCCTTGGCCAGGACGGTTTTCCCCAGAAAGAAGTCCAAGGGTGTCTGTCCCCCTGGGGTGTGGGAGTGCACCAACGGGGCTCCCCAAAGGAGGGCTCTGTCCCAGCCTCCCGAGCCCGCCGTCCACGGCCAGTGGGGACAAGACAAGATGAAGCCAGAAGAGCCCAAGCGGCTGCAGATGGAAAAGCCCCACCCGTGCACAGATCCACCTGCTGCCTGCGTGGCCCGCGCCCACAAGCCAAGGACGGCGACGACGCTTTGAAATGGTTCAGAAAGTTACAAGAGTGGTCCTACTTTGCGGCAGATGAACATGATACGAAATTCCAATTTCCACGTCTGCACATCAAGTTTTACCGGGACACGCCACGCGCACTGGTTTGCGGAATGTCTACCGTCCACGGCGGCTTTCATGCAGTCAAGTGGCTGTGAGCCCATCAGGCCCCTCACTGCAAGGTTCCAGCTTATGGCTGGGGGCCCGGCAAGGATGTGCTGAGTGTTCTTTGGGCACCAGGAAGGAATCCGGGGGAACACTGTCCATGAGCACTCAGACCCGGAGAGCCTGGGCGTTCCCACAAAAGGCAAACGGACTGATGTTCTGGGTACCAGGGCGCTGTCGGGCACTGCTGCTGGCTGTCTCTCATTCCTGGTACAAAGGTGATTTCCTCCTCAGCCCAGACCCGCCCCCCATGTCCCCACAGCCTCACCGACACACCAAGAAAGTGCTGTCACTTTGCCCTCTCCTCCCCCTCCCAATGCCAGGCACATGGCCCGGTGGTGACCACACTGGCCTGAAGGGCGGGGGCCTGGAGGGGTCCACGGTGTAGAGGGGACCGTCCGAGCCAGAATGGGGGTGTAAAGGATGCTCTGCACTCACTGCCATAATCACGAATCCGAACAGCAGGATTTTGGAATTGCCAAATGAGCATCTGCAGACGCAAAAGGGCAGGGGTGCCACAGCCAACGGGCTCCAGCACGAGACCTGCCATCGCTCGGAGCCAAGAAGGGACCCGAGCAGCCTTGCCACGCAAAAACAGGGCTCCCATGTCCAGGATTTTCACAAGAGTGACAGGGACCGCCGGTGTCCTCCCAGAGAGGAAACTGTGTGGCCTATGGGCCAAAGAGCTAGCCTCCTAGGAGCTGGTGAATGATGAGTGGGAGGGAACCTGAGTCCCTGACAACAGAGACACCACCTGCCCCCAGGCCCACTGACCATGGTCCGGGAAGTCGAGGCCTGAAAATACATTTGCAGAAGAGACAGGAGGAGGAGGAGGGGAAGAGAGGAAGGAAGGAAAAGGAAAGGAGGAAGGGAGGGGAGGAGAGGGACAGGGAGGAAGAAGGGATGAGGAGGGAGGAGGAGGGGGAGAAGGACAGAGAGGAGTGGAGGAGAGAGGGGGGAGGAAGAGGGGGAGGAGAGGAGGAGGAAGGGGAGTGGGGGGGGGACAGCTTGCAGCCACCATTCAGGTGGAGAGTGTGGGTGGCTGGGGCAGCAGTCACTTACTGTCACCACCAGAGCCAGGCAGGGCGCAGTGGCTCGGGCTCCTGGGTGACTCACCTGCGCAGGAGCTTGGCCTTGAGCGAGGCCCGGGAGGCGCTCCAGGTGCTCAGCTCTGGGCTGCTCAGGGCTGTGGGCCGGGTGTGGTCGAGCACCGTCAGGTCCTTGCCCTGCTTCCACAGCTCGTACCGTTCCGGCTGCAGGATGCGCACGAACACGTCCATGGAGATCTTGACCATGTCCTTCCGGCACGTGCACTGCGGGGGGCAGGGGACATCTGCTGAGCCCGTGGCCGGCGAGCTGAACAGAGACAGGGTGAATCCCACCCTGGCCTCTCTTCTTTCCAGAACCTCTACCTCCAGACAGGAAATGGTGCCTTTCCATCCCAAGGGGAAGCCATGCCCTCAAGTGGGAGCCTCTGGCCCACCCCCGTGGGGTCCCAGCCCGTGGCCCAGGGAAATGACAGCGGACCCTTTGTGGGGGACTCGGGGGTCAGCAGGCAGAGAGACGCAACTCAAGAGCCCAAGGTCATGAGGGTCCAACCTCCAGCTGCCCATGTGTCACCTCTAACTGAAATCTCCCATCTGTCGGACACACGTACCCCCAAGTGGTTAAAATGCAGGTGGAATGCTTCCTAACAGCAGTCATTTCAAAGGTTAGGAAAAGGGGAGGGCCGTCAGTCCCAAAAGGCTGAGAGCAAAAAAGGAAACAAGTGATTTTGAGAAGGTGCAGGGCACCCAAGGGCACATACACGCCAGCTCCCCATCTCTGCCTCACGGGTTTGGGGAGAGGAAGCCAGGACCCGGAGGCTCAGCGGCTGCCCCAGGGCGGCCAGAACTCAGACTGAAGGTGGCCCGCTGAGGAATGGCGCTGGCACAGTGTACTGGGGGGCCTGGAGCAATACTGCCTTGGACCGGAGGGTCCTCTGTGTCTGGAAGCTTCGAGCACGGGGCAAACAAGTGTGGCGAGGACAGGCTGAAATGGGGTCCCTCTTGTCCCCTCTTCTGCTGTCTAGACCCATCCCTCTTGTGCCCTGAACAACTCCCACAAGCCACGTATTCCTAGAGTCTCTCCTCCATGTCATCGCGTCGTGGTGGCCCCCAGTGCTGGGCACCATACAGGAGGCACGCGGGTGTCCCAGGGACACTTAACACCTAGGGAAGTCGTGGGTCAGAAAAGTCAGCTAAAGACTCCAGAAGCTGGGCTCTAGCCAGTGAACCAATGACCTTCCCCCATCCGTAGGAAGAACTCGGGCAGCCCTGGTCTCCAACTTACCTGTGGGATGAGTCCACGATGGGACTGGAAAATCATCCTACTGCCAGAAGGGAGAGAAACTGAGGGGACACTAGTCTAGGGCAGAGCTGGCAAACTGTCCATAAAGGGCCAGGGAGTGACTATTTTTAGCTTTGTGGGCCGCACGGTCTCTGTCCCAACCTCCCAACTTGCCGCTGTAGCTCAGAAACATCACAGATAATACCTAAACGAATAGGTGTACCAATAAAACTTTATTTACAAAAACAGGCGAAGGGCACTCTAGACTTGGGAGGATAAAGCAGGCCCTGGAAGCAGGTGGCCTAGGGGACCCCAGGAGGTAATCTTGACCCTGGGGTGCCTCTCCTGCCTAAAAGCAGACACACTCCTTGCCTCCTTATGGGGACATGTATCGCCAGAACAGGCCTGTCCTGAGAGCACTGACCAGAGGCCTCAGGGCAGCCACCCTTCAGGGACACACCCGGGGACACGCAGGCTGCAGCCCCCGCGGCTCCGACTCTGAATGCCTGCCTGCTCAGACGTTCTCTGCCCCTCTTTCTGCCTCCCTGTCAAATAAACAGGCTTAGGAGAAGTTCATTTCCAAAATCCTAGCTTAAAATGTGTTTCCATTTTAAACACACGTCTCGCCTTCCTTACAACCGTGTCGCTGTCACTGTCACTTTCTCAATGGAAATGGCAAGAAGGAAAAGATGTAACTGGATCCAGCAACCATGCCCCCCGCCCTGACAAGCCCTTCCACACTTGCGCCATCGGCTCTGGAAACAGTGAGCACTGAGGACCCCCATCTGAGGTGGGCGCGGCAGGGCTGCGGGAGGGGCTTCGGGAAGCGGCCTAAGGAATTTTCTGCAGCCCCTGCTCCCACCCCACCCCACCCGCCACCCCAGGGCTGGATCCAGGAGCTCGGACTTGGGGACGGCAGTAACCTGACCACGCCGAGCAGGAGGGAATATTTATGGACAAGCGATTCCCAGCAAACGCAATTCACTTAATGAAAAATTGTGCAGGGGAGAAAGGCTGGTGGTGTAATTTGGCTTCGGAGTGGCGGGAGCACAGATGGTGCCCGTGTTTCAGATTCCTGGCCCGGCCGCGGCCTCCCCAGAGTCCCCATCGACAGCGGCTTAAGGGATTTGTATGGAGTGGCTTTGCAATTGCTTTTCCTTAAGTAATTAGAAAAAGCACCTGTGTGCAGCCCGGAGGGGACACGTGGATGTGCTCCTCCCAGCACTGCCGGGCAGCCTGGAGCCTGGCCCGTGCCCCACGGCCCGGCGGGGGCAGAGCTGCTGGGAGGAGCCACACTCCCCCTCTGCAGGAGTACCCAGGGAGCAAGCAGTGGGTCCAGGGGAGGGGAGTGACAGCTGCTGGGATTTAGGACACGGCCCCATCACCACCTGGGCAGAGCAGCTGAGCTCGGGGCACAGGTGCCACGGACCCGCAGCCTCCAGTCGGCCCACCAGTCAGGGAGGCGAGGTTGCTAAGGCCGACAAAAAGACCCAGCTTCTCCTCCTGGGGCCGAGCCTGCCAGACCCCCAAAAGCCCTCCGCACCGGCTACCTTGTGCCTGGGGACACCACAGGCGTTGTCTCACTGTGGCTGGCCTGGCCGCGGCAAGCACAGAAGCTCCCCAAGCTGCAGGGGCTGGCCTGAAAGGGGGCTCAGAGCAGGTGGGGGGAGGGGAGGCTTGCGGCAGGCTCTTCAGGACAGCCTGGGCAAATCGCTCTATTCATTTCCATTCTCCCCTGCCCGCCCCCATCCCACTCCCGAACCTTCTGAGACAGGCGTTTTCAAGGATCTGCTGGAGTCACTCAAGCTGACAGTTTCTGCTGCTCTCCTACCAGCTCCCCGAGTTAGCAGCCCGCCCCCCACCCCACCATCAGCACCCACCACAGAGAGTGTGTGCTCTAAAAGGGAGCTGGCTGTGTCATTAGTTTCTGATGAGAAATGGGGCACGAATGTGGGGGAGGAGGTCTGAGGGGCCCCTGCGCCACCGCCAGGGCATACAGCCCCCCCCTACCCCCCGCTGCCAGAACCACGGGCGGGGCTCCGCTCGGAGCAAGGCTCAGTCACAAGGGCGCCAAGCAGCACCTGTCCTGCCCCAATCGGCCAAGGCAGGGCGGCTGGTGGTCCCGCAAGTGCCAGCCAGGGCCATCTGGGAACAGAGGAGGAAGTAAAGGCGAGAGGCGGGGGGAGGGGGAGCATGTCGGGCAGGGGGGTCCCCCTCGCCCCCAGCCTCAGCTGCCTCACCTGTGAGGCCCTGCCTGCCGTGGGGCTGGCCTCCCGTCCCCAGCCCTCTCCCCTGATTCCAGGCTTGCCAGCCTGCACGGGGCCCGGCACCTGTGGTTTGAGCAGAAACTGCTTCCCTGATGATCCCTCACATCAAGCGGGGCCCGACAGCCCTGCAAAGCGTGCCTCAAAGCGCCCTTGACAGGCAGCCGGAGGAGCTGCCCGCGCCAATTTAATTAATCGGCACAATGCATTCAGTGGCACTCCCCTCAATGCGGGCAAAACACATGCTGTCAGAGTGACAGCAGAGGGGGAGCAACGGCCTCCCACCCATGCCCACCCTGCCCAGTAAGGCCCCCGTGGGAGCGGGACGCACAGCCTGGCAAACCCTGGATGAGGCGCGGGCACTGGCCATTCTGGTCACTTGAGGCATGCGTGTCCCTGCGCCACGCCCCCAGGGACCTCACCCGAGGAAGTGAGAAGCCTGCACGGAGCTGGCCTCCCCCTCAGTTCGGACAAGACCACGAGCACACACAGGGGGAACCGTAAGCAGACTGTCCAACGGTCGTGGGCAGATCCTCATGGCAGCACCGAGCGCGGCTGCTACGCCTTGGTCCAGGGCACCACATAAATGACAGAAACGTTCTGGGGACGGATCTGTGAGCTCAAGAAATACAACATGCACACTCACAAGTACAGTCAGGTCCCCGTCATGAACAAAAATCTTTACAAAAGCCAAGGGCCTTCATCAGACACCAACCACAGCTCTTTCAAATGTGAGGCCAAACCATTTTTGTGCCATTTACTTTCCTAAATCTCTTTATTGGGCAGGTGTGTCATTTAAGTGGAGGGTGGGCAAATGACAGGAAGTGGGCCAAATGTGGCCCAACACCTGTCTGTAAATAAAGTTTTATTGGTATGCGGCCACACCCCCTGCTGTGCTGGCACACCCTCCCCCCCCACGGCCAAGGGGAGCGGTCCCACAGAGGCCGCGTGGCCTGCACACCTGCAAACATCCACAGAAAGTTTGCTGAACCTTGATTAAAGGCGCAGAATGATTCTCAGAGGGTAGCCTGGGGCCCAAGGACCTCAGTGGGGCGTGTGCCACAGGCCAACTTCAGTGAACCGTGTGAACCCCTACAGACATGGCTGTGGACTGAGCTGTGTCCCCCCACTTTCCTAGGTTGAAAGCCCTAACCCCTAAAATGACTACGTTTGTAGACGGGAACATCAGGAGATAAGTACAGTTAAACCAAGTCCTCTGCCCGCTCCAGGCAAGGACACAGCGGGAAGGCAGCCGTCTGCAACCCCCCAGAGGGCTCTTACCAGAGCCCAGCCCTGCAGGCACCCTCCTCTCAGACATCCAGTCTCCGGAACTGGGGGATACGTTCCTACTGTTTACAAGCCACCCAGTCTGCGGTCCTTTGTTACGGCAGCCCGAGCTGCCCGAGACAGGTGTCCTTGTGCACACTTTCCTCGGTCCTGTTCTTGACTGACCACAGCAGGCTGCACGCTCCCCCCAGCTGCTTCCAGAATCCAGCTCTCACCAGGTGCCAGGAAGCACCTAGAGCCTGGTGCACAGAGGCCTGGCCTCAGCCTCGGCCCCCTGGGCCACCTGCCCCCCATACCTGCGGCCCAAGCTGGCCATTCACCATGAAAACGGACCATCCGGAGGTCAAAAGGACCTCCTGGGGCCTGGGCCAGTGGCTCTTCACCCACGCCAGGGCCCAGACCTGGCCTCAAAGGGTACCCGGGGGCTAGACAGGACCAGCCCCATGCTGTCCAGGGACTTTGGGTCCCTCCTAGCAGAGACGCCGGCTCCTAACTCCCAGCCACGGACTTCACACGCTCTGCCCAGAACCGCCTGCTGTTTTGATTTTCTGAACCCAGGTACTCACACACAGAGGAACACAAGCACAGAGGTCTCTGAAATGACACCTAAGGAATGAAGGGATCGGGCCCTGGGGTGTTGGGTTTGCTCAGAAGCACCACACCTGCGCCTAGAGCAGAAGAGGAAAGGCAAACAGCCTTGGGGGGGTATCCTTCTCTCCCCCATGCGGGTAGGCGTGTGGGCGGCACCCTCTTCTTCCTGAATCAGTCCCATGATGCTACACCAACAAGGGATTACGTTCTGTGCGCAGCTGAGGGACATGTCCTGGGGGGCCCGAGTCCCAGGAGCAGCCTCCTTGACCGACGCCCATCACAGGGGAGCCGGCGCAAAGCCTCCTGCAGCCCAGCGCAGTCTGGCCCGGAGCGTGTACAGCTGGGAAGGGCCCATGACTTCCTGAGGTTGTAGGTGTGTAAAAAGAAAGGTACCCAGATCAGATTCGGAGACTTTAAAGCCACACAAACCCAGAGCAAGATGGTTTCATACACTGAGCTCCAAAAGGATCCCATCTCCCACGTGTGGACTACTCTATGCTCTCAACTGGCGAGGCTGAATTGAGGCGGTGTCGCCGCACGTCGGGCCCTCCCTGCAGCGGCTCTCGGTGGCACCGGGGGAAAAAAGACACACGGAGCCCTCCCCTGCTCCTCGGGAGCAAGCACCGGCTCTGCACGCTCCTCGTCTGCCCCTCCAGTTACTGCTGCTTTTGACCAGAGCAGCACCTGGGGGCGGCCAGCGGCAGGATGTCTCCTCACCCACCCAGGAACTGATTCACTCGGACATCTCACCAGGGGCCTCGAGAACGCTGGTGGGGACCGGCGGAGAGGGTAGGGGAGTGGGGAGAGGAGAGACGGAGGGGCAGGAGCCTGCCAGGGCAGAAGCCCAGCCGGCGCCCGCGCCGTTCCCCCGACAGGGCGCTCCCAACACGGAGCCTCCTGTCACATCCACGTAGGCCTCTGTGACCCCCAGGGGATCATTTCTGTCACAGAACCGCGAGAAAGGTCAGGGATCTTGAGAGTGCCAGCCAGAGGCTCAACGAGAAGCACTCTTGTCACTTCCAGATGACAAATGACAAGAGTTACGACCATGGAGTGTAGGGGCGCTGGGCCTAATCTAAGCGCCAACCTGGGAGCAGGGAGGCTGTCACCCCAGGTTGGAAGACTGACATATCAAACAGCCCGACGTTCATGCATATGTCTCCCAGGATCTGCCGCTAAGACCAAGGAAAATGAGAAAACAGGGTAGGGTGGAGGTTTGCCTCTGGTTATCAGAGCAGGGGCCCCAAGCAGAGACAAATAGGTTTCTTCTTTCCCAAAAAATAGAAATTGACACGTCGTCAGGCTCAGAGTGGGTGGCCCTCGGGGCCCAGTGGTGTTCAGCTCAGGCTGTCTGGGCCACGGGGGGGCAGAGGGCAGGCTCAGAGGGCCCACGGAGGCGGACCAGCATCCGGGCTCCCGGCATTCAGGTCACCTGGCAGCGGGGACTCCCAGACCACCAACACAAGATGACCCTGATGCCCACAGGGGACCCCACCGCAGGATGATAACTGAGGGCCAGCACCTCTACTCCACCTCTCCCTCTCTAGGCTTTAAAGAAAAAAAATCAACCTTTTCATAGAAATCAATATTAATGCCCAATACATCTCCGAGGATCTCATTTATTATCGTTCCCATGGCCCTCACTGTGCAAAGCACTTCGCCATCGCTAACGGAATGCTCCCCAACCGCACGGGATGGCGGGCGCGGGTCTGAGTCAGCAGGTGGCAGGCAGCCAGGGATCCGTGGCTCCTCTGGGACTGGGCGCCCCACAAGCCCCTCTGCTCCCCATCACTGCCCAGGACACATCCAGCCACTGACGGCACTGGCGTTTGTCCCACTGGATCTGGGGTCTCCTCTGCAAGCATTTTTGCTAAATGTAAAGAAAGCATCAACCCACAGGCTCAGAAATGCGCCCTACATCTTCCTTGGGAGGCTGGCGCTATGCCTTGCCTACAGGGACAGGGATGGGACGGATGTAGGAGGTCATTATGATAGACCTTTCTAGAGGGAGGGGACCAGCCTCATGCCGTTGGGGGGGGGGGGGTAAATGAGCTCACGCAAACAAAGCTCCTAGCCTGGGGCTGGCAGATCAGTCAGCATCAGCGCATTTCCGATCATAAACCAAGACCCCTGCCTCCTCTTTCTCCAGCCCCTCCCCGTGCCACTCATCTAGCAGGAGAGAGAAAGGCAACAGAAGTGTTTCTCTGCCTCTGATTCCTAGGCCTGGTGCTTTGTTCTCAACTTCTGAGGAACTACCCTCTACCAGCCATCATAATCCCCCACAAAATGACTGAAAACATATAAAACAGTGCACTTCTGTAAGGTAAGATAAAAAAAAAAAAAAAAACCATTGAAAGCCAGACCTTCCTTTAACATCGTACAGCAAAGGAGAGCCCTCCCATACGCTGAGCCCCACCAGCTGACCCTGCCACACACACCTCCCTGTCCTCCATGACCTCGAGGCCGCCATGGCTGCAGGAGCCCTGGCCCAGCTGGGGTCTGCGCCCTCCTCTGCCTCCAGGCCTGGGCCCCACTCTGCTGGTCTCTGTAGGCTGGACTTCAGACAAGACCCCCCCAAAGCTGCTTCCAGGGGATATGCACCATCAGGCTCGGGGGGCTCCAGGCGAAGCAAACACACAAAAATCTTCCATAGAGCTTGACCTCCCCCGACTGACCCTTGGGCCCCAAATGCCTGCCATCTGCAGAAGTTGGGACCTACCACGTCCAGGGTAGACCCCACCAGAGAATGAGAGCTCCCGTCTCGCTAGCAGCTGCTCACCTGATGCAGGGGGAACCGAAGGCACACACAGACAGAGCTCAGAAGAGACTTTTGGGGACCGCCAACACCTCACAGGGTACAGCCCTGGGAAGAGCAGAGGGAGTGCAGGGGCCTACCCAGAGCACCCGCTGCTCCCCCAGTCTTGTGTCTTCTTCCAGAATGTTCTCCACATACCAACACAACACAGACGGCCTTTTCTTTTTAGATAGATGACAGCCCACAGCCACTGTTTACACCTTGCCTCTTCCCCAGGACGCATTTTCGGGGAAGGCCCCACCTGAGAGCTGGAGGAGCCGCCTCGCCCTTTTTCGTGGCTGTATAGTATTCCAAAGTCTGGTTGGTTCATCACATGTGTGGACATTTTGGTTGTTTCTAGTCTTCTACACACTCAAGGATCCTCTATATCCTAAAATTAATATCATTACGGCTGGAGTGAACTACTAACTTCACGTCCCCCAGCTGACTCTGCTAATGGCAATCACCGCCATGTTTCTGGAGAACGAGACATGCTCCTGTTCTTTTTGTGCGGCTCTCTGTATCCCCCATGGGTGCCAGTCCACATTCTTTAAAATGCTGACTCTGATTTTTAGAAAAAACCACTCGGCACTCGCTTACTGGCCCTCCCCTCCCCCACCCCCAGAATGTTTCAGCTTGTTTGCAGGCTCCCCCTGCCCCCTGGCATCTTTCCAGCAACCAGAGTGATCAAGGCTCACCTGCAGGGACGGACACCACCGACGACGCCCGATGTCAAAGTCACCGACCACCCTAGCACAGAACGGCCATTTCGCAGAGGCGATAACCACCGTCAGGTTGCCATGGCAAGGGCACAAAGCCAGCAGGGGCCCAGGTCCCCCCCAAGCTCCCCGCTGAGGACAAGACCACGCTATGCTGCTGGAAGTCAGGGGGAGGGCCCCGGGGGGCATCGCGTGAAGGGTCACAGCGCTGCACACACCCCATTCTGCATCTGTTGGGCGCGCTCAGACCCCCGAGAGGCCCCAGGGTGAGAAGTCCTGCGCCAGGCCCCATTCCCGACCAGCCGCTCATGCTCTGATCTGTGCTGGGACACGCATGGCAGAGAGGCATAGGAGCCTGATGCTGGTCCCAGTGAAGGTGGACGTGTTACAGTAGGACCCACGGCCATCGGAACACCAGGCACCCCCGACGGGAGCTCCAACAGCACATGGCCTGCTCCGGGCTGCCTCGGGACACACGGGCCTCCCTGAAAATGACCGCAGGAGGCTCCAAAGTAATGAGGCCAGGCTGCCTCGGAGCCCGTGGGGTCTTGTTTGCCACTTCCCCCCAATTTAAATAGCACCGAGCTTTAATCGGAGGCCACCTCTTTTTAAAAGATCGACATTAGAATTCGCTCACGTAGAAGAGCAAACTGGGACCGAGCAGACGCAGTGCCAGCCTAGAGGGAACTATCAAACGTCGGTCAGTGAAATCATCAACCCAAGCAGCGTCTGAGCACGGGGACCCTCGCCCGTTCGCACCCACGCGGGGGTGCCGGCTCCTGCCCTCTGTCGGGAACCAGGGTGGGTCCGGCCACCAACGAACGAGTGGGCCTCACATGCTCCACGTGGTGAGGCCAGGCCTGCAACGACCCCGTCACCTGCAGAGCGACATGTCCAAAGCCACATGCCACCCTCCACCTGCAGCACCAGAGCAGACGTCCGACACGGCTGGCAACAAACGTGCCTCTTCCAGAACACTCGGGCTACCAGGCACTTGGGCCCACAAAGCGTTAAACACCCCCCGACGGGGGCAGAAACCCAGTGGAGGAGCCCACATCTGCTCGTGATGGCTCACAGACGCCGCGGCCCCCTGTTTCTGAGGTAATTACCAGCGCTGCAGCGAGAGACGGAACAAACCAGTTCATTAGGAAATCCACTGGAAGCTCTCAGAAGCGCTTCATAAACAAAACAATTAGGTGCACGGCTCCCAGGGCTCCCCTCGGCCCTTGGCTGTGGGCGGCCTCCCGCAGATCCCTGAGCCAGCCAGGCGGGCGAGGTCGCTGGCCTTGGACGCAGCACGACGCAGCCCCCAGGAGGCCCGGGCTCCAGCGTCACCCTCCTCCCCTTTCTCTATGACGGAAGTCTCATCCATGTGTTGCTGCCCTCTCTGGCGCCCACAGGTGTGACCCTGCCCACCGGGACAGCCCGGACAGTCCTTCTGCCTGCCTGCAGCCTGGGCCCTCCCACCTCCCGTTCGGCACAGACAGCAACGACCCGCATGGTAATAGAACAGAGCGGGCGCCGGCACTCAGCGCCAGACGCTTCCCGAGAGTGTTCCCGAGACACTTACAAAGGCCACAGAGGAGGCCACCACGTGCAGTGGAATCCAAAACAAAGCCGAGAGGCCTGGGGGGCCTCCGGAGGTACTGCGTGGCTGTGATACCCTGCCTGCACCGGAAAGGACAGAGTGACAGGAAGCTCCGGGGAAGAAGTGAGGGGAAAACGTACTTCACACAGCGATTTGCAGCAAGCCCCACGCACCTGGCTGTGCAGCACCATAGATCACAGGGTCAGCGAGGCGCACAAGGGCAGGTGCACGGCCGGACCTCCTCACACCTCCATCCTCACCCCGACCCTGCCTCCTACCACCTCCACTTGGGCTCCCGGTTAATCGTTGGAGCAGGCGTCATCCTTACCTAAATAGAAGGTACACAATCGAAACAACGTGTTCCACGTTTTATAGTAACAAAGACCAATGGCCTCAGGATGGGGCTTCAGGAGAGGCCCCACACCCTGTGTGCAGTGCATCTGGGGACTCGGGGGCCCTCTCCCCTCTTCCACACTCAGCAGAAGCCCCCTCCCTGCTGCACGCCTCTGGGGGGAGCTGACAGCTCCTGGGCAAGCTGAGCTCTCGGCGGGCGGCGGCCCAGACAGCTGGCGGAAAATCAGTTAAGTGCACCCAGGCTCCCGGCCGATCAAACGGGGTTTTAAATCTCTCTCGCTCTGTTTAACCCATAGTCAACTTCCGTGCTTTACTTGTGGAGTGGCCTGGGAATACAGGCACAACGTCGATGGAGGAAAGAGCCCCTTGTCGGGCTTCGCCCAGTGCCACCCACCACAGGAGCAGCCGGGGCTGCGCTGAGCGAATCCAACATGGCATGCAGCCTTGTAGGACTAATTCAAGTTCAGACCTAAAAGGGGTGGTGTGCGCACATTGATTTTCTCCGAGCGAAGCTGGCGCATCCCTCTGATCTCCCCCAATAGTAATCCCACTACAAAGCCTGCCCATCTGAGCACGTGCGCAGGGAATTCTGTTCTTGGAAATGGAACACAGGCCTCAGGAAGTGACTCCACCACCCCAGTTGAGCACTGGACCCCCGCCAGGAGGCGGCTGTCAGCCTGAAGACACCCTCGAGTGGAAGGGTATCCTCCACAACTCTCAACGGGCACCCGCCTCTGAGTGGGATGAGGGCGACTGTCAGGGCGTGGACGTTCTGGGTACTTGCTGCAATGACCTTGGCAAAGTCACTTTACCTCTCTGGCCCTCACAAGCACAAGGTTCAGAGTCACCGGGAAGTGGGGTGGTGCGATCAGTAAAGCGGGAGGGAGAGAGGCAGGGAGAGACACAGAGGAAGGGAGAGAGTGCTCCCTCCGAGGAGGGGTCCAGCTGAGGAAAGCCGGGGCTCAAAACAAAAGAGCAGCTGCACGTGATCTGGGGCTGGGCAGGCCCCACACTTGCTCTGCGCGCAGGCCCTGTAGCGTCCTAGGGTCCCCGGACCCCTGTCCACTGCTCCACCACTCACCCTCTCCCTGCAGGCCCAGCTCACTCCTGGATCACCCCTATGCACACAGAAGGTGCTCAGCAGCTCTCAGGCGGCTGAGTCTGCATGTGACTTTCTATGGTCCCCTTGTTCCTGATGCAGGGGGCGGGGACAGAAATTGGGCTGGAGCGACCTGGTTTGGGCCTGTTGGCTGGTTTGGTTTTTCATTCCCATTTATAAAACAAACCAACTAGACTACATCTACCACGGGCAACAGTGGCCAAAACACCCCTGGGGGCTGCAGACCATTTATGGAGGAAGCCCCCAGGAAGGGCAAGACCACTCCTCCCTCCCCTGAAGAGCTATACTTGTTTTTAAATAAAAATTGTAAAAAAAGAAACATATTGAGAGTGTATGTTTTTAAGAGACCCAAATTCTACCACATGGAGCTAACATCCAGCAACGTTTGGGTACCCGACCCCCACCCCGCACATCCATGCAGTGGGGTTACACACTTGTCACTCAAAGTGCCAGGCCCCTCTGTTCCCCCTGCTGGGGGGTAGAGCTGGCAGGGTTCCCCACCCCCCACCATGTCCCTGTAATCACTGCTTCCTCCTCTGGGAGTCCCAGCCCTGACCCTTGGGCACTCAGTGGTCTCTGCTCACCCTGGCCCCCTAGTTGGCTTCTCCCTAATTACATAAGACCTTGGGGGCAATTTCCCTCCATCCGTCTCTACTCCAGATGGAGGCCCAGCGCTGTGCCCAGGAGACCAGAAGCCCAGGAATCAAGGGTTTTCGTCTGTGGCTGTGCCTCGGTGACAGGGCTGTGGGATTCAGAAACTATGGCAAGAGTCTGGCACAAAGACACAGGCAGCGTTTTCCTGCCCATCTCATCACAGGGCAGGCCTGGGAGGGTCCAGACAACCGTGTGGTTCTCCTCTTGCACATCGATGGGTCACGAAGGTTAATGCCAGCGAAGCGGCTCAGAAAGGAGAGCCATGGAAGACAGCAAACACCAAAACACCATGTCAACTCGACAGCGAACCCAGGGCAGCTCAGCCTTCTGCTGACTGCGGGGGCCGGGGGGCGGGGGAGCTGCTGCAGTGTGAATACTGCCAAGGGAAGGCCAGGCCAGAGAGCAGACCTCGGGTGCAAGACCCGGAGGAGCTCCCTCTGAGGGCGCTGGCAAGAGGCTCTAAGCCTGGCTGCTTCCTCTGGCCCACGGGGGCAGACCAGCGCCTGAGGGCTGGGCCTCGAGCTCCACTGTGGGACGTCTGCAGGTGAACGGAAGTGGCATGCTGGCATTCGGCCTGGCCTGCCAGGCAGCCACGGCTACCAGCACCCCTCACAGGCCCATCCAGCAGCTCCAGAGGCAGCAGCCATGGTGCTGGGTGTAGAGGTCAGGACTGGGGGCCCACGTGCTTGAGAGAGCAGCCCCTCTGATGCCAGAGACCCTGGGGGTTGGGAAAGGGTGCAAGAGGCAACTGGTTGGCCCTGACTGGCCCGAGCCAGGGCTGGCAGGAAAGGCCAGAGCTTGCCCATGCCATCACTCCTCCAGATCCGGGGCAGTACACTTCTTCTGCCATGGCCAAAAGGCAATTATCTTCGGTTCTGCAGGCCAGGTGGTCTCTGGGGCAACTACCCAACTCCGCTGTTGCAGGCAAAAGCAGCCAGAGACCACCTGTCACCAAATGGGTATGGCTGTGTGCCAATAAAACTTTATTTATGAACTTGAACTCTGAGTTTCACCTAAGTGGCATATTGCATATTCTTCTTGAGATTTTTTGCACAACTCTTTCAAAATGTAAAAATCATTCTCAGGCTGCAGACACAAAGATAACCTGCCAAATTTGGCCTGTGGGCCCCCGTTTGCTGACCCCTGCTCTAGAAGAAAGAACACGAATACCTGAAATTCAGAGAGGCCAGCCAAGTGCAAGAATTTGGCATCTAATGTGCCAGCATAGAGGTAGCATGACAAAGGGGGGACAAGAAAAGGGACAAGGGGGGGCAGAGGGACTTCCTGAGAGCCTGAAGAAGGTGAAGAACCAAGTTGGAAAGTCTCTAAAATCTGGGAAGTGGCTGGGGCGCCTGAGTGGCTCAGTCTGTGAAGCGACTGCCTTCAGCTCAGGTCATGATCCCAGGGCCCTGGGATCGAGTCCCACATCGGACTCCCTGCTCAGTGGGAGCCTGCTTCTCCCTTTATCCCTCCCCCCTGCTCATGATCTCTCAAATACATAAAATCTTAAAAAAAAAAAAAATCTGGAAAGCAGAAATGCTCTCCCTGGGTTCCGAGTAAGGTATCAAAAGGAAGTGTCCCAAGCACAGACAGGGGCAGGCAACTTGGGCCAGCAGAGAGAAGCCCTTGCTTCAGAAAAGCATCCTCCCCCAATCCCACTCTCCATTCCCTAAAACTCGGCCAAGGACTCAGCAGGTCCCTGAGAAGCACCCGACCTCAACCAACCCCCTGCCCCTCCCAGGTCCTGCCTCTGATGCGCCTGAGCCGTCATCTGCGAGGCCAGGCGCCTTAGCCGTGTCTCCGGCCTGGACTAGTTAACGGGGCAGCAGAGCTTGTAAGAGGCAGAAACTGCCGGCCTGTTCCACCGCCGAAAAGCCTGCGGGCTCCCATGCAGGGCTGCACGGACAGACGCCCCACGACCAATGGTCACTCCCGGCTGAACCCCTCGCCTCACCGCCCTGGGGTCAGGGCAGCTGGGGTGGCTCTGCACGGGAGCCCAGCACGGGGCCCAGCCACCCGCCTGAACCCCGGCTTGCGTGGAGCACTGCGCGCCACTCACTCAGTAATTTCACGCTGCGCCGCCTGGCAATGCAAGCGTGGGGGCCCAATCCAAGGCAGCACTTCCCAGATGTCACTTGTTTGTGAACGCATGGCTGAACCCAAAATTGCTTTTAATATCTGGGCAGTCCCTGCCGGCCCCACTGCAGTTCTGGCACTGACGGCACCTCCAGGACAAGCCTGCGATCTTGTCCAGAGCTTACGACTCAATCGCAGCTCCCACCGCGGCCGGGGCTCTTGGTGCACACAGGCCCCATGGAATTCTCCGCACGCTGTCTCACTGTCCACCGCGCCCCCACAGTCATGGGAGCAAAACCACTCGCTCCAGGACATTCCAGTGTTCCTTTAGCTCAAAAGAAAAAATCCTGACGCTCCCACCTCTTCTCTTTCAGCAAAGCCTGGTGTCTGCCAAAGACAGCCCTCCGTGACAAAAATCCCGACACTGCTAACCCCCAGTGCCTCTCCAGTCTCTTTCCTGCAAAGCCCAGTTCCTTCTGAACTGCACTGAAACAGTGAAGCTAGAGAAGCAGGTAGTTAGAAACATAAAGGTGAGCCCACCCATCTCGACCCGAGCTGCCCACCAGAAGCAGGACACAAGCCACCTACGTAATCTTCAGTCTGGTCTCCACATTCAAAACGTGAAAAGAAACAGGCGACACTCACTTTGACGATATCTTTGGTTTAACACAACCTATCCAAAAACATGACCTACATAACCAGCATGAACCAATTATCTGCACGATATTTCATGTCCCTTGTTACACACCAAGCCTCAGACATGGCGTGTGTGACACTCGCAGCTCAAGGCCATGACACCCATACATGGCCAGTGACCCCCGTGCTCATCCCCATGGGGTCACCACTACTGGGTCTGGTGAGAAACCCTCCGACTGCCCCAGTCCTGGGTGCTGACTCAGAACTGCCCAAGGGATTCCTCAGAGGAACCCCCAGCCTCCAACTTGGGAGGCTGGTGGGAAGCACCCCGTTTTCACACCATACTGGCCCTGCTGGAGGGGCTCTCCTGTTCCACATGTCCCAGCGCTAGAGAGACACCCGTGAGTAACTGGGCCTGTCTGCAGTGGAGAGAGGCCAGACGGGCTGAAACCCAGGGCCAAAGCCTGAGCCCAGCCTGACGGGAAGAGCACGCCGTCTTCTGCAGAGGCCGGGACGGGGGCCCAGGGCCGCAGTGGCAATCCCCGGAGGAAGGCCCTTGGTACAAGCCTGTTTGCACCAACAGCACCTCCTCGCTGTCTCGAAGCGAGGCCCTCTGAGACCAGGAACAGCAAATTCCCAGGAAAAGAATCAGAGGAGTCCCCTGCCCTTCAATGATCTCCACGGACAGCCCAGACACCAGGCCCCAGAGAGCAGGTCTGCCGGGGAAGGAAAGCCCCCGGATGCAGGCCGCAGGCCCCATGCCTCCTCCCTGCTCATTCCAGGTGAGGAACGTCCTGGGGATGAGTTCACTGAGGATGCCAGAATCAGACCCTGGTGGAGAGAGCAGGCCCCGCCGAGTCTAAGCGGAGGCCACATAGGCCCTGGTCGGAGCAAGCGGGCTGAGAGGGGCTGACCCGTTTAGACCCTTTCACAGGTTCTGCCGGCACTTACCTGAGTGGCCACCTTGCCATAATCAATCCACCGCAGAGTAGCAAAATTGGTGGATTCCGCACAGTTGAACCCGTGATTGAATCCGGCATGGTAGCCGTAGGGAAACGTAATCATGAACTCCCCGGCCTCCTGTGTGATCTGAGGAGGAAAAGGCCGACAGGTGAGCAGCAGCCAACAGGCAACGGGCGAGGCCCAGAGTCAGGAATGGCAGTTACCGCGTGGCTCCCCTACCCGGTAGCACGGCCGGCCTGGGGCAGGCAGAGGCTGGTGGCCAAGGGCACCAGGAGCCACCAAAAAGCACAGCAGGGGCACGGGGGCACAAGGACTTCCCGACAAGTGCCAAGGAGCCCTGACTTCAGGAGCCCATGGAGTTCTGCCCAGTGGAAGGTAGCTCCGCCGAAGTCCAAGGGCTCCAGCCAATCTCCCATGGGGTTTATACAGTAGGTGTGGCCATGGCCTGGACAAGAGCTGCCACCAGCCCCAGGCGGGGCCCCAAGGTGACAGACACTCCAGACAACGGGCTGTTGAATGTTATGCCTCTAGGCAGTCTCTGGAGGGAGGGGATCTCTTGGCCTGGAGGCAGGTGGCCGTGACCGCCTGAGGTCCACTGTAGGATATTCCGATACAGCGCAGGGGCTGGTGAGAGGGTGTGGACGGCACGGGCAGCAGCCACAGAGCCCCCTAGCAGAGGACGGGGCGTGCTCTAAGTACAGGGTCTTGCCCTCATGAGGAAAAGAGGTCCAGCTGCACGGACAAAACATTCCTGGAAAATGACCTAAGCCCTCTGGTTGTCATAAGCACGGGTCTGTCCCTTATATCCCAGGAGGCGGCTCCTTCCAAGTGAGGTCACAGAGGCAGGAGAAACAGCACAAGGACATGTGTCAAGGTCGGAACTCTGTCAAATGAGCTGATGGTTCCAGACCCATTCAAATGGCCTGATCCAGCTTCCAAAACAGAGACCTCCCCCCTCCCCCAAATCAAGGAGCTGGGTGTGAGTGATGGGGGAGAAGGCCCACATGGAACGCAGACAGAGGCTTCTGGAACCTCTACCTCATGAGGCCTGGAGGAAAAGGGGGGGGGAGCAGCCTCCCCTCTGAACCCTCTCCCCCCGGGGAGCACTGACCCCATCACCCAAGCACTCCAGAAGATGCAGGATCCAAAAGAAGGATGACAATTAACAGCAGCCACTGTCCCAGAACATGAGAGGTGGGGCCAGAGGCCCGATCCATGGACGTGGAAACCGAGGCTGGTGGTGAGGGAGTGATTCTGAAGTCCTTGACTGAAATTTGGTAGAAGCCACAGATTACAGGTTGTCTGGAGTTGGGCGTAACCAGCGCCTGAACAGAAACGGACCACGTGGGCAGCCCCCACCCAGCAATCCCCCCACCGTGAAATGTGCCCGTCACTGAGGAGTACTTTTCTTTCTCGGGTTTCATGAAACGGCTTTACACGGACTGCGCTCCTGTGTCTGCCTCTGTCCCTCGGTGCGACTTCCAAGTCCTCTGCCCTTCTCGCTCCTAAAGGGCCTCCGTCGTGTGTATGTGTTGCTGGGTGCTTCCCTGTCCTCCTGCCCACAGACCGTGGGCTGTTTCTGGAGTGGGGCTCTGGTGAGCAGAGCTGCAAGAATGCGGTGGGGGCCAGTCTTCTCACAGATGTGTGGCTGCATTCCTGTGGGGTCTCCTGGCAGCAGCACATAGGGGTTCCCGAGAACCTGCCCGGTGGTCTCCTGCAGCGGCCCCCGATTCAGCATCTGTGCTGGTGGTGGTGGGGAGTCCCCATCGCTCCCCTCCTCGCCGGCGTTCGGGGGTGTCCCTGCGGGTTGGCTGCGGTACCTCCTCGTGGTTTTGATCCCCTTTCTCTGAGGCCTACAGGTGCTTACACCTCCTTTTGCAAAGTGTCTCCTGTTGCCCCCATTTATCAGGTTGTTCATCTTTCTATTGTAGCTTTGTAGGCGTTCTCAGGCTTGCTAATCTTTATTTATTCCTCCTGAGAGATGAGCAGAAATTGCTGGATTCATTCAAGTAACCAACAAGAAGTCAGACCCAGAGGGGGTGGGGGGCAGGAGATGGGGGGCCGGAGACTTCCAAAAGCCAACCACGGAGTCAAAAATCAATCAAAACTGACACAGCCTGGAGAAAAGCCAGTCCTCGAGAACACGAAGATATTTTTCTTTTCAAGTAATGAATTGCACCAATCAAGGGAAGTCAGTGTGCATTAAGTGATATTTTTAAATTCCTGTCCAAGTGACAGGCATGTGGGGGATGACCCCCACACGGCAGGGGATGGGGCGGGGAGAGAACACTCAGTGTCCCTGAGGCCCCAGCAACCCCCCGGCCACAGCGAGGATTCTCTGGGCTGGCTCCTGCCATGAGGCTGTGTGAAATGGGTAGCAAAACACAATTAAAATTTAGGAATTTTTTTTTCTTTGAAAATGTAATTACAGATTTTCTTATCCCTTTTGAGCTGACCTTGGACAGCACCACCTAGTTCTCCGGCCAAGCCGGCTGGCCTGCTCCCCTCCCTCCCTCCACCCACCAGGGCGCAGGCCCGGCATGAGCAGGGAGCCTCGAGAGTGCGCTGCGGGGTCCCCGCGGGGCTGGCTCTGCCGGGGTGCGAGGGGAGATGCCTCTGTCCCCCGCTCAGGCAGACTGCAGGGCCTCGCCTTCCCTGACGACCCCTCCATAAACCAAGGCCTAGAACCGCTGCGCTCAGTAAAGCCGGCAAGAAGATGATGTTCCTGTCACAAAACCGACATCCTGCTGGCTTCGCCTCGAGCCCGCGGTGTCTGTCCTCCATGTCACCGCCGTCAACATTATCCCAACAATAAATTAGAAGGCACTTGGGATGATGGATAGGCCACGAGGCAAAGTAATAAGCAGCGAAGGGAACGCCGGCCCTGCACGCCAGTCATGGAGGAAGCCTGAGTTCAGCTGCTTGCCTGCACTCTCGCAGGATAAATGAGGAAGTCCATGGCAGATTACAGAAATACACACTTTTAATTATTAAAAAGCTCTGCTATTGATCTGCTTTTTCTTCTAGAAGTAAATACCATTACAAAGATTTATAAGCGGAGCGCGGGAGTCACTCCCCCCGGGGGCTGCCAGGAATTCAGATGAGGGGACCCACGCGGACCCTGACGGGGCATTCATCTGGAGCCTGACGCTGCTCCCTCCTGGCCCAGCCTTGGCCTTTGCCCCGCAGGCCCATGGACAGCCGGGGGCTGGGCTGGTGGGAGGGAAACACGGCCTCCGAGAGCCAACTGCCCCGGGCCAGGAGGCCACCGCCTTCGGGTGATGTCCAGGCATTCCATGCACCAAGCACAGTGCCATGGGGACAGCACGTAGGAGAGAGGAGGGTGCCCGCCAGCTGACTCCTCTGCCCGGCCTCTCTCTCTCTCTAGGAAGCACCACCTGGGAGAATGTTCTCCACAAACCACAGGAAAGCAAGTACTTCTCACTTCTGGGAGCAATGCCGTGTCTGTCTGTGAGGTTCCTGGTAGCCGGCGGTGTTCAAATCAGAAGATGAAGGGAGGAGAGGGAACACGGAAACCTGCATTTCTCAGAGCAGAACGTGCCGCTATCTGATGGATGAGCCCGACAGCGAGAGTGAATCTCCGATCTGAGCACTAATGCTGTGGGCGATGTGACTGAAATGTCAGAAGCACTTTCCAACTCACCGACACTCCCGGCAAGAGTGAGGCGTGAGGGTCTGATTGCAGAACTTGCTCCCGTGCCCGACAAATGCTTTTACAGGGGATCTTCAGGAACCAGAGTCCCCGGAAGGGCCTCCTCTCCCGGCCTGCCCCCGCTACCCAGCCCAGAGTCTGCTCGAGCCTCTCCAGAAGGTTCTGGGCACATCTCTCTCGTCAAGACCACCCTGGGGACACAGGCTAGACCTTCCCATCCAGGAGGCTTGCCTGCAGGGAAGGGATTGCCTGCAGGGGATACCTGCTGAGCCCTACCCCGGAGCAGAGCCCCTGACGAAGGCCCAGGCCCGAGTGCTGGTCTTCCACACCCCCCCACACCCCCACCCCGATTCCCCAGCCTCAGGCCTCGTTCATCACAGCCTCTCCCGGGGACAAGCAGATCACTCCCTGGAGCAGTAAATTGAATGAGTTCACAGTCTTCACGCTGTGGGAGAGCCAGATATTTCATTTCTAAACAGGTATTCATTCTCGCAAAGGATGTCTGCAGTGGGCCATGGGGTGCAGCCAGAGCTCAGGGCAAAGTGGGGGGGGGAGGCAACTGCCCAAGTTGTCCTGTGGCTTCCTGGGAGCTGCCCCTCCACTGCAATCCCGGCCCTGTAGGACCCTGCAGGGGGGCAGCCAGCCGCCACACGGGGCTGGGGAGTGAGCGTGGGAGAGGATGAGAGTTACGGAAGGCAAAACCCCACCTGACTCTCCCCTCTTCCGTCTTCACCCCCCACCACAGCAGAGCTGGAGGCTGACTGTCCAGCCAACCTGCCCTCCCCTGGCTTGCCAGTGTTCTAGAACCTTCTGCGGGCTTAAGAAGCCAGTTTCCTGGGGCGCCTGGGCGGCACAGCGGTTAAGCGTCTGCCTTCGGCTCAGGGGGTTATCCCGGCGTTATGGGATCGAGCCCCACATCAGGCTCTTCCGCTATGAGCCTGCTTCTTCCTCTCCCACTCCCCCTGCTTGTGTTCCCTCTCTCGTTGGCTGTCTCTATCTCTGTTGAATAAATAAATTAAAAAATCTTAAAAAAAAAAAAAAAGAAGCCAATTTCCTGGGACATTGGTGGTCCCCTTGCCTGGGGCCCCAGCAGCCTCTACATACCCGGCTGAACGGGATCCCATACTTCTTGAGGATGATGGGCGAGATGAGGGTCATCTTGTGCCGCAGGAAGGCGTCACAGCCCTGGGAGCTCCCGGGGAAGAACCCTGGAGCAGAAAAGATGGGCATCAGTCTGATGGGCCGGAGCTGAGCAGGCCTCTTTTGGGCAGCATTCACCTCCCATCAGGCACGAGTATGAAGCCTGTGGCTCCAAGGGCCCAAAACACGCAGGACCCTGCCGCAAAGCCATGTACTCTGCTGGTGGCAGTCATGGCAGCCCTCAGACCTCTGGCTAGTGAGCCCAGGATGGGCCAGGGCCATCTGTGCAACAATGTGCTGCCCTGAAGCCACAGATAGGGTGCGGGCCAGGGCACAGCTGCACAGACCGCCCCTCTGAGCACCCCCCACATAAAACACACTGCATTGCATGCAGCCAATCACTCAGCCAAGGTAACGGTGCAGCAGGGGAGATGGGACACCGGAACGGATGCTCTCAACCTGGGAAGCCGTGAGCAGTGCCCCCCACACAACCGAGTCCGCAACGAAGAGGAAGAGAGGCCCCCTCTGGGCACGGGCTCTGCCTGGGCTCTTTGCTTCACACGGCAGGCGAGGAAGCGGAGGCCCCGGCTTTTGGCTGACCCTCCGAGGCCCGCGGTGTGGCAGGAAAGGGGCAGAGCAGCCTGACCCAGGCCTGACCGTCTGCTACGCACAAGGTGGTTTGAGTGCACGTCTGGGTATGCTTTCTGTCGCACCGTATACACCACATAACTCACTTAAAACGATGTCCGTAAATGTACGGAAGTCAGCCCGTCAGCTCTACTTGCCCAGAAACTGTGTCTCACTAACACTTCACAACCACTCGTTGGCTGAAGCTCACGCCAAAGACGTGTAGGTCTTGAGATTAAAGAAAAGCCCTGGGATTCCACGCAAAGGCGCTGGGCTCCTCACCCGAACCGTCACCGAGAGGCGGCCAAGAAGGGCTGCCTCGCAGACTCGGCAAGGTCTGGGAAGTGCCACAGCAGCGGCCGGTTCTCCCAGGATCCAGCTCCCTCCAGGACTGACCCCCAGGCACAGCCGGCCCGGGGACCCTCCCAGGAGCCGACCCAGACCGTGGGCCCTCAGCCTTCAGGCCAGTGCACACCCCCCATGGGTGGACAGTTACAGAGAGCACACTTGCATGTGTGTGCGTGTGCTGTGTGCGAGCACACGGCCCCACCCACACACCTGCTGTGGGCGGCGGTGGGGGCTTCTGAGCCACAGTGTCAGGGGGTGGGGGCTGGGATGCCCGCCGGCAAGGACACGACTGCGACTGTCAGGTTCTAGAAAGTGCCAGGGATTACTGAATCCAGCAACTTTCCTCGGTGCTAAAAGCGTTTCAATTAGAGTTATGGCCCCTGCCGCCCGGCCCGCGGCCTCTCTGCAGTCCCTCTTTCTAATGCACAGTTTAAGTGGCTCTCATTAAAGCTCTAATAAAGGCGCACATTTTAAGTGATTAGCACCAATAACACACCAACACATTAATGCTCTCTCCGTGGGCTCCACGACTCTCCCAGCGAGCCCATTTGGAGCTCGACTATTCATTTTCCATATTCATCGCAAACTCATTCCATCCATCTCAATAATGGAGTCTGTGACGCATGCCCCCCAAAAAGTTTGGAAGGGACACGGAGGAGGGCAGTGACTCACTTGCCCTAGAACCTCTCCTATCCTCCCTCTGAGGAGGGCGCAGGGGAAGCATGAGGCCAGCTCTCCCGCCAATGCCACGGCTTCCCACCCTCCCCCAGGACAGAGAGCCCCGGTCCCCCTGCCAAGGAGTGACTTAATGAGTCCACACTGGTCACGAAGCAACGATGAGGTGGCCCCCACAGGCCTCTGGCTCCTGGCTCATCCTCTCCTAGCCCTGGCCACTTGAGCCTCCTGCAAGCGCCCAGAAAGCAAACCAGGCCAGATCCAGGGGCAGCAGAGCCCCGGGGGCAGGAAAGAGGTGGGGAGCAGGCCAAGTTCCAGAAAGAATGCCCATGGCCCCAAAGGATTCCAGTTCTAGCTTTTCTAGGTGACACTCAGATCATCCAAGACTTTTCTTTTCTTACAGAAAAGGCACAGAGAGGAAGAACACGCTGGGTGTGGCTAACTGCAAAATCCAGGGGGACACTAGGAGCAGAGACTAGGCTTTCTGGGCGGGTGACACCAGCACTGTGGTGAAAGCACCCCTGTGGACCACTCGTGGTGCTTGCTTCCATGTGGGGTGGGAGGCTCAACAGTGACCCCCCAAGATGGCCACATCCTGCTCTGCAGAACCTGTGACTATGTTCCCTTCTGTGTGGCAAGGGCTCCGCAGACGGGACTAAGTGCAGGACCCTGAGATGGGAGCCCCAGGGTCACCACGGGGTCTCCACAGGAGCCACGTAGAGGGAGGCCACGTGACCACAGATAGGGCCACGGGCTGGAGCCAGTGCCTCTGGAGGCGGGAAAGGGTGGCAGAGCCCGCCCCGGAGCCTGCGGGGGAGCCAGGCCAGCCCACGCCTGGGTTTAGCCCAGCGAGACCCGTGTGGGACTTCTGACCTCCAAACATGAGGGACTGGGCCTGGGGGTTTAACCTGGGCTCTTTTAGAGCAGTTTCGGGGTCAGAGCAAAACTGAGGGATCGTGCTGCTGGAGCGACTGCGGAGATTTGTTACCACAGCAACAGGAAAAGAAAACAACAGGGAAAAATACTTGTGAACTTATATTTTGGAAATTAATATTTGTATTCTAAATTTGTGTTTTAAAAAATATGGTGGGAAAACATTTAATTTGGTTTTTATTTTAGATCTTAACAACTACAAGAAATCACTCTTTGCTAGACAGTACCTGGCATTTCTACAGTGGGAAGCGCGACCCTGATCGTGGGCTTCAGCCTTGCCCATGAAGACAGAGTCCGGGTTTCCAACAGAAAGGCCACCATGACAACACGGCCTACCTCGGGGCTGGGCCAGCCTGTGCCTGGGGCTCTGGCCCCCCTTTCTGACAAGTCTCCTTCTGTCCTCATCCTCGGGGAATCTGGGTGTAGCAGGCGTTTGCTGAACAGATGGGCAACTCCGGGAGCAGCTAGGACAGGAGGCCCATTTTCCAGAAAGCTCCACCGTTTCCATCTCCAAAGTCAACAGGGGCAGGGGAAGAGCACAGCCGGTGTTCTTTGGGGGAGGCATGAGGAAGGGACAAAGGACGGCAGCAGGACATTAGGGAGGCTGCGCCAACGCTGAGTGATGGCTTCTGGAAGATTTCGTGGCTGCCAGGAGAGAGGGGTCAGGTTGCCTGCCGCTGCCACCCAGAGCGTCAGGGTGATCGGACGGGCCCCTGTGCTGTCCCAGCAGCTCCTCAACAACAGGGCTGGCTCCCCAACTGCCCCCTTGCCTGGGTGCTGCCTGCCAGTGAGGGCCAGACTCTTTGGGCCAGCGGGGTCTCTTCACGTCGTCCCAGGGGCTTGCAGCCACCTGACACCAGAACAGAGAGCAGGGCGCTATCATGGGGAGCAATGCGGGAACCTGGCCAGCCCCTCTGTCAGGGTGGTCGAGGCCTCAGCATCACCCAGTCGGGTGTCTGGCTTGTTTCCAAGGATCCCATGTCCTGAGGGCCTGTCTTTACCCAAAGTGGTCAGCGCCCCCTCTCTGGACACAGCCTGGGACCCTCTCTGACAAATCCCATCAGCCTAAGAGGCCCCTGAGGGGCCGTTCTGGAGGAGCTGGTCTGGAGGGGGTGTCTGCGGAGGGAGCCCAAGGAGGCAGCATGCACACACGAGCAGACAGCCTGCTGGCCACCGTGCAGCTGCAGCCTACAAGGAGGGAGCCCCGCACCGGACTGCTCGTTTTCCAGACCAAACACAGACTGTAAGACCTAGAGGAGGGCATGATGCAGTGCCAGGCGCCAGGAGCGAGACAAAAGAACGCGGCTGCCCTCCCCGGCCTGCGGGAGCCTGCAGTCACGTCTGGCAGCTCACGGCTAACAACCCAGAAAAAAGAGAGTTTAAAGCAACAGCGTCCTGTGCATCGTTCACAATGTGACAAACCCCATAGCGGGGGGGGGGGGGGTACCTCGATCTGTTCACACGCGGGAAAGGAAATGGAAAATCAGACAGTGACATCTTCCGGCTTGCCACCACACCCAGAGATGGAAACTCGCACCAAGAGGGAGACCCGGGACCCTGGGGCTGCCACCCCCCCACCCCTGCCCACCCACAGCCCCGCTCCCGGCCCGGGGACGCAGACACCTACCGATCGCCAGCCGCTCCAGGCGCTTGCCATGCTCCGGCGGGATGGCGTACCTACAAGAGAAGGGAGGCATGTCAGACACGACATCGCGTGGCCACCACGCATCTGAGGGGCCTTCGGGCTGCGGCCATGGCCTCAGAGCAGAACTGAACCACAGCCGCGCTGGGCGTTATGAGAACGGTGAAGGACAGCGGGGAGGGTGTCGGGGGAGGGACCCACACAGAAGGCCACGGTCCAGGGGCTTGACAGGCTGTGATGGCCTTCCCGGACGCCGGGCTGGACACGCTCCCCGCTCAGCGGCACTAAATCTACGTGAGGCTCAAAAAGCAAAACCTAAAAATGTGAGCACTGGATTGGGGAGGGGGAGGGGCCAGAGGGGGGCTGGAGAGGAGACCGGGGTGGCCCCCCAACCCTCCTCGGGCAGTCTCCTTGCCTCCCACTCCCCCAGCCCCAGGAGCTACCCAGGAAGAAGCCTCAGGAATGAGAAACACTTCATCTGCCACCACTCCCTAAGTTTTATTTTTACACGTCTTACATTTCAAAGATTCCTGAGGCTCCATCATAAATAAGAAAGATGTAAGGTGAAAGTTTGCAAACAGATGAAGCCAGAGTGACATCCCGCTAACACTGTGTGCGGGAGCTGGCGTGCTGGGACGGCGGGGACTCTCTCCCGGTGGGGACAGCCTGGGCAGGGCATGCCAAGGGGCCCCAGCCCAGCTGACACATCACCCAGACGGGGTAGGATGAAAACCTCCGTGTTCAAGCACAGGCAGGCAGAACTGGCGTGTGGGTCCCTAACGCTACCAAGTGCTGCGCGCAGTCGTCTGTCTGTCCCAAGGAGGAAGGATGGGAACAGCCCGGGACAGGGAAGTCAGCCCAGACTCTGCAGCTGGCTCAGTCCATTCCAATCGAGAGGGTTATTACTGCTTTTTAATAAAATAAAAAGGGGCAGGGGCAGGAGATAAGGTGGTCTCTAATCTAACAGGATAAAAATAATTAATTTTTGGGCACACCGCAGGGCCCAGGAGGAGATGGCCCGGCACCTCCAATTCTGTTGTCGCCGGAGAATTCTCCACTGTCTGGACAAAGATGAGGTGACTCTTCTTTAAACAGCCTTTTATCACTTACATAAGGGTGATAAAAGTTAATCCCAATCCAAAGCACCTTTGTGGGATTAACGTCCCCCCAAACAAGGAAATGAAACATTCCGGTCCTTCTGGGAAGCTGCCGGAGGACGGGAGGAACTAATTTATGGCTCCAAGGCTGTGATGATTAATGCAATATCCCCCGTCTACGATGCCGCTTTCACTTAATTACCGCCTGTAATTGGGAGTTGTAAAGATAAGATTAATTGAATCTGGTGGATGTTAAAAGTTTAATACGTTGGAACGTGGCTCCTCTGTTATCGGAAAGTACAGACTGCAGGACGCTGGGCAGAGCGCTCAGAAGAGCGGGCCCTGGAGGGATTACAAAGGACGGGTGGACGGGAAGCCGACAGCCCCAGGGATGTCTGGGCTCCAACGGCCAAGGGAAAGCTGCCCCTCCACCACTTGGAACAAACCAACGACAGCCTCAGGGTGGCGAGAAGCCCCAGCGCCAGCAATGCGCCCCCCAGCCCACCCCCTGGGGCCTCAGCAAGATGCAAGCCTCAGATTTCAGGGGAAGGCAAGCAGAACTGGGGCATGGATCCTTACAACACACAGCTCTGAGCGAACTCGGGCCGCCTGCCCGAAAGAGGGGGTCCGTGAAGGCTCCGTCTGTACGGCTCCCTCCGACAGCTGTGAGAAACTCCAGCCCTGTGGGCCGTAGGTTCCCACGGGGCCCTCTCTCCACGCCACTGCCCTCTGGGTGCCCTGGGAGGCCCCCCACTATGGGGGCCCAGGTGAGTTGGCTACAGAGGTAGCTAGCCTCCCAACAGGAACGGACACTGGCCCCTGAAGAAAAGTCCCCTCCAGACCCCATGGGGCCCCTACAGCAGAGCTTTGTCACCCTGGTCACAGCCCCATCCAGCGTCATGCCAGCTGGTGGGGGTATCCCTTCCTCTTCAGGCCGGGCTCCGGGAGCAAAGAAGGACACGCAGCCGTCTGGGCGGAGTCTGTCTGCTCACCAACCCCGAGGCAGGAGCATCTGTCTGGCCGTTAGCGAGCGAGTTCTCGGGGCCATAAAACAGAGCCGGTTTTATTGGTTACCAACATGGGGGCAATTTGTCTCACTCCCCAGGACCTCCATCCCCATCACAAGGTCAAACATCACGGCCAAAATCGACTCACTTGGCCGGCCTGCAAACCCCTCTGGACCTGCAGCCCCAGCCGCCCGGCGGCAAAGCGCTCTTGCACGGTGCCCTCAGATGGACAGTCTCCCCAGTGCTCTGGTCTAGTTCATTCCGGGTGGCCAGCAGGCCGCCTGCCCTCTCCCCACTCCCGCTCAGCCCCAGAGTCCTCTCAGAACCTCCCCTAGCTCTCCCCATCCCTCTCTCGGCCAGGGTGAGGAAACCCCCTCCAGCAAGGCCGGCCTCCCCTCACATGCTGCTGCGCGTCAGCCCCGATACTGTCCCCTTGGCCCAACAGCCCAACACCTCCTCCAGGGCCGGCCACATCCCAGCCTGAGACCGCATCAGACCACATGCTCCTCCCCCAGGCCTGGGCTGCACCTGGCTGGCCCTCACTCCAGGCCAGCCCAAGGGGCCTGGAGAGTCTGAGGCCCCAGCACCCAAGTCACGGTGGAAGAATCTGGAGTAGCTGGATAAAGGAACTGGGCAGAGCGATCTCCAGAACCTGGTGAGCCATGAGAGGGCACGCAGACTGGAGGCTTCAGAGACCAGAACCAGAAATGGGGAGTGCAGGGGCTGGGACGGGCGGGCGGGGGGGGGGGTGCCTGGGAAAGGCGGCAAGAGAAACGGCCACCCATGAGGGTCACTCAGACTCCTTGCTTATGGCAGTCTGAGGGACGCATAGGCCATGACCTGGACACACGGTGCATCCTGGTCCTGAGGTCGGCCGGGCAGGAGTCTGGAACTTTCTCTACAGAGTCAGGAATCTGGAACTTTCTCTACAGAGTCCCACTTGGGGTCTTTATTTCACCAGCCTTTCCGTTTTTGAACATTCTATACAATGTACTTCTGGACAACACTAAACCAGAAAGTCCTGGAAAAGTCGGCACTGTCGGAATGGTATCCCTGGCAACCACTCCAGGTGACCCTGCAGAGGCTACAGCAGGACCAGACAGGCTCCATAACTCCAGGTTTAATGCCGTGGAATTGCCCAGAAGGCCGAGATGCCAGATTCAGGCAACATTTGCCAGACGCCCCTTTCAGAAAAGCAGGTGTCTGCAAACGTCAGGGGCTTCGGTGAGAAAATGAAACAGTTTTAGATTAGGAATAAGCTACGCGGGAGGCAACGCGAGAGACCAGAGCCCCGGGCACTGGGTCCCCCCCGTGAGGATACAAGATGAGCGACGCGCAGTGGTTCAAAGACCACTACTGTCCAACCGTTTCATGGTTCAAATGACGAGCCAACCAGAAGGAACACACTTCAGGCGTGACCGTGAGCTGCCAGCCCCACACCCAGACACCGAGTTCCTGAAGGAAGCGACACCCAGGTCTGGGGAGAGACCAGATGGGCTGCTCCAGGACGGTGGCCGTCCCCCAGCCTTCCCTGTGTTTCCTGCTCCTATACTTTGAGGTACTCGTAGGGAATGCGCCCCCTCCAATCACAGCCACCCCAAGAAGGCAAAGCTGAAACCCGCAAACCTGCCCACGAGGTCGGGGCCAAAGCAGTGAGCAATCACATCCGAGCCCTGCGGCCTGATACACGGTGGGGGGTCTGACCTGCCTACAAGCGCAGCCTGGATGCTAGAGAGCCGTGCCATCCAGCCGGCCCAGTGCTCCTGTTCTAACACTGAGGCCAGAGGGCAAGAGGCCTGAGTCCAAGCTGGTGGCAGAGCCATGTCAGGGACACCGCGTGGCCCCAGACAAAAGGCAGCTTCTGCCTGCACGGGTCACAACACACCCAGGGGTCTAGCAAAGACACTCCAGGGCTTGTGACGCCAGGCAGCTGGTGGGTGCTTGGGCGGGCGGAGGCCTTAGGCTGGCAGCCGGGCAGCTTTCGGGGCCGGACGGGGCTGGGTAATTAAAACAAGAGGCGTCCTCTGCGGCCCGGGATGCTTGCCGGCCAAGGGACAGGCAGCTTCCATCCTACCGACTCACCGGCCCGGGAAAGTCTTCCTGTCCGCCGCGGAGGGTGCTATTAATAGTGTCATTTTCTTGGTGTTTTGTTTATTCCCCTGGAATGGCTTGATGGATGTGAATAATTATCAGACTATAAAAGCCAGCAAATGTGCTATTTTCTATCGCTCTAAATCATCAAACAAATAAAGTGTGAAACAGCATTTTTGAATATAATTTTCCCCTCTAATGGCTCAGAATTATTATCAAGAACAATGAAAATAAATAAGCAAATGCCTTGTGAGTTAAAAATTAAATGAGTGTGTCACGAAGAGGAACACAGACCATCTTGGAGAGCAGGGACCTGCTCGGGAGCCATTAGTTACAATGACGATGAGCAGCAGGGCTGTGGGCCGTGCAGGCCCCCCTCCAGCCAGAGGCGTGAGTGCCTGCGGCTGCCTGGCCAGGGGGTAGGGGTGGCAGGATGCCTTGGACAAGGGCACCTATGTGCCCAGCTGACCCCCGGCAGCCCCGGGATCCTGTGTGCCATTGCCCCAAATGCCCCCCATGTGGACAGCTACCTGTAACCTCAGAAAGGCCACTGCGGGGCTGGCCCCTGCCTCGCCTCTCCCAGGCCGCAGACCAGCAACGCCAGAGGGATTGCTGCCTCTCAGACCAGCAAGAAACCCCACGCTCATGGGACAAAGGACGAGCAACATGAAACTCCAGTGGAAGGAACCCCACCCACCCCACAGCGCCCAGGGGCTGTGCCAGTCGGCCACCCCTCATCTCCTCGAACATGCTGGCTGCCCCAGGCTGCAGGGCCCCATTACAGGCGGACTCAGGTCCCTTGCCAGGAGGGCAGCATTTCTACGGTATGTTCTCCTGCCTGCTGCAAGGGTAACAAGACTTGCTTGGGGCCAAAGCTCTCAAATCCCCAACCACCCTTCTCACAAGGCCCCTCAGCCCCTGCTGGGGCCCCTGCTTGGAAACATCTTGCTCAGAGTCGGGACATGCAACACCGTGACACTTTCTTTTTTTTCCCAAGACTTGTGCGACTCTCTGCCGGTGACAGTCGCCCAGCCTGACAGCGTCCCCTGTACAAGGTTCCCGGCGATCAGGGGCCGTGATGAGAAGGCTCATCTCCCCGGCCTTCCTCTCTGTTGAGGAATGCGTGCCAAGAGCAGAGGTCCAGCTAGGAGCCCTTTGGAAATGTCAGCTCAGCCTGACGCGTGTTGGAGGGTGAGGAAGTTAATTTCACAGTGTGTGCACAAGGCCTGGGCAGACAGGCCCCTGGCCGTTTAACATGCTATAATTACGGAAACAGAAACAAGAAGGCAGAGGCTACTGGAAGTGCTGAGACCATGTGTCAAGTTGGAGGCCACCTGGCATGAGCCAGCCGCCCGTACAAGCCCAGGAGGCCTCAGCGGCTCCAAATGCCAGTAGCCCCGCTAGGGCCCCCGTGTGCTGGGCATGCGGAAAAGCCATTATTGCTGCAATCCTCAAACACGAAGCCCCATCTCGGCCCACAGCCCACACCTGCTCTAACCACACATTGGCTGGACAGTTCTAGCACACGGCCCCGTGGCCTGGGCAGGCCAAGCAGAATGACCCAGTCACCGGATGGGCTGCCCCACAAGCCTCCCAGCTGCCAGGGCACCATCTCTGAGCTGGTTAGTGGAGCAGGAGGGCCCAGAGAAACACGATACAAGTGGTCACCCATGATCTGGTGATCACTAAGACAAGTCATGACTGAAATGTCCAAGTACCTCAGGTGACTTCTGTGTCTAGGATTTCATGTGTGGCAAGAAAGTTATAAATCTATTTTTTATAAATCGATAAATCTATTAACAATGCCCCAGCCCTGTGGATGTGGAAGTGAGGAGTAAGTCCCTGCCCCAGTTTCTGGGCTCAGTGCCACAGATGCACTTGGCCCTCCACTGTCTTCTGGGCCTTGAACCAAGGCATCCACCAGGTTAATATGAGCCCTGTCAGAGGAATTGGAAACCTACAGATAACCGCTCTGGAAAAGGCACCAGGCCTTGGTGGTTTTACTAAGAGCCCCACAAAACCTTCACAGTATAGGGCCAGTGCCCACTAATGCATATGGTTACCAGAGAGGAAGATCAGATGCTATTGAACTCCTTCTATGACTGTGGCATATTTTTGAATGAATGAATGAATGAACCAATGAATGGGAAAACCTGTCACCAACACAGGACAAAGACACACAGGAAAATGATAGGCCGGTCTCACATAGCTGCAAAGTCCTAAATAAAATCTTAGAAAATCAGACACCAAAGAGTATTATAAGACCAAAACCTCAAGCCATTCAGTATAAACGTTCTTAGGCAACTAGGCTAGGAGGGACCTCCCCATGGTCATAGTTCATGATGAGGCAAGAGAGGCATTCTGGAAAGTCGGGAGCAAGGCAAGCTGCCCATTATCACAGCACTCAGCACCATACTGGAGATGCTAGCCACTGTCACAGGTCAAGAAAAAAGATAAAAGGACAGTAACAATAAGAAGGGAAGACAGAAACTCTTTTATGAACAACACAACCTTCGACTTGGGAAAACTAAGAACAAGCTGGTAAAAGACAGAATGAAGTAGTCCAATTAGGGAGCAGAACAAACAATGGGCGTGAGGACAGCCTGATGTCATCTGAACCAGAAAGACATTCACAGCAGGCCACGAAACCCACTAGGGTAGACTTGACCCTTGTCTGTGGTCCAGTAGCAGGAGCTCCTTCCCACAAAGGAGGTCAAACATAATCTGCGTGTGTGCTCACCACTGCCAGAATCGCAGAGGCTGACCCCAGAGAGCTGATGGGCTTCTCTGCGAAGCTGGTGAGGCTGGGGAATGCGACCACTCATAGTCTCTGACCAGAGCAGGAGAGCCACAAACACACATCAGAATGCCCCCTCACCTGTGAGCTAGTCCTTCAGTAAACGAGGTAAGGGGACCACCTTGTGATCTGACATGAGGGCCGGCTGACTTCATGATGCAAGCGTGGTGGGGTCACTACACTGGGTGTGAGCAGGCTGTCCTTATCGTGATGGTAGGAGTGTGAAAGGAGCACTAATAATAGTACACTGGATGGCATGGGTCAACCAGGGCAGATGGTTACCCCACACACCAGTCTGGAGAAATAAGACGTTAGAAAAAGCATCCGGCAGACAGACTTGCCTTTAAACCAGGAGTAAAGAGGTGCAAAGGCCTGCACAGACAGCCAGCCTGGGGTCCCCATGCCCACCGGGACGGGATGAATTAGAGCTGTCACCAGCCCGGTCTACCTGGAGGGGGAGAGAGGACCTGGCCTGGGGAAGGAGGGGACACTGGGACCCTGTCCCAGACACTCAGGAGAGAAACCAGAGCACATTTCCAAGTCCCTCCAGCCCCGGGAGGCTCCCGCTGCACCGAGCTCAGCCTAGACTGCACAGCCCCCTCCCTGAGCGGCCGTTTGTCTGCCGGCAAACAGACACCTGCCCAATTTCTCGCAAGAAACCCCATCTTAACTTCCAGGGAACCTCAGTCCACGGAGAGGCAGCCTCCCTCATTAGTCCCGGCGCCCCTTTCTGCAACAAATACGAACACTTGCTGGGGAGATGGGATCGGCCAAGGAACAGGGTGGCTCATTCCCAGGAAAGAGCCTTACTGAGCCACGGCGGTCTTATCTTTAATGGATCGTGTTACAGGACAACAGGTGATGGAATTCCGTGTCTGGCACAGCAGTGTCAACGATTTCAAATAATGACATTTTTATTGAAATGCACATAGGAGATAAACAGAGAAAACAGGGAGCCTCCAATGGGATGACCGCGCGAGGATGCCCAATGAACCGGCCTACTGGATGGAGACAAAGGGGCGCTGTGGGCGGGAGGGGATGCTGAGGCCTCTCGGAGGGCCCCGGCTCCCCACCTGTGCCGGCACCGCCACACGGGAACCGGGGATGCGGAGGCGCCGGGCCCAGTTCACAGGTGGCCAGCCCACGTTAATTAAGAGAGACTTTACAAGGCGAGTGGTGTCGAGCCTGCCATTAAATCCCGAATTGGAGGCATCGGATCCCAAGCGCCGGTTTATTTCAGACCTGTGAATTATTTTTGTCCTAGGACGGGACTGCAAATGTCAAGTCACGTGCGTGCTTGTTTCTGAGGTGTTTGAAGCAGTGGGGGAGCCCTTCTCAGGTGAGGCTTCCAAAGGCAGACACAGAGGGTGCAGCCACCAGTCACGGCGGCAAAAGGAAACCAGCGTGGGGACACAGTGCCGGCACAGAGCACCGCCGTCTCCCCCTGGAAGAACTGGCCTGATTTTCGGCTCATAAAGTGAGCCGGAGGCAGCCTCCTGTCGCACCCGCACCCACGGCCCACAGGCCAGCTGCTCCGGCCCCCAGACTCCTCAAGACGTGGTGTGTGCTGCAGCGGGGACGCCCCTGATGTGCTGGTGTTGAAACACGCAGGCGGTGTGAACAGGCAGGAACAGGGGCGGGTCTGTGAGAGCACAAGGGCTCGGAAGGGACGGGGCTAGTGGCTCAAGAGCCAAGGATGGCCGTTCCCTTTCGTCCGCAGCCGAGAGGAATTGGACAGGCCAATGTCAGTACCCAACTCATAGCAGCACGAGCCCAGGACATGCCAATAAGCGGCTGGGGCCTGGGAGGGTGGCTGGGAGTCTAGCTCTTTCCACAGGCTGAGAGCAATCAGGAGGACATCTTCGGGGGGGGGGGGGCTCAGGTCTGCTAAAGTCATTTGCCATGTCCTGGACACGTCGGCGTTCATGGTTACACACACCCACAGACAGCAAGGCCTACTGACCCTCATGTGGACACACGCGGACAGTGAGGCCTCTGTTGACCAGAGGTGGCCCTGGGTATCTCCAACGTGCCCTCTTAACTACAGGGCTGGCTTTGGAGAGCACACAGATGATGCCGTCTTTATACACAGGTGCCCAGGGGCTCCAGCTTCCACGTGTCAGACCAGGTGAGTCTCAGCCTACTGTCTGGGAGTGAAGGGCACTCGGGGTCACTCCTGGGGTCACTCCAGGCCCTGGCACTTCTGGGAGGGTTGGGCTCATGCCTGGGCTGAGTCGGCCACCAGGCTGGAGAGAGCCGCTGAAGGAGGGCCGCTAACAGGTCTCGTTCTAGTGCTGTGGGCACCACCCAAGATGGCCCATGACCGCCCCCCTCCTTCTGAAGGCCGCAAGGCCTCCCCACCTCCTGCTGCCATGCCAACGTGAAGGGGGAGCCCAATCACAGCCAGATTTTTAAGCAAAGTTGACAGAGACTCGTTCTCTCTCTCCGCACAGATTTGCAGGTATCTCCCTTCAGAGGAGCTGAAATCTGCCGGCAGCAACCTCACTAACAGGAGAGAAATTTGCCATGGAAACCAGACCCTGCACGCAGACCCCAAATCTCTGATGGCTCGTCTACAGTACCAGGCGGGGGGGCGGGGTGACTCCTGGCCAGGCTGGCCTCATCTCGGCAGCGGGAGGAGGGGTCCCCACCACCAGCCGCAGACTCGGCGGCTCATCAGGTCCCAATCTAAACGCTACCGGGTGGGAGGATCTCAGCAAGGGAATTCATGCCCAGCGACATTTCAAACAGAAGAACCAATAGTTTCTTAGAGGGCTGGGGAGAGAGAGGACTCCAGCTACTCGCCTGGCGCTCCAGCCTGGGAGCGGGAGCTCGGGCCGCCCTACAGCCAAAACCCTGCTTCTCTTAATCTACCCCAGTGCACATTACCACTCTCTGAACGGAAGACTCCGAAGTGAAGGGCCATCTGCTCCTGCCAGACAAAGCTGGTGGGGTGGCGGGACAGGCCAGCGATGTCGGTGTCCGTGAGCGGCAGGGAGACAGAGGATGACGGCCAGAGGAGCAGAAGGGCACTAGCCTGACCTTCTGGCCCCAGGCCCCCAAGTCCCACCCCTGGGCCCGCCCTCCCAGCTGATGCATCCTCTTGCTGGGACGTGGCTGAGGGGAGGAACTCATCCACCACCAACCTTCCAGTCCCACGCCCCTGGCCCGGCTGCCCACCCTTCTGCTAGGCCCCGCTCCATGGGCTGCCCAGTTCTATCTCTTCCCACCGGCCTCAGCCCTGCGGGCTTCCCTGACCCCACATGGGGGCGCCCGGCCACCACCCAGCCTGGCCCTGCTCTACAGGTGTGGGCCACACCATGAGCTCTCGTCCTGACAGGTAGTGTCAATCCCGGCACGGTCCGTGCTGGCCCCAGAGTGGACACTCCAGCGGGACGTGAGCTGACGCATGAAACACACTCCTCTCCCTTGTCCTCCCAGCCCCGTAGCTGGACAGTGTTGGCCAGGCTCCCTGGCTCTAAGTGTGGCCATGTGACCAGGCACCAGGCAGTAAGAGGTGAGAGGAAGCCTGGGGCTCTGCCTCCTGTGCCCGCCCATTAGAATTTCTGGAACACATCGTCCCTCTTGCCCCACCTAGACGCCCAGGGTGACCTCTGCCAAGGCCATGCACTTAAGATGACAGAGCACCCGCCAGCCTGGGTCCCCAAGTTCCTGTCTCCATCTCCCACAGGAACCCACCAGCTTCGGCTTGATTCAGGGACCGTTCTGGGGACTCTACAAGGAAAGAGTCCTTTCCCTCCCACACCTTCAAGTCCAGGCCACCTCTGCCACAGGACACACCCTGTCCCCAAGGCTGCCCTCCACTGGGAGGGGCAGGGTGGAGCAGCAGCAGGGAATGTGGGCTGGGCCCCGGACCCACCACCTCCAAGCGCCAGGGCGCTGAGCAGGTGTCCGGCCAGCCTGAGCCTCACTTGTGCAGGGGGGCGGTGTGGGGCTGCAACAGGCATCCCCCGCGGCCCCTACTGTCAGGATTTCTCAGCGCGTCCCCATGCGTAGTAACGAACCGTGTACCAGCATCAGGTACAAACGCTAAAGCGGCGTGTGCAGGTGGCCCAATGCAGAGAGAGCCCGGACACCCATCGCCCGTGAACAGATGAACAGATGGAGGCGAACGCTTACAGCGGAAAACCCTACAGCCACAGAAATAAATGAACTCCTGCCACATGGAACAGGGTGCGCCTTCCTCCCCAACTCGCAGCCTATGTGTACGGCGCTCGATTCCAGCCACCACTCAGCCACATTGCCTGGGGCCACAGACACACGTAGGAAAAGGACCCAGAGCAGCAGCAACAGGAGCACCATCGAGTCAGGAGGAGGAGAGGCAGAAAGACAGTCATCAGCTCTGAGCGGGGAGGGGCACGGGGTGGGCAGTGGGGGGAGGTTCGTTTCCCGACATTGCCGGGGTTACGCAGGGTTGACTGCAGAGTCAGCCAATAAACATTTAGTACGTGAATACGTATCTCCGGGCCACGTACCTATTTTGCACGTTCTTTGCACCGTGTATAGTTCGCAACAAAAGCGTTATGACGGACACTGTTCTCAGATGCCCCTAAGACGCCTGGCCCCTGCTCACAGTGACTCGAATGTTCTCTTGGTGCTGCTGTGAGGGGTTTTTGCTGTTTTAACAAAGGTCCCACATTGGGACTACCCAGGATTACCCTGGGTGGGCCTGACCTAAGCAGGTGAGCCCTCAAAAAGGCGGGGAGCCTTCTTCAAGTCCGCGGTGCCAGTGGGAGGCAAGCCCTGAGTGACCTCTAGATGCCGACAGCAGCCCAGGGCTGGCAGCCAGCAAGGACGTGAGAACTCACTCCCACCACTGCAAGGAACAGAACTCTGCCAAAGACTTAGATGAGACTGGAGGTGAACATTCCCCGGGGCCCACCGACACCTCGATTCCAGCCTCTGAGAGCCTCAACTGAGGACCCAGCTGGCCCATGCCTCAGTTCTGACCTACAGAACCAAGAGCAAATAAACATAGGCCACGCGCCCCCTGGTTTGTCACGCAGCAACCGAAAGCCAAAACCACCTCCACTCGAGGCTAGGAGAAAAGAAACAGATCAAAAATCCCTGACAGAAGAACGCTAGGATGCTCACATCTGTCCGCTATGGGCAGTGGGCACGAGGCGGTCTGTTCACGATTCTCTTCCCTTTTCTGATAGTGGAAGTTTCTTTTGTTTTTTGTTTTTGAAGAGGACACTTTGAACGGAACAGCATGGAAACTAGGAAGAGTGACTTTGCAGGGGAGACACCTGACCGCCCATCTCAGCCAGGAGACCAAGGCCAACGTCTGCAGTGACAAGCCATGGTGACAGCATGCCCCCCCAAGATGGCATCAGGAGAAGGGCACTTTACTCGGGGGCCTTCCTCCCCAAACTCATCCCCCCCAGTCTCACCACCAGAAAAACCCCAGACAAATCCAAGGAAGGAGCTTCCTACAAAACCCCTCCCCTGTCCTCCACGCCACTGTCAAGGGGCATCAAAACCCAGGGAAGTCTGAGAAACTGTCCCAGCGCAGAGGAGCCCAAGGAGACGCGAAGACTCCGTGTCACATGGGACCCTGGCACAGGAAAGGGACATTGGGGGAAACCGAGGAAATCAGAATAAATCATGGACTTTACTAAGGATGTATCAATACAGGTCCGTTAACTGCAACAAGGTCCCAGCCCGGCAGAAGAGCCCAGTGGGGAATCAGCGTGGGGTGGGGGTAGCATTTGGACTAGCTCCTCAGTGCTTCCATAAATCTAAAACAGTTCTAAACACCAAAAAAAAAAAGAGTATGCCACCAAAACAGTGGGTAAAGGGGCCTGTGACAACCACGGGAGGCACAAGGAGAACGCCCCGCGGTAGAGGGTTTGCCTGGGGTGGGTCCCGACACCCGGAGCCCGATTCCCAGACCCCACCAGCCGCAGTGCTGCCCGCTGTCCGGGCTCGTGGCGAGGCATCAGGCCGTCCACAATACCAGAACCCCCACTCCCTCTCACTGGCTTGTGGAGGAGAGCATATGGTGAGATTTTTCCTTAGCAGAAGGCTGACCTTCCTCTGCTTAGCACGATGTTAAAATCACTTTGCATTCCCTGAACAAACACCGACTGTGTCTGTCCCCGCCAGCACGCCACGAGAGGCGAGGAGCCAGCCCACGGGACCGATCCTGCCGCCTGCCGAGCAGAGTCCCTGGGAAGGCGCCCTGAAACGCACCAGGTCTCCGGGGTCCTCTGATCCACCCCGAGTGGCACACAGCACGTGCTGTCACGTGACATGCTGTCAGGTATTGCCGGAGCAGCGCCAGGCAATTAGACTTTCGGGCATATGACACCGGAAGAAGGGAATCAGACAAACGAATGATCTGGAATTCGCACTGCGTTGCACCACGCCGTGCAAAGTTCTCCAAAACTGCCTGTCGTACTCGCCGTGGTAACTAATGACGCAATCCCATCCTCGCGGTCTGATGACACCTGAGCCCCGATTTGAGACGCAAAGGTCTCTGCAGCATCAGGAGTTAATTTGCCAAAGCTAAAATCAGCTTTCGGTTGTTAGGTTTCCTACACAACCCTGAGAAGCAGAATGCTGTGGCTCTGACCAAGGGCTATGGGTGAGGTGGGTAAGGTGGCTCTTAGTGAGCTCCCGGAGCGCCAGGTCCCCGGTCTTCGGGGCACGGTCTCGTGGGGGTACTCCGGAGGACAGACTCACAGGCTGCCTGCGGGAGGGGACACTTGGTCCTTCTCTCCTACGTGCACGCCACAAGTGCACACAGTCATGCGCACACACATCTGCACACTCGGGTGACCAGAGCCCGCAGTCGGCCCGACTCACAGAGGCTCCAGGATGCAGGACTTCCGGCTCGGACCAGGGAAGTTGCACGGGTCACCCCCACACACACACCTGCTCCTCAGAAGGGGACGGCGGGCACACAGGTCAGGCGCGTCGGGACAAAGGACAATCGGCTCTGCTGCCGCGGCCATGGTCACTGTCCAAAGAGGAGACTCTGGAAGCCGGACCAAGAAGGCTCTCCCTGCCTGTCCACGGTCCCCGCGCAGCAGACGGGGCAGCCGAGTGCCACAGCAGGCCCAGCGGCAGGTGGCAGAGGTTTCGACCCAGAACCAACAGGCCGGGAAGCTGGGCCTCAGTAGGTCTAGCTCAGCGCTCTCGGGGCCGCACCCGGCCATTTGGGACAGTGGCCATTGTCCTGCAGAAGGGGGTCCTTCTGCCGGGAGCAGTCACGGGGCCCTAAGAGCAGGCCTCCGCGGCCCGGCGTGCTGACTCACATGCCGAGTGACCCACCTCACCCCCTTATCTATTCCCTTTTAATCGCGGGGTTCCGACACCTCCTGCCTCCGTGGGAGTCTGCTCTCGGGGAGCTTCCTGCTCGGCAACGCTCCTTCTGTTGCTGTCTCTGCCGCCTCAGCGCAGGCCCTGGAGCCTGGCCGGGTGCCCCGCACGCTAACAAGCCGCAGACGGACGGCCCTCCTTCCAGCGTCCTGGTGGGTCTTCTCCATCCGGCCTCCCCAGGCACAGCGGTCACACTGAGCTGCCACGGGGCTCTGTCCCCAGATGCCCAAATGCAGCTTTAGCCCGGGGCGGGGCAGGGGGGAATGGAAGAAGGAGGGAGAGTGTCTGTTTCCCTTCCACATCTTGCGCGGGTGACAGGACACAGTGCTGGGAAGCTGAGTTATTAAAGCCAATCTGTGAAGCTGTCAGGCTCCTACCGATCTCCACCCATATCGGTGTGGCGCCGAGCCCTCCCTGACACCATGGGGCCTCTCGTGGGCCAGAGCCAGGCATCCTGTCGCCGGATGAGGGGCTGTGCCTGAGTCAGGGAATGGGGAGCCCTGGTCCCCACTGAGCCAGGCTCTCAGAAGCCATGAAGTCTCCAAGACTTCTCCAGGTGCCTCCTCCTTCAGGTGCTGGCCCTCTCCACCAAGGGCCTTCGCGGCTGCTGCCCAGGCCAGCTTCACCTGGCTCCATCCACCAGCTGGACTTCTCAGTCCCAAGCTCCCTGGGGACTAAGCAGAGCCCCCTCAAGGGGCCTGGCTCAGCACTTGGTGCAGCAGCGCCCCCTGCAGCCAGGCCTGGGGAGCCTGCTTTGGATACCAAGAAGGAAGCAGGGAGGCAAGAAGGGGGGCAGGCAGGGAGGCAGGGAGGGAGGTAGAGAGGGAGGGAGGGAGGGAGCGAGGGAGGCCGGGAGGCAGGTGCCTATCCCTAAAGGCTCACTGGGAGGGATTAACGGATGCGGGAAGGAGCTACTGCTGGGAGGTGGGTTGATACAGGCTCAAGTGGGCCTGCAAGGAGGTCCTGAGGGGCCAGGAAGACACGCAACCAAGGGGCAAGGGAGCAGCCCAGCAGCCCCCTTCTCCAAAAGAGCCGTGCTCTGCCTCCCTGAGCAACAGACCCACCGATCCTGGGCCTGGCACGTCCAGCCTCTCCCCCGCGCTGCAAGAGCAGGTAACAGGGGAGCTGACCAGCATCTGTACCCACAACGCTCTTCCTTTGTGCCCCACAGCAGGGAGCACACGTCCTCAAATGCACACGTGTGCCCACACTCGTGCACGCATGCACACACGTGCACACTCACACACGCACGCACACAGGCCCCCACAGTATCACGTGCAGGCAGAGACGGCCGTGCTCGCTGAGAGTCAAGCTTCCCGGCAACAAAAGAAAGGCCGCCCAGTCCCTCTCCTGTGAAACTCTCCTAAGGGAAAGTGCCAAACAAAAACTCTAGGTGCAGCTGCGTCAAAAGGAAAAATTCTCAGTGCACCCCGGGGCCCTGCTCACTTGGGCTTCTTAAAGGTCAGAGAAGTGGAGTTCTGGTACCATCCCCCCCCCCCACCTACACCCCCTCCCCAGACTCTGCTTAGAAGGATCCTTTCATCGTGCCCAGGATGGTGCATGAGCTGGGGGACTCCATGCCCTTTGTGGGAGCACGATCCAAGAGGCCCTCTCCCCAGCCCCCCTGCAGGGAGCCTGCACGAATGAATCACACGTGTGCGCAGGCAGGCATGAGTGTGGGCACACGTGCGGATCTGAGCACGTGCTCCCTGCCGTGGGGCACCAGGAGGACCTGAAAGACCGCATCCCAGGCAAATAGAACCAGGAGGGTGGGAGGGGCTGGGGAAGCCTCAAGAAAACTGTTGGAGACACAACTCCAGGGCCAGAGCCCACCACTCTGAGGGGCTGCTGCTGAGCCACGGGCCTGAAGGCCAGGGTCAGGGCCCAGACGCCCTGCAGGGAACGCTGGCTGTCCCCACCCAGGGGCCCTGAGCAGGCCTCTGGAAGGCCTGTGCTCCCCCTACTTGCCCTCCTCCACCCCACCCCTCGCCCCCCACCCCACGGGCACAAGTGGCAGGGAAAACAGGAGGGGATGCTGCCAGAACGCTGTGTGGGTGCGGCATCTGAGCCAGAAGGCGGGCCAGGCCGGGGGGGGGGGTGTGCCATTCCCATATTTTCACATTTCCCCACTGCGAGCTCGCAAGGCCTGGGACCCACAGGGGCTACAGCGTGTGGGGAACGGCTGCGGGGGCCTTCTGGTGGAGGGGTCCTGGGACAGGCCATGGGACATCGCTTCCAGCTCAACGGCCACCAGGGGCTCCAGGAGGGCCTGGGATGGTGGGAGCCACTCCCTGGACGCCGAGCCCCGGGGCACTGTCCCCCCCCCCCCCCGCCCCGAGCCACTTGAATCAGGGTAGAATCACGCAGCCTTCCCTGCATGCCCGGGGCCCACGCGTGCCCGCCCTCCTGGCCTCGCTAACTGACCGGGCCCCGGGAAGGCCGGGTAGGGGGTGAGTTGCAAGTTTCAGGTCTATTTTAAATCCCCATCTCAAAAGGGATTTTGAAGCACTCAAACGCTTCAGATATTCTTAGCCTTGCTGCCTGAGAGCACCACCTAATGCCGGCCTTTTGAAGCAATTCCATGCTTTTATCGACACCAGGCTGTTCGCGCCGCTGCGACACACAAATCACGCTAGCGAAGTAGCAACAGACCCAGAAAGGCTCCACGAAACACTGTAAACCTGAGGACGCCGACACTTAAAAAAACTGCTACCGAAATACTCGGAAATGGTTGCAATTAAGCCGCTGCAGGCGCGGGAGGAACAACGCAATCAGGGAAACGGGCGCGTGAGCGCGATCTGCTGGGGAGCAGCCCTCAGGGCCCGGGGCAAGGGCCCCCCGAACCACCAGCCCAGGCACCCAGGCACCGCACCCACCCCCTGGGCTGGTGTCAGGGGTGCCCCAGAGGGGTCTCGGCCCCGAGGACCAGTTCCCACGGACGTGGCACCAGCACTCCAGGACCCTGATAGGCACAGGGCCCCCTCTTTCCTCCAGGCCCCTGCTGGGGGCTAGGGACCCAGGGTGGGGGTGCGGGGGAGACCGAGGGCCCTACCCTCACAGGGTCCACAATCTGATGGGGAGATACGCCAATATCACACATAGCTGGTACGAGGGTGGGGTGCCCTACCAACGTCTGGGGCCCCCACCTGGGTCCTGGGGAGAGGGCATGGTGCCGAGCTGAGCTGCTGGGGCTAGGGGAGCAGGGAGCTTGGCAGAGGGGGGTGGGGGAAGCCTCAACAGCTGGATCCTACACAGCTGCACTGAGAAGCTTCTTCCCACCGGCCACACTCAGCATGAGGAACCCCATGTGCGATCCCATCCCCCTTCAGGACCAGAAATCAAGACCAAAGTCAAGCTGCCTTCCAGAACATTCTTTCCCACAGATGAACCGCCGCTATGCCCAATGCCAGCCTTGCCGACTGCTGCCCCAGGGCTCTCAGGAGTGGGCTGTGGTGAAGGGGCAGAAATGGGGGGTGGGTGGACAGCAGGGGACAGGGGTGCTGGGGCTGCGGTCTGGAGAACCCCAAGCCGCTGGAGGCAGGAGGTGAGCATGGAGAGCCGGACATCAGTCCTGCCTGTCAGCTGCCCCATCAGCCGGGGACTGCTACCCCAGTGCCCTCTCCTTTGCCTCCCTCAAAGCCAGCCCCCTGCCCCCCCCCCCCGCCACCCTGGCCTCGGGACGGGCCTGGCCCAGCTGCCTCCCTGGGCTCCCCAGGCCACTTCCCAAGTCACCCTCCCTGTGACCCTTGCTGCCCACCAAAAGCTCACGCTTTGCCCCAAGTTGCCTGAGGCCACCCCATCCTCAGGCAGGGCCATGGCTGAAGCTCAACCTGCCTTTGGCTGGCACGTGCCAGAATTCAGCAGTGGCTTCTTTTATTTGTTTTGTTCTGTGTTTTAAAGAAAAGGTGGGTTTTCTCCCTTTCCGATCCCTCTGGCTGGTAGACCCAGGCCAAAATGTGGGCGTCCACAGGGGGCTGAGCATTCCCACGGCCCGCCCCAGCAGTCTTCACTCTCCTCCTGCTGCCGCTCCCAGTGAGTCTCTGGGGCCATCACTGCTGGGGTCTAGGAGTCCATAAAAAGGATGGAAGAACCTGGGAAATTTCCATGAGCGCAGGAGCGGCCGCCAGTGCTGAAGGGTGGGGGCGCCATCTAGTGGTGCTCGGGGAACCGCGCGGGGCCAGGAGGGGACATGGTGCTGGGAGGACAGAGACACCCCAACCCCTCCACCCCCAGCCCCGGGGGCCCCAGCACTAGAATCATCCAGACCAGTGAGCTGGGACTGCAGCACACACACGCTCATACATCACAAACACACGACTGCACACTTATACACACTCACACACGGAACTCATGCACGCCCATACTCACACATAGATTTGTGCACCTTCACAAACACGTATGCACCAACATACACGAATACATACACATATACACTTTCATGTATACATATGCACACTCGCACATTCGCACATTCTCACACGCACGTACTGACACATACGCACTTGTGCACACAGCCCCAGCCTGTGGATCTGTACAGGGAGCGAGAAGGCTCCTCATCTGCGCTCAGCCTGCCACGGCCCATGCGGAGGACGCCAACCGCTGGGAGCCGGCGGGCAGAGCCCACAGGGACGGGGCACAAGCACCTCGCCTCATGAGCTGCACCACCAGGCCCTGCTCACAGCTATGGGGTTGGGGCAGAGCGGAGCCCCTCTCCACGGGCCTGGACTGGGCCTCCACGGACTTGCAGCCTGGCCTGGCCATGGAGATGGAGGGGAGGGGATGGGGTGACCAGGCGGTCACTGGGACCTCCTGGGCAGCACTGGGGTGACACTGCCTACCAGAACATGCCTCCACCCACACGCTCAGGACCGCTCGGGGGTGAGATTCAGGCCTTTGTGCAACGGGCAACACCAGCCCTGTCAACCTCTCTCCAGATTTTTCCTAAAAGGTGAAGAGCTCCCAGCTAGAGGTTTCAACGGTCAAGACCTGCCACAAAGCCAGAGACAAGTAGACCGAAAACAAGAAGCTGTGGAGTTCGAACAGGATCCCAGCAAACGCACGAGGTAACAAAGCCGCACAGGGCAAAGGTCGGGAGAGCTGTGGCCAGCAGGACGGCGGCCCCAAAGATGTCCACATCTTCATCACCACAGCTCGTTAAGTATGTCACCTCACAGTAAAGGGACTTTACAGGTGGGATTAAGTCAAGGCCCCAAGGTGGGGTGACCCTGGGTTCCCGGGGGACCCGGCGTCCTCACGAGGTCCTCACGAGAGGGAGGCAGAGGGTGGGAGTCCCAGAGATGGGCAGACCCCATGCTGCTGGCGGTGAGGATGGAGGATGGGTGGCGGGCCAGGAAAAGGCAGGAGCCGGGTCTCCCCTGGAGCCTCTGGAAGGAACCGGCCCTGCTCATGCCTGCGTTAGCCCAGTGCGACCTGAGTCAGACTCCTGACGTCCAGAAACGTCAGAGAATGTACGTGTGTTAAGCCTCAAGGTTTGTAGTCACTTGTTACGCAGCCCCTGCCGTGTTCGTCGCCCACACTTCTGCATCCCTCCCCGTCTGAGCAGGAGTCCGCTGTCACGGAGCAGGGCCGCGGTTCCACTGCGTCCCCCTCAGAGGCGAGGAAAGGGTGGTCACATAGCCAACACCTGGACAGGGAGGCCTAGCTTCCCCCCTGGGGCCTCCTGCTGGCTTCTGAGCCTTCTGCTCCAGAGTGCCTGCTCCCGCCCTCCCTTAGCAAAGGGCTCCGGGATGTCCCAGTGACTTAATGGGAGCGGGGGTGGCCTTCCCTCATGCCTGTGGGCACAGGCTCAGCCGCTCGGGGGGTCAGCTCCCCGCTGGGACACCAAGGTGAGTGGCGCCTTAGCCAGGGTTGGCCTGGGTCCCCGACTAAGCTGGGGCCTCTGCGCCCCCGCCCCCGCCATCAGACACAAGGAGGCACTTGGCTGAGCTCTGGAGTGCCACGATCTGCTCCTGGGGCCCCTGCTTCCCCTCCCACTCCCTCTGAGCTACGATGATTACTGTAACAGAACCTTCTAAGACAGCTGAGAAGAGGCAAGGAGATGTAAAGGCCCAGCTCAGAAATCTCTGCTGGAAACCACACTGAACAAAGGAGGCCTTGCACAGAAGGCAGCTCTGAGCTGTCCCGCCAGCGGAAGCTGGATGTGAAGGGGGTGCTCGGCTCACAGATTCCAGAACACAGATCGCGCTGGACGTTCCACCCAGCCTGCCGGGCCCATCGCTCCCAGGGTGGCCTTCAGGGCGCGAGCCCACTCCAGCCCTGCAAACCGTGGTTGGCCCACACCCCTGACAGCAGGGGGCTGGCAGCTAACGCCGCCCCTGAACCTGGAGGCCACAGGGGAAGCCAGGGGAGGCTCAGGGCTCACAGCCACCGCTCCCCCGGGCCCACAGCCCCAGGAAGAGTCCCCAGCACAACAGACACTCCATGGACGCCGCCCCCACGGGTGCAAACCATGAGCTCCGGGGAGCAGGAAGCTCGTCTCTGGGGACACGCACCCCCATCACCAACTGAGGCTGCCCCTGAAGCCAACTGGGGCCGGGCCAACAGAGCACAAGCTGCTGGAGCCCCTCAACTTTTGCCTGCCCGGTCACAGGCCCCCCCTGTCCCCAGGGGCCACCCACGCCGGCTCCCCTGAGGAGCCCTGGGCAGCCCCTCCCCATGGCCCGGCTGCTGGCAGGACACTCACCAGGACTTGGGCTCCCCGAAGTGCAGGTAGTTGATGCTGTAGAGGTCCATGTCCTCCGTGTGCCAGGCGAAGGTGGTCTTCCACATGCCGAAGTACAGGTAGGGGGTGTTGACGCCCTCGATGATGGTGCCACACTCGCGCTCCACCATGTCCAGGATGGTCCGCAGGCTCCCGATGTTCCACTGGGCCACATCCTGCAGGACGGCGAGCATGCAGTTGGTGGCGGGTCACCCCCAGGGGCTGGCGGGAGCACAGGAAGGCTACAGGGCGGCCCCCACAGAGGGCCCGAGAGCTCGCAGTCAACCCCAAACCTGCCCACGTCAGAGCCTCACCCGCTCCAGCGTCTGAAACCCAGCAGGGGCTACTCCCACCCGGAGACACCAGCCCCTAGGCCTGGGCCAGGCAGTCAGGCAGGCCCTTCTCCGGATGACACACTGAGCTGTGCATTAATCACAGGCAGCGAAGGCCACGCTGTGAAGGCTGAGGTTTGGTCATGAATAATTAACATGCCTCAAAGTCAATGACATGGAAGTAGGAAGACAATCGTGGAGCGGGGGTAGCTCAGCAAACATGCCAGACAGTCCTTCCGGCACCTTCCGCCAGAGGAGACAGGGACGGTTTTCGGAACCAGGCAAACAAGGCCAGAATCCCTGCCTGCTGGACTCATCTATTTCTGATGCCACAGACAGGTCCCATCTTGTCATGACAGCTCCTAACACATCAATCCATTTCTGGCCCCCGGAGAACCCTCCACGTCTGCTGAGATGCTGAGTGGGCGTCGGCATTCTCTCTGGCCCAAGCCCACCCTGCCCAACACCCCACTCATACCCTCCCCGTCACAACAGGTCCCTGAACCAGGGGTTGGTCCTGGCAAGATGAGCCCCTGGCAGAAGCCTGGAACATAAGCACAAAATCACAAGCGCTCAAGGAAAACAAAAACAGATAAATTGGATTTCATCCAATTAAAAACTTCTGTGCTTTAAAAAAAAAAATCAAGAAAGTGAAAAAGAGAACGCACAGAAGGGGGGAAATACATGTGAGTCATCTATCAGGTAAGAGACTGGTTGTGTCCTCTCTGAAGATCTCCTGTAACTACAACAGAAAAACAAATAACCCGATTAAAAAATGGGTAAAGAGCCTAAATGGACGTTTCTCCTTAAAGAAGATGTACACGGTTCACCAGCAGGTGCAAAGATGCTCAACGTCATTAACCCACAGAAAACCTCAAATCAAAACCCCAGCGCCAACACCACGTCACGCCAGCTAGGACGGCAGGGTCACACAGACAGACAGTAACAAGTATCGGGAAGGAAGGGGAGGAGGCGGGGACCTCAGACACTCCCTCCTGCTGCGGATGGGAAACGGGGCGACCTCTGGGGGAAAACACAGACCGTTCCTCAGAAGGTAAACGTGGAGCGAGCACGTGAGGAGTGCAATTCTCCACCTAGGGACGTGCCCGAGAGCAATGAAAACATAAGTCTGCACAAACACTTGCACACGCACATTCACAGACACATGACTCACCGTGGCCAAACACTGGAAACAATCCAAGTGAATGGTTAACACGACGTGTCCACCACTCACGGCGGGCCACTGGGCACAGGTGGGAGCCAGGCGCACACCGGCGCTGCCCGGGGGCGGACCCGAGCCCATGACGCTCAGGGAGGGAACCAGACACAGAAGGCCCCACGGTGTGTTAAGTCCACGTGTGTGACACGTCCGGAACAGGCTCCTCCAGACGGGAAAGGGGCTCGTGGGGGCCGGGCAGGGGACGGGGAGTGACGGCTGATGAGGAAGGGGCTTCTTTTTTGGGCTCATGAGTGTTCTGGAATTGATTGTGGTGATGGCTGCACGACTCAGTGAAATACAGTAGAAACTGTTCAATTGTATGCTCTATGTGGGGGAACTATATGGTGTGTGAATTACATCTCAACAATGCTTCCTTCCAAAAAGACGCAGGAAGTCAAGACAATGGACAAACGAGCGAACAATCCCCACAAGCACTAACTTTGTAGAACTCGGTGGAAAAGAGCAGCCCGTTTGACAAACAGGCATGTGACTCCCCACTCGTCCTAAACGCAACTCAGGAACTTCAGCTCTCCCAACCCGCCGGCTGTTGGGGTCAGATTCCCTTCCTAGAAGTCAGGATCCGGAGTCCAGGAAGCCGAGCTGCAGGGCCAGCGCCGGCCCACAAGCTCCGGAGCGTCATCCCAACTGTGGCCGCGCCAAGAGCACCGATGGCTGAGACTGCGCACGGAGAGTGGGATGGGGACAGGGACAAGGATCCCGGCTGCTGAGCCTCAAGGTCCCCACCTGAGGCAGGGAGGAGGACAGAACGTCACAAACATCAAGAACGGGGCTCCTGCAGAGGCCCCAGGAAAATCGCTCTCCTCGTGCTCTCGCAGAGCAGGGGTGCAGCAACAGGGACACCCACTGCTGGCCTCCTGCCAGATCCCTTCAAGGAGGTGCCACAAGCCCAGATGGAATGGGGTCGGAGGCAAGCCCTGATAGGGGGCTGCCACGATGGGGCCGCCACGATGGGGCCCTCTGGACCTTGGCAGCCTGACGTGGGAAATGGGGCTTGGGAAGCTGGGCCCCTCTTAGAGGCCCAGGAAGCCCTTGAAGCCAGCGCAGAAATGGGGAACAGTGGCAGCGCAGGCGTCTGGAAGAGGCACACAGGACCAGCAGCCACCACCCAGGTGGACGGACCCAGACAGGCCCCAAAAAGCCCAGGGACATGGCCCCACTGTTCCCCACTCAATCTGCCATAGGAATTTCTACGCCTTGAGCCAGGCGCAAGGGCAAGCTGGCTCATGGTGCCGAACGCTTCTGCAACCATAAACAGGGCAACCGCTCACAGTCCTGGAAAGTTTGAGGTCCTGGGGTAAGCCACATGCCAGCTGAGGTGTGCTGGGGGCAGCATGAGAGACTGGGCTGTGCCCCCTCATGTTAGATGTGTGTGTGCCCACAGGGCCTCTGGGACCCTGTCCTCCTGTCCTCGCCACACCCAAGGTGTGCATGCAGCTCTGCCCTCAGACTGCACACTCACGAGGGTAAGGCCTGGCCACGTGGCCTCAAAAGCTTCCAATTGCTGTGGAGTCAAGGCCAAGTGGATGAGCTCATGGTCCCAGGGAAAAGCCCAACCTCCTCGTTCAGGACGCCCTTGCTGGAGGACAGCCACACACCTGCCATATCCCTTCTAGTGGATGGGGAAACCGAGGTCCAAAAAGGGGGAACCAGGGCCAGGAGTCAGCTTGGTCCCTGACCTCCCAGGGCGAGGGCGTCTCCCTCACGTTCAGAGGGGTGAGCTCCCTTTGAGACTGACACGCCCTTGGTGCCCAGCTCAGAGGAACAAACCTGCCCCCACCATGAAGCAGGACCCCCTAGTTGGAAGACCAGTGGGCCACAGGTCAGACAGGTTCCCCAAGCTGGGCAAACTGCTGGGACCCACACAATGGTCACATCCTTCCAACACCTTTCAGGAAATACAAGTGACCACCAACTTCCTATTGGGTTCAGGAAGATCTGACCCTTCTCAGGAGGGGGCTTTATTCCCACCCACACCAGCCCCACCCAAGCCCAGGACTCAGGAGGCACCCCCAGCTATTCTCACAAGGACCATGGATGAGTGGACAGAATGTTCCAGCAAGAGATGACCTTCGGAGTGATGATTCAGGGCAGGGGGCAGAGATGACAGCTGAGGGGCCACCCTGGGGAGAGCCCCAGGGCAAAACACATGCAGGAGAGAGTCAAGCTTAAGAGCTTAGAAATCAATCAGTCTTGATAGATCCACCCCAGGGTTATCAAAGGGCCCATAAAAATTAATAAACTGCCCCCTAAAAGAGTGTGGGTCCCACTCAAACCCCCACCTGCTAAACAGCAGCACCCTGTGGGGCCTCAGCATCACGTCTCCACCAGTGTCTGGTCTATGCCCCTGGACAGGCCAAGACCAGCATGCGGCCCCTCCGTTGCCCCAGGTACCCCCAGGGCCCTCCTAGCCCAGCCCAGGGGCTAGAACTCAGGGCCCCAGGGCTCCCCGAAGACACAGTGAGAGGAACTGGAGAGGAAAAGTACTAGACGAACTAAGAATAAGGAGGCCCCTGGGAGGTCAGCTGCAGGCTACCTGAGGTCAGATCAGGGCAGGAGGGACTAACAGTTTCGTAGGAAAGATTCTGCAGATCAGAAACACCCCTAGATCCCTTCTTTCTTCACTGAGACTCGACATGTGGTTGTAACCAGAGTCTGGACAGAACGCCCAGCTAAGCTGGCCACGGCATGGTAACATCCGGGTTTCATGATAAAGTCCCATTCACACGCCTTTCCCTCCACCGCTTACCAGGCGTCCCTCATTCCCCCAGAATCTCTCGGGGGGCCCTGGGTACTCACGTCATCATACAAAGAGCCACTGATGTCAGCCCCGTAGATGGGAGAGACAAAGGTGAGGTTCTTCCAGTACTTGCGCTCCAGGTCATCGAAGTCCTGGTGCCGTGGGGTACAGTACCTGGCGAACGAACAGCACAGCGACCATGGCCATGGGGCTCACCCCTCCGGGGCGCGGTTACATGCGCACTCTCCGTCCCCACCTCGGGGCACAGCGTGGAGAATGTGGATGTGGCCCTGGGAGAGCGTTTATTTGGGGCTGAGGGGGGTACGTGATGGGCAGTAGGCCCCCCCCCGGAATGACGCCCACTCGTCCCATCTCGTCGGTCACCAGGGCCTGGGGCACCCGAGTCAGAACACACGCCGGGGACAGCTGGAGTAGGTGAGGGGCGCAGGCTCTGGTTCTCATCAGCCCTCTGCTCTGCAAATACCAACAGCACCGACCAGAGGCCAGGCCCTGTCTCGGGGGCCAGGACGGCAGGACAAGGCAGACGACGCCCTGCTCCCGTGGGATGCTTATGTCTGAGAGCAAAGAGACCGCTGGAAAGGCACACATTTCAGTAAGCGAGGGAGGCTTGGGGAACAGAGAACAAGGAAGAGTCGACACTGGAAGCGGGCGTCCAAGTGAGCCCGGGGTGTGTGCTGTGAATGCCTGCCTGCAAATGCACCCGGATGTGCAAGGGAATGCATGAGCGTGCCTGTGAGTGAACTAGGAAACAGTACTTGGAAACATGTGTCAGGGAGCCCTTACCCAAGGAGATGCCATCGGACCAGAGATGTCATGGGAGGGTGTGGGGAAGCACTCCAGGGACAGAAGACACGGACCAGTCCCCACCATGCCCTACTCTCTCTGCACCCCCAGAGTCAGGAGCTGCCTAGGGGCCCTCAGGTATGGTTCCACCTCAGAGACGGGGTTTCGGGGCCCCCCATGACACCCGCCTCACCCGCAGCCACGTACTTCTCGCTGTTGGCCAGGCGGCGGTACTCCCCGACCGTCATGGCCTTCTTCTGGATGTTGTACTGTGTGAAGAGGCCCGACTGGCCCGTCACCACCTGCTGGATGGGGGCCGGGATGACCACGTCGTCGATGTCATCATACGTCTGCCGGGGCTTCCACTCCTTTGGGGGGATGATCTGCGAGACGAGAGGGGAGTCAGCGGCGCCTCCAGATAGGAGGACAAACTGCCCTCCCCCAGGAGACCGGCGGCGGCTCCCTGGGAACGCGTCCGGGCCCCACACCGCAGGGGCACCAGGAACCATCTCCACACTTCCTCAAACTCCCAGGTGGCCTGTGGGGGCCATGGGCACTACCACTGGGGCGCAGCTGTGCTGGCCTCCCGACGCCACCCATCGGGCCCTCTGCAGCTCAGCCTGGGCTCTGAGAGCTGGGAACGGTAGCCCCCCAGAGCCCAGGGCCCGGCCCCCATGCATATGTGCGCGATCACAAACAGGCGGGGGGCCGGGGCTCCCACACTCTCGCCCGGTCAGGTGCTCTGCGGCCCACCCCCGGCTGTGGAAGACAGCACTGCGAGCCTGGCTCAGGACCACCAGGGCCAGGCTGGGAGTCCGGGACACCTCCTAGAGACAAGCACAGCTCTGGGTGCCGGGGGGGACATGGAACAGCAAAGCTCCATGGCGGCCTTCCACTGCGGGAGCGAGCAGATAGTACGATGCGGTAAGGGATAAGGAAACTAGAAAGGGCACAGACCCTGAGTGCAAAGAACAGAGAAGTGCTGGTGAGGCACCAGACGCAGGAGAGCGATAATGCCATAAATCCAAGCGGACAAGACCTGAGAGGGTCACTCTAAGGAACAGCGCGACCGTTTCACGGTGGCAGTGGGGCCTCCAGGCGACCACCCCCTGCCCCTCTCCAAGAGAGCCCCCAGAGGCCTGCAGGAAGGGCTTCTGGGAAGGGCTGCGCAGGGTGGGGAAGCATTGGGTCTCCACCGAGCTTGCCCGACTGGCCTCGTGGCCCTCCTGCTTCCCCTCCTCCGCTGGGCGTGGCCTCTGGGCCCAGCCGGGGCCTCCTGGGTGCCCGGCTCCCTGCTGCCAAGGCCCCTGGGGCCAACACAGCCGGTCTCTCCCAGTCCTGGGCAGGTGTTGCAAACAACAGCTCTCCTTCTGGGGCACCCAGCGAGCCACCCAGCAGCTTTGAGAAAAGGAACCAAACCAACCTGTTTTCAGTGCGGCAGCCAAGAACTCTGGGTAGGCCGAGGCCCAGGCCTCACCCAGCTCGGGGCGAATGAGGGAAGAACACCACACCAACGCCCAGGTGTGCCCACCGCTTCCAGAAAGGCTGAAATTCATTTGCCATCCCCAAGGATTCCCCGAGAGACATCAGGGCAACAAAACGTTTTGCTTGGCCATGGAAACACTCATTCTCCAGGTGCCAGTCGACAACAGAAAGGTGCCGCCCCCACCGTCAGCACTCGTGGGTTTACTGGCGGCACATAAATAAGTAACAGCAGCAGTAAGAGGAAGTCAGAGGCTCTCACCCGGGCTGACCCTGCTCCCAGAGGACACTGGGCCATGTCTGGGGACGTCTGTGGCTGTCCGACAGGGGGCTCCTGGCATCAAAGTGGTGGGGCCAGGAATGCTGCTCAGGCCCCACAGCGCCCAGGATGCCCCACAGGAACGACCCGCCTCGACGTCAACGGAGCCCAGGCCGGGAACCCCGATTTACGTTAAATGGAGACACGGCTGCTCCGTCAAAGCTCTTTCTGGGGACATGCCCTCCCCCCACTCCCTGGCCACAGCTGCAATAAGCCACATGGGTGTCCATGTGTGGTATGAGGCCTCATGACAACGGGGTGCTGGGGGCAGCCTGCGGGTCGACGGTTTTCTTAGATTTCAAGTGAGAAATCTGAAGAATCAGGTGATCAACTAACCCACTTGAGACCGGAAACGCAAAAACTACAAATGAAAGGGCCGGTGGCCCCAGCGTGGGAGACACTCTCGCAGAGGAGTGGCGTCTGGGCCGAAGGGCTGTGAGCCTGAGCTCTTTGGCCACGTGGGCAGCGCCTCCTCTTCCCAGAGAAGCCGGTGGTTCCTCCTGCCCCCACGTGTGCTCGCGGGGGAACTGGGACTTCGCCCCTCCAGTTCCGTCCCACGAAGCCCGCCCAGGAACCAAGGCTGCACAAGGAAGCAAACACGTCACTCCCAAAGCTTCGGCTCCCTTCTGTGAGCCCTGGGCCCCTCTGCTCGTCTCTCCCCGTCACGGGCGCTGCTGGGTACAGACACCTGAAAACCGGAGAAGGACGCTTGGGGCGCACGAACTACGCTTGTGCGGACACACACTAGGCAGGTTCTGAAACACGCACGTGACGGAGAGCCACTTCCAGCGGGTCTAGGACCCCAAGCCCTTGGGAAGATCAATGTGCTGTCGCCTGATGCCCTCAAATCTCTGCGAGACCAGGGTCTGAAGGGAGGCTCTCGGGCGAGCCACCTCTAACGGATACCAGCGGATGACATCTGAGCGTCCTGACTGCACCCGGTGCCTGGAGGGCATGCGTGGCCCTGGACAGACCCTCCCTTGCAGCTCCTGGAGGGCAAGCCTCAGCCAGGTTGCCAGCGGCGGACAGGCCACACTCCCCAGGTAAATGAGGCGGCACCAGGCAGTCGGCTCGGGGTGTCTGAGCAGCTGGGTTAGAAGGTGCGGGGGACCCTGTAGGAGGGAATGAAGTGAGGGGCCAGCCTCTGCCCCCAACACCTCCCGCTCCACAAGCCATTTTGCAGGTGGTGGGACAGGTGGCTAAAGGCGGTGCCGGGGCACCTCCTGCCTGCAGGGACAGTCCTTAGGGACACAACCAAGCACCGCAGAATCTTGATCCCTCCCGCAGGACCCAACGCCATGCCCCTGCCTGGCTCCCTCCCACCCCAGCGCTTCCCAAGCAGCCTCGGGGGTGGGGGGTGCAGAACCGGCCTGAGAGGGCAGGGGGATGCACAGAGCAGCCAAGGAACAAGACAGGGGTGCCCCAATAGCCCCAGAGTGGGGCCCCCCACACCCTCAGAGCCTCTTCTGGCTCTGGACCCTGGCCCCCAGCTATACCTGCTGAATAGCCACCCCCACCCAATTCCACAGGGCCCTACGCAACTTTTGTGGGGGGGTGGGGAATTCGGCTGTGATGAGACTGAAAACCCTTAGCACTACGCACACGAATGCACAAAGAAGGGCGGTCAAGACCAACGAGACCAGGGTGAGGGGAGGTCGGCACCTGCAGAGCTGGCTTGGGCCAGCAGGACACCGTGCCCCTTCTCCAAAGAGGCCAGCAGCCCTGAGAGCTGGGGCCCCCTCTGAGAGAAGCAGTGGTTGCCCAAGGCCCCTGGCACATGCCTCCCGAGCCCCGCCTGTCCCCCCAGAGTGGGAGGGAGGCTGCTGAGGGACTCGAGGGACCGCCATGCAGTCCCAGCCAGGTGTGCACGTGTGGTCGGCACAACTCTGCAACTGCCAACGTCCTCCGGCCTGTGCCTCGGTGCGACAGAACGCCGTGCCCTCCCCGCCCCCCCTCCCCGCACACATAGGCGATGACCAGTCAGAGAAAACTGCCAACAGAATCCCATGTGAGAAGCTAAAAAAGGAGCACACAAAACTAAAAGCAGAGGGAAAACAGACCCAGGAAACTCCCACCTCAGGAGACACCCAGTCCAAACAGTTTCCTCCGATCCAAAGAAATTAGCAAAAAATTACTCCACTGGGACTAGAGCTCAAAGCAGCAACACTGGGGCTCAAAGGAGCAGCACAGAGGCCGAGAAGGAGATGAACCGGGAAGGAGCACAGGCAGGCAGAGGCACGGGGAGACTGGGTCACAGGGGACACGGAGCCCGCAGCCACCACAGCGCTGTGAATGGAAAACTCGAGAAATGGCCAGGGCCATGGGGCCGGCCAGAACACAGGAGCCCCAGACAGTGAGACAGAAGAAACGAGCAGGGATGAGAGCTGTGGGGGCCTCAAGGTGCCCCGGGCAGAGATGTGCAGGACAGCAACTTGCTACACCTTCCAGCAAGGGTCGACTTGAACCAGAAACAGAAGGGCTGCCGCATCCCAGGAAAAGTAGAAGCAGGCCAATGACAGGAGACAAGGCAGAGGAACCCCCACCCCCCAACAAACACCCTACAACAGGGACCCTCGACAGGGCGGACCAGGCAGGAAACCGTCCCCTGACACTGGACACCTGCCCATCAGTCAGCCCCAAGAACCCGGGAGCTGACGGAGTTTAAAGGGAGAAGCAACGCTAACACAACAGCGGGGGCTCTGGTCCCCGACTGTCCGGATCGTAGAACGCTGTGTCCATGCTGGCGCTTGCACACGGACAAGATCAAGACGGAGGGGCGGGAAGCCGACGCAAGCAGCTGCCCGCCCTGTCTCCTTAGGCTGAGATTAGAGGCATGACCATAACAGGAGAGAGACTGATACCCGTAACAAAACCACCCAAACCAGGTAGGGGCAAGAATGGGGGGAGCGACTCTCCTCTCCCCACTACCGCCAGGCAGCAGCAAACCGTGGCCCTGGGCCAAATCCCGCCCGCCGCCTGCTTTTGCACGGCCCCGCGAGCCAAGAATGTGGGGTGTTGTTTTTTTCCTTTTCAAATGGTTAGGGGAAAACAACAACAACAAAAAAAATGTTTCGGGACCAGTGAAAGTCCCACGAAATTCACATTTCGGTGTGCATAAAGTTTTATTGGCACACAGCCACACCTACCGGCTCACAGGTCGCTGAGGTGGCGGGGCTGAGTGGTGGGACAGAGACCGCCCCGCCCGCAACGCTGACAATATTTGCTACCTGGCTCTTTGTGGAAAAGGTTCATTGACCCCTCAGTTTTAAGAACAGAGAACCAGGCACCTTAGAGAAAGAGCTAAGCACACCGGCAGCCACTAGGCCACACAACAAGCAGGTTACAAACCGTCCAGATGATCTGGAGAGCGGCGCCACGCACGCGGCTTCCCATGGACCGTTCTTGGTAAACTGCACACGGGCTGCACTTGTCTGTTTGCTATCACCACGCACTCACACGGACATGCGCACGAGCGACACATCATGGGAAGAGACACGGTTCACGGGTGCCGGTCTCCCCGGAAGCCTTCCCCGACTCTCGACGCCCTCTCGCCGCTGTCCGCCGCCCCGCCGCGGGATGAGCCTCACTGCGTGTTGCCGCCACAAGGCCCTAGGCGCCCACTGCCCCTGGGGCTGGCCTCGGCCATCGGCTCCCGCAGGGAAAGGGGCTGCGGGGCTCATGTCTGCGTGCCAGGCCTACAACAGAGCCTGGCACACAGGAAGAACTCCGTAACATTTTCTGACAACGAGATCAGGGCGGCTCGGTGGACACAAGCACAGCCACGCCAGGCCCAGGGCCCCAGGGCACGCACAGGGCCGGGCTGGTGGAAGGCGGCGCTGGGCCTGGGGCATCACCCACCTTGGCCAGGCCTGCCCGGTGGGCTCCCTGGGACTCGATGTAGGCCACGTATTTGTTGAAGTCCTTAAATTCTTCCATGGTTGGGCGAAACGTCATGATTTTACAGCTCGGGTTCTGGGCCCCATGATCCTCAGACCCCATGGCTGCCACGGAGAGGCTGTCACACCTGTGAGGGGAGGACAAGAGAGCATGAGCGCGTCAGTGCCGCCACCGGTCCAGACATGCTAACAATACCCACGGCCTCGGGAAGACAAAGGCAGGGGCCACGCAGCTAAGCTGGGGCCGGAGAGGAGCCTGGGAGCAGACTCCATCTCCCCGCACTGGCACAAAAAACCAAAATGACTGCAACTAATTAAAAACAGAGGCGCCCTAGTTCTCCAAGCCAACGCAATACTGGAAGCCGGAGTACTAATTTCAAACCAGGGGCCCTGAGAAATAAAAGCTTTCCTTATCGGGGACGTCTTATCTAGGTCCACTGGCATCAGCTTCAAATCAACGCATCTACTTCGGAGCCGGATACCCACACTGACAGCAGCCGGTGGCGGCTTTCGAAGGTGAATGAGGCTGTGTGTGAGAGTGTCACCCTCAGCTGCAACCAAGCCTGGAAGTTTCTGCGTAGGAGCCGAGAGTGTGGCTGATGTGCTGGCTCCGAGATTCACCATAGGCGCCCGGAGAGAGGCTGGGCATCAGGCTCCTCTTGGAGAGGCGGCCACACGCTGCAGTGGCCCCCTCCTGTTCCAGGAGTTAAGAGGACCCAGCGAGGCAGTCGGTGGCTCATCCCAAGCTGGGAGGGGCTTGGGGACAGACTCTGGGGAAGGGTCCCTTGGAAAAGGTCGGAAGCCAAGTGCATACAGACCTGAGAACCCGGAAGACAATTAGCCAAACCCAACTTCCTCTGAAGTGCAGGAAGACCACCGGCCCTGGGAGGGGGCTTCCAAGTCGCCTAGATGTGGCCGCAGCCTCCCCAAAGGCACTCCCCCTGGCAGGCACTAGAGGGCAGCATGAGCCCAGAAATCGCTGCTGAGGCCTGCACTATCTGCTGGGTAGGTGCTGGGAGACCCAGACACCCCTTCCAGACCCTGCTGGGGGTGGACTGATGGTGGTATTGATACCCCATTCCCCACCTGCGGTGAAGGGGCTGGGACCAGGGGGACAGCACTAAGGCCATGCTCTGATGACAGACTGCCTGCCAGTAAGGGCTCCTGAGGGTCCTGACACGGGGGGTCATCACCATCCTGGGCTAGGACCCCACCATGGCCCTCTGCCCCATGTACACAGCAAATCCCAAGGCCTCGCCTTGTGGAGTGGCCACAAAACGGGAGTGTGCATGGCAGTGCGGGACAGTGTGACAACAGCTCTGCATGGGATCACAAGGAACTCCCATGAAAACACAGCTTCATAAAGGGAAAGGGGTTGTCACCAACCTCCCTCCAGAGCAGCAGGGACCACAGGACCCAGGCCACAGCCAGGCTGCCCACCCAGGAGGCTGCCCCACCAGAGCGCCCTGACCAGTCCCTGGGACTGACCACCATGCCTTCCCAACCCAGCCCCCTAGCCTACATCCCCACCCCAGCCCCCTGCCCTCTCCCCTCCAGCCCAGATGCCACCATGTGGGGCTCGCTTATGGCCTATGCGGCTGGCAACAGGACACAGTGTCTGTCCTGGGGGAGCTCATGGTCTGAGGGGATGACCTTGACTCTGACACTCTTAGAACATCAGCGTGGACTGAGCTGGGCTGTCAGTTGTGGAGGGAGCCACAGAAGGGCGGGGTGGTGGGGAGACCACCCTAGGCAGGGACCTCAGATGAGACATGAGACACCAGCTTGAACTCAAAGAGGATAAGCTGCAGTTGCTCTCATCGGCCTTCCTCTGCCACTCCACTCCTGCCACCCCCCACTAGCCTCCCACCACCCCACTCCCCTACCCTGCCACCCCACTCCTTGCCTCCCCCAACCCTGCCACTCCCACCCCACTCCCTGCCACCCCCCAGGATTTTCCACACCCACAGCACAGTGCAATGAGCCCCCGGGGGACCCCGCTGACCACCCGTCTTGTGTGGATGAGGAACCCCGCCTGCGGCTGGACATGATCACCTGGTCGCAGCCCCTGGTCCTAAGCCCTCAGCCCGCTGTGGACAGTGCCCAGGTTGGCTGGCAGCGGGCAGGTGAGCACATAACAGTCCCCAGCCCTGTTGTATGTGACTGATGTGGGTGACTCGTCCACTCCACACAATCAGCTCATTTTGCACAGCTCACTGAGGCCTCAGGGGACATTATGTGCCCAGGCCACATGCAGGTAGGTGGCAGGGCCTGAGTCCCCACACTCAACAGCTCCCATCTTTGGCCTGGCCGGTCCTGGCCAGCTGGCTGCTTCTCCCCCCAGGCTAGCTCACGTGTGGCCTACAGGGGAGGGTGCACAGGCTCCTCTGAGCGCCTCGGGACAAGCAGTGTCACCTCCAGTGGGGGCTGCCTCCGGCCCGTCCGCCACCCGGTGCCAGCGGGGGGAGATGGCACCGTGTGGTACGCCCACCACCTCCCCAGGACCAGCTCATCCCAGCCAGAGCCAGGGCAGCCACACGCTCCCTCACGCATCAAAAATCACGATGCAGAGATGAGTTTTCCATCTAGGAGGTGGAAAGAGCAGATGATAAGACAGCAGGTGGGTTTTCTGCACATGCGCGCGAGCCAGACTCGCTTTACTCCAACCACCGGCATCACCGAGATGCAGCTCAGCGGCGGATTATGTGTGATTTTTCCTCGGCCTTATTTGTGCCTTTTGAAATGAAGGTTTTGAGTAGGTAAATATATAGAAGAAAATTAAAATGGTTTATAATCCCAACACTCCATACCCTTGACACGTTTTCTGAAGGAAGGCAAATAAAAAATCATACGTGTACACACTTAAGAAATGAGAAAGGAATCTCAGCGAACAGCAGCCCTGGGCCAACTTCCCAGTTTATTGGAAACACGGCGGGGGCAGAGGACCAAGTGAGCACCCCCTGAGGGACCGTGCAGGTCAGTCCGGAAAGACCACTGTGCTCTTCACAGGTCAGTGGCACGCCAAAAAGTGGGCACATTCACAATGGAATAATAAAAAGACAAACGGGCCAGTTTAAAAGTGGGCAAAGAGCTCAGACATTTCTCCAAAGAAAATACACACATGGCCAACAAGCACACGAAATGACGATCGACGTGATTAGCCATCAGGGACATGCAAACCAAAACCGTGACGAGAAACGCTTCACCCCCCCCACCCCAGGATGGTCTTTTAAAAAAAAAAAAGAAAGAAAGAAAAACAGACAACTAGTGCTGCGGAGGATGTGGAGAAATCAGAACCCTGACACACGGCTGGTGGGGTTCACGGAAAATGGGGCAGTCGCTGAGGAGAACAGTGCAATTTACACCTAGAATTACCAGATGACCCATTTCTACTCGTAGAAATAGGCCCAAGAGAAATGAAAACGTGTCCACACAAAAACGTGTGCATCCAGGTTCGCAGCAACATTGTCAACAACGGCCGAAAGGTAGAAACAACCCAAGTGTCCATCGACGGACCAACAGATGCACACGGCGTGTCCCCCACCCACAGGCACATCACTCGGCCACGAACAGAACTGAGGCACCGACATGCACTGCCCCGGGGACGGACCCCAAACCCATGCGCTCAGGGAAGGAACCAGACACAGAGGGCTGAGGTCTAGGGTTTCTTTATGGGGTGATGGAAATGTTCTGAAACTGACCGTGGTGACGGTCACGCGACTCCGGGAACACACTAGAGACCATGGGACTGTACCCGTTCAGTGGGCAAACTCTGTGTGTGAATTATAGTTCCGTAAGGCTGCTAACTACCCACCCCCGTTAGAAAGAGGGAGAGGTGGGTGGAGGGCGGCAAGAAGGAAAGAGGAAGAAAGTTCTGCCCTTGGAGAAACAAGAGCAGGCACCCAGAGACGCCGGCGCCCCGTGCGTGGAAGACGCACTCTTCATGAAGACACGTGGGGACAAGGGGGGAAATGTGAACATGGGCGGGATGCCGCGTGACACTAGGAAACGGCGGTTCATGTTCAGGATGTCGCTGTGTTACGTAGGGGTGCGGTCGTGATGCCTGTGATGCACGCCGAGATGCTTTGTTGAAACACAGACACGTGTGGAAGTACAGCAAAAGCGAGCGCGGCGGACACGGACACTTGCTGCCCGCCAGGCCCTTCCCACGTTGCTTCCCATCGGGGCTTGCACCCCTGCCCGCTGGCCCGCCGGGCTGCAGCCAGGCGCACCCTCCATCAGGGACCCCTTTCTCTCGGTCTTCCACACCGGGAAGAAGACCGTTCCTCCAGGGAGAAAGGCGCGCTGTTGGGGGGGAGCAAGGAGGGGATTTTATTTTCAACAATCTCTGGATCTCTTTCCATTCCACGCTGACAAACTCGCACAGAACTCCTCACGCTCGGCAGCTCTGAAGGCGCGAAGCCAGGGTGTATCCACTCTGCACTGGCCCTCGCGGACCCTGCGCAGGCCGTGGGGTGCTGGGGATCCTCCTTGGCTGAGCCAACCCCAGGGCCACCCTGGAACAGGAGGTCTTAAGTTCTGGAGCCAGAAGCAGCCAAGTCAGGAGCTGAACACGTCACAGAATGGCGAGTGAGAACTTCAAAGACAGATAAAGTCAGCATGACGGGGCAGCACCGGGCGGCAGGGGGCTGTTTGACTCAAATTTAATATCGAATACGAAGGGGGTGCAAGTCACACAGAGGTCTGGGGCGAGAGAAAACTCCAGGCAGAGGAAAGGATGTTGGCAGTGGCCGGGAAAAGGCGCAGACCGTGAGGCACAGTGGGGGCCAGGCCGCCGAGCAGGCTCCGTGGTGGAGTGTGTGCTGCGTGGGTTGACCGGGAAGCCACTGGAAGTTTAGAGCAAGGACACAGATCCCATTTACATCCTGAGAAAGCCCCCTCTGGCTGTGGGAAACGAACCACAGGTAGGGCCGGCCTCGTCGGGGCAAAAGACCCCAGCAGTCAGCACCGGCCCGTGTTTAATGCCTGGCTGTCACCCTCTTGAATTTCTTCCATTTTAGAATGAGGGGCATTGGGGTTTCGCTTGGCCCTGGGTCCCACAGGCTCTGCCGTCGGGCCTGGCTGCGCAGGGCCAGCATGGAAGCTGGCAGACAAGGGCAGAGCTCGGGACCACAGTGGTGAGGAGGAGGGGACTGGATGCATTTCGAGGACAGAGGCAACAAAACTTGCCAAGGGCGAGGAAGGAGGAATCAAGTGCAGGGAAGGGGGAGATGGAGGGCGCGGCAGGTGGGAGAGGTTGGTTTGGACAAGATTGTGGTGAGCGGGAGAATGCACCCCCCCCCCAGACAGCCAAGTCCTAATCCCCGAGACCTCTGACTATGCCCCCTTCTGCTGCAAAAGGGACTTTGCAGGTGAGATGAATTAAGGATGGGGATGATACTGGATCCTCACAAGAGGGAGAGAGGAGAGACGCGATGGGGGAGCAGAGGCTGGATGGATTCGAGGAAGGAGCCCCTAACCAGGGAGAGCAGGCAGTCCTCTGATGCTGAAAAAAATCACAAAAGTCAGTTCTGCCCTGACATCTGCGAAGGAGCCGCCCTCCCAGTGCCTTGCTTTTAGCCTGCAGGACTCACTCACACTCGTGGCCTCCCAGAAGTGGAAGAGAATCAAGCCACCAGGTTCGCAGCCGTTTGTTCCAGCAGCCTGGGAAGCTCTCGCGAGATCAGGCGAACGTGTTCCCAAAAAGCTCTTCGGGATTTCCATGAACGTGACCGCCCCCTCCCCCTCCCCCGGCCCATGAGACTCCCTGGGCTGTGTGAGCCATGGCCACCTCACACAATGGGCACCCCGGAGCCCTCATGTCCTCGGTCTGTTCGATCTGAGTGTCGCTCAACTTCCAGCCACATGCTCAGCATGCAGGAGGCGCAGGCCTGGGCTGGGCTGGGGGCTCCCCTCCATCCTTGCTGCTCCCCCACACCTGAGCCAGGCCCCACCACCTGTGCAGAGACTGGGCAGCATCCTGAAGCCAGAGCCAGCGGGGGTGTCCACCAGGTATATGCTTTAACAGGGAGGGCTGCCTCTTGGTGGGTTCCCCCCCACGACTCACCTGACCCGGCCCGCAAAATCTTGAACAGGAAAAGAAAGCATCCCTATCTCTGCTCCTCATTTTGAGGCTAAGAGCAGGTATCCAACAAGCACTCAAGCACGCACTCCAAATGGGTGAACTGCAAGCATGTGAATTATAGCTCAAGAAAGCTCTTAATTTTTTAAGGTCCTTTGTTTCCTGACCTGATGCTCACCTGCAGCCCATCACCTGGGACCAACGATCACAGCATGTGGCGGTAGTCCCCCGGCTGTCCCAGGCAGTCCCGGCAGCTCCTCCCCACACCCGGAAGAGGAACACTGTCCGCCCAGGGATGTGTCACAAGAGCAGAGACTTCGGGCCAGGCTGACCGGGGCTACCTGCTGGGGTCTGGGCCCAGGGAAGCTGAACTACACTGGCACCTGACCTGGGATAGCCTTCAAATGCAGGGACTCAAGAGCTGGGGATACAACACTCCGGCCACCCTGAGGAGTCCTCCACTACCACGGGCACCACACTGCCCAGCTGGGTGGCCGTCCTTCCCACCCCCACCACAGCACCACCTCTTCAGGAGAAGGCTCTCCCCGTATCTGGACTCCAACCCTGGGGCAGAAGCCCCCCAGATCCTGACAGTGGGGGTGCACTGAGCCACAAGAGCCGCCCCGGAGAGTGGGCGAGAAACGCCTGAGGGATGGGCCTCCCAGCGCCAGGCGACAGCCGCTCAGCCAGCGCCCAGCCTGTCCATCCGTATGGAAACCAGAATCAGAGATGAGAGGACTGCCCTGCCCAGGCGTCAGCCTGGTTTTCTGACCTACGGGCTCAGAGACTGACCCCCAGGGATTATGAGGCCCAATGGCAGACATTTTCCCGAAATGAAATGGGCGGGACCCGTATCTTCGAGGTTTTGACGTTCAGGACGCTGGAAAGTACGTCCTCTGAGCAAAGGAAGGTTAACCATGAGGGAACTACAACCTTGAGAAATATTCTACACTTGTCTTGGAAAGTATTAGGGGCTCCACGACACGAGGTCTGAAAGTTCCCTGAGGACCCCAGTCCTTCTCAGGGAGGCCCATCCCCTGCCCCAAGGGGGCATCTCTCCCCTAGCTCTCTATCCTGGCCCCTCACCTCCACCTGCTCCCGCCAGTCCCCGTCCCAGGCAGTCTGGCCACTGCGTGAAGCTCGAACCTCCTAGCCCAGCCATGGGCTCCCTGCTCCCACCACCGTATGGCTTCTGCCAGCAAAGCACAGCTCCCAGGTGGGGATGACAGCAGAGGGGCCCCAGAGCAGGAGCAGGTCCCGGGAGGAGCCTCTACATCTTCACCAGCGGTGGACACAGAGCCTACCGCAGAGGTGACACAAGAGCCCCATCCCTCGCTGTGGCCGTGTCCCACAAGCAGCTCCACAAGGGCCGGACTCCTCTGCATGTGGTCCATGCGCAGCAAGGAAGACAGAGTACAACGTCCTCCATGTCCTCCTCCTCCACCAGGAGCATCGACTATGCCCCACGTTCTCTAGAAGGCACAGGCACAACCCCTGACCTCGTGGAGCCCGCAAGGTGGGGGAACAACCACCTGCCGACCCCAGTGGCACAGAACCCTCGGCCTGTGGCCCGTGGCACCACAGCTGGGGGAGCTTTTTGTGCCGGCCCTCCGAGCAGCAGGAGAAATGGGCCAGTGGGAGCAGGCGGCCCAGAAGGACAGCTCACGAGGGCAGGCCGTGGGCAGAAGCACCGGGTACAGCCCAGAGAAGACGCCAGACTTGCTCCCGCCAAACAGGCCGGCCTGAAATGGTCACAGACACACAAGGGGACAAAGCAGGCAGAGTGTCTCCCAGAGGCGGGAAAGCAGGAGGCCAGGGCCAAGTAAGAAATGCAAGGTCAAGAGCCGTGAGGAAGGCGGCATAGCTGGACCAGGTTTTCGGGCACTGAAGAGGCGGGGAGCCACGAGCAGCAGACCAAGGACTAGCCTAACGTTTATTTGAGAGACATACGAAGTCCGAGAAGCCCAAGGGAAGAATCGCCCATAACCCCGTGCGCTCATTTCTACAGTTGCGGTAACACATCACCCAAGCCTAAGGGTTAAAACCTCGTAACTTTATTACCTTATCCTTCTGGAGGCCGGAAGGCTGTCCTGGATGGCATGTCAGCTGTGTTCTTTCTGGAACTTCCCTGCCTATTCTGACTTCCAGAGGGGCCTTATCCCTGGCCCGCAGCCCCTCCTCCCCCCTCACTACCTGCAGTGCGGGGTCTGCGCAGCTCTCGGACTCTGACCCTCTGCCTCCCTCTCATGATGACCCTTGTGTTGACATCAGGGCCCTGGATGATTCAGTATCATCTCCCATCTCAGGGCCTTCACGTAATCCCAGATGCCAAGAGGGAACGCAGTCACAGGTTCCCGGGAGTGGGGTGTGGGCACCTTCGGGAAGCACTGTTCAGTCTGCTGCAAGTGCCATGTGAAAAAGCCATCATGCAAAGAAAGAAGGAAGAGTCATCACCTCCCTCCAACCTGAAGCCTGCCGCTCGCTGCGTGGCGGGGAGAGGAGCCCATCTGCCCACGCTCACTCAGACAGAAGCGCTTTCTAGAAAATCGGAAACGGGACGGAGCTATAAACAGGGGTCTGCAACCCCTGTTCTCCCCTCAGTCTAATCAGACGTGGATCAGCGCCCGGGGCCACGGAGCGGGGAGAGCCGGCCTCCTCCGGCCGCGGTGTTAGATCTGCGGGGGGGCAGCCAGAGGCGGGAGCCATGTAAACAGAAGCTGTGTCTGGACGTGTGACCCCCACAGACAACGTCACCCTGCAACCCCACATCGGCGCTGGCAGGCCTGGGCACGGCCGCTGCGGAAGCAGGGTGGCAGTAACTCAGAGGGCAAAGCGTAGAGGGGCCCGTGACCCAGCAATTCGACGCGAGGCGTCCCCCCAAGAAAAGCAAAACATACATCTGCACAGGAACTTGTATGTGAATGTTCACAGCAGCATTGTTCATAATACCCCCAAAGTGGAAAGAACCTAAGAGTCCATCGACGGATGAATGCTACACACAGCGTGTCCCTCCACGCGCAGGCACGTCCCTTGGTCACGGACAGGGGCCAGGCACGGAGGCACCTGCCCCAAGGACGGACCCCGAGCCCACGACGCTCAGAGAGGGAACCAGACACAGAAGGCCCCACGGCGTGTGAGTCCACGTGTGTGACACGTCCACAACAGGCTCCTCCACGACGGGAAGGGGGCTCGTGGGGGCCGGGGGCTGGGGAAGTGGGGAGGGGGTGACTGCTTAATGTACATTACAAGATGGGTTTCTTCTTGGGGTGATAAAACACTCTGGAATTAGGCAGTGGTGACAGTTGGATGTCTGTGCAACATACTAAATCACTGAATCGTACACTTTAAAGGGTGACTATTACGGTATGTGAATTATGTCTGCATAAGAATGAATTTTTTACAAAGTCCACAGCGGCCTGCTAGGGTCCTGCCAGGCCACCGTGAACCGGTCTGGTCTGTCTCAAGGACTCTGATCTCCTTGAATGTCCCAGGCCTTTTGGAGAAGGAGCCACGAGTGCCATTCACGTCTTCCCCTCTGCCAGAGAGCCTCCTCGCACCTTCCAGTCGTGGCGCCCAGTTTCTTCGGCTGTAAAATGGACTGATGGAGGCAGAGGACAGGTCAGGATGACCGCAGTGTGGGACCGCTAAAGGTTCATCTAGCCGCATGGGGGAAGCTACGCACACAGAACATGTCACATTGATCTGGGTACGAAGAGAACAGCCAAGTTTTAGAGATCTGGTTGCCTTACAACAAAGCACTAGCTTTAAGGATAAAAGCAATCAATGTCTTAGGAGGCACAGTCAGAACAGACCATTTGCAAACCATCCAGCCCCAGCGAGCAACAAACGAACCTGGGTCAAGGGCGGCGCACCTTTTCTGTACAGGACCACACAGTAAATACTCTCGCCTTGGCAGTCACATAGTCTCTATCACAACGGCTCATTCCATGCTACCATTGTGAGGAAGAAGCTGACAGAGACGACGTGTCAATGAATGCTGTGTGCTAATAACAGCTGACTCACAGAAACAGGCAGTGGGCCGGGTTGGTCTGCAGACCACAGTTTGCTGACCCCAGAACCAGATGCCTGAAGTCTACCCTTTAAGAATCAAAACCGTGACTTCAACCCTCCTAAAGGGGCACCAAAGTTCCACTGCCCATCTCCCTGAGTTCCTAAATCATGGCAGAACAGAGAAGGCCACAATTCAGCCCATGCTTAGCCCAATTAGCCGTGTGGCCTTGGAGATCAACACTGAACACGATTCTCAGGCCACCGGGAGCAGCCAATGTGGAATGGCCAGGGAGCACACAGAACTGTGCGTCCCACACTGACCAACCCTCCATGGAGGTCACCCCTCCCCCGCCACCCCACCCAGGGATGGGAGCCGGGGAGTGATTAGGTTGTGCCCTCTCTTCCTATGAGCCATAGCCTTGGACTGCCATCAGAGGCTACCTCTTTAAAACCCTTTGTCCCCCCCATTTATTAGAAAAGTATGGCGGCTCGGTTAAGCATCTGTCTTCAGCTCAGGTCATGATCTCAGGGTCCTGGAATCGAGTCCCACATGGGACTCCCTGCTCAGCGGGGAGCCTGCTTCTCCCTCGGCCTCTACTGCTCCCCCTGCTTGTGCGTGTGCGCTCTCTCTCTCTCTCTGACAAATAAAAAATAAAATCTTTTAAAAAAAAAGATTAAAGAAAAGTACAGGACGAAGTGGACATCCTTAAAACCCAGAACAGCTGGGCAATGAGATTCTTTTAAAGGCGTTTTAAAAATAATTCTCCATTCTTAAAGATCCCCGCCACCACTCCACTGTGACTGGTCGCTATTTCTTGTAGGGCACGGATGGGGTGAAAACGCCCCTTGATGAGCCCACCTGATCCACATGACACAGACGGGACAGCTCCACCCAGGTGATCCCAGCATCCCCCAAAATGCACAATGTGAAGCGTGGCCCAGGCATCAGACACTGAAGGACCAGAGCACAAACGTCAGCACATGGACTAAAGAAGAAACAGCCCACAGAACAAACCTCAGAGGGGGTTCTAGGCTCCTCAGCCTGGACCCTGGACACCCCTGAACTCGGGACCAAACAGGAGCCCCCTTCTCCCACCGCAGTGCGTGCAATCATGGGAGGGGCCGTGGCCTGTGGCCACCTGGGCCCAGGAGCCCAAGTACTTACTTCAAAGACCCGGTTGTAGCCAAGGCCGTGATGAGAGGTGCCCTGGTAACTGGCAGGGGTTTCTATCAGGTCTCAGCAATGGTGACGGTTCCTAAAATGCACAAAATAAAAGCACGATTAACTAAATTGACTACATGCTTGAACCTTAAGTCCAAATTCTACTCTGAACAGCTGCACGTAGCCCAAGGACTCTTGCCTTCATTCAGACATTTCCAATTCCTTGCCAATTTGCAAGAACACTGAAATCCATAGTTATAAGCACTTTCCCCATTAAAGTCTTCCCATGACTGCCCTTTTTAAGCTCAGCTCCTAAAAATCAGTAGTGGAGGAAGTAAGAGGCTCCATGAAACAATCAAATTAAACCAAAGAAGCTTCTGGAAACCTTAAGGTACAGGCGGCTACTGAGAGGCTTATGAGAAGTTCTGCCTCCTCCAAACCCCTAAAGCCAGAAAGGCACCCCTCCAAGGAGGAAAGTCACAGGGACAACACCAATGCCCAGTGGCTACCACCCACGCCCCCAGCAGGCAGAAAGCACTCAGAGAGAGCATAGCAGGGACTGCACAGAGCCAAGATCCCACGGAGGACAAGGTCCCAACCACTGACTTTACAGTTGGGCACAGAGACCCCCAACACTCACTGAATGGACGAAGGACAAGACTCCCGACTTTTGACGATCCAGGCTATGGCCACTACCTTGACTCTCCCACCCTCCCTGCCCCCACCTCTCCAGACACCTGAGCTCCTGACACCACAAAATCTCCCGGATCCCCACCCTCACCCCCACCTTTGTGCCTTCATATGCCTGCCACCCAAGACTCCAGTGTCCCCTATGGCCTGTCCCCCTGGCCAGGGCAGCTCGCCCCACAGGGCTGTGCCTTTGTTAAATGCAGTTCCACAAACTTTCTCTACATAAAAGCTTCACCAACACCTCTCACAGCGTGCAATGTAGGCTGGAATTTTCTCTTATTTTTCTCTGGTTTTTAAGATTCCTGGGCATGACCCCATTAAACAGATCTCACTGTCTTTTAACAGGTCAGGCCCTGGGTTGAAAACAACAGCGAGCTGTGGGATTGCTGGACCTCGGGCTGCACACACCCTCTGGGAGAGGTAAACTGCCGGGGGCTCTCCCACCTGTGCAGCTGAAGCCTTCCCTGCTCCACAGCCCTGCTAGCACCTGCCATCAGCAAGGCTCACGTCTGAGGATCCGATGACTCTGGAACCCCTCCGGGGAGCTGTAGCTGGTAGAGTCACAGCCCCCAACGTGTCCAGGTCCTAATCCCTGCATATGTGGCCACGCTCCCTTCCACAGCAAAAGGGACTCTAGGGGGTGCGGGGGGGGGGGATCCCGGATTACCTGGCGGGCCCAGTGTTGTCACAAGAGCGGAGCAGGAGGGTCAGAGTCAGAGAAAGAGACATTACAACAGCAGTTGAGGCCACACAGGCACACCGTGCAGATGGAGGAAGGGGCCATTAGGCGGGGAATGTGGGGCCTCCAGGAGCTGGAAAGGCGAAGAACGGATTCTGCCCAGAGCCTCCAGGAGAAGCCCACCCTGCCCACACCCTGACAGCAGCCCAGTGAGACCCAGGTGGGGTTTCTGGCCTCCAGGTCAGACATCATCAGCACGTGCTGCTTTAAGTCACTACGTCTGCGGTTCTCCATTACAACAGCGCAGGGAGACTAACACAGCAGCTTCAAGGTGCGAGGTGTATTTCCCAGATTTCATGGCGGCTGAGGGATCTTTTCACTTCCACGGACAGTGGGGGCTCTAGGCGGCAAACTGCTGGCCTCCACCTTTCACTCCTGTGTTCATGGGACCACATGTCTCCCTCATCACCAGTAACTATCTCCGTGCAAGCTGTTCCCACGCTAGGCGTGGGCCAAGCCCACCAGCACATGGTCTGAAAGGCACAGAGACCCCTAGGGCCTCGGGTTCTCAGCTGGACAGACCTCGGTCTGCTGTTACCCATGGCTGCAGGGCCACCAACACCGTGGGTCCTTCTGCCCTCATGCTCTGGGGGCCAATAGCCCTGACCCCCATGCTGGGAGGCTGGAAGCTCTGGGTCTGGGGTCAGGCCCCAATTCCCAGGCCATAGCCCAAAGTGAGGCCTCATCCACCCTAACCCATGTCCGCCGTGGACAAGGGGCTGGGCTCGCCTACCTCCACAGCTCCTTCAGGGGCTGCAGGCCCTTCACGGCTGGCCAGCAGCCACCCTGGAGGCTCTGGGATGCCAGGGCCCAGCCTCAGATACAGCCACAGGCCCACTGGGCACAAGGCAATCCGGGACTGAGGGATCAGAGGGCCCTGGAATGCGGGCCGGGCATGGTGACTTCCTCCCGAACAGAACAGCATGGAAACTGGGAAGAGTGACTTTGCAGGGGAGACACCTAACCGCCCACCTCAGCCAGGGGACCAAGGCCAACGTCCGCAGTGACAAGCTATGGTGACAGCACGCCCCCCCGAGATGGTGTCAGGAGAAGGGCACTTTGCTTGGGGGCCTTCCTCCCCAAACTCATCCCCCCAGTCTCACCACGAGAAAAACCCCAGACAAATCCAAGGAAGGGGCTTCCTACAAAACCCCTGCCCCGTCCTCCGCGCCACTGTCAAGGAGCTCAAAACCCAGAGAAGTCTGAGAAACTGTCCCAGCCTGGAGGAGCCCAAGGAGACATGACAACTCCGGGTCATATAGGATCATGGGACAGGGTCCTGGGACGGAAAAGGGACACTGGGGGAAACTGAGGAAATCGGAATAAATTGTGGACTTTGCTTACTGAGAATGTATCAACATGGGTCCATTAACTGCAACAGGGTCCCAGCCCGACAGAAGAGCCCAGTGGGAATCATTGGGGGGGGGGGGGCGCGGCGGGAGGGGGCAGGGGAAACACTCTCAATTTCTCTGCAAATCTCAAAATGGTTTTTTTAAAAAATAAAGTCTCAGTAATTTTCAAAAAGAAAACAAAACAAAAAGGCGCAGGCAGGCCGGGTTTGATGCCTCCCACTGCCCAGGCTGGCCCAGCCCAGCCGCTGACCTCACTGTGGGTCCCAGGAAATCTGGGGCACTAAGAATAGAACTCAGGAGGAGAGTCCGGTTGCAGCAAGGTAAGAGCTTCCAGTGGCGACCTGAGACATCAGACGTGGATGCCCCTAAAAGGCACAGTCCGACCATTTCTCCCTTAAAAAGGCACAGTCAGACCGTTGGAAGATGTAGTGACTCCGACGCGCCCACTGCGAGCATGCAGCCGCGGAAGCACCGTGCAAAGTGGCCTCCGCTTCCACGCCCTCTGCAAAGGGCAGGCAGGTGGGGCCAGGAAGCAGCAGCAGCAGGAAACAGGGAAAGAGACAGATGTACCCAAAGGCCAAGGCATTAGGAACTGCCACCAGCTGGTGGCATCTCCGGGGACCCCACGGGCTTGGCCTCCCCACCCTGGGCAAGGTACCGTGTCCCCCAGTCCCATCAGCTCTCAGCTGCCCGGGGCTGGCCCATACCAGACCACACTGCCCACTCTCGCCCTGGGGCTAGGTCCGGGGTTTTGAGACGCAGAGAGCTGAGCAGGCAGCCTCGGGGCCAGACAGGAAAGGAGCCCTTACCTACTCACTCAGCTACCTGACCCAGAAGGGCTTACTGTCCAACTCTGCCTGCTCTTCCACGGCCACGGGGCCCAAGGGGCCCACAAAAGGGGCCTGGCATCCCCTGCTGTTCCCCCAAGCCTGCAAGGACTATACATGCCTCTTACAGGGCAGGGAAGCAACCAAAGCCTCAGAAAGACCACTGACCCGAAGATTCTATCATCGGATCAGTACGAACCAACTCATGGGTTTTTGGAAAACGTACATAAACAGATAGATGGACACAAAAATAAACACAGGTGTGCAGGCACAGGTTAGGGTTTACATGGTTCAAGCTCTGTCCACTGACAGAAGATACCACAACACCCCCTAGCACGGAGCGCGCCCAGCACCCAGATCACGGGTCAAGTATCACTCTCCAACCTGAGGAACCAGGCCTCCTTGGAGACGTGGTCTACTCCGGGGCTGGGGCAGGGACTATACAGGTGAGCCTGAGCATCTGGTGGCAGCGGGAAGGAAGGCAACCCTCCCTCGGGGACGAGGTCAGGAAGGAAGGACACAGGATTCCAAAGAAGACATGCCCGCTGGCCAGAGCAAGGACAATTCGGGCAACAGAATAAACAGTGACTGTACCAGACTATAACCCACAGGATAAAACAAATACGCGTAAGTCTTTGCCGGGCCCTCTTCTACAAAGGAATCTAACTGGTACGTGGAGGAGCCGCGAGGGTGATACAAAGTCACCGTGTGAACATCACAGCAACAGTTGTGGCCGGGAAGAGCCACAGACAGGCCTGCAAACGTTCGAGAGGAAACAAGGTATTTGCACAGTCCCCAAAGGGAAAATTAGTAACTTTCCAGTGGAGACTCCTGGCCGGCACGGCCGTAACCATGGGATCGAGGCTGACATCACCAGCAAAGCGACACACCAACATCCTGCACGGAGAAGGCAGCCCGCCCCGAACTGCAGCCCTCATCGAATCCCAGGAAAACACCGCACAAAGCCAAGCACACGGACGTTCCGCAAAATCCCCGCCCAGTGCTCTCCGAAAGTGTTGAGCTCACGACAGATCAGGAAGGCTGAGGAACAGTCCCAGCCCGGACGGGCCAGAGGCGATTTGACAACTAAATGCATTACAGGGTCCCGGACGGGGCTCTGGAGCAGAAAAGGGACATGCATGTGACAAGGAGGGAAATTCGAAGAAAGGCTAAATACTATTCCTCCGTGCTCCTTGCTTACTTTGGGTCATTCTTCTCCAGTTATGTTAGATGCTAGCATTAGGGAGGGGGCTGAAAAGCACCCAAGAACTCTCCGTGCTGTCTTTGTAACTTTTCAATAAGTCTAAAATTATTTCAAAATAAAAACTCAAAAAAAAAAGAAAAAGCCAGCCTTTACCTCTGTTCTCTGAAGCTCGCTGCACAGCAGGTTTTAGCTGGAAGAGGAGAGTGGCTGTAAAAAGATCCAAACTGATAAGAAAAGAAAAAGCAAGCTGACACCACACTACCATCCAGTTTCAGGACCCGATAAAGACCCAACCTGGGGAACACAAGTTTCAGATCCGTCCTGTTTGAAAGAGATGAAAAAGTGACATGTTTCCTCAATCTTTCCATATTGGCGAAAGAGCCTCTTATTTACAAACACCTCACCAAATCCCCCATATCCTTATGGACGCTGAAATCCCACTGTGGAAGTCGGGAGGGCTCAGCCAGGGAAGTCGCGGGCACCCCGGGCTGTCTAATCCCAACTGAGAAGGGTCTGGTCTCATTCATGGAAATGTAAGCACCACATCCTTTTCCTTAACTCCCACCCCGAGACCAGATATAACTCAGGATGACAAAACCACAGTAAACAGGGCAGTGTGCGACCGCCATAAAGACGGACACAGAAATTAGTGCAAGAAAGTTGACAGTCCAGAAATAAACCCACACTTGTGAAGCCAAGTGATTTTCAAGAAGGCTGCCAAGACCATTCAAATGGGGAAAGAACGGTTTCAACAGCCGGATACCCACGTGAAAAAGAATGAAGCTGGACCCCTACCTCACAGCACATGCAAAGTTAACTCAAAACCATCACATACCTAATCACAGGAGCTAAAACTATAAAACTCTCAGAGAAGATAACACACGAATTAATCTTTGTGACCGTGGGTTAGCCCATGGTTTCTAGATGCCATACCAACAGCACAAGCAACAAAAGAAAAAACAGGTGAGGGACGCCTGGGTGGCTCAGTCGGTTAAGCGACTGCCTCTGGCTCAGGTCATGATCTCAGGGTCCTGGGATCAAGCCCCGCATGGGGCTCCTTGCTCAGCCGGGAGCCTGCTTCTCCCTCTGCCTGCTGTTCCCCGTGCTTGTGCTCTCTTGCACTCTCCCTCTGACAATAAAATCTTAAGAAAAAGAAAAAGAAAAAACAGATAAATTAGACTTTGCACTTCAAAGGACATAATCAAGAAAGGGAAGACGACCCACGGAATGGGTGAAAGTATCTGCAGATCACCTATCCCACCAGGGCCTTGTAGCCAGAATATATAAAGAACTCTAAAGGATCAACAACAGAAAGACCACCTAATCTGCACACAGATGAAAGGTCTGAATGGACGTTTCTCCAAAGAGAAACAGCCGACCGGCACATGAGAAGATGCGCGACGTCACAGCGACAGAGCAAGTGAGGAAAAAAGAGGCCAAAACTCCAGAGAAAGTGAGGACAGGGCAGCTGGGGCCTGTTACTGAGGTGGCAGAGCCTTATCGTTGTGAGGATGACGCTTTTCACGGCATGTCCTTCTACGTCCTCTCAGGCTTTACCCTGGAGAGCACGGCGGGCTCGGGGTGACAAGCGCAGGCTCCAGAGGCTTGGGCCCAGCTCCAGCCTTGTAACCAGGGCAAGTTCCTAACCTCTGGGCCTCAGTTTCCACATCTGTAAAGTGGGGTCACCACGTTAACACCGTACTCACGATCGTGGGGGGCTAAGGAAGGCCACTGACAGAAGTGCCTGAAGGACTCCCAGGCACACCATAAGCCCTCCACGGTCGGCAGCCGCTCGGGGCCCGGTCACCTCCGTGGCTCCCGCAGGCAAAGGAGGCGGCTCTGAAGACACGGGGGGAGGGGGGGGTGCCTTCACCATGCTCCCAGCGGCCATGCAGAATGTCTCTCTGTTTTAGAAACCCCCACCTGCTTCCAGCCAGCGGCCCTTCGGCCTTCGTGTTTGGGACACACAGCCCCCCGTCCACTCAGACTCCTCTACAGGACCTTCCTCCGCAGGGTCTGGAGCGCGAAAGGCTGCCAACAACTTGGCACCTGGAGGAGGGGGGAGGGGGGCGCGGGGTAAATAAAGACTTCGGAGGGAGCACCGGGACTGGGGACGTCCCGGCTAGGTGTGTGTGAACCAGGAGACGCCTGGAGGCGAGGTGCCCAGTTCTGCGGGACACACGGAGCACGCTTCACATCCTGGGAAGGAAGGAGCGTGTAACCTGTCTTTCTCAACGATGACCTCCTCCGGGCGGCTGGGGGCCACAGATCAGGGAGGGAGCGAGACAACAGTGGCATCTCACAGTACTGAATGAGGATGGGCTTTCAACTCACCGCACCGGGACAACTTGGCAACAATTTGGGAAAAGACAGTCGGACCCATACCTCACACCACCAGCAAGAATGAACGCCAAATGGGTGAGGGGTCTGCTTGGAAAGCATGTGACCATATCAGTACTGGAAAAAAACATGAATTCCCCTCCAACTCAGCATAGGAAAAGGCTTTCCAACTAGGACTCCAAATACAGAAGCATTAAAAAAAGGAAGATCCATAAACTTGCTCTACCAAAAATTATTTTAAAACACACTTCTTCAGGGCAAAAAAAACAAAAACCAACCAAAAAAAACCCAAAAACCCACCATTAAAAAATCAAATTGCAGGGGCGCATGTGTGGCTCAGTCGGTTAAGCATCTGAGTCTTGATTTCGGCTCAGGTCATGATCTCAGGGTGGTGAGATTGAGCCCAGCGTCGGGCTCTGCACTCAGTGGACAGTCTGCTTGAGATTCTCTCTCCCTCTCCCTCTCTGGCCCTCTCTGTGCTCATGGTCTCTCTTTCAATCCCTCTCTCTAAAATAAAACAAACAAATCTTAAAAAAAAAAAAGTCAAAATGCAACTGGGAAACTCAAAGAAAATATTTACAAACATACCACAAAGGGCTCATCTCCCTAATGTATATTAAAGTTTTAAAATTTGGGGGGGGGGGTGCCTGGGTGGCTCAGTCAGTGAAGCATCTGCCTTTGGCTCAGGTCATGATCCCAGGGTCCTGGGATCGAATCCCACATCTGGCTCCCTGCTCAGCGGAGAGCCTGCTTCTCCCTCTCCCTCTGCTGCTCCCCCTGCTTGTGCTCTCTCTGTCTCTCTGTCAAATAAATTTTAAAAATCTTTCAAATTAAATAAATAAGTAAAGTGGGGGTGGTGGTGAGTAAATCCAATTGAAAAAAGGGTGAAAAGCATGAACAGGCAGTTCACAGAAAAGATACAAAAATGCCCCCTGACATATTAAATACTGCTCAGCCTCACTCGTCATTCCAGAAGTGCTAATTAAACCACACTGAGACCCCACTTCTCGCACCTCTCAGACTGGCAGATCATTTGAAATAGAACAGCACATCCTGCTGGTGAGGCTGTGGGGACCAGACCTGTCATCCCACAGGGTCGACGGGAGTAAATCCATACCACCCTCTGGAAGAGAACTGGGCAGAAGCTGACAAAACACATTTACCCTTAACTTTTGGCCCAGCAATCTCACTGCTAGAAATCCACCCTGAAGATACTCTTCCATGAATACAAAAGTACCTAATACACAAGGGCATTCGCAGCAGGACCATTTACACCTGCAAGACACTGGAAACAACCTAAATGCCCACATACAGCAGAGGCTGTTAACTGCTGTGCCTCACAGCGGACACCGTGCAGAAGGGGACATCTCCACGGCCAGGTCAGGTGGTTTCTGGGATGTGTGCTTCAGTGAAAAGAGTCAAGTTCAAGAGCGATTCCCACGGTGCCACCCTTCATGGGAAAAAAGTGGAGACATAAGAAAACATAAGCCAGGATAAGCCAGGGACTAGGGAGATCATTCCCTACAGGGACGAGTGAGGACATTTTTCTCCAGATGCCTTTCTGCACTTGGACTCGGAGCCATGCTAATGTCCCACCTACCGAGTGAATGAGAGTTGATTGCGGGGGGGGGGGGGGGGGGGGGTGGCGCGGAATCTACAACAAATACAGAACAGAAACAAATAAAACCATATTTCAAGTAATAATAGAAGAACCACAGTAAAGAAGAAAAGGAAGAACTCAGGCCACTTTTAAACACAATTTTGGAACCATATGCTCTGGAAATAATGACACAACGAAGTATGAACTTCTACTCCACAGACTTCTTTTACGGTTGGTGATGAGGCGGCTTCTTGCTGACAGAGAGGGAGGTATCAACAAGGAAAGGGGAAGACGGCAAGGAGCTTCTGTGGGAGACTGGGACCGGAAGTACCAATGTGAACTCATGGGCACCACTGCATACACGCGGATGATTGGAAGCAGAAACGTCTTTGTGTGTATGTGTGATATATACACGCGTGCACATAGGAACGCTAAATAGACACATACATGTATTTATTCCCAGCTCTAGCCAATAAGAAGGCCTAGAAGCAAAGATACCCCAGTGGCAATAAGCACACTGAACACCCAGATCTTGGTTTCTGAATGCCATTGTCCACAAGAAGAACCAAGGCTCCCTGGAGAAGTGGTCAAGCCCAGAGCAGGGGGCAGGAGGGGTACAGGATAGGCCTGGAACGCTCACTGTGTCCGAAAGTCAGGAAGCACCCAGGGGAATGGCGAGGACATGTCAAAAGACACAAGGAGCCAGCGTGATATGGGCTCGCCCTCTGGATAAATTTGGGACCACTGGAGCAAGCAAACACATAATGCTAGCGATGGATTATAACCTACTGAGTCAGGTTAAGAATCCACGAGTCCACATGGATATAAATAAACAAATGGGGAAGAAGAGAGAGCTAGCCGGTTCTTACAGCAGAAAGCCAATTAACAAATGCAAAAGGGAGGGGCACCTGGGTGGCCCAGTCAGTTAAGCATCTGCCTTCGGCTCAGGTCATGATCCTAGAGTCCCGGGATCGAGTCCCACATCGGGCTCCCTGCTCAGCAGTGAGAGTCTGCTTCTCCCTCTCCCTCCGCCCCTCCCTGCCAGCTCGTGTTCTCTCTCTCACGCTCACTCTCTCAAATAAAAATGCAAAAGGAATGATGGAATCAGACAATCACCCTTTGGCCAGAATCAACAATCCTGTTAAAACCAACACTGGAGGGGCTCCTGGGTGGCTCAGATGGTTAAGCCTCTGCCTTCAGCTCAGGTCATGATCTACAGATTCTGGGATCGAGCCCCATGTCAGGCTCCCAGCTCAGCTGGGAGTCTGCTTCTCCCTCTCCCTCTGCCTCTCCCCCTGTTTGTGCACTCTCTCTCTCTCTCTCTCTCAAATGAATGAATGAACGAACCAACCAACCAACCAACACTGGATGCTGGAGGAACAACAAGGTGTGCACATGGTCTCAGACTACCTCCCCACGAGAAACTTACTAAATACAATTGGACAATAGTCACTTTAGGGTAGAGAAACCTCCTTACCCAAGCAATGGAGGTTAATATCACCAGACATGGAACAAACTGACACCAGGGGCCTCCGGATACTATGTACTAAGAAGGACGCCAAGGTCACTTCCAGCATATTCCTGCCAAAAGCATGTAACGGTGTGAAACCATCAGACGAGCCCACACTGAGGGACATCCTGCAGAACCACCAGCCTGTCCTCTCCCAAACGTCAAAGTCATGAACTACAAACATGGTCTCGGGAACTGCTCCAATTCAAGAGCAATGAAAGCAGCCAGACAAGCGAATACATGTGTGAGCCTAGGCTCTCTTTTGAGAATTCTGAGAATTAACTTCCTGATTTGGGTAATTTGCTAAGAGAATCCCTTGTCTGGAAGAACTAAACACTGAAGTATTTAGAGGGAAAGGGGCATCTCTCTGAAACAGTTCAGGAAAAGTGCGGAGAGAGAGGGGAAAGGAATAGAGCAGATGAGTAAACCGTTAACGCTCAAGCAACTGGGTGAAACGCATCCAGGAATTCTTTGTGTTATTCTCGCAACTTCTCTGTAAATCTGAAATCATGCCTCCAAAACCTTGAATTACAAACAATAAAAAGGAAATTGGCGAAATCAAAGTAGGAGGGACTGCTCGGACGAAAAGCCAGGAGTCCAGGACGCCGTGGGCATGGCTGCCGGCACCTGCTTCGGAGTGTCAGGGACAAGCTCTGGGTCTGCCAGCCCACCTCCATCTTCACTTGGCTCCACAGGGTCAGCGAAGCAGCGTGAGCAAAGGCCACCTGGCCCCCTGGCCCACAGCCACGGGCAAGGGGCTGGTGCCACACAGAGAGAGGGGTTGATGCCAGCATCCTTGGGAGCCCCCAACCAAGCTCCCTGCAAAGCCAGGGGCCTGGCAGATGCTCGAAACACCTGCCCATTCTTTATTCATCTGTACAGGTTTTAGATGTTCCACAACTCACCATTTAAAACCATAATCAGTAACAAACTGATCTTCCTATGTCTCTGCCCACGTGCCCTATAATTGTGCACAGGCGCTGGGTGGGACTGGGGCTGGACAGCGCACAGGTATACGAGTTACGTGCCCAGAGAGGAACTGCTCCTCTCTCGTGGCCCTGGTGAGTCTGCACAGGTTCACTGGCCTCTCTGAAAGCTACCCTCCCTCTAGAGTCCACTCTGGGCACAGTTAACCCACGTGTGGGCACGGCTCTAAACGCCTGGCATGTCTGATCAGCCCCAACCCCAGGAAGCAGGCACTGTCATCACAGCCCATTTCACAGATGAGGAAACTGAGGCACGGGGTGGTGGAGTGACTTGTCTGAGACCACAGAGCTAGCAACAGGGCAGCCACACTCTACATGGATCACGAGCGCACGCAGACCAGCGGGGAGACACGAGAAGACACAGAGCTCTCCTCCCACCCGCAGCTTCTAGACTGCAGTCTACGAACTCTGTAAGCGTGCAAGCAGGAAAACACAGGTCAATGTTTCTATAATCTTGGGGGGTGCAGAGGAGACCTCTCCAAGGAGGTCACAAGACCAGGAGCTTTAAAGTGGCAATAAACTTGAAAACATTCTATGTACCAACACGTCAAAAATAAAGCTGAAAGATAAATTAGAAACTGAGAAAAAAAACGTGTGACACAAAAGGGTGCTAACAGCCCTAATACAGGAAAGGATGTTATAAAACACTGCTTCGCAGCCAGAGACGATCCGGCCCCCAAGGGCACAATGGAAAACATCTAGAGACATCTATGTCTGTCACATGGGGGAGGGGGGCTCCTGACATCGTGGCCACGGATGCTGGTCACCCCCACAGCGCCTGGGACACCCCCAGAGAATGGCCTGGCTCAGGACATCAAATCGTTTGAGAAATTCTGTTATAAGTCAAGAGAAAATATAAACACCCAGTTTAATGGGTATGAACTGGCAATTAAAAAAAAAAAAAAAGGCAACGAGGAGATGACAGAAACTGGGGCTGTCCCCCGTATGATGGGAGCCTCCAGCCACTGTGGGAGCATCAACCCCAACCACCTTCCTGGGGCAACCGAGCAATGTACCTCAAGATACAAAAGGTGTCCACACCAAGGGCCCACAAGGTGAAGCTCACCTAAAGGGAACAGTCTCGAGGATGTTCACCACAGCATTGTTTAAGGAGAAAGAAGAGAGAGGCATCCACGCCCCTACAAAAATGAAGACAGATGCAGTCAATAACCAGGAGAGCCTTGGCCAAGACGCCAGGGATGGTTATCTCTGGGGGGTGGGGTCTGGGGACATTTGTAATTCACACAGACTTCTGTCCTCAGTGTTAATACTCATACTGACTTTTATAAAAATAGAGCCCACCTCGAGAGCCGTGCCTGACACCAGAGGTCCTGTCCCTCCAGCAGCCTAACTGCCTGCTCCATCGTGTAGACAAAAACCAATCTCAGGGGAAAGAGGCAAAGTGTCCCGGGATTAAGCCATCACCAAAATGTTACCCACTCTTTACCTAATTCAAATTTAAAATACCTAGCCAAGGGGCGCCTGGGTGGCGCAGTCATTAAGTGTCTGCCTTCGGCTCAGGGCGTGATCCCGGCATTATGGGATCGAGCCCCACATCAGGCTCTTCCGCTGGGAGCCTGCTTCTTCCTCTCCCACTCCCCCTGCTTGTGTTCCCTCTCTCGCTGGCTGTCTCTATCGCTGTTAAATAAATTAATAAAATCTTAAAAAAAAAAAATACCTAGCCAAACTGGAGCCCTCATACACTGCTGGTGGGATTGCAAAAATGGTGCAGCCACGCTGGAAAACAATGTGGCAGTTTCTTCGAGTGTGAAACATGGAGTCCCCCTATGACCGGCAATTCCACTCCGACGTATCCACCAAAGAGAAATGGAAACAAGCGAGCACGCAAAAGCCAGCCCCGCGGTGTTCGTATTGTGCATTATAGGCTTTAGTCATGCGGCCAAACAGGGGAAACAATCCAAGGGTGCATCAGTGGGGGAGCGGATACACACGGTGTGTCCACCGCACATGGGAGCGGCCCTCGGCCACGGACAGGAACGAGGCGCCCACCCGTGCTGCCCCGGGGACGGACCCTGAGCCCACGACGCTCAGGGAGGGAATCGGACACAGAAGGCCACACGGTGTGTGAGTCCACGTGTGTGCCACGTCCAGAATAGGCTCATCCATGGACAGAAAACAGCTGAGTGGTTGCCAGGGCTGGGGGAGGGGAGTGGGCAGGACTATCTGAAAGGTATAGGGTTCCCTGGCAGGTGGTGATCAGTACACCACCCCGTAGATACACCAACGACCACAGACTCGTACACTCTAGAAGGATGAATGTATGACATGGGAATTCTACTTAATAAAGCCACTATTAAAAAAAGACACCCAGCCAGAAAATGTACGCATCAGAGCTCCCCAAAGATTGACCACCACTTCGATGCTGTTTTGAGGCTTCGACTGAACGTAGCCAGAGCACCGTGGCCACCCGCGTCGTCCGCCCCTGACACTGCCGCACAGGCTGCCCTCCTAGGCTCTCACAAAAGAGGTCGGTTAACAAGCAGGTCACAACCCCCCACCTCTGCCGGCCTGTCCAGACTGGTCTCTAGGCTGAGTACCAGGCACGCCTTAAAGACCAAACACCTGCCGGCCTGCAAGTGAGCGTGACACGCTGACCCAGATTTGGAATCCTGGGCCAGAATCGAGTGCCACAAACCAGTCAGCTTAGATGGGGCAAGGGAGAAGAGGCCAACACCACAGGCAGGGTGATGACAGTCGGGGCCTTCCCAAGCCCGAGCCCAAGATGGGAAAGCCTCACAAATACTTTCGGGGACAAAAGCCCTAAGAGGGCTCTGACGCGCTCATTTCACCGACTGTGAGGAGAAATGGGCAAAAGACAGGCACCGCAGGCAGACCGCCACGTCCACGTCCTTGAAAAACCCACACTCTTTCATTGATCAAGTGAACTTAATCCTGAGGAAGCCCAGTTCAAGTGGAATCAGCATAGATTTGTTTCAAATAATACTGAAAATTCTGATAAGATGTCGATGGTAAGACCGAGAACAGCCACTAGAAGATACTTCAAAAAATACAGTGGAAAAGTCATTAAAGCAATTAAAACATTACACTAGAAAATATGCACTTAATGCAAAAGGCGGCAGTAAAGGAGAGGAACCAAAGGCAGGGGACAGAAAACAAAAGGAAAATCACAGACATAAATCCAACTATATCAATAATGACATTAAACGTGGAGGGAGGGGCGCCTGGGTGGCTCAGTCGGTTAAGCATCTGCCTTCGGCTCAGGTCATGATCCCAGGGTCCTGGGATTAGGCCCCGGGTCAGGCTCTCTGCTCAGTGGGGAGCCTACTTCTCTCTCTCCCGCTCCCCCCGCTTGTGCTTGCTCTCTCTGTCAAATAATTAAATAAAATCTTCAAATAAATAAATAAATAAATAAATAAAAGTTTTAAAAAATGTGGATAGATTGAACAGTCCAGTCAAAAGACAGAGACTGTCCAATGGTCAGGAACAAGACAGGGATGTCTACACTCACCAATGTTATTATTCAACATACTACTGAAGCCCCAGCCTCAGCGATCAAAACAACAACAAGAAATAAAAGGCATCTGAATCAGTAAGGAAGAAGCAGAACTTTCACTATTTGCAGATGACATAATACTCTATATAGACAACTCAAGGGCTCCTGGGTGGCTCATTGGTCAAGCATCTGCCTTTGGCTCAGGTCATGATCTCAGGGTTCTGCGATCGAGCCCTGTGTCAGGCTTCCTGCTCAGCAGGGAGTCTGCTGCTCCCTCTCCCTCTGCCCCTCTCCACCACTCATTCTCTCTCTCTCTCTCAAATAAATAAACTCTCTAAAAACAATTTCTTAAAAAACTCAGAAGACTCCAGCAAAAAATTGCTAGAACTGATACACGAATTCAGTAAAAGTTGCAAGATACGAAATCAACGTATGGAAATCTGCTGCACTTCGATACACCAACGATGAAGCCACAGAAAGAGAAATTAAGAAATCAATTCCATTTACAATTGCACCAAAATCGTAAGATACCTAGGAATAAACCTAACCAAAGAAGTAAAATATCTGTACTCTGAAAACTACAGAACCCCTCTGAAAGAGACTGAAGATGACAAACACAAATGGAAAGACGTTCCACACTCAGGGACTGGAAGGACAAATACTGTTCAAATGTCTACACTACCCAAAGCAATCTACACATTTAATGCAATCCCTATCAAAATACTACCAGCATTTTTCACAGAACTAGAACAATCTTCAAATTGGTATGGAACCACAAAAGACCTCAAATGGCCAAAGCACCTTGAAAAAGAAAAGCAAAGCTGGTGGCATCACAATTCCAAACTTCAAATTATATTACAAAGCTGTAGTCATCAAAGCAGTACGGTACTGGCACAAAAACAGAACATAGATCAGTGGAACAGAACAGAAAACCCAGAAAGGCACCTGCAACTCTCTGGTCAACTAATCTTCGACAAAGCAGGAAAGGCAGTCTGTTCAACAAGCGGTGTTGGGAAAACTGGACAGCCCCATGTGGAAGAATGAAACTGGACCACTTTCTTATACCACACACAAAAATAAACGCAAAATGGACGAAAGACCCCAATGTCAGTGACGCATGAAACCATAAAAATCCTAGAGGAGAGCACAGGCAGTAACCCTGCTGACATCAGCCCTCCGGCCACAGCACCTTCGTACTAGACCCGTCTCCAAAGGCAAGGGAAGCAAAAGAAAAAATAAACTATTGGGATTTCAACAAAATAAAAAGCTTCGGGGCAACTGGGCGGCTCAGTGGGTTGAGCAACTGACTCTTGATTTCAGCTCAGGTCATGATCTCAGGGTCGTGAGATCGAGTCCCCTGTCGGACTCCCCACTCAGCAGGGGGTCTGCTTCTCTCCCTCCTCCCCTCCAGAGTTTATGTACACTCTCTCTCAAAATAAATAAATAAAATCTTTTAAGAAAATAAATAATAAATAAATAAAATTAAAAGCTTCCGTGCAGCAAAGTTAACAACCAACAAAAACTAAAAGGCAACCTACAGAATGGGAGAAGATATTCACGAATGATATATCCAATAAAGGGTTAGTATCCAAAATATATAAAGAACATATTAAACTCAACACGCGAAAAATGAATAATCAGATTTAAAAATGGGCAGAAGACATGCACAGACATTTTTCCAAAGAAGACATACAGATGGCCAACAGACATATGAAAAAAGATGCTTATCGTCACTTATCATCAGGGAGATGCAAATCCAAACTACGATGAGAGATCACCTCACACTTGTCAGAACAGTTCAAATCAACAATACAAGAAACAACAGATGTTGGCGAGGATGTGGAAAAAGGGGAACCCTCTTACACTGTTGGTGGGAACGCAAACTGGTGCAGCCACTCTGGGAAGCCGTAGGGAGGTGCCTCAAAAAGTTAAAAACAGAACTAGATATTTACCCAAAGAATACAAAAATACTGATTTGAAGGGATACATGCACCCTGATGCTGATAGCAGCATTATCAACAATAGCCAAACTATGGAAACAGCCCAAGTGTCTGTCCGCTAATGAATGGATAAAGAAAATGTGTTATATATGCACAATGGAATATTATTCAGCCACAAAAAAAAGAATGAAATCCTGCCATTTGCAACGACGTGGATGGAACCAGAGGGTATTATGCTAAGTGAAATAAGTCAGTCAGAGAAAGACAAATACCATATGATTTCACTTGTACGTGGAGTTTAAGAAACAAAACAAGTGAGCAAAGGGGGAAAAGAGAGAGACAAACCGAGAAACAGACTCTTAACTACGGAGAACACACTGATGGTCACCAGAGGGGAGGTGGGAGGGGGGTGGGTAAAACAGGTGATGGGGATTAAAGGGTGTACTTGTTGTGATGAACACTGGGTGATGCATGGAAGTGTCGAATCACTACATTCTAAACCTGAAACTAATATTACACTGCATGTTAACTAACTGGAATTTAAATAAAAACTTTTAAAAAACAGAGATTGTCAAAACTGGAAAAAACAAAACAAAACAAGATCCGACTATACGCTGTCTATGGGAGACACTCTTTAGATTCAAAGACGCAAGCAGGTTGCAAATAAAAGGACAAAGGTAGAGCGTGCACACAGCAACTGTGAGAAAACTGGAGTGGTTATACTGCTATCACACAAAACCACTTTAAAAAACATGTTAAAGATGGACGTTTTATAATGATAAAAGGACCAATCCCTCAGGAGGATAGAATAATTATAAACTTATATGCACCTAATAACAAGTCTCAAAACACATGAAACAAACACTGACTGAAATGAAGGGAGACACAGACAATTCAACAACAATAGTTGGAGACAGCAATACCCTACTTTCGACAATGGATAAAACCACCAGGCAGAAACAAGGAAAGAGAAGCCTTGAGCAACACTCCAAACCACCAGCCATCTGTAGAGAACCCCCACTAAGAGCAGTAAAATAGACTTTCTTCTCAGTACATATGAAATGTTCTCTGAGACAGACCATATGTTAGACTGTAAAACAAGCCTCGTTTAAATTAACAAGAATTCAAATCATAGAAAGTAGGTTCTCTGACCACACTAAAAATTAGAAATCGATAACAGAAAGAAATTTGGGGATTTACAGGTATGTGGAAATTAAAAAACATACTCTTCTCTTTTTTTAAGATTAATTTATTTGAGAGAGAGAGAGAGAGAGCAAGCACTCGCAGGAGAGAGAGAAGGCAAGAGTCAGGCAGACTCCCCACTGAGTGCGGAGCCCGATGTGGGGCTTGATCCTATGAACCTGAAACCAAGAGTCAGAGGCTTAACTGCGCCACCCAGGCGTGCCCCCCCCCAAAAAAACATACTCTTAAATAACCAATGGGTAAAAGAAGAAATCACAGCAAAATCAGAAAACACTCTGGAGTGAGGGGCGCCTGGGTGGTTCAGTTGTTAAGCATCTGCCTTTGGCTCAAGTCATGATCCCAGGGTCCTGGGATTGAGCCCCGCATGGGGCTCCCTGCTGAGCAGGAAGCCTGCTTCTCCCTCTCCCACTCCCCCTGCTTGTGTTCCCTCTCTCGCTGTCTCTCTCTCTCGGTCAAATAAATAAATAAAATCTTTAAAAAAAAAAAACAACAACTTTGAAGTGAACGTATAGGAAGACACTCTAAAACAAAACTTACAGGACACAGGGAAGCAGTGCTTAGAGGGAAAGGCACAGCTGCCTACAGGAAAAGAAGCAAGCTCACAAGTCAATAATCGAAACTTGTACCTTACGCCGGAAGAAGAGCAATCTAAAACTACAGCAATCAATAAGGAGGAAATAATAAAGACCAGAGCAGAAATGAACAGAATAAGAGAAAAACAACTAAAGCAAGAGTCAGCTCCATGAAAAGATCAACCAAATTCATAGACCTTTAAGTAGACTGATCAAGCAAGAAAAGATTCAGGTTGCTAAAATCAGGAATGAAAGATGAGACACTACCACTACCAGCCACCTTACAGAAATACAAAGGGTTATGAAATAACAGTGGCCTGAAGAGCTACTGAGCCAACAAGAAGCAAGGAGCTACTGATACAGGCAACCACCTGGATCCCCAAAGGCGACACATGATGCATGATTCCATCACATTCTCAAAATGACTAGATCATAGAGAAAAACAGATCAATGGTTGCAGGGACCTGGGGGCAAGAGTGGGGACTAAGTCCGGAAGGGGAAGCACGAGCAAGCTCGTTCGTGTTGGTGGGACAGCTCTGTATCTTGGGTGTGAAGGGGTTACACAAATCTATGCAGCTGATGTCACGAGGACACACAAAATGTGAGCGCACAATAAAACTGGTGGAATCCCAGTGATGCCCGGGGTATATTACGCCAATGTCAATTTCCTAGTCTTGACAATCGACTGTGGTTATGTAAATTGTCACCACTGGGGGCAGATGGGTCAAGAGTACATGGGACCTCTTTGTACCATTTTTTTTTAAGATTTTATTTATTTATTTGAGAGAGAAAACAAGCAGGGGGAGGGGCAGAGGGAGAGGGAGAAGCAGACACCCTGCTGAGTACAGAGCCCAACGCGGGGCTCGATTCCATGACCCTAAGATCGTGACCTGAGCCGAAGTCAGACACTTAACCAACTGAGCGACCCAGGAGACCCCATTTGTACCATTTTTGCAACTTCTTGGGAGTCTGTAACTCTTGAAAAATAAAAAGTTTTAAAAAATATTAAAAATATTTCGCATGGATAGCAGGATGGAAGGGCAGATTGTCATATGAGTTGGTGGTCTGGGGCTGGGTGACAGGGACAAGCAGGTTCTTTATCCTAGTCTGTCTACCTCTGCATGTGTTCCAAGTCTCCATAATAAAAAGCTTAAAATATAAAATACATGGAAAAACACAGTAATAGCCACTAACAAGGGTCTTCTCCATCCAGACTTACAAACACCCTTCAAACCGTACCATCATCAAGTCTGCAGCCCCTTTTGCCTGATATGCTCCCCGAAACAGTGCCCAAGTGTTTTCACAACACAGACCCTAAAGAGACACAGGGCAGTCTGAATGCCACCTTGAATAATGTACTCCAAGCAGCATGTGAGATTCGCCTAATACGCATGATCTCTAAAACGAGCTCTGCCCAGCGCCAGGCTCTCCCTTCCCATACGGCATTTCTCCTTCAGCCAAGGCGACAAGTCCTGCCAGGACTCACCCACCCCCAAGCCCTCATTCTGGAGCAGAAACCTGAACTGCTCACGGGCAGGGAGTTTTTGCAAAGCTTTCGGAGTCTGGCATTCTGCAGGAGGTTTCTCCTTTTCAGAGTCCCCATCTCCAGGTGAAAATGATCTGCTCTCACACCAAGGTCTCAACTCTTTCTCAACAAGAAAATGTAGGGCACCTACGTGGCTCGGGTGGTTGAGCATCTATCTGCCTTTGGCTCCGGTCATGACCCCGGGGTCCTGGGATCGAGCCCCGCGTAGGGCTCCCCACTCAGCTGGGAGTCTGCTTCTCCCTCTTCCTCTGCTCTCTCACTCGCTCACTCTCTCAAATAAATAAGATCTTTTAAATTTATATATATATATAAGAACTTTTAAATTTATATATATATATAATATATATATATATATATATTATATATATATATAAATTAAGGAGAGCAATAAAGGAAAGGAAGACTGGTTGACACAAGCAGCAGGGTGAGCTCACACAGCCCAACCTTGCCCGGTCATCCTGGAAGAAGTGAGAACCAGCGCCCCCCAGTACCTTCCACTCTGGGCCCACTCATGGAGCGCTGCACCAATTGTTCCCCACAGACAACCTTCTCCAATGACGACAACAATCCTCCCAGGTAGGTCCCCTTATGTTACCTATCACCAATAAGGAAGATGAGGCCCAGAGAGGTTAAGTGACTTGCCCAAGGTCACACAGTTCAGAGGAAGGGTGGAGCCTGGGTTTCAAACCAGCTGTTCCAACCTGGGAGTCAGCAGTAATTCCTCTTTCCCACACATCCAATCTACTCAGGAGGCCTTGCTGGTCTGCCACCTCCAAAATCCCCCCAAGTCCAGCCCCTCCTTGCCCCGAGACCAGACCACCTTCTTCAGAGCCACTGCCACGGCTCACCTGGATGACCGCTGGAGTTCCCTCCCTGTTTTTACTCCTGACAGCCACCAGAAGGGTTTCTGAAAACATATAAATCTCTGACTTCATCATCACCTCCCCAGGCTTCTCCCTGCCCTTAATGGGGTCTGGCTTACCGGAGCCTAAGTGGCAGAGCCACTCACTCCGCCTGGCCTCTCTGAACCTCAGGGCCTACCACCCTCCTGCCAGCTCATGTTCCAGCTACATGGGACTCCTTCCAATCCTAAAACATGCCAAGCTCATTTCCGCCTCAGGACCTTTGCACGTACTATTTGTTCTTCCACTTGGAACTTCTTGTTCCAGATCTCCTCAAGGTTGGCACCTCCTAGTCTTTCAGATCTCTGCCCACATGTCACCTCCTTGGAGCGGATTCTTGTCCACCCAGTTAAAGCAGCATCACCCCTTGTACCTCCCAGTCAAATCACTACCTCGCTTCCGAACCCGGGAGCCATGGCCTCCTTGCGGGCTACTTAGCACCCAGCCTGGCACAGTAAGCATGGAGGCGTCCGGCAGGCCATCAGGGCTGCACTGTGCCTTTGCTGTCTTCTACAGAGCTGGGGCTGGGGAGTCAGCCAGTGGTAAGCACCGAAGCGCCTACTGGCCGGCCAGGGATGAGGGCGCCCCGCCGAGCGCTTCTTAATGTACCTCGCCCCGTTTACGTCTAGCAAGGAGAGCATGGGAGGGTGCCGAGACCCAGAGAGGCGGTGGCGTGCACCCCGGGTCAGTGGCACAGCAGGTTTGGGAACTGGGGTCCTAGTCTCAGCACTGGCTCTAGACCCCAACCAAGTCTTGAGGAGAGGCTGGTCTCCCCCAAAATCCCCCAGCGAGGTCTTCCTGAGCCTGTGGACTGTTAGGGAGTCCTGTCCCCAGGGGGCAGCTATGGAACCCCCACCCAGGCCCCTCTCCAGGTCCCACAGCCACCACTGCTCCAGGCCAGCCTCATGCGGGAGCCAACAAGGGGGGGCGTGCACCTCAGGGTGCAAGGTCGCCATTTAGGGGACCAATCAGAGCTGGGGGGGGCTCTCTCTTATGTCGTGGGGCTGTTCAATGCCCAGCGTGGAAATCCCAAACGCAGACACACGGAGGCAAAGGGCCGAGGGTTCCGGTGGTTTCCGGAGAGCCCTCGCCATGCCCTCCTCCACGGGCCCAGTCCGAGTCCTCAGGGACAGCTCTGGCCTGGGGGCTGGACGCTCTCACCGGCCAAGCGGAGCATGGGGCTCTCTCAGGCCCAGTTCACCTGAGCAGCAGGGGCACCTCAAGCAGCCCTGCCCTCTGGAGCACCCGCTACGATCTCCCCTCTCCGCAGGGCTCGGGGCCAGGCCCGCGCCCAAGCCCTCCACCCATCCTGACCACGCTGAGCTCCAGGCCTCCCAGGCACCCAGCCTACGTGACAGGACCCTGACTGTCATTCACAGGGCCATGTAGCCAGTCCCCGCCAGGGACCCCGGCCTCCCCAACTCCCGCCTCAGCCCTCAGGGCAAGCAGGACGTCCTATCAGCCCCAAACTGACCACCGGACCCCAGGAGCGCAGAAGGACCCTCACAAAGTCCACCGGCTGCACACACACCAGACGCTCACAGGGACAACAGAAGGTAGTTTTGGTTTTGGCTCAAAGGCACCGCTGAGTTTTCTACCACGAAGATGAGTTACGTTTGTAATAAAGACCTCTCCAGCAGGCTTGTTAGGAAAACAGCCATGTGACTCGGCCGACCCCAAAGTTCCCAGGCCTTCTTTTGGTTAAAGGCCAAGTTAATTAATATAAGGAAACCTGGGGCTTCAAGGAGCAGGTGTTGGTACCCAGAGGCAGCAGCTCCCGGTGCCCAGTGTCACAGGGGCCACATCAAGGACGCCTGTGCCTGAGCCGTGACAGCCAAGGGGCACAAAGCCGCACCAAGAGCTGTTCACACCCGAGGCCAGTCTGCAAAATCCACAGGCTCACACACAGGCCCGAGCAGCACCATTCGGCCCAGGACACCGGTTTTCCAGGCTGGTGGCTCCAAGTTCATTTTTATGGCAGCCCCAAGTTCACTGGAGGAGAAAATCCAATGAGGCATGTGGAACAGGCCACAGGACTCCGAGTTCTGGCCTGGCTGCCTCCGGTCCAGCCTCCCCGGGGAACAGCGCCCTTGCTTCCTGGTCCGTAAATCCCCCGCCAAACCCTCCTACCTGCCCCATTAAAATAGAGAAGCTTCAGAGGAAAAAAAAACAACAAACTTATTTTCAAGGTGCCTTCTAATAACCTTGACTGTTTCTTAACTTCCTTCCCAGCATAAATATGGAACAGCGGTGTGAAAACCATGGGCGACTCTGGAATGGAAAGTGGTTTTAGAAACTTCAGCTGCAATACCTTGATTCACGGGCAAGGAAAGACAGAAAAGAAAGACTGAAGGCTCACAAGGCTGGGCCCGTTGTTTTCTAGGGGGCCGTCCTGGGCACCGTGGGGGCCTCAGCGGCATCCCCCCCCCCCCCAACTCATGGCAACCACAGATGTCACCAGGCAACCACCCGGCATCCCCTGGGAGCACAGCTGCCCTGGGGTAGGAACTATTCCACAAATGGATTTTCAGGTATGGACTCAGTTCATTCCACCCACCCTTGAAGCAGAGATCTTCGCCTTCGTCCCCATTTTGGAGGTAAGCACACAGACCGGGGAGGTGAGGCGCATGCGCTCAAGCCTCTGGCTGCTCATCCCACTCGGCGATCCTGCCTTGAGACCTCAGGCCATTAAGACCGTCTGCAGCTGGGGGATGCTATTTCCAAGCTACACTTCTGCACGAGCCTCTCTCCTGGGTTCTTCCACGGCCAAAGCAGCATTCCCAGTGCCTGCAAGGCCTTCCCGGAAGCAGCTTGAGCTCTAAGCTCACAGCTCCCCAGCACAGCCCGCATCCATGCCACACATGACCTGCCCTGGGCTTAGCCACCAGGACTCCCTGGGCCTCAGCTTGGATGGGGTTCTAGGCTCCTGTCCAACATGAGAGGCAGCACTGCAGGGGTGCACAGGAAGGGTCGGGACCACAGCCATGGGGCCCAACACCCCAGAGTGAGAGGCAGCACCACAGGCCAGGGGGGCTCAGCTACTGCATCTCAAGAGCCAGACTTTGGCTGTTTCCACTTCTCCACAGGACCCCATACAGGGCTCTCCAGGGCTCAGCCCCTGCCCTTCCGGAGGCAGGCTGTCCTGACCTCTGGGTCGGCCCACAGCCTCCTCCCCCTCCTCCTCCTCCTCCAAATGCTGGCTTGATTTCTACCACCTCCATGAAAGGCTCAGGGCCTCCCCTGGGCCCCCACAAAGGGCTCTCCCTTAGCCGCACCCCCCCTGTAGTGGGTCTACGCCCTCCCCTCTTCCCCCTCAGCGGCCATAGCCAGTTAATGTTGGCTCTGTCTCGTCTCTCCAGCTAGAGGCGGATAGCTCCAGAAATTCTGATGGACCAGGAAGGTAGGCAGGAACAGGAGGCCGATGGAAGGAGCCGGTCTCCACTAAGCGCCAGCACCTCCATGGCTAGCGTCCCCGACCCCATCACAGTGCTCAGCTCATCCAGGGACTGAGGTCCCCGCAAAGCACCAGCCCGTGGGGGCCAGCAGTAAGCGTGAGATACAGCCATCATGCTGAACACTCAGTACCAACGAAACAAAACAAAACACAAAGGAGTATAAAAAAACTCTGTAACTATTTTTATAGCAATTACATGTTAAAACATTAATTTGGGGTATATTACGTTCAATAAAAATACATTAGTCAGGGGCGCCTGGGTGGCACAATGGTTAAGCGTCTGCCTTCGGCTCAGGGCGTGATCCCGGCGTTCTGGGATCGAGCCCCACGTCAGGCTCCTCCACTATGAGCCTGCTTCTTCCTCTCCCACTCCCCCTGCTTGTGTTCCCTCTCTCGCTGGCTGTCTCTATCTCTGTCAAATAAATAAATAAAATCTTAAAAAAAAAAAAAATACATTAGTCAAATTAATTTCATCTGTTTCCTTTTACCTTCCAGTGTGGCTACTAGAAAAACGGCACTTACACAACGGGCTTGCTTTGCGTCTTTACTGGACGGCGTTGCCACAGGAAGGACGTTTTTTCATGTCTCACATCTAGGTCACTGAGTCTTTTGGAGTCAGTTTTTGTCTATGGCATGACGCAGGGGACCAACTTTGTCACGTGACATTCGGAGGGCGTTCATGTACCCACAGGGCACCCTCCCATGAGCTCAGGACACCCCGGCTCACGGGTATCCTCTGCCAGGGGGACGGAAAGGCACACGCACGCGGGCATGCGTCACTGCCCCCACAGGGAAGGCGCCAGCCAGGCATGCAGGAGGGGGTGGGGCTGTCCAGCTGTGTGCTGCTGCGAACCCACGCCCCTTGAGGCCCTCACTCCTCCCTAGAGAGCCCAGATGCATTTCTAAACCGCCCAGGGTGGTGATGCCACCCCCCGGAGGGCAAGGGGGCACCCACTTACCTCTTTCACTTGGTGGGGTAGGGGAATACCTGGCCAGGACCCGTGGCCCACTTGCAACTCACGGGCTAGTGGGCTTCATGGGGCCCTGTAAGGGCTAAGGGGACACTTAGCACCCGGCCCCTGCCTTCTAAGAGACAAATCGCAACCATGGTAAGGCTGGGGCCAGGCAGAACAGGAAAGGAAAGTGGCCCAAAGGAGGCAGCTCACTTTAAAAGCTGCTGGCCAGGCTGCAGGGCGGAGGGGGGTAGCCTCAAAAAGGAGGGCGCAAGTAGGGCTCCTCCCAACCACATGAAGCTCTCAGGGAGGCCCACTCAGGCTTGGACAACAAACGGACAACCAGGCCAGCAGGAACCAGGACACCCCTTTCTGGCCTAAGCCATGGTGGACTCTGGGCAGGGAGGCCCCAGGCCTACAGATCAGGTGAACCTACAGGACACAGGAAATGGATAAGCCAGAGCCATAGGGGTCAGAAGGGTGTCTGCTCCATGGAACAGACACTCGGAGGCCCTGCTGTGCACTGAGAGGTCCCGCAGGGGACCCACAGGGCCAGCCCGGGCTGGAGCAAAAAGAGAGCAGACAGGTGAGGACTCACCACTGAATACAGGAGTCCAGAACTGGGCACACAAAGGGCAGCCTGAGCACCTCCCGCAGGTGCGCTGGGTCATCGTGCCTGACGTGCTAGCTCTCCCTCATCTTCAGAACCCATCCCCACAGCCACAGGTCCAGCCTCCCCACACAGATGCTCAGGGAGGGCACCAGACACGGAAGGCCACACGGTGTGTGAGTCCATTTACATGGAACGTCTAGAACAGGCTCATACATAGATAGGAAGGGGGTTTGTGAGTGCCAGGGGCTGGGGGGCGGGGGGGAGTGACCATTTAATAGGTATGGTGTTTCCTTCTGAGGTTCTGGAATGTTCTGGAATTTGATAGTTGTGATGGCTGCACAGCCCTATAAACATTCTAAAAAACAATGAACTGTCCACTGAAAAGGGTGAATGTTCTGGTATGTGACGATCTCAATAAAAATATGAGGGGCAACTGGGTGGCTCAGTCGGTTCAGCATCTACTTTCCACTCGGGTCATGACCCCAGGGTCCTGGGATCAAGCCCCGCATCGGGTTCCTTGCTCAGTAGGGAGCCTGCTTCTCCCTCTCCCTCTGCCTGCCGTTCCCCCTGCTTGTGCTCTCTCTCTCTTTCTGTCAAATAAAAAAAATTTTAAATATATATATTTTTAATTATTATATATATTTTTATATAAGACATATTATACAAAATATATAGTTATATATATATAATGTATATAATTTTTTTTAAAGGGGCACCTAGCTGGCTCAGTCGGCAGAACATGCACCTCTTGGTCTTGGAGTCACGAGTTCGCGCCCCGTATCGGGCTCACAGTTTACTTTGAAAAAACATATATATAAAATAACAACAACAGGGCAGGAGGACTTCATGAAGGGCTACTCTAGAAAATTCAGGGTCCGGTCATCTTACCAGAGCCAGTGTCTGGCAGCTGTCCTGTGGCTCTCCCTGGTGACCTGAGCAGCTCTACTCTTAAACTCTGGGATCCTTGAGGGCCCCCTCTCCCCTTAATCCCTCGGAGCCTGGTGCGGTGGGAGAGAGTGGCGGGGGCAAAGACACCCAAGAGACAGGCAGGCTTCCCTGCTTCCCCTGTGCTCCTCACTTGGTCCCCCAGGCCATGGCCCTGAGCATCCCCTCCAAGATCCCCCCTTCCGGCACCTGCCAGCTCACCATCGCCCATGACGACAAGGCTCGGCTCAAGCGGTGACTCTTCTATCATCTTCCTGGCCACCACCCAAGCCAGCAGACGCTGCCCTTGCCCTGTGCTTCCACCGGCCCGGTTTCTATGTATCTTGGCAGCTCTGCTCCCCTGCCCCTCACCCCCCAGGGCCCCCAGCCCCTCTGCCTTCCACCATGGGCCACACCCCCTGTGGGCAGGAGACGCTGCTCATCCAGCTGCCACCAGCACCTGGCCAGACCCAAGCAAGGTTGACAACAACTGTCACCGTCAACAGATACCGGCGGACGTCCTCAGATGTACCCAGGGCTCCCACAGCCGTGTGTCTGCTATAAAGCCCCGGCCCGATCACGAAGATGAGCCATGCGTCAGCAGCCCGAGGGCCACGTGTGAGGAGGCTTCTGTGGTTCTTGATTTTGCACCTCTGCCTAGAGGCCGGCGGGCCGCGCGGCTGCGGTGTCTGCAGAAGCCGCCCTGCCCGCTCTCCCCGTGATGCACAGCCTGCACCTGACCGCGCCCGCCCGCTACAGCTGCGAGGCTCGATGGCGAGCGAGCTCCCCGCAGCCATCCGTCCGACCGCCCAGCCCGCCTTCTGCGGGGCCCAGTGACAGGCGCTCCACGCAGAGCAGCCAGCCCCTCGATGAACACACTGCTGGGAGTCGAGGCTCTGCCCCGCCTTCAGTGCAAGGGGGACACAGGACCCGGGCGCGGCCACGACCCTTCTGTGGCTTCCACGCGCTGCAGCCCAGGAAGAGAGGGCGGCAGGACGCCTTCTCCAGACAGGTGTCACTGAACGAGCTCTCTCTCCTGACTCCGTACTCCTCCTTGGGGAGACGGAGTTGGAATAACGCAGTGAATCAAGAGTTTAAATTCCAGGGGCTTTACTCACACGCAAGCTAGACACGAGCAAGCCTCTCAACTCGTGACTATGATAATCAGATCCATGCAACCCGCCAACCTAAGACAGGAGGCCCACCGCAACGAGGCCCGACTCTTCCTGATAGACGGGATTTTAAAGGAGACAGTGGGGGAACAGCGGGCATTTGAAGGGGCCGGGAGCAAAATGACAGAATCTCCCAGTCCGGCTACCTGGCCAGGGTCCCCCTCACTCATTTGGGGTCCCCAAGAGGGGACACCACCCCAGCCGGCTCCTGGGCCACTGTCTGGGCTGCCCAGAAATGCTGGGGCGTGCAGCCCATTCCCACACGACTTGCGGTCCAGGGATCCCCGCACACCCCCGTCATCAGGCCGACACTGCGCCTGCTGGTGGCTTCAGACTGGCTCTTGGTCAAAGGAGGCCTCGGGGATCCATCCTCTGGCTTCTTCTGCACAAAGCACAACTCCAGACGCACTGCCAGCTCATCGTACAAATCATCTCTCTCCCTGGAGATGGGAGCGAGCAGCCACGAAACCAGGAAGGTGGGCCCACCTCCGCCCCTACCTGCCCAGAAGGTGCCATCATTTGGGGGAAAATCTGGAGCGCCTCACCTAAAGATCACCTCTTCACAGCTCACTGTATGGGCTCATCTGAGAAATATAACTGTGATCACGTGTCAGCAAAGATGGGCAAATCCTACATTAGCTACTGCTCTGATCTGCACTGGAGACCCACTCGGGGGGCATAGCAGCCCTCGGCGGCCTGCTTTCTGACTACTCGCTCTCTGTCCACTGAACAAACCCACCCGAGGCCTCCAGCCCCAAGAGTCACAGTCCAGAGCGACAGGACAGCTCTGCGCTTGACCGCTGCTAAAAAGCACAGCCGCCCGTGGGGCAAAGACAGCTCCGCACATGCGTTTCGTTGATGCCACCGGCGCCCACCAGTGCCCGCGCACTCGCTGGAACCACGGAGGGGGGTGAGAAGTGAGGGGAGGGAAGGAAAGGAGGGAGGGAGAGGTGGAGAGATGGAGAGGCACAGAAAGAGAGAGAGTCCAAAAAGGACAGGCAACTTTGGAACCCTCTCCAGATTGTTTATTTCAATCAACTGAAGGTGTGACCGCAAATGAACGGTGTGCTTTCTTGACAAGTCAGAACGTTCCTGGGAAGGTACCAAATCTAAGACTAAAGATGTCCTTGGCTCAGAAACCCCACATCAGCCGCTCTCCTCCCGCCGTGGTGGCGGTCGCAGCAGAGGAGCAAGGCCCAGCAAGTGCTGCTGGACATACTCCTGGGCCCGCCAGTCACCTTGTCATCCACGCGCCCCACAAAGCTCAGTGTTCACACCTACGGAAGCCACCTCTTCCCAGTGTCCCTGTGGAGACCCGGCAGCCGGGTGACTAAAAAAACCACCTCGCAGGACTTCACCACCCCTCCTGACCAGGGCGCAAGTATTGGTAAAGAGGGTGGGTCAGATGCTTACAAAATGTAATGATTGGGAAACCCGTCTTCCTTTTAAACCCTCAGCCTCTGCCAGGTAAAACAAAACTCCTTAGGCCAAGAAGACTCCTTCCCCACCTTTTGAGAATATTTCTTTTGAGAATATTTCTTCCCAATCTTCTGGGGTGTGGTGCGCAGGCGGGGGGGGGGCATGAAAAGGTCGGGTTCAAGCATCGCAAATAGCAAAGTATTCGCCCCTGTTCACAGCTACTTTTTTTTTTCTCATTTTGGGGTTATTTTGGTGGACGGAGTCAGAACATTTTCTTATATTTCCCTTGAAACAACCCAGGACCTATCTTTTTTAATATAGAATAGGACTCTGACTGCTTTGATGTAAGAGAGATGGAAATTCATTCATTCAGCAAAGGAGCGTTGACTGAACAACCACCGCATGCCGGGAACTGCTCGAGGTGATGGGGAGACACGTAGCAGCCAACAGAGACGTCATTCCTCTAGCACAGACCTCACACCCTGGTGGCAGGTGTTCCCAGACTGTGGCCCATGGCTCAAACCCAGCCCACCACCTGTTTTTGTACAGCCTCTGAGCTAAGAATGGCTTTGACCTTTTTTAGTGTTTGGGTGAGAAAAAAAAAAATCAAAGGAAGAAAAAGAGTTCATCACAGGTGAAAAGTATGTGAAAGTCACAATTCTGTGACCACAAATAAAGTTTTATTGGAAACCAGACACTCTCGTTCATTCCCATAGTTTTGTGCTACAGTGGCAGAGCGGAGTAGTTGGGACAGACCGGCTAACAAAGCCAAAACTATTACTCTCTGGCCCTTTACAGAAAGAGCTTCTGTTCTCCTGGATGAGACAGACAATAAATACGTAAACAAATTAATGTGTGTGTTTACAGTAGTGCTGAATGCAAAGGAGAACAGGCAGGATGGGGAGAGAGGGTGGTTGGACGGTGAGTTTAGGCAGTGTGGCCAGGGATGGCCTCTGAGAGGAGATGTGAATGACAAGCAGCCAGCTGGCTAGAAGAGTGAGAGGCAAGAGCACGTGCAAAGGCCCTGAGGCAGGGCAGGGAAGCTGGTTACGACTGAGGGAGCAGGCACAGGAGGAGGAGCAGCAGGGCAAGGAGAAAGGACAGACCACAGAGGACAGAGCACGGAGGCCACGGAAGGGGTCTCAAATTTTTTCCAGGAGCAACAGGAAGCTACCGAAGCGTTCTGAGTAGAGGCAGACCACTTTTAAAATTTCTAAAAGCTCCTTGAGGAAGCAGGAGTGAAAAGTGACAGACCAACGGAGACACCTTATCTAACCAACAAGCCGCTCCCTGAACAGGCCAAGTTAAAGTGGGGAAGAAACTCAAAAACCAACTCATCCAATAACAAAATCAATTCATCAGTCTACTCGGGCCTTACTACTGTGGTGACACAAACTTTTTAATATCAGAGTTAAATCCATTTCACTGGATAAAAGCGTCTGCAACCAGCATATGAACAGCGCCACGACTTCATGGACATTACTGTTCAGTAGGAGGCAAGATTGAAGAAGTGAGTCACCTCAAAGTCAACTTAAAGAGAACTGTTAAGCAAAGTGACAGGAAGGGGTATGGTGACGGGGGGGTGGGCGGGGGGGCGGGTACGGTGACAGGTGGAAGCCAGCTTGGGCAGGGCACCCGCACGGGGCTGGGGGTGAGGACAGCCCCGGAAGACCCCTGTGCCATGCCTGCCAGGCAGCATGGGCAAGTCTGTGGGTGCGCTCCTCTCCTGGAGGGGAAGCTGCAGGCTGAGAAGGGCCAGGGACAGGCAGGGCGACAGCCGAGAAGGGCCTGGACAGCCAGGCTGTTTGGCCAGACACTGTTTGCAAACACAAGCCCCTCCCTATTCAAGGACAGAGGGGAGGAAGGGGACAAAGGGAACCAGAACTTGAGGCAGATCTGAGTCATAGCCAAATACCAGGCTGCTCCAGGGTTAAAGGTTAAGTGACAGGATCTCCTTCCGGGGCAACTGTGTCCCCCACGGGACACTCAGCAATGTCTGAGGACATCTGCGGTTGTCACACTGGAGGTGCTCCTGGCATCAAGTGGGCGGGGCCAGGGATGCTGCCCAGCCCCCCTACAGTGCCCAGGACGTCCCTATGGAGGACAATCTGATCGAATGTGGACGGGCAGAGAGAGCCCCTGACGGAAGCTGACGCCACACACCAGTCATCAACCCAGTCCGGCTCTGAGCTTCTGGTGCCACACAAAGCATTCAGTGTTTCTCATTCCCTTTGATCCCCACAATGGGACCTAGGATGGGTTCTCATTATACCCATTTTACAGATGAGGGCTCCAAGGCCCAGAGAAGGGAAGTGACCTGCTCCAGAGGAGGGATTTGAACCCAGGTCCCTCACACTTGGAAGCGTGTCTGGGGAATGGAGAGGAGGACAGGAATCCAGGGACATGGCCAAGAACAGCCGGTCAGAATGGAATCCAGGTTCGGCCTTGTCCTCTGCTGCCCAGCATCCTCAGCCAGAAGCAGAGGCACCAGGGCGGGGCAGAAAAGAGCTGGGGCACAGAGGCACGGAGCAGCCACGGGGCAAGTCTCTGGAGCAGAGCCAGGAACCCCGACCGGCCAAGGCTGTGGGTGAGGCACAGTGGTGACCGAGCAGGTTTGTGGGGCCCTCCACAGTCATGCCCTCTGCAAGTAGTTCATTTGCTCTCCACCCTGCCCCCCAACTTGGGAAGGTTTAGTGATCCCCCAACTTTGTTCCTCAACAAGTGACTGGCCCAAGGTCACACAGCTCTGAATCCCACACCACACTTCCACGTCCCAGGAAGAAAGCCACCCGCAAAGGCTCATCTGCAGCGCCTCAGTCCATCACTACCCATCCCGTTCCTGCCCGTTCCCTGAACCAGGCCCCACGGATGGTGGGCTTCACATCCCAGGACCCCCACCTCTCCCTTCCACCACTAGAACCGAGCCCCCCTCAAGTTAGAAATTCTCTATAACCTGTACCAGTGCTCCACCGCGCCCCCCCCCCATTCTCACAGGTGTCAGATAGAAACCAGAACAGATGGCTGAGCCCCTCCAGGGGAAGGGGGTGGGGCACGGGGGGGCAGGGGCAAGAAACCAGCAGAGGCAATGGCAAAACGCAGGATCAAGTACAGACAGAGCGGCCAGGGTGGGGGAAAGGGGGTTGGTGGGGGTGGGGGTGGGGGGAGGGGGCTGACCACCCCAGAGGGCTCCCGCAGGATGGCACAGGGACCGAGGAAAAGCACAACAAAGGCCGGGCGGGGTCCTAAATGACCAGTCAACAATACCTTTCAGCGCCAGTATTTCACATCTCCTTCGCAGCCCACCCTCAACGAGGAGAGGATCAGAAAATGGGAGAAAATCAATTGTTCCAAGACCTCAACAGCTACACACGAGTATGCACGCGCACGCACACACACACACACACACACACACACACAGGCGGCGACTGACACAGGACCGGCATGCACGTGCTGCAACACCTGGGCAACCACACCTCGGCCACCCCCTCTGCTCCCCAGAAGTGACATCCCCCAGGGCAGGGCAGCCTGACCGGCATGGTGTCCCCCGCACAAATGCAGGAACACCAAGATTTGCCAAGCATCCAATCAGAAACACGGAAAGAGGGCCAGCGAGTTTCAGAAACCCTCGACTCAGATAATCACAAGTTGACTGCACGACTTTCACACTCTGTCCTTCAGGGTTCCAAAAAACAATCTGCAAAGACGGGAGAGTATGTCCACTGCTCTTGCAGAGGTGGCGAGAAAAGGCTGACCAGCGAGTTGACAAACCCTCCTGAAGCCTCATAAGGAAGCTATTATTTGAGAATTAGGGGAGTCATTAGCTCTCGGATGGCGGCGATAAAAGCCCATAGAGTCATCTAATGAGCCCATTTTAGGGGCTTTCTCCAGCCTGGGGACAACCACATAAATGGCTGTTGAGGCAGAGGGGTGGGGCACGGCACCCAAGCGTTGACTGCATCCCAGTACCCTCTGGCCCCAAGACACAGCCGGCACCCAGTGGGACCCACAGGAACTTGCTGAATAAACGAAGCTGACAAACACATGCACAAGAACACACTCTTCCCATGTTGTAGGATCACTCGATTCCACTGAGCAGAACCACCTTCTCACTAGTTTCATAACTCGAGAAACAGTTCCCCAGGTGCACCTGAATTATTAAAACAAAAGCATCCTCCCCCCAGCCAAACAGATGGGACACACCGAAGCGCAGTCCACGCCTCCCCCGCCCCCAGGGGAAGACCGATCTCCTGCAAAACCTTCCACCGTGCTCAGGTGGACACGCACCCCATTCCACCTGGTGTCATCGTGCCCACTGGGCGCAGACTCAGGCCCCTGCACGTTGCGGGGCAGGTCCCTTTCAGAATGAATCCGTCCCCCAGCTCCCACCGGGGTCGCCGCTGGAGGTACTCCACAATCTATTCCTACAGAGAAGGGGGTCTTTGAGATGGCGATGGGGCTCTAAGAGGGAGGCACTGAGGGGACGCGTCTGGAAGCTGCGAGGTGCATACCAAGTGGATACGTTTTTTAATTTAAAAAAAAAAAAATCCAGACCGCACGCTTAATTTTAGGGGGCTCAGAGATACGAAGCGAGTTGGGAAGCCGCGACGGCGCGGCGGGCTGTCTCGGGGCGGGGGGTGGGGTGCAGCGATGGCCGTGTCGGGGGCCGCCACCGGACAGCGCCCCGGTGACCCCGCCGGGCGCCCCGAGGGGCGGAAACGCAGGCGGGGGCTAGCCGGGGCCTGGGATCGCCCGCTCCCTCGCGCTCGCGAGCTCTCTGTCTCTGCCTCTCTCTTCATTTTTTTTTTTTTTTTAATTATCAGGATTGTTGTGAATAATAAAAGAGAAGGGCCCAGCCGGGCAGGGCCGGCCGGGCCGGGCCACCCACGCTGTCATCTTTTGTGCAGGGCCGGCGGGGACGCCCCGGCCCAGCCCCCGCGCGCGCCCCCCGGCCCCGGGCCGGACGCCCCCGCCTCCCGCCCCCGGCCCCGCCATTGTCCGGCCGCGCCGCCCCCGCCCGAGGCCCGGCGGGCGCCCCCGGGCCGGGCGGTTAACGCCCCCAACCGCCTCGCGGGCCGGGACAAAGCGCGGCGGCCGCGGCCCGAGCAGGCCGCGCCCGAGGCCTGGGCCTCGCGTCCCGGGCGCCCGCCCGCAGCCCGGGGCGCGGCGCGGGGGCGGCGGCGACGGCGGCTGCGGCAGCGGCGGTGGCGGCGGCGGGGCCCGAGCTCGGACGCGGCGGCCGCCTCCCCGCGGGCTCACCTGAGGCGGCGCGCGCGGCCCGGTCCGGAGCAGCGGCGCGCGCTCCCCCGCCCTCGGCGTCGCACCCCCAGGCCCCGCTCGGGCCGGGCCCCGCTCGGTCGCTGGCGGCCGAGCCCTCCGCGAGCGCCCCGGGCGGGGCTTATGAGGCCCCGCGCCAGCTCCGCCCTGGCTGCCATTGGCCCCCGAGCCCACGCCCGCGCGCCCATTGGCTGACGCTGACAGCTCCGCCCCTCCCCTCTGCCGGTCCCATCAACATCTCACGGCCCGCCCCCTGCGCGCCTCGATTGGGCGGGCGCCGGCTGGGGCCTCCCCTCCCCATTGGCTGACTGACCGGGACACGCCGGCGCCCACCCACGTGCCCGCTGACCGGCTCCGTTTTCATTGGAAGCGGCGCACGCCAGCCAAGACAGCCGCTACCAACCCGACGGTGGCTGGGCCTCGGATTGACAAGGGCGCCTCGGGGACCGCCCAACGACCGCACGGGGGCAAGTGAGCATTGGCTTATGGGGCGAGCCCGAGGCGCGGACTGGCTGAGGAGAATGCCAATCAGGGACCGGGCCCCGCCCCGGTTATCAGGCTGCAACTGAGTACGTGAGACCCAGCACAACATCAGCACCAGGCCGGGGAGGCAAGCGGAAAGGGTTCGAGACCCGTGGCCGGAACTTGGACGTAGAGTTCCCCAGTTCCCCAGTCCTGACGTGGGAAAACACTCCGGTGCAACCCATTGTGCAAAACAGGAGAACCAAGAACTGGAGAAATAAAAAGTCACGCAGCAAACGTGCCTCCTCTGCCCCTCAAAAAGCCAAATTTATTTCCATCACAATCAACAAACCTTTCCAAATCGGCAAGGTCCACCGGGCAGTTAGGTGCGCTCCCGCGAGTTCCCTAACACGAGGCAGTCCCTAACACCAACGTTCCAAGCTCAGCTGGACCCCACGACTCACTGGAACCTCGCTGGGCCTCAGTTTCCCCTGTGAAGTGGGTATGATGGTAACACACACACACACACACACAAACACCCGACCCCGCCAGCCCCTCCCCAAGGGATGTTGCAAGAATGAGTGGGACGCCACACACAGAGGGTTTGAGCGGGTGGCTTCACCCGAGTGGGTTCACCACCGTCTTCAACATTACTACTTGTGTAGTAGGCAACCGTGGGGTGCGCCCCGGCTAGCGGGCAGTCGTGTAAATTGGCAGCGGGGCGTTTCCCATTAACATTTCTAAGTGTTATCCACACTGTACTCCCTCCCCGCCCCCCCGCCGAGGTCAGGCACCCCGAGCAATGCCTCGGAGCTCACTCACGTCTTCAGCGCCAAACGTGTCGCTCTACACACCCATCTACAGGGTACCGACCAGGTAATCTTGTGGCACGGGGCACTCCGCAGCACTTTAAACTATGTAGCAGTTTAACAAGAGGGCGGTCTCCATGCACTGCCCTGGAATGATCCCCTACACACTTTCGTGAGCAAGCTGCAGAACGACCCAGAATTCGGTGTCCAGTAACCTACGTTATGGAGGAAATACACCGAGACCCCTGTCGTGGGGTCTCCAAAAGCACGCATCTGGGGCAATGCACAGAGAAAGGTCACCCCGGAAGGCAGAAAAGAAAATCTTTGGAGAGAAGAGAGATCCACACTCGTAGAAAGGCTAGTCAGTGGGGACTTGAACCTGTTCAGGGAGATTGTCTGTTCTCATGGGACCATATTCATAGACTCCTCCTGTAGTTAAAATTTAACTTTAAAAATGAGAAAGAGCATCTGCCCCCAAGGAACTCCCTAACCAGTGGGAGAGACAAACGGTATTTGATCTTGGTAACACAGTATCCTAGGTACAGCAATGGAGGGCCCCCCACCCCAAAACACACAGGCCTTTTGTTCTCCTGTAAGACAGTGAGTTCCAGGTGTTTAGATGACACTCAAAAAAAAATTTTTTTTTTTAATTGGAGCACCTACACAGGTTGCCAACTTTCTTATTTTGTCTGGGGAGACTTTTTTTCTAATGCCATCTCTTATGTTAAAATTGAACATTAACAATTGTAGAATCCAGACACTGGGTGTATTTGAGCGTTCACCATACAATTCAACTTTTCTGTTTGGAAGTTTGTATGATAGAATGTTAGGGGAAAAAATACAAGTGCTGCCATTTAACTAAAAAGGGTCTGTGCGAAGTAAGAAGGACACAGAATTTCCAAATGGGCAAATTCACTCGGGGATAAATCACCTGGGTTTTCTTCAGGTCTTTTGCAGACAGGTGCAAATCTCGCGAAAGGCTGGGAGTAGGAGCCAAGCTGGTACCTCTGCCCTGAACAAGCCGGGAGGCCCTCCAGCCCCAGCCTGGAGCAGCCCAGGGCCAGCTCACTTTGCTTTTGTTTTTTAGGATTTTGTTTACTTGGGTGGGGGGAGGAGAGAACAAGCTGGGGGGAGGGGCAGAGGGGGAGAGAGGATCTTTCAAGCCGACTCCCCAAGGAGCCAGCCGTGGTACCAACCCATACAGGTGCACAACAGGTGTAAATAAAGCCTGATGATGTGAACTAATTTTATAACCTGGAGTGGAGGAAAAGAAGGAACACCTTTACATTAAAAAGCCAAGTGAGTGGAATTAAAAAGGTAGTTAATTCAGGGGCATCTGGGTGGCTCAGTGGGCTGAGCGTCTGCCTTCGGCTCGGGTCTTGATCGGGGGATCCTGGGATCAGGCCCCACATCGGGCTCCCTGCTCAGCAAGGGAGTCTGCTTCTACCTCTCCCTCTGCTCCTCCCTGCTCTGCTCCTGCCTTCTCACTCAAATACGTTATAAGTAATCTTCAAAAAAAATTAAAAAATTAAAAGGTGGTTAATCCATATAATGCAATATTATCCAGCCTTTAAAAGGAGTAAAGCACAGACATGCTCAGGAGGGAACCAGACACACGAGGCCACAAGGCATGTGAGTCCACATGCGTGACACGTCCAGAACAGGCTCCTCCACGGACAGGAAGGGGGCTCAAAGGTGCTGGGGGCTGGGGGAAGGACTGCTGATGGGGTGATGAGAATGTTCTAGAACTAGAGGTGATGGTTGCACAACTCTGAATGTACTAAAAACCAGTTAACTGTATGCTTTAAATGGGTGAACTTTAGGGCAATGTGAAGTGTATTTCAATAAAGCTGTTACAGAATAAAAACCAAACCCAACCCAACCCTACCAGGAAAGAAACATGCCTAATGTTGTGATTTTTTTCCGCATAGCAATTCCATATACACTTTTCTGGGTTTTGCTAATTTTTAACAATGACCTTGTTCTTAACTTTCCAAATGAGAGAAGCATCCAGAAAGCCAGCAATCTCAACAAGGAACCCACCTCAGTGTGTTCCGCCCCCGGGGTAGGGCCTGCCTGGGGACATTGGTGGCATTTCCTCTGCTCCTCATAGCTGGGCATCGTTCCTGTTTTTTGTTTTTTTTTTTAAGATTTTATTTATTTATTCGACAGAGATAGAGACAGCCAGCCAGCGAGAGAAGGAACACAAGCAGGGGGAGTGGGAGAGGAAGAAGCAGGCTCATAGCGGAGGAGCCTGACGTGGGGCTTGATCCCGGAACGCCAGGATCACGCCCTGAGCCGAAGGCAGACGCTTTAACCGCTGTGCCACCCGGGCGCCCCATCGTTCCTGGTTTTATTTCATGTTCACACTTGACATTTCTTTGAGCTGTAATTCATCTACTGCACAACTGACCCATTCAAGACGTGGACAACTCGAAGGATTTCGGTACATCCCCAGATGTGTGCAGCCATCGGCAAACCCAGAACATGCTTGCCCGCCCCACGAAACAGCCCCACCTCCACTCAGCATGTTTTCAAGGGCACACTTGACACATCTGAAAGCACCCAGAGAGGCAGAACTTCTCCCTCGTTATCAAGTCAGATCTGCCCACATCATTACTTAACCACCAATAAAAGGTGCACGCGATAGGTCGATGTGAATAATCACTTCTGCAGAGCGTAGCTGCTCCCTTCCCCGGAATCGACCGTTAAACCTGCCCCCTCCTTGGCCTCCATCCTCTGCTGGAGCCTGCATTTCGGGTCGTAGGGACCCCCCCCCTTCATGCCCCAATGTCCCCAGGCCTCTCTGGGATCAGGTTGACTCCGGGTTACTAAGGCCGTCTGTTTCCTCAAATGGCAGTGGGACAGTGCCACTCACCTTGGTCAGCATTAAGTGACCCCTGGTTCCAAGCTGCAAGGCTGGATTTGGCCCCTGGGGTCGGGTTTGTGGACCCTGTAAAAGGTCAAAGCCCAACGCCTCCCCAGTGGCACTTAGGGCCACGGCACATCACTGTGTCTTTGACCTGTCCTGTCCCCCTAGCGGGACTGATGCTGCCGCCCGGCAGGGACAGAGGCACCTGCCTGGTGGACCACAGAACAGCTCTCAAACAGGAGAAGACACAACCCGACGCATCTGTAAAAGGCATTTATTCTGAGAATCTAAAATCTGGACAAAGGATGTTGAACTTTTTAGAAAAAGCCTACACAGGATTTTGTTGTTTCTTCCTAACACATTAACAAACCTAACAATAAGGAGGAAAGAAAAACTTTTAAAACAGTATCGCTCCAGTTTGTCTGCAGTTATGGGATTTAAAATATTCCTGTTCTATTGAGGTAAAAGCTGCAAACTTTGGTAAAGTTAGAAAAATCAACAAATCATTCCAAAAAAATATAAAACCAAAAAAAGAAAAAAAAAAACAAAAAAACAAAAAACACGACCAAACCCTAAGTTATAGCTTTCTTGGTACATATACAATAACTACAAAAAAATTTCATTCCAAAAAGTACTTAAAAAAAATTCCCACTTATAATTCTCAGTTGGTGAGCTGACAATTCAATTGAAAGGATCCACAGAAATGAAATCACCCCCAAACACTCACCCAGTATCAGGAAGAACTGACTAACCCCAGTTTTAGAATCTGGCTGGCGTTTTCAACAATTCAGTGCTAAAAGAGAGCCCCGTGTTTACAACAGAAGACAGACCCCAAGGCACTTGAACATGGCTTCCAACGTGTGCTTCCGTGGTGCTGCGGGCGGGCCGGCCCTTGGCCGCCCGCCCAGCCCCGCGCAGAGCAGTCCGGCAGCGGAGGCCCCCCACTCGCCCGGGGAGAGGGCTCTGCGGGCGTGGCTGCCACGTGACAGTGGACTGGGGGGCGTGGCTTCGGGACAGGCGGTTACACCTGCCGGGACTTCTCTTCCCACCACCTTCCCAGCAGGTGACAGCGGGGCCAGGCACCCCCTGGCTGGCTTTTAGGCGGCAAAGCGCTATCAGGGAGATGCGCTGGCTTTCCACTTCAGGGGCCAAAGCCACACACCTTGAAAAGATTGTTCTAGGCAGCCGGGCGCCTTCTTGCTCGGCGGTGGCGGGAACTTCTGGGAACTTGGCGCTGGGAACACAAGCAGCCTTCACGCCAAGGCGTTTTTCATTCCATCTTCAGAAAAAATTTTTTGTTTGTTTTTTGCTGATGAACTGCAGGCTTGGTATTTTTTTTAAAAACCAAAATAAAAACACTGAGAAGTCCAACTTTCTTTCTTTGAGCCATAATACAAACTTCTGAAAATTTATAGGTTAAAAAAAAAAAAAAAAACAGGAAGACAAGGCTTTTCAGGGAGTGGAAGAAAACTACATGTTTTAAGTTAAGCCCACTAAAAACAAAATAGGGGGCAGAGACCCCTGTGACACGTGTTTTAAAAACTGCCAGCGGGAAGTGCTTGAGGATCACCGGCCGCTGCCGTAGCCGGGGAAGAGCTGGCTGAGGATGGCCTGCAGCCGCTGATTCACCTGCATGGCGTAGCTCCGGCCCAGGTCGTAGCGGCAGGCCGGGCAGCTGAACACCTGCGCCCTGAACGATCTGTCCAGGCAGTCCTGCAAGAGAGGGCTGAGTGAGAAGCCCCGTCCCAGCCAGCCACCCACGTCCCCCGGACATGCACTGCGCAGCAGCCATGGGCCCCCCATCCCCCGGGCGTGGGCTGAGCAGCAGCGACTGATTTCTCACGAGGTCCAGAGGTCCCCCCGGACCCTCGGCCTCACTTTCTACCTCTAGGCTGGCCTCCCTGGGGCTCCTCAAAGGCTCCAAGCCCATCCTGGCCTCCAGGCCTTGGCTCTTGTAGCTTGCGCCACCTAACAGGTGTGTCCTCATCCCTCGGCTCAAGTCACCTCCTCAGAGGACCCTTCCCTGACAACCCTAGAATATCAGAAGCAACTCCCACGCTACCGGTCTTAAAACAGCACCTTCCACCTTCTGGAATCACCTCGTACTAACGTCCTTGTGTGAAATAGGTCAGACGCTCCCTGGCACTTGGAGCGGTCCTGTTGACCCCGCCAGCACCTTGCACAGGACCCTGACACACGCTTTACACGTTCAATAAATACGTGCTGGGAAGAAAGGCCAAAAGAAAGGCACGATCTCTGGCCCTGAGCCAGACTTCTGGGTTCACACGCCATTCTCAACCATGTGACAGTGGGAGAAGAAAGCCAGGGGGGAACAGGCTAAGAGGCAGACAAGCCCTGGGCAGGCGGCTTCCCACTCAGCTTCCCCGCAGAAGACACCACCCACCCCCGGAGATGGCGCTCGCAGGTCTGCAAGCAGCTGCGCGGGCGCCCACGTCTGAAGGGTGGTGTCCGAGAAGCGGGTGAAGGACTAAAGGTCAACACAGCGGAGAGCCTGCCGATGCCACGGCTCATCCAACCACCGGACACAGGCCGCGGCTTCTGTTCCCATTCGCAGAACTCCTCAATTCTTTTCTCAATAGTCTACGGCCTTGATTCCAGAGACCAAAGCAGTTCTACGCAACTAAGATTCAGATCCACACCGAAAAATCCAGTTCTGGACTGCTGATTATTCACAATGGCCAAAAGATGGGAACACCCCATCTGGACCCTGGAATGTTACTCAGCCTTAAAAAGAAAGGGAAGGGGCACCTGGGTGGCTCAGTTGGTTGAGCGTCTGACTCTTGGTCTCAGCTCAGGTCTTGATCTCAAGAGTTGTGAGTTCAAGCCTACCTAGAACCTACTTTAAAGAAAGAAAAAAAAGGGGAAGGGCTCCTGACACCTGCCACGACATGGACGAACCCTGAGGACACGGTGCTCAGTGAGAGAAGCCAGACCCAGAAGGACACATCCTGCACGACCCCACTCCCAGGGTTCCCCAGAGGAGTCCCGTCCACACAGACAGAGAGGTGCTGGTGGGAACCAGGGCGGGGGCCGGGGGTGGGGAGTCCGTGCTTCCTGGTGACAGTTTCCATGTGGGGAGATGGAAAGTTCTGGAGACGGAGGGTGGGGGTGGCTGCAGACGGGGTGAGTGTGCTTCACGCCACTGAGCTGTGCACTTAATAATGGTTAAGATGGCAATTTTTACTCTGTGGTTATTTTACCACAATGATAGTTTTTTAATATAGTAAAAACAAAACTGGGGGCTCAGACATGTAGGCCGAAGCTCAGAGGCTGAGGTTCTTACGGCGACCAGTGACAGACACAAATGCCAGCAGCCCCTTCCTCCACAGCACCTGCGATGGCTCTGTTGAGACGCTCGGTACCGGACCCCCCCACAACCCACTCCGTTTCTGCGGCCTGACCCGCCAGCCCTGCTGGGTGTCCGTCTGCCCGCGTGCTGGCCCAGACCACCACAGCACAGAAGCTGGCCGGGAAGGTCCCGCGCCATTGCTCTGCACCAAGGCAGCTGAGGCTCAGAGAGCCTGGGCAGCTTTCCAAGGCCACACAACCGGGAGCGGCTGAGCCTCTGCTTGGGGCGCGTGCGGTTTCTCTCCCGGGCCACACCGCTGAAGGGACTTATCGGGCCATGGGCAGGGTCCAAGGACAGGAATGGGAAGGGCCTAACCTGCCACACTGCTTGATGGTCTCGGAGTCCCTCCCCTGGTGGAACAGCTAACACATGAGCCTGGACTGAGACGACCCCAAGGCAAGAAAGGGGACCAGCAGCTCAGAGAGCAAGGGTGGCCGGGAGGCAGGAATGGTCCCTTCTACTACAACTGCTTGCGCTGCCCATAAGTTCCTACTGACCAACTCCAACGAGAAAGCACTGCAAACAAGCCATTCCCGTTCCCGAGCAGCGCGCCCAACTGCGCAATTCTGCCTCCAGGGGACGCGGGGTGGTGTCAGGGACCTCTGCAGCTATCACGACTGGGGTGCTCCCGGCACGGAGGGGGCGGGGCCAGGGAGGCTGCCCGGGACACCCCGCAGAGAGTGACCCACCCCAAGTCAGCACGGCTGCAGGGGTGAGACCCTGACCACCCCCTCTCGCCCCTACTCCCTGGTTCTCTTCCCGTCCAGCCCTCCTGACTGACCACCCTCAGGACTCCCAGCCCTCGTTCCCCACCAGCCCAGCTGCTCCGACCTGCCTGCCTGTCCAGACTTCTGCACATGCCATTCTGCCCACCTGAGATGCCCCCTCCTCTAGAAAGTCCTCCCTCCTGCTCCTCTAGGACCCAAGCACCTCACACCTCTCCATCCCAGTCCACAGCATGCTCAATCATTATTTATAATAACCAGACCTCAGGCCAAGACTGCCACCCATCCCCTCCAGTCCTAGACCCCCAGCCATCTAGAAGGCTGGGGGAGAATGTTCCGGGGGGGGGGGGCAGAACCAGAGAACACTCCTAAGGCAAGTAGGCTACGCCCTGCTGGAGGGACAGGCAGAGGACCAGTGTGGCTTAAGGTCACAGGGAGGTGGGCAGGGAGGTGCTGCCTTTTACTCTGCAGCACAGCGGGGACAAGGGAGGGTGAGGAGCAGAGCAGGGGGGTGATGGGAGCCTGTGATAAAGGTCAGGAGGCCGCCCAGACAAAGACAACCAGGCCCTAGGAGGCCTGGGAGCCAGGAGCATGCAGAGGCAAAGCCAGCAAGCCAGGGGGTGGTGGCAGGTGCAGCACCTCCCCACCCCGGCCCCGTGGCCGCCCCACTCACCTTGCACACATTATGCTGGCACACGGTCGTGATGGGGCGGAACACCAGCTCCTGGCAGCAGATGCACTGGAAGGCCTCCTCCACTTTACTCAGGAACTTCTGAAACTGGAGGAGAGCCCGTGAGAGCAGCCCGGACCCCCCGACAGCGTCGGAACCGGCGCCCCCACCCAGCGGCCGGAGGCAGCTCTTGCCCCACGTGAAGATGAGAAAACAGAACCCCAGAGGGGCGGGCCATGCCCAGGATCACACTGAGGGGACCCGCGGTCCACAGCACACCCGGCTCGGAGTCAAGAGTGGGTTTATCGGCGTCCCATTCCCTCGATAAACCGGCTGCCAAATGCCGACTGTGAGGCCTGGGCGTCGGGGCCCGTCAGCTGGTGAAACAGAAGAAACCCGGCCAACACGGAGCATGGAGGCCAGTGGGGAGACCGAAGACGACACAGGTAGGGACAGAAGCATCACGGCAGTGCTGGGGGGAGGACAGCAGGGAGCCAGGGGCTGGGGGGTCCGTGTTCCGTGGAGGAGGTGACCTGGAGGACATGCAGCCGGCCGGGTCATGGTCCCCAAGATGCCACATCTGAATCTGGAGACTTGTGCTTGTCACCACATGTGGTTCAAGGGGACTTCACAGATGGGATTAAAGACCCTGAGATGGGACAATATGCTAAGTTACCCAGGTGGCCCTCCATCACCACAAGGGTCCCCATGAGGGGGAGAGAGGGAGGTCTGACCCACAGAGAAGCCCGTGTGACCACTGAGGCAGACTCTGCAGCGGTGTGTTGGGGCCAGTGACGCAGCACCTCTGGAAGCTGGGACGCGTAGGAGCCTCTAGAAGGAACCAGCCCTACCCACACCTGCACTTAACCCCGAAAGACTCCTTTCTGGCTCTGCCCTCCAGAACTTCGAGAGAAGAAATCAGTGGTGTTCTGAGCCACCAGGTCTGTGGTCATTCGTCACAGATGCCGCAGAGGACCCGTGCGGGAGCACTATGGGGGAAGGTACTCAAGGCGGAGGGGACCGCGAGGGCCAAGGGCCCGAGACAAGATGACCAGGGCCAAGAACCCGGAAGAGGATGTGAGAGGTAATGAGCAGAGTCCAAGGGACGCGTCTGTCCAGCCGGAGGCACAGAGAGCCCGTTCCCACCAGGTATGGGCGGTGGCCAGAGGACAGTGAGCTGGCGTGACCCATCTAGGTCACTCATCCTGCTCAGGGCAAGAGGATCGTAAAAAGACAGGCCTGGTTTAGCAATTCCTCAGCAAGCTGAACACAGAGGGACCTTAGGACCCAGCAGTCCCGTGCCTGGGACTGTGCCCGAGATCAGGGAAGCTGCAATGTTCACACTCGTGTGCGCAACACCGAGGCCACCGCAGGCAGACGTGCAAGCCAGCCAGCGTCCACCCACAGGTGAATGGACAAACCCAGTGCAGTCCGCCACGCGCTGCACTATTACTCAGCTTTAGAACAGAAAGGACCCTGACACCTGCCACGACATGGAGGGACCCTGAGGGCACTGTGCTCAGCGAGAGCAGCCAGACCCGGAAGGACACATCCCGCAGGACCCCACTCCCAGGAGGTCCCCAGAGGAGTCCCGTCCACACAGAGAGGAGCTGGTGGGAGCCAGGGCTGGGGCAGGGGGTGGGGAGTCCGTGCTTCCTGGGGACAGAGTCTCCGTGTGGGGGGATGGAAAGTTCTAGAGACAAAGGGTGGGGGTAGCTGCACGACGGCCTGAGTGTGCTTCATGCCACTGAGCTGTGCACTTAGAGATGGTTACGATGAGGAATTATTTCCATTTCACCACATAAACAAAGATGAGGGGAGAGGCCGCCCAGGCCAGGGAGGGTGGGCGCAGCGGGCACTCACCGGCCCGTCTTTGAGTGACTTCAGGATCTCGCTCCACAGCTTAGTGTTGCTCTGGTCCTCCTTGATGAGGCTGCTCTGCTGGGCCGTGAGGGTGTAGGGCTCTACCTTGCTCTTCTTAGGTGTCCCCCCCGGGGACCCAGCGCCGGCCTTGCCCCCTGCGGGGACAGAGCGGAGTGGGTGAGGGCGGGCAGCCGAGCGTGCGCACATGGAGGCAGCCCGCAGAGACACCCACCTCCGGACTTGCTCTTGCGCTTGCCCCTCCTGGGGGACGTGAAGGCCCCCTCCTCTTCCATCTCCTCCTCCTCCTCCTCCTGGGCCTCTCTCTTGCTGTTCTCCTTCTCCTTCTCCTTCCTGGCCCGGGCCTCCAGGTAGCCTTCCGGGTACTGCAAGAGGGTGGAGTCAGCCGTGAGGAGCACGGGGTTGTGGGGCGGGGGGGTTCAGGGGCTGCCTCCCCCGGCGCCCTTCCTGCCCCCTCCCTCTACCCTCACCTCGTAGACCCTCCCTCCCCAGTCCTCACTGTCGCCTCAGACTCAGACTCCCTCTCCTGACTCAGCCTCCAGGGAGCCTCTGGCAAATAAACCCCTAATCGCCAAACTTCCCAGGAAGAAGAGGGCCAAGGGCGCCGCAGCACCCGAGAAAATGCGCACCATCAGACTTAGCAAGTAAGAGGGTCTCATCGCTACCCTTATTCGTTCATTCAGAGGTAGGCAAGCTTTCCCACGAGGGGCCCGGCAGTAGCATTTCCAGCCTCAGGGCTCCGCTGTCCCCAAAAGCAGGCAGGGCCCAGAAGGGAATGGATGGGCGCAGCCGGGCCTCCAGGGAACTTCATTTACAAGGAAGCAGCCCCGAGGCCTTGGCTCACCAACCCAATTTTGAGGCGTCTGGGGCTCCCCCAGGGTCTAACAGGCATTATCTGACGATAACCCCACCTCTGAGACACCTCCAATCATGTGGGATTTTCCAGTGTGTCATCTAGAAACTGTCGAGCGTCTTCAGCGACATGAACACAAAGTCACAAATACTCCCGCCAGATGCTGGTGGCTGCCGTCCCATGGCTATTTTTTTCCCTAGTTCCTTAGCTTCTGAAATTCTCCATGGTACAAACATCATGTTCAAAAGACAACTTTGTGACCCCCGGGGGGAGGCGCTATCTGATTCTCAGTAGCAATTAAGATTCCTTAAATAGTCCCACACTGAGTTATCAGCTGTAAGGGAACTCGCCCCATGAACAAAAACACCATAATTACGGGGCAGAAAAGGCACGCCGCGCACCGGGTGAACTCGAGCTCCAGCTGCTGCGAGGAGGTGAGCGAGGGCTCCAAGGGGGCATTCCTCCCCACATCCCACCGGTTGTGTGGGTTTGCCTGGGCGTGCTTGGAGGAGGCGTGGGGCCTGGCCAAAACCAGGAACCAGGATTCCACGCTGATTGCGCACAAACGCCTCCCTGAACACAGCTCTGACGAGGAGGGCTGGCTCTCCGCCCTCAACCTCTGAGCACAGACACAACCACCGGCTGCCTGCCGCTGAGATCGACCGGCTAAAGAATCCGAGGGGTATGGCCAGCAAGAGGTGACCAGCTCGGTACCCAGAAATCACTTGAGGTCACAGAAACCCCCGAGAGCTTCCGGCCAAGAAGGCAGGCTCCCACAGTCCCTAGAGACCGGCCAGGAAGACAAGGCTCCAAGCAGGCCAGGCCCAAAGCCTGGGCTGTGTCGCAGGAGGCCCCGGACGGGCCCACAGAGCACAGAGCCGGGCCCCCAGGCAGGAGGCGACAGGCCCAGCCTGGACACACCTGCATGGTCAGCCCCAGCTTCTTGATCCGGTCCTTCCCTTCCTTCGTCCAGGGGCCAGGTTCAGTGTCGTCCCTTCGCAGGAGATAGCGCCACACCAGGAAGCCGGATTTCCCCTTCTCTGGCCAGTACCTCACGACCTGTGGGGAAGCACGATGGAGGTGGGTGCCATGCGGGGCCCGGTGGGGGCCCGGAGGGGGCAGGGACGGCCGCTCACCTTGTAGATGCCGTCGTACCGGTTGCCCTCGGCGGGAGCATACTTGCTGTGCTTGCGGCCCTTCACGTTACGCACCACCCGCACCGGCTTCCCGGACCGCCAATCCTTGGCCTCGGCCCCCTTGCGGTCGTTGATGGGGGCACTGCAGTTGAGAGCCAGCGCCCTGTGGGCAGAGCCGGGCCCCGCAAGGTATAGGCTGGATCGTGTGCCCCCAAACCCCAGAGGAGAGGGTCCCACTCTCACCCCCAGAACCTGCGACTGTGACCTTTGAAAAGTGGGTGACGGCAGATGGAGTCAAGTTCAGAGGAGATCAGGGGGACTAGCGTGACCCTAAAAACAACTGGTGTCCTTATAAGGAAGGGTAGTGGAGGCACGGGCATACGGGGAGGCGGCCACGTAAGGAAGCAAAGGCTGGAGGGGACGCGTCTACAAGCCACGGGACACCAGAGACCACCGGCAGCCACCAGGAGCTACAAGCAGCAGGGAGGATGCCCCCTCCAGAGGTTTCAGAGGGAGCACGGCCCTGCCCACCCTCGAGTTCAGAGTGTGGGCTCCAAAATTATGCAAGAATAAGTTCCACACCCCAGGTGGAGGTGTGTGAACCCGGGCAGGGCCGTCCTACCAAGGGCCATAGGGACAAGCAGACGGGGGCTCGGGCTCAGCACCTCCTTCAGGAGGACTACGGAGGCACGTGCCCCGCTGTCACCTCTAACGCGAGCGTGGGGCAGGCCTCACGTCGGCCAGTGTTTCCCGACCACGGGCATTTAACAGCTACCAAAATTAAAATATTCCACTAGACAAATAACTATACACTAACATGAGCTTCCCTCCCCATTTTATTTCGTATTTACTCTTAAAATCTTAAAAAAAAAAATAGTATTTGACACAGAGACAGCCAGTGAGAGAGACAGCCAGTGAGAGAGAGACAAGCAAGGGGAGTGGGAGAGGAAGAAGCAGGCTCCCAGCAGAGGAGCCGATGTGGGGCTCGATCCCAGAACACCGGGATCACGCCCTGAGCCGAAGGCAGACGCTTAACGACTGAGCCACCCAGGCGCCCCATACTCTTGCTATCTTAGATAATGACAGACTATCACCACGTATAGAATTTTCACATCCCCACATCTCATGAACACACTTTGAAAGTCGATTTACAGGGTCACGGGTAAGAACGTTTTCAAGGCTCTTCACACGCACAGGTAAAGAGCTTTCCGGGAAGACAGCACCTGTCTGTATTTCTACCAACAGTGGAAGACTAGCCTGCGTCCTAGTATTTCTCAACATTCTAGAATTTGTGGCCAATTTTATAGGGGAAATACACAGTATCTCACCATTGCTTCGATTTAACGGGACTCTAACTTGCTGGACATACACCCCAAAAAAGAACCAACCCCCTCCCCGTGTAGCTGCCAGAGGACGAGGCAGAGGCCTGCTGGTAAAGAAAGAAAACCTGCTTCTGCAAACCTGTTGGTGTTGGTGAGCTTCTGATCACAAGACTGTTCCGCAGTCCGCTTGTTGCCGGAAAGATCTCGACCACCACTGCCCGTGTACGTGAAAGAGTTCCCGTGGTCCTGAAACAGACAAGAAGGGCAGGCTGAGCCCTCCACACACAGGAAAGGACAGACTCGACCGAAAACAACCCCGCACACACCTCTCAGGAGGTCAATGGTCAAAGACACAGAATGAGGACAACCTGGGCTGCCATGTGCTAGCAGGAGTGCAAGCTACGCAGCCACTATGGACAATGGTATGGAGGCTCCTCAAAATATTAAAAACAAAATTACCATATGATCCAGCAGTCCCACTTCTGGGTCTATACCCAAAAAAAGTGAAAACAGAGTCTTAAAGAGATGTTTGCACACCCATGTTCAGAGTGGCATTATTCACAACAGCTGAACGTGGAAACAAACCCACTGTCCACTGATGGGTGAATGATAAACACGGTGCGGTCCATCCCCACGCTGGAACACAATCCAGCCTCAGAAAGAAACGGAGCCTGACACCTGCCACGACGTGGAGGGACCCTGAGAACACCGTGCTCAGCGAGAGGAGCCAGACCCAGAAGGACACATCCCGCAGGATCCCACTCCCAGGAGGTCCCCAGAGGAGTCCCGTCCACACAGAGAGGAGATGGTGGGAGCCAGGGCTGGGGCAGGGGGTGGGGAGTCCTGCTTCACGGGGACAGAGTCTCCACATGGGGAGGTGGAAAGTTCTGGAGACAGAGGCTTGGGGTGGCTGTAGGACAGGGTGAGTGTGCTTCATGCCGCAGAGCTGTGTGCTTAGAAATAGTGAAGAGAACAAATTTTATGTGTATAAAATAAAAATCTGGGGGCGCCTGGGTGGCACAGCGGTTAAGCGTCTGCCTTCGGCTCAGGGCGTGATCCCGGCGTTATGGGATCGAGCCCCACATCAGGCTCCTCTGCTGTGAGCCTGCTTCTTCCTCTCCCACTCCCCCTGCTTGTGTTCCCTCTCTCGCTGGCTATCTCTGTCTCTGTCAAATAAATAAATAAAATCTTTAAAAAAAAAAAAAAGTAAATAAATTAAAAAATTTAAAAAAAATAAATAAATAAATAAATAAATAAATAAATAAATAAATAAATAAAAATCTGGAACAGCTCCCCCCAACACTTACCACGTCATCCTCATATCCCCCAGCCAGGACCAGTGAGTAAGCCCCATCGTTGCTCCGGCCATGGATGCCCGCCACGTGAGGTCGATGGACCCCCGACTCGCTGACCTATGAGAACCACGAGGAAATGAACGGCACCTTTGGGACTCGCTGCTACAGAGAAGGTCAGCCCCACCCTCCTCGCTCTCACTTCCAAAGCCAGCGGCCTGACTTTTCTGCCAAAGGCATCACACCCGTTACAAGAGCCACTCGCCCAGACACCCCAAGTCTGAGCCATGCCATGGAAGGAGCTGGCCTGAAGTCCAGCCCTGCCACCTGCCCCCAGGGTGGTCCTTGCCCAGGCTCAGGGGCCTCTGGGAGGCGAGTACCTGTCGGCCCAGCCCCAGAGCCCAGGAAGTCCGGGGGTACCTGGACTCTGAACCTCCACATGGTGCCCACAGGAATCCCCGGGATGGGTCCGTAGTGGTTGGACGGGACGATGGTGCACTCCTTGGTACGCCCCACGCACGCCATGCCCTGTCCGTCCGGAAACAGGGGGAGAGCAGGGTGAGCGCGTGCAGGGCAGGGAGGGCGCGGGCAGGGCAGGAGGGCACAAGGGCGCGGGGCCACCTCACCTTGCCCCAGTCCCGCTGCGAGGAGGACGTGGCTGACGCCATCTTCGCCTTCTTTTTACTCTCTTTCAGCTTCTCCCCTGCCAGCACCACCTCACTGGCGTCATTCCGACACTCGGGGCAATACCTGTGACAGCAGGGACGTCACCTCCTGCCCACGCCCGCCCCCGCCCTGGGGCCCCACACTGCAGACAGGCCGGCTCCCCCGGCTCCCTGCCGTCCCGCGCGGTCCGGGGAAGGGGAACATTTCAGTTTAAACTCATGAACGTGAAGCAAGAAGTCCAACCCCTCGGTGACAGGAGCCACGACGGACGTGCTCGGTAGCCATGGGCGCCCTGGTGGGCAGTGCAAAGCGAGAACATCCTGCCGGACGCCAGCCACTCATCCGTCTCCCAAGGGATTTCACGGTGCCCCCCCCAACAATGGGGGTAAATCCAGCTGGGATATGGGACACCCCTGGGGAAATTCAACGGGCAGCGAGAAGGAGCCCATCCACTCACCACTCGTCCTCCTTGGGGAGGCTGCTGAGGGGCGGGCGCAGACAGTAGATGTGGAAGGCCATGTCACACTCGTCACACATAAGCTGCTTGTCGGGGTCCTGCTTGCCCCCGCACAGGTGACAGGCGCACACCCGGCAGGGCTTGCTCTCATCGTCCTTGCAATGCTTGCACGAGGGCCCGCTCTTCCCTGGACACGGGACGTGGGGCTCAGCTCCGGTGGGGCCGGCCGCGCAGAGCTGGGATAGGGAGCCCCCACCCCACACCCGACGTGGGAGTCACAGCAGGGCAGGATCAGAACTCACTTCTCATCGGGTTTTCGATGACGGGGCTCCCCTCGCCTGGGCGCTCAATCTTGAACACCTCGTCCACGAAGATGATCCGACAGTCATTGAGAGAACCACCCCTGTGAGACAGAAGCCGTTAGAACATTCCAGCTGGCCAACCCGCCGAGGCACCTCAGCAGGGACTCTGCCACCTAACACGTTTCTCAGAGCAGAGAAACACCTCTGGTTCTACTTCTGTCAGGGCCTCACACACTCACTGAGCTTCCCCCCTTGCCAATTCAAGTCCTACTAAATCAGAAACAGGACGAAGACAACATAGAAACCACGGTTTCATTACACGACGCGTTTGAGAGAATTTCTAACCATTCAGCAGGCAACACTGATTCAACAAGGCCCAAGACACGAAACCTAAAGGTGAAGTCTGATCAGTCTCCCTGTATCAAAATGCACGACTCCTCCAGGGTCAAGTGACCCAGGGATCCAGCCCACATCGCCATCAACAGCGTCCGACGGCAAGCCAGCGGGAGTCCCAGACACATGCCGCCTGTGTAATTCGGCATTTTCCAACCACCACGCCGATGAAGCAAAAACGGATGGAATCAACCCCGGGTTCTACGTAACTTGCCGTACACGAGATATTATTTCCACGGGTGACGACTAGGACAGAACGATGAACGAGCTACTTCGCGTTCTTTCCCAGCACCGAGGCCCTGACGCCGGCGTGCGTGTTACGCTCCCGGTCGTCTCGGCCCGCGCTCGCCACATTCCGGGTGCTCGGCAGCACGAGTGGCCACGGACCCGGGCCGCACAGGCGCAGACGGTCCCGCCCGCTCGCAGGAAACCCGGGCACAGAGGCGCAGAGGAAGTGGTGCCATGAGGTGTGCAAGGCAAAACCCAGGCCGCGGAGATTCTGCGGGGCACACGACCCGGCTTCCCCAGTAAATAACCTGGTAAGGAAACGGGGGAGGAGGAAAGGACGGGAGGCCAGAAGATAAGAGGGGCTTCGACGACACTGACTGACCTAACTGAAGTCTGTGTGTGCTGCGCATATCCCGACCAAACAAACGGTTCGGCGGGGGGAAAAAAAGTGACGTAATTGGAAAACAAACCAGTGACTGAAGACGTCATTAAGAAATTATGACTAAAGGGGCGCCTGGGTGGCACAGCGGTTAAGCGTCTGCCTTCGGCTCAGGGCGTGATCCCGGCGTTATGGGATCGAGCCCCACATCAGGCTCCTCCGCTATGAGCCTGCTTCTTCCTCTCCCACTCCCCCTGCTTGTGTTCCCTCTCTCGCTGGCTGTCTCTGTCTCTGTCAAATAAATAAATAAAAATCTTTAAAAAAAAAAAAAAAAAAAGAAATTATGACTAAGGCGTAAAGAGGGCTTAAAATATACAAACTAAAAAATTTTTTAAAAAAAGAAATTATGACTAATCTTTACGTTATGACGATATCGTCATAACTGTTTAAGAAGAGTCACTTGAAAGAAATGAATCGTGCAGCACCTGGGTGGCTCAGTCACTGAAGCGTCTGCCTTCGGCTCAGGTCATGATCTCAGGGTCCTGCGATCGAGTCCCGCATTGGGCTCCCTGCTCAGCAGGGAGTCAGCTTTTCCCTCTCCCCCAGCCACTACCCCCGCTTGTGCTCTCTCTCTCTCTCAAATAAATAAAATCTTAAAAGATAAAAATAAAAAATGAATTGTATAGCACGTATGGATGACAACAAATCAATGCCTGGGAGTCGCCTCAGTACGACAGGGGTGGTAGCCCTCTCCAATGACGGAAAGTTAACAGGGTCCACTGCCAGCAGACACGCCCTGACGGGGTAAGGAAGGAGGCTCCTCGGGGCGCCTGGGTAGCGCAGTCGTTAAAGCGTCTGCCTTCGGCTCAGGGCGTGATCCCGGCATTCCGGGATCGAGTCCCACATCAGGCTCCTCCGCTGTGGGCCTGCTTCTTCCTCTCCCGCTCCCCCTGCTTGTGTTCCCTCTCTCGCTGGCTGTCTCTCTGTCACATAAATAAATAAAATCTTTAAAAAAAAAAAAAAAAAAAAGGAAGGAGGCTCCTCGGACAGGTAGGAAGTGATACTGGAAGGAATCCTAGGAGCAACAGAAGTAAGACAGAAAAAGCAGAGACGTGGGCCCATACGACAGATTATCCTCCTTATGAGTTCTCGAAGTCACAGGTGAGGACCGAAATAAAGATCCAAACCCCATTTGCTACTCAGTGAGTACAAGAGAACGTAAGTAAAGACGGGTTTCCAGCAAAAGGGACAACCGGTAGGTCACACGTTTACGATAAAATCCAGGGGAACCGTGAAGAAACCTATACACAGAAATACACTCAAAAGACCATACACAAATCTGGCCAGAATCCTAAAATGTGTTTAGGTAACCCACAGGGAAGATGGAAGAAGAGAAATGGAGGAAACAAACAGAAAACAAATGACGAACCGGCAGACGTTAAGTCCTAACGTACCAACGATCAACTTGTGTGCGTGGCCTGAACGTGCCGATCAAAAGGCCAGATGCCAGGGTGGATTAAGAACAACCCAGTCCTACGCCGCTTACAAGAAACTCACTGCAAACTCAACTACATAGGTTGAGAGTACAAGGAAAGAAAAGGATACAGCCTGCAAACATTAACTTGAGAAAGCAAAGCAGGTGAGTCCATACACGCACACGCTTCGTAGCCTAGGAAACTACTGGACAGACAGAGGGAAATCACAACACGGCAGAAAGGTTTCTCAACCGGGAAGACACAACTGCCCTAAGTATGTGTGCGCCAGACAACCATGCCTCCCACCCGTGAGGCTGAGAGGAGAGGCAGACACCCCCACAGCGAAGGTGGGCGCCCCGGCACCCCTCAGCACCTGATGGGGAACCAGACAATCAGCGAGAATCGGAAGAAGGGAGCACCACCAGCCGACAGGCTCTGACAGATACAAGTAGGACATTCTGCCCAACAACAGAATATACTGGCTTTTCTCCAGCAACCGTGGAATATTCACCAACTTAGACCCTACCAGGGGCCGTGGAAGAAACCATGATGAAGTCAGGTTAGAAATCAGTAACAGAAGGACAACGCAGAAGTCTCGATAAACACTTGGGAATTAAACAATACTTCTAAAGAAGCCGGTAGCTAGAGAGAAAAGTCTCAAAGGAAATTAAAAAAAAAAAAAAGAATGGTGAAGAAAAGACAACTACAACAGAGCAAACTTCTCCACGGAGAGCAGTGAAGGCAGTGCTTGAGGGCTAACCTGATAGCACAGAGCGTAGGCACTGGGGGGCGGGGGGAGACGCCTCAGGTCGACAGTCTAAGTCCTACCTCAAGAAACTAGAAAAAGAACAAAAATCAACCCAAAGAGGGGCGCCTGGGTGGCGCAGTCGTTAAGCGTCTGCCTTCGGCTCAGGGCGTGATCCTGGGGTCCTGGGATCGAGCCCCACATCGGGTTCCCTGCTCCTCTGGGAGCCTGCTTCTTCCTCTCCCACTCCCCCTGCTTGTGTTCCCTCTCTCGCTGGCTGTCTCTCTGTCAAATAAATAAATAAAATCTTAAAAAAAAAAAATCAACCCAAAGAAATGAGAAGGGAGAAAATGTAGAAGATGAGAGCAGAAACCAATGAAACTGAAGACAAGAAGAGAGAAAAGCAACGGAAGAACGCGCTGGTTCTTTGTCAACAACAACGTAGCCGCAGCCTGGCCTGTGCCCCAGGACCGCGCCCCTACCCGCCTGCACTCTCCACCCTGGTGTCCCTGCTCCCATGCTGCCCTCTGCAGTCCACCCCCCTCTCGGCTGCCAGAGCTAGAATTCTTCACTGTAGGTCAAAGCATGTGGCTTCTGTGCCCAAACGCTCCCATGGCTACCAGCAAAAGGGAAAGAACATCGGTTCCGAACCTCTCTGGACCATGCCGCTTGGAGGCTTCCACGGTCTTGATTCCTCCCACCTTCTCTCCCTCTGCTGCACCCCACTAGCTGCCTTGCTAGAAATGCACCAGGTATGGCCCTGCCCCAGGACCTCTGCACTTGCTGCGCCTGTGCTCAAGACACTGTTGCCCAAATATGTGTGTGTATATACGTGATACACACGATGGAATACTATCTGACCACAAAAAAAGGACATCCTGACACCTGCCACGACGTGGAGGGATCCTGACACTGGGCTCAAGCGAGAGGAGCCAGACCCAGAAGGACACATCCCGCAGGACCCCACTCCCAGGAGGTCCCCAGAGGAGTCCCGTCCACACAGACAGAGAGGAGATGGTGGGAGCCAGGGCTGGAGCAGGGGGTGGGGAGTCTGTGCTTCCTGGGACAGAGTCTCCGTGTGGGGAGATGGAACGTTCTGGAGACGGAGGGTGGGGGTGGCTGCACGACAGCGTGAGTGCGCTTCATGCCACGGAGCTGTGCGCTTAGAGACGGTTAAGCTGGTAAGTTTTCTGTTATGTATATCTACACACACACACACACACACACACACACACACACACAGAGCCAGGGTAGAATAGGGCTTGGCAAATACCTACTACAAAGAGACAATATTTTTGGCTTTGTGGGCCACACAGCCTCTAAGCCAATCAACTCTGCCCTTGTAACACCAAAGCAGCCACATAATCAGTAAAGAGATGGGCACAGCTGTGTGCCAATAAAACTTTATTTGCCAAAACGTGGCAAGGGCCGGATCTGGCCCGTAGACTGCAGTCTGCTGGTCCCTGATGAGCGTACACCCCACATGTGCTTTGCTTCTGTGCATGTTCACGCTTGCTTACGCACAGAATATCCCCAGAAGGTGACAAGGAGAGAGAGGTCTCCAGAAAGGGAACTGGGTGACCAAGGGTTAGAGAAGAAGGGAGACTATTCCTTCAGTACTTTCTGGATTTTGACACATTTGAGATAACTTATTCACCAAATTCAAAACAACACAAAAAAAAAAAGAGAAAAAGGCACCTTTAAATCCCCACTGTCGGGGCCTGGGGTTTGGAGACAGTCCTCCAAGACGGAGGGATGTGAGCGACGGAGGGCCTCACCTCCGGAGCCCCGGCTGGACAGCCTCAGGGCCACCGCGTCACTCACCCGAGCCGGACGTTGGCATACAGCTCCCGCGCCGTCCGGGTCTCACGCTTCCGCAGGATCTCTGCATCGTACCAGAAGCCACGCTCCTTGGGATTGTCGGGGTTATAGTTGAGCATAACCTCCTGGCCCACCTCTAGCTCGTGCCACTTCAGAATGTTCCGGGCACGAGCCCGGACGTCACGGGAGTTCATCTGGACCACCCCATTCTCCGGGTAGCTGGGAGGAAAACCCCATCCACATCAGGTCCCGGGTAACACCCAACTTCATTCCCTTGACGGGAGATGGAAGCTGAGGCAGAAAAGGCTGCGCCAACACGGGTTCGGTTGACTTTGGCCACAGTGGCACGTCAAGTCCCCTCCCCGATGAGCTCATCTCCCAGTACAGCAAATACCCAGGCCTAGAAGACGCTTTTGAATTACAGAAGGTGTTGTGGGTTGAACAGCGTCCCCTGAAAAGACACGTTGGGAGTCCTAATCCCTGGTACCTGGGAATGGGACCTCACGTGGAAACAGGGTCTCTGCAAAGGTCATCAAGTTCAGATGAGGTCACACTGGGGGGGGGGGGGCTAAATCCAGTGACTGGTGTCCTTAGAAGAGGGAATGAGACAATGGGAGAGCAACACAGAGCCAAAGAACGGAGGGACACGGCCACAAGCTTAGGACTGCCGGCCACCACCAGAAGCTCTAAGAGGCAAAGAGGGATCCTTCCTGAGAGCCTCCAGGGGGAGTGGCGCCCTGCCGGCACCTTGACTTTGATTTTGGACCTCTGGCCTCCAGAACAGCGAGAGAATAAACTTGTCATTATAAGGCCACTTGGTCTGAGGTCCTTTGTTTTTGCAGCGCTGGGGGACAAGTACAGGGGACATCCGGAAGGGGCTTTTGGAGAGGAGCTTACCACTTCATTCAGCTTGCATAAATACAAGCAACTGGGTATTAGAATACAATAGGAATTCACTATTCCAGATGTGTAGGAATATTCTAGCAGCCTCGAAAAAGGCATAAAATACTTGGACTGAAAGAAACATTCTATCAACAACAAAGTTAAATCCCCGCTGAGGGGGAATCCCTAAAGCTATGACAACTCCCCACAGGGCGAAGCACTCCCTTTTCCCCAGTAAATCACCAAGAACAAGGGTTGCTGAACTTTTCCTGTAAAGGGTCAGACTCCTTGTGAGCTGGAAGGTCCCTAAATACTCAACTCTATCACCACAAAAACAGCCACAGGCGGAAAAGAATCGAATGGGCTAATGGGCGTTGATGTGCTTTGATAAAGCTCTCTTTACAAATCCAGGCAGCGGGATTTGGCCCCAAGGCCGTAGTTTGCAACCCCAACCAGGAGGCTGGGAGTCCTGCGCTGACTGACTCATTCATTCAACTACTCCAGTCATTTCTGCAGAGCTAAACTGGCAGAGAAGCAGCCCCCACACCCTCCCGAACGTGAGCTCTCTGTGGGGAGGCCTGCTTGCGCTCTGTTACGGACTGAGTTGTATCCCCCAAAATCCCCATGGTAAAGCCCGAACCCCTAATGTGACTACAAATGGACATGGGGCCTTTAGTGAGGTAAACAACAGGGTTGAATGAGGTCACAGAGGTGGTGCTCTAATCCAATGGGACTGGAGTCCTTCCAAGAAGAGGAAGAGACACCAGGGTGCTCTCTCTCGGCCCCACAAAGGAAAGACCATGTGAGGACAGCGAGAAGGCAGCCAGTCTGCAAGCCAGGAAGAGGGCCCTCACCAGGAACCCACCCGCCAGCACCGTGATCTGGGATTTCCAGCCTCTAGGACCCTGAGGGCCAGCCGCCCAGCCTGTAGTCTCCTGTGATGGCCACTCGAGCCCGTCCGAGACCCGCCCTACGCGCACAGACAAGGATCCCCCATGCCTAGCACACGGTAAGCGCTAAGGACTTGTGTATCCCAGTAAGGGACAGACTCTAGAGAGGCTTCACGTGAGCTGAAGACGACAGGAAATTGTCTGGGGGGGGGGGTACATTTCCAACTAGATGACCCAGGGAGGGGGTTAGCCTAGCTGTGGGTCCCCCTGACGTCAGCGCTCTGGGAGGTGCCTCCCAGGTGGTTTGGTAGTGACCCCGAATGCTGACCATCATCCCCAAGGCTGTGCTAAACTCGAGGTCCCAGGGACGCAGAGCCAACACCCTGGCCCACCCAACCGCAGTGACACTCACTCGTCATATTTCACGTGATAAATGACGTCTTCTTCCAGCGTCGAACTGGAGGTGGAGCTGCAGGGCTCGTCCTGAGACGGGGCCTTCCTCGTCACCCTGACGACCTGGGCCTCGAACCACGCTCCCATGTTCGTGTCCCGAGCATCGACATACTCGTTGGCCTGCCGGGAACAAGAAACCACTCTCATCCCAGCCAGAGAAGGCGCGTCCCACCAGCCACACGGCCCAGAGGCTGCTTGGGTTCTCGGATGCTGGATGCGTCAGGATCAGGAAGCGAACCCGAAGGACTGTAAGAGGATTTCTTAGCTACGGCACCGCTGACATCGGGGCCTGGTGAATCTCCGATTCTCCTTCCACTGGGAAGGGCAGAGAGACCCCTGCAAAACCCAGACACGACACTTGCCGTCAAGGATGACAAACGGATGCTGGGCTACTCTCTTTCCACAGGGAAGCCTCGCGAGCCCACCCACCGGCCATTTTTATAGCAGGACTGGGGGGGCAGGGGGCAGCCAAGGGAGCGAGGGCAGCTGGCCTGACCCTGTAGTTGGCCGACTGGAAAGCTAGCGACGATGGAGGGGCACGGGGCATGCTACCCAGGGCCCTGGGGGTGAAGGGAGCAGCCACGTGGGGAGCACGCCCAACCCCAAACCTTCTGCGAGAGACTCACCTTGTACAGACCCAGCTCCGTCTCGTCCCACGTGTCTTCGTCCGCTAAGCCCGCCTTCCCGTCTGCCTCCGAGGCCGCCTCGCCACTGTTCGAGGACTTGTCAGACTCACTCTGGCCCAGGCAGCAGCCCGAGTCCGTGTCCGACAGCTCCGAGTCCCTCTCCTTGACGCTGCTGGTGGGGAGCACCAGGCTCTGGCGGACCAGGAGCTGGATGGTGTCGTTCAGGCGAACATCATAGTCAAAGAGAGTATGGCCGTCCTCCATCTGCAGAGACGCCAAGACAAGGTCACCGGCCCGCCAGACGTTTAGCGCTTGTCTTCTGGGTGCCAGGCAGCGGGAATATGCCACGAGCAAAGTATCAAATCTGCCCTCGGGGGGGTGGGGGGCAGGATCTAGATCAGAGCACAGGACAATAAAACCTGTCTGCTGCCAGGGGGTACACATCGTCACCCCCTTCCTTCAGGATCCTCAGAGCCTCTCGAATGAGGATTCCCTGTGTCATACGGAGAATGTTCTGGGAGCACCCAGCATAACCAGCCGTGCTGGGTACACCCATCACATGTCAGGGGAGCGTTTCTTAATATTCGGCCTTTGTCACTTATCACAATAACAATACACTGCCTTATCACCGGTGCCAAACTGAGGGCAGGCCTGCCCTCCTGGGAACACTGGGTGATCCGGTCCAAACGTCTGCAGCGTCAAGGCAGAGACCCTCTGCATTAATTATTTAGGGGGAAAAAATTAAGTCCAGTCCCTGCTCACACCAGACGCCAGAATAAATCCCCAAGGGGTCAGACGGAGGAAACCAGAGTGACCCCAACATGGGAGAGTCACGCCCCCCCCCCGCAGTGTGTGTATTTCAATATGTGCAGCACCTCAGCACCTCAGCGGGTCAGACGGTTCCAGATGCAGACTCCTGCGGGGGAAGGGAGTCAGCGGAATCCCCTGACCCAGGGGGTCTCACCCTGGGTGATCCTCCCCCCAGGGGACACTTGACAACACCTGGGGTCATTTTGGTTGTCACAACTGGGGTGGGCCAGGGATGCTGCTTGGCCTCCCACGGTGCCCAGGACACCCCCACATCAGGGAATGATCCAGCCCTGATGTTCACGGTGCCGAGTGGGGAGACCCTGTCCGCTACGAACCAAACGAAACACACACCCAACAATGGCCAGTTTCCACGACGGCTCTAGCGGGGCCCCTCTGCGAACTCCCTTCTCCGAATTTCACCCACACGAGTCACTGACGGGAGCCTGTGAGCCGGCACAGTTCTCATCTGCCGCCCCGGCCGTGGCGCGGCAAGGGTGTGCAGCGTTTCGTCATCTGCACCACATCCCGGTGGCACGAAAGCCCAAGGAGTTATCTTTTATTAGAAACTATCTTTTATTAGAAACTAGAACTCTGCCAGCACCCAACAAGGACCCTCAAAAGTGCGTCTTGTTCTCTCCCCACGTCCCCAAGGCAGGTCTCTGCCCTCAGTGCTGTGGACATACGGGGCCAGGCTGTTCTCCGGGGGGCCGTCCTAGGCACTACGGGGGAGCAACATCCCTGACCCCACTCACTCGATGCCAGGAGCACTCCCGGTCGAGACGACCAGAGATGCCCTCAGACAGTGCGTAGTGTCCCCTGACAGCAGAACTACCCAGTTCAGCAGTGTTTACCGGTGTGAGGGCCTGGCTGCCATCCATACGCGAGAAGCCCCTGGGATCACAGGGCAGGTGAGCCCCAGGATCCAAAGCTGGTCACTGCAGTGGCTGCTAGGCTTTATTCAGCACAGACCTGAGGATCTGAGGAATGATCGCCCCCCGCCCCCCGAAAAAGGCAGCTGAACACATCGACACTTGCCTACAGCCACGGAGCTTCCAGGGCCCGCTCCACGGGTTCGCCCAGCGTGGGGGGGAGGGGGGCGTCCGATGTGCCCAGCCCTGCCCATGAACCTCAGGGAGGCTGAGGTGGGCGAGACTGAATGCCAGCTCCCCCACACACTGGGCCAACACAGGACAGCTGCGACAACGCGTAGCGGGGACACAGATAGAAAGAAACAAGTCAACCTGCACACACACGTTCCCAGCACCAGGATTCACAGCAGCCTAAGGGTAGAAACCCAGCGTCCACCAACCGGGGGGACACACACACACACGACGTGTCCCCCATGCATGGGAACGTCCCTCGGCCACGGACAGGAGCAAGGCGCCCACACACGCTGACCCGGGGAGACGGACCCTGAGCGCACGACACTCAGGGAGGGAACCAGACACAAAAGGCCCCACGGCGTGTGAGTCCACGTGTGAGACACGTCCAGAACTGGCTCATCCACGGACAAAGCGGGTGACTGGCTGTCAGGCTGAGAAGGATACTAAAGAGGATGGAGGTGAAGAAAATGTCGTAGCGTCGCCTACGGCGATGGTTGCACGACCGTGAAGACACTGAAAACATCAAATTACACACTTGAAGTGGGGGCATCGTATGGTATGTGAACTCCAGCTCAATGAAGCTATTGTTCTTTGAAAAAAAGGGAGTCCAAAAAAGGTGCATACCGTGTGATGCCAGCTCTGTGACATTCTGGAAAAGGCAAAACTGTGGAGACAGCAGAAGGATCAGTGGGGGCTGGGGGAGGAGGCGTGACTGACAAGGTGGGGCACTGAGGACTTCGGGTTCAGGGCCGGCAGGCTCCTCCGAGCCACAGTGGCGGGTCCACACGCTACACGTCTGTCCAAACCCACAGAAGGCACATCAGGAACGATTCCTAATGTCAGCTATGGGTCAACGTGGCTTCACCCAACTTAACAAACGTGCTACTCAGGTGGGGATGCCGATAGCTGGGGGGACTGGGTGTGTGGGAGGCAGGAACCTTCCCCTTGACATTCCTAAGCACCTAAGACTCAGAAATAAGTACATAAATATAAATAAGCTTATAAACATATAAACTCACGATAAATAAGTTAATTTAAAAAGATGAAGAAACACAAGTGTCCCCAGTGTAAGTGGGGCAAGGAAACCAGCAGAAGGTGGGCCAAATGGCCTTGGAAAGGATGAACAAGACGCAGGTACCCTGGGGTCCAGCACCTCGTGAGGCAGACACCCCCTCGGTACCGCTGACATTGGGCCATCCTGGGCACTGTGGGGGGCTGAGCGGCATCCCTGAGCCCCGCCTGCTCTACGCCAGGAGCACCCCCCGTTGTGACAGCCACAGATGTCCCCAGACACCGCCCAGCATCCCCAGAGGAACAGCATCGTCCCCAGGGAGAAGCTCCAAGCTAGAGAGACCCTCACACGTGTGCCTGAGACACACAGTGACCTCCCAGGGCATTCACAGCAGCGTAATCTGCAGGGAAAACCGTGGCCTCGTCACACAAAGGAGTGCCACACAGCTGCACGTGACAGGGAAAGGCAGCAGAGCAGACACGGTTCCCACAGGCATCAAGGGAAACAAGAACAAATCAGGGGATGGGAAATAAAGCATATACCAAGGCACCTGGACGACAGAGAGGCAGTGGGAGAGAGCTGGAACCAGGAGCACGACCAGGCCCCTCACGTCCAGGCTGGTCAGGAAGCCAGGCTCCGTCCGCTTACAGATTTGCTCAGGCACAGGCTCCGTGGAGGAGGCCGACGTGCCTACCGGTGCAAGAACTCGGACAGAGGCACAAACGGGGCAGGAAAGGGGGCATTAGGCTGGGGGAGGCGGGCACAGGGCTCTGCCTCCCAGTCACAAGCTGGTCTGGCTGTTTCTTGTGGCCATTTCTAGAACTTTCCAGAAGGGCCCTTGCAGCCAGCAGGAAGGCTACACAACCTTTGGCTGTAGGACGGGGGGGGGGGGGGGGGGGGCGGAGGCTGTGTGCACCTCTCCCTTCACCCTGCCTGCCCAAAGCTGTGCACAAATGTTTGGGCACCATGGCGGAGAGAGGCTGGGCCCCAGCCTGCCTCACGCCAATGTGTTCTACATTCAGATTCATTATCAAGATCAGAAAGTTCTTGAGCACCTGGCCGGCTCAGTTGAAGAAGCATGCAACTCTTGATCTCGGGGTTATTGAGCTTGAGCCCCACATTGGGTATAGAGATTACTTAAAAGTAAAATCTTAAAAAAAAAAAAAAATCCAAAAATTCCAACCGAGGTTAATGTTATTAATAAAAGCTACAAAAACAGCACAACGGGTGACCTGCACCTCATGTCAGAGGTCCTGACGTTCAAATGAAACCTGAAGTTGGCAACTCAGATACGACAGATGCAGGTCTAAAGACAAAACTGTCCACAGTGTTAGCGTCTTTCTCTCGGTTTTAATCCAAGTATGCTCTCTGGACATTTCTGGACGTTTGGAATTTTCGGCCACGGGCACCATATAAAATAAACACGTATACAATTTGACAACTAAGCATGTTGGTTCCTATTGGAAACTGGGATTAAAGCTTGCCGTGCCTACCGTTTCTGTCCGCTCTCTGCCCCCTCGTAACATTTTCAAGGGATACTTTTCAGGGTTCCGGGTGCTGCCCAGAGGCCCAAGAGGGCAGGAAACACGTGTCCCTGGGCTTGGCAAGTGGTAGTTCTCAGATCGGCTCTAAGCAGCCATTTCGGGGTGAGGTGGAAGGGACAGTGAGCCTCGTACCAATAAGGACCTACAGCTGGAGGAGGAAAGGGAGCATTGACAAGGGCCTGCCGGGCTGAGCTGGGAGGCTGAGAGGGAGGAAGCAGGAAACTGCTCTGCCCCCCTGTACCTGTGGGTACAGCCCTGGGCCCTCACCTGTCCTGCTCAGCCTCCGGGCTCCGCAGCAACCCCACGGGCAGACATGCAGTCTCCCAACAGAAGTAGGAGAGAAGAAAACTGCATGAAGCAGGAGCGTAGACGCGGGAGAGGGGACACGACTTCCCACGCTGCGGGGAGCGAGCAGAGTGGATGGCACCTCAAAGCCACACATGACCCTTCCACATCAACAAAAGCTCTTTGGGGTCTTCAACTGGTTTTGGAGGGGGAAAAGAAGTCCTGGGATCGAACACTCTGCACCCTGTGCCCTAGGGGACCTGTTCTAGTACATTCCACAGCAGTGCTGTTCCTAACAGTAAAACCCGGATCAGCAACTAAGGGCGCTGGATGGAACAACGATAGGGTGTGACTGGCGAGCTACAGCCAGCCTGCCGGTCTAGTCTGCGCCTGTTTTTGTAAATAAAGTTTTATTGTACTGGGACATGCCTATTCATTTGCATACTGTCTGTGGCTGCTTCCATGCTCCAATGGCAGGGGTGAGCAGTCCCCAGGGAGACAAATATTTACATAAAGGGTTTGTTGACGCCTGGCTTAGAGGGCATGCCCTCCAGCTGGGAGCTCTTCCAGGGGAAGGGGACCCTCCCTCACACAGCCTGAAGGACAGGGCTCTGCTGCCCCACTCTGCCCTTTGGGAAATCAGGGACAGCACTCGGGAAAAGCCAATCTGAATTGGTGGGGTGCTAGGACATGGGTGACCCTCGCGAGGCCGTTTCCAGGGCACCATTTCAGACCTATCTTTCAGACGGATCTTAATATGGCCTTTGAGGCCGATTTCGCTGTTTTCCTAACGTAAATTATCTACTAAATTAGGACTTCTCAATGGGGGCAATTCCGGACAATGAGCCGGCCTCCCACATCAGCAAGGCCGAGGTGGGAGAGACCCGGCGCTGACTCACAGCGCCTTTACTGCGAGGGGCCACGCCCGGCCGCGCACCGGCCGCACTGGGAGAGCCGCGCCGAGCTCAGGCCGGGGCCACCTGGGCAGGGGACGCAGCAGGATTATGTAAAGGGCAGAGCCCTGCACCTGAGCGTGCTGGAGTCCCCACAAATGACAGCTATTGTTATTTTTATGGGCAGCCAAGAAAAAGGCGCCAGATGCCTCTCGCCCTTGCCCAGGCTGGGCCTGCCGCCCGGGTCCCTGCCCCCATTCGGCCTCTTGCATTTCCGCCAATCAAGCGACATAACCGCCAACCTATTCAGCCCAAACAAGCCGGCCACGAAACCTCCCATATCCTGAAGAAAGACTCAACTATGTTCTGCTTTATCGTCTCAATCAACCTCACTGCAGATCTTGAACTGCTCACGACATGTTTCTTTAAAAGGAAAAAAAAGGAAAGGATTGCGAAGACTTCTAGAACATTCTGTAAAAACAGCCCTCTTGCCCCCACTGGAAACTACGCTGCTTTCTGCTGCTTTCTATTGCTGTTAGTCTGCTCTATTGGCAGACCCGACTCCCTGGCTCACTGTGAGGTGCTGCCGTATGCCCTGCCTGTCCGTGTCCCATCCACCCCCCCAGCCTGTCCCCCCCACCCTCACGGTCCCACCTCCGGGCCTGTCCCACCTCCCGGCAGCCAGGCCAGGCTGGGGCCTCGCCGGCATCCCCGGGGGAAGTTGCATCACGCTCTAGGCCTGGCTTCCTGGGCCGGAAGACAGAGACGACTGCACATTCCCTCACAAAGCTGCCGAGTGGGGAAGGAGCGCCAGGCGGGGGATCGGGCGACAGTCACGGAGGTCACAGGGGAAGCAGGAAGCCTGTGCTAAGTGTGAAAGCCGTGTCGTGAGCAGGCAGCGTCAAGAGCTCCGTCTCTCATCGCGGACATCCCGCCAATTAAAGGTACACCCTTCGCGTCTCCCGCCCACAGGTGTTCCTGGTATCATCAGGCTTTATAACTTCCACAGGAGTCGTAAGGGCTTTTGTATGGGTCAGATCTCGTGTTATGAATGAAGGGAGATGGGGATTTGGTTACAGGGGTGTAGACATTTGTGCAGACTCCAAATGGCCCGCCTTACGTGTGCGTATCTCGCTACATACGTGTGTTACCTGAATAAACAAGACCCACAAACCTGTCCTGGACTCTAGTTAATGACAGTTAACGAAGTGCTTAGGGCTGGCGTGAACCTGTGTCTGCAACTTACTTTGAAACGCACTCCAAAACCCACAACAGGTTGATGGACAGGCAGGACCGAGAAAGATGTGCTAACTGGAACATGGCCGAATGTCGGGGGCAAAATCTAGGGGTAGATGCTTAGGGGTTCGTGGCTCTTGCAACTTCTCTGCTGGTTGGAAACATTAACAACAGTGCCTAGCACGTGGCAGGCGCTCACAGATACTCCCACTTGAGAGGACGCGAGCCGTCCCACCTCTGAATCACGCCGTGAACTGCCTAGCAGGCACACGCGGAAGGTTTTCAGAAACTCTGTGAAAGGTCCTTCAGCTGAACAAAGAGATTGAGTGGCTAATCGAAGTCAGTCTGGATGCCACAAAAAATGAGCCGTTGGAGGCGGCGGGACAGAGCACCTCGGCAGAGCTTACTCACAAGCCCTGTCTGCTCAACACGCAGCCGAACGAGTCCGCCCGCCCGGCTCCCCTCCCCGGGCAGGGCGGGTTCACTCAGATTCTAAAGACATTCAAGTCGTCGTCTCTCTCCCGGGAAGGAGGCGAAGGTCTCCCAGGGCACCAAGAGCCCAAGAAATTAATCAGCAGGTCTCATTTCAAGTTAAGCACACTGGATCCTCCCAGCCCCCAAAACTCCTGGCCGGTTGCAGAGTGTTTATTTCTCAATGGAGACACCAGATGGCGGCAGTACCCAGTTCAAAATGCAACAACAACAAAGTCAAGCACGCGCAGCCCAACTGAAGACTTTTAATCCAGGACACAGTCCCTACGCCGCCGCTGTCCCTGCCGCTGTCCCTACCGTACACCCCACTCCACGATGGCCCCGGCAGACAGGACTGACGCTTTGTGTCATACCATCTTATCTTACCCGGGGAAATCCCACTCACAGTAGGATGCGCCGTCCCCCCCACAAAGACACACCGACAAAAACGGAAACCCCCCACTGCCCCTGGAGAAAGCGTCCCAAATGTGGGCAGCTGAGAAAGCAAGGGGTGGCCATTTTAAACGCTACCAGGGGCCAGGGAGAGAGCGAGAAGAAAGGACACAGAAAAGCGGGGCCCGCAGACCCCGAGGAAAGCACGAGCTCTTGCTCACTCCACGGAGCAGGCCCAGGGTGGCGGAAATTCCTGACCAGCAAGCGCCATCTCCGGCCTCGGAACAAGCTGATCCAAATTTCTCGAAAACAGATCCTGTGGGGTCAAACTCAAAAGAGGTCCAGGCTGTGGGCCATCAGTGTGTGTTTCAAAGAGAAATCTGGTCCCTTCTGTCCTATCTGAGGAAGCATTCTAGGCTCTTCCTTGAAATTCATCCGTCCTCCATTGGCTACCTCCAACTTCCTTTTCTAGAAATTATATTGAGGGGAGCTTCAAAAAACAGGGGAGGCAGACTTAAAAGCCCAAATGCTACAGACTGGAGTGCCAGCTTCCTGCCCCGTATGTCGATCTGCAAGTGGAGTCTTTGTTCCTGGCTCAGGCATTTGAGGTTTCTGTGGAGACGTGAAGCGGGACCGGACGAGGGGCGGGGAGAGTATATGTACGACGCCTGGACCAGGCAAGAACAAAGGTGCTGGGCGGGCGGCAGCCGGCAGGGCGCGTTTACCTGCTTGCCCCTGTAGAAAAGCCTCTGCAGACCCGGCTCCACGTGGAACAGCTCCTGGATCTTCCTTCTCAGCTCCTCCACCTTGGTCAGCCTGGACAGTGAGTCCACGGTGTGGGCCACCTTCCCGTCCATGGTGCGAACCTGGATCCACATGGTGTCTGCTGGTGCTGAGAGCGAGAGAGCGGGACCTCTAGGTCAGTGGTGCGGCTGCCACCACCAGACCGTGCCATACTCAGGTCACCTCGGCTTTTGTCCAGTCTGTGGACCACTAGGAAACTCCCAGGACGCCCTCCCGGCGCGCTGGTCCGCGGACTAGCCACAGCTGACCAGGGCCCCGCAGAGTAAATGAAGGAATTAACGCATTAATGACCAGCAACGGCGGAGGAGTGAGGAGGGAAGTAGGGGAAGGTAAACGGCATCTCAGACCACTCAGTCCAACCCACTCCGTCTTTCACGGCGGGGTGGTGCGGGGGGTGGGAAACACACAACATCCAGAGAAGTAAAGAGGGCACAGCAAAATAGCGAGGAACTAGGTTCCTTCGTTCGTTCATTCATTCATTCATTCATTCACTCCCTAGATCAATACTGACGCAAGAGAAAAACCCAAAAGTCCGGCGCGGGTTGGAACTTCAGAAGTCCCAGTAACTCAACTAAGTGTGACCCAAGGGGAAGGACCACCACCCCCCTGACCCTGGAGCCCCCAACCCTGGGCGCCCGCGGCCCCCGCCGCCCCCCGCGCGCGTGCGCGACACGGCCGGCCCCGCGGTGGCCATGGCAACCGGCCGCCCCGTCCCGGCCGCCCCCGCGCGCGCCGCGCTACTCACCTCGGCCCCGCGGTGGCCTCACGCGCAGGATCGCGTTCCCGGGACCCCGACCCACGGACCCAGAGCCCCTCTTATTCTCCCGCCCGCCAGCTCGGGCCACGCCAACTAGCCCACGCCCACCCCCACCGCCGGGACCGGCCGAGGGGCCCCGCGCGCCAAGTCCCGCCCCCCTTCACTTGAGCCGACTAGCTCATTGGCTCCACCGCGCCCGGCTGCCCCGCCCCGCCCGCTCCCCATTGGCCCAGGCGCGCCCGGGGAACTAAGGGCGCGCGAAATCGGGCTCGGGCGCGACAATTGAATCGCGGGCGCCCCGCGCGCAGGCGCGGAGCCTGACATCCTCCCCTGCGGCTCGCCAGGCCCTCCCCCACCCAGCCGGCGCGACCCCCGCGGGGCTCTGGGTATGTTCCTCCCGCCCCTCCCGGCGCCCGGGCTGCGGGAGAGGACTCCCGAGGGCCGCCGGGGCGGAGGCACAGCCCGAGACGGCGTGGAGGATAGCCACGCTGCGGGGCACGCGTGCTCTGGTGCTGGCCGCGCGTCTCCGGACCGCTCCCAAAAGTTTTGCAAAGTCTCCCCGCCTGGTGCGCCGGGCCCTTCCCCCGGCCCGGGATGGCAGTCCGATCAGTCCGGAGGCTCACCTCTCCGGCCGCCCCGATCCACTCTCCTGCCTGCGCGCCTGGCCCGGCTGGGGATGGCAATAGAGACGCGTGCGTGGCTCCGGACCCCGCGCGGACCTGCCTGCGACCCGGAGCGCCTGGACCGCCACCACTGCCCGCCGCGCTGCCAGCTGCTCTGATTTTTTTTCCCGCGAAAACTCGGCGTTTGGGAGTTGCGGGGCCGCGGGAGGCCGCGCCAGGGGCGGGCTCCTGCTTGGTGATTGGCCGCCGCAGTGGCGGGAAGCGAGAAAGGGGGTGGGGGGCGCCCCCTCCTCCATCCACCCCCACTCCGCCCTGCGGGCCGCGGCCCCGCCCAGCCCTGCGCGCTCTGCTGGGCGCGCCCAGTGTGCAACCCGGCCCGGTGGCGGGAGCTGGCCCCCCCCACTATGCGTGTCCCTCGGGAGCCCTAGGGACCCCCGGGTAGAGACCCCCTGACCTGACCTTTTAAGTCCTTTTCCACAGCCCCTCTCCCGGGGCATGGGCATGCACTGACCAGTAGGGCAAAGAAGGCCAAAATCAATGTTTAAACGCTGCAGTAGAATGTGGGGCCCCCTCTCGAGACCGCCTGTACCCCGATGGCCAGCCTGATTGTCCCAAGCTCCATTTCCTGGCGTCTGGGCCTGCTAGAGCTCCCCACCCTACCCACCCGCAGGGCTTGTTTGCTGGGTTTTCCCGCCTCGTTTTCCCGCCTCTCCGGCTGTCCAGGCGGGCAGGACTGCCCTGCCCCCTCCACCCTGCCTGCTCTGCTCTGGCCAGTCTTGGCGGGCACACAGTGACCCATGCTGGGTACCTACACAGCGCCTGGACACAGTGTTCGGAGCTGGGGGGGGAGGGGGGCCAACAGTGGGCAAGGCCAACCCTGTTGGTGGTCTCCAGAAGGGAAAATTCTTGTCTGAAGAGACAGGCAAAAAATGAATAAGTAAAGCAAATCGTTTCAGATACTACTACGTGCAATGAAGAGAGGACAGTAGCTGGAGAGGCATGTGGGGGTGGGCAGAGAGGACATTCTGGTTGAGGTGGAGAGGTGGGCCTCTCTGAAAGGATGACATTTGAGCTGAGATCTGAGATAGAAACCAAGGACAGATGGGTCGAGGAGGAACAGACAAGCTCAAAGGCGGGAAAAGGCTTAGAAATGTAAGGGGAGCAGCCAGAAGGCCAGTGTAGCTGGGCAAAGAGGGGACGAGGTCAGAGAGTTGTCATCTAAGGCCTCAAGGGGGCCTTTGGTCTTTATCTCTTGAGAGCAGTAAGCAGGACGGGAAGGCTGTGAGCAGAAGAGCGATGACCTCTAACTTCCATGTGTACAGGTCTCTCTGGCACTGAGCAGAGTCCCTTCCAGGCACTGGTCCTTCTGCTGTTCTTTCCCCAGGTGGTAAACAGAAGAATGCCCCCCGCCCCCCAAGCTAGCCATATCCTAATCCCTGAGCCTGTGAATATGGTGGCTTCTGTGGCAAAAGGGACTTTGCTGATGAGATCAAATTAAAGATCTCCCGGTGGGGGAGATTATCCTAGATGATGCAGGCTGATCCAAAATCATCACAAGGGTCCTAACAAGTGAAAGAGAGAGGCAGAAGGGCCATGTCAGGGGCGCCTGGGTGGCACAGCGGTTAAGCGTCTGCCTTCGGCTCAGGGCGTGATCCCGGCGATCTGGGATCGAGCCCCACATCAGGCTCTTCTGCTATGAGCCTGCTTCTTCCTCTCCCACTCCCCCTGCTTGTGTTCCCTCTCTCGATGCCTGTCTCTATCTCTGTCAAATAAATAAATAAAATCTTAAAAAAAAAAAAAAAAAGAAGGGCCATGTCAGAGAAGAAGTGACAAGGGAAGTAGGGGTTGGAACGATGAAACCAACAGACAAGGAATGTGGGAAACGGGGAGGGGCAGATTTTCTCCTAGAACACCTTGATTTTAGCTACTTAAGACCCATTTTGGACTTCTGACCTCCAGAACTGTAGGAGAATAAATTTGTGGTTTTTAAGCCACTAGAATTGTGGGGATTTGTTATAGAACTCATAGGGAACAAATCGAGTCCAAATACAAAGTCCAAATCCTGCTGTTAACGTCCTCCAACTTCAGGACTCCGTCTTTGCTACTGAGTGTCTTTCTGGACCCACAGTCATCAGCCACGTATAGACCACATCTCAGGCACGGGCAGGTTTCAAGCAGGCCTCCCTGAGTTGGTGAGGCAGATGAGATCTTTCGCATGAAGAACCGGCCACAGGAACCTGGCCTATTCCTGGTGAGAGCATATCATTTGTTTGTACGTACTGTCGCAGAACCTCAACAGGACCAGAAGAGGGAATACGTTCTTCAGGCGTATTTAGAGCAGGGCATAGCCCAGGCCGCTTGGATACCTCAAGTCAAGTAACCCAGGAAGAGGTCTGGCTTTCCCTGCAGAAAAGATTTTGGAGAGCCCCATTTCTCCAGCCATTTTGAGAAAATTGGAGAGGTTGCCTGGGTTCATCAACATACATGAATGAAAGACTATGCCAGGTCTCTCCAGAGGAAGCTTACAAACCATTCAGGGAGACGAGATGGCAATGTCTCAAAAGACATCACATGAAATAACAAAGCAAGGTACAAAAAAGACAATGAAGGAGGCCCGCCAGAGTCCAGAGAATGGACACTTCCTGGCCCCTCTTCCTCTCCAGTGGCCCTCCTGCATAGGCATCAGCCCATGCGTGAGTCAGGCACCAGGAAAACCATTAGAGGGCAAAAGTCTCAGTTTCCTTTTTGCAAAATGATCTATTCTTGAAGGTTGTTAAGTCACTCAACAAACATATTGACACCCTTCATGTCTGAACGGAGTCAAGCAGACGTTGGTGGGCACAAAGCTTACAGAAACTAAGTCCCACCCTGCAGGGACTTCGCATTCAATGGGGGAGACAGGTGTAAAGAGAAATGTCAGATGTGTAAGGAGACGGTGTTCGTGTTTAGATGGAGCACACAGTGCTCCGATCAGTCGGGACACACCGGATTTCATGTCCTGGCCATATCTGTCATTTTTTTTTTCTAACAGGGACTGGTTGATATAGAAAGCAAGCCATTAAAATGACAATGATTGTACATGAACTTAACCTGTGTACGAACGCTGAGAAATGCACATACCACATTTGGGGGCCATCTGATAGAGCAGAAAAGACCTTGGGGTTCATTCTTCATTCCTCCCCATCTCTAAGTAGAGCTCATAATGAGTTCTTCCCACCCAAGCCTCTAACCTCCCGGCATGATGACAGAGGTGTTCCCTATGAGGAAGGAATGCTAGCGTCTTGCGGTTGGTTTGGCTTATTTATCTGTTATTTCCTAGGAAAAAGTGGTCAGGCTATCATTTCCTACACCAGTGAGGTCTTTGGAATACCCAAGCTCGGTCCCACCCCTGCACAACAGCCTCATCTCCCCTCCTGGCCACTAGGGACCCCCTTCCCAGAACCCTGGCTGGATGATGTCACAGACAGGTGACCTCACTGCGCCAAAGGAACCGGGAATCTCAGTGGCATGGGGGAGGAGGGAGGATGTTTCTCCACCACCCCAACCCCCCATGTCTGTGGTGAAGTCGATCGAATTAGTGTTGCCCAAGGATGCAGTCTACCTGGCCGGCTCCGGCATAAAAGGGCAGGTGGTTCTAATCCTGAACAGCACCCTGGTGGACCCTACTGTGAGGGTGGAGCTCGTGGGAAGGGGCTATGTGGAGTGGAATGAAGAAATCGGGGCATCCCGTGATTATAGCAGAGATGTTATTTGCAACAACAAGGCCGACTATGTGCACAAGTTGAAGACGTTCCCAGTAGAGGGTAAGGGCAAAGCCAGCAGCCAACTCTGGCCATAATAGGAAGCTGGGTCTGGAAGGTAAACACATCTGTAGTGGATCTGCAAACCCCCAGGGATAGCAGAAATGGGCAAAGGCCTGGTTCCCCCCTGGGAGGGAAGCTGTGTGTAACAATGACCATCAGATACACATTAACACGAAAATAACAAGACATGAGGAGCTGATCAGAACCCAGATATTTGAAATCAACTTTCAAAGTTGTTTCCTGGGGTGGGAGGGGGGAATGCTATCCTTAGCCCAATGACTACTTGGGGAGGCCAATAAAAACATCTGTCTTGTTATTTTACAGATAAATCTCCCTCTGGCAGTGAAATGCAAGGAGACAAAATAAGGAGTCCTATGGTCCCAGGGAAAGAGAGAGGAGGCAGGGGAGACATTCTAGGGCGAGAATAACCAGTTCCCAACTCCAGCAGGTTCAAATCCACAGTCTGGACAGATATCAGGGAGGCTGAGCTGCCTGGAGCAACATGTCCTTTCCAAAATGTGCTCATGGGAGTGTTCCCAGGTATTCCACAACTCTCGGCCAACGCCTGGCTGAACAAAGTTTAATTTTAGACTTTTAAAATTTTCAGATAGGGAGGTCATGGAAAGGTCTCTTCAAAGAGGGAACTACTGAGCTCAGATCCGAGTGATGGGAGGGACACCAGCCGTGCAGGTATCTAGGGGAGGAATGGCAACATGGGGACACCAGCCGTGCAGGTATCTAGGGGAGGAATGGCAACATGCCAGCCCTTACGGCTCATCCGTCCTGTTGCCACTCTGAGTCCCATTAACCCACCTGGAAAACGGAAACTAGAAAAAGGGGTTGCCTCCTAAGATCGCTTTGAGAATGTAATGATTTAATGGTATATAAAGAGCTTGGAATAGTGTGGGGCATACAGTAAGTGCTTCATAAGTGTTAGTTTTTCGACCCTAACACTCCCCCACCTAGACACCCCCAGCATCAGCTACCACCTCTTCCCACTGCCAAGCATTTCCCCTCAAAAGCATAAGCCCAAGCCTTTGATGGATTCCCTCATTTATTTTGCAAACAGTTATTGAGCACCTTCTGTGTACGGCACTGGGCCAGGAGCTGGGGGTGGGGCAACGGATAAAGCGAACGCAGTCCCTGGAGTCCCTGGGATTGCCATCCAGTGGGAAAGACACAATAATGAGAGGCTTTGGATAAATGAAAGAAACAATAAATAAAATGCAGAGGTTGCAGAAATGGGGGCCATGTGAGTTTCTCCCTGGTCCTCAGTTGCCACTCAGCCAATGTTAAGTACCTACTGTATGCTGTGCACTGAAAGCCAAGCTCCATGAGGGCAAGGAGTTGTGCTGGCCCTGCTCACTACTGTAAATACTGTCTAAAACAGCCTCTCGCCCACAGGAGGGGCTCAAGATGGGTTTGTTAAACCAATGTGTGACTGAGGGCTGGAGCTCCAGTTTCTCAGACCCAGAGTAGGGGTGAGCACAGCCCTACAGGTAGTTCGGGGTGACTACTTCAGCCACCTCACCTACCCACGCATCCCCCTCCAGCCCAGCTGAAGCCTAGGCCTGATATTTGTGGACCATGGAGATCCCTAGCTCAGGGACAGGTGGGCCAGGCCCAGAACAAATCCCCTGCCAAAACAAATAAATAAGGGGGGGAGGGGAGAAAGAAAAAAGATTCTAGAACCTTCTGATGGCATCGGTGTGTTTTGCTTTCAGATAATTGGTTAAGTGCAGGCAGCCACACCTTTGACTTCCATTTCAGCTTACCTCCCAGGCTTCCTTCTACCTTCGCCAGCAAAATTGGCCACGTCTTCTACTTTGTACAAGCCTCCTGCATGGGCCGGGAGCACATTCTGGCGAAGAAGAGAATGTACTTGTTGGTTCAAGGGACTTCGGACTTCCACAAAGAAAACCCATTGCAGGTAGTGATGGGGGAGGGGCAGCGGTGGGGCTTGTCCTCCAAGCTCACCAGAGGCAGGCGGGAAGGCAGCGAACAGAGAGAGCCCCTACCAGGAAGAAGGAAAGGTGCTGATGGCTCCCCTGGGCCCCCCGAGTTCACAAAAGGTGAATCCTTAGTAGGACCTAAGCCAGCAGTGGCTCTCAACCAGGATAATCCTGCCTCCCCAGGGGGCATGGGGTGGTATCCGGGGACATCTACAGTTGACAGGACTGGGGATAGGGGCTATTGGCCATGGAGGGGGTGGGGGCCCAGGGTGCCGCTCAATACCACACCGTGCCCAGGACACTCGCCCCAAAGAATGACTGGGCCCCAATGTCCTTGACCCTGTAATAAGTCAAAGCTGTTCAGAGCCCCCCCACCCCATGACTCATGGGTGAGAGGCCTGGATGCTCAATGACTCTCCAGGGTCTTTGAGCCCTCAGACAACAGAGATGGTGCTTCCACCAAAAGAAGCAAGGAAAAGGGGTGGCTCTGGCCCTGGGAAAGAAAAGGTCATGCGGCCTTGGTCTGGCTGAGCAGAGGAGGTTTTCTGGATGGTTCCTGGAGGCCCAGGTGCAGAGGTGAAGTCGAGGTGGGTGGAGTGATGTTGGCCCAAGTCACTCCCCTGGGGACTCTGTTATCAGAGCATGGTGGCTCATTTTAGTTTTCAAGATCTAGGTAAAAATCCAAGAGCCCCCAACTTCTTGTTGTGTGACCCTCTGCAAATGACGTTGCCTCTCTGTGCCTCCATCTCCTTGTCTGTAAAATGGGCAGAGAGATAGTGCCTAGCTTGAAGAACTTCCCACAGTGCCTGGCACGGGTTGGGGGATGGGCCCCAAGAATCTTGTCACTGCCTCCACCACCAGTATTGTTATATATGTCACAGGGATACCTCTAGCCTGGCCAACCTCCTGGGATGGTCCTAGAGAGTCCCAGGAAGAGTAGATGCTTGGAGGGGTGGACTAGCCCTGGGATGACCAGACCTGAGCTCAAGGCCCGCTTGACCACCTCCTCCCTGTGTTACCCTGAGCAGACTGTGGCCCTTCTCTGGCCTTCCCTTCAGAGCTAATCTAGAGTGCGGGGGGCACGAGGCAGAGGCTGGGGTGAAATGTTGGGGTTGCGTGAGACCCAGCCTGAGATCTTGCCAACAGGTATTTCATTAGCTAGATGGCCTTGGGCAATTCACAACACCTCCCACAGCCTTGACTGTACAATGAGAAGCATAATACTTCCCTAGATGGGTGCCTGTGAAGACTGCAAAGTGCTCAGCACGGTGTCTCCACACCCAGGAAGTGTCCCGTAAGTGGGAAGATCTAAAATCAAGACCATAGCAGCAAAGGGAGTTATCACACATAAGTTCTGAGGATATGAAAATAGTGTGTTTTTTCAACTACTCAGTACTGTCTTAACCAGACTGGGCAAGGGAAGCCCTTTGGAGGAGGTGACATCTTAGCAGAGAACTGAAAGAGGAGAGGGGGGAAACCATGGGGATATCTGGGATAGAAGGTTTCAAGCAGAGGGAACAGCCCGTGCAAAGACCCTGGGGCAGGTTGGTGCCCGGCATGTTGGAGGAACAGTGAGGGGGCCACATGGCTGGGACAGAGTGAAGGAGGGGGTGAGAGGGAAGAAGGTAACGGCAGGGAGGTAATAAGAGGCCTCAGGAAGACTTGGACTGATGCAGGTAAGACCCCCGGTGGGCAGGGGGTCATCACTGGACTCCCTCTGGCTGCTTGGAGGAGGATAGACATTGGGGGCCAGGGGAGGGCAGGAGCTGGGGGACCAGGGCAGAGCTTACCACTCTGGCCCAGTGAGCAAGGATGGGGCTCAACCCAGTAGAGGCAGTCTTTTTTTTTTTTTTAAGACTTTAAGAAATTATTTGAGAGAGAGAGAGAGCTTGCAAGCAGGGGGAAGAGAGGGAGAGAGAGAGAGAGTCTGAAGTAGACTCCACGCTGAGCTCAGAGCCCAACGTGGGGCTCAATCCCACACATGCCAGATCATGACCTCAGCTGAAAGCAAAAGTTGGGACACTCAATGGATTGAGCCACCCAGGCATCCCTGGGTAGAAGCAGAGTCTTGACCCCCAATAGTCTGTCCTCAGAGTAGCCAGAGGCAGTCAGGTGATGACCCTCCTCTGTCCCCACAGCCCACCCGGTCTCCCGTTTCATTCAGGGTAAAGGCCAAAGTCCCCCCTGCCCACAGAGCCCTGCATGACCCGCCCCCTCCCGCGACCCTCCACTCTGCCCTTTCCCCTTTGCTTTCTCTGCTCCGGCCAAACAGGTCTCCTCGCTGTTCCTCAAGTACACCAGACCTGGTCCTGCCCCAGGGCCTTTGCACACGCTGTGCCTTCCACCTGGAACACTATGATATGACCTTCCTATCCTTCCCCCTCATCCTTCAGATCTTTGTTCAGAAGCCCGGTAGGCACTCACCTGGCTGAATAAACTCTCACAACCCCAGCAGAGGGCAATTTAGCTGTATCTATTCAAATTAAAATGAACATGCACTTTGCCCCAGCCATTTTCCTTCTAGAAATTTCTCCTACTGATATCCTTTCACTTGTGACATGGCCTCTCACAGGAATGTTTTTGCGGCAAAAAAGTTGGAATCAGCCTAAACGTTCATTGCTAAGGGAATTAAAGTAACAAAGGAATATTCTATAGGTAAGTTAGAGAGAAACAGGGACAGAACAAGGCAGCTCTTGGCATCAACGTCTCAGTCACTGGGTTGAGTGAGCACCGCGAAGTTCAGAACACCATGTCTAGCCTGGCACATTGGCGGTGGAAGCGAGAAATGCACTTCCTTGCAGGTGTAACAAACGTCCGGAAGGAGATCAGAGAAACTAGCAACAGACACTGCACCCCTGGGAGGGGAGCCGGGGAGCTAGGAGGAGCAAACATTTCCCCTTCCCCTTGTTCTTAACAGCTGTATGGAGCTGTAATTCACATCTTTGACAATCTACCCCTGGAAAGTGTACAACTGAACGACTTCCCGCGTGTTCACAGAGCTGTGCGGCCGTCGCCAACAGTCGATTTTAAAACACCGTCATCACCCCAAAAGGAAATCTTGCCTCCCTTTGCTGTCACCCCCCTTGAACTCCCCACGCCCCCCTCCCCCAGCCCTGGCAACCACTAAGCCCCTTCCTCTCTGTGTGGATTTGCCTGTTTCAGACATTTCACAGAAATGGAATCGTATGATACGGAGGCTTTAGGCATCTGGCAGATTTCGCTCACCTGTGTAGCCTGTGTCAGTGACTCGCCCCTTTTTACCGATGAATAATGTTCCGTTGCCATTCCACTGCGGGGCTGGACCCCCTTGTGTGTATCCGTTCGTTCACTGGTGGATACTTGAGTTGTTTCCTCTTCTTGGCTACTGTGAATCGTGCAGCTGCGCACATTGCCCTGCACGTTTGCATGGATGTATCTTCTTGTTTCTCTTGGCTAGATACCTGGAGTGGAACTGCTGGGTCAGACAATCATTCCCTTGCACATTTGAGGAACCCCAGCCTGTTTTCCACAGTAGCTGGACTGTTGTTGCCTTCCCTCCAGCCCTGCACAGGCTCCAGTTTCCCCACCTCCTCTCCACTCTTTGTACCTTTAGAATCTTGAAAGACAAGACGGTGTTGCCTCCCCATTTGGGAAAGGAGCTTGTCCTAGAGACATTTCCTAACCATTGGCTCCAAGGGAGCCCCCCTCCCACACCTCTCCATAGTTCATAGCCCCAGTGTGCCCCCAGCCACAGCCTCATCACTGTCCCTATCACAAATGACCTGGTTCATTTTCAGTGAGCCCATTGTGTGTCCGTCTACCCCCCACCGGAGCAGGGACAGCGCTGGTCTTAACTGCTATGGGTTTCCCTTGAACTTGGCACCAAGTGCATGCCAATAAATACCGTTTGGATGAATCCCCCCAAAGTTTCACATATGCCAAAGAAACGCAGGGCTCCCAAACACTCCCAGATCCAGGAAATCCAGTGTTGGGTGTGTACCCGCAACATTACTGGGAATCGGGGCACTTTGGCCACCCTGCCTGACCTAGCGCGGGGGTCTCCCCTGGGCCCCTGTCGGAACTGCGGGGCGACCCCTCTCGCAGGTACAGGCCAGAACAGGCCTTGAGTTAGAGCCACAAGTTCCTCAATGCCCGCAGGGTCCTAACGCATGCGAGGAATTTTCGAATAAGACTGGAAGGATTTAGAATAAAACCCGCTGCAATTAGCCTCCCGGCGGAGAGGGAGGGAGGGGAACACTGAGGAGGCAAGGGGGCCAGAGGCTAGGGAAGAGGTGAGGTCACCTGGGGTCAGGGGTCAGCCCCAGGTCTCCCAAGAGGAAAGGCGGCTGATCCGGAGCAGTGTTTTTCAAACCTCAGGTCACGACCCATTCACGGGTTACAAAATCAGTTCAGTGGGGTGCACGTATATTTGTGTAAAATGAAAGAATACACAAGACCGAACTAGGAAATATCAGAAAGAAGTCCATTTTGTGGGTTGCAAACATTTTGTGTGTGTGTGTTTTTAATAGAATAAGAAAACAGAACAGAGAATAAAATAAGTAGAACAGGAAGTGAAGAAAATCTGGTTGGTGGCTTGCGATCGACTTTGTAAAAATGAAAGAATCGAACAAAATATAAACACGGTGGGTCTCAACAGCTTTGTTTTGATAACATCAATGTGTCGGGCAGGATATAATAGTTGTGAATAAGTAGCATATCAAATTTATCAGAACAAAATTAACTGGGTGAGTTATAACCAGCTAATGTTTATGGAGTGTTGGTTTTATATAAAACGAAATAATAGAATAAAGACTAAACGTAACAAGAAAACAATCCAGAAGGTTGCGATGAACATTTTTGTTTTATTTTTTTTAAGATTTTATGTATTTGATAGAGCGCACAAGCAGGGGGAGCTGCAGAGGGAGAGGGAGAAGCAGGCTCCGCACTGAGCAGGGAGCCCGATGCGGGGCTCGATGCCAGGACCCTGGGATCGTGACCTGAGCCAAAGGCAGACGCTTAACCCACTGAGCCGCCCAGGCGCCCCACCATGAGCTGGGGAATAGTATAAGGGAATACTTATATGACACATACTGTATGTGGCCTGCAAAGCCTAAAATACTTGTCATCAGATCCTTTACAGAAAAAGTTCACCAACTCATGGCCGAGAGCAGCTCTCGTGTGTAAGACCAGGAAAAACTGTCTTCGGGATGCTCCTTCCAGCACTTTTATGATATCAAGCACACAGAAACCTAAATGTAGCACATAGCATGTAAGTGTCCATCTTGTCCGGGGGGCGGGGGCGGATGAGTAAATAAATTATTTGGCGACACACTCAGTGGCCATGGTGAAAACAAATAAAGCAGAATGACAGGCGTTGGCATGAATGCATTTCACACAAAATGCGAGCTAGAAAAGCGAGATGCGAGAAAACATGGACAGCTCGATATATTTAAAGTATTAATATAGGTAAAACAGGGCACCTGGCTGGCTCAGTTGGTAGAGCATGGGACTCTCGATCTCAGGGTTGTGAGTTCGAGCCCCGTGTTGGGTGTAGAGGATACTTAAATTTTTTTTAATTAAAAAAATATGTAAAACAGTATTGTATATTTCTACCACAAGCAGATGCATCCCTAAATAATCTAAAAGTTCATATGAGGATGACAAACGCCAGTCTGGCAAAGAAGGGGAGGAGGCAAGGGTCAAAGCACCCAGAACCCACAGGATTTCAGCGGAATCCTTACTGTTTCTTTTCTTCCTAGAACATACATTTGAGCTTGTTATATTGTTCCTTACACACTTTCTTCTAAGATGATACATCCTGTATAGGTCCCTCTATGTAAATAATAACACAAGTGTGTAGGCACAACAAAGCAATTGCTATAAAATTCAGGAGGCTGCCCTTTGCAGGCAGGGGTGGGGGCTGGGCACATGTAAGGGACTTCGGTGGGGGGGGGGGGGGCTGGCAAATCCCTACTTCTTGGATGGAGGTTACAAGAGTTGACTTCATAATAACTCACAGTTATATATTTACTGCATGGAGTTTTCCCTGAGTTAGATTCCTTTTTTTTTTCTTTTAAAGATTTTATTTATTTATTTGACAGAGAGAGACAGCCAGCGAGAGAGGGAACACAAGCAGGGGGAGTGGGAGAGGAAGAAGCAGGCTCTTAGTGGAGGAGCCTGATGTGGGGCTCAAACCCAGAACGCCGGGATCACGCCCTGAGCTGAAAGCAGACACTTAACCACTGCACTACCCAGGCGCCCCTCCCTGAGTTAGATTTCTTAATAATGTTTAGGAGTGCTCTTAAAAATCCATAGATATGGGGCACCTGGGTGGTGTGGTCGGTTGAGTGTCCAGTTCTTGGTTTTGGCTCAGGTCATGATCTCAGGGTCATGAGATCAAGCCCTGCATGGGGCTCTGTGCTCAGCACGGACTCTGCTTGAGATTCTCTCTCTCTCCTTCTGCCCCTCCCGCTTTGCTCACTCTCTCTCTCTCAAATAAATACATAAATCTTAAAAAAAAAAAATCCAGGAATGCCTGAGTGGCTCAGTCACTTGAGTGTCTGCCCTCGGCTCGAGTCATGATCCCAGGGTCCTGGGATCGAGTCCCGGATCGGGCTCCCTGCCCGACAGGGAGTCTGCTTCCTCTGCCTCCTGCTCCCCCTGCTTGTGCTCTCTGTCTCTCTCTGACAAGTAAATAAAATCTTTTTTAAGAATCCAGATATGATAAACCCCCAGTTCAGGACAAAGGGAGCCAAGGGATATGGGGGGATGGCATTAGGGAGGGGTCCGTGGGGCCTTCAACCAGATCGCTCATGTTTTTATTTTAAATTGCGGCAAAATATCCATGACATAAAATTTACCATCTTAACCACTAGTGTTGAGTACATTCGCACGGTTGTGCAAGTCTGATATTTTATTCCTTAAACGAGCAGAGATCTGAAACAAATCAGGAGAATTTGTAAATGCCGATGAAGCAGGTCGTAGGAAAACGGTGGTGCCGGGCTAGGAAATGGCCGACACCCAGCTCTGGTGTGCGGCAGCCCCGATGCGTGATGTTTCCCAATTTCCCTGGTGAAAATACTCCCATCAGGGCCAATTTCAAGTGACCAACTTGGTATCACTAATGGGAAGTGGGAGGGAGTTTGGGAAGTATTTTTCACACCATTTTCTCTCTCTCTCTCTCTCTCTTTCTCTCTTTTGGTATGCTGAAAGGGAACACACACACACACACACACACACACACACACACACACACACGCTTGTAAAAGTATCAAGTTCCTCTGCAAGAAGACACCGGAAGCCAGCAAAAGTGGAGACTGCTCATTTTAAGTCCCCCCCCCCCCCGCCAACAGCACATCAAATCCTTTAAACTATTATCCACAAATAAAAAGTAAAATGTCACCAAAGCCACTCATTAAATATAGTGTATGTGTGACTTTATTTGCAATCCAGCGGCTGACTAGTTGATAGAATGGCTGCATTTTGAGGCATTTATTTAAACATACTACACACTTTCAACTCTACGGTTTTCCTTTCATGATTCAGAGCCCATAATATTCGCTCCTAAAGTTTGAACTGCCTGGGTAAGCCCCAGTCTTGGGCTTAGACTGTGAGACATTTCCTGTCTTCTAGAAAACCAAGGCCCAAAGAAGTCAAGCCACTTGCTCAAGGTCACACAGCAAGCGAGCATGGGAGGTGGGAGTAAAGCCAGGGTCTTGTGGATTTCTTAGGCTTATTCTACAGATGAGGAAATTGATACTCAGAAAGGCAAAGGGTATTGATGAAGGCAAGCCGGGAGATCATGCCAGGCGTCTGGCTGCCACATCCCCAAGCCTCCAGATCCCATCTCAGTGCCTCTTACTTAAGAGAGTCCCAGAAGCTCAAGGTTTGCAGGAGCTATGATGGAGGAATGGCAGGCAGGCGAGCGGATCTTGTGGCCACGATCCCTCACAGTTGTCCATCCCCCCTTCTAGAACCCTCTGTTGGTGGAGGCTGAGAAGAAGGTCTCTTACAACTGCTGCAGCCAGGGCACCATCTGCCTACAGATCCAGATGGAAAAGAACACCTTCGCGCCGGGGGAGAGGGTCATCTTCACCACGGAGATCAACAACCAGACCAGCAGGTGCATCAAGACTGTCATTTTCGCCCTCTACGCCCACGTGCAATACGAGGGCTTCACCCCCAACGCGGAGCGGCGCTCGCGGGTGGACAGCAGTGAGCTGCTCCGGCAGGAGGCCAACACTCAGATCATGCCCTTCAACACCACCAAGATCGTCAGCACCCTCAACCTCCCGCAGGTGCTGTCCGTGAGCAGCTGCACGCGGGACGGCGAGATCATGAGTACCCGCTACGAGCTGGTCAGCACAGTCCACCTGCCCTGGTCCCTGACCAGTGTGAAGGCCAAGGTTCCCATCATCATCACCAGTGCCCCTGTGGACCCAGACGGCTGCCCGCTGCCGGAGGGGGCAGCGTCACCCGAGAGCCAGGAGTGCCAGGATTAAGTGCCCAAACTTCTAAATATTAAAAGCTTTATCAGACCCTAGGACAGCCCTTTCTCTGGCACAGACGGGCTTCGGGTGGGTCGGGGCGTGGGTGGCACGTGCCTGAGCCTCCCCACACTGCAGCCACTCGGGCATCAGTTTCTCCCACCCCAGACGGTTCACTAAACGCCAGGAGAAGATGAAGGGAACTGACAAGGCCTTCCGGGAGCTCCCCACCGTGGTTAGCACTCCAGACCCACTTCCGTGCTGGGGTCGCACAGTGCCTAGACCCAGGGTCCCCAGCTGGGGCGATTCTGCCTGCCAGCTGCACTAGCAAAGTCTGCTGGGCCTGGTTTTCACCACTGAGGGGAAGCGGGGCTGCACTTGGCATTGGGTGAGTGGGGGCCGGGGACGCTGCTCACTGTCCCGCCATGCCCTGGCTGGCCTCACCCCACAGAATGATCCGGCCCCAAAGGTCCATAGTGCCAAGAGGGAGAAAATGTGCATTCGTTACCAGAGGGAAAAACTGACTTTGATCCCTAGCTCACACTAGACACCAGAACAAATCCCCGATGGATCAGGCGGTGGAAACGGGTGACCCCCCAGCGTCTGTGAGTTCCCTCCTCTCTCCCTCCCACTCGATGTGTGTATTTAAATGTGTGCAGCACCCCAGGACCTCGGTCGGTCGGCCAGGTGGTCACGGAACGCAGAGTCTCCTGGGGGTCCACGGATTCCCCTAACCCAGTGGGTCTCACCCAGAGGGATCCTGCCCCTCAGGGGACACTGGGCAATGCCTGGGGACATTTGTGGTTGTCGTGACTGCAAGCGCTCCTGGCATTGAGTGGGTGGGGGTCAGGAATGCTGCTCAACATCCCACAGTGAACAGGACGGCCCCCCACAATTAAGAATGCTCTGGGCCCCCCCCAAATAAAGAATGATCTGGCCCTTTGGGGCGCCTGGGGGGCTCAGTCAGTTAAGAGTCTGCTTTCAGCTCAGGTCATGATCCCAGGGTCCTGGGATCGAGCCCTGCATTGAGCTCCCTGCTCAGCAGAGAGCCTGCTTCTCCCTCTCCCTCTGCAGCTCCCCCTGCTTGTGCGCTCTCACTCACTCTCTCAAATAAATAAGTAAAATCTTAAAAAAAAAAAAAAATGAGCTGGCCCCCACAGACTCTTAAGTACAGAGAACACACTGATGGTCACCAGAGGGGAGGTGGGTAGGGGGATGGGTTAAATAGGTGATGGGGATTAAGTCATGCATTTGCTGCGATGAGCACTGGCTGATGTATGGGAATGTTGAATCACTGTATTGTAACCTGAAACTAATATCACACTGTATGTTAACTAAGTGAAATTTAAATAAAAAATTTTTTAAAGAGAATGATCTGGCCCCAAATGTCAGCACTGTTGAAGGGGAAAGACGCTGGGCGGGGACAATCCACGGGGGCAGGTGGTTGCCAAGTGCCAGGGCTGGGTCTGGAAGCCTCCTACCCAAGTCAGGGCACAGCTGTCCTACACTCAGGCTCCCAGGGCTACCCCACCTCACTCAGTAGAAGCCAAAGTTCTCCCAACACAGGCCCTGCATATCTGCCGATGTCTCATCCATGATCGTCAGTCACCTGCACCTGACCTTGTCCCCTACGTTCTGTCCTCCCTGCAAATAAAAATCTGGGATGCCCCGTTACATTTGCATTTCAGAAGGACAATACCATTTTAGCATAAGTACATCCCATGCTATATCTAGGATATACTGAGGCTTAAACAATCATTTGTTGTTTATTTGACATTCCAGTTTAACTGGATGTCCTGTATTTCACCTGGCGATCTGATTCCTCAAGCAACTAGAAGGCTCTCAGGACAAATCAGGCCACCTCGGCCCATTGGGTCCCCACGGCACTCACCCTGGCCTACAAGGCTCTGCATGGTCAGGAATGAAGGAATGACTTCCCCGATGCCACACCATTCTTATTCTTCCCCCACTTCTCAGATTTTTGGTGTCTGCTTTCTTCAAAGGCGCATGATCCATGCCTCTTCTTTCAGAGAGCCTTCCACCCCTACCAGGCAGCACCTCTCACCCTCCTCTACTAGGTACTGAAACATGCCTGAACTTCAAGGGTCATCCCTGCAGACAATAGATCTAAATAATAACAAAAATAATGAGGACAATAACACCACGGCAAGGACTAGCTCCACTCACATCACGCTTTCCATCTTCCTCCTGGGCACCTAGGCTGGACTACATTTCCCAGCATCCCTTGCAGTCAGGTGTGGCCATGTGACTGATCTGACCAATGGCAAGTAAGACGATCATGGCCAATGGCCATGTGCCTGATCTGGCCAAGTGATGTAAGTCACTTCAGGCGAGATCCATTAGAAAGTGGCCACAGGAATCTTGTCCTCTCTTTCCCTTCTTGCCAGCTGTTTGGAGAGGACTGTTTGAAGGGAAGTTGCTCAGGAAACTTGATCTATGCGATTTTTGCAAAGACAAGGAATAAAACTTTATTAAATAAACAATATCCGCTGAAATTGACAATTACTTCTTTCAGCCCTTGGTCTACCCTAGGATTTCTCCAGCTCTGCGCATTGACATTTGGGGTCAGATATTTCTTTTATGAGGGACAATCCTGCTCACTGCAGGACGTGGAACAGCATCTCCTGCTTTTACCCACTAGATGCCAGTAGCATCCCCCAAGTTGTGACAACAGAAATTTCTCCAGACGCTGCCAAGAATCCCTTTGGTGGGCAGAATCACCCTCAGTTGAGAGCCTCTAGTCTACTCTTATCATACAAGTAGCTACATTTACGGAGGCCTTTGGACATTTTAGGGACATGGACTCAACACGGCCACAACTAAACCTGTCACCTCATCTTCTTCCCACCGGTACCCCACCTGTTCCGTCTTCAGCTCCCCATGTCACTGAAGACCCCACCTAAGCCTTTCATTCTCCCAAGCTCTGTTTGTTTTGTTTCCTACGTAACTGCTTAACCTGTCCACTTCTCTCCATCTCCCCTGCCACCGCCTGAATCCAGGCCACCACCAATGCTTACCTGGATGATTGTTGTACTGGCCTCCCAAGTGGCTCTGCTCTCACCCCTGCCCCCTTAGTCCATTGTCCACACAGCAGCTGGAGAGAGAGCACGATTACAGGCTTGCCAGGCTGGAGAAGCCCCTCCCAAGAAGCCCCACCCACATGCCTCTTGGCGCCACCTGGGCTTCTTGGATGTCCTCGCAACATGGCAGCTGGCTTCCGCTGGAGCAAGTGACCCAAGAGAGAGCAGAGAGGGGACGGTGACTTTCACGACCTAGTCTCTGAGGTGTTCGACACAATTACTTCTGCCATATTTTGTCTTTAAGAAACAAGTCACTCTGTTCAGCCCACACTCACGGGGAAGAGAATTAAGCTCCACCTTTTTAAAGGAGTGTCAAAACATCTGTGGATGGTTTTTTGGGGTTTTTTGTCTTATTTTTTGTTTTGTTTTTTACTTTAAGCTAGCTCTATGCCCAACTTAGGGCCCAAACTCACAACCTGGAGATCAAGAGTCACATGCTCTATGGACCGAGACAGCCAGGCACCCCTTGTGGGTGTATTTTTTTTTTTTAAGAGTTTATTTATTTGAGAGAGAGAGAGCAAGCACAAGCAGGGGGAGCTGCAGAGGGAGAGAGAGAAGCAGGCTCCCTATTGAGCAGAGAGCCGGTGTGGTGCTCGATCCCAGGACCCCAGGATCATTACCTGAGCCAAAAGCAGGCGCTTAACTGACTGAGCCACCCAGGCGCCCCATGGGTATATTTGTTAAAACCACATTCCCTGATTCCTTGACGAATCCCATTGGATCCACCTTTAGTATCCTTCTAGACTCTTATTCTTTCCATTATCACCAGGCTGGTCCCACAGCACGAGTGTCCACGGATGGATGAGCTGCTAAACAAATGTGGTCCATCCACGTGACGGAATATCACTCAGCCTTAGAAAGGAAGGAAATCCTGATACACACTACAACATAAATGAACCTCGAGGATGTTACACTAAGTGAAATAGGCCCATCTCGAAAGGACGATTCCTGTCTGCTGCTTCTAGGAGGTCCCTAGAGGCTTCCGTCCCATCCACAGAAACAGAGAGTAGATGGTAGGTGCCAGGGATGGGGACAGGGGTGGGGAGTCAGTGTTTCATGGGGACGGAGTCTCAGTTTTGCAAGATGAGAATGTTCTGGAAAGGGATGGTGGGGATGGCTGGGCAATCGTGTGAATGCACTCAATGCCACTGAACTTAAAAATGGCTGAGATAAATTAAGGTAAGCTTATGTATGTGTATTTTACCACCATTAAAATGTTTTTAATTATAGCAACACCCAAGCCTTATATGGTGCTTACTGTACCCCGCGCACTGAGCTAAGCCGTGGACTGCTTCTTTAATCCTCCCATCATCTGTGAGTCAGGACATGAATGCCCCATCTCACAGACGAGCCAACAGAGGCTCAGAGAAGTGCAGGGGTGCCCAGGCTCGCAAAGCCAGGATGAGATCCCCTAACCACCCTCGGTAGTGCCTCTCTGAGCACCACGGAGACTCTTATTTTTACTGCTTCGGCTAAGGAGGGAGGGACCCGTCTCAGAGATGCAGAGCTGAGGCAGGTGACATGGCCAGCCTGGGCTCCCAGTGCGTGGCCAAGCTGAGGTGGGGACCGGGGGTGTGGTGGGCTGTCTGAGCCTGTCCTTGGGGTTGTGGGTTTGAGTCCTCATTATCATCATGGGTTCCTGCAAAGCTTACAAGGTCTTATGGAAGCAGTCAGGATTCATGTACCTCAGAAGGGCTGGAGGTCCAAAATACAGGCTCTCTGAACCTCAGTTTTCTCATAAATAATTATGAGAAATAATGATTATACTTAGAATAATGCAATTAATAATAATAGCTGGCATTGTTATGAAATATTAATTACTATTACTCACCTTGGCACAACTCTGGTCCCACCCGCTCCGTGCCAGGAGTACCCGCAGTCAGAACAACCAAAAATGTCTCCAGATATCCCAAGCGGAGACAGAATCTCTGAGGGTTCTGGGAGAAGAATCGAACCCAAGTGGTAGCCCCTGTCCACATGATAGGGTTGGCGGTCTATGCTGAGTTAGTGTATCTGATAGTAAATGCTAATAAGATTCCCAGCTCTGCTATTTATATGCTGTGTGACCTTGGGCAAGTCACTGGTGTCTCTGAGCCTCAGTAACCCCACCTGTAAAACTCAAATTCATCATTAGTCCCTCCTTCCCCGAGATGCTGGATCAAACAGCCTACGTCTATAAATGCATCAGCCAAAATAAGCGCTTACTCCATAGGCACTGCTGTTACCACAGCTGGGGGCTTCTGGAAGATTCTGACTCGCAATAGCGGGCCCCTGCACCCTCCCCACTGGCTGCCTCCCCTCTGGGCCCCAGATTCAGGAGGTCACACAGGCGGGCGTTGGGAACACTTCCTGTGCGGTGGCCTGTGGTGCCCACTGGGACAGGTGGGCCAACGGGAGAACACAGCTGGGACCACCCCACTTCCTGCCCTGGGGGGAGGCACCTCTCACGTTCCTGTGTCCCTACCCCAAAAATAACACCTCCCCCCCGGGAACCAAAGCCACCACACCAGCTGCAGCCTCCAACTCAGGGGACATAGGACAGGCGGGGCCCAGCAGCTGCCACCACGGCGCCTGCCCCGCTGGGAATGTCCTCCCCCCTGCTGCTGCCACCTCCGGCATTCCAATCCCAAGGGGGTGACCTGGCCTCCCCCACGGCCCAGGACACTTGAGCTCTGAGCAGCCAGGGCCGGCTGGGGGGAGGGTACTCCTTTGACCCCCTGGGCGACAGGGGACACCCTTCCCGGCCAGAACCCCCAGACCCAAGGTGCCTTCAATCCTCACCTCAAGGGACTGTTTGAGGGGGAAGGGGCTGGTTTCCAGGGCAACAGCCCCCCACCTCTGCCTGGGAACAAAGGGGCAGCCAGGAAAGCCAAGAACGGCGTGTTCTTTCCCCACCAACGTGACCGGCACATCCTGGCAGCTGGCACTTGGAGAGCCGTGCCCTGAGCTGCCGGGCCTGGCCACCCCGGACAAGGCCGCTCAGTGTGGGAGCGCTCAGGGGGTGGCTGTGGCACTGAGGGATCTAGTTCCTGGTCAACCGGCCCTGGGCCTCGGTCCTTCCGGTATGTTCTGACGAGGAAGTCAGCCTGCTCTGCCTGCAGGACTTCACAGAGAGGCCACGGGGCCTCAGACATCTGGCTGGAGCTGGACGGGCCACCAGAGCTGGGGGGACAAAGGCCACGTGGAGCCCTTCCGGCCGCTGGGACCCCTGACCTGGCATTCTGGGGTGAGGGGTGCCCAGTGGGACCTGCCTGGCCGGGGAGGGGCTGGCCCAGGGGACAGACAGTGGGTCTCAGAGCAGCTCCCCTCCCCCAAGCCCGTACCTCCGTGCAAGGACAGCGGGCAGCTGGCGCCATGAGGGCGGGGAGGGGGGGCGGGGACAGGCCAGGGCCTGCATGTTAAAAGACCCCGGTTTCCCGCCGTGAGCCGGCCCAAGGAGACAAAACCTTGCCTTCTGGCCATCGGGCCACCGTTGGTCAGACCGTCCAGCCGCTGGCCATAGCTGCAGCCGTGGGGAAGACAGAGGCAGGCCTGTGGTGGCCGGGGCAGGGCTGCTAGAAAAACTACAGGACAGGCAGATGAATATTTCTTAGCATAAGTATGTCCCTTACAATATTTGGGACATACTTATGCTAAAACGATACATTGTGTATCTGGAATTCACATTTAACTGGGTATCCTGTATTTCTATGTGATAAATTTGCAACCCTAGGCCACAGGCTCTCAGAGAGGCAAAACTAAGCTCATTGACGTCCTCCCACACTTGCTCCTCCGCTGGTCCTAGCCCTGGGGATGGCCCAGGTGTCCTCCACCTCCCTGGGTCCTTCACAGAGGCCCAAGTCAGCCTCACCTCCTGAAGCGTGGCCTGTCCACTCCATGCTGTAGTCTCTCCCATCTACCCCCACTTCCTGCAGGCCTGGTCATGGGCCATCAGCTCCCGCCTGCCCTGCCCTCACCCCTGCCTTTCTCTGCATCCTGAAGTCTCCACCCCCCTTCCCCAGAGACCTAAACACGGCCTCCCTGCTCTGCATCCCACAGTTGCTCCCCACTGCTCTAACAATAAAGGCCCAAAGGCTCTGCTTGACATTCGAAGCCCCTTCCCCAGCAGGGCTCCAAGCAACCCCTACTCCCAGTTCCCAGACCCCTCTCCCAGAAGGAGCCATGGTTCCCCAAAAGCTTCCTGATCTTTCAGGACCCTTGGTACAGACCATAGCCCCCACCTGAGTCAGGTGCCCCCCTCCTCTGCCCACAACCCTTCAGGCCACCCACCTCCCTTGGGGTACAAGCCCAAGTCCTCCCTTAGCCCACCTGCCTTGTCCTCTCCCTCTCTCCCCCTGGATCACTCTGCTCTGGCCACTAGGGCCTTTGCCGTTCTTCCAACACACTGGGCCCAGTGCTGCCCCAGGGCCTTTGCATAGGCTATTCCTGTTGCCTGGAACACACCTCTTCCAGAGAGTCTTTTTCTCTGTTTCACTGCTGTATTCAGCAGATCACACCAGAGGTGTTTAATAAATACCTCTTGAATGAATAATTCATCAAGATGCCTAGAATATCCCCTTGCACCACCCCCTTCCATCTTCCTATGACTTCCACCATTTCTTTAAGACTTACCTGAGGCAAGGGGGTTCATCTTCCTCTTCCTAATTTCCTTTATCCATAGGGCAGCCCAAGACATCTTTCCAATGCTCCAACCTGCCCTTGCTGACCGTGCTTCAGAACCTCCTGTGGCTCCGTAATGTCCTCGGGGCTCTTATCAGCCTGGCCCTTGCCAAACGGTCTGATCTCGGCTCTCTTCCCTGACACGCTGCCGGGGCCACATTCTACCCTCCGGCCTCACTGTGCACCCGCACACTCCAGAGGTTCCCTGCCCGGAATACCTCTCCAGGACCTTCACCTGCCTGATGCTGATTTCTCTCTCATGCCTCAGCTTAGACATTACTTCCTCCTGGAGACTTCCCAGCACCACCCACAACCTGGGCCCAGCTCTCCTCTGGGCCCCCATGCATGTGCAGCCCCCATCACAGTCCCGATCACCTGTATTTTATGCCCTCAGTCACCAGAGCCAACTCATTGGTCAGACACAGGAGACCCAGGCCCATGACACTTTTAAGAGCCCATGGAAGTGGTTTGTTTTTAATTTATCTTAAAATCAGAAGAAAACAATGAGTATAATACCAATGCAGTCGTAAAAGATTGTTTGCAATATTTTTTCCCAGAGGGAGGGACCCACAATGGCAAAAGTGCCTTAGGGCTGTGAAAATTGTTTTAAGATGCTGCTTATTTATTTGAGAGAGAGTGAGTGAGAGAGAGAACACAAGCGGGAGGGAGGGGCAGAGGGAGAGGGAGAAGCAGACTCCCACTGAGCAGGGAGCCCAGCAAGCCTAAGGCAGCTGCTTAACTGACTGAGCCACCCAGGCACCCCAGGGCTGTGAAAGTCTTAAGGCAGTCCTGTTGGTCCCATGCATGTGTCCTACTGGATTATGAGTGCCTTGAAAGTGGAGGTGGAGGCCGAATCCCCAGGGCTGCCCAGTGTGGGCCTGGTATACAGCAGGTGCTTAATAATTGCTTGTTGCCTGACTGCATAGCCAGTGAATCACTGGGTCCTCACGGCCAGGTGGCCTGGCTCACAATAATAGGAGATACTCAATAACTAGATGGATTGTTGGAAGGTGGGAAGGGTCAGAGGGTAGATGGGGGTGGGGGGAGGAACACCTGGGCCAGGAGGAGACCAATCTGGGACCAGCAGCGCCACCTTGTGTTACAATGCTGGTCTGTCTCTTCTTTCCCTGGGCTCAGTGGGAAACAGCTGGGGAGTTTTCAGAGCCCTTCCACTGGAAAGTGTGCAAAGGAAGAGGAGGAAGAAGGGCAGTATAGAGGAGGGAAAGAAAGGGGAGGTGGGGAGGAGGAGGGACGGAGGGGGAAGGAGGAGAGAGGGAGGAGGCAGGGTGCGGAGGAGGAGGGTACACTGAGATCTCAAACAAGCTCAGGCCGTCCGTTTCTGGCTGTGTGACCTGGGGCCCGTTAATCACCTCTGCAGTCCTCAGCTTCCTCACCCAGAAAGCGGGGACAATACAAAGAGGCCTCTGAATAATGAAATAAAATATCTCAGAAAACGATATGTTTCTTACCTCCCACACTGGGAATCCTGGACAGGTGTTGCCCTCAAGGAGCCCACCAAGGCTGGGAGGTGACAGTTTTCCAGGGACACGGCTGGGGCAGAAAAAGGGATCTGAGTTTGGAGGTAGAGTTGCCAAAGTTAGCGAAAACAATAAAATAAAATAAAATAAAATAATAAAATAAAATAAAATAAAATAAAATAAAATAAATAAAATAAAATAAAATAAAATAAAATAAAATAAAATAAAATAAAATAAAAAGGATCCCCAGCTCAATTTGAATTTCAGGTCAACAGGAATAATTTTTGAATAGACGTATATCCCAGGTACAGCATGGAATATACTTATACCCCCCAAATGTATTCCTTGTTGATCCGAAATTCGAATTGAAGTGGGCATCCTCTATTTACTCTGGCAGCCTTCGCCTTGGGGGAGACTGAAGAAGGCTGAAAGATTTCCAGGAGGAGGCCGCTGTGGGGTTGAAAAGGAAGTGCTAAGGGCCGGTGGGGCAGCGCCCTTTCCTTCCCCTCCCCCACCAAGTGCACATGCGCAATGGCAAACGCCCTTGATTGCACTCACAGGGAACTGGAGGTGGGGGTTGAGTGCCACACCAGGAAGGATGGTGAGCATGGCTGTTCTCCTTTTGTTGAAAAGATGTGGGGCAAAATCACCAGGACTTTATTTTGCAAATCAGAATTACGTTACATCTCCTTGACCAGGAATATTTTGGCCATGTCCCAGCACTGAAGGCCACTTAGAAGCTCAAGGCCACCAGACATTTCTCCCAGTGACTTTGGAGCTGTGTGACCTTCGACAACTGACTTAACCTCTCGGAGCTCTATACATCCAAGAACTCACTCCACTCCAGCCACATCAACTCCCTGGCTGCATCTCCAACTTACCAAGCATGGTCTGCCTCAGGGCCTTTGAACATGCTCCTTTCCTAGCTCTCTACATGGCTCTCTCCTCTCCTCCCTCACTTCTGCATTCAGATGCCAATCTGGGAGGCCTCCCTTGACCACCCCATTAAAAATTATACCCCCCACAAAAAAAAAATCACACCCCACATTCTCCATCCCAGTGCTTTGCTTTTCTCGGTAACCTGACCCACTACGCATTTCACTCATCTCTCTTGCTGATTGTCTGTCTCTGCCACTGGCGGTGAGCGCCACAAGGCTGGGATCTGTTTTACTCACGGCTATGTTGCCAGCACCCAGCATAGCAGCACAATAAAACTTGCTGAATGAATGAGTAGGAAACAAGGCCAGCAGCCAATGTGAAATTTTTAACTGTTGTAGCTGATTGCTTTAATCCTTTTGGTGCCTCAGACTCACTCGAGAATCTGACTAGCTACATGTGGTTACTTAGATGTGAATATTCTGTTTCTTGATGTGCAAAAGCCATATGGTGCTCGTGGCCACCATTCTGAGCGGTGGAAATTCTAGAGAATCCCCAGCATCTCAGAAAGCTCTATGGCATGGTGTTGCTATAGCCACTGTCCAAAAAACGCACTCAGTCATAGACACCAGCTTTCCTTCCACGTTCTTTCCGGAGGTTTCAGAGGCCCCGCCCTACCCCACCCCACATAATTTAGTATAAGTGGCACATTGGTGGCTCCTTAGCTGAATATGGTCCCGGTTGGGTTTTATTTGGTCCAATGGTTTTCTAAAAGGTAGGACACTTGCTTTAGTCTAGAATCCCCATGGATATGGGAATCTCTGGGTGGGTCTTCCACAGGGCAATGCTCTGCCATGCTGCTAACACTTTAGAGGAGGCATTTACTTCCTTTTGGTCTCTGGGGCTATCTGAGTTTGAGACTTCGTTTTATAGACCAAGAAGATAAAGGATGTGGGGGAGGGTGGAATCCAAGTGGTTCCTGCTTCAGGAAGGGGTTGAACCAGGAGTCAGAGATCTGGGAGTTGATCCCAGCACTGCCCTTGGCTGACCGTCTCTGGGCCTCAGTTTTCTCATCTGTAAGATGGGGATGATAAAGGACCAGTTTGGGAAGGGATTAAATGGTGTCATGCAGGTCAGGGCAGGAGGAAAACACTCCATCTCTGTTCACCGCTGTTGTGAAGGCTGCTCATACTGCTGGGTCGAGCTTGGCTCTATCACCTTTCTGCCCAGGCGCGGGTTGGGGCGCGACTCCTGACACGCTGGGGGCATCAAACAACGATCTCTGAGTTCTCACCACCCCCGGAGAAAAGGGGGACCGGTGGACCCCAGAACTCGGATAGCCCCTCCCTGGGCCGAGTTCATAGGATCCCTAGGTCGGGAGGAGGCGCCCTTGGCTGGATCAGGCATCTTACAGGCGTCCCACCGCGCTGACCGCACGCGCCGCCCGCAAAAGTCTGGCCCTTCCCGGACTTCACTTGTGGCTCCAACGTCCCAGACCGAGCGGGGGCGTGGCCAGGCGGCGGGCAATCTCCCTATACGATTGGTCCTCCGGCCCGTCATTCCCGATCGCCCGCCCCCGTGAGTATAAAAGCCTCCCCAGGGCAGGGCCAGACGGTTTCGGAGCTCGTCGTCGTGTACGTCCCGCTGACCGCGGTGAGAGGAGGGGGCCCGACTGAGGTGGGGGGCGGGGTCCGCCGAGTCCCGGGGCGTCCCAGGGCAGGAAGAAGCGGGGAGAACCTTCCTGGGGGTTCTGCTGGTCTCTGCGGCCTGGGGAGGGGTCTCCAGCCTGGCCTGAGCTCTCCTGTTTCTTCCCGCTCCGCCCCCTCAAACCCCCCTCCCACCTATTTCTGGAGCAGAGTCAAACTTTAAAACTCTACCCTTTCAATTCCTGAGACATTCGTTGGGCGGGGAGGGGGCGCCTGAAAGAGCCCCCTAGAAGTGGCAGTATCAAGAGGGGGTAAATCCCCCCCTGCTAAAACACATCCTCTCTAAAAAGTGTGCGTGCTTTGCAAACGCAGTTTGGAGGCGAGCCGCAACCTATCCTGCACAGGAAATCGGCCCTCCCTGGGTCCAGAGCGCCCCTGGCCCCCCAATCAGGGGGCCTTCTGCCTAGCAAGGACCCCTCCTCGGCAAATGGGTTGGCCGCCCGGGGGCTTAGCTCCTCCCCTGCCCGAGTTTCTGATTTCTACCCCGCCACCCCAGTTGGCTCTGGGGAGCTCCCGGGCAGACCCCGCCCTCTTCCCTTAGGTGGGTGTGGCCAGTGGATTGCTCAAGGCGACTGGGAAGGCCTACCCCTTATCTGAGTCCTTGGGACCTTTGTCAGGATTGAGCTGGAACGGAGGGGCCTGGGACCTCGGCTCCGGGAACTTTGGAAGTTGTCTCAGCGTGCTCCGGCTGCAGCTGGACGTCTGCGTGACTACAACCGGTTCCAGCTAGCTCTCATTCTGGCAGCTGGAGCCAGCTTCAAACCAATTCTCTCACTGAGCGGTTGAGGGGGAGGCTTGCGGACCCCAAGGACTTTAATGGGGTGCTGACATCTGCAGTGGCCGCCCTTGGTTGAACCCGCTCTAGGAGGGATTGATGGGAGAATGGGCCTCCAAGGTGCCCACGTGAGCTCAGGCTCCAGGGAGGGCGAGGGGAATAACTGGACTCCTGATGATAACCGGGGACGGGTGTGCCTACTCGCTTCACTTCCCAGTCTGGGGACCTTAGTACCAAGCAGAAGCCCATTCCTGGCCGGCTTCACCCATGTGTGAAATGGTTCCGTTTATTGAGCACCTACTTTATGCTAGGCCCTGAGCTAAGCGCCACATGTCGCTCTGCCAATCTGTAGGGGCTCTGAGCTAGGACGGGTTATCCCCATGTTACGGATGGGGCAAGCAAGGCTCTGAGAGAGGGTGCTGCTTTCCCAAGCTCCCACTGCTAGCGAGTTCCAAAGCTGGGATTAGAACCGGTTTGGACTCCAGCACTGATGCTCTCAAAGCCTCAGTTTGCTGAGCTCTGCTTGGGGGACAGGGCAACACGACAGCCAGGAGGATGGGCCCCCTTCCTCTAGAAGGAAATGGTCAGAGTCAAGGTCGGGGGTTCACAACAGGCTCATCCCAGAATTACCAGGGGAACCAGCCCTGAAGGCAGGTTCTGCCTTTAGCTCCTCGCACAGGTGAGAGGACTGAGGCCAGCGAAGAGGAGACTCCTTGCTCAGCACGGTATAGCATGGGAGGACTGGGAATGACGCTTTACCCACCTCCTGCCAGCTGGCCAGGAAAACGGAGCACAGCCGTGGTGGCTCGCATCGTACCTTGTGAACATGCGCCTGGGCCTCACCTGGGGCGCCCCCCTTGCCCTGCCCTCCCTCCCGAGCCTGACTTGATTGGTCTGCGGTAGGGCCAGGCATGGTCTCCCTTACTTGGTTTGTGGGGTGTTTTGTTTTTAATGCTTAACCTTTTTTTTGAACTAGTAATATTATCTACGTGGCTCAAAAGTCAGGCCTGCCCCAGCTGCTTGATCTTCCCTGGAAGGTGGTCACTGTTAACAGTTTCCTGTATCTAAAGATCCTGAGCAAACGAAGCACCAATTTTCGCCCCGTGCACACTCTTCGTCTCTGAAAATCCTGGTCCAGCCAGGGATGCGTAGGTCTCTAGTCTGTGGCCACTGCATTGGGCTAGGTCCTTGTTTTCTCCAGGTCCCTCCTGCGGGGGAACCAGGTTGCTTCCACTCTCTTGTGGCCGACACGGCTCTGCCCACATGGCAGTACAGGTGTGGGACCATCCCCTCAGGGTTTCCGGGTCACAGGGACAATGACTCTTGAAAGCAGGCAGCCCCTGGCAAATTGCTCTCCCCAAAGGTTTCGCACCCCAGGCGTCTCCCCGAAGCATTGACCGAGTGGAGCCCTTGGAGTTGGCCCTCGAGGTGTGGCCCTGATATCTGCTGCATCAGCAGCACCTGAGAGCTGGTTAGGGATGCAGACTCCCGGCCCCACCTGGCCCTGCTGAATCAGCTCCCCGCCTCTGCCCCGGCCACAGGTGCTTGTGAATGATTGAGGGGCGGGGCTCTAAGAAACGGGGGAGGAGTTGCAGGGTGCTGTGAACTTGCACTTTCTCCTGGAGGGAGGGATAGGGCACGCTGTACCTGACTAGCCCGTCTGTCCACCACAGTGCCTGCTTCGGGGAACCATGTCTGCCAACGAGACAGAAGCCACCACCAGCACCCAGGCGACAGCAGAAGAACCGGCCCAGCAGGTGAGGGAGGGCCAGGACCATGGGATGAGGCTTCCCATACCGTAGGGCGGGGAGCCTTTGGTAGCGTGGGGGGGGGGTTTCTGCGGTTGAGGGGAGCCATCACGCAGACCCGGGGCGGGGGGGGGGTGCAGAACCGGGAATCCCGAAGGCTCTGGGCAGATCGGGTCTGCTCTGAAGCCGCCTGTCTCCCCCCACCCCCACCGCTGTCCTGTCTGCAGGTGCTTGGAGGGTCATCCTAGGAAGTCAGCCCCCATTTCTTCTCCTTGTTCGCAGCTTCAGTAATAACTATGTAGCGTTCATAAACAACTCTATTAACATATCATTTACATACCGTAAGATGCGCCGTTGGGAAGGGTGCTCCCCAGTGGTTTTTAGTCAGCTACCAAGTCCTGTAGCCATCAGCGTACAGCGTTAGGACATGCTTCATCCCCCCAGAGAGACCCCGTCTGGTTCGTACTCCCTCCTCCTTCCTCATCTGCCCCAGCAGCCGCTCATCTGCTGTCTCGTGGGTTTGCCTGTTCTGGACATTTCGAATGGAGTCTGTCTGGCTTCTCTCACTGAGTGTCATGTTTTGGGGGTTTATCTGCCTTGTAGCGGGTGTCAGTGCTTCCTCCCTTTCTTAAAATTGTTGTAAAACAACACATAACAAAGAAAAAATATTATTTTGAAGTGTTCAGTTCAGTGGCGTTCAGTACATTCATGATGTAGGAGAACCACCTCCATCAAACCCCAGATGGGAACCCCATCCCCATTACCAGTTAGTCCCATTCCCTCCTCCCCCAGCCCCTGGCACCCACTAATCTGCTTTCTGTATGAATTTACCTCTTTTGGACGTTTCACGTAAGTAGGAAGATAAAATCACTTTTATAAAAGTAGGCTCTTTGACGTTAGGTCCCTCATAAGTGAGATCCTACAGGATTTGTCTCTTTGGGTCTGGCTTCTGTCACTGAGCACGATGTCCTCAAGGCCCGCCCACATCGAGGCAGGTGTCGGGATGTCCTCTGTAAGGCGGGCTAGTGTTCCATTATCTGCCCGGACTGCACTCTGTTTGTCCGTCCACAGATACCTGGGCTGTTTCCATCCTTCGGCCACTGTGAATAATGCTGCTTTGAACATGAGTGTCCAAGGATCTCTTCGCGATTCTGTTTTCATTTCCTTTTTTTTTTTCTTTTTAATTTTATTTATTTGAGAGAGCGAGGGAGCACAAGCAGGGGGAGAGCAGCAGAGGGAGAAGGAGAAGCAGGCTCCCTGCTGAGCAAGGATCCTGAGGCGGGATTCGATCCCAGGACCCCGGGATCGTGACCTGAGCCAAAAGCAGGCGCTCGGCCACCCAAGCCACCCAGGCGCCCTGTTTTCAGTCCTTTGGTCGATAGACACAGAAGTGGATTGTGGGCTCGTAGGGTGATTTCTGTTTGTAATTCTTTCTAATTCGCCGTGCTGTTTTCCACAGTGGCTGGGTCACTTCCTGTTCCCTCCCACACAAGGCACACGAGTTCCAGGTTCTCTCCAACCTCACCATTGCTTGTTAATTTGTTTCATTTTGCTAGTAGCCATCCTGACGGGTGTCAGGTGGTGTCTCCTTGTTGTTTTGGCATTTCCCTCGTGATCCCTCACGCTGAGCGTCTTTTGTGTACCTATTGACCATTTGGAGGCTATGATTTTTTTCTTTTTTTTTCTTTTTTTTTTTTTTTTAAGATTTTTTATTTATTTATTTGACAGAGACAGCCGACAGCCAGTGAGAGAGGGAACACAAGCAGGGGGAGTGGGAGAGGAAGAAGCAAGCTCCTAGCGGAGGAGCCTGATGTGGGGCTCGATCCCAGAACACTAGGATCACGCCCTGAGCTGAAGGCAGACGTTTAATGACTGCGCCACCCAGGCGCCCCAGTTTTTTTCTTTTTTAAGTAAACTCTATGCCCAACATGGGACTCGAACTCACAACCCGAGATCAAGAGTCACATGCTCTACCAAGTGAGCCCAGCCTGGCTCACTGAGGCTCTGAGGCTGTGAATTTTTAAAAAACATACTTCATACACCATAATTTCTTTAATCCCCTCACCAAGCAATGGACGTCTGGGCTGTTTCTACTTCTTGACCATTCTGAATGAGGCTGCCACGTGTATTCACGTACGCGTGTTGTGTGGACGTGTGTTTCCTGTCCTGGGCTAGGTTCCTAAAAGCAGAGTTGCTGGATTGCAGGGGAGATTTGGGATTAACTCCTAAAGAGACCTCGGGGGTAAGCTGGAGGCAGAGGGCCTGAGTCCAAGGCCCAGCTTTGCCGCTGGCTGGGTTTGTGACTTTAGGTGGCTGACTTAGGTTTCCGTGCCTCAGTTAACCCTTCCATAAAATGGATGGACACTCCCCACACACAGGTTCTCCACACAGCCCCTGTGAGTTACGTCTTCTGCCGGTGCCTTCTCCCAAGTGATCTTTGTGACTCCTATCGGACAGGAAGTCTCCCCGTGTGGTGGGTGGGGAAGCTGAGCCTCAGAAGGGCTGTCTCGACTCTGTTCCGCTCTTAGAGGGTAAATGAATGGGGGTGGATATGTGCTAATAAAACTTTATAGAACCAGCCACCAATGGAATATCAGCCACATAAAGGAAGAAAGCACTGACCCCTGCCACAATGTGGTTGGACCTTGAGGACGTGATCCTTTAGTGAAATGAGCCAGACTCAAAAGGACAAGTACTGTATGAATCCACTTAGATGAGGTCCCCAGCGGAGTCCCGTCCACAGAGACTGAGAGGAGATGGTGGGAGCCGGGGCCGGGGGTGGGGAGTCCGTGCTTCCTGGGACAGAGTCTCCGTGTGGGGAAATGGAAAGTTCTGGAGACAGAGGGTGGGGGTGGCTGCTCAACAGCGTGAGTGTGCTTCATGCCACTGAGCTGTGCACTTGGAAATGGTTAAGATGGTAAGTTTTATGTGCATTTTTACCACAATTTAAAAAATGAAACACTGACCCGCGTTGCCCCAGGGACGGACCCTGAGCCCACGACGCTCAGGGAGGGAACCAGACACAGAAGGCCACACAGCGTGTGAGTCCACATCTGTGACACGACCAGAACAGGCTCATCCATGGACGGGAAAGGGGCTCGTGGGGGCCGGGATTTGGGGGAGGGGAGAATGAGGAGTGACCATTTTTCTGGAGGGATGGCGAAGTTCTAGAATTAGCCACGACCGTTGCACAACCTAATGAAAACACTAAAAATGTTAGAGTCGTGCGCTGTAAAGTAGTGGAATTAACGATCTGTGAACTTCTGGATTCAGCTGTTAGGAAAAACCAGACAAGAATAAGAAAATGAGGTGTGGGCCCCGTGGGCTGTCGCTTGCTGACCCCAGCGGTAGACGCGAAGCGCCGTGAGAGTGGGGCTCTTGTCTGTGCCCGGCGCCCAGTGGGCGTCCAGTGTACGTTCGAACAGATGAGCGGCAGGGCTAAGGTGTAAGAAGTGCTCGTGGGGCAACCTCGAAGCCGTGGCGTGTGCGACCCCCTGGATGCAGGACAAGCGTGTGCGGAGCCGTGGCCTGAAACGGCAGGGCACCCCGAGCTGCAGGCCCAGCCCGCTGAGCTGCTTGTCCCCGTAGCCCAGCGTGGTCGACCGCGTGGCCGGCATGCCCCTCATCAGCTCCACCTGCAACATGGTGTCCGCGGCCTACGCCTCCACCAAGGAGAGCCACCCCCACGTCAAGACCGTCTGCGACGCAGCCGAGAAGGGCGTGAAGACCCTCACGGCGGCCGCCGTCAGCGGGGCCCAGCCCATCCTCTCCAAGCTGGAGCCACAGAGTGAGTGAAGCCCCGGAGAGCCTGGGACCTTCCTATTGGCGGTTTCGGGGGGTGGAGTGGGGGGGGTCTGCCCCACTCCTGGCCCTGTTCCCCCCAGCCAGCTCCGGCCGGCCTTCCCGGCCCCGAGGGCTGCGTACGTCCTGTGACCCACGGTTCCTGTCTTGCCCCGTGCAGTCACGTCGGCCAGCGAATACGCCCACCGGGGGCTGGACAAGCTGGAGGAGAACCTTCCCATCCTGCAGCAGCACACGGAGAAGGTAACTGAGCTCCGCCATCAGCAGCCCCTGGGGCTGGGGGTTCCGCGGGGGTGGGGGGCCTCCTGGGCTCTGAAGTCTGTGGTCCCACCCCTGCCTCTGCTAGAATAGACCCATGAGACTGCTTTCTCCCTGAGCCCTCTTCGGTCTGTCCCCACCCCCGCCTTGAATCTGCTCCCCATTGGGCAGCTGGAGGAGTGATCGAAACACCAGCCAGATGTGTTCAGAACCCCCTTGGGTCTCTCACCTTGCCTGGGGCAAGAGCCAAGGCTGTCCTTACGGCCCAGGTGGCCCACCTGATCAGGCCCTACAGCCTCCCAGCCCTCATTGCCCACCTCCTCTGTCCCCCGCCGGCCCCGCCAGCCTCTGCACTCCGTGTCGAGGCACATCAGTACCCGTGTGGACCGGACACAGGGATGGGAACAGAGTACCTGCCCTCGTGGGACTTTCATTCAGGGGAGGCCGTGGGAAGCAAATATAGTGAACGTGTCTGTCCCAGTCCTACCTCAGGCCCTTTGTACGTGCACTTCCTTCTTCATGAACCAGACTTTCAGGTCTCTGTTCTAATCCCGCCTCTTCAGAGGCCTTCCCTTCCCTCTTAAAGAAGGTCCTGCTCGCTCAGCTCTGTCCAGAACTGTGTCCGATGTCCACGTTCTTTCTCTGCGCCGTCCAGTCTGGAAACCACCAGCTGTATCTGGCTGCGGAGCCCTTAGAATGAGGCTGGTGTCACTGAGGAACTCACTGACCAATTTTAGGTGTAAGTAGCTGCGCGTGGCCCGTGGCCAGCATCGCTGTAGCGTGCCACGACAGCTTCCCTGAGCCGTGAGTCACACGTGCACGATGAGCTCATTTAACGCCTACAGCTCAGTGGTTCTAGTGCAGCCGTTGTGTGGGCATCGCCCCAAAAGTAGCCCCACGTCCCTTGGCTGTTAATCTCTTTCCTGCCAAACACTCCTGGCAACCACTCAGGTACTTGCCACCCGTGGACGAGCCCGGTCTGGACGTGTCACACACGTGGACTCACGCTGTGGGGCCTTCTGTGTCTGGTTCCCTCCCTGAGTGTCGTGGGCTCGGGGTCCGTCCCCGGGGCAGCACGTGTGGGCGCCTCGCTCCCGAGCGGGGGGACCATGTGTGTATCCATTCAGCGGGCGATGGGCGTTCAGGTCGTTCCCACTTCTTGGCTGTTGGAATGTTGCTGGACAGTTGTGCACCAGTTATGTTAATCTTTTACAACATAACATGTGTTATCTTTAACCAGCTCTAAGCGCACAGCTCCGTGGCACGAAGCACACTCACACCGTCTTGCAGCCACCCCCACCCCTTGTCTCCAGAACTTTCCATCTCCCCACACAGAGACTCTGTCCCCAGGAAGCACGGACTCCCCACCCCCGGCCCTGGCTCCCACCAACTCCTCTCTGTGTGGACGGGACTCCTCTGGGGACCTCCTGGGAGCGGGGTCCTGCGGGATGTGTCCTTCTGGGTCTGGCTCCTCTCGCTGAGCCTGGTGTCCCCAGGGTCCCTCCATGGCGTGGCTTGTGTCAGGGTCCCTTCCGTTCTCAGGCTGAACAATATTCCAGGGTGTGGACGGACCATGTTTGTTTAGCCTTGCACCTGTCAGTGGATTGCTTCCACTTCTGGGGCTTGTGAGTCCCGCCGCTCTGAGCGCGGGTGTCCCGGTTGTGTGGGCTTGTAAGGCCCCACGCCATCCGAAGGGCTGTTTAACTGCGTGTTTGTCTTCCCGAGTGGGGTGAGGCTGCGCACTGCTTGGGGGCACTGTCTGGCGCCCGTACTCTAGCCTGGCAGACTGGATGCTGAGTCCCGCTTGCGCCTCGTGGAACACACGGCCACGCTCAGGTGTGCCTCTTCGTGTCCAGTTTCTCTCACCAGAGCTCTGTGGTCCCCGATGTGTGTGTGGGGGCGGGGGGGAGCCATGGGCCAAGCCCGCCGCAGCTCCAGTTCTCCTGAGCTCTGCCCTGAGGCCCCCCTGCTTCCACAGGGAGCTGGCCCCTCCCCCCACCTGCTATCGGGCGCCTCCTGTCGGTGGGAGACTGCTATGCACCCCCCCAGGCCGGCCCCAGCCTCTCAGGCAGCACTCAGTGCAGCCGGGGAGGAGTCTCCCCAGCAAAGGCCATTAACAGGCTGGGGGTTGAAGGTGGAAACTGCAGAAACTGCCCAATTCACAGAAGGCTGGAGAAGCTTCCCCGCAGAGCCAGCTCCTCAGGGCCAGGCGCTTGCGTTCTCCTGTCCTGCTGCCGCCGCTCGAGGCCAACATTCCTTCCGTTTATAGAAGGGATGAGCTCGGGGCGACGCTCTACAAGGTCACCCAGCCGAGCTGCCCCCAGCTCAGAGGCGCAGTGCTCTCTGGACGCCTGTGACGTCAACCCCCCTCCCCCCCGCCCCGGGCTCGCCCCAGGAAGATGTAGCGGTCCCCGGATCTGTGAGACGTGGCGTGGTCAGCTGGGCCAGCGTGAGCTAGGTGACAGCCCCACCCCAAAGAAACAAGAGGTCTGGGTGTTCAGAGGGGTGCCAGCTGAGAAGGGTAGGAAGGGGGTGGTGTGGTTTTTAACTTCCAGAGAGCTCTGCGCACAGAGGTCTGCTCCAAGGCGTAGACTCGGGAACAATAGGTGCGGATCCAGGAACACCCAGTGGGTGCTGTGGCCGCGTCTCCGGGGTTCCAGAGCCATTCCAGGGGTCCACACCGCCGGCCCTGCACCAGCTCTGCTGAATGCGGTTTTCCTCGCACGTGGACACACCGCGTGTTCCCAGCACCCAGGGCTGCTTTTACTCTACAAGGGGCAGTCTTAAGTCATTGAGGCAGAGACCGTCGGCCTGCCAAGCTAAAATATTTCCGTGGCCCTCTTCCAGAGAAAGTTGCCGACCCCTTAACTGTCCTGCTAACCCACGTTAGAGGTGGTGGAGTCAAGGTACGAGGTTAAAATCCAGGTCCGGTCCTTGGCACCTAGACGGCCCTCGGACAGGCTGCTTAGCCTCCCGGCCTCACTTTCTCGTGGGTGGAATGGGTACGCTCCTCCTCTTAGGGGTTTAAAGGGCGGAAGCGGGTCCATTATCTGAAGGCTCAGAACAGCGTCTGGCTCGTATAGAGTGTTGGTTTTTACTGTTTTAATACAAGCTTCAGGAATAAATCCCCAAGCACAGTGACGTTTTGGGCACATAGCCCCATTTGCCGTGCGGAGTTGAAGGTGGTTAGCTGGGAGTTCGTGGGGACAGAATGTTTAGACACCGGCGTACATCCTCCGTGTCGCTCTAGTTTTGCTCCGGGGCCTCTAGGTCCGGGCCTCCCCTCTTGGCACCCCTGATGTTGGGGGGGCATTCTCTCGGGGGCAGAGCAGGGTCCCCAGCCCCACCCCCTGGATGTCAGGAGCTCCCGCAGTGTGACAACCACACGTGTCCCCAGACAGTGCCCAGCATCCCCTGGGGACAGAATCGCCCTAGAGAACCACTGTCCGAAGGGACTTCGCACACGGTCTCTCCGGCCAAGGTTAGGATTCTCAGCGCCTGACTAGGCGGTCACGTCGCAGGGGTATCTTAGCTTCCTCTGCCACGCAGATGGAACCTTGAGCCGAGCCCTGTTCTGACCCGCCACATCTGTCCGCTGGGCGGCTTACACAGGAACTTCCTGTCCCCCGGTCCCAGAGGCCAGAGGTCACAGAGCGCTGGTAGGGCTGCTTCCTCTGCGGGAGGCCCCTGCTGCACTTCAGACTGGCCTCCCCTGGCCTCCCCTCTGGCCTCATCTCTTCTGTAAAGACCTTATCTCCAAATAATCACATTCTGACGTCATGGGGATTAGGGTTCAACACACTGAGGCCCGTGGCACTGCCGATAAAGAAATGGAAGCACAGAGAGGTGGGGCCAGTTGCCTGAGGCCACACAGCTAGGACCTAACAAACCAGGGTTCATGCCAGGCTCCAGAGCTCGAGGTCTTCGCTGCCAGACTCCACGTCCACCCTTCGGGGTCATCCAGGAGCTGGAACTCCTCCCTTTGGCCTCCCTGGAGGCTGGGGTGCAGGGGTGGGGGTCCCCAGGTTCAAAGAGAGGACAAAGATGCTGACGCTATCCTGTTTGTAGGTTCTGGCGGACACCAAGGAGCTCGTCTCGTCCAAGGTGTCGGGGGCCCGAGAAGCCATGTCCAGCACAGTGTCCAGCGCCAAGGACACAGTGGCCACCCGAGTGACGGAGGCAGTTGATGTGACCCGGGGTGCCATGCAGACTGGTGTGGATGCGACCAAGTCCATGGTGACCAGCGGCGTCCAGTCGGTCATGGGCTCCCGTGTGGGCCAGATGGTGCTGAGTGGGGTAGACACGGTGCTGGGCAAGTCGGAGGAGTGGGTTGACAACCACCTGCCCATGACGGACGCTGAGCTGGGTGAGTAGCCCTTGGGCCTGGGACCCCCCACCGCCCGCCAGAGCTCCCACCCCTCTCAGCCACCTCGAGTCTATCCCTCCGTGGCAGCTCAACCCTGCCACCTCCCCTCGGATCCGCTGCAGCCCTTGTCAGCGCCCACCTGCATCAGTGCGGTGGCCTCCACCCTGGCCCCCAGTGTTTGTTCTCCGTGGAGCAACCACTAGAGGGCCCCCGTGAGCACCCGAGTCAGGTCCTGTTCTCTGCCCACAGCCCTTGGGGGCTCCCAGGTCCCTCAGGGTAGAAACCCAAGTCCTCCGTATAACACCCCCCCCTTGTGCTTATCCACCTCCCCTCATTCATTCTACTCCAGCCACACTGACTCCTTGCTGATCCTTGACCATGCTCCCACTGCAGGGCCTTTGCACCAGCTGTTCTCTCTACTGAGAACATTCTTCCCCTAGACATCCTTCTGGATGTTCCCTAGATGCCCTTCCACCTCCAGCTGTGCTCAGATGCCACCTCCCCAGTAAAGCCGCTAAAATAGCTACTCCCTCGTCCATACAGTTCTCTCCCCGCCTCCTCCCGGCTGGGCTCTGTGTTTTCTCACAGTTCCACGAAGCAGCCGCTTCTGTCTTGGTCACTGCTGTGTCCCACGTCTAGAACGGGGCCTGGTGCTCAGCAGGCGTTCAAACTCTTCTCTGTCACCCCCACCCCCAGGCATGCATTTGTCCCTTCAGATGTTCCTTGAGCTTCTGCCGTGTGGCCAAGTCCTGGGGATACATCAGTGGATAAAATTCTGCCTCGTGGAATTCACAGTATAAAGTATAAGGAAGTCAGATTAAAGGAGAGATTTTCAGGGGGGAGGATTGGGTAGATGTTTCTGAGGAGGTGACATGACCACGAATGGGGCAGGCGAGCAAGCGGGCTAGCTGCGTGTTGTCAGGGTAGAGAGAAGTGTTGATAACAAAAGCCCTGGGGCAGGACCTGCCTGGTGGGTTAGAGGAATTCCAGGGCGAGGGGGAGATGGGGAGGGGTACAGGGCAGGTCGTGCAGGGCCTAGGGGACCACGGGGAGGACTTGGATTAACCCCGGGAAGGTGGGATTCCCTGGAGGGCTGTGGGCAGAGGCGACATGACCTGACTCCGGTGCTCACGGGCGCCCTCTGGTGGCCGCTGAGGGGATGGCGGACTGGGGGGTGAGGGCGGGACTGGGGACCAGGGTGGAGGGGACTGTGCTTGCTCCCACAGTTGTGACGCGGGCTGGTCCAGGTGGAGGCAGGAATAGACAGACAAACTGGGGACAAAGCTGTTGAGATGAAGCAGCATCCTATTTGTGGTCCACAGTCATGCTCTCGTACCCGTGGCTCTTGTGACTTTGGCCACGCCACGGTGCAGACTCTGGTGCCCACGGCAGCCAGGGCCCGCGGGGTTGTAACTAGACACCACGCTCCATCCGACTTTGGCCAGGGTTGGTTGGTTTGAATGAGGAGCCAGACATTTGGGACAACTGGAGAAAGCTGCAGGACAGACCAGATCAGGGGTTCCCCACGGCAGCGGTCATTCTCGGGGCGGGGGGGGGGGGGCGCATCCCCGGCCCCACCCCCTCGATGCCTGGAGCACCCCCAGTACGACCAGACACTGCCCAGCGTCCCCTCCCGGGTGAGACGCCCCGCTTCTCCTAGAACTTCACGCAGAGGGAATCGTGGGGTTCCCTGGTGGGTGGGCACCTCCTCCTCGTTCCCACTGCCTCCTTCGCCTGAGACTGCAGAATGTCACTACTCCAAGTGTCACCGCTTTCTCCGTTAGCTGGAAACTGTCTTGGAGAAAGTTCTCTGTGGCAGCTCTGATGAGCCCAGGTGTGGCTTGTGGAGGAAAAGCAGGGCAGGTGGCTAGCTTCCCCCCCTTATTTATTTTGGCCTCGCGGGCTGGTTCGTCTGCCTCCTCCACTGTCAGCAGCGGGTTTTCATGCGATAGGTGTGAGTGGGCTGATCACACGACATACTCCAATCCTACACGCTTGCTTTATTGACCTTCCCCTTGTCCCGCTACTGTTGGCCGCTTGGAGACCCCCCTCGGGTTGGCTCTGAGTCTCCCTGATTCTCCCTGGGACTCCTCCATGGAAAGTCGTGGTCCTTTGCTCTGTGGAGAAACTTGATGTCTCAGGTGGGCTGGTCATCTTCGGCCCTGAAGTGTGTGGCTTGAGCGTAGCATGTCACTTGTCCTTTGAGGGTCCCAAACCCAACCCCGAACCTCTCGAAGGAAGGGAGCTGCCGGCCCATGGTGGGTGCCGAAGCCAGGTAGAGCCAGCCGTGGGTCTCGGCCCCTGAAGGCAGGGGGAGAAGCAGGGTCTGCTGGAAGGAAAGTCCTGAGCTCGGGGAGGCCACTGCAGAGAAGGGATCCATCTGACCAGCTCTGCTTGTGTATTCGTGTCCGCCCGGTAAGGGTGAAATCGCTGTGCACACCGGTGCTTGTGGTTTCGGGGGGGGGCATCTAGTGGGGGAAGGTACGAGCTTCTGCAGCAGCGGGCAGACCTAGGCGTGTGTGCTCGGGGGCTCGGCCCAGGCGAACAGCCCTCTTTCCTCCCTCCTCAGGGTTCTCCCCTTTGCCAAGGGCCCCTGCCCACTCCGCCAGGCCCTGCCGGCTTGCTCAGACGTGCGAGGACTCCGCCAGGCGTCCAGGCCTAACTAACAAAGCTTTCACTTCCAAGGGCAGAGCCCCGGGTTCCCGGAGGGCCATGAAGTTCTGGGCTGCAGCAGGTTCCAGACGTCGCTGGTTTGGGATAGGCTCTGCAAACCCGCTTTTGGTGGGAGAAGGGGGAAGATCTGTTTCTCTCAAGATGCAGGTTTCTATTTTGTCCACCTCTCAGTGTCCCACGTGTCTGTAGTTAATTTTTTGTTAAATGTCACCATGAAATGATCCTCCCATGACCTCCTCTTCCCCAGCTGACTGTGTCAGACTACCTCCGTGCCACATCAGGCCCACCGCCTGCATTCGTAAATAAAGTTTTATTGGCACACGGTGACACGCACCAGCACGCGTGTTGTCTGTGAGTGTCTGCACGACAACTGCGGACTTGACTCATTGAGGCGCGGTAGAACTGCCTGCAAAGACAAAAACATTGCCCATCTGGCCGCATACAGAAAGTTCATCAGCCCCCTGGGTGAGAGTATGTTCTTCCAGAACTTGTAATGTTTGCAGAAGCAACTGCAGTGCCCTGATTGAAGGCTTACCTTGATTGAGCAAGAGGTCAGGGACCGCCTGTGGGATTTCATTCCTTGATTTTCCACGGTTTTTTGTTTCTGGAAACGTGGCTGGCCAAAGGATATGCAGAAAAATGGGGCTAAAGTAGAGAGCTCACCTACTTATCAGAACAGCCAGGCGCTTCCTGCCCGACCAGGGGCACGTCTCCTGTGTTACCCTGCTCCCTCTAGTATTTATTTGATACACTTCTTTAAGTGAGCTTTTCCAGATTCTTCTAGAAAGGAAACTTTAGCGCTTACTGAAAACAGGATGCCGTACCATCTGCTGTAAATCGATGACGAAAATGACTAAATGCTCGTTTGGGTGCCGTTTTTGAGTACGAGGTAGCCCAAATTCCACAATCCAGGCAGCTCTGACTGGGGTGGTCCTACCGAAGGGGGAACTGAGGCTTACTTACTTACAAAATCACTTTTGTGCAGAGCAGGGAGTGGCAAACGTTTTCTTAACCAGATGGTAAATATTTTTGGCTTTTTGGGTCGGACGGTCTGTGTTGCAGCTAGTAAGTCTGCTGTTAACACAGAAGCGTAGATGATAGGCGAATGAGTGTGACTGTGTGCCAATAAAACTTTATTTATAGAGACAGGCGGCATTCGGCCTGGGGGCCGCAGTTGGCGGACCCATGCTATAGGGCATTACAAAGCCAGTGAGTCAGGAGGTCTGGAGTCGAATCCATATCAGGTTATTTCCAAAACTCAGGCTTATACCTACTATGTTAAAGTTTGAAAGGAGCAGATGAACTAGGATAAAATCATCAGGGCGGGCAGTTTCCATCCTGCCGTATTGTAATGTCATGGGCTCTTTCTGGACTAGACAGCCCTGACTTTTCCTTACAAGCTGTTAAGACGGTTTTCATGTGGCTCAGACTTCTCCCCCTGGCAAGTATCATGGTTAAGAACGGGTGTCAGAAGGCCTGGCTTCCAATCCTGACTCGCCACTGCCTAGCTGCGTGACCTTGGGCAAGTCACTTCACCTGCGAGTCCCTGTCTCCTCATCTGTAAAACCGGGGTAACGGTGCCTCCCTCGAAGAGTTGTTGAGATTTAAAGAGAACACACACAACGCACCAGAACCTTGTGAAATATTGGCCGGATATGTGCCGGCTGCTAATACAGGCTTGGCCGGCTTTTTTCTGCAAAGGAGCAGATCGTGAATATTTTAGCGTCCACGGGCCAAGAGGCCACAAACCACTGTAGTTTGAAAGCAGCCGTAAAAATATATAACCGACGTGCAGGGCTGTGTTCAGGCGTGGTACAAAACCAGAGGCCGGGCGAATGTGGCCCAAGGGTCTTGGTTTGCAGACCCTCACACTAGTCAGTCCAAGGTCTCTTAATCCTGGGAAGTTCGGTTCCCCTCATACCCATTTCACAGATGGGGAAAAGCAAGGCAGGGGACTCCCGTGCGCCAAGCCTTCCCTGCTTGTGAGCGGCAGCCCCCAGATAGAAAACCCTGGCAGCAGGTGCAAGCCCGCACGGGCCCCGCGCCCAGGGGTGCGCCCCGCGAGCCCGGGCCGCGCTTGCCGCATCCGGGCCTTGACGTGGCCTCTCCCGCCTTCCTCCCCGCAGCGAGCCTCGCCACGTCCCTGGAGGGCTTCGACATCGCATCGGTGCAGCAGCAGCGGCAGGAGCAGAGTTACTTCGTGCGCCTGGGCTCGCTGTCGGAGCGGCTGCGCCGGCGGGCCTACGCGCACTCGCTGGGCAAACTGCAGCTCACGCGCCAGCGCGCGCAGGAGGCCCTGCTGCAGCTGGCGCAGGCGCTCAGCCTGGTGAGCACCCCCACACCCGGCGGCTCCCCCCGCCCCCGTGTGCATCTCCGCCTGGATGGGGGGGTGGGGGCGGCCCTCGGGAGGGCCCCCGACCAGCGGGCTTCAAGGACGAGCTGTCAGCCAGGCCTGCGGGCGGGAGGTGTGAGATCAGGGTGTGCGGCAGCGCGGCTTCCTCCGGGCCTCCCGCCTGGACGTGCGGACGCCGTCTTCTCCCCGGGGCCTCAGCGGGCGTCCCTCTGCTCACCTCGTATTGGAGTCAGGCCCCTGCGTCTTTAAAGCCCGGATCTGCAAGCACAGGCCCATCCTGAGGTCCTGGGGGGTCAGGGCTCCAGCATAGGTGCGTGGGGGACGTCACTCAGCGCAGACAGGCCGGCGGAGGCTGTCCTCCTGGCCGGGGACTGAGGGACCCACGCGGTGTTTTGGTGGTGGTTTTGTTTCAAGTCTGTTCTGTGGAGGTGTGATTCAGGGACAGCAAAATCACCCGTTTCTAAGTATATGGTTTGAGGAGTTTTACAAACATCAACAGACACGTGACCAGCACCACAGTCAAGATGTGGAAGGATGCCATCACCCCAGAGAGGGCCACCCGCCTGTCTGCAGTCACGTCCGCCCCTCCCCGCCGGGGTTCTCTGTCTCTTCCCTAAGAGCTGAATTCCTGCCGTCTTCCTCTTTGCCTAGCTTCCTCCACTCAGTGCGCTCTCCTTTCTCTTTGTAAATGTTTAATTGGGGTAAGCTACACACAACATGAAATCTTTGCGGCACGAAGCACACTCACACCCTCGTGCACACACCCCCACCGTTTGTCTCCAGAACTTTCCGGTCTCCCCACATGGAGACTCTGTCCCCAGGAAGCACAGACTCCCCAGCCCCTGCCCCAGCCCTGGCTCCCACTGTCTCCTCTGTATGGACGGGACTCCTCTGGGGACCTCCTGGGAGTGGGGTCTTGCGGGATGTGTCCTTCTGGGTCTGGCTCCTCTCGCTGAGGACTGTGTCCTCGGGGTCCCTCCACATTGTGGCAGGTGTCAGGGTCCCTTCTTTTTTAAGGCTGAATAACATTCCATTGGAGCACTTTTAAGACCCTGCTTATGTTCCTCCTGCTTACGTTCGTTGGCCACAGCCAGTGCTGTGGCTCAGGCCCAGTCACAAGGAGAACCAGACAGAATGGGAGGAGCTGCAGAGAATTTCGGCCCCTTCCTCTGCACGTGGCAGACGGTGCACGCACCTGTTGGTGATGAGACCGTAGCTGTGGAAAGCCTGTGTGAGAACAGCATCCCTCCTGCCTTCCTCCCCCTCTCAACCATCCCATCTTAGATAGGAAGAGGACTTCGTAGGCCTCTCCCGGGACATGTATGGGGCTCTGCTGACCTCGGTCAGGCGCTGGAGGCAGCCTCTCTCCTTGTGTGTCTCTCACTCTCTCACTCCTTGCTCTCCTGCTCCAGATGGAAACCGTCAAGCAAGGGGTCGATCAGAAGCTGGTGGAGGGCCAGGAGAAACTACACCAGATGTGGCTCAACTGGAACCAGAAGCAGCTCCAGGACACAGAGGGGAACCCGGCCAAACCGGAGGTACCAGCCTGGGGGACACATGGGGTGCTTAGGGCCCTGACTTCCCTCTCCATGCCTCTGCCGGATGGACCTACCTGCTGGGAATACTTTCCACAGCCTCTCCTCCCATTCACTGCCTTTGGGACACAACAGCACCTCCTCCAGGAAGCCCACCTGGATTTCCTCTCTTGGGTGTGGGTGTTGCTTCTGAACTGTGGGATACTTGATAGACACCTCTCAACCTGCTAAAATTCTAAGCCATGTCTCACTTACCTTCTCCCCCATCCTGGCGTCATCGAGCCCTCCGTACTCCCCTGCCTGGCGCCTCGTGACGACTTCTCACTAACGTCCTCTGGTCCCTCCATCTGTCCCAGGCATCGGCCTGTCCTGCCAGGCTCTGACTTTCACTGCTTCTACCATCGCTCATGGAGACTTTCCTTGAGTCAACACCTTACGTGACTCTCACGCCCCATTATGAACATCCCTCGGTCTCAGGGCTGACCTCACACTATAGCTTCTCCGCTTAACCTCCCTGGGCCTTGGTTTCCCCATCTGTCAGTGGGTTGTAGGACCTGCAGGGCTCTTCGGGCTAAGTGAGCCAAACCCACACACTGTGTTCCCAGCAGCAGGACTCACAGTTGCCAAAAGTGGAGACGGTCCAGGTGTCCCTTGATGGGCGAACGGAGCAAGACAGCGTGTTAATCCACATACCGGAGCGTCCCTCGGCCACGAGCAGGAGCGCGGCGCCCACACGCGCTGCCCCGGGGACAGACCCTGAGCCCACGACACTCGGGGAGGGAACCAGACACAGACGGCCCCACAGTGTGAGTCCACGTGAGAGACATGCCCAGAACAGGCTCCTCCATGGATGGGAAGGGGGCTTGGGGATGCCGGTGGAGGGGCTTAGGGCTGACCGCTTAATGGGGATGAGGTTTCTTCGGGGGAGTGATGGAATGTTCTGGAGGTAGAGCTAGTAGTCGCACAAGCCTGTGAATCTCCTAAAGACTATGGAATGGCACACTTGAGTGGGAGACGTTCTGAGTTGCTATGTCAAATACACGTAGCCGCACAGTCGATACTTACGCAGCCATCACCAGTACCTCTAAATGCAAAACTGTTAGCGTTCAAACCCAAACCACCCAGACCCGCTCCCTTCCCCCAGCTGCCGAGTGCGGCGACAAGAAGACGCAGATGTTGACTCTGGTCGGCACCTCCTACCACGTTCAAATCCAGAGTGTTCTGCCACGAGTTCAGGGCAAAGTCCTGCCACCCAGCCTGCGCTCTTCCCCTGTGGGGGAGGGAGCTTAAGGTCCCAATGTGCACTGCAGTCTCTCCCACCATGTACGGCTTCCACCTGGAAGGTTCTTCCAGACCTCTTAAAAAAAAAAAAAAAAAAACAACTTTAAAACTGGAGATATAAAAAATGCAGTATCTTCTATTTAAAAAAAGTTTTGAGATACAGCTCACATGCTCTACAAGTCAGCCATGTGTGCGGTTCAGTGGTTTTCAGTGTATTCGCGGGGTTGTGAGACCGTCACCGTGATCTGTGTAGAACGTTCCCGCCAACCCAAAAGGAGATCTTGTCCCCATCAGGAGTCACTCCCCCCGCCGGCCCCCACGAGCCCCCTTCCCGTCCGTGGAGGAGCCTGTTCTGGACTGTCTCTCACGTGGACTCACACACCGTGGGGCCGTCTGTGTCTGGTTCCCTCCCTGAGTGCCATGGCCTCGGGGTCCGTCCCCGGGGCAGCGCAGGTGGGTACCCCGCTCCTGTCCGCGGCCGAGTGACGTGCCCGCGTGTGGGTGGGTCATGTGTTTACCTGTTTACAAGGTGATGGACGTGCGAGTTGTCTCCACTTTGCCTCCTGTGGACGGTGCCCTGTGAACCAGCCTCGTGTGGACGTGTGTCCATTTCTCTTGGGGGGGATTCCTAGGGGTAGCGTTGCTGGTCGTAGGGCAGCTCTGTAGTTGGACAGTTTGAGGGACCACCGGGCTGTCTCCCAAAGTGACTGCACGAGACCCACAACGTATGAGGTCTCCAGGTTCTCCCCGTCTTGGCCAGCACTGGTCCCTTCTTGATCCTGCTCGTCCTGGTGGGCGCGAGCTGGTGCCTCCCGGAGGGTCTGCGCCGCGTTTCCCTGATGACTGTGAAGTTGAATCTTCGCATGTGCTTATTGGCCACCTGCTGATCTCCTTTGGAAAAAATCTCTCCGCCTCTTTTTCACTTTGGTACATGTGTCACGTGTCCGAAACTCAAAAGAGCAGGTGTCCCAAACCACGTCCTGGACGGGCTCTCCTAGGGAAGGGTTTTCTGGAAGGCCGGCGGGAGAAGCCCCGCTTTCTCTCCCCTGGCTTGGGATCCGGCTGCCCCCAAGGCGCCCGGTCCTGATTGTCCGCCCCTTCTCAGCAGGTGGAGACCCAGACGCTCACCATGTTCCGGGACATCACCGAGCAGCTGCAGGGCACGTGCGCCTCGCTGGGCTCCAGCATCCAGGGGCTGCCCAGCCACGTGAAGGACCAGGTGCAGCAGGCCCGCCGCCAGGTCGAGGACCTCCAAGCCACCTTTTCTGGCATCCATTCCTTCCAGGACCTGTCCAGCACGATCCTGACGCAGAGCCGAGAGCAGGTGGCCAAGGCCCGAGAGGCCCTGGACCACATGGTGGAGTACGTGGCCCAGAACACGCCCATCATGTGGCTGGTGGGACCCTTCGCCCCGGGCCTCATTGAGAAAGCCCCGGAAGAGAAGAAATAGGACGGGCAGGAGGAGGCGCGAGCGACTTCATCTCTCCCGGAGGGGCCGGCCCGCGCCCCGGACCCGTCGCCGCCTTGCCTCGCTTGGAACACGCGTCCCTCGCCATCCCCCCAGCCCGCCTTGGCTGCCGCCTCGGGAAGCAGACCACCGACCAGTCCCTCCCCCTCTGCACACTCAGACGGAGCACGTCCTGAGCCTCACCTCAGTCACTAGGGGGAAGTTTCCAGAAAAAAAAAATGCTTTCCAGGAGGTTCTCAGTCCCCCCAGTTTCTTTTTTCTTAAAAACCAGCGACAGATTTCTTACATCCCCGCCTCCTTTTCTGCATCAAGGCCCCTGGGTTTCAGCCTTTAGCTGTGGACTTGGGACTTCTGGCCTCCGAAGTGGGCCTCCTGGGGATGGGGTTGAGGCAGGGCTGCTGAGGCCCATTCGAGAGCAGACGGGGGCTGAGCTCTGCCTGGTTGGCCGAAGGCGCTTGAGGCTTCAGTGGTGCCTTAATAAATTTTACCTGCAGCTAAGTGTGGGCTGTGTGTACGCGTGTGTATATGTATGTGTGTGCGTGCTCACGTTCCCCCAGGAGCTGAGCAACACGGGGTCCGTGTGTGGCCGCCTTGGCCCCTTTTCTGCTCTGCTCACAAGGACGTGAACAGGACAGGGCCAGATCTGGCGTGGGGCTTGAAGTTCTTGGACAGGAGAAGAGCAGGGTGTGAGGGTCCTTCGTCTCCCCTAAGTCCTGCCGCCTGTGCTGTGTCCTGGGGAGCCGGCAGAAGCAGAAGGCCTACTGCTCTTCCCAGACCTTCCTAGACATGTGGGGGAATGGTGTGGCAAGCTGCCCCCCAAAGCTGTGCATGTCCCAATCCCCGGGACCTATGAATATGGTTCCTCACGTGGCAGAGGACCCTGTGCAGATGGGATTCAGTGAGGGAGCTGGGGATGGGGGGTGGGTGATCCTGATGATCCGGGTGGGCCCTAACATCATTGCGAGGGTCCCGGCGTGTGGGAGGAGGGTCGGTTGGAGAGGGTGTGAGGACAGAGGCAGAGGTCAGAATTTGAGATGGGTGGGTGTTCTCTTCACCTTGAAGATGGAGGAAGAGACCTCAAGCTTGGAGAAGCCGGAGAAGGCAAAGAAAACAGGATCCCCCCACCCTGAGCTTCCAGAAGGATCCAGCTCTGCCGACACCTTGATCTTAGCCACATAAGACTCATCTCAGACTTCTGACCTCCAGACCTGGGAGGTGATCCGTTTGTGGTGTTTGCAGCCTCTGAGTGTGTGTTTCTTTGTGACAGCAGCCCTGGGGGACTCATCCCGGGCACAGGGAACTCCAGGTTGCTCCTGGACAGACCCCAGCTCGGAGATTCCCAAATTTCCATCCCCTTCTCTGACTGGCCGTGTTCCCACTGCCGTGCTCACATCTCCTTAGAAAACACTGAAACCGAATCCTCTTGTCGTGCCCACTCTGGCCCAGGGCTGTCCCACTCATGTCACCCGCCAGCCCTTTTAATCGTGTCCGCTCTGCGGCTTAGGTGTCCCCACTTCACGGATGAAGGGACGGGAGCACACTGCCGGGCGGGGGCTTACCTCCCTCGGCCCACCCATGACGGCACAGTCCTGCTCCTTCTGTCCTTCGCACGTTCCCCAGGGCCGGCGTCCCATGCTCCAGCTTGGGGATGGGTCGTGGGTGCGCCAGCCAGCTCCCTGGTCCCCTCGCGAGTGACCCTGGGCGGGCCTCGGCCTCTCTGGCCTTCAGCAATCATCCCAGACCAGCTTCCACGTAGATCTGGAGCACAGATTGTAGGACTGCGCCTTTGACAAACCCGGCACTTAGGTTATCTTAGCGTCTCCCCCTCAGCACTGCTGACATTGGGGCCGAGTCGCTCTCTGGGGGCCACCCTGGGTACCCTGGTGTCGGGCAGCATCCCTGGCCCCACATACTTGATGTCACGGGCACTCCCCCTCTCCCAAGTTGTGACAACCATCCGTGTCCTCAGACCCGGCCCCTGGTGAGAACCACCAAGTCAGCTGGCTTCACCCCCAAACACGTCTTTTTCTGCCTTTTTGCTTAAATGAGTCCTCGAGGTTCTGCCTGCGGGCCCACTCCTCTGTCAGGGAGCAAATCTCTTTGCACCTAACAACGCTAAGCCAGCACTGGGTGTTGCCGGGAGCCGGGTGCTGTTCTGACCACCTGCCCGATGTTGTTAGCTCCGGCCTCATCTCAAGCCTCTGGGGTTGGGTGGGTGGGGGATCAAAAGATACAGACTCCCAGTTAGAAAGGAAATCAGTCCTGGGGACGTAACAACACCGTGGTGATTATAATCAACACGGTGTTGTCAACTTAAAAGTTGCTGAGAGAGTGGATCTGAACATTTCTCATCACAGGAAAACAACTGTAGCTATGACGGACATTAACTAGACTTACTCGGGTGAGCATTTCACAACATACACACCTGTGAAATCATTATCTTCTACCCCTAAAACGAATACTGTGCTCTCTGCCAAGTATATCCCAATTTTTTAAAAAGATTCAACATCTTGGGGCAATATGAGAAAAAGAAGATGCAGTTACAGGGGCGCCTGGGTGGTTAAGCGTCTGCCTTCGGCTCAGGGCGTGATCCCGGCGTCATGGGATCGAGCCCCACATCAGGCTCCTCCGCTATGAGCCTGCCTCTTCCTCTCCCACTCCCCCTGCTTGTGTTCCCTCTCTCGCTGGCTGTCTCTATCTCTGTCGAATAAATAAAATAAAATCTTAAAAAAAAAAAAAAAAGAAGAAGATGCAGTTACAAATTCAAAATTAGGTACACCAGAAACCCTGACTCTCAGACTTGGTAATGAATACTTTCTACGTGCAGTCACGGTGCAAAATTATTTAGACCAAAAGCGCAAATCCTCACAGGCCGCCCAAAGAGCTGTTCGTGTGTGTTGACATGGCCCGTGAGCTCAGAACAGTTTACATTTTTCTTTATTTATTTAAGCAAGATCTACCCCCAACAGAGGGCTTGAACTCGTGACTGCAAGATCAAGAGTCCCATGCTCTACCAACTGAGCCTGCCAGGCGCCCCAGAAAAGTTTACATTTTTAAAGGGTGTTAAAGCAAACAAAAATATGCAACAGAGACGGTCTGTGCCCCCAAAGCCTAAAGTATTTACCACCTGACCCTTTATAGGAAAAGCTGGCCAGCCCCCGCTTGAGAACTTCCTGTCGCATCTTAACTGCTTAGACAAGAACAGTTCTCCCAGTACTTAAAAGCTGCAATGTGTTTAGCTGCAGGACCTGGAAACATCGTGGAGTCACGTAGGGTCCTCGGGCTAAGGGTGTGGGCGGATCTCCAGCAGAGGGTAACAGTGGCGGTTTTGGGGGACAGGGAAGCAAATCCTTGGTGCTGGCACGATGGAATGGACCAGTACAATGTCTGTCCCCAACCAAGACACAGGCGTGAGAAGGGGGATTTGGGGTCTCCCTCCAGCCCCAGCAGGGAACTGAAATGACCGTCTATGCTTTCTCATCAGCAAAACGGGATGCTCTCACCTTCTCCCAGGGGCTCTGGGTTTGGACAAAGGTTTACAAACCTTTACTTAAAAAAGCAACCTGGGGCACCTCCGGGTTCTAGCACTCACGTTCCTGAGTTTACACCCAAGCTCGGTGTGACCGATGTCCACACAAAGAACCTCAAATGTTCACGCCACTTTATTCTTTTTTTTTTTTTTAAGATTTTGTTTGTCAGAGAAAGAGAGCATAAGCAGGGGAAGCGGCAGGCAGAGGGAGAGGGAGAAGCAGGCTCCCCACTGAGCAAGGAGCCCAATGTGGGACTCGATCCTAGGACCCTGGGATCATGACCCGAGCTGAAGGCAGGAACTTAACCAACTGAGCCACCGAGGCATCCCAATTCTTAATAGCCTCAAAGGCAAGTTTGTATCCAAAAGAGAGTAGACAAATAAATTGGGAGAGACTCCCATGGTGGAATGTTATGCAGCAAAGAACATGGATAAATTACTGACATTCACAATATGAAAATTAATAAAGAGGTACCTAGCTGGCTCAGTCAGTGAAGCCGGGGTCTCTTGATCTTGGGCTCATGAGTTCAAGCCCCACACTGGGGGTACAGTCTACTTTAAATAAATAACTAAAATATTTTTTAAAAATCAAGAAATACTTGTTTAAAAAGAAAAACCTTTTTAAAAAAGGAAAATAAAGAGAAACCTCATTAAGAATGGAGTCAGAAAACCCAGAAAGGGGGAGCTCTCACACAGCAACCTTGCGCAGGAACAAGCTTACTTTACTACCCCAGCAGGAGGAAGGTTTTCTCCCGCTCAGCAACAGCCCAGCCAGCCAATGAGGAACCACCACCACTCAGCCAATGAGGAACCGCCACCACTCAGCCAATGAGAAGCCACCCACATTCAGCCAATGAGAAGCCATCCTCTGCACCAGCTCTCCCTCTCCTCCAACGAACTTTCCTTCAAAGCAGTACCTTCCAGCTTCTCCCCTTTGCTGTCTGGGCTTGGCTAGGATTTGCCACATCTTGCCATCCCAAATTGCAATTCTTCTGCTGTTCTTGAATAAGTTAATTTTGCTGGAAAAATAACGGGCTATTTCATTTTTAAGGTCCAGAGCAACATCATGGGTGAAACTCACACGAACCATATTGAGCAAAAGAAACCAGACCCAAGAAAACCCATACTCTCATTCCCTGTCAGTGAAGCTTCCAAACACAGGCTCAGCTATGGCGAGAGAAATCAGAAAGTGTTGCCCACGGGCTCGGGGCCTTCCAGGGGCTGAGAATGACGTATACATGTCTCAATCTGCCCTGCCTTCGGCTCAGGGCGTGATCCCGGCGTTCTGGGATCGAGCCCCACATCGGGCTCCTCCGCTGGGAGCCTGCTTCTTCCTCTCCCATTCCCCTGCTGTGTTCCCTCTCTCTCTCTGGCTGTCTCTCTGTCAAATAAATAAAATCTTTAAAAAAAAAAAAGGATTTACACTCTTTAGGGTCTATGATTTATCCTTCAACTCAAATTAAGAAAGAGAAAGTAACATGCTGAGGTGATTGGGGGAAATGAGCCCTTTTGTTGCTTCCGGTGGGAGTGTACCCAGGGAGTGCTAATTTGGAGAACAGTTGGGCAGTATTTAGTAAGAGTGAGAATGTATATTCTTCACGTCTGAGGAGAAGTCTGAGAAGTTCCCCTTCTCCACAGCCATCCTAGAGAAACGCTGTCCACTAAGTCACCTAAGCCTCACATCGACCCCACGACGCAAGTGCCGTTAGCATCTCCAGGTTATAAGGGAGGGAAACTGAGGCACGATTCAGGGGGTTGACCCTCGGCCCCACCTCATAGCTACTAAGTGTCAGAGTAAGGATTTGAACCCAGCACTCAGACATCCGCTGCCTGGTGTTCACAACTACCACCTTAGATGGTAGTGATGCCTGTTTCCCAGGGAATAGTGGAAGCAAGCGGTGTGTCCAATGACTGGGGACTCAGGAAGTTGTAATACAGCCATGCTTCGTGAGACCATCACGGGCGGTCAGATTTACTGATCTGCAGCTCAGGGGTTCCCCCCAGAAGCCTGGCTGCTCCCGCCACATTACCTTCTCTGAGCCTCAGTATTCTCACCTATAAAATGGGCACATTCCAATCCACCTGGGAGGGCTGTTTTAAAAACATGGATCAGATGACCACCAAGACGTGTGGCAACAAGTACCTAATGAAACTCCAAAAGTTTCATGGTGGGACGAGGGCGGGAGACCCAAGAGGCATGGGAAGATGGGCTTAATGCCCTCTCCCTCTCTAGCTGCAGAGGCCCTGAAGGTAGGGACCACTTCTTTCTTCCTCCCCAATGGATCCCCAGAGCCTAGACATGCCTGGCACACAGTAAGTGCTCAGTAAGATTTCTCTCCCACCAGACACACGCGCGAAGTAAGGCGCACTAGGTGGGGAGGAATTAACATTCATATAACTTCCATTTGATCCTCCTCTCATGACTCCTTACACGAACTTCAGCCTGGGGTCCGCGGACCTCATGGGAACCTGATGATGGAATTCATGAAGTAATGGGGGGAAAAATCACGTCTTTATTTTCACTGACCGATACTCACCATTTCCTCAATTATGAATGAAGGCAACAGTAGAACTTGTGACTTTGTCCCCAATAGAAACCCACAGATATTTTCATATTAGATTGCATTGCTGCGAACAACTCGAAATATGGCAGACACCTGTGGTTATTAGATCCTGTCAGTTAATGAGGTGGTAAATATAAAGGCATAGCCCGAAGCCTTGTTTGTTTTAGTGTAGCTCTATTTCAAAAGGATTTTGAAATGATTATCTTACAAGTATTAAACACAATTTTTTAAGTTGTGGTGAAATATACTCAAGATGAAACTTACGGCTTTAACCATCTCTAAGCGCACAGCTCGGTGGCACGAAGCACTCACACTGTCTTGCGCCCACCCCCACCCTCCATCTCCAGAACCTTCCGTCTTCCCAAACTGAACCTCTGTCCCCGTTCAGCACTAACTCCCCACCCCCTCCCCCAGCCCCTGGCTCCCACCATCTACTTCCTGTTTCTATAAATTGGACTCTTCTAGGGACTTCCTATGAGTGGAATCAGACAGGATTTGTCCTTTTGTGTCTGCCTTATTTCACTAAGCATGATGTCCCCAGGGTCCATCCACGCTGTAGCAGATATCCGATTTCCTTCTTTTTGAAGGCTGAATAATAATAGTCCCACGTATGGATGGACCAACTTGTGTTTACCCATTTAGTGATAACGGATCACTAAGTCATTTTAAAAAAATATTTTAATAAATGTATTTCAACATAATGGACTTTCTTGTAACTTCTTGTATTTTGTCCCACGCATCTGCAAATGGTATTTTGAGAAGACGCTGGGAGCTTCTCCAAATTGACAAAGACACCCAGTCAAAGGCATTATGACGTTCATAGGTCCTCTGTCCACTAAAATAAATAAATGAATAAAAATTATATTTCCAACTGTGTTGGTATAAAGACGAATATAATCCAGGATGGACCATATTCATCGTTTTCTTTCCGATTTGAAAAGAAATGAAAACATTTTCGTGGGTCCCTAAAAGTGTGATGGTCCCACATCTTAACTATGCCCAGTGGACAGGTGTGCACCAGGTCCGGGACCCCCAAAAGGTTAGGGCCCCTTATGAATTTTTAAATGCGTTTGCAGCTTCAAGATATGCCATCTCGGCTGCCCCTCTTCCAGCCACCTGGGGATGCCCAAGCCCCTCCGGGGTGGCTAATTTCGGGTAGCCCTCCCCCAGTATTACCCTATCCCCCTGTTCTATTCCGTGGAAAGCATTATCACTAGTTGAGATGATCTAATTTTTAAATTGTAGTTACGCTCTCCCTAGACTGCGGGCGCCCTGAGGGTGAGGCTCTGTCCCTCCCGTGGGCCGAAGCGCCCGCGCAGGACGTGCCCAAAGTCTCCGAAGGCGGCAGCCCACGACTGGGGGGCGCAGGGTGTCGCTGCGGGGCGCCTCGGGGACTTTCCCTGTCCCGCGGGTAAAGTGTGACCTCACCTTCCTGCCTGGCTCCCCGCGGGACGCGGAAGGGGCGGGCGGAGGGGGGGGGCGGGAGTGGGTGGAGCCGCCCGCGCACCCTCCGCGCCTGGCCACCCGCGGGCACCGTCGCCAGGCCGCCCAGGCCGCCAGCCCCCCCCGCGCCGACCACCGATGGAGCGGGATCCCGGGTAGGTGGCGAGGGGACGAGCGCCGGCTGGGTTGGGCTGGGGAGGCTGCGGTTCCTCCCTCGGGTTCGCGACCAGCTGCACACCACCTCCTCCCTCCCCCGCCCCGCTCATGGTGCCGTCGCGCCCCTTGTTCGGTGCCCCCCTCAGCGCTCAGCTCCTCTCCCGGGTGGCCTTGGTCCTCCCCGACCCCCTGATTTCTCCTCATCCTCCTCCCCATATTGCTCCCCAGCACCCCAGATCTCTCCCCAACACCCCGAATTCCTTTCCGACACCTCGAAGTCCGCGCCACCCTCGCGGATTCCTTCCCACCTTCCTGGGTCCCCCCCTCAACATCCCAATTCTTTCCGAAGGCCACCGATTTCTCTCCAACTCCCCACACCCAGAATTCCTCTCCGACATCCCGATTTCTCCCTAACATCCGGTACCTCTCCCCAACCCCCCCCCCATTCTCCTCCGGTACAGCCCATTACACACACACACACACACACACACACACACACACACACGTTTCTGATTCTTCCCAGAGCTTGGAGCCTTCTGCGCCCCCCCGCCCCCCTTCTTCCTGCCCCGCCTGCGCCGCCCCTCCCCCCAGCCCCTTCCGAACCCTGAATCCACTTTTCCCAGGGGCTCTCGGGACCCCCCTCCTGCGGCCGGAGGCAGGAGCGTGCTTCCCTGGGCTCGGGCCCTCATCAGCGGAGATCTGAGAATCTCCAGGCCCCACACCTCCACCCCTTCCGGTGGGGTTTGGGGTTGGTTGCTACCCGCCTAGGAGCCACTGCCAGTCGGCCCAGTGCTGGCTGCCGTCACCACTCAGACCTGGGTAGCCCCAGGAGGTCCTCACGGGGGGGCCCCCCCCCATTTCTTCCCTTTCCCTGTGGCTGAAGTAGGAGGCCCCGCCGAGACGCCCAGGCAAGCTGGAGGCCCGGGGTGTAGGTTCCGGCCTCTGGGGGTGGGTAGGTGGGTGCAGGGGGCTCCCGCCTGGGCCTCTGTCTCCACCTCGAAATAGGGGCATGTCCTTCAGCAACTACTGACTAAGAACCTGCTGTCCGTGTGAGCACACAGCAGGGGCAAAGTCGTGCCCTCACAAGGTCGAGAAAATAAGCAAAAACCGTGAATGGTCAAGGCGAGGTGTGCCCGACGTGGAGAGCGGGTATCCTGCAGCTTCTCCGTTGGCCTGGCTTGAGGATTCCTCAGATCCGGGCGCGGAAAGGGGCCGTGCACAGTCCATACTCCGTGAATAAGGGTGAGGGCCCTGGAGCCCCGCTGCCTGGTTTAAATTCCTGCCCCCTTACTTTCCATCTGTGTGACCCAGGGCAGGGGGTGCTCCCTCTCTGTGCCTCCCTTCTGATGTGCACAAGGGCCGTCAAAACAGTCCTAACGTCAAAACAGTGTGCTTCATCGGGCGCCGCTGCCTAGTGGGTGCTCGGTAAACACGGAGTGACCGAAGGCGCTTTCCCGCTCCTGCAGACTTTTCAGGGACAGTCTGGCGACGTTTTGTCTTCCATGTCCTGTCACGTTTCTTAATCAGCCCAGAGGAGTGAAGGGCGCCTCGACTCCACGCCAGTCCCAGTGGGAGCACATTAGACTTTTTGTCTTGTTGGGGAGACGATTCAGCAGGAAACATTTATTGAGCGCTTACTGTGTGCCAGGTGCTGTTCTGTCCATTCACTGATTGATCCAGTCAGTCAGCATTTATTAAGCGCCTCCTGTGTGCCAGTCATTAGATGTAGCTGTGAACAAGACAAATGAAGCTCCCTGTTTTAGTGGTGCTGACTCAGGTGGGAAGTGATGCCTTCTCAACAAAGAAAGTTGGTGAATCTGTAGTGTCAGGTAAGGAGAAGTCGGAAGGAGAAAAATAAAGCAAGGAGTGTGGGGGAATGGGCTTCAGTTTTAGGCAGGGTGGCCAAGGTTGACCTTGATGAGGAAGTGACATTTGAGCTGCGAACTAAAGGAGGCAGGGGAGCCAGCCATGCAGCTATCTGGGGAACGGTGTCCTAGGCTGAGGGCACAGCCGATGCAAAGGCCCTGAGGCAGGATCAAGTATGGTGCATTTAAGGAGAGGTATGGTTGGATGGGAGGGTCAGGGAGGCGACAGGGGCCACAGGGAAGACCCATCAAATGATTTCTGCCTGAGACACCTCTGATTTCTCCCTCCTAATCACAAACCATCTCTTCCACATTTCCTGACTCAAGCATTTGGGACCAAAGCCCAGGTGCCCTCCTTGCCTCCTCCTGTGCCTCTCCCTTTCTCCAAATTATCCACAAATCCAACCATTCCCCACCTTCCTGGAGACCCCCACTGGGTCCAGCCCCCATCATTGCTTGCCTGAGCAGATGGTTACCACTCAGGCCCCAGACTCCTGCCCCGCCCCCAAGTCCGTTCTCCCTGAAGCAGCCACAGGAGGACGCCCCTGAGCCCCTGAATCAGGCCCCAACGTCCTCAGCCCACAGCCTTCCAGGCCTCCCACCTCCCCCCTGCCCCCAAGCCCCCCCCCCCCCGCACGACCTGCCCCCGTGCCCCTCTCCTCTTCGCTCACTCTGCTGCAACCACACGGGCGTCCTCATTGTTCCTCCAACACACCAGCCTCTGTCCTACCCCAGGACCTTTGCACGTGCTATTCCTGCTGCCTGAAACTCTCTTCCCCCAGATCTTCACCTGAATCACTCCCTTCCCTCTTTCAGATCTCAGCTCCCTCTCACTTCCTCCCAGAGGCCTCCCTCACTCCTCAGTAGCCTTTCTCCTGTTCCTCACTACTACACCCTGTTTCATTTTCTCCATGAACTTCTCATTCTCTGCAGTGCATCAGTCTCTCATCTATTATCGGTCTCCCCCAGCTGGCCTGTGAGCTCTGCGAGGGCAGGGTCTCTGTGCACCGTGGGCCGCAACGGCAGCTACAACAGGTCTTTGCACATAGTAGGTGCTCAGTGAAAACTTGCCCACGCACAGAGAGACATTGGCGACTGTGGGAGAGGAGAAGAGGAGGGAATGAGCATGAGTCCAGATGTGCTTAAAAGTGTTTTAAAAAGAAGAAGGAAAAAATAAGTTCTGCCAAGTTTTATTCATTCTTATGCTTTATTATGTTGTTACGCTGAGCTCCGGCTCCTGGGGAGCGCCCCTTTCAGGTTCTGAGGAAACTGATGTAAGCGGACACCACAAACGGGCGGTGGCGGAGCGAGGCCCCCCACCCTGTGGGTACTTTCATCCTACCAGGCGCCCATGCTGTGGGGTGTGCAGTGGACTCTGCCCTGGAGGCCGTGAGGGTGGGGCAGAATGAGAGCCGGGTTTGTGGCAGGCAGGGGTGGGAGCTGGGCAGGGCAGGGCGGGTGGATGGGGGACAGACTGGAGGCTGGTCCTGGGAGGCAGGCAAAGCTGGTGCAGCCCCTGAGTCAGGACTCAGGTCGGTAGGTGGGGAGGTGGGGAGATGGAGAACGTGTGTGGCTTCCGATATTTTCCAGGAATGCAGGCGGGGCGGTCCTGTCTTGCTGCTTCTGATCTTGGCTCAGAGCCTGAGCCTTCCCTGGGGGGGCCTCCAAGTCCGGAGGCTGCTGGAAGCAGGCAGCAGTCATGCATGTGAATGCCCACGGAGCACCCACGGAGTGCCAGGCCCCGCTCCAACGGCTGTAATGTGTGACCCCCTTCAATCCATGACGACGCCAGCAGATAGGGCTGCCCATTGCACACATTTCAGAGATGAGAACACTGAGGCACCCATGTGCACATGGCCTGCTCAAGGGCCTAGCCTGGGAGTGGTGGAGCTGAGATTGGAACCCCAAGGGCATTTTTTGCCTACCGACTGCTCTCTCTTGCCCTGGGAGGTGACTCACTTCAGGTGGGCCTCCCATGGGTGAGGCGGACGTTGGCCCTCGGACAAGGACAGCCGCTGCTCTGTTCTCGCTGGCTACATTGTTGCCGGGAGCAGAGTTGGAGAACTCTTTTTGAATTTTTTTCCTTTTATTATTTTTTTTAAAGACTTTATTTATTTATTTATTTGACAGAGCAAAAGAGAGCATGAGCAGGGGTTGGGGAGGGGCAGAGCGAGAGGGAGAAGCAGACGCCCTGCTGAGCACGGAGCCCAAAGCAGGGATCGATCCCAGAACCCCAGGGGCATGACCTGAGCCGAAGCCAGACTTCCAACCGACTGAGTCACCCAGGCGTCCTGAACTTTTTTCTTTTAATTTATTGACGTAAAACCTGAATTCAGAATAGGACACAAATACGAAGTCTTGAACTTGATGAATTTTCAGAGCGAACACAGCGTGGAACAGAACGTGCCGTCCAGCCCCGCCCTCCCCGTGCCCTCTCCCGGGTGCCCCTGTGCCTTTTATCTGTTAAACATTGGAGGGCACGGGGGGGGGGGGTGCCTGGGTGGCTCAGTCAGTGAAGCGTCTGCCTTCCTCTCAGGTCGTGATCCCAGGGTCCTGGGATCGAGCCCCGCATCGGCTCCCTGCTCAGTGGGGAGCCTGCTTCTCCCTCTCCCTCTGCTGCTCCCCCTGCTTGTGCTCTCCAGCGCTCTCTCTCAAATAAATAAATAAAATCTTTAAAAAATTGGAGGGCACATGTCAACACATCTGGGTTTTTCTCCTTTTAAGTTGTATATACAGTGGATCTGTGAGTCGTTGCTGTTGAGGGAGGATATCAGACCACGTTCCAAGCAGCGATCTTGCTAATTTCAAAAAGACTTGCGGGAGTCGATCTTGAACGTCGTTTCTATCCCGTTAGGCAGCTGACCCGGAGCTCACCTCACAGCTAGGAGGAGCCATACGCCGTCTCTGTGTCTTACTGCTCACCTGCACCTGCACTAGGGAGCAAGCCGCTACCCCGCAGCCTGCCTCCCGGGCCCCAGGGAGCCGCGCGGCGTCGGAGCCGTCACCCGAGGCTGCTTCCTCGGAGCTCCGTATTTCCTGCGTCAAAAACGCTGATGATCCCAGCCTTACAGGGTCGTGCTGCCAACGTCTAAACCCTTCTCTGTACACTTCCCGGCAGCTCTATGAACAAAAGGAAAAGTGAAACAGGTAAAAATCATTCTCTCAATATATCCTATGTGTGGTAATAGAGCCAACGTGTAACCGATATAAAACTTTACCAGTGAGGCATCTTACCTACCTGTGAGTGTGTGTGTGTGTGTACGCACGCGCACGTGCTAATTCTTCAAAATCTGGTGTCTGTTTTACCGGATCTCGATTCCCACGCTGTATTTTCAACAGTTTCTAAGGGAAATCTGGTCCTTCCAGGACAAGACTGTGTTCCACAGGGAGAGAATATTTGACGCTGCCTCGGCTTATCAATTTCAATTTTGATTATTTAAAAATGAACCCACTTTAAAATTCGGTTTCTCCTTAGTGCCAGTGGCTCCATTTTTAAGGCTCAGTAGCCACACGTCGCTGCCTTAAAATACAGACGGGGCGGCCTGCACACCAGGGGCGTGTGGTCTCACGACTCAGGAGGCCGGCGGTCTGAGATCAAGCTGGGGGCAGGTTTGGTTCCTTCCGAGGCGTCTCTCCTGGGCGTGCTGACCCCGAGTCCCCCCCCCCCGCCCCCGTGTCCTCACGGGTCATGACTCAGTGCGCGTCTGTGTCCTCCCCTCCACTTCTTGCAAGGACACTAGTCATACTGAATTAGGACCCACCCTAATGAAGTCATTTTAACTTCAGCACCCCTGTAAAACTCTATTCCCAAATGCAGTTACATTCTGAGGTCCCGGGGCTTAGGGCTCCAGCCCGTGAATTCTTCACGGAGACCCAGTTCAGCCAGGAATAGCCCATTATGCTTTGCAATGATTATATGGGCCAAAGAGAGAGGCATTGGGCTGTGTGGTTACATCCAGGGGTGCCCAGTAGCTGTCACTCGGCGGGCCATCTTAGTGGAGAAAAAAGTCACATGCCAGTTTCCCGTAAAGGGCCAGAAAGTGAATATTTTCAGCGCTGCAGGCGACGCGGGCACGGCTGCAGCCCCTCAGTGGGCGGTCAGTGGCCACGCGGTGGTGTGTGCCAAGAATATGAAAACAGCCAGTGACGTCTGTCCAGGGCAGTTATGCAGAGTGTCTGGAATGTCATTGGTCTCTGTTCTAGGTAGTTCTTTGCAGTTTTTTTTTTTTAAACTAATCTTTACACCCCACGTGGGGCTTGAACTCACGACCCAGAGATCAAGAGTCACACACACTCTACCGACGGAGCCATCCAGGCGCCCCATCCTCAAGCCAATCTTGATTTTAAAAGAGTCTGCAGGAGGACAGACAGTGAGCGGTGGGGGTACTTGGCAAAAGTGTTGCGGGCAGAGGGAACAGCCAGAATAAAGGTCCCGAGGCAGGACCGTGCCTGGCGAGTTTGAAGAACCGCAGGAAGACCAGTGGCCTAGAGTAGGTCCTCGGGGAAGGGTCTGCTAGGTTAAGTATTATATACACACGTATCCACTTTACCGCCCTATTGTGCATACACTATACAGACATACGCTATATAAATATCGTGCCCGCTGGACTGGCAGCTCTAAAAGCAAAGAGCTGTTTCTGTTTTCTTCTCTCTGTCCTGGTAGGTTCAGCGGTGCCCAAAACCTGGCAGATGCTGGGAAATTCCTCCTCGAATGAATGTTTTCCTTCCTCCTTCTCACACACTTCATTATGTATCATGCAACAAATATGTGTGGAGTTCTTACTCCATAGATTGCATATGGGCCCACCCTTTTTTTTTTTTAAAGATTTTATTTATTTATTTGACAGAGAGAGACAGCCAGCGAGAGAGGGAACACAAGCAGGGGGAGCGGGAGAGGAAGAAGCAGGCTCATAGCGGAAGAGCCTGATGTGGGGCTCGATCCCATAACGCCGGGATCACGCCCTGAGCCGAAGGCAGACGCTTAACCGCTGTGCCACCCAGGCGCCCCACACCCTTTTTTTTTTAAGCTCCCAAGGTCTCTCAAAAATATTTGAGGGGCACCCGGGGGGCACAGTCAATTGAGCCTCTGACTCTCGGTTCCAGCTCAGGTCGTGATCTCAGGGGCGTGAGACTGAGGCCCACGTGGGGCTGTGCGCTCAGCGCAGAGTCTGCTTGGGATTCTCTCTCCCTCTCTCCCCCGCTCAAGCGCTCTCTCTTTCTCTCTCTCAAATAAATATATAAATAAGTCTTTAAAAGAATATTTGAATTGCTTGTGAACTTGGCCAAACTTAGCAGTTTCCTGAAACTCTGCATTTCTGGCTTGTCTCGAAGTGTTAGCTGATGTGGCCCCGTGGAGTTGTTTTTCCTCATGGCCACACACATAAGTCACAGCCACCGCATTTAGTCAGGTCTAAGATGGTTCAAAATTTTTAGGTCCCACCTCTGTGTGAAAGCCCAAGTCCTCCCCACGGCCCACATAGCCCTGCTGGATCCCCTCCCTGCCCCCCTCCTCCCTCTCTCCCCCTCACTCACTCAGCCAAGTGGGCGACCTCACTGCTCCTCCATCACTCTGGGCTGGTCCTGCCCCAGGGCCTTTGCACATGCTGCTCCCTTTGCCGGGACTCTCTTCCCTCAGCTATCCCTCTGGGTCACGTTTGTATGTCCTGTTGAAATCTCTCTTGTCATCAAGGCCTTCTTGAACCATGTTGTTTAAAACTGTGAACACCCCCACCCCGATTCTCAGGGTTCGTGACCCTCCTTCCATCTTCATGTTTCTCCACAGCATTTATTCCCAGCTGATGTGCTGTGAATGTCACTCATCTGTCGGTTGTCTGTCCTCCACACAAGGAAGTCAGTTGCATGGGGGGGGGGGGTGTCTGTGCTTTTCACCCCCCCAAGTCCGCATGTCAGCATATCGGGCCACTTCTATTTCTGAAACAGCCAGACAGCCACTCGCCTCTCTACATCCTTCCCCCCAGCACCACCCCCTCTGCCCCTTCTTGGCCACTTCTCTTCTGCCCGGCTCCTGGTGGGAGCTCAGTCCTGTCCCCCTTGCACTTCTGCCCCCACTGCTGCCTCTCTCCATGCTCTTTCTGGCCTGTGTCTGACCTTCCTGGAATCTTTGACCTTGACCCTGGGGCCCCAGTGACCTGCATCTACTCAAAATGATTAAGAAAAAAAAATCCTGAATCATTTCTGCACTGAGGTCTGTGATTCACGGTCTGTGATCCATGAGTCAGCTTTTGAGGACCAGGATCCTCAATGTCAGCTCTGAGCAACACTTGGGGCTGCGTCACCCTCTGTCAGGGGAGGGGGAGTGAGCGCATCCCTGGCCGCACCTACCCGATGCCAGGAGCACCTTTCCCTGCGGTCGTGACAACCTTCGATGCCCCCAGACATTATCAATGGTGGGGGGCAGGGTGTTGGCGGTCTGAGGTGTTCTTGGTTGAGAAGCACTGCTCTAGGCTCTAGGGGTGTCGTCATGGGTGCTAGGGCGGGACCACACAGAAGCCCTAGCCCAGCTGAAGGGCATGTAAAGGGTTCTCAGTCTCCTGGAATGGATCTGAAGTCGTGGTCTGTTGTTATTGTGTTGTTTTTTTTCCCCTAAGTCTGAATATGATGTGATTTGAGCACCTGGGGACCTCCGTTATGGGATTTGGAACATTCTCCCTAGCACCCTGTGGCATGCCCTTGGGAAAGGTCTTTTTTCTTTTCTTTTCTTTTCTTTTCTTTCCTTTCCTTTCCTTTTCTTTTCTTTTCTTTTCTTTTCTTTTCTTTTCTTTTCTTTTCTTTTCAGATTTTATTTATTTATTTGAGAGACAGAGTGAGAGCAAGAGAGAGAGAGCACAGGAGCAGGGGCAGAGGGAGAGGGAGAAGCAGGCTCCCTGGCTGAGCAGGGAGCCCGATGCAGAACTCGATCCCAGGACCCTGAGATCATGACCTGAGCCGAAGACAGACACTTCACTGACACAGCCACCCAGATGCCCTGAAAGGCATTTTTTGTGCCTGTTTTTTCATCCACAGCATTGGGAGGATAGGAGTTCTGGCCTCATTCATTCATTCCACGAGCTTAGGTCCCCGCTCTGTGGTTCAGTGAGCCAGCAGCGTTGGGAGAACCTCAGCCCCATCCTCGGGTCCCCGGGGGTCAGAAGGCATGTGGAAAGTGTGAAAAGGGTGAAAAGTCTAACACACAAGAAAAGTTCACCCAGTGACACACTGGTGGGGAACAAGGTGATGTGGGAGAGACAGACTGGGAAGGACAGTGGGGTCGTTCAGGGCCCCCAAGCCAGCGCCATTGTGCTGAGAGCCGAATGATGAGACTAGCGTCCCTCAGGCAAACGTCTGAAGAAGGAGCGCTCCAAGCAGAGGGAACAGCGCTTGCGAGGAGCCCGAGGTCGGAACCAGCCTGGCAGTTTTTGAGACATGGAGAGTAAGGAATAGTCTCCAAATGGCTTGGCAGCACTGTCAGGCCTGGAGCTGGCCTCAGTGATGGTTAGCTCCTCATGCCAACATCACTACCGGCAGCAATTAGCCGTTGCTGTGTAAATTACCCCAGAATGTCGTGGTGTAAAAACCACAAATAGGTATCCTCTCACACAGTTCCTCGGTGTCAGGAATCTGGAGGAAGATGAGTTGGGTGGCTCTGGAAGCTTGGAGCTCTCACAAGGTCGCGGTCAAGCTGTTGGCCAGGGCTGCCTCATCTGAAGGCTCGGCCGGGGCCAGAGTTCCCCGGAGTCCAAGACGTTCCCTCATGTGGCTGACAGAGGGAGGCGTCAGTTCCTCACCACATGGGCCTCTCCAGAGGCTGCTCACAATGAGGCTTCCCCCCGACAGGGTGACAGAGAGTACTGAGAGCCAGGTCTTATAACCTGAAGTCACCAGTGACAGCCCCTCACTAATGCTGGAGTCCGTCAGGCACAGCGGTCGGCTCTGACTCACCGCTGGAAGCACCGCCCTGGGCTGTGAACACCAGGACGGAGGCCACTGGGGACCGTCTGGGAGCCCGGTTACCTCCCTAGCGAACACGTACTGAGTGCCTACCGACTTCTGGTCATCCGGCTCAGAACTTTCCGTATGTGAAGGCAGCACAGTTCCCTGAAATGATCCCATGAGTGAGCATATTCTTATTTCCAATAGGCAGTATAGTTTTGTGGTTGGGCACTCAGCCTCTGGAGCCAGATTTCACAGGTTCAAGTCCCAGCTCTGTCACCCACCGGCTGTGCGACTTGCGGTAAGTGACTTCCCTTCTCTGGCACACTTTTCTCATTTGCAAAGGGGGAAATAGTAGTGTGCACCTGTTGGGTGACACCGGGCAAGTGCTGACTGCTCTCATCTTGCAGAGGAGGAAATGGAGGTGGCGGGAGGTGACGCATCTTTCCCAAGGTCACCCTGATAGGTCGTGGTGGCATTGGAAGGCAGGCAGGTGGGGGAGAGGGGTCTGGGCCACTTCCCAGAACTGCCCCTTTTCTGGAGGTGACCGTGTCTCTCTTGCTTCCCAGGTCTACTGCAGTGTCCCCCATGGGACTCGGTATGGTGAGCACGTAGGGGACTCCGAGCATGCAGGAAGCCAGGTGCTGTGGAACATGCCTCCACCACCCCGTGCTTCTGCTGCCCGAGGCCGCACCCACCGACGCCCATGGCCTGCGCGGACCTGTCGCTCTCCAGCGCCTTTGACATTCTAGGTGCCGCAGGGGAGGGCAAGCTCTTGCACCTTAAGCACAAGCTGAAGACCCTGCGCCCGGGCTGCCGGGGGGCGGACCTCCTGCACGCCATGGTGCTCCTGAAGCTGGGCCAGGAGACCGAGGCCAGGATCTCCCTGGAAGCACTGAAGGCGGACGCTGTGGCCCGGCTCGTGGCGCGCCAGTGGGCCGGCATGGACAGCGCCGAGGTCCCAGAGGAGCCCCCAGACTTGTCCTGGGCAGTTGCCCGGGTATACCACCTGCTCGCCGAGGAGAAGCTGTGCCCAGCCACTATGCGGGACATGGCCTACCAGGCCGCCCTCCATACGTTCAGCTCCAGGGATGACCACCGGCTCGCCGAGCTCCAGGGAGAGGCCCAGGACCGGTGTGGGTGGGGCATCATCGGGGACCCAGAGAGCTTCCAGCCCCTTCACTCTGATCTGGGCTGCCTGCCACCATCCTCAGTGTCACCCTCAGGCACCCGCAGCCTTCCACAGCCCATAGAGCACCTTTCAGGCTGGAGCAGAGGGCGTTCCCTGAGATCCACTGGCAGCCCCGCCTCCCTGGCCAGCAATCTGGAAATCAGCCAGTCGCCCACCATGCCCTTTCTCAGCCATCACCGCAGCTGCCATGGGCCCAGCAAGCTGTGTGACGAGCCCCAGGCCAGTCTGGTGCCCGAGCCTGCCCCCCCGGGCTGCCAGGAGCCTCAGGAGGTGAGCTGGCCACCGTCAGTTGAGACTGTCAGCCCCCCATCAGCAGAGACTGCCAACCCCCCACAAGGGGAGACTGTCAGCCCCTCATCAGGAGAGACAGCCAGCCCCCCATCGGGGGAGACTGCCAGCCCCCCACTGGAGGAGACTGCTAGCCCCTCGCCTGGGGAGACTACCAGCTCCCGGATGCCACCAAACAGCGCAGCCCCTAGGCTTACTGAGCTGGTCCCAGATGCAAGCTCTGCTGGCCAGCCTGACCCCCCCAGAGCTCTGGAAATCAGCACCCACTACCCGGTGGAGTGCACCGATGCGTTGGCAGCCCCCAAATCTCTCTCCTTGCCCTCCAGAAACACTTGGCCTGACAAGGGCCAGAGCCCACTCCCACTTCCTGTAGAAGATACCGCTTCCCAGGTGGCCAGCGCCAGCCCACCTCCACCCTCACCCCCGAGGACGTCCCCTCCCCGCCCTTCTCCAGCCACCCTTCCTTCCACTGGCCTGGCCTCCTCCAGCCTGTGCCCCCCTTCTCCCGAGCTGGAGTCCGAGCAGAAATTCTATAACTTTGTGATCCTGCACGTTGCCGCGGATGAACACATTGCCCTGAGGGTCCGGGAGAGGCTCGAGGCCCTGGGGGTCCCTGATGGGGCCACCTTCTGTGAAGATTTCCAGGTGCCCGGGCGGGGCGAGCTGCACTGCCTGCAAGACGCCATCGACCACTCGGCCTTCACCATCCTGCTGCTCACCCCCAACTTCGACTGCCGCCTGGGCCTGCATCAGGCCAGCCAGTCGCTGATGAACAGCCTCACGCGGCCTGGGCGGCAAGACTGCGTGATCCCCTTCCTGCCCCTGGAGAGCTCCCAGGCCCCGCTCAGTCCCCACACGACCAGCCTGCTCACCGGCCTGGTGTGGCTGGACGAGCGCTCCCAGATCTTCGCCAGGAGGGTGGCCAACACCTTCAAGGCGCAGAGGCTACGAGCCCGCAAGGCCAACTGGAAGAAGGAACAGGACGTCCGGGCCCTGCAAGAGCAGCGCCGGCACCTGGAGGGCGAGCGGCAGCAGGTGGCAGCGCTGAACGCCGCCTACTCGGCTTACTTCCAGAGCTGCTTGTCCTGGCAGGCGCAGATGGAGACCCTCCGGATGGCCTTCGACAGCCACATGCCGTTTGGGACTCAGATGCCCCCCGGGAGCCCCTCCCCGCCCTTTCCCTCCTGGCCGGGCCACCAGCCACCCCCTGCGCCTCCGTGGCTGGCCGGCTCGCCCGCGCCCACCTACCCGCCGCACCCCGCCTTCCCGCAGGCGGCCCCGGCGCCCCCTCAGAGCCCCGGGCTGCAGCCCCTCATCATCCACCACGCCCAGATGGTGCAGCTTGGCCTCAACAACCACATGTGGAACCAGAGAGGGGCCCAGGCGCCCGAGGACAAGACGCAAGGAGCAGAGTGACCAGGCGGCTGGGCCGGAGGACCCGGACCTCGGGGACGCCCCGCACCGTTTGCGGGGCTGCAGAGGATCGTGACGTCTTCTGCCCCTCTCTGGAAACCGTGCAGAATGGGCCCCGAAGAGCTTCCGGCGCGCTGGGTGACCAGGATTGGCTGTGGCATTTACAAATTCTCACCTGGGTGGTGGTGGTCGGGGGGGGGGGAGCGGGCTGGGGGACGTGGGTACTGTGTTTTAACTATAATAAATATTTATTGAACTTTTCTACCGGTGCCGTTCTCCTCCGGGAGACTTCTACTCTTCCCCAAAAGGGAACCGGAAGGGAGGAGCTCGCGTCTCCTTGTGTGAAGCATGGACCGGAAGTTGTGCACAGGTTCTCTCATTTCATTGGCCAGAGCATGGTCACGTGGCCCTCGGCTGCACGGGACTTTGGGAAATGTAGTCTTCTGCTGAGCAATGCGCTTTGCTAAAAGTTTTGGTTCCAACCAGAGAACACGGAGAGAAAAGACACGGGCGGACATTTAACACTTACTGCTGTAGTCCCTCTGTTTTTGTTTTTTTGGGGTTTTTTTTGCCAAGGGTTCCCGCCTTGTGTCGTGCCCCCCACTCTCCTCCTCGCTGGGCTCAGATCTGACCACGTGATCTTGGCCAAGGGCCTTCGGCCCTCCGAGCCTCGACCTCTCGTCTGAGAAGTGGGTTTGATGTTTCAAGGTTGTCAGCAGATCCTGTGCGAGGCCCTGAAGGTCCAGGGACAGCATAAGTACTCATTAACTGCAGGCACGGAGGGGGTTAATCTTTGTTCAGGGTCACAGACCTTTAAGAAAGAATAGAATTAACACTTGCTGGGCATTCACATTCACAGATAACACAGGCTTTAAAGATCTACACCTATTCTATTTTATTTTTACTTTTAAAGTGATCTCTGAGCCCAAGGTGGGGCTTGAACTCACGACTCTGAGCTCAAGAGTCATATGCTCCACCCACTGAGCCAGCCTGGCACTCCTGACCCTATTTTAATACCTAAAACTGACCCCCCTCAAGGTAGAAGCTTATACTGTTGGGCTCATTTTACAGATAGGGAAAACAGGCTCAAAAAGGGTGGATTCGGGTCCCCACGAGCACACGGGTCAGAAGTGGAGGAATGACCATTTTCAAGGGAGGGAGTGCAGCAAGGGCGCACTCGAGCTGGCGGAGCCAGGAAGCTGCTGGCCCTCCCACCCGGCAGCCTCGGTCAAACATTAACTCTGCGAGCCCTTTCCTCGGTTTCCTGAGGCCCCAGAGGGCGGGCCTGGCTGAGTCACCCAGGCCGTCAGATACAGGGTTATTTCAGTCGCTGACTCAGATTTTGTTGGGTTCGGCTTCCTGGAGGCTTCGCAGCACTGAAGTGAAACCCAGGGAGGAGCCGGGAGCCCAGCTTCCAGGCTGGGCCGAGGTGGGCTGGCTTTGTGGACGGCCAGTCTCTGATCATGGAAGCGAGGGCCAGCTGCAAATAACTGGACAATTGTGGTGAACAGGCCATTCGTTCATGTGAACATTTATTGAGCACCTATTGTGTACCCAGATTGTTCCAGGCACTGGAGCACAGTAGACGCAAAGGCAGACGCAATCTAACCATTGCTCTCCTTTCAGTCAGACATGGAGGGGAGGGGACAGCAAATGAGTCATCACATGAAAAAGTGAGATAATTTCAGATAGCGAAGGGATAGCAGAAGAAATGAACGGTGAGATGGAGTGTTCCAGGACGGACAACTTTGACCCGAGGGGCCAGAGAGGGCCTCTCTGAGGAGGTGGTGTTAGAGCCAAGACCCATAGGAAGAGGAGCTGGCCATGATGAGAAGAGCTTGAGGACTGGGGTGATTTTCTGAGCAGAGGAAACAGCTCGTGCAAAGGTCCTGGGTCAGGGCCCTGCCTGGCAAGTTGGTGGAACAGTGAGGAGCCTGTGTGGCTGGAGCAGAATGAGCGAAGGGGAGAGAGGGAGGAGGGAAGGGAAGGGAGGGGACGGTAGCGGGTTCCTGCTGGGCCTTGCGGGCTTCCCTGGGCTTTTCCCTCAGGGAGATGGGAGCCCTAGAGGGCTGTGGGCAGAGGAGGGCAGGACCTGCCTCAAGGGCTCACAGGCGCCCTCTGGTGGCTGCTCTGGAAGGACAGCCCGGGAAGCGGGGGCTCTGCCCTTAGCCTGGGACCAGAGCAGTGGCAACATCGCTGGTCCAGGACAGCCGTGATGGGGGCTGGACCCAGGTGGAGGCACAGGAGGGACAAGTGGGCACATTCAGAGCGTGAGTCTTTATTTCGTCCCTGAGAAACTCTGAGACTTGGGACAAGTCGCAGCCCTTTCCTGGGCCTCCTCTTTCCCATCCGTACGTGGTCCTAGTGACTTCAGGCCTGGAACTGCAATACTTCGCACGTCCCCGTGTCACTCCAGCATATTTAAAGGACAAGCATTTTGAAAGCCCTGGACCGAGGCTTTTACATGCTAGGTGAGCTTATTTCATCCTCCCAACAGCCCAGGAGCCGGAGACTATCCTTGTCCCTGATTTACAGATGAGGAAACTAAGGCCCAGAGAGGGGAAGCCACTTATCCAAGGTCACACAGCACCTAAGTAGCCTTTGGGGGCAGAAGAAGGAGCCAGGTGTCTTTGCTGGGTTCTAGCCCATATGGGGATCGTGTAGACTGTTCGTTCACTACCTCCCTTGTTTTGCTTTGTTTTCTGTGAAATAGCCTTATTCCTTTCCTGGCTGCTGGTTCTCTCTGGGTCACGTAGGGTCTTCAGCGCCCAGCACACAGTAGCTGCTCAGTAAGTGAATCCTTTCGAGGAACAATATATGTGTTGGGCACTGCCCCTGCCCCCCATGGAGTTCACTGGGCAGTGAGTGGGTGGAGAGGATGTGAATTCATCCATCTGTGTATCCAGCCCACATTCACTGAACTCCTACCGGGTGCAGGCCCTATGGGCAAGGTGGCGACCCAGTGGTCACCATACCCTCAGGGTGACCCGAGAAAATCCCATCCTGTTCTCTCAGGGCTCACAGTCCGTCGCCAGAGACAGAGACAGTGACGGGGAATCAGACCTGTGATGGAAGAGTGTAGGGGACTGCGGAGGCCCAAAGGGGACCACTGACCAGCCTGAGGGGATTCAGAGAAGCTTCTGGAAGGAGGAAGTAAGCTGAGCCCTGAGGCGTATGTTGGAATGAGCCATGGGGTGGGAAGAGAGTTCCTGGAGGTGCGCACAGGACGGGCAAAGTCCAGAGGTGAGAAGGTGTGCTGGGACAACACCAGGCAGGGCCGAGGTTCCCCAGAGCTGGGGTCTCAGCTACAATGTCCTGCCGCCCTAGCGCCCCCTGGTGGCCGCCACTGCTCCAAGGCCAGTGCGCCCCCAGCGGCCACCAGGCCTGGGGTGTTTCCTGGGAAACCCCTGTCGCCGCTTGGACAGTCTTAAGGAAAAATACGGGGGGATTTTTTTTTTTCCCCTTCTTTAAAAGCTGTGAAACATGAATCAATAACAGATGATTTGTTTTCGGAGGTTAATAGCTGTGTCCCTGCTTGGAATGTCTTTCTGAAATGATTAGATCTTGTACAAATGTCCTCCCGCTGTCAGGGCCCAGAGACGGCAGTGCATTGCCCAGTGTCACCCAGTGCACGCGTCTCCGGCGCAATCTGGCCGGCCCACCAGAGGGCACCCGTGAGCACCTCCTCTGCCCGCAGTCCTCCAGGGCTCCCACCTCCCTGGGGTACAAGCCCAAGTCCTCCCCGCGGCCCCCGCGGCCCCGCACGACCTGCCCTCCCCTCCTCTCCCTCTCTCCCCCGTCACCTAGTCTGTATGAGCCACATGGGCCTCAACACGCCAGATGGTCTGTTCCCTCTGCTTGGAATGCCCTTCCTCCAGATGCCTACATAGCTCCCTCCTCACCTCCTCCAGAGTTTTCCTCAAATGTCATCCTCTCAATGGAGGCTTCTCTGAGCACCCCATTTAAAATCATTTACAGCCACACCCACCAGATCCTCCCACCCCACCCCCCCGTTCAATTTTCCCTAATGCTTAGCACTTTTAGACAAAAAATAGTAAGTCACTTATTCGCTGAGCACATTGTTTATCATCTGCCTTCCCAAGAGGATGGGAATTTTATCTGTTGATTTGACTGCTGGACCCCAGTACCTGGCACACAGCAGGTGCTTAATAAATGAATTTGAGTTAATGTGCAAATCTTTTTATCTTTAAAATAACCTCTTTGTTCTATGTTTCCTTCCTGCCTGCTGGTGAATGTCCTGTTCATTCGCTTTGTCATTCGTTCATTGAACAGTATGTATTGAGCACTTAGTGTATGCCAGGGATGGTTTCAGATTTGGTGGACAAAGTGTTGACTAAAGCAGACCCTGTTTTTGCCCTCACAGGGCTCATAGCTCTGTGGGGGAGACAGACACACCACTAGGTGGCTGCAGCCGAGGTGGTCCTGGGTGTGATGGAGGCTGCAGAGGCCACTGTGGGGGCCCTGGGGTTGGGGTCAGTCATGGGAGGCTTCCTGGAGGAAGCTTTCCAAGAAGGAAAGGATACTGCAGGCGGAAGGTACAGCCCATGTGAAGACCCCATGGTGGGAGGAAGCTTGGCGCCCCTGAAGGACGGGGAGAAGCCATGTGGTCGACCTGAGTACCTGTATCATGTATGTGCCCCCCATCCACTCCCCCCAAAAAGATGCAGCATTTATTTGTGGGGACCCAGAAGGTGCGGCAGTGAGCATGCTGCACCACCATGGGTCGCCATAGGATAATGATTCCTTCTTCTCCCCTGCCTGGGGCTGGAGAGATGCTGGAGCAGAGACACCCCCCCCCCCAGACAGTGCCAAGTTCCAGGTCATGCCAGCAGCCCCCTTTCCCCGCTTATAGCCTCCGTAAATAACAGCAGCTGCCGTATAAATATCCCCATCAACTGGGTCTTTGGAAATCGTCCAGTCTAATGCTGTTGGGGACCACAGCCCAGAGAGGGCAGACACCTGCTTTAAGTCACACAGCAAGTTCCATACCAGCCAGGCCTACACTGTGCCCCCTCCCACCCCAGTGCTTCTGGCCAGGGATCTTTTATTTTTAGCCTGGTCAGTGGATCCGGCCTTTTTATAGCCCTGGGAGGTGCCAGTGTTTCCAAGTTCCAAGGGAAGTTTTAAAAATTGTTCTCTTCCCAAGAAAAGGAGCTCCTTGACCTCTCAGCGGGACCTGGCCCAATCACCTGTCTTCCCTGATGCTCCCCTGGAGTCCTTCTATCAGGCTCTGCGCCGGTCCCCAGCCTGCAAACCCCATCCCCCTCTCTGCAGGCACCTGGGTACTGGCGGGGAGCAGGCTGGGGTGGTGCTGCCGGCCGGCCCCTCCCTAGCTGGGTCTCACAGCCCTTTCACCCTGCGGGCCGTGAAGAGCCCTGGTGCCCTCCCGCCCGTGCCCCAGCCTCGCTCACGGGTCTCGTGTCTTCAGGAGTTTGCTGGCCATCTGCCCTCTTCTTGACTTCTTTTCTATTTCTCGAGTCATGTAACAGTTTTCTTTAAACAGGCTTTAAAATCAACCCCCCCCTTTTTTTCTCCTGGAACTAGATGGTGGTGATGGCTGCACAACCTTGAGAAGATAGTAAAAGCCACGGAATTGCACACTTTAGAACACTGCGGTAAAAACTTGCAACAAACTTGTCTTTATTTTGAAACATGGGTCATTTGCAGTACTAACACCTGTGAACTCACATGTTGGGCGGAGGGGAGGCTAGCTAAGCTTTGCTCCCTAAGACACATTCCAGTAAATACACAAACATTGGGAAGCTTTCAAAGCCCATCCATACCAGACGTGTAAGTGGTTGTGCAGACAGTGAGTGCCCTGTGACCACGAGGCTTTGTGCCTCTCCCGTGCCCCAGGACGTTTTCACCGACAATCTGTCCTTCCCGCCACATTGCAGGCAGCTGCTACTGTTCACCCCAATTACAGATGAGGACACTGAGGCTTGGGGAGGGGCGGTGGCATTCCCAAGGTCACGTGGCCACTGTCCTGACCACTGCCCCACAAGGCCCAGTGAGCACGCTCCTTCTCTCAATGAGAAAACTGGACCCAGAGCTTTGATGGCGTGTTGGTGGCCTGAGGGCCGGAGCCAGAACCACCCCGCTGCCCATGTGTTTCATTCAATTTTATTTAACTTTTGTTCTTAGTAAAATATTGTTATTAATAATGTTTTTAACTCCGGTGGTATTAACACGTGATATTCTTCTCCAGTAGACAACCCGGTGATTTGACACTTACTTCTAGGCATTGCTCGGTGCTCATTGTGTCAATTTTATTTAACTTTTGCAAGAACCAGCTTTTGGGTTCATTGATTTTTCTCTATCATTTGTGCATTTTTTTTTAATTTTAAAAATTTTTATTTATTTAAGGAATCTCCACGCCCAATGTGGGGCTCAAACTCACAACCCACAATCAAGAGTCGCTCGCTCCTTTGACCGGGCCCGCCGGGCGTCCCTCATTTCTGCATTTCTGTCTCCCAGATTTCCAGTTTTCACTCCTGGCTTCCACATGCTCTGGGTTTAATTCACACTCGTACGTCCAGCTTCCCGAGGTGGTACTTTAGACCCGGGCTGGCACGCTCCTCCAGGGAAGGACCTTGAGGGCCGGATGCCTGTGTGACCACCGCTCGCCGGGGGACCCCGCTGAAGCCCCCCTCTAGCCTGTTCCTGCAGCCGCAGCCGGTGACCTCCAGGCTTCAATCGGGGCACATCTCCCCTCTCCCTGAGGGTGAAACGCAGCCGGCCCCCCCAGCTCCTTCCTCCCTCACTCCATCTGGCCACACAGGCCTCCGTGAATGCATTTATTCATTCAGCAAACTACTGTGTGCCAGGCCCTCTTCTCGGCACTGGAGCACAACAGGGAATGAGCCGGAGCCGGTGACATTCTGGGAAGGGGACACAAGGAACAAATAAGGAAACAAATGAAGAAAAGGATCAGGATCATCTCGGGGTTAAAGTTACACGTGGGGGCTGAGAAGGAAACGCACAACGGGGATGTGGATGGCTACATGGCTTTTGATGATCTGGGAGGGCTTCGTGGAAGAGGGGAGATTGCATGAAAACTGTTACTTAACGTTGGGGCACCTGGGTGGCTCAGTCGTTAAGCGTCTGCCTTCGGCTCAGGTCATGATCCCAGGGTCCCGGGATCGAGACCCCACGTAGGGCTCCCTGCTCAGCGGGAAGCCTGCTTCTCCCTCTGCCTGCCCTCCCAGGCTTGTGTTCCCTCTCTCTCTGTGTCTCTCTGTGTGAAATAAATAAATAAGATCTTAAAAAAAAAATTATTGCTTAATGAGCTTCTGGTAGAGGACAGTAAGGCATCGGGCGGGGGGAGAGGTTGCACTGGGGGGGAGGGTGTCTCAAATGTCCCATCCAAGGCAGGTTCAGCGTCTCTCCTGCAACCTACAGGAAGTGCAGGGGCCGGGGGCCAGGAGGGCACACCACCTCCCTCCGCAGGAGTGGCGGTGGCGGTGCCCGGATCGGGGCTGGGGGGGGGGGAACGGCCTCCTGGTCCAGTCCCTGCCGAGTCTCCCGCAAGAATCCACACCCGCTTGCCCCCGGGACTCAGAGTCAGCACCCTGCTGGGCTGGCCCCGAGTGCCCTGCTCCCAGGGACTGGTCACCTCCCCTTTCCAGCCTGTGATGTGATTCCGAGCCGTGCTATCTTTAACCTGGGGCCAGGACGCTCTGCTCCCCTCCCGTAAACACCGCTCAGATGACAGTCCTGGAATCCTGTGGGGGTGGTGGGCCCCAGGGGTGTGGAGCCCAAGCTGGAGGACCCGGGCTTCCCGAGGTGGGAGACACTCAACTGTGAATTCACCCACCCGTCCGCTCCCCTGGCATGTGGGCTCCCAGGACCCGGCAGCAACCGACACCACGCGGGGGTCCGGGAGGTCTGAGACAGGGACGCACCGAGCAGCTGGCCGAGCAGGCAGAACCCGAGGCACTGATCCCAGCTCGGGGGAGACAGGCAGCGACTCAGGGGGCTGCGCATTCGACACCTCCACCCTGGCTCCCCACCCGCTCAGCTCGTCGCTCCCCTGCCAGTGACTTAAGTCACCGCGCCCACTGTGTGGCCGTAGGTAGCCGTGGCACCTGTCCCCGCATCTCACCACCCCACCGTCACCCCCAGCTGCCGAGGTTTGGGGACATGGGGTGGCGCACTGCACACACAGCCCTCCCAGCCCACTGGGACTGGTGGGGGCCGGGGGGGGGGGCTCTGACCCCAGCCGGCAGAGAGATGCCCTGCACCCCGAGGCCGCCACCTGGGGGCACCTTCCCGCCCCCAGGAACCGAATCCTCTGCACGGTTTGGCGCAATATAATTACGGCTCACCTAACTCTGAGTGGCCTTCATGAGCCTGGGGCTGAAGTCGTGATCCTCAAGTCTAAGCTCGGGGGTGGCGGGGGGGGGGCATGTGGCCCTGTGGGGGGGGCTCTCTGTGGCGAGTCTTCGAATACGCCCTAGCTGGCTTCCCCCGCTTGCAAAACAGGGAGAACACCTAGTTCCCAGAGCTGCCGTGAGCGGCCCACAAAGGCACGTGGGATGGAGCCTGGCATACAGCAAGGGCCCAATAAATGCTCTGGCCGGTGTTGTGTCTCCTGAGGCCACTCCTTCAAGGCCACGATGCGTTCACACCACAGCCAAGCAGGGCTAGCTGTCCGGGCAGGTGGACCCCCAAGTGAGGCCGGGAGACCGAGCAGCAGCCCCCCCCCACACTGCTGGAGGCTGGGCCTTCCCCAGTCGTGTGGGGGTCCCGCCGGCCCAACCCCGGCCCCAGGCCACACAGCAGCACTTGCGCTGGGCTAACGTGGAGAGCCAGCGGGGCCCCGTGCACGAGGGACCGATCTTCCTCCCCAGCCAGAACCGGCTCCAGGAAGCCCGCCGAGGTCACCCACGGCCTCTTGGGCCCTCCCTGCTCCCTGAACCCTCCCCCATGTCAGGAGGCCACGCCACCTCTTCTGTGGTGACCCTTCTTTTCCACGCGCAAAACAGGTCACCTCCCTGGGAAATCTGACCCGGTGGCCCCGGGACATCCCCAGACAGTGGCCTGGGGGCTGGGGTCGGACCCACACCGCAGGCCTCTGCGCTCCGCAGCACCCTCTCCCGCCAGCCGCCGACAGCCCCGTGGAAGGACTTGAGCGCGGCGCAGACTCGGACCGTAAACTGCCTCATTGCTTTATTCCACGCTTTCGAGGGACAGCGACTGTTTCGGGCCTCGACGGAAGGTCGAGCCTGGCCTCGTGAATAAATAACGTCCTAACTAACACTGCAAATCCAAACGAGGCCGGGACACCCGGGGGCCCCGCGTGGGGCCGTGTTGCTGCCACGCACCAAGGCTGCGGGAGAGGCACGGGGGTGGGGGGGGGAGGAAGTCCCTCTCCTGGATGTGACCCTGGATGTGACCTTCCTCCTGCGTGCGGGCAGCTCCTTCTGTCCCCTTCTACTGCCCCTGCTCTGCCGGCCAGGGCGTGTGCAGACTCGCTCCGGAGAGATCTCGAGGCGGCAGCTTCTCCAGCCCGGGCACTGAGACCCGGAGTGCGGGAAACCGAGATTCTGAAGTTGGCAACGTGTGGCCGTTCCCTGTCCTACCTGGCTGCCTCCACAGCGTACTGGGACTCTACTCGGGAACACCTGGATTCAGGCTTTCAAGCAGCTAAAAAAAAAAGCCAGAGCCGCTGGGCTGCTCCCCGCTGGGGATGTGAGGCTGCGGCGGCCTGGCATTTCTGAACTCAGAAATTGCGAGAACCACACCCAAGCCAGGCCCGCTAGTTCTCGCTGGGTGGGGGAGATGCCACGCCAGCTCCTTCAGCGTTCGGAAAATGCTTCTCCTGCCAATGAGAACGCAACGTCGGGAAGCCCGAGCAGAAGGCAAATGAGTGAAGTTTTAAAAAACGTAGTCACTGTCACGTTAGGGCCCGACACCGCAGACTTCTGCGTGCCTCACCAAACCCTCTACACTGTAAAGCTCACTCCTGACAGCCTCGCCACCCCAGGCACAACGGAAACCTCCGTGTGGAATTCACCTCTTAAATCTCACAAAGCATTCTTTAAAAAAGAAAAAAAACCATGGCGGCAAAACCTCGGGACTCCTGCGCCCCCCGTCACCCGGCCACTCAGGAACCAACAGAACAGCAAACCAACGCAAGCAATGCCAGGGGCAGGGAGTCCCGGGCGCGGAGGGCGTGCAAGTGCGCTGCCGGAAGAAGGGCGGGTCGGTCTTGCTTCTCGCGGTTCCGACTTCCGACGTCAGGAGCCCCCGGTCCCAGCGCTGCGCTGGGCGGCTGCGTTTATCCGGCGACGCGGGGGCAGAGAAGCATGGACCAGGTTCTCGGCTTCTTCCTGTTGCTAGGATAGAAAGAAGGCGAAAGCTTCCATTCCTCTGCCTCCAGGCAAAGAGGCAGAATCCTCTGGAACCCAGGCGGGTGGGACATGCGGAAGGGCACGCATCTTCTCCCGGCGGAAGGCGGGCCCGCGGACTCCTGGCCAAAAACAGCTCTTCAAGCACACGATCCCGAAGGCTGTGAGCACCGACACCCTGCTGGTTCCTCTCCCCTCTCCGCGGAGGGCAGCCGGGCCGCGGAGGCTAGAGGGCCCGAGGGCTCACGAAGAGACGGTGAACGCGCGTGGGCTCCGCCGCTCCCAGATTCTGCTCTCTCCGAAACCCTCAGTGTAGCTCGATGAAGGCCTCCAGCTCCTCGGGGATGAAGCCCTTGTAGGGGACCTTGTTCTTGTCCAGGGCGCGGGCTGCAAGGCACTGCAGGGTGATGTGGTTGAAGGGCTGGATGGTGCTCCTGGCCAGCAGCTTCTCGTCCAGCAGCTCGTAGGCGGTCTTCTTGAAGGCGTTGGTGGCATCCATGTGGGCACCCGCTTCGACGAGGGCGTTCATGATCCCGGGGCAGTTGTTCTGGGCCGCGATGTGCAGCGGGGTGTTGTTGTCAAAGTCCCGGCTGTCCGGGTCGGCCCCACAGTCGAGCAGCACCTTGACCACCTGGAGGGAGGGGAACCGGCCCACCGGGTAGCGGCCGACGTTGGTGGTGTCCTTGTCCACGGCCATGTGCAGGGGCGTGAAGCCGTTCTTGCCGCGCGGGGCGCACTTCAGCAGCCGGTACACGGTCTGGTGCTTGAGGTGCTCCTGGTCCGGCGTGCACTCCACCTTCTCCGACAGGTACAGCAGATGCAGGATGATGGCCAGCGCCTTGGTGAACTGGGCCGAGTCCCCCGGCTCCTTGGGCAGCTGCAGGGCCCGCTCCACCTCCCGCACGCCTTTGCACAGCACGCCCATGAGGTCTGCGAAGCCGATCTGTGTGCCCAGGCTGCCCTTGGCCGCCCGGTCCTGGAGCACGTAGGAGAAGAGCTCGGCGAACGACAGGAAGCTGCTGGCGGTCATGGGGCTCAGGGGCTCCAGGCTGCTCTGCTGCATGTCCAGGGCGTACTTCCAAAGGCGGATGCAGCGCTCGAAGTTGCCCGAGTCGGCGTACACCGCACCCCGGTAGCGGATGTAGTAGGAAGTGTCCGGGTGAGAGGGGCCCAGGATGCGCTCTCGGATCAGCAGGGCCTGCATGCGCATCTCATCCGGGTCCGTGATCAGTGCCTCCAGCTCCTCGGTGGTGTTCACCTCCCTGGAATAGTCGTAGGCCAGGACCAGCTGGGGGGGCTCTGGCTTGGGCAGATAGGCGCCGCCCTGGTGCCGCAGCTCCATAGCTCGTCTCCAGTGCTTCAGGGCCCCGAGCAGATCCCGCTTCTTATCCACGTAAGTGGCTCCCAGCAACTCCAGCGCTTCCACGGCAGCCTCCCGGCTGGTGGGGCAGCAGCTCTCGTAGGAATCGCCAAGCGGCTCCTCTGGGGCGGAGGCGCGGCAGCAGGCCCCCTGCGACTGCGCGCATCCCGGGCCGGCGGCGGAGGGGGACAGCCCCGGCCGCACGCCCTCCCCGGCAGGCTGCTCCTGGATGAGGTACTCCACGATGTTGGTATGGCCCGTGACGCTGGCCGCCAGCAGCGGGGTCATGCCGTAGCCGTCGCGCTCCATGCGGGCATTGCACCCCAGCAGCAGCTGCAGGATCTCCAGGCTGCCGGACTCGGCACAGTCGTGCAGGGCCGTGTTGCCCTTGGCGCTGCGCCGGTTCACCTGGGCGCCCTGCTCCAGCAGGTAGCGGGCGATCTCGCGGTGGCCCTTGTAACAGGAGATCATGAGGCACGTGTGCCCGTGCCGGTTGGCCACCTCCAGGTCGGCCTGGTGCTCGCCCACCAGGTAGCGCACCACCTCCAGGTGCCCGTCGAAGCAGGCGGCGCGCAGGGGCGTCGAGTTGGTGCGCGTGGTGCGGTTCACCGAGGCCCCGCGGCGCAGCAGGCTGCGCACCACGTCCAGGTGGCCGGCGGCTGAGGCGGCCCAGAGCGGCGGCGCGCCCTCGATGGTCTCGCCATCGAAGTGCACCGAGCCGCCCGCCTCCACGCTCGCGCCGCACCGGTCCACCAGGTACTCGACCACGTCCAAGTGGCCGTAGCGAGCGGCGATGAGCAGCGGCGTCCCCCCGCCGGCCACCTCGCCCGTCAGCTCGTCCAGCTCCTCCCGGCTCCGGCCGCTGAGCAGCTTCTGAAGCAGCTGCAGCTTGCCGTCGCGGGCGGCGTTGTACACGGCGGTGCGGAGGTCCATGGTCCGGACTTCCGCCAGGCCATGAGCCGGCCGCCGGGGGATGCGGAGAGCGCGGGCTAGCGCCCGAAGGGGCAGGCGGCAACCTTCACCGTCTCCCCCGCCGCCATCTTAGGGGCTTCTCCGGCGGAACAAAATGGCTGCCGCGCCCAGGGGCCGCGGGCGGTGGCGGGTGCGCAGGGAAATGTAGTCCTGAGAGCCGGCCTCCCCCGCAGGACAGAAGAGGAACGGAGAAGGCCCAGACTACCACTCCTAGAAGGACGCGCACACGCCGAGGTGAACTGAGAGCACGGTGCACGGTGGGGATTGTCGTTCCGATCCAGAGGATTAAGGCGGAAACGCTCAACGCATGGACTACAATTCCCGTCGCGCAATGCTATCACGATGACTTCTGGGACCCGGGCATGTTTGGCTACGTATTTCCTGTGGCTCTCTCAGGGCTCCTGCCCACAGGAAGCGCAGGCGCGGGCCGAGAGACTACATTCCCCAAAAGGCATCGCGAGCGACTCGGAGCCAATCGGGGGCGAGAACGAAGGCTAAGCCGATCAAACGGCCAGGTCTGATCTGGGTTTGGCGTGGCCGAGCCACTGGCCGGCAGGGGGCGCTCGGGAGAGGCGGGAAAGCTGGCGGGGCCAGGGCATCAAACCCAGTGTGGGGCCCTCCTGAGCCTGGGGTGCCTGGTGACTGCACACACAGGTCAACACCCAGGAAGCGTGAGCCCCGGCCCCAAAGTCAGACCTTTACCCCCAACACTCCCCCGCCTCTACTTGGCTGCTGCCTGCCCCGAGATTGTTGAGAATTATGGGAAAGATGAAGGATGTTGGCATGCTCAGGAGGGTTCAAGGAAACGTGTGGTGTTCTCTCACACCTCCCGAGTTTTGCAGGTGCTGTTCCCTCTTCCTGAAACTCTGTTCCACACCCTATTCACTTGGCTACCGAATGGTCCGTCTTCAAGTATCAGCTGAGACCTTGAGTCTTCCTGTGTGGGTCCCCGACCTGGTGGCCTCTGGGTGCCCACCCTGGCACCATTGATGTTCTCCGGGAATCTTAGGGAAATGCTCTGAGTCAGCTCAGGCTGCTGTAACAAATACCACAGAAAGGGTGGCTGTATTAGGTCTCCCAGAGAAATAGGACCCAAGGATATATGTCACACACACACACACACACACACACACACACACAGAATTGGCTCACAAAATTATGGAGGCCAAGAAGTCCTCTGATTGGCCACCTGCAAATTGGAGACCCAGGAAAGCTGGTGGTGTGACTCAGGCCGAGGCCAAAGGCCTGAGAACTAGGAGCTCTAGTTCCTGAGAGTGGGAGATACAGACGTCCCAGCTCCAGCAGGGAGAGCAAATTCTCCTTCCCTCCACCTTTTCGTTCTATCCAGACCCTCAACAAGTTGTATGAGGCCCACCCTCATGGGTGAGGACATCTCGTTCACTCAGTCTACTGACTCCAATGCTCATCTCTTCCAGAGACGCCCTCACAGACATGCCCAGAATGGTTTAGTACCTGCAATCGCAGCATCTCCTTATAGCCCAGCCAAGTTGACACAGAAAATTAACCATCCCAGTGGCTTGAACTACAAACATTTACTGCCCACAGTTTTGGAGGCTCGAAGTTGGAGATCGGGGTGCCAGCGTGGCCGGGTTCAGGGAGAGCCCTTTACCTGGTTGTGGATGCTACCTTCTTTTTGCGTGCTCATAAGAAGGAGAGGACTCTGGTCTCTTTGTCCCCTGACAAGGGCACTAATCCCACCATGGGGGCCCCACCCCTGTGACCTCATCTACCCCTGACCACCTCTCAAAGGCCCCCATCTCCAAGAGCCATCCCCTTGGTGTTAGGGCTTCACATAGGGACTTGAGGGACTTAAACATTCGGTGCACAACGCACTCCAACATGGCTTCCTGAGATTCGGGGTCTGTTCATGGAATTTCTGGATTGCTGCACAGAAAGGAGGGAAAAGATATCAAAGCTCCAAGGAGGGAGAGGTGAGGACAGAACCCCTCGCACAGGCCTGGAGGGGTGAGTTTCTTCTAGAGCGGGGAACAAGTGTAAATGCGGGGGCTAGAGGCAAAAACAGCTATGAATGTCCCTGGGTTCGTAAGTGGTGGGACGGGGATTTGAACCCAGCTCCTCCAGCTCCAGACAGAACGTATGCCCTCCGTCACAGCACCGTAGGTCCCAGCAAGCTGTGATATCTTTCATGCCATTAACTGAATTTAGTTGCTAGTCTTTCTTGTTGCATAAATGTTATATATTCTCTACAGAAAACAAACAAAAATAGCGAAAAAACAAAAAGCAAAAACAAGTCAGGAATGCGGACAAGCAAATGAGAGAGAAAAACTGTGAAAACCCTTTCTTTACCATATCCCCTAGCCAGAAACAAAACTGTGCTTTATCCACAAACATTCTTTTTTTAAGATTTTATTTTAGGTAATATCTACACCTAACATGGGGCTCAGACTCACACCCTCGCGATCAAGACTTGCGTGTTTCACCAACCGAGCCCCCCCCCCGCGCCCCGACCTATAAATATCTCTTTCCTCTTGCATCCTGTTCTGTGCACATGTCTGAATTTCCTTCACTCTTAATTGTCATTAGTTGTTGGAAACAGCACCTTGAATTTAATAACAGCTCTTCAGGGGCGCCTGGGTGGCACAGCGGTTAAAGCGTCTGCCTTCGGCTCAGGGCGTGATCCCGGCGTTATGGGATCGAGCCCCACATCAGGCTCCTCTGCTGTGAGCCTGCTTCTTCCTCTCCCACTCCCCCTGCTTGTGTTCCCTCTCTCGCTGGCTGTCTCTATCTCTGTCGAATAAATAAATAAAATCTTTAAAAAAAAAAAAACAGCTCTTCAGGGGCAAAAAAACCAAAAACCAAAAAAAAAAAAAAAAAAAAACCAAAAAACCCACTCACAAAACCAAAAAGCACCCCACACCAGGCTAAACAAACACATGGCTTTAAGTGAAACATAGTTCAGGTTATTTTCTGATTCCTGAAACAATGAAAGATGGAAAAGTGGTCGTTTAGGCGATCAGGAAAATACAGGCGTTACCTTACCTGCTTTTTTGCACTTAGCGTTATAGCTTGAAGAGGTTACCATTCATTCAACAGGTACCACGTTTTATGCGGGCAGTCTCCTGCTGGCGAACATTTATCAGGCGCCCACTCCATGCCAGGAACCTCTCTCAACATCAGGGGCATGATAATGAACAAGACAAAAACATCTGTGCCCCGGCAGAGCTGATATTCAAGTAACATAGCTTTTCCAGCAGTATTTGTAGTGTAGTATGGTATTCTGTAGTGCGGACCTGCGCTATGGTTTCTGTAGGTGATCCCCTGCTACCAAACCCACACTAGCCGCATACTTATAGCCAAATACTTCTGTGCTCTCTCTTCTTTAATTTTATTTAATTGGGGCAAAATAATACATAACATAAAATTAATTTTTGACCATCTTTAAGCGCACAGCTCAGTGGCATGAAGCACACTCGCTCTGTCGTGCAACCGCCCCCGCCCTCCGTCTCCAGATCTTTCCATCTCCCCACACGGAGACTGTCCCACGAAGCACGGACTCCCCACCCCCTGCCCCCGCCCTGGCTCCCACCTGCTCCTCTCTGTGGGGATGGGATCCTGCAGGATGTGTCCTCCTGTGTCTGGCTCCTGTCACCGAGCACAGTGTCCTCAGGGTCCCTCCACGTTGTGGCAGGTGTTCAGGATGTCCTAACCTACTTCCTGTCTGGATGTGCCTGTTCTGGACATTTCACGTAAGTGGAATCACACACCACGTGGCCTTTTGTGTCTGGTTCTCTCACTGAGTGTCCTGTGCTTGTGGTCCAGCCACGTTGTAGATTCTATCTTCTTTAAGCCACTACAATTCTGGATTTTCTGACCCACATTGGGGATGCATTCTAACTCGCCCACGCTTAGGGGAAAGCCAGAGGCCAGGGAAGGAAGGGCTGAAGTTTAAATGAGATTGATGGTAACCCATAGGGCAAGATAGCAGAGGAAACTGGGGGGAGGGGTGGAATTCAGGAAGTGAGAGGAACTGACCTTGGACTCATCTACCCTCCAGAGGGAAGACAGAGAACAGAATGTAGGCATGGGAAAAAGAGCGATTTGGAGGGAACCCCAGGTCCCGGGGCTCCCCTAGCTGTGCTCTGCCCTAGAGCAGAATAAGGACATGCCCACAGCAACTTTTGCTTTCGCTGGCCCCCTGTTCCCAGCTGTGGATGAGGACCCCAGTCTCCCCTCCAGACTGGGCTGGAGCCCCCCTGTACTGGCTTCTAAGAGCTGATTGTTACATTTTCAGGATTTTCGACAACGAGATGTTAAACCCAGGCAGTATTGAAAATGAAATGATAGATTCCTAAAACTTAACAAATCGTGTAAAAAGAAAGGTGATCAATACGGAGCCCACGTCACCTCCTCATGACTACATACTGTTGTTAGCCACGGTCTCGGGCGATTTCGTGCCTCCTGCCTTTACACGGTGGAAATGCTGGGTGATGCTGCGGCCCTGAGCCTCTCTTCCCAATTTCCTGCTCTGTGACTTCCCCTGGGGAAGCTGGAGATCATCCGTGGTGGAAGTATCCACGGTCCGGAAATGGGCTGACGATAAAAATCAGGAACCCTTCCCCCCAAGGCCCCCTGACTTTGCTCTGTCTTCCCCCCACGTCACACAGAGCTCTGTGTGTCCTAACCTACTGCATAATTTAGATTTTTCAGACGTTATTCTCAGTCTGCCCATTGCAATGTCGGCTGGGACTGGCAGTGATTTTTGTCTGATGGTGCTCAATGCTGGGTTTCTAGAACAGTGCCTGGCACACGGCAGGCGCCCCACACGTGACATCGAACGGATAAAGGGGTCATTCCAGTAGGGTCATCTTAACCACAGCACCGTCCTGCCCGAGAATGATGGCTGATACCCTGGAGGTGGCACGTTCCACCTTCTCTTTCATTCTGATTTTTGTCTGCCGCCCTCAGCTTCCGGGGGGAGGGGGCAGCCACGGGAAGACAGGGTGGGGCCGCTATTTGGCCGTGACTGTGGCCCGGGCCAGGCGACTGCTTCCTCCCCAACCTCTCCGCGTCGCGTCCGGGGAGCCTGTTGTCCTGCTACCAGTCCCCGCGCCCGGCCCAGCTGGCTGCAAACGTCGGGCCGCGGTGCGCAGGCACACCTGGGGCGGTCGACCAGGTGCGCTCCACGGCCCAGGTGCGCTCCTTTAGCGCCCCACGCGGCAGCCACGCGGGGGACCGGGCCACCTGCGCGGGGGCCGCGCTCCGGGCGCGCCAAGGACCACAGAGACCACGGGAACCGCTAGGGCCGCGCCAAACCCCAGGTGGGGGCGGGGGACGTTCATCCGAGCGCGCCTTAAAATCTTTTAAATGAGAAAATATTTTAAACATTCAGAAAAATCGCGAAAATAAATATAATAGATCTCAAAGAGTGGAAGCCAAAGGTGAGGCGGATTGATGCGTTCCGTATATACTTCACGAGATGACCAGGGGTCAGGCACTGGTTTTAGGAGCTGGTGGGATGCAGCTGGCAGAAAAAACAAAACAAAACAGAAACAAAAACAAAACAAAACAAAAAAAAGCACATAAAAACCTCTTAACTCCAGAATCTGGTATAAGTGGGAGGCTGGTGAGAAATTACATAAATAACCATATTCATTTGCTAGCACTGTGTTACTGGCTGAAGGCCCCCCACCCCCATTCAGGTGCTGAAATCCGAATGCGTAGAGGCAACGGTGTTAGGAGGTGGGGCCTCTGGGAGGGGCTTAGGTCCTGAATGGGACGAGCGCCCTTAGAGAGAGCCTCCCCTTCCCCCTCCAGCTCCCTGCCTCTTTCTCCTAGTGAGGCCGCACAGTGAGAAGTCGGCGATCCGGGAGCCTGGAAGGGGGCCCTCCCCCGACCATGCTGGCACCTTAATTTGGACTTTCCAGCCTCACAGACTGTAAGAACTGGATGTCCGTGGTTTATAAGCTCCCCCGTTCCTGGATTTTGTTACACCAGCCCAGACGGGCTCAGACAGACTGCCAGGCACAATATCGGAGGCGTGGGCGCGGGGGGCGGGGGTTTACAGCAGAAATGTGTCCTGGAGGCTGGAAGTCAAAGATCAAGGTGTCAGCAGGGTTGGTGTGTCCTGAGGCCTGACTACCCCCCCCTTCCAGACCAGCCATCGCTGCCCCCACCCCCGCGTAAGGGCTGAAGGCCCCAGCTGAGGCCTGCCCACATTCCTCACCTGCAGAATCTGTGAGATGCAAGAAAACGGTGATTATTTTCAGCCTGTGTGTTCCGGGGAAGCTGGCGATACAGCAGTAGTAGCTGGAACAGTGTTAAATGGAGCTTGTGGCTTGAATTTGCACGTCTGTAATTACCACCCAAATCACACAGCTCCCCAAGAGTTTGTTTACTATGCCTGTCTCCTCTCCGGGGAGCCGCCTGCTCTCTGGGGAAATCTGCCATGGCTTAGTTCCTAAGGAACTGTCTCAACGTGTCCCTGAAGGGAGTCGACAGACTTCTGCTGCTGCGCACAGCCTTTGCTCCGTTTACCCCTTCAGCCACAGTTACTAATCTGGCCACCTACTATGTGCGGGGTCACGTGCTGGAAGCTGGAGGTACAGCAGTGAGCAAGACAAACACCCTTTTCAAGAGCCCAGAATCAAGGCCCCCCACGTGCGTGGTTAGGGACGCGGGAGCCCAGGGGATGGACAGACTGTCCCTGGCTGGGGAAGGAAGGAGGAGGTCGGGAGATGCTTCTATCATGGAAACGGGCTTTCCAGGTAGAGTTGTTGCAAGAACTAGTAGTGTTCCACATCATCTTAGATATCTATTTGGCTTCACAACGACCCCAAGCTTAGTGACTTCTGTGGACGGCATGGTGTCCTCCCAAAATTCATATGTAGAGCCCCAGACCCCAGTGCGGCCGCATCTGGAGATGGTCTGTAGGAGGTAACCCGCAGCCTCGGAAGTTACGCGGTGTCGCGTCCACCCCATTCTGTTTGCTGGGAGGTAGACACTAAGTGTGGTCGGCTTCAAGGGGAGGGAATCAGATGCCGTCCTCTCAGGGGAAGGGAATGCAATGTGGAAGGGATGTCCAAAAGTTTATGGATGTTTTTATTATTTTTATAATTTTTTAAAGATTTTATTTATTTATATGAGAGGAAGAGGGAGAAAGAGCACAAGCAGGGGGGAGTGGCAGAGAGAGAGGGAGACGCAGCCTCCCCACTGAACAGGGAGCCCAGTACAGGGCACGATCCCAGGACCTTGGTATCATGACCTGAGCTGAAGGCAGACTCTTAAAGGACTGAGCCTCCCAGGCGCCCTTCTGGATGTTTCTACACCGCACACTTGAGCAGAGACCCGGATGATGGGCCACAGCGTGGGCACCCCACGGTCCGTGCCTCCTTGAGTCACCTCACGCCTACAAGACAGCATTTTAGGGGAAATCGCCAACAAAGAGGAGGGGTCACTCCCTTCTCTTCCAAAGTCCCTAAATCAGTTATACAGTTGGTTCTTTTTACAACAATGGATGAGAGATTCAGAACTAAACACATCGGTCAAAAAGACATGTCAACAAAGTCCTCTTAATTTTTCCAAGATAAGACATTACTGAGCAGTAGCTAGACGCCATTCACGCAGTACCTCCTTAGCTGTCTGTGGTGAAGTGTCCTTGTCTTTTATTGTAGGAGTGTGAACTGTGAAGACACCCCCACACTCACACACACTTGGGGTTTCAGGGAGACAGGAGTTTTACACTGGAGACCGTGGTGGAACACTTCAGTTAGTGTAAGCACAGATGATTGCCATCAGTGATATCTAATGACATATATATATATATATATATATATATATATATATATATATATATATATTTTTTTTTTTTTTCTTTCTTTCTCATTGAGGGCTTTAAGAAATGACCCTCCAGGGGCACCTGGGAGGCTAGGTCAATTAGGATAATTTCTTTATTTATTTATTTATTTATTTATTTATTTATTTATTTATTTATGTGACAGAGAGACAGCCAGCGAGAGAGGGAACACAGCAGGGGAGTGAGAGAGAGGAAGAAGCAGGCTCCCAGCGGAGGAGCCCGATGTGGGACTCGATCCCGGAACGCCGGGATCACGCCCTGAGCCGAAGGCAGACGCTTTTTTAACGACTGCGCTACCCAGGCGCCCCTCAATTAGGATAATTTCTACTCCGGATTTCGGCTCAGGTCATGACCTGAGGGTCATGAGCTGGAGCCCTGCATTGAGATCTCTCTGGGCATGGAGCCTACTTAAGATTCTCTCTCTCCCTCTCCCTCTGGCCCTTTCCCCCCACTTGCACACACACTCTCTCTAAAAGAATTTAAAATTTTTTAAGAAGAAAGAAGGAAATCCTCCAATTTCAGCAGAAATGTTATGGAGTAGCAGGACTGTATGCTTCCTTATGACAACAAGCAAGAGAGAAATTTTTCTTTGTGTTTGTGACTTTTTAAATTGAAATAAATTACCCGTGTTAAAGCATACAATGACACATTAAAATAACCATCTTGAAGCGTATGATTCAGTGGCATTTAGAACATTCACAATGTTATACAACCACGACCTCTGTCTAGTTCCAAATATTTCCATCAGCCCAAAAGGAAGCCCCATCCCCATGAGCAGTCCCTATCCCACTTCTCTGCCTTGGCCTGTTCTGGAAGATTCATGAGAATGAAATCACGTGCCTGGTGGCCTTTTGTATCTGGCTTCCTTCCCTGAGCACCAGGCTTCCAAGATTCATCTACATGGTATCCTGTTTCAGTGCCTCCTGCATTTGTATGGCTGAATAATATTCCAGCGTAAGGACGGACCACATTTCATTTGTCCGTTCGTCTGCGGATGGACTTGGGTTGTTTCCATCTTCCATCTATTGTGACTAGTGCTGCAATGAACATTGGTATGTAAGTATTTGCCTGAGTCCCTGTTTTCAATTCTTTTGGGTATAAACCCTAGGTGTGGAATTGCTGGATCATATACTAATTCTATGTTTAACTTTTTGAGGAACCACCCAACTGTTTTCCTGTATCTATGATTTAAAAAAGAACAGCTTTATTGAGGTAAACTTGGCATATAATAAACTATGCATATTTAAACTGCACAATCTTATCATCCATGGATAAAGACTTTTTTTCCTTAACTTCTTTCCAAAGTAGAAGCCTTTGTCTCCTTCTCTCACTGCCCTGACTAGAATCCCCAGCACACTGTTGGACAGGAACGATGGGAGTGGCCAGGCCCGTTTTATTCCCAGTCTTGGGGCGAAGCAGCTAGTCTTGTACCATGAAGTATACTGTTCACTGTGGGTTTTCATAGGTATCCTTCGTTGGGTCAAGAAAATTCCCCTCTGTTACTCTCATCCTGAGACTGTAACAAAATTAGGAATAGATGCTGGATTTTGTCAAATGCTCTTTCTGCATTTACTGAGATGATCCTGCAGTTTTCTTTTGGTTGTTAATGACATGGATGGATTGACATGAATCTAAGCCAATCATAGAGAACGACACGGATTGGTTTTCAAATGTTTAACCACCGTTGTATTGTTTGTAACTTACTTTGATATAATTTCAAGCTTGTAGAAAAGTTGCAAGAGGTAAAGTATTTTTGCATATCCTTTACCCAGATTCTTCAATTGTTGGCACTTTGTCACTTTTGCTTTATCTTTGTCACTCTCTCTAATAGTACATATATTATTGTATAGTCTACTAATACAGATTCTCGTCTCTATGACATATATTTATTACATTTAAATATATACACCTGATACATAAATATATAATAGGATACAAAATATTCGTATTATAATTTATAACAAAATATAAGGTGCTATAAATAATATATTACATAATTGCATACAATATATAAAATAATAATGTATAAAGTATATTATACATTCATATGACATAAAAATGTAATGCATTTGTACACGTACATACACACGTGCATTTATACACACTATATACACACACATATATGTATATATATATATATGTTTTCTGAACAACTTGAGTCAGATCTTGACCAGGTTTACTCTTAAGTACTTTGGTGGATGTTTCCTAAGAACAAGAACATTCTCTTACAGAACCATAGTTCAGTGATCAAAGTTGGATTTATTGCTGAGTCTGAACCAGGTGGGCAACAAGGATGAATTTTTCTACAACTATTTCCTTCCCTGCTGTCTGTTAAATCTCTCTTCTCTGCCCTGAGGAGCATATTCTGTGACCTGTCTGGTCACTATCAGCTAAAACGTCTTGCCGTGTCCAGCCCTGTTAACAATTTCCATTTCAGAGCTTTCTCCATCCTCTCCTTGGCGGGCTAGACATGGGACCAGGACTGGCATGGAAGCCCCTGGGACTCCCTGTCGGTGCCCTGTCCCTCCTGCCTCTCTTTGCAGCTGTGCCCAGCATGTGCTGCTCTGCCCGTCCCTCCCTCACCCGCCTGGGCCAAAGAGCAGGAGCTTGGAGTGTACCAGCAGGCATGAGTGCTGACCACCCACACAGATGCCCTCCCTACTCTGGATTGGGCACAGGCTGGGCTCCTGGGATCCAGAAAGGAAGGGACGGAAGGGAATAGATTCCAGAGCTGGATGTGGGTCAGGGGAGGAAACTCAACCATCTCCTTGTGATGCTGCCTGCCAGTTGTCATGGAAACTGAAGCCGCTCTCTTTTGAAGGACCCATTAAGGTACGGGATGTAATCAACTCTCTCCTGGGTGGACCCCCACCCTCCCGGTGGGAGGCAACCACCCTCAGGGCCAATAGGAAAAGCAGGCCCTGGATAATGCAGTGTCTGAGTCCTGCCCTCACCATCCCTCCCCAGCCCTGGCTGCAGATGACTCCCTTGTGTGACCACAAGTCTGCTTCTGTTTGCATCTCAACATGCTCCCCCCACCCCCGGTGGAAAGGACAGAGGGGCATGTCTCTGAGTATCAGACTCTGAAAGGGGCATAAGGTAATGGCTCAACACGCAGACCCTGGCTGCAAACTACCCACATTTAAATCCTGACTCTGCCCCCACTAGCTGTGTAGCCGTCAGGAACTTGCTCCTCTCTGGCCCTTGGTTTCCTTTCCTATGAGATGGATTATAATAATAGTACCTACCCCATAGGACGTATTGCACCTAAAGCTGTTAAAGCAGTGTCTGGATAAAGGAAACATGGTATATTCATGCAATGGAATATTATTTGGCCATAAAAAAGGAAAGAGGCACTCACTCCTGATACAATAGAGATGAAGATGGAAACATTATTCTCAGTGAGAGAAGCCAAATACAGCAGACCACAGAGCATATTATACTATTTATATGAAATATTCAGAATAGGCAAGTGTATAGAGACAAAACAGATTAGTGGTTGTCAGGAGCTGGGGGGAAGGAGCCTGGGAAGTGACCGCTTAACGGAATGGGGATCCTTTTGGGGTGATGGAATGTTCTGGAAGAAGGTAGTGGTGCAAAACATTGTGAATGTACTAAATGTCACCGAATTGTCACTTTAAAAGGGTTAAAATGTAAATTTTATGTTATGTGCATTTGTTTTACAAGATTTATTTTGGTTTTTAATTTTTTTAAGATTTCATTTATTTATTTGAGAGAGAGACAGAGAGAGAGAGAGAGAGAGCACAAGCGAGGTGAGGGGCAGAGGGAGAAGCAGACTCCCTGCTGAGCAGAGAGATAATGCAGGGCTGGATTCCAGGACTCTGACATCATGACTTGAGCCAAAGGCAGACATTTAACCAACTGAGCCACCCAGGTGCCCCTACAAGATTTATTTTGATGGCAGGACACAACACAGTGACACTTGGAGAGATGAAAGGTAGAATGCTTGGCTACTTGGACTTCCAAATAAGAAAATGGTGTGCACTGGGAGACAGGGGGACAGCAAGCTGGGGGCAGCTTATACGTGGCAAGCTGTGCGGGGTTAGCTAGGTTTCCAGGATTTCTTGGGATTGGCTAATTTGAATAACTTCCTGGGCTCCTGGACAATGGGGCTCTCCCTAGTTGCCTGGTTCCCAGACCTGGGACAATCAAAGCAAGTGCATAGTGTCCCTTGAATATGAAAACTGACAGGGAAGTGGTCCAGGTGTGGATTTCATCAGCTGAGGAGGAACTGACAGGTCTCTGCTCTGGGGCTCAGAAATGGGTCCCTCTTGCCTACACTTCCTTCTTCCTTTTGCATCTATCAATCCATGATATATCTACCTTTATACTTTTCTTCCTATCTACCCGCCTACTTATCTGTCATTGTTGTCATTGTCCTCATTGTAATTTATTGAGCACTTACTACGTACCAGGCACCATGCCATGCATTAACATACTCAATCTCCTTGATCTTTACAACAGCCTGAAGAGAGAAGCCGTACTCATCACCATTTTTACAGATAGGGAATCTGAGTGGGAGGGGGAGGTCTTGCCCAATGTCCCTCCTCATCATTCTTCACCTCCCTGTCCCATTGACCCATGGAAAGGTCTCTAATCCCATCACAGTACTAGAATTTTTTTTTTTTTGGAACCTTCTTTGCCTGGTGCTCTCCAAAACTTACTATAATGGCAAGAAACAGTCATGTGCCAAAAGTTGGTTAATTTTAATTCTCAGCCCACATGGTGCTTTGAAGGCAGGGTCATGCTTCCCATGAGTCTCTGAGGCATTTCATTCCTGCAATGTTACCTTAGTGGATAACTCCATATTGCAAACTCTTCATTTTCCCACAGGTGTTTTTTGGTTTCAGAACTGTGTTGCGACCACTGTAGGCTGGAATACCTGTTTTATTTGTTTTGTCCTTGTCTATCTCTCCAGGGTCTTGACGCAGCAGCCAGGATATGGGTGTGTCTTTTAGGCAGATCTGCCATGTTGCCCATTCATATGCCTTCCCTCTTCAGGCGCTTACAACTTTATTTTGAAATATGAAGCTGGAGATACAGGCTTATGGAAGGGCTTAGTTGGAAACTGGCTTGGAAAATGTGAACGACATTGGATGGATTTCCAACTGTTTGAGATATGTGTAGCAGAGATCGCTAGCTATTCTCAGCAAATGTTCTCTCCTTTTGTCCCGCAGCACTAGAACGCTCGATTTTTAGCTGAGCACATCTGGCCTCAGAAAATATAAACAATATTCCAATAAATCATGCACCATATTGGACCATGTGGGCAAGTGTGACAGGATAGTCAGCAATGACATAGCAGGAGCCTGGGCCATCCCTGAACTGCATACAGCCAGACAGTTATGTGACATAAAATAAATGTATTAAAGGGTTTTTTTTTACCGAAAAAATTAAGTTTGGATTTTTCATATAGTAAAATGCACAGATCTTTTTTTTTTTAAGATTTTATTTATTTATGTGACAGAGAGACAGCCAGTGAGAGAGGGAACACAAGCAGGGGGAGTGGGAGAGGAAGAAGCAGGCTCCCAGCGGAGGAGCCAGATGTGGGACTCGATCCCGGAACACCAGTATCACGCCCTGAGCCAAAGGCAGCCGCCTAACGACTGTGCTACCCAGGCACCTCAGCACAGATCTTAATTAAGTGTATAGATCAATGATTTTTGGCAACTGTATACACCGATATAGTCACTACACTGATCAAGATAGGTAATATTTTCAGAACTCCGGACAGTTCCCAGGACCTCTTTCCAAAGGCTTCCTACCCACCCCAGGAGCACCCAATGCTCCGACTTCTTCTTCTTCTTCTTTTTTTTTTTTTAAGATTTTATTTATTTATTTGACACAGAGAGAGAGACAGCCAGCGAGAGAGGAAACACAAGCAGGGGGAGTGGGAGAGCAAGAAGCAGGCTCCCAGCGGAGGAGCCTGATGTGGGGCTCGATCCCAGGACTCCGGGATCACGCCCTGAGCCGAAGGCAGATGCTTAACGACTGAGCCACCCAGGCGCCCTGAGCCACCCAGGCGCCACCCGACTTCTTTTTTTTTTAAAGGTAATCTCTATGCCCAACATGGGGGCTCAATCTCACGACCCCCAGATCAAGAGTCACATGGTCTGTGGACTGAGCCAGCCAGGTGCACCAGCCCAATGTTCTGATTTCTATCAATATAGATTAGTTTTACCCACTGTTCAGTGTCATATAAATGGAATCATGCATATGTGTTCAAACTTCTTTTGTTCAGCATGACTTTTCTAGTCCTCTATGCTGCTATTTGTATCATTAGTTTCTTTCTTTTTTTCCTCCCCTGAGTAGCCCATGGTGTGGACATACCATTATTTGTTTATCCACTCACCAGTTAGTTTTTGGTTATCATGAATAAAACTGTTAAGGCTGTTGCTGTAAAATTAATTCTGTGGAAATACATATTCATATCTCTCCCTTGTAAATCTAGGCATGGAATTGCTGGGCCAAAGGGGGAAAATTTATTTCCATTGTGTTTAAGAACCGTTATTTTGAGTCTATCAGAGTAACTGTAGTACATCCCTGTATATCCGTTTTCCCTGCTTCTTTGCCTCATTCTCTGGTCCCTTGACTCCTACTCTCTAGGGCCAGCTTCCTAATAAACCACACTGTCTGAGTCTCTATTTTCATGGATTCCCAAATTAAGATAAGTGGATACTGATCAAATAGAATAAGATAGCTCTATGGGTTGTACCTTCGGTCCACAAGCAACTCTGTGAATGCTGGTTCATGTTTATAGGTGTGCACAGCCTCCATCCTTCTGTGTCTGGTGAAGGTAATGGGGCTCAGACACCAGCATTCATATCTCAACTGAATGCTTGCTGGGTACTAGCACTTAGCTGGGCATGAGGGGTTATGAAGATGAAACTCGTGAGATTAACTGAAGTGTCTCCCCAGAGGTCTTGGGGGGGGGAACATAAAAGTCTGGTGAATCTTTTTTTAAAAAAGATTTATTTATTTCAGAGAGAGAGAGCACACCAGCAGGGGGAAGGGCAGAGGGTGAGAATCTCAAGCAGACTCCCCACTGAGCAGGGAGCCTGATGCTGGGCTTGATCTCACAACCCTGAAATCATGACCTGAGCTTAAATCAAGAGTAGGCTGCTTAAGTGGCTGAGCCACCCAGGTACCCCTGCTGGGGTCTTTTTTAATCAAAGGAAGAATTCCCTAAGAATCAGTGGAGAAACTGATCAAAATGCAGATTTCTGGGTCTCCCTCACCTCTGCTTATTGAAATTGGGAGGGTCCTGGGAATCTGCATTCTCTGTGAACTTCCCAGGGGAATCATCCTCATATTAAAGTTGGAGAATCCAGGTAAGAGGTGGTCTTGAGTGGGCTAGCTGTTTGGTGTAGCTGGTGGGACAATGATAGGCAATTACTCTCAGCAGGGATGTGCCAGATCATGCAAGCTGTGTAAGGATATTTGGATTTCATCCTTCAGGTAATGGGAGTCTTGTAAGGATTGAAGGCAACGCTGGGATTTGATCAGATTTGTGTTCTAGAAGATTCCTTAATGTATGTGGAGAATGAGTTGGCTGTGTGTGTGTTGGGGGTGGAGGGAAGAGACCACAGGATGACCAAACAGTGGTGGAGGCAGGGGGCTGGAGAAGAGGATGGATTTAACCAGAATGACTTGCCTTGGGGGAATTTGGGGAAGAGGATTGGTGCATATGAGGAGGGGAGGGTCTCTGGGGTGTAGAGAGGCTGCCACATTGATGGGGACGCAGAGGGAGGGGCATAGCGTCAGTTGGGTGCATTGGGTGTTCAATTTGGAATGATTAACTTGGAGTAAGTGTGAGACACTCAGAGGGAGACATTCACAGAACTACCAGGGCAGAATCTCCTCTTTCATTGGGGTCCCTAATGGGGAGGGGCAGTATCTGGGTGTCTTTTCCTATCCAAAAGCTCTCCCGTTCCCAGAGGGTGATTCTAAATATACCAGAAAATCTCTCACAATTAGCCCTAACCCAGACATTGAACCCCCTCTCCCCACCCCATTCATGAAGCGCCTCTGGCATTTAGGTGTCTTGTAATCGTATTTTCTCTGCTTGTTAATGGACCCACTGAGGCAGTACCCCTGGGAGAGAGAAAGATTTCATTTGTCTGGGGCTGAAGAGGGAGACAGGGGTTGCCGGAGCTAATGAGGAATCAATGCCTCGTAATTGCTAATTAAATGAGCCTGGCTCTCTCCTGGGGCTATTAGTTGGCTGGCTGGCCCTTGAGTGTCCACAAATTTAATTATACTCCCCAATAAACACCTGCAGCAACCATCACCCTATGGTATCTCTGTGGGGGAGACCAAGGAGAAGCAGGATCTTTCCGTGTGTGCTGAAGCCATCAATTCACTTATTGATTGATATATTGGTTTATTCTCTGATGCTTTTATTGATTCAACAAATGTTTATTGAGCACCTGCTGTGTGCCAGGTCCTGAACTGGGTGCTGGAGACACAGCAGTGAAAATACAAACACAGTCTCTGCCTTCATGGAGCTCACAGTGTAATGGGGAGGCAGACAGTCCTGTAGACAAATAACAAAAATAACTGAAGTGTGGGAGAGAGGATATCTCAGGTCTATGAGATTGTATAATATAGACTTGACATGGGGGCGGGTGGTGTGAGGCAACAAGGAAAACTTCTCTCGATGACATGAAACTTGGATAAGAAGGTAGAGTGAGTGGTGAGGTGCTGGCAGGGGGTGGGGGGGCAGAGCTTTCCCAGCTGAGGGAATGGCAAACACTCTAGGGCTAGAATGAGCTTGCTGTGGTGTCTGTGACTTGATTAGGATGTCACAGGGAATTGGGGGTGAGTCTTGTTGAGGTCACAACTCACCTACCAGGCACAAATTTACACTTGTCCTATAATGGGTCCATGGAACTGATGGCACGATGGAGGAGAAAAATATCATTCCAGGAAATGTTATTGAGAAGTCTCCAAAGAATTCTGGTCTAGGGAGGGCTTCAAATGCCATTCCTTCATTGATTTCCCCAGGAAAGTGTAGTAAGATGGTTACGGACCCTGGGTTCAGAGTCGGATGCTTTGTATTTCCTGGCCTGTGGGAGTGTACAAGTGACAGGGCCAAAACCATATGTGGCACATTGCTGTATGTTTATGGGGCACATGCCCCTTTTTTATTCCCTCATCCTCGTGCCATGGAATTAGCCAGCCCTCCCCCTGGTGTAAGTTGTTCTTCTCTGATCCCCTGTCCCCCACACTTGCTTGTTCATCTCAGGCGGAGGTCGACGGGAGTCCACGCAATGAGGAAGCTGTGACTTGTTGTCATAGTACATCAGAACAACAAAATCACTAGTCTTCCACACAGCACTAGACCACAACCACTCCAGTCTTCTTTGCCACCCTCTGCCCCATATCTGAGATCCCCCCACCCAGCTCTTACCCCTCACCTGAGCCAAGCCATAACATCCAGGCTTCCTGCTTCTCCACTGCGTCCTCTTTCCCATTTCTGGTTCCCCTGGAGAGAGGCAGGGTCTGATTCCCAAGGGCCCAACTCCCACCCAGGAATGTCAGAACATGGAATTTGGAGTTGGACGGATGTGGGGTTGACTTGCAGCTTCATTCACCCTCGGGCTAGTTATATCTCTGCCACTTTCTGGGTCTGTTTCCTCAAGTGTCACCTGGGCATAATAACACCCACGTCCTAGGGTTGAAGATGGCATATAATGTATATAAAACTCTTGGCACAATGCTTCTTTACAGAAGTCTGGAAAGAGCACAGCAACGTCATCTCAGCAGGCGCGCGTTCCCCCCACAGTCCTACCGACTGGCCATCTCACCTGTTGGGAATTACGGATTTACGTGTGCGGTTTCATTTCACCTGCTGATCTAGAAAACAATTCGTTGAAACATCCATTAAATGAGGGGCAAGTCTCCAGAAGCGTCAGACGTCAGACCACCCTCTCTTCCCCGGTCAGGGTGCGAGGTCTCCCCGGTTACCAGGGAAGCTGTCCGGTTTCCTGGCGCTGCAATGAAGTGGGCCCGCGAACCCCGCTGGAAGCTGTCCGGAGCTCTGGTGCTGAAGCAGATCGCGGTTCCCTTCCTGGACCCCGAGAGGCGCTGTCCCGAGTTTCGGTGCTGAAATAGATAGCAATTTCCTTCCGTGGTTGTCGGAGAGCTGTCCTCAGCCTCGGTGCTGAAGAAAACTTGACTTGCTTCCCTCTCCTCCCTTGGCTTACCCCACTCCCCTCTGTTCTCTGTCCCTCTGACTCTCCCCCTCCCCCAAATTTCTTTACCTTTCGATTCTCTTCCCAGGGCGCTTCAGAATGGCAGTAGGGGAGACACGGAGTGATCGCAACCAGGATTCATACCTGCTCCCCACCTCGTGGCTGTCCCCAGACTTACCTCCCAGGTAGTCAGCCCCGTCGGTCTCCGCTTTCCAGACCTCCAACTTTGCCGTCTTTGTCACTTTCTTGGAAGATGTCCATAAGCTGATATGTAAACCAGCCCCATCCCCGCGGGTCCCTGGTCCCTCAGACCACCCCTCCCCCATGGGGCAGTGGCCTTTCCTCTGTATACCTCACCTGCTTCCAATCTTGTGGGCAGATGCAGGTGACCAGTGGCTGCCGAGGCAGGGACGTGCACTTTTATGGGCTTTGGAGAAGGCGGGGCGCCGGGAACCCGAGGAGGGGCTTCACCAGACGGCCAATGGGACTCCGCCTGGAATGCATCTCCAAAGATTACCTCATAGGCTGTGGTCTCGGCTTCAGAATAAAAGTCTGGCATCTGCCCAAAAACTGGGTTGGGGTTTCCTGGAATGGGGAGGGGCACTCCTGTGGTCCTCAGGGTCTCCCCACTTGGCCCAAACCCCTCCTGGATCTCTCACGTCCAGCTCTGCCCAGAAGCCCTGGATGGTACCTGCTTCTTCCCATCTCTACCTTGTGCTATTGCTGAATCAGGAGAGAGAAAACTAGTAAACCGAGTTGGGGAAAGAATAGGGCAGGTTCAGAATATTTAAGTTCAGTTCCAGATAGGGAAACCGAGGTCTGTGAGAATAGAGGGCTCAGAGGAGCCTGGGACAGAGGTGAGTCTTAAGACTAGATCTTTTGATTCCTTGGCTCAGAACCCACCTCATACTTAGTTTATTGTTTTGCTTTACTGAGCAGGCTCTGAGTCCAAAAACGTACAAGCTTGAGTTCAAATCCAGGTATTTCTTCTTCCTGCTGTGGGACTTTGGGCACAGTTGAACCTCTCTGTGGTTCAATTTCCACACCTGTGAAATGGTGATAATGGTAGTACCTTCTCAGAGCATTGTGATGAGAAATTAATGATATGGTGTGGATGGATGTTAGAAATAAATAACGTGGGCCAGGACTAGGATAAGCAAGGTACCTGCCACAGGTGCAAAATTCAAGAAGGCACACAAAACAAAAACAAAAACAAAAACCCAAAAAACACTACCACTCAGTAATCAAGATAACTAATGTTTCGTTGTACTGTTTAAAGGAATCAAAATTAATGTAAAAAATCCTCAATGAATAAATTATCAAAATTTTAAATAAAAATAGGATCTGCATTACTGATTTTTCCTTTTACTCAGGCTCCAGTGCAGCTTGGCATGGGACTAGACGTAATGTCTAGACATGGTAAGTTTTCCAGTAATGAAGCTATTATTATTTTCTGAGACATTCCACCCCTTTACCTAATCAACCAACTTTTTTTTGCATTAGGTATGGGGTGGGTGGCGCATACATGAATTCAATAACCAAGCTTGTCTTTAGGGAGGGTGAAGACATGAAAGTATAACTATACTCAGATGTAGTATTGTGACAATAGAGGGACATTTGTCCTAGCTTGTGCTGTCCCAATATGAAAGTTTCCTAAAGGGGCTGCTTATTTTGTGGAATTTGAACTCACAAGTGAGTTGTCTGAATATCTCTTGTGGAACCAGAAGCATCAGATGAGACAACTAGCATTTATCAACGAAGATGCCCAATCCAAGAGTTAATTCCATTGATGCACTGGGTAAAGTTCAGTCAAACCCATGGGGAGGGGTGCAGACGCTAAATGGAATTCTGACACATAGTAGGTAGTCAACAAGTTCACTGTCAAGTATGTATGTGATTCCAGTGAGCTCATCTGACTCTCTAACTCCTCCATTCTGCTTCCCACTCAGAGGGTAGTTAGGTTCCAAAGTTCCAAAGGAGGAACAGGGAGCTTGCTACAAAGGGAAGAAGAGTAAATGGGAATGCAGCCTGGAGATGGCTGCTTTGTTTGTTTATTTGTTTCCCTCCCTTTTCTTTTAACCATTTAATTAATTTTTTTATTTTTAAAATATTTATTTATTTATTTATTTATTTATTTATTTATTTATTTGAGAGAGAGAGAGCACAGGGAGCAGGGACAAAAGGAAAGGGAGAGGGGCGCCTGGGTGGCTCAGTCGTTAAGCGTCTGCCTTCGGCTCAGGGCGTGATCCCGGCGTTATGGGATCGAGCCCCACATCAGGCTCCTCTGCTGGGAGCCTGCTTCTTCCTCTCCCACTCCCCCTGCTTGTGTTCCCTCTCTCGCTAGCTGTCTCTCTCTCTGTCAAATAAATAAATAAAATCTTTAAAAAAAAAAAAAGGAAAGGGAGAGAAAGAATCTCAAGCAGACTCCCCACTGAGTGCAGAGCCCAATGTGGGGCTCGATCTCATGACCCTGAGATCATGACCTGAGCCAAAATCAAGAGTCAGATGCTTAACCGACAGAGCCTCCCAGGTGCCCCTAATCATTTTATTACAAGAAAAAGAATTCTAACCCCCAGAAAATTTGCAAGAATCATGCAATGAACTTCCATGCTGTGTCTTCCTAGATTCACCCATCCATTGTTAGCATTTTGTCACATTTGCTTTATCTTTGTCTATTTCTTTATGTATATCTTTGTCCCAATCCTGTAAGTTGCAAGCAAAACTGCCCCTTCATTCCTAGATACTTCAGCATGCGTCCCCCAGGATCAAGGACAGTCTCCTATGTAATCCTAACATAATGATCAACCAAGAAGTTAAAATTGTTACAACACTACTGTCTAATCCCTGGCCCACAATCCAGTTTCACCAGTCATTTCAGTACTGTCCCTTATGGCATTTCTTCCCAAGCTGGGATCCAAGTCAGGATCATGCATTGCATTTCATCATCCTGTGTTTCCCATCTCGATCACAGAGAGGTGGGCTTTGTAGTAGCAAGATGATTCTTAGGCCCTAGGATTCTCCTCTCAGTTCAGGGATCTGGCTTGTTCACTGCCCTCCATGAGGGTGTGGACTATACACTGTGTCTGGTGCCCCTTCTTAAAAAATAGGGGTTTTTAAAGAGGATTTCTTAAGTCTCTTTCTCCTTCAACATTCTAGAAAGACATAGCCAGATATATGCACCCCCAAACCTACTTTATGAATTCATTCACTCCGTAAAAAATATTTTTGAATGCCTGCTATGTGCTATGTGAGAATACAGCAGGGAACCAAGCTGATGTGATTTTTGTCCTCCATTTAGTGCAGAAGACAGACAATAAGCAAGTAAACAAATAAAGGAACAAGATAACTTCACCAGCAATGACTGCTATGAAGATAATAGATCGGGGGGATAGAGGAGGAATTTCTTTTCTTTTTTTTTTTTTTTTAAAGATTTTATTTATTTATTTGACAGAGATAGAGACAGCCAGTGAGAGAGGGAACACAAGCAGGGGGAGTGGGAGAGGAAGAAGCAGGCTCATAGCAGAGGAGCCTGATGTGGGGCTCGATCCCACAACGCCGGGATCACGCCCTGAGCCGAAGGCAGACGCTTAACCGCTGTGCCACCCAGGCGCCCCAGAGGAGGAATTTCTGTCAAGGGCCAGAAAGTAAACATTTTCAGCTTTGCAGGACAGCCAGTCTCTTGTGGCTACTCCACTCTGCTGTTGTAGCTCAAAGGCAGCCTTGGAGAATACATGAATGAATGTGTGTGACTGTGTGCCAATAAAACTTTATTTATAAAAATAACAGCAACTTATTTGAGTGGAGGGCTGTAATTCGCTGATAGGTACTGGTTTTACAGACATAGCAAGAGGCTCAGAGGCTCAGAGAGGGGAGGGCCCTGCTCAGAAAGTGCAATGAGAAGGGGTTGGAGCTGGGATGCGGACCCTGGTCCCCAAACTCCAAGATCAAAGCTCAAAGCTCTTGTCGATTGTCCACTCTCTATCTCTTCCCAGAGGTCCTTCGTGAATATGTAAGCTTATACATCATTCTCCTCCATCACACACACACCTTTTATTATTTTTATTTTTTATTTTTTATAGATTTTATTTATTAAGTGACAGAGAGACGGCCAGTGAGAGAGAGAACACAGCAGGGGAGTGGGAGAGGAAGAAGCAGGCTCCCAGAGGAGGAGCCCGGATGTGGGACTCTATCCCGGAACGCAGGGATCACACCCTGAGCCGAAGGCAGACGCTTAACTACTGTGCTACCCAGGCGCCCCCCCCCCACACCTTTTAAAAACCTTTTTAAGAGTTCTTTTTTTTTTTAAGCCAAGTATATCGAAGTTAACTGATATACAGTTAACATTCGTATTTTCAGATGTACAATTCTATAAATTTAGACAAATGCATGGTCATGGATCCAGTGCCATAATCAAGATACAGAACAGTTCCATCCCCCAAAAAAGTTTCTTCATGCCCCCTGTATCGTCTATTCCCTCCCCACTCCCCTAATCCCTGGTAACTGCTGATCTGATCTCCATCGTTATAGTGTTGCCTTTTCCAGAATGGCATTTAAATGGAGTTACATGGTGTGCAGCTTTCTGTGTCTGGCTTCTTTCACTCGGCACAATGCTTCGGACATTCATCCATGTTGTTGTGCGTATCAGGAATTAGCTCCTTGTTAGTACTGAGTAGCATTCCATTATGTGAATGGACTAGATTTTGTTTATCCATTCACCAGTGCAGGGACATCGGGTTCAGGAACATCTCTAGGTCTTGGAGATTATGAATAAACCTGCAATAAACATTCATGTACAGGTGTTTGTGCAGACAGTATGTTTTCATTTCTCTGGGGTAAATACCTAGGAATGCGTTGGCTGGGTCACACGGTAAGGGTATATTTGACTCTATAAGAAACTGCCCAACTTACTTTCCAGAGCGGCCATGTGACTTTGCATTCCTGGGAGTAGTGGGTGAGAAGTTCCAATTGCTCCACGTCTTCGTCAGCACTTGGCATTGTCAGGTTGTTTTTAGTCACCTAATAAGTGTGTTCTGTCTTCTCCCTCTCTTATTTTTTTTAAAGCTTTTATTTATTTATTTGACAGAGAGAGAGAGACAGCCAGTGAGAGAGGGCACACAAGTAGGGGGAGTGAGAGAGGAAGAAGCAGGCTCCCAGCAGGGCAGGGAGCCCGATGTGGGGCTCGATCCCAGGACTCTGGGATCACGCCCTGAGCTGAAGACAGACGCCCAACGACTGAGCCACCCAGGCGCCCCTTCTCCCTCTTTTAATACATACGGGGGCATTCTATCACATTTTGTAAAACGTGTTATTTTTCATTTATTAGTATATGTAGGAGAACAAAACATAATCCTCAACAAAAAGTCCAGTTGGAGCAACAGATAGTCCTAGTCTGTTATAGCTCAGATTGAACAAAGCTGTAAGGGAAGAGCCTCTGGGCACTGGGGGAAGCCCAGAGGAGCACCTGCTCTGGTGTGGGTTGAGGAAGGAGGGGGGTAAATCAAGGGTGGCTCCCTGGAGGAGGTGCCACTGTCTAAACTGAGACCTAAGGCTGAGGAGGAGCGAGCTGGGTGAAGTTGCAGGAAATGTATTCCTGACAGGAAAAAGAGCATGTGCAAAGGCCAGGAGGAGACTCTGGACTTGGCACATTTGGACCCAGGACCACTTAGTTGCAGAGTCCTTCCTCCTCCTACCTCTTTCTGCCTGCCTTTGGGTCTGACCGATCCATGTAAACCGAGGCGGTGACCTTCCTTTGCAAACACTGGCACCTTAGGAGGCTCCATTCCGCCTTCCAGAATAATCATAGCTGACATTTTTTAATCACTTGCTGCGTCCGCACTAATTTGGGCTCTGCCC